>NC_060068.1:179363687-180672437 GCF_922984935.1 Meles meles | reverse complement strand
ACTTAACTGACTGAGCCACCCAGGTGCCCCAATCTTATCAAGTTTTTTAACATATTTACGAGGCTGGATTTATCTTGGAGGCAGTACTCTGATATTTTTCCAAATCGTGTAAAGCACAGTATGCCATTAGCAGGGCTTTCTTGGACATTTTTCCTGACTCTGCATTTCTTTCTGGGATCTTAGTCAGACAGCTGAGTCGAATAGAGGTTAATCGTAGCTGCTTGTTCCTGGAAAGTCCTGCTTCCAAGGCTGGCCCTGGCCGGCCTCTGAGACCCAGACTCCAGGGGCCTTCCCAGCACCCTGCTTGGTGATCTGGCTCATTGTGCCTATGCTGTTTGCTTGTACAGATAATGGGGCTTCCACGGGACGTCTGCTTCCCTTCTGGGAGTGTAGAGTTTGGGTCCACACTAGGCAGGGCTGCTATGGGATTAGCTCTGAATAAAAGTCCTGGGTCCTGAGTGTCTGAGGTTCTTCCTTTGTGGACCCACTGGGAGAGAGTTCTAGAAACTCCTGCATGGTTTCCTCCAGATCTCTCTCTGTACATGCGTTCCTGTTGCTGATTTTTTCCTGCCTCCTCTGTATCTGTATGGAACCATACATGTCTGACAAAGGCTGAGTCCCATGAATCCCTCTGGTGAATCCTTGGACTGGGCTAGTCCTGGGGACCTCCTGACGCACACATTTACTACAGTGCTCTCTTATTCAGGCTTCCGAGAACACAGATTTTTATATCAAAATGTAGAGAATCTTTTCCATGCACAGGGAATTCGCTTTTCTACTCTGTCCTGATTATAAATGTAAAATGAATGCCACACAGAGCCATGATCGTTTTCCAGGTGGAGAGCAGATCCCCTCCACGGACCTTGCAAAGAGCATTTATGTGCTGTCCAAGAGATTCCCATTCAGATCTCCCCCGTGGAGATGAGAAACACACGTCTCCGAAGGACAGAGGATAAAGATGCTTGTGTAATACACCTTCTATCTCTATTTTATCGCAACAACACTGCTCTATAATCTTTTGATCTCTGCGCCCTGTAGGATTCGCGCCGATAAGTGGAATGTGCAGTAAATACCGCAGCTGCACAGTTAATGAAGATACAGGTCTTGGACTGGCCTTCACCATCGCCCACGAGTCTGGACACAAGTGAGTGCATTTCGTGGAAGGGTGGATCCTGGGCTGCTTTCCCTGCTGGGTGATTCCCGCAGAGACACTGATTCATTAGGTCAGGTCTATAAGGGGCATCACGTGTGTCCAAGGAGAACGTCATAGACAAGGAGAATGTCGTGGACAAGGAGAATATGGATCCCTAAGGTCCTTCTTATGATTTTTCGTTGTTTGTTTTTATTTTTTTAAGCAGGCTCCACGCCCAGCATGGAACCCAACATGGGGCTTGAACTCACAACCCTGAGATCAAGAGTCAGGTGCTTAACCTACTGAGCCACACAGGCGTCCCTTCTTACGTTTTTATTTTAGTGCTGAGCCATGTACAGTCTAAAGCTGTGACGATTTCCGCATTTACGCTCTCCTTCCTCTGCTCATCCTTCCCGTCCCGGCTCGGGCGTGACTCTGTGATCGCACAGTTGTCTCAGCCTCCGCTCCTTCGTCCTGCTCTGAACTTGGGTCCTGTGCGCTGATCTCGTTCCATGGTTAGTTCCCATCGGAGATGACAGAGAGAAGGCCTCTTTTTGTCCACTAGTTACTCTGGAGTTTGACCTTCTTCTATCATTTTTATAATTTGTAGAGATGTCTTTTGGTTGGTGTGTCAAGCTGTTTGGGGAGTGCAGGTTAGACCGGGGTGGGAGCTGGGAGGAGCTGGTCTGTGGCCCATGTGTCCAGATGCCCAGCATAACAGGGCAGCATCAGGGTACGGGGTGAGCCTGGGATTGGCACAGACAGACGTCCGTGCTGGATGGGCAGTACTTAGCCAGGGACTGGTCTCTGGTGGCATCTTTTTACATGAAAGTTTTCCATTTGTTCCTGTAGAATGAACACTGTCTATCAATTACTTACAGACGCTGTCAGTCTTAAATAAGGTTTCCTGGGCTAATCATTCTATAAGCTGCCTTACGTCGAGCCTTTTCCTTGTCATACCCGCCTGCTGGCTTCCTGGGCTTGGCCAGGTCAGCGGGAGCTGGAGCAGTGGGAGTGCAGCTGTCTTTCTGTTACACAGCAGCTTGGACTAGGGTTGCTCCCAGAAAATGCACAACCAGGAATTACCATATTTATGGGGTTTTTGTTTGTTTGTTTTTACTTTCACCCTGAATTTACTTGCAAATCACAAAACCTGCAAAAGGCAGTGTTTGCCATTCCTGTTTTGCAGAGCTGACCTCTCCATCCCCTGGTGGAAATGGAATGAGGCCATGTGTGTGCTCTTGTCCCATTCACAGCATCTGTGTGTGCGTGCACGCACATGCGTGTGTCCCCACGTGTCTGAGTGTGTGTTGTGTACGTGCACCTGCCTGTAGTGAGGCCCTGTGAGGCCCTGCAGACTTGGCTGTATGAACTGATGACCTGACAATGAAGCTTATACTCAGCTTCTGACCCCGTCATCGTTATAGGTAATGATTGACTTTCTCGGTGCCTAGAACATTGCCCCTACACGTCATGAAACTTGCAGCTAAATCATAATTGTATTTCTAATAGGCTGCCACAGCTAAAACTTCAAAAACTCTCATTATGTTAACGACATGAGGCTCTGGCTGTCCCCTGACCCATACCTGAATTTAATTAAACAATCCAGGTAAGAAATGTTTAAGGCACTGAGGACTGAGCAGCTCAGTATTAAGAGAATGGATGACGGCCAGGACTGGCGGTGTGCACGGCTGCAGTGGCTGGTTTACCCAGAGTTAAACCAGACACGTCAGACACGGGTCGTCAGGGTCAGCGGGGATCAGTGCCTCCTTTTATTTTGTCCTAGGAGTCAGTTAATATTGCCTTTCGTCACCAGGACGGGTCTAGATGGAAAGAGCATTTTTCCAAACAAGATAAAACTGTTATTGCAAGTGGGCCCATGGATGGGAGGAAGGAAATGGGCCATAGGCTTGGAGGAAGGGGCGTCCCGCTCCTCATGGACTTCATCTCCAGAAAATTACCAGCTCCTTCTTGAGCACCCAGCGGGAACAGGACATCACGCAACGGGCAGGAACTGGGAGCTCTGAACATGCCCCGTCGCCAGTGAGGTCACTTCCTGTCCCGTTGAGGAAACAGGAAGTACGCGGGGTCATAGGCCGATGAGTTGCATCAGCCAAATAGCAAACCCAGCGACCATAGCGCTTACTAATAGCAGTAACGGCGGCCGTCATACATCACCTGTGGTTTGTCCAGCGCTTTGTGGGGCGATTTCACACGTACCTCCGGCCGGGGAGACCTCAGGGACGCCCCTCTCCCCACTCCACCAGGCTGGAAGGTAGATGGTGCTGAGTGTTCGGCGAGTGTGAACAAGTGGAACGGACAGAGTGAGTCAGGGACGAGCAGGTGCATGAGCCAAGAGTATTTCAAGTGAGTCGTTTGCTGCGGCAACTGCATGAGATGGGAAAAGCGTGCAAGGCCCAGGGACCGAAGCCCGTGGATTTCCGTTGAACTGAAAATGAGCACACGTACTCGGTTCACGATTCAGTACCTGTGACTCTTGGAGGAGAGCTGTCGTTTGTGCACGGGTCAGACATCGTAACGTAAATGGCGTGCCTGGCAGTGAGCTCCAGGCAGGGTCAGTTTCTCCAGTTCTGTGAGTTAAGAGTCGGAAAGTAATCCCACGTCTGTTAGGACTTGGAAACATCCCGTTTTAGGGGTCCGTTTTCCCTACTCAGGTTTGTTTACATTCAGAGGGTATCTCTGAGGTCAGAGGCGTGCTTTTCTCAGAGGTTTTCTTACCTTTACCTCCGAGAGGATCTTCCTGAACGTGCGGCCAGTTTCTCCTACTGAGTCGAGTTATTTTCACGCCAGGACATCTGTGGTTTCTTTTTTTTTTTTTTTTAAAAGATTTTATTTATTTGACAGAGAGATCACAAGGAGATAGAGAGAGAGAGAGGGAAGCAGGCTCCCTGCTGAGCAGAGAGCCCGATGTGGGACTCGATCCCAGGACCCCGAGATCATGACCTGAGCCAAAGGCAGCGGCTTAACCCACTGAGCCACGCAGGTGCCCCACATCTGTGGTTTCTGTGGAGAAATCAGACCTGCGCACAGGAGTTGCTAAGGACTGGGGTTTGGATTTGTGTTGGAGAGGGAGGGAGAAGACTAGACGTGAGGATGTGTGTTGCCCTGTAGGACGTGGAATCCAGTCGGGCTTTTTCCTAAGTCAGTGGTAACTTCCTAGTTGTATTCGATCACTTGGCATGGGACATGTGGTTTGCTAGAGGCAGGTCTGGAGAACTGACGCAGACATACTGAGCGCTGAACTACAGGTTTGGCGGACTCTGTCCCCTGAAAGGCATGAATCCATTTGAAAAATCCCCATGTACTAAGGAAGTCATGTCATTTGGGCAGTAGGACCGTAGGCCTGGGCTCCCGGATCTATGCGGTTCTCCCACAGCCTGGCAGCCATCTGCCTGTGTTGCCTTTTCTTCTCTTACCTAGGCTCCCATCTGCCAAGCCAAGGGGTCCTCAAACCCTCGGCATCAGTGTGCAGGGGCAATGGAAGGTGCACGAGTTGAACTGAGCATTGCTGGCGTACGACACGTGATTACGTGCTGAACTTGCATTATCATTTCAGACCATCAAGACCATATTAAAGCATATTTGCTGTGCTTAGAAGTACTCCTGACCCATCATTCTGCCACTTGTCTTCTCCCACACGTATCAACCTGTTCACTGGGCACAATTTCCATTCTGCCAGCAAAGCATTGTGCGGGGTTCTATGAAGAGACTAGTGATTCACCGCCTCCAAGAGCGTTCACGGAAGGACAAGATAGATAGCGTGTGCACGGATCAGGCTGTGTGGGCTGTGGGCATTGCAAGGGTTTTTACCACAGAGGTCCCGGAAAGTCTCAAAAGAAGCAGAAGTGACTTGCTAATACATTTAGCTCCAGCGGGCTTGGCTGGTGAGGTTATAGGCCCTTCCGAGCGTTTGATGGTGAGGTGTAAACGTCCCTGAGATGTGGCTGTGCACTGATAGCAACCTGAGCCCTGCAGTGGGGTCAGGGAGGCACCGTGATGCTGGGGTCTTGTGCAAAATCAAGGCAGCAGCCCCGTAGAGATCCTCTGGCCAGTGACCGTCGGACTGCCCTCTAGGGAGCCCTAGCAGGTCGGAGGCTCATTTCTTCCCAATTTTATTTATTGTTCCTCCTAAGAGTTTTTGTTTCTGTATCCAACAAGCACTTGAAACCTATCGACCTTCGTTTGAACATGTGTGCATGGGTGTGCACACACATGCACCGTACATATACAAGTAACATCTAGGTAGTGAGTAATTGGAGCAAGACCATTTGAAACAGGAAATGGATAGAAATTCTGAATTTTCCTTTGTGATATGCGTGGTGTCAGGTCTTTTGTGCGATTTTAGAGCAAGGTTTCACTACCCCACTATACAGGTAAGGAAACTGAGGCCTGGTGACTCAATCCAACAGCTTGCGAAAGACAGAGGCAAGGCCCCGTTGGAGGCCCTCCTCAGTCTCCACTCTTCTGGTTGATTGACTTGCTCCAGCCCCCGAGACACACCTGATGCCTCGAGAGGAATCTCGAGGGGGGTGCACGGTGCTCCTTGGAAAGTCCACATCAGAGGCTGACACGTAGGCCTTCCTGTGGCACCATCATGGCACCAGGGTATGATGTAGCCCTCCAGATGGCACTGGCCTGTGGTCGCTTCGATGAGCTTCTTGTTTCCTTAACTACCGCTGTCTGCATGGTCTGAAATAGTTGATACAACCTCCAACAAGGCGTGGCCACTCATCATTCCGGGTGAATCGTTAGTGATGGTGGAATGTGTGCTGACGGAATTGAGTCCTTCAGAACGTGCTGGAGAGGCATCGGAAGCATTGCACACCGAACGTAATTCTCAAGTCTGGTTTAATCTGAAATGATGCTTCCATTTGGGTATTTGGGTGGGTGTTCTCGCTGGAAGGTTGGACTTTGCTTATTCAACCGACGTCACTGAAGCACTTGTTAGAGTTCATGAGCGCCCTGGCCTGGGGCTAAGCATGGATAGGAAAGGTCTCTGTCCTTTAGAAACTTAAAAGCTAGTAGGGAGAAAAGAAAATAGTATATTTACTGTTTCAACCTATGGGATGACTGAAACTTTGAATAGAACATTCTGGCTCATGGAAGCAAAGAACATGCCTGGTATCGTGCAGCTTGGGTAGTAACTATATTTCTTGGTTCTGCCCACCAACCTTATCTTCAAAATGAGCTCTGTCCATCCTTCCCTGACTTTGTTAATGTTGTGCTCAAATGTAACTGCTGCAGGATACTTCCTTGCGAATGTCTGGCGTCCATCACAGCACAGTGGGGCATCACGCTCCTTGGAAAGACAGCTCACCGCCATGTGGTCGGGACCAGATTTGGGCGGGCATCAGGATCACCTTACTGTGTTAGAATGCACCTAGATACCAGAGCCTAACTCCCAAGCTACTAAATATAAAAACCTCTAAGATGGGCTTTGGGGAACCACACTGTGTGGTGTGTTTCTCAGACGTTCGGACGCACAGCAGAGTTTGAGAATCAATTCTAGAAAGAATCGTGGAAGACATCTTAGATGAAAAACTTTAAGACCCACGTGTTCCCAGAACTGGGCTATCACGGCTTCCACATCTTTAGAAACGTGGGCAGAGTGGTAGCACGTTGGCTGGGGCACCCACTGAGCCACGGTGCGCGTGTTGTCTGAGAGTCAGGGCCAGCCAGGGGAGTGTACTTGGGTCGTCCGTTTTCCTAACTTTCTCCCCAAAGCAGCCACCCATCTGAGATTAGTCTGAATCGTTTCATGGCCATGACACGTTTCCTCTGCTATGTGCTTACCCCGGCCTTGACTGATTGCTTTTAATAGAACTTCAGAGGACGGGTGGAGACCGAAATGAGTCCATCGGCGTCACCCTTGGTACCAAGCAGGAATTTTGCAGAAATTCAACAGTGTTTGCGTGCCAGATTTCCCTGGATACGTCCTCCAATGGGGCTCGTGTTACGCTCTTGCCTGGGTCCCGCCTGGGCTCCGATGTCGGAGTGTCCGGTCACAGTCCTGACTCTGAGATGGTGGTCATGGCTCTCTCCAGTCCTCAGTCTTGCTTTCATGATATTCTCCCTGTCTTATCGGCTTTTATGGAGGCTTAAGTTAGAAAATGTAGATAATGTGTTTAATAGCCTGTTTGCACACTAGTGTGTGCCTACAGGTGTGCGTTGTTATTTTTACCGATACTATTAGATCTCCATAAGCAAGCCAGTGCAGTGGGGAAAATGGGTTTTCAGCCTCAGCAGCAAATACAGATACCCTGGCCCATGGTTGAAGCTCCCTTCCCCAGTGTTCAGAACCTTCTGTCCCTGCTGCCCTGCCTCTTCTCATCATGGGATTCTTGGTGGAAGATTATCCCCAGACCCAGTAACACTCCTGCCCTTCTCTGCTTTGCCCCTTGCCTTGCCCTTTGCTCTGCACCCACTCATGTGGAACCCCCTTATCTAAGAATCCACCCAGTGTGATTGGGCAGGCACCAGATACTAGTGGCCAACAAGGGCTCGACTCTCTGAGAATATGTTTGCCCTCATGGGAAGTCTTCAGGGTCACAGAGAACTCCCAGCCCCCCTAGGTGTTCTGCCCAACCCGTTAGTGGCATTCTTCTGGGGTAGATGAAGACGGTGGTGTGAGACGCTCCTACAGCCAAAGCTCTGGGCAGTCAAGAAGAAGAAGCTGACTTGGTGGAGAGATGTAGAAACTCAGTTTGTGGCATGCTTACAGGTGTAGGGCTTGAGTTTTCTCTAGTGACGGTGAGGGGGTTACCAGTTGGAACATCTGTAAAGGACACTAGTAAGTACCTCAAGAGCCATTGTGGCTTGAGATGCCCCCCTTTGCTCAGCTAGGGCTGGAGCCCAGAGTGGTCTGCTTTGGAAGCAGGAGGAACAGGTGTACCTTCAAACAGTTCTTGCAGTTAAAGGGAGCAAGAACGCCCGATAGGCTTCATGGATCTTCTTTCTTCAAAGGGGCATAGGGAATGTGGTCAAACACTGTCCAGCTGGGACAGCCCCAAGCAGTGCAGGCCTGGCAGGAGGTGGGGCAGCCCTGGGGACAGAGAGTCAGCCCCACAGGGAGCTGAAACAGATGGTCAGTTCTCCAGTCGTGGGACGCATCAGACGCACCTGAGGAGCCTGCGTTTGTGTTTCTGACAAACACCTGGAAATTGTGAAAATCCTTGGTGATCAGAGAAGAGTATAGAGAGATGAGAGCAGACAGAACACTGGTCAGCTTCATCAATGGAGATCAAGAGACCTGCCCACCACACCCCACTTGAAATGTCTTTCTGTAATTAAAACATGGGCCCTTAGCAGACATTTGGACGCACGCTCCAAGTGACCGAATGGTAGTTCTTCAGGAAAGGTCTGTGAATGTGCGACTTTGCTCCACAGCCCGGACGGGCAGACATTTTCCATCTGTCTGATTGGCACGTGGACATGGAGAAGTTCACCATGCTGACACCTGTCGGCTGGAGTCTCTTAGGTCATTGATACTGTTCTTGGTTTTGAAAGACCCGTTTCTCTCTCTGTGCAGCTTTGGCATGGTCCATGATGGAGAAGGGAACGTGTGCAAAAAGTCCGAGGGCAACATCATGTCCCCCACGTTGGCAGGACGCAACGGGGTCTTCTCCTGGTCACCCTGCAGCCGACAGTACCTGCAGAAATTCTTAAGGTATGACTCCCGGAGTTGGATGTGTGTCTCTCTGAGTGTCTCTGCTGCTCCCTGCCTGGGCAGCCTGATTCTGTCCAAGCAGCCCTGACTTGGCTGTGACTTCCCAACATGGTTCCCATTTGAAGGTGTCTTGAGACATTCCCTTGGCCAAGAAGTTTGCCAGACGCTTCCTTAGGGCACCAAGTGCTCCAGGCTGAATCCAACATCGTCTGACCTTCAGATTCAAAGGAAACCCAAGATACATCCTAAATCAAAGTATCTGTCACTAACATTTAGTTTTTTTAAATTCTCACTTTTGTGACTAAACGTTTTTTATTCATGAGTAGGAAGACCTACCGTGCACACAGTGGGGAAGCACATGTAACTCTGGGATTTTTTCTTTTCTTTTCCACAAAATACATTTCTTATTAGGAGGGGAAACTTTAGCCTGGCTTATTTTTTAAATTTTTGTTATAGCACTAATTCATTTAGGATCTAGGACATTGCGGAGAGATAGGGTTTGACCCCCTGAAAGAGACAGTCAGTGGATTTTGAACTTTTAGAGAAAGAAGGGACTTTACAAAGTGGCCTTAGTTCTGTTAGTACAGTGGACTGTCCCCCAAGTCTCAAGGATGCTGAGTTTGGAGTTTGGATTCAGCTGCCGACAATAACCTTATTTCTGACATGTATTGCACTCCCCGGGGGTCAGCAAGCCTGATGGTGTGGTCACACAGAGCCCCAGTCCTTCCGTCCTGCAGCCACTTCCTCTTGTAGGAGCTGGTTGTGCAGAGCAGCCCGCGGGTGCCAGGGGAGGAGAGGGCCGAGGAGGGCATGCAGTGCACGACTGTGTTCCTCGCAACAAGGACTCCGCTGACAGCCCATGCTGCAAGGGCTGGGTCGGGAACGTCCTCTACCATGTGCTCTGGAAGAAAAGGACATGAGGGGTGGAGAGAGGCCCGTGTGTGCCCGTGGGTAGCCCCAGCGCCTGCCACAAGGGAAGTCACTGGCATGCGGGTCCCCCGAATCAGAGAGAGTGCAGTCTGGGCTTCCAGGAGCCTGGCTCTGGCCTCTCCCCGCTGGTCCCAAGAAGCCTGAACGCAAACAGTCCAGGAAAAGCAGTTCTGTTGAAATCACAGCCTGTAATTTTGTTTTTATCTTAGCAAACTGACTTGCTCTGAATATGAAAAAGACGAGAAACAGCCTTTGTTTAGAAAGTAGCGGTTAACTCTGTGAAGGCGACTTCTCTCTGAGGTCCAGTACAGGTGGCTGGGGCACCGGCCGGCACCGTGGGTGCGCACGTGCCTGACCTCCCCACGTTCCTTCTATTCGCTCCTGAGTGGGCTCTCCTGGGCCCCAGCTGTGGCTCCTGCGACACACTGTGCCCCACGGAGGACACACCCCTTTCCACCTTTGTCCCCTTGGGAACATTCTGGCTTCCCCGGCCCTGGAAAGGGGAACTGCTTTCTCTCAAAAGGGAGGACACCCATCTCGGTGACACAGAAATGTACCTTGCCAGACACCTAGAAGGCCTGTACTCGCTCTCTGACAGACACGCTGCCTCTCCGTAATCTACTGATCCTTGCCAACGAGATACAAAGCATGCGCTTCCTTCTTCCCCAAACGTGTCCGTGCTGGCATGAGACGGGCCGCCGCGGCTCCTTCTCCGTGTGGTGCGCTCCTGTTTCTGGGACTCATCGAGGAAAGCACAGAGGTAGCCCTGTTGTGTCAGTGCTGTATTCTTGGACAAAGCTGACAAACCGAACCACCTTACTTTAAGAGTTTGGAGAGATTATGACAAGAAAACAAAAAATAATTAGGGGCGCTCGGGTGGGACTCTTGATTGTGCCCAGTTCATGGTCTCAGGATCCCGAGACCAAGCCCCCCACTGGGCTCAGCGCTGAGTGTAGAGCCTGCTGGGATTCTGTCTCTCCCTCTGCCCTGCCCCCTGCGAAGGGACCTGCTCTCCCTCTTTAAAAACAAAACAAAACAAAACGAAATAAAAACACAACAGCTAAAATTGACAGTGGGACGAAGATGAAAATAGAAAATGGAGAACAAGGAAAAAACATACAAGTGTATCAATCTTAGAATACAGGCTTTGGCTATGATATTGAAGCTTGAAATTGGGCAAAGGTCTTTCTAGAAAGAAAGCAGGAAAGGAGATCAAATCCATTCATATTAACATTTCCAATATTTCAAGGAAAGCGAGGCTTTTGCCAGCATAGAATTCTTGAAAACAAATGAAACTGCATCTGTATGTATCAAAACAGAACTATAGCGATGCCTGGGTGGTTTCAGTGGGTTGGCCATCCGCCTTCAGCTCAGGTCAGGATCCCAGGGTCCTGGGATTGAGTCCCGCATCGGGATCCCTGTTCAGCGGAGAGCCTGCTTCCCCCCCCCCCACTCTCCCTCCGTGCATGCGCTTTCTCCCTCTCTCTCAAATAAATAAATAAAATCTTTTAAAAAGGAAGCAGAACTGTAGGTTCATCCAAGCGCATGCATTGATAGACACGTTTCTCTATATTTTATATGCATCCTGTGCTTTTATAGAACGCTCTGCTGTCTGTCTACTACATGAAATACGCCCTACATGTCTGTAACAAATGACATGCCGTACAGTGAGTGCTTATGAGTATTGATAGACCCACGAAGTAAAAACATGGGTAGAAAGTACCTCCAATCTGTATTCTAGTTATCTGCGTGCACGCTGACCCATGTCTCCTGATGACTCCCCCTGCCACCTTCCTCTGTCCCCCACGATACAGTGAGTCCACCCCAAGCCAGTCCCAGACGCCAGGAGTACATGCTTGTCCCTCTCCTGTTTTTGCCACAGCACGATGCCAGCAACTGTACAGGGAGGATGTGTAGTGACAGGGTCTGTGACCCAGGCTGGCCCCACTGGCACCTAAGGAGGGAAAACAGATTGGCAGCCCCCACGGACCACTAGCTTAGTAGCCAGAGATCTGCCTTCCAAGTCTCTGCAACTGACACACGTACCTATAGTCAGAACCCAGAACCCATTATTCCAAGCTAGGAATTGAAGGGAGAAGTGCCCCACTCCTGTAAACACTGTTCAGGCTTCCACTGCCCTCCCTGGCTTGCCCCACGGAGCTTCTTATCTTGGTTGGCTTCTAGGTTTCCTTCTTTTTTTCTGTCTCTCCTTTTATCTTTCTTTATTGTCAGTAAGCTATTTCTTCCCTCTCTTCTATTGCACAAATTACACCCTCTTGTCCATAGGGCACCATGGGGCAGGGTCACGTGGGTACTTCTGTTGGTTCTAGTCCCTGTGTGTCCACTGTATGAGGCTGCTGCCCGTGGAGCCCTGAGCCCATGGCTGGTTTCCTTCTCTAGCTGCCTGTCCCTTCCATCCTCCAGACAAGTTGTTGGCAAGTCTCCCGAGCCACCATCCTGACCACTCACCTTCAGCCTGGGTGAAGGCTACCCCCGTGTTCTTACCATGAGACTTCCCAGCGGTCAGGTATTTTACCACCCAAAGTCATGATGGGCTGACTTCTTGAAGGGAGAACATTTTGTGGACAGTATCTCTCTCCTGATAATACCAATCTATATTCTAGTAACATATACTTGGTCGTTTTTCTTTTTTTAAAGATTTTATTTGTTTATTTGACAGATAGAGATCACAAGTAGGGAGAGAGGCAGGAAGAAAGAGAGAGAGGAGGAGGAAGCAGGCTCCCTGCTGAGCAGAGAGCCCGATGCGGGGCTCGATCCCAGGACCCTGGGATCACGACCTGAGCGAAAGGCAGAGGCTTAACCCACTGAGCCACCCAGGTGCCCCTGGTCGTTTTTCTTTTTTATTTATTTATTTATTTATTTATTTATTTATTTGATAGACAGAGATTGTAACTAGTCAGAGAGGCAGGCAGGGAGAGAGAGGAGGAAGCAGGCTCCCCGCTGTGGGGCTCGATCCCAGGACCCTGGGATCATGACCTGAGCCTAAGGCAGAGGCTTTAACCCACTGAGCCACCCAGGCGCCCCGAGGAAGCAGGCTCCCTGCGGAGCAGAGAGCCTGATGCGGGGCTCGATCCCAGGACCCTGGGATCATGACCTGAGCCGAAGGCAGAGGCTTAATCCACTGAGCCACCCAGGCGCCCCTCGTTTTTCTTTTATGTCCATGTTAACATTATTCTACAAGTGGCATCCCACATTGAGGTCCTTCCAACATATGCTGTCCCCTGTGTGGGGCCCTCATGGAGTCAAGTTGGGGATTGCTAACATTGTTTGTAGCTGTTTCTAATAGCTGTTCAGTTTTGTTCGGTGTGTGCGTGTCTGTGTGTCTGCAGGCGCATGAAGACGGCTGCTTCCCGCATTAAAGAAGAGCATAAACTTAACTCTGCAGAGGAGTTTTCTGTATCAATCCTTTCTAAAATTTTCTAGATCATTTTTCAAAAAAATTTTTAAAGATTTTACTTATTTACTTGAGAGAGAGAGAGAGCATGCATGCACAAGCAGGGAGAGGGGCAGAGGGGTGAGAGAGCATGCATGCACAAGCAGGGAGAGGGGCAGAGGGGTGAGAGAGCATGCATGCACAAGCAGGGAGAGGGGCAGAGGGGTGAGAGAGCATGCATGCACAAGCAGGGAGAGGGGCAGAGGGGCAAGCAGACTCCCTACAGAGAAGGGAATCCCGTGTGGGACTTGATCTCAGGACTCTGAGATCGTGACCTGAGCGGAAGGCAGATGCTTAACTGGCTGAGTGACCCAGGCACCCCTCAAAATTTTTATTGCTTTTTCATCGTCATGGTTTTTGTGAAGAGAAACACTTTCAGCCTTTTTGAAATGTGCCCAGACAATGTGGAGAGCAGGGGACGCAGCATGTGGGTGTGTGCGAATCAGTGTCATGAGAGTCCAGATCATTGCTCAGCTGCCAAGGACTATGGGAGAACTTGTGGAGAGAAAATAGTTATATGCTTAGAGAGCACTTGTTTTGATGACATTAGATATGGGCTGTGATCTCCAAATCAGACCATGGCCCTAGGAGGGTTTGCCAAGAGTGTGGTTCAGAGATGTATTTGCTCTGGGATCCCGGGACGGTTCAATGTCGGCTCAAGTGCGCTCATTTGTTTTTGTGTCAGTCAGTGAAACCCTTGTGTGGCCATTCAGTCATAAACTTTTATTTTCAAGAACTTTGCTAATTTGCTGGACCACATGGCTATAAACAGAAATGCAAGATTACCCATGCTCACAAATTTGTTCCCTTGAAATATTAAATTTTCCGGGAGAGCCTCCTGTTGTCAAAGTCACTCAAGCTTTTGTTCCCTTGGGATGACCAGTCACGAATCAGCCATGTCTGTACCGTGTCAACAGGGACATCTCCTCGGTTTAATGAGCGGGAGACTGTCTTCTTGGACATGTTTGCTGACTTCCCGAGCTCCATGTAGTCACAATCCCATTATGTTCTCCACCAATCAGGCTGCTCTTTGGATGCAATCTCAACAGTGAGTAAGGATAAGTGGCTCACCTCTAAAGATGAGCCCACTTTCCTTTATGAGCAGTCTCGCCTTTAGTATGTGGAAAAAATATATTTAAGAAAGGGGCTCAGCTGGTCTGAAGTTGTCAGCACATTTCTCCATAGTTGGTAGTCAAGAAGGACAGATGCGTGTTTGGAGTAAAGTCATGAACCGAGTCAGTGAAGTCATGTGTCATTTCCGAGGAACTGACACAGACCTCATCCTCTTTACTCATGTCTGTGTCTCGGAGGCCTAGGACTAGGGAAAGTTTAGCTCATTATTTTAATTTAATGACAACAGGGACTCATCCTCAATTTACTTTTTAAAAATTTGAATCATGGTATTCACAGACCAGGGAGTGTGCCTTCCCTCTGACCCCATGAATCTGTGTCAGTCCATGGGAAAAGGGACCATTGCTGGGGACCAGGACTTTGAGGGGTGCCTGGATCACCTGCCCCAGCCCATACCACTCTGTGAATGAGAAAATCTGACCTGGTCTGAGAGCCCGTGAAGCATGTTTTGGGATGTAATGGGAAGAGCACATTTCATTTCATTCATACACACACACACACATACACACACGCACACACACACTGAATGTTATTCAGCCATGTGAAAGAAGGAAATCCTGCCATTTTTGGCAATGCGGATGGACCTTGAGGGCATGATGCTAAGTGAGGTAAGTCAGAGAAAGACAAACTGTGTGTCCCCACTTCTATGTGGAATCTGAATCAAGCTCATAGCAACAAAAAGAGTTGTAGGTGCCAGGGCGTGGGGTGCTGGTGAAGGCAGTTACATGTACAGTCCTGCGGTTCTAAGATGAGTGGCTCCTGGGGGCTCTCACGTACAGCACGGTGACTGCGAACCATGCTGTAGTCTGTGTTTGAAAGCTGCTAGGAGAGTAGATCTTACAAGTTCTCTTGGAGCACCCGGGTGTCTCAGTCAGTTAAGCTTCTGACTTTTGATCTCAGCTCAGGTCTTGATGTCAGCACCGTGAGTTCAAGCCTCACACTGGGCTCCTTAAAAAAAAAAAAAAAAATGTTTTCACGACACAACATTCACAAATCTAAGGATCTGAGGTGATGGATAGGATAACTATGTTTATAAAAAGCTACAGAGCACAGTGAACAGCCCAGAACCTGTGCTCCCTCTCATCAGCATCTCCCTCTTCCCCAGAGATGACCCTGCTCTTGACACAGGGCACCATAGACGAGTTTTGCCTGTTTCTGAACTTTCTATGAACAGAATCATGAGTTACATACTACTCTGTGTCCGTGGTCTTTGGCTAAGTATCATGATTATGAGATTCATCCTGGTTGCTGCATACAAATATAACATCATTTACTTATTTTTAATTGCATGAATATGCTACGGCTCATGAATCCATTCTGTCAGTGAGAGGCATCTGAGGTTCCAATTTGGGGCTATTTAAGAAATGTCCGCATATTCTTTTGGTCTCTGGTTATCTGTAGGATTGGAACTCTAGGGTCATGGTTACGCAGTCTGCAGAGTCAGGAGACACCCCGGACAGCTTCCCTGAGTGCTGTGTAAAGTCACATGCCCACAGTTATGGGCGCTCCCGCTGCTCTGAACCCTTGCCAACACCTGGTCTTGTCAGTCTTTTCCCTGTTAGCCATTCGCTGGTGTGTAGTAGCATACCAAGGTGGCCATTAAGGAGAACGAATGTCCTTTTACATGTTAATGGTCACTGGAATAATCTTGAGTGAAGTTCTTTTTCGAATCTGCTATGAATTTTTAAGAATTAGGCTTTTAATTATTTTTTCTTGTCTCTTGATGGACATATGTATTCTGAATACTTTGTCCCATATGGAAAATACATATTATGCAAGTATCTTCTGTTACTTTATGACTTGGTGTCTCCACTTCTAATGGTGTCTTTGGGTAAGAGAAATTCCCCTTTGTGTAATGGAGTCCAAACTAATCCATATTTTTGGCTTTAGAATTTGTACTTTTTGTGGGCTGTTGAAAAAAACAAAAAAATCTCCGCTTACCCCAGAGTCACAAATATATTCTTCCACGTGATCTCCTACGAGCGTTATCACTTGGCTTCCCACATGCAGGCCACCTGGCTTTCATCTGGGGCATGCCCCAATCCAAACATGCTTTGCTCTTGTGGATGCCAGTGGATTCTTTGTCCAGTGGCTTTCCCTTTCTCTATCCACACCATGAGGTTTTCTCACACATGCCCCATTGGTGCTGTGCTTGGCCGTGAGCCTGCTGGGGCAGGGGGGAAGGAGCACACATGCTCAGGCAGGAACCTAACCTGGAGCACAGGGCTAAGACCCACATGGGGAGTTGCTGCCCTTCAAAGGTGAAGCCCAGTGGGGGCGACCCGCTCATCCCAGCAGCGGTGTGCGCTCCTACATCTCCTGGTGAGCTCCGAGCTTCTTCCAGGTTCCCAGGCCGTGCAGGGCGTTTTTCTTGGCTGGAGGGGAACCCTGTCCTCGTGCCCTGTGCTCCTACATTTACACAAACTATAAAAATTCCTGAACCTGTGAACCTGTTTCAGTTTTCAGTCTCTTGCTGGGGCCAATCAGTTTGGCTGACTTTTCCTGGTTTCCTGTCCAGAGGATGGGGATCATTGCTATCCTGACGTAGCCTTGGGGACATAATGGGGAACACCTAACTCGTATGAAGACATCATTTGCAATCATCAGAGAAAGGTCCTATGGAATTCCAAAATTGCCAGATCGTGTCTTGACATGCTAATTATGCTTTTCATCATTTTTCTCTTTACTTAAAAATATCCCTTCGTGGTATGATCACAGTGACCGTGACTGACAGGTCATCTGTTGGAAGCTCACAGTGCCCCAGTCCCTGCTCTTTACACTTTCCCATCAGTTGATTTAATCTCTACTTCTCAGTGTGCTCTGAAAAGCTTCTGACCTCCTTTTACATAGAACTGATGTCCCATCTACTGTGCCCGGGGCCACTCTTGTGTTTCGTGGGTGACTGTGAATTGAAGTCATGCCTGAGCGAACCCAAAGGCAGTGGAATCTGAGACGGGACTGTGCAGACTCAGGCCAGAGTGTTGCCAGTCAAGGTGGGCAGCCCCACAGAGAAAAAAGTGCAGGGGTCCACAGCAGGTCTGCTGTCATTCAGTATTTTGCAAACACAGAGGGGATTTTTCTGGCTTATTGAAATTTGCAAGTAAGATTTAGTTGCTATGTGCAAACGCTGTTTGCCCTCCCCGTGAATGCAAAAATTATAACTATGCCTCTCCCTGCTGGGGAAGGGAATGCCTTTTTTGTTGAAGGAAGGCATCATTATTTGGTCTTTAGTCATCATCGAGTGAACTTAAGCAGAGTTAATTTCCTTCTTGACTTGGGAACCTAGTCAGAAATTAGCCTGAGTGTGGAGCATTGCTGGTGGGAATTGTTGTGTTCCATGGGGAACCTCCGGAGGTTGTGAGCTGGTGTGCAGGCCCTAGCCCAGGGAAGGAAAGTGGGGGCGGGGAGAGGAGAGAAAAAGGGCAGAGGAGGAAAAGAAAGAAAGAAAACATTTGTCTTTGAGATAGGTGGATTGGGCTGGTCTCACACAGTGCCCACTTCCAACCTTTGATTGTCCGTGGCAAGGAATGGACCCAAAGTTGTGGGCGGCCAGTGCTTCTCACACTGAATGTCTGCTGAGCTAGTCCGTCTCACTTTTCCCCACAACAAGCTTCAGGAATCTCATGAAGAACAAATCACCTTCCTGGAAAGGTGAAATGCATTCTGAGCAGTCTCGGGAGATGTGGCCCCTGTGTTTAAATAGAATGGGGGCAGGTGTCCTGTGGGACCGTGGGGGAAGAAGGTGCCCTCCTCTCCATGCGGAGAGTGTCGTCAGATTGCAGAACAGCCCGGCCTCGCGGAAGCTGCGTGTCTGGTAAGTCTTGCAGAATCACCAGCAGCCCCGCATCCTGTGCGTTTCAGCACCGCCCAAGCGCTGTGCCTCGCGGATCAGCCGAAGCCGGTGAAGGAGTACAAGTACCCCGAGAAGCTGCCGGGAGAGTTATACGACGCCAACACTCAGTGCAAGTGGCAGTTTGGAGAGAAAGCCAAGCTCTGCATGCTGGATTTTAAAAAGGCAAGTGATTATTGGCAAGTGCCCAGTGCAGTATGATTCACAAAACCGTTTGATGCAGTGTGACGGACACTGATGTATTCTGCGTTTATTGGGTACCTACCAAATGTCAAATCCTGTGAGCTAGGGCTGGTCTTCGATAACAGGAAACACATGTTGTCCTGGCAGAGAGGATGCTGGCGGGTACTGGTGCGGGTATCCGTTTTCACTGGAGAACCGACTTGGCCTGTTAGGTCGCTCTTGCCTCCTGATTTATCATGTGGGACCTCAGCAATAACCTCTGGTTGGTGTAAGTTGGCAAATTAATGCTCTGCATTTTTTTCAAATGCTGTTAAGAAAACAGCACCGCCCTGCTTTACCTACCTCAGATAGAGCAGAATTTACTGTGGAGCAGCAGTCTGTCTAGAGAATCGTGATTGTTAAATTTCCCAAAAACAGGGTTTCAAGAGAAGTTTCTCGTAGAAGGCGTCATCTGCACCGCTGAGCCCAGGGACATGGCTGATAGAAATGCGGTGTGTGACACAGAGACATGCACCCATGCCAGAAAGGCTGGGCGGGATCTGGGGGCTTGCCGGGCTGAACCCCAAAGAGAGCTAACCATAAATTAAATGAAAGTAACTATTTCTGAGATTTCTTTTATTCTAGTTTGTAATGAAATCAAGAGGAAAGTAGACAAAAATTGGGTCCTCGGGAAACCTCCAACATTTCATAATATACCAGGAATATTCCCAATTTAAATCTGATGGGAAAATCTATTTTCTTCTAAACTCAAGATTTCCCCCTAAGGCCAGTCACAACCGTGTTCCAGGACAGGATCCTTCTCTCCTGAGCTGGGTAATGTCAGCTTGGAGCAGGAGCAATAAATCAGTTACCACCACTGCGGATTCCTGATGTTTCCTTTTCCGTGGGAAATCCTTGGGTAGTTCTTGAATGTTACTCTTCTGTCTGTTAAGGACAGGGAACATAGGACTATTTTTTTTTCCAAAGCTGGGATTTCCTACAGCATACCTCTGGTTTCACGTTATTTTGCTCTGTGACTGTGGACTGTATCACCCATGGTACCCTGGCGCCATTTGGAAAAAATAGGAAGTAAGAAGCTAAATGAAGTACCTCTTTTGTAACTGAGGAAATATTTGCATGCAGTGAAATGGAGTCATTTTAGGTGTACAACTGGAATTTTAACAACTGTGCTTACGCATGTAACCAGTATGCTGACCAAGACATTCCTTACTTCCATAAAGCCAAAAAGTTCCCTTATGCCCTCTTCCATTCCGTCCCTTCCCCACCCCGGTAAGGGACCGTCGTTATGATTCTATCACTATCGATACAGCTTGCTTATTCTGCAATTTCATAAATGCCAAGTAAGGTATTTGCAATGACAGGGACGGAGCTAGAGGGGACAATGCTAAGTGAAGTAAGTCAGAGAAGTGCAAATACCATATCATTTCGTTCATATGTGAAATTTAAGGAAAAAACACAAATAAAGGAAAAAGAAACAAAGCAAGAAACAGACTTTTAACTATAGAGAACAACCAGGGTTACTGGAGGGAACGAGGGTGGGGCATTGGGGGGACAGGATGGGGGTTAAGGGCGCACTTACCGTGACGAACACAGAGTCACATGGGGACTTGCTGAGCACTGTATTACACATCTGAAACGAATAGAACATTGTGTGTTAAGTTAATTAAAACTTAACTTAAAAAAACAAATATGGGGGCTCCTGGGTGCCTCAGTGGGTTAAAGCCTCTTCCTTCGGCTCAGGTCATGATCTCAGGGTTCTGGGATTGAGCTCAGCAGGGAGCCTATTTCCCCGTCTCTCTCTGCCTGTCTCTCTGACTACCTGTGATCTCTGTCTGTCAAATAGATAAATAAAATCTTTAAAAACAAACAAACAAACAAAAATATGATGTTAGCTGTTGGTTTTTACAGTCATCCTTTATCAAAATGAGAAAGTTCCTTTCTGGTCCTAGATCATTGAGTGATTTTTATCACAAAAGTGGGTTGACTTTTGTGAAGTGCATTTTCTGCTTCTAGGGATGTAATTATTTATTTTTTTATGGTATTAATGTGGAGAATTGCGTCAATAGGCATTATATTTAGTTTCCCATTGGTCACACTTCTTTTTATTCCTCTATTTCCTTTTGTATTAAACTTCTAACAATTCTGTTTTTTGCCTTAATTTGCATCTTAGCTATACTTCCTCCTCTTGATTTCTAGTGGTTGCTCTGGAGAATGCAGGTGCCTCTTTCATTTATAGCTGGTGTAGAATTAACAACATTGTGCCGCTCTATGTAAAATGCAAGGTCCTCACAACAAGCAAGCCCACGTGACCCCACACTGTACTGTCCTCATCATGAATGTTACCTCTGTGCCTGTTACAAGCCACAAGACACAATGTTAAAATTTTTGTTGTAACAGAGGGAGTTTCTTTTAAATAAGATAGTGTCACTTTTCATATTCACTCACTGATGTACCATGTGGAACTTCTGTTTTCTCATGGATCAACTCCAGTTTCTTCATTAGCTTTGGCCTGAAGATCTTTCCTTGTGCTCCCTGTGACCTGTATCCACCAGGCACAGAGTAGGTCAGATTTTCTTTTATCTGAAAATATCAGTAAATTCACCCTCCATTTTGAAGCATCACTTTTTTCTGAATCTAGAATTCTAAACAGTCCTTTTTATTTGTTTTCCTATGCACATTCTCAGGCTACATTTCCATGTTCACCTGGTCTCAGCTGTTTCTGATTAGAAAGCCGACCATCATCTGTGTCCGCTGGCATTCCTTACCATTTGTTCAGACAATTCAGCAATCTCCACGTGTAGGCTATTTTAAGGTTTGGTTCCAAAAACACGATCTGACGTGTTCTATTCTCTATTCTCCACTGAAATTTCCCATTCTTTCCCACTAATTCTGTCCGCTTTTTCCTTCATAGCCTGGAGTCTATTTGTAACGTATTGTAATACAGTATCAGTTCATGTCTTATAAATGTTGTACAGTATTATTATAATGATCCCTTCATCCTTTGACACTTGGTTTGGCTCTTCCTTAGGCCTCCTCTCGTTCAGCTTTTCCTTAGCTGGAGGGCAAAGCCTGTGCTCTGGACTGGGGGTGTGGACTTCGGGCTCTCCACCGAGGTTTCTCTGTCACGTGCGCCCAGAACTCCAGTGTCTGCCAACAGGCATGGCCTCTGTCGTCCAGCCGGTCAGCGCTCAGCCCAGAGCTGCTGCCCTGCGCTAGGCCACTGACGTGTCACTTAGTGTATCACCCGTTCACCCCACAGTTGAGGAAGGACCTACGGGAAATCCCTAGGCAGGCATCTGGGGCCTCCTATTAACGTGGCTCTTTCCTTCCCGGTCCCACAGAGTCCCGCAGGTTCTAGCTCCTTCTGTAGGCCCCGACTCTGTTCTCGGCGTCCTGCACACAGGGAGACCGTCAGTGTGTGCTGGGGTCCACCTCGCTGCACCACGTCAGGAAATTCTTCTCAACCAGATGGTGGGAGCGAAGTTGGCGCTCACTTGGTGAACTTCCCTCTCTCCAGGGACCAGGACTGCGTTGCCTGGTCCGAAGCCTAAAAGAGCTGGTCCGTATATTTTGTCAAGTTTCATACAGTTTTTGTATGCGAAAAAGTAAGCCTGGTACCAGTTACTTCATCATGGACAGGAGAGGAAATATCTTTTCAGTTAAAAAAAAAAATTGGATCCTGTAAAATCAGTCATGTCAGCTCATTCCCTATGATATAAAATTGTCCTTTAACTTGAATAAACTTGATGGATTTTCTAAGTTAGATATGATTTATGTGGCCCTGAATCTCAAACTTGGAGCACTTAGATTATTTTCCTTGTGAATTAAAGCATCTCAGAACATTTTCAGTTACAAAATTGAGTTTTTTTTCAATGAACTTCTTCTGAAGTTTTATGAAAATGGGTCTGTTTTGCTAGGTTGAAGTATAAAGACCCAGAAATTTACTGAGGGGAGAAGTTAAATTAATAAACAACAAGCAGGGCGCCTGGGTGGCTCAGTCAGTTAAGCGTCTGCCTTCAACTCAGGTCATGATCTCAGGTTCTTGGGATTGAGTCCCACATCCGGCTCCCTGCTCAGTGGTGAATCTGCTTCTCCCTCTGTCGCTCCCCGAGCTCATGCTCTCTCTCTCTGTCTCTCTTTCTCTCTCAAATAAATAAATAAAGATCGTTGAAAAATAAATAAATAAATAACAGGAAATTACCTGATAAGACCTAAGGGCTCCTCAGTGAACATTTGCTGAGCAGGTGATAGGTGGGTGAATGATATTTTAGAAAGGGACTCGTTCAAGTCCATGTGCTGTTTAGTTGGAAAAGTTAATAGATGGTGCAAATGCATGTGCGTCTCTCTCCTGGGCAAACAGGTGTGTGTTTGGTGTATGTGTGTTTATACACTCGTGTTTATACACTCGTGTGTAAATTCGCGCACCCATATGGCCACGGCTTTCTCTGTCCGCTGATGCCTGATGGAGAGATCATTGGAACTAGTGATAAAGCACCCCACTTATATCACAAATAATCGTGATAAATTATAGATCCCATTATAACATCGCCTGTGGTGGCATCTTCAGTTGGTATTTTGGAGAGTCTGGTAGTGACAGATGGAGAATAGGGATCTGGGGGCAGTGCGCTCACTGTCGGGAAACCCCCAGGAAATTTCCAACAGAATCAGGGAAATGTTGGTTTTGTTTGGGGTGTTCGGTGCTGATGCCCAACTCAACCACGTCAGTATGCCTGAAATCGGTCTTCGTGAGCACAGCTCTTAAATTATACGACAGGCTCTGAAGCGAGCGCCTTTGTTAAGGATTGGATTCCTTCACTGCGAAGATGAAAGCAAGCCTGGGCTGTCCATGTGGACTTCAGCTTTTTCCTCCCGAAGCATTGGTTATTACAAACATTGTGTCTTCGCCTAGTGCCTGTTCTGTTTGCCAGCAGCATCTGCGCTTGGCGGTCTGACCCCACAGTCTGTAATGCGGGCAGTTAGAATTACTTTGAAATTTGATCACCTTAGTGTCCTGGGCACTGTTGTGAAATTGGGAGCTTCCCCCCACACCCAGCATGTCTTACATTCCAGCTCCTTGATCCTAGACGTATGATTTAATAGGGTCTTTGTTCCAAGAGGACCCTGAAATTTCATTAAGAATGTAATGACATACAACAATAATGCTTAATTTAATACAGCCATTGCGCGTGATTGTCTAGAAGTTAGCAGTTCGGTCAAAGTGTGATGCGACAGGGTAAAACCGGATTGGGTTGTTTGGTCACTTCATGGTCATTTTATTATCGGATTTCTTGAGGAACTGGATCTTCTGCTTTCTGGGGTAGAGTGTCACATTTTTATGAGATGTCAGTTTTATCCGTAAGGTACCAATGTCTTAAATACTTTTCGATATGTTGAATAATAGTAACATGATTATATGACATTTCAAGGCTCTTGTAACTCTTGTCATTTGTTTCTGCCTGAACTGAACTGGGGATTGAGCAGGTTCCAGCATGGGCTGAAGTGTGCAGGGGGGCGTGCGGCAGGTGGAGACTGCGCGCGTCACGTGTGGTCAAGGCACGCTATTGCCTGCATCCTGTGCTCGAGAGCTTTGTCCTTAGTAAGGTTAAAAACCCTCACCTGTGGGGCACATGGGTGGCTCCGTCGCTAAGCGCCTGCCTTCGGCTCAGGTCATGATCCCAGGGTCCTGGGATCAAGCCCCACAACAGGCTCTTTTCTCAGCAGGGAGCCTGCTTCTCCCTCTTTCACTCTCCCTGCTTGTGTTTCCTCTCTCTTTGTCAAATAAATAAGTAAAATCTTAAAAAAAAAAAAACCCACCTTTTATAGTATCTCCCATTCATCTCCATTCTGCAGAATATTCCAGAAAACTACAATGTAAGAATATTATGAAAATACTTGAGGGCCACACGGGCTCTGAGCTCTGTGGGGAGTCTTCTTGGGATTCTCTCTCCCTCTCCCCCCTCCCGCTTCCCTTCCCACTCATTCTCTCTCTCTCTCTCTCTGAAATAAACAAATCTTCAGAAAAGAAAAAAGAAAGGAAATACTTTAAATAGTAGGATCTAGATCTATATTTTCAAACATAAGGTGGCCACTTGTATCATCTTAGATGTTCTTTTTTTAAAGATTTTATTTATTTGACAGAGATCACAAGTAGGCAGAGAGGCAGGCAGAGAGAGAGGAGGAAGCAGGCTCCCTGCTGAGCACAAAGCCTGATGTGGGGCTCGATCCCAGGACCCTGAGACCATGACCTGAGACAAAGGCAGAGGCTTAACCCACTGAGCCACCCAGGCGCCCTCATCTTCGATGCTCTTACAATAACATTTCACTTACCATTATTAATTCCCTTTTACATGAAAAATGTCCCCACTCATCCTGTTCAAGGTTTCCATGGGAACAAACGAACAGATGTTCAGCTCACTCAGAAAACGTGTTGAACGCCAGCTAGGTACCAAACACTGAGCCAGCTACCTATGACAAATACATAAAAATAATTTCACATTTTAAAAGACCATTTGTTTTGTATCCTCTCGCATGGTCTTTGAGACTGTCCCGTGAATCGGTGCTGCTGGCTCCTTGAGGGCGTAGCCATTGAGTCAGGCGGAGAGCGGCCTGTGGGCTGGAATCACCTTATCCCTTGGAGTGGGGAAGGGAGTGGGTGCTGTCTCAGTGCCTCTCAGGTACCGGGCCTGAGCTGGGCACGTTACCTACAACCACTCCATTTAGCTCCCAGGACGAGTCAATGAGCAGCCGTTGCCATCCTCAAACAGACAAGGAGGACACGGGAGTCAGCCCCCGGACCTGCCCTTCCAGTCCACACCGATAAGCCTATCTGCTCGGAAGCCGGCTCCCTCTACTGGGCACTGTGTCCATCCCCCAGCTGGCCACAGGAAGGGGCCCCTCTTTCATTCTCACCCATTCATCCATCCAAGCCTTTCCCTGTTCTGTGTGCACTTCCAGCCTCCTGACTGGGTCTCTGCAGGCCCTCTGGCCAGCCGCTCTCCGTGGGCCACCACCCAAGGGCAGGGAGGCCTACCCTGCAGTGCATACAGACTCTGGTTGTGATCTGCCATGCTTCCACGCAGACATGGGTCCATGAGCTCCAATTTCAAGGAAGCTTTATTTATATCCTGGTAATCTGTCAAGTTGTGACCCTGCAAGCCAACAGCGCTTTCCAGTTGTCTCTTTGGAGAGTTACAGACACTCAGGCCCCGGCTTTTATAGATTCCTTGAGGTCTTCTTATGGCTCTGATCCCTAAACGTGGTTCTGGCTGAGAGCGGAGGCCCCACGTCAGCAGCATGCCAATTAACGTCACGAGAGGTGTGACACGTTTGCCCCAGTAACGCTCAGTGATCTTGGAGGACTCACAGGGAAATAAGATGGACCATTACAACAATCGTAACCATAGGCGGTTCCTCTGTTTCTTCAAAATAAACACAGTCGATACCCAAAGTAAAACATCGAAAGCTTCCTTCTTACCATTCCAAGTTCCCCCAAACTGATTTATCAATGAGAAAGATACAGGCTGAAAATGCATGCATGGCCTCAGTTTCTAAATACGTAATTAGGAAGCATAGGGAGGAGATTTGAGAATAGTTCAATAACAGTAAAATAAATATTGATTATTAGCAAAAAAAAACCCTTCCACAGATCACTCACAGCGATGCAGAGCAGCTCTGTGTGAGCACATCTTTCAACACCATGAAATGGGGAGCAGGAGCATAAAGGCAGTGGAAGGCCATCTTTGAAGCAAAACGGTGTTGACGTGTGGCCGTGTTGGTTTCCTTTACGAGACAGATCACCCAGGAGATACAGCCAGTAAATGTCTCAGGAAATAATGTAGCGCTTGTTCAAATATTCAGAACAGTTGTGCGGATAATTTACAAAATGTTTTCCTCCCGTGCAGTCGAAGCTGCCACCAGCATTCTTGAAGTTTCCATCCTGTTCTGAGCGCTGCTGCTTGCCGTTAAGTAAGATGTTCCTTTGGGCTCAGAAGGAAAGGAAAGGGAAGCTCATTCTTTTTTTTTTTTTTTTTTAATACAGAAGAAATGACCCAGAACGAGGAGTGCCTGCCACATGTATCCCAACATTTATTCTATCTCTCTGACACATATCCCGGGCCAAGCTTCTGCTCTTTTTCTTTTTTTTTAATTTTATTTATTTGACAGAGAGAAATCACGACTAGGCAGAGAGGCAGGCAGAGAGAGAGGAGGAAGCAGGCTCCCCGCAGAGCAGAGAGCCCGATGCGGGGCTCGATCCCAGGACCCTGGGATCATGACCTGAGCCGAAGGCAGAGGCTTTAACCCACTGAGCCACCCAGGTGCCCCAGTGAAGCTCATTCTTTGCACTTGGAGAGACTTTCGTGGTCTATAACCCTCAGATCTTGTTTCATTTTGCTGCCCTGCCAACTGTGTGGGACTTCCTTCCTCTGCACACAGCTTTCTTCCTTCACATCTTCTTTCCTTTGCACACATCCTTTGCTCCCTCTCCCTGGAATGCCATCCCTTCTCCCCCAGTAAACCCCTCAAGCTCAGGGTTTGGCTCAGAGATCTCATTTTCCCATGAGTCCTTCCCTAGGTGTCCCTGCCTTGCCTTCTTTTTTTTTTTATTTTATTTATTTATTTGACAGAGAGAGAGGTCACAAGTAGTGAGAGAGGCAGGCAGAGAGAGAGAGGGAGAAACAGGCTCCTCACTGAGCAGAGAGCCCGATGCGGGGCTCGATCCCAGGACCCTGAGATCATGACCTGAGCCGAAGGCAGAGGTTTAAACCACTGAGCCACCCAGGTGCCCCACTGCCTTGCCTTCTGACAAGCTCATCCTGTGCTGCGCTTTCCCCCATAGGAGCATCTCTTCCCAACGGCAACACATGGTGACTTACAGCAAATTTACCTCTCCCTTAGGCCATGCCCCAGAGGGTAGGTCTGGGTCGTATTCCTTAGGGAACCACCCTCCTAGCAAGGAAACTGGCATATTCTAGGTCTTCATCAGAGGTTGCGGAGGGTGGGTGAGTGGGTGGGTGGGTGGACAGATGGATGGACAGACAGATGGATGGATGGATGAATGGATGGATGGACAATCCACAAACTTTCATAATCCTCTTTTATCTGAAAATGAGCTTTCAGACTTGGAGAGCTTAGTGAATGGTGGGTCAGGAATGAATTATAAAATGTTGGGTTTTATCAGTTTTTTTATTTTAATTTTTGTTTTCTGCAACCTCTGGATTAAGCATATTTTACTTTTTAATATAGGAAGTATCATTGTGTTAAATTTATGATAAAATACCTATGAATAAATGAAGTTTCAGGGATGGAATTAAGTTGGACCAAGTCTAGAACATGAGTCTCTGGGTCTTCTTTCTATATACTGCTAAGTTATTATCAGCTTTTAATTTATATAAGCTGCTTTCCCCTTAAATTCTTCAGCGATATTTTATTATTGATTTGTGAACCCTCTGTAACAGTGATGACCTTTTCTCCCCGGTAGGATATCTGTAAAGCCCTGTGGTGCCACCGGATTGGAAGGAAATGTGAGACTAAGTTTATGCCTGCAGCAGAAGGCACTGTTTGTGGACATGACATGGTAAGGAGCTAATCTTAGGTCATGAGTCATGTTCAGATGTCAGAGCTGTTCCACCCATGCATCTCCCCTCCTCCTGCACTGGTATTTTGTCAGCCCCTGTTCCTCATTTCTATGTGCAAATCTACCCCCAGGTCAGAAGATGGTGTTTAATTTATTGTGATACTGTGAAGGCGTTTCCTTCTTCCCTTTTCCCTTTTCCCGATGGTGTAATTGATGGGCTATCAGCAATTAGTAGATGTAGATGCCAGGCGACAGGTGGTGACTACCTCCATTTAATAAGGGGAACCCTTCAAGTCTTGCCCATATTTCAACCAGGTACAGAATCTGAGTTAGGTGGTATTGTTAAAGACACAGAGGCTTTGGTGGGGGAAAGAAATATAGTAAGAAGAAATACATTAAGAGTATTTATTACTCACTGGGAAAGAATAATTTTGTTGTTGAAATTAAAAAATAAATTACCTTGGGGCGCCTGGGTGGCTCAGTGGGTTGAGCCTCTGCCTTCGGCTCAGGTCATGATCTCGGGGTCCTGGGATTGAGCCCCGTGTTGGGCTTTCTAATCGGCAGGGAGCCTGATTCCCCTTCTCTCTCTCTGCCTGCTTCTCTGCCTGCTTGTGATCTCTCTCTGTCAAATAAATGAATAAAATCTTTTTAAAAAAATTACCTTAACCTCCAAGAGTAGTATTCTGATTCCTTTCACATTACTTTTCAAAATACAAGACCGTTGATAAAGATAAAGATATATTGGACCCAAATGATCCCTGAACCCATTTCTGTGCCACTTAGTATATGACCTTTTTTTCTTTTTTTTAAAAGATTTTATTTATTTATTTGACAGAGATCACAGGTAGGCAGAGAGGCAGGCAGAGAGAGAGGAGGAAGCAGTATCCCTGCTGAGCAGAGAGCCCGATGCGGGGCTCGATCCCAGAACCCTGGGATCAGGACCTGAGCCGAAGGCAGAGGCTTTAACCCACTGAGCCACCCAGGCGCCCCTGACCTTATTTTTTCTTAAGATTTTTATTTGTTTATTTATTTGTCAGAGACAGAGAGTACGCACAAGCAGGCCGAGGAAGAGTGAGAAGCAGGCTCCCTGCCGAGCAAGGAGCCTGATGTGGGACTCGATCCCAGGACTTTGGGATCATGGCCTGAGCCGAAGGCAGATGCTTAAGTGACTGAGCTACCGAGGCGTCCCAGTGTGTGACCTTTTTAGTGACACTAATGCACATGAAAGAGATAAATGTCCAAGTAGCTTTGATTCCAAATAGCTTAGATTCCAAACCAAATATGTCACAGCCTCAGTCTATTTAAACGTGAACATGGGCAGCAAGGGTTAAGATGTTAGCAGACAGTGCTGTCTCATGCTTTCTGGTTAAATTACCGCAGCACTGACTGGGGATGTGAAGAGAGCGGCTTGTGCTTAAGTGAAAAGAACGCCCAGAGACTGCTTCTCCTGCACACCTCTCGAGCTTTATTTGAAATCCCCCAGAGAGGGTGGGGCGGCTTATTAAATCCTTCCACAGATATAACAACAGTACTTACGTAACTCATAACCTCCCCAAATTGAATAAAAACGCTTTTAGACTCTCAGAAGAAGAGAGGGACATGAGGATGCACCATGGTGTGGAAATGCCCATTGTCTCAGGATGCCGCGGAATGTGCCTCAGTATTAAGCTGCCCGTGATCATCACTTTCTGCACATAATTATCTAGAATTTACTCTTCAGGTGATAATTTGCAAAATTATCCTCATTTCCCTAGAGATTGGCCACCCTCCTACTGTTGCCCCTGAGTTTCATCTCACAGGGGCGCAGGGTGCTTCTCTGATCACCTGCTTCCTGTAGGACTAATTTCAGAGCTGTGGGCCTTCCTCAGAATAACCTATATATTCTGCTTAAATTTTATTTACCCTGAAAGCACAGTTAGATTGATGGTCATTGGTACAGTTAAACCACTTTCCCTTGTATTTCCAAAGATGGGTCTTTCCTTCTTATAATAAAAGAATCAGTGCATCTTAAGCCAGAATACATGCCTAAAATTACCCAGGAATGATGTGTTCTGCCCTGGGGCTGCACGGTGGCCATGGTGGGACAGCATTGGAGGATCCTGTGAGAGGCCCCTTTGTTGTTAGTTGTGCATTTTCCTGTATTATAGGTTCTTGTGTGTCTCTATGGCTCTTCGATTTAGACGTGCATATTACCGGCTGTCAGTATCTCAGTACTTTGGGATATCCCAGAGCAGCTGGTGTGTACTGGCAGTAACCATACCGTTTCTGTGCACTTTTCTCCTGCGTGGGAGCCTGTTCTACACTGTGCTGCCTTTGAGGCTTGTGCACGGTGGTAAATGGGACTAATAGCATCTTGTAGTATCAGATTCCATCCTTCGTACATCACATATTTTCAGTCCTCACAATCTCCCTGTGAGGGTGAGCCCTTGCAGCACCCCCTGGTGCACTCAGGTTCCTTCCAAAGAAAGGATACTTAGGTCCTTTTTGAGTACACCTTGGGAAATCCAGGACGAGGGGTTTGGACTACAGCCTAATACATATGAAAGCTGATTCGAGCTCTCTAACAATTGTGGGTCCCACGTTGTATTAAACCACTCCACATTGTGCTTATACTTGGTGCTAGGTACTTGGTCTGTGTTATTGCACTGCATTTTGGGAACAATTCAGTCTGGTAGTTTGCACCATCCCTAAGGTCCTCAGGGGGACGTGCAGACTCAGAGCACCCAAGTAACTTGCCCCAGGCCACACAGCCTCAGAACTAATACAGAGGGTCCTTTCTCCCCATCTCCCCAAGTCCACTGTTGTATTTTATCAGGGTGCTTCCTGTGTGTGCTGGGTTTAGGTGTGACAAGCAGACCGTGAGGAGAATATCATAGCAGAAACAAGCATTCAGCACACCATCTTGCGTGCTAAAGTACAGCATTCTCTCAAAAGCCAGTGTCCATCAATAATATATAAAATGGTGAGAAACATGGGATAGTCCTCAAAACCTTAACTGGTGTTTCAGTGGAACAGAGGCTGTTCCCCTGACCTGCTCATGATGGGCTTCAGGGGTCTGTGACCTGTGTGGAATTCTACTCCAGGTCATGTGTGTGTATGAGTTCACAAGTTTGTGTGTCTGTGTCTGCCCAAACCCACGCATCCCCCAGCCTCCATGGGAGAAGGACAGTGCTTTCTCCTCAGATTTTCAGAAAGTTGTTGTTGTTTTTTTTAATAACATTTAAAAGAATAGCCATTTGAGGCTACTCTGGTACAAAGAGCAGAAATTGCCTTGGCAAGTCTGCTCACGGCAGAAACAATTGTGACAGTCAGAGACACGGAATTGTGCAGAGGTCCATGAAGAGAGCAGAGCCCCACACAGAGTGAGAGACCTGTCTGCACACTTGCTGGAGGCGGTCTCCAGACACCCTGTGAGGTGGAGACGAAGAATGGAAGGATGTGTGTCGTGTGCTCTCACTCACAAAGTCAAGCGTATACTCATCTGTATACTTATTTTCCTACATTAAAAATAAAAGGAATAAACTGTAAATTTTTAAGAAGTAAATATTTTGTGTCATTTTTTATATAAATTAAACCAAGTTACCTTAAAGGAATCCTTAAATACCAAAAGCAAAATCCATTTAACAAACTTGTTGGCTTAATCATAACCAGAGGGGAAGAATTATTTCAAGTGACTTTACAACCTGAAAACATTTTCTGAGTTTTCATCTTGTGGGTTCCTGCATTCCCATTTTCTGTCTTTGTATCAGAAAGCTCTGACCAGATGATTCTTTTAAACAATCACAACAGACACCATCCTTGTCCCTCTGTGTCCCTCATGTGTCCCTACTTGTCCCTCCATGTCCCTCCTTGTCCTTCTGTGTCCCTACTTGTCCCTCTACGTCCCTTCTTTTTTTTAAAGACTTTTATTTATTTGACAGACAGAGATTACAGTTAGGCAGAGAAGCAGGCAGAGAGAGAGGGGGAAGCAGGCCCCCAGCTGAGCAGAAAGCCTGATGTGGGGCTCAATCCCAGGACCCTGAGATCATGAACTGAGCCGAGGAAGAGGCTTTAACCCACTGAGCCACCCAGGTGCCCCACCTCCATGTCCATTCTTGTCCCTCTGTGTCCCTCCGTGTCCCTCCTTGTCTGTCTGTGCCCCTCCTTGTCCCTCTCTGTCCCTCCTTGCCTGAAGTCCACAGGAGATGGCCCCCACTTTTTCCAGATCCAGCTCTCTTTTTGGACTCATGAGGCCATCAGGGAGCAGAGGCCTTGCTGACAGCTGCATTCCCCCCATTGAGTTGAGGGTGTGAGGGGGACTCCAGGACTTTGTTTTATCATCTGGGGTGTGGCCAGGAGGTAACAAAAGAGAGACATATTTATTTATTTATTTATTTGCTTTTCAGAAAGGATCAAAAAATTGAATGCATAAGGTTTTAGTCCTCATTGCTTGTGTTTAGTTTTTCTTCCTTAAATGATATGTAATCAAACCATTTGTAACTGTTATTTCTCTGTAACACCAATGGTCAGACACCAGCAACTTGGTGTGTTTTCACTGAACAAAGTCAATAATGGATGTGTTATTATTTTCCTTTTGTAAAGCCCCATTTTTTTTCACCCAGAACAAATCTGGTGGTCCTAATGTTGGAGACAGACAGGAGGAGGCCTCAGCCCATCCTCCAGCCCAGTGCTAAGGCTGGTTCTGCTGCTCCACGCAGGCCAGCAGCAAGGGACAAGCAAGTTCGTTTTCTCCTCTCAATGGATGGCCTGAAGATCCTTGAAATCTACACCAAGCCACGGGTAGAAAACCAGCACTCACTGCTGAACAACTTTAGATGTTGTGTGTCCTTTACGTGTGATGGCAATGAAGAAAACCCATGGCTTTTAGCATGAACTAACATTGATGGGCACTCCTCTTGATAGTATCTCCAGCTTCGTAGGGACAGATGGAGCTCCTGTGCGGGTTCTTTCATCTCCACAGGAAGCCGACTGACCTCTGACATGCATCCGCTAACAACCTCCAGGCTCCAGGCTCTGAGCCCAGGTGCTGGGGAGTGAAGGCACAGAGTACTGGCCAGAAATGACAAGGTGTTGAGTCACATGGAACCTCCAGCTGGACTTTTCAGCCCGAGACTCCGTCTGTTCTCAAAGAACTATGAAAAGCACGTTGTTCCAGGAAAGATTGGAGTTCACTCACTGGAGAGCTCAACGATGGGGCTGAACGTCTGTGCAACACCCCTTAATTAATTGTGCTGAATTCCAGCAGCTCAGACTTTAGGAAAGGATTCTTCTCTCTGTGAGGATTTATAAAACCGCGTTAGGTTTGGAAAGAAAAAAGCAGTTACATCAACTGTATCTATATTATGTGCTACCTGAAGGTGGGATGTTGCTGTCTGCATGTCCTACAGAACTCCCCAGGGCTGAGTGTCACGGTCGCCATGGACCCACCAGTCTGTGAGTCGTGATGTCAACCTTTCTTTTTTCTTTCTTTTTTGACTTTTAGTGGTGCCGTGGAGGACAGTGTGTCAAATATGGTGATGAAGGCCCCAAGCCCACCCATGGCCACTGGTCGGACTGGTCTTCCTGGTCCCCTTGTTCCAGGACCTGCGGAGGAGGGGTGTCTCACAGAGACCGCCTGTGCACAAATCCCAAGTGAGCACGTCTGCACTTCCTTCTCACGAGCGATTTCTAAGCTGTGAACCTTCCCAACAGCGTCCGTACGGTAATACTGATCTGTACGTCACATAGTATTATAGGAATCAGTGAGAAGGTACAGCCCCCGGATGGAGCTGGGGGGCCTTATGCTAAGTGGAAGTCATATCCTATGATTTCACTCTTACTGGAACTTAAGAAACAAACAACCAAGGGGAAAAAATAAGAGAAGTAAGGAGACAAAGCAAGAAACAGACGCTTAGCACGCCAACGGTCACCAGAGGGGAGGTGTGTGGGGGACAAGGGAAACAGGTGATGGACAGAAAGAGTGCTGCTGTCATGAGGAGCACCAGGTGATGTGTAGAAGTGTTGAATCGCTCTATTGCACATCCGAATATTGCACTGTATGTTAACTGTATTAGAATTATTTAAAAAAAAGAATCGCTAAATAAGGAAGTCATTTTAGTCAAGTATTTCTCAAACAATGGTGTCTCTTCGGTATAACTTAAGATGCTAAAAAGTACTTGACCACAGCACAGGGAAACAGACCCTGCAGTGATACTCGGGAAATGGATTTTTACCACATTTATGTGCAATTCCAAGAGTCTCCCTTAAATAAGCAAATCTATCATGAAAGCATAGAGAACACGAATGAATAAGAAATCAGTAAGAACCATTTTTTATGTGAAAAAAGGCCAAATGTTTGGTTTTTCATCCAGTATACTTACTTGGGCAACCATCGGAGGCGTCCCCAGAGCAGTGGGGTGGGGGACTGTCTCCGTCCTCCTTTTGCACCTCAGCTGGTTTAAAACATGATCCTGTTGCAACCTTGTGGCCATGTCTTTAATGTGTGACACCCCGTACATCCCTTGCATGGAGAGGATGCCGTCTCCGTGCTGTGTCCACGTGGATTCCAGGGGCGTGAGCAGAGCCTCTTTCTTATTAGCACCAGCCAGTGGGAGGTGACTGTTCCTGAGCCGACCTGCTGTCCTGGCCTGGCCACAGGGAAGCTGATGGCAGACGAGGCTGCCATCCGGAAAGTGACGGATTTGAATGTTAGTCTCAGCTCTGCCTTCTGTCCTTTGTGCTGGGATGCTGGGCACCAGCAGTGAACAGGTGGCAAGCAGACCCACTTCCACATTGTAACTTGCCCTAGTGATGTCAGGAACACGGTTCATGCTGTTCGTGGTAAAGTCAGGGTCCCGTCGAGGTGCAGGCTTCTTCCTTCGTCACTGTGAGCCATTTAACTGGATCTGCTCATCTCTCCAATAAGCCTAGTTTCCAGCAAGGGGAGAGTGGCTATTAAACGCAAGATTTCTTCCTGTTGCAGACCATCGCATGGAGGCAAGTTTTGTGAGGGCTCGACTCGTACTCTGAGGCTTTGCAACAGTCAACAGTGTCCGCACAATAGCGTTGACTTCCGTGCGCTGCAGTGCGCCGAGTACAATGACAAACGTTTCCGAGGATGGCGCTACACGTGGAAGCCGTACACCCAAGTGGAAGGTGAATCCTAAATCCCTCCTCTACTAACGACCCTGTGCTTTGTTACCGGTACTCTTTAGAGGGGCGTGATCTTAAGTGCGCTGTTTGGATAGACTGTACGGCTGTGTGAGGTCACCGACCCAGGCTCTTCGCCTGCCCCAAGGCCATAAGCTTCTGGTCCAAACTAGACCAGCTGTGTGGTCAGAAATTAAGAAGAGACTAGAGGGTGGGAACCATACAGTGAGATCTTCAAAGAAGTGACAAAGCGTTCAAAATAGATGGTGTAGTGATCATGGGTCAGTGTTTTCCTCGTTACACATGCCAGCAGCTGCTGGTGATATCTCTCGAAGCATGTCACCCACTGAGCAGTTATCATGGCCGAAGAGTCAGAGCAAAAGTTTAGCATCTTTTGGAAAATTAGGTACTTTTCAAGCCTACTATTTTCTTGATTTAAACCAAGAGGGTTATTTGAACCATATGTCTGATTTTACTCTGCAGGTTGAGAGAAAGATGTATTATTCTTAAGATTACAGTAACTTGAACCTGGTAGCTCAGTTGGCATAATTTAAGGAGAAATTCAAAGAATAGTTAGTCATCTTGCTGTTTGAAACCGGGAATACTGTCCAAGCAACACTTAAGAAATACATGAATCTCCCCAATCTTACCCCTTTCCAGCCCAACAGACATAGTGTTTTTATGGTGAGAGTTTCATGAAGGCGGCACAGCCTCCACGGAAAACTTTGAGCAGTTTCACACAAAGCATTTTTGGTTGTGTTTTGAATTCTTAAACTCAGTAAAATTTGATCCAGTGAGAAATAAGTAGGCAGGAGAAAAAGGAGAAAGGACTTTGAAATTGAGGTCAACAAATGTGTATTATTCCTGACTCCACGGTCTCAGGAAATAAATACATTAATAAATACATTAAATTAATAAATAATACATTAATTAATAAATTCATAAATACATTAATCATGGAGGCACATACTCAACTCCATTCTTAGGGTTATTCAGTTGATTTCATCTTGTACAGTGAAGAAAATATTGGTAGATGAGTCTAAGCCCATGAAAATTCCTAAGGCAGACTATATTTTCATCATCAACTCTTCCGTTCTTTACCAAGAAGAAAGAAGGGAAAAAAGTCTCTATGAAAGTTCATATTAATTATGTAAATCGTAAAATCTTTGAAACAGATTATCAAGAGAGGAAGTGAACCTGGTCCACCATGCTTACGTGTACAATGATACCTACATTTTCCATGTATCCACATGTTTCGACAATCATTGTATTTATAGGAAACATTGTCCTCTGGATATCTTCTGGAGATTTCATCTAAAAGTTATTCCTTTTCTTGGTTCAAAAATATGTATTTCATCAAATGTGCTATTAAGAAATTTGGTGATCATTTGAATTCTTTTATTACGTTGGTGAGAATTTTATATATTGCTACTAAATGGTAATGACCTTTTGCATTTATACAAGAGAGTAGTTAATTATACTAGTAAAATAGTGAAGTTATGTTGTATTCAAGTCAACAAATATTTATTGAATGCCTACTATGTGCCATAAACTGGGTAAAGAACAAGGATAGGAAAGGACAAACAGAATAAAAAATTAATAGTGAATGAATACTATTATGGTGAAAAGAAATAAATTAATAGTGAAGCCTTATACAAATTAAAAATTAAAGGGAAAACCCAAGCCTCATGAGACCACCACAAAAAAAAAAAATGTATTTGCAATGAATGTTGTGTGGGAGTTATTTTATGGGGAAAAAAGAAAACTTTAAAAAGTCTATCTAAAATTTGGAGCAAAAATGATCAGAGCGTAAGTCTCTTTCTTATTTGTGTTTGTGTGTGTATTTCTTTTTAAGATCAGCAATTATGCAAACTCTACTGTATCGCAGAAGGATTTGATTTCTTCTTTTCTTTGTCAAATAAAGTCCAAGATGGGACTCCATGCTCGGAGGATAGCCGTAATGTTTGTGTAGATGGGATATGTGAGGTAATAATGATCGTTCATTCGTTCAACACACGTGTCCAGACAGTCTGCTCTGTGCCAGGCATCCTCTGCGGGGCTAAGGACACCAGGCATCTAAACCCCGCCCTTTCTCCCCGACCCACAGCCTGGGAGGGGGAGGGGGATGCCAGATGAACACACACTGAGACACACGGGATTGGTTGCCGTCAAGGTGCATGCAGAGGACGGGGAGCGGATTCCTTCCTAGATGCACATCCGGAGAGTTTGTGGGGCTCCTTGGAGAAGGGAGCTTCTGCGCTAGATCTGGAAGGGTGAGTTGGAGGGGTTTGGGGGAGCAGACTGGGAACAGGGTCCTGCGAGAAGGCGTGGGTTGGTAGGATCCGACTCAGGTGTCAGAGTACCCGAGGGCAGGCAGGGCCTGGGGGGCCGAGGGAGGTGACAAAGGGGAAGGGGTGCTCAGAGGGTTTGTATCCTCATATCAAGAAGGAACAGGCCCTGGGAATGGGGAAGAGCAGAGTGGGGTCAGCCTGCAGCAGCATGGGCAGCAACACAGATGGGGGCAGCGTTGAACCCCGAGGCCACTTTGCATCCTGTAGGGGTCTGTTATGTGGAGGGACTTGGAAGAGAGGCTGTGAAAGATTTGGTGGCAAAGTGACCATAGAGCCCTGAGCTCGCTGCCCCATGCTGAGTTGAGACGGAAGGAATTCTGTTATACGCAGAAATTTAAAGCCTTACCTGATCAAGTACACTGCATGTGAAGGATGGGTTTTTCCTTGAACTGATTCAGCGTGTGTACCCACTAGTCCAAGACTGTGGTCTTCATTTTACATTTCTCTAAGTTGGATGCCCCAGTACAGTGGGGTCCGCCACTGAGACACACACTGCCATCCATTTTACTGGGTGCAGATCGACTCCGCTCTATCAAGATCTCTTTCAGCGTTAATGTTCAGATCTCTGTCCATTTGGTCCAGTTACTAGTTGACCTGTGAAATATTTCATTATTTTCAGGTATTCTTAACGATACAGTGTCACAATCCCTTACGTGTAGTTCTGAAACCCCAAAAGCTATCACACAGAATGTGTATTGGCTGCACAATGTAAGCATCCCTGAATTTGTTTGCTGGCCAAAACCAGCTCAACTGATGTGAGAATGTTTGTCAGTTTTATTTAGTTCGCTTAGAGTGACCATGTTCGCATTTTGCTCTAGAAACATCGTGTATGTGTTTCATTATGGGCACTACCCTGGGCCGTGCTGGGACTTGCATGTTATGCGCATAATATGTTAATTACCCTCCTAAAATCCAAAAACGTTGAGTTCTGAAATGCATCTGGCCCTAAGGATTTCAAACAAAGAGTTGCTGGCTATAATTACTTCATTTCTGAATTTTTTACTTGCATATACTAAACTCTCTGTTAGGAAGTGTAACACTGGCAGGTACCATAGACATTATAAAGAGCCCCTTAAGTTCTAAGTTAGTAAACAAATATCACCCATTACATAATTTACTGCTGGGAATAATTCCCACGTGGCATGTGTTACTTCTCCGCATTACACACGGCACTATAGAGGCATGGCGGCAGGGTCCAATGGATCCTCCTGTGGACACATTGCTTGTCATTTACTAAGAGCTTTGTGTCAGTCTGAAATGCACTGTTATCTCCAGCACGACAATCTGAGAGATTTCACCGAGGGTTCCCGATTCTGAGGTCACGTAGCAGTACTGCAGAGAACAGATGACAGGGTCTCTTCCTTTGGACCCAAGAGTCGAGTTACAGTCTCGCTGTGCACATATTTGGTATCCAATAAATATTTGTTAACCACCCTGTGTGGGTGAAATGTTCTGCTCTTACGGGGAGGTTTCTCACTGGAGGTTTGTGACTTCGCTCTTGTCTTCTCTTGCATGGATGACGTGTGATCCCGGTCCCCCAGAGAGTCGGATGTGACAATGTCCTTGGGTCTGATGCTGTGGAAGACTCCTGCGGTGTGTGCAGGGGCAATAATTCAGACTGCACGACGCACGAGGGGCTCTACGCCAAGCCCCATGGCACCAACCGTGAGTACACAGAGCTTTGGGCAGGTGTTGAGCGGAGAAGATGGCGAGTGGAACTTCCTGGCAGGAAACCCTTGAGGGGCAGTGGAAACAGCAGCCTTAAGGGTCCTGCAAAGACCTGCACACTCTCCTCCCCTGCTTTGCTTGTCAAGCCTTTCCTTTGGATGGGAAGTAGTTGCTAGGTTACTATTAGCAAAAATAATAATAGTCTGCTCCAGTTTAAAAAAAAAAAGGAAAGAAGTCCCTTAAAGAACTAATGGACCTGACGGCCACACCGGAGTTCCTCCTGGTTCCCAGTGTGGGTCCCCAGGTTTTCGTGGTGGGGAGCCCCAGGAGCGTAGGGATTTCGGCTCGGTGTGTTGAATGAGATAGCACATTCTCTCCACGCCTGTTTCCGTCACTGTAGAATATTACCAGATGGTCACCATTCCTCCCGGAGCCCGGAGTATCCGCATCCGCGAAATGAACGTGTCTACCTCCTACATCTCTGTGCGCAACACCCTCCGAAAATACTACCTGAACGGACACTGGACGGTCGACTGGCCTGGCCGATACACGTTTTCAGGCACCACGTTCGACTACAGACGGTCGTCCCACGAGCCGGAGAGCTTAACCTCGTCTGGGCCAACCAACGAAACCCTGGTTGTGGAGGTAAACTCCAGCCTCTCGCCTTCAGGCTGGGGCGTGGGGGTCCTTCTGGCACGGGTGGGGACTGAGGGCCATTGGTATAATTTTAAGTGCACAGAATGAGGTTTATAATGTGAGGGCGTCTCAGAAACAGCACTGAGGGATGCACTAGGACCGTGGACTCGTTCTCTTTCTGGGGCCTCCTCACGTTTGTACTTATGTCCATCAGGCAGCTCCGGTTCGGGTTCCTTAATACTGGATTTTTACAAAAGTCTGCCCTGGTCCTGCAAGCTCTCTGGCTGTGAGAAGCTGGCACACTCAGGGGACTCTGTCTGCGCCTCTCTTTGGGGTGGGACCTCCTCCGAATCCTGTGGAATGGGAGCAAGATGAGCAAATCACCCGCTGTGCCCTCACAGGGGCCCGGTGGGCAGCGAGGGGCTCTCGCAACAGCCTCCCGACCCACTGCCCTCTTGTTCTCGACCCATGGCCGCAGAGGCTCGCAAACTGCAATTAGGCTCTTCCTACACCATGGTCTGTCCCCATGGGACTGAGCAGATGGAGGTGGTAGGGGTCGGCACTGCAGAACCCCTTACCGTTTTGTATTTCTGTGCAAGATGAAAGCACTTGGCTCAAAAGCAGTGGCCCCCTAAGCCCACAACTGGGTATGCAGACATGAGCCAACGAGTTGCCCCCCCACCTGTTCTGGGGGCCAGGCATCCCCCTCCTGTCCTCTCCTATCTTCCTGGGAGAGGCTTCCTTGGACAATCTGGGGGCAGCCAACCCATCTGCACATGTCCCATCTCTGCCTCCCCTTCTGACCCTCGGTTCTTCTCTTCACCCTGAATTCCTGCTCTGGTTATTTCTCCCGCCATCTCAGACTTCAGCTGGAATAACCACACAGGAGAGATAGGTCAAATGTGAAGAGGAACGTGGCTTATTAGGAGCTGCTCTGGATGGAAGAAGATCGGCAAAGGCTCAGGATATCAGGCAGGAGAGCAGCCCAGTGGCCTGGCCATGTAGCCTCCTCTCCAGGGCTCGCCCCTGTCCTCCAATACCTTCAACACCTTTGTCAGGGAAGGACCAGTGTGTTTACCCACGGGCACATCACATGAGGACCAATAAAGGCTCTAAGACTCAGAGATGGGATTTCTATCAACGGAGTAATGGTGAGGTTCCAAAATAAGAAGGCTTCTCACTGAGATCGTGGACCTGAGGCATTCGTGAGTGAGAATGGGACGGTCCATACGATTGGGTTTCACCCGAAGAAGGGAAGAGTTCCAGTGGGAGATGCTAAACTATAGTTCATGGACAGGTGCAACCTGAGAGATCTTTACTGAAAAGATCATTTTCTCCTGGAACTGCACGGTACATGCCAGTCGGCAAAAGACCTCAGCAGCCAGTCTCACTGATACCCACTCAGGAGGCCTGGGTTGCCTGGAACTCACTAGGAAGTGGGACGGTGTTCTATAGGCAGTGCTGTCTGATTGGCTCGGATGGACGGGATTTGTTGGGATCCCACGGAAACACTGGGGGAAGTAACCAAACACTTCAGTTGGGCTGCAGAGGTGTCTGAGGGCGTGCATGGAGGCATGTACTAAATGTGAGGTCGAGGAGTAAAATGTCCACATTTTTCCTAATGTGCTTGGTTCCTGCTGACCGTTCACTTCTTTTTAGAAATTTCGTACGGATTTTGGAGGATGGACAGGATTTCTCATCGTAACGTACTTACTGTTGATGTTGTTTATGTATTATTTACAAATTAGCTTTTATTTGTCAGTTCCATTTTAACTTGTTCTACCCCCCTTTTTATTTCTTTTTTTGTTTTTGTTTTCCAGCTCCTGTTTCAGGGAAGGAACCCGGGCATTGCCTGGGAGTACTCTGTGCCTCGGCTGCGCGGTGAGAAGCAGCCTGGCAGCCAACCTCACTACACGTGGGCCATCATTCGGTCTGAGTGCTCCGTGTCCTGTGGTGGGGGTAGGTCACTTCTCACACCTCCCCTGGTGGTGGGCACTGAGGGGCCCTGGCGCATCCAGGCCATGGGCATGCTGGACTCACGGGTCCCCCCCCCCGTCTCAGCAGGTAGCTCAGAGCTTCTGCCTGAGGTGGGCAACCTGTCCCCAAGGGAGAGCAGAGAACAGGGGCTCTGGATGTCCCTGGAAGGCCTGGCTTGCCTTCTCCCATCCATCTACCTCAGTGTGGGGCTCTGAGGAGCTCATGCCCTGAACTGGTTTCTCCTTTCCATCTAAGTGAAGATTTGATAAAGTATAGTTTTGTTGTTTGAGATTATTGAAATGAAAGTCACTCAAATTTTTGTATGGATTGTGCTGGTGATGAGAAATAGAAGCTTACACGAAAATACCATGATACAGTTGGAGGTTTGGTCAAATGGTCTCGCTCAAAAAATTTATGAAGTCATATATCGAAATCCACCCAGAAAGCATAAGAATTTTATGCAAGTTGCACTGGAAATGACTAGAAACAGCATGTCAAAAGGAGAATTTCACATGACAATTGATGGCTTTGTCATTTTAATGCCATACGAACTGGACCACAGGCATGACTGAATTGATAAAGTTAGTTCATTGCAAGAACATTCTCAGCTAGAGCCAGACACACTGTCTGATAAAGAGAGACAGGTAAATTTTTTAAGTGTAGAAACACAATATTCAATTTTATCTGATATTTAGAAAACAAACAAGTTTTCAAAAAGATATGCAGATTTCAGCTTTGTGAATTCCTGGTTTAATAATTAAGCAATTAGACAGTTGTATATTTAAGTAAAAAAAAGTACAAAAACGGGCACTTGCATAAAGTAAGAATCTAATGAATAAAGAGAGTAAAAATGGGATGGCATTGAAAGTATAGACTGCTCTGGGCAGTACAGACATTTTAACAATGCTTATTTTTCCGATCCATGAACATGGAACGGTCTTCCATCTTTTTGTATCTTCCTCAGTTTCTTTCATGAGTGTTCTGTAGTTCCTCGAGTACAGATCCTTTACCTCTTTGGTTAGGTTTATTCCCAGGTATCCTGTGGTTCTTGGTGCTATAGTAAATGGAATCGATTCTCTAATTTCCCTTTCTGTGTTTTCATTGTTAGTGTATAAGAAAGCAACTGATTTCTGTACATTGACTTTGTATAATGTCACGTTACTGAATTGCTGTATGAGTTCTAGTAGTTTGGGGGTGGAGTCTTTTGGGTTTTCCATATAAAGAATCATGTCATCTGGGAAGAGAGAGAGTCTGACTTCTTCTTTGCCAATTTGAATACCTTTTATTTCTCTTTGTTTTCTGATTTTTGTTGCTAGGACTTCTAATACTATGTTGAACAAGAGTGGTGAGAGTGGGCATCCTTGTCGTGTTCCTGATCTCAAAGGGAAGACTGTGAGCTTTTTCCCATTGAGGATGATATTTGCTGTGGGTTTTTCATAAATAGATTTTATGAAGTTCAGGAATGTTCCCTCTGTCCGTATACTATAAAGCGTTTTCATCAGGAACGGATGCTGTATCTTGTCAAATGCTTTTTCTGCATCAATTGAGAGGACCATGTGGTTCTTCTCTCTTCTCTTATTGATTTGTTCTATCACACTGATTGATTCGCAAATGTTGAACCAACCTTGCAACCCAGGGATGAATCCTACTGGTCATGGTGGAGAATCCATTTAGTGCACTGTTGGATCCTGTTTGCTAGGATCTTGTTGAGAATCTTAGCATCCAATTCATCAGGGACATTGGTCTGAAATTCTCCTTTTTGGTGGGGTCTTTGCCTGGTGTGGGGATCAGGGTAATGCAGGCTTCATAGAAAGTGTCTGGAAGTTTTCCTTCTGTTTCTATTTTTGAAACAGCTTCAGGAGAATAGATATTACTTCTTCTTTGAATGTTTGGTAGAATTCCCCAGGGAATCTGTCAGGTCCTGGACTCTTTGTTTTTTGGGAGGTTTTTGATCACTGCTTCAGTCTCATTACTAGATATTGGTCTATTCAGGTTGTCAGTTTCTTCCTGATTCAGTCTTGGAAGTTTATAGGTTTCCAGGAAGGTATCCGGAGCACTGGAAAAAAAAAAAGAATAAAATTAAGATTTATTTTTAAAGTAAAAATGAATTCAAATATTCTTAATAGTTGCTCTAATAAAAGACAAGAAAGAAATAGAGAAAAACAAAGATTAACAAAAAAAGTAAGTCTGGATAGTTAACACTAATGTGCTTGATCCACATGAACTCTTCCCATCATTAACTAAGAATAAAATAATGAAATCATATTTAAATTCTGACATTAAGAGCTTTTTAAGGAAAAACAGGATTCTCTTCTGTGCATACGGAGAGCAGACAAGTGGCTCTAATTACAAAACAGAGAAAAGTATACGGGCCCCTCGCTGGGGATGGGACCAGACAAGCTCCCATGGCCCCACTCAGGACACAGAGGAACAAAACTATGTTCATAGCCACCCCTGTGTGTGACATGGGAAAATCAATTTCTAATCATATTTATTCCTCTTCCCTTTCCCTTCTGATCTTAATACCACCCCTCGTGCTTTCACAGATTGTCTGAATATACTGGATGCTGTCCATCCCTATTTAGGGATAGCTAATAGTGCTTGATTAAATTAATGACGGAATCACAAAGCCTCGTATTTGTGCAAGGACACTGTGATTTTCAGAATGCTTCTTCGTATTTTTCATTTGGTGGAAAAGTATAAGGAATTGCATGGGAACATCTGGAGGTTGGCGGGTCTGCACCTGTTTCTTCACGGCCGCTTCACTCATGTCCCCTGTTAGCGCGGCAGGCATTCCGAGGTGCACTTGGTTTTCTCAGCTCTTACTGAGTTCCTTGTCTCAGGATCCCGAAAATGCTGAATGTGTGATTAGCGTACTTGCAAATCAATGAATTGGTCCTCAGGAATAATCCTCACATTGAGGTTTCTGGAAGAAATCAACACAGAACCTATTCCAAAATCATTTGCTTAAAGGATTGCACTGTAGAGTCAGTGGACGTGTGGTGTATTTTCAGTCTGGGTGGAACATTGATGGGAAATTAGGGTTTGTCCGTCCAACAACTCGATGGAGCACAGGATGCCTGGCTTTCAGCACCTCCTGTGGTGTGGGGCTCCCCTGACAGTCTTCCTGCTAGAAACCCCACCTGCCTAGGTCCCAAGTCTCAGCACTTGCTCCAAGTACCCTCCCTGGCCACAGGGGAAAGTTCAGGAAGGGTTAAACCAGACCTTCCCCTGTATCCTTAAACGGATACGGCACTCCGTCTTCACTCTCCTGCTGTCTCAGTGCCCTCGGGATTCATTCTCCAGAGGACCAAGAGGACAGTGAGAAAAGCGTGTTGCTGTTCACTGAGCATCTGCCATGTGTTTTCACCTACGCTGACTTGAACAAGCTCGAAGCGGGGGTGAGAGGGGAAACAGGACGTGTTTGCTGAGACAGTTCTGGGCTGCAGGAGGGCACCCTCCACAAAATCTTGGCAACAGACTTTCATGTCCTTGACGCTGTAGGGTTTTATGAGTATCAATGCCTAGAAGTAATCATTATTCCTGTCTCAGAGGTCTTGGTATTGTTTTCCCTCCTTCTATAGAAACCAGAGACTCAGGACGTTGAGGAATTACCCCAGACAACCCGGCAGGCAGTGTGGGTTCAAAAACTCCACTGACCCTGTGTGCTTCCAAGCGTGGCCAAACTCCCAGGGGTCCCCACTGCTCATGGCCTCGAATCCGTTCACGTTCTTGAACTAAGATCATTCTACCAGAAAGCACAGTGGCTCCATCCTGTGTCTTCCCTCCACATAGAGCATTTGCTGATCAATGGGAACGGCCGTTCCCTGAACAGGAGCCTGAAGGGCGGCTAGCAAGGGGTCCCTCATGGACCAAGCAGCCCTTCGTGGCGTGACCACTTGAAGGTCAAGTCTTTGTCCTGTTTAGTCCTAATGTGCGCTCTTTTTTGATCCGTGTTTGATGGACTTGTCAGCGTTCCCCAGTGTCTGAGATCACACGGTTAATTGTCAAGGATTAAGCACAGAGCGTCGTCTTCAGCTGGGGGCGGTTAGTTCCCCAGCTTACAAGTGGCTATGTTGAGCAAACAGTTGACCAGAATTCACTGCCTATGCCTTTCCGAACGTTGGTGTTTCAGGATTTGATGGAGATAAATCCTGAGTTCCTTTAAGTTTATAGAATGTTTCCTTAATTCTATGCCACTGGAGACTCGCACTTCTAAAAGGTGCGCCAGGTTCTGTAAGTTCTGCATTATCTGAGAAGAGCACACATAACTGTCTGGATGATTCACATTGGAGGCTGACCATTCAAAATGAATCTGTTCTCATTTTTTCAGTTCCGTGAGGGAATAAGTAAACTCACCAGCGAATCTGGTGGAAAGAGCTCTGGATCCCTGTCTTCCTTTCTTGGGGGCCTCAGTTAGCATGTCACCCAACAGTCTCAACCTGAGCCCCCAGGGCAACGGGAAGACCTGGCATGATTTTCATTTTATCTGTGCATGTCATGTTTTCAAGATCTCTAGTTGCACAGACCTTCCGAAATCCTGGGTTGTGAACCTTTTTTTTTTTTTTTTTTTTTTTGGTTGTGAACCTTTTAAAGCATAATTTTCGTAGCTATCTCCCTGGGAACTTAATGTCTCCAAGGGCACCTTTCAATGACCCAGTCAGGGAATTAATGAACTGGGAAAGACACTTGGAAACTCCCCTACCTCTTGTTCATTCAAGAAACATGTATTGCCTGATATCAGTGGAAGATACAGAATGCTTTTGTTTTACTTTATTTTATTTTATTTTATTTTAAAGAGGTCACGTTTCCTTCTCTATTCTAATGGTCCCACCTCTCTCTGGAAAATAAGATTTCCTGACAGACCCAGGGCAAATCCAACCTTTCATCTTCTTTTCCGTCAAGCTTCCCCTGCTCCTTTTTCCTTTCCACTCACTTTTATGATATGACCTCATTTTTTATTTCAATGATCCTGCTTTAGCTGCACCTTGACTGGACTCTCAGCCAGTGTCTGGGCGTCAGAGAGGGGTCTGGGCTTACGTGGAGAAACAGGAAGCCACGAAGAGAGTTAGCATGGGAACTGCCTTAGCTGATGACGTCTGTCTCTAAGGTGGACACGTTTTTCACATGATAGTGACACACGGTAATGACTCTCACTTCCAGTGGAGAAGCATCCGCCATTTCTCAAAATTGCATATGCTATAATCTTTAAAAATCAGCCTCTGATTCAGTTGGTTTAGTGCATTTCAAATGACTTACCTCAAACTGCTGCTTTACTTCCAAGTGAAATGCTTATTACAATTTGGCTTAGAGCTATGTTCTAAGCTCTCCACTGTGCGCCAGGCAGTGTCTGGGGATAATGCTTTTCGCTTAAGTGAAAACATTGATCTGATTCACAGTTAGCATTTCTCAAACAAATCTTAGGGGTGCCTGGGTGGCTCAGTTGGTTAAGGGTCCGCCTCTTGGGTTCGGCGTAGGTCACGGTCTCAGGGGTGCGAGGTTGAGCCCCACACTGGGCTCCGTGCTCAGAAAGGGGCTGCATGAGATTCCATCCCTCTCCCTCCGCCCCACTCCCAGCTCATGTACGTCTTCTCTCTCTTTCTCTCAATTAAATAAAATCTTTTAAAAATTCTCAGACAAATCTTAAAATTGGCTGTGAGCCAGCCTCTCATACTTTTCCAGTACTGCTGTCTTCACCATCCACATGAACTACATTAGTTAATCGATCAAGTTCAGGAAACGGAATGGGACCCTTAACAGCCTTGCCCTTACCCAGCTGATCCCAAACCGTTCTTTCGTTCCCTCACTTCCTCCGTCAACAAGTTGTTGGCAGGCACACATCCTAACCTCGGACTTCTCAAAGTCGGGAGGAAATGCAGAGACCTTTGCTTCCCTTCCTGTCTGTGGGCTGAACAGTGAACTAATAACCGGTTCCTTCACACGGAGAGTGACTGGTGCCGTTCTAGTGTTACAGCAGGTGAAACAAGGCACATCAGCCCATCTCAGCCTCGGAAGGGAGGACTTCAGTCCTGCAGTCCTGCCTTACGGGCGTGAGGCACGATGCTGAGACTGTGAGGGAAATGACGTCCACTGGCTCTGTCCTCAGAAACATGAGCGTGCTCCAGAGTGGAGGCAGACAGGGGTGCACAAGGCTGAGAATGCGCAGGGGACCCGGGAGCGTGGTGCAGGGGACGAGGTTCGGCTGACCTTGCATTGTCTGCCACAGCACAGTCACTCTCCTCATTGGCCAAAATCACCCTCTCTCCTCATAACCACTGCTCCATTAGATCTTTCCACCTTTGCTTGCTAGAATGCTCTGAATCCTGCAGAAAGTGTTCCTTCTTCCTTTTTTACACTGTAACAAAAGGGCTGAACTTGTCCTTTTTGGTCCCTGAAACCAAATTGAAACAGGTCTTGCTCTCTCCTCCCTGCATTGGGTTACCTTTGAGCCAAGTTCATAAAAATGCCTACTGTGTCTTTATCCAAGACCCTGCTAAGCTACAAAAGGCATTACCCCCTTGCTGACATCTTTGTTCCCGAAAAGCAGAGGAGAAATCGAGGAAAGGGTCATCTTCTGGAGAGGGAGCACCTTTCTCGGGGCCTGGGCTGCGATGTCCACCCCTGCCCATCTCCACAGGCATGCTCAGAGAACCAGGGTGAAACGGGGAAGCCCGACTCTTCCCAGGGATCAGGGATCCTTCACCATGCCAGAGCCTCCTGAGTTGGGACATACCTCCCTGACCAGGGACAGTCGGTTCGAGTGTCCATCTGAGGTCAGCCCCATCACTGAGTCACACCAGGCTCCTCTCACCATGCCCCTGCTGTGGTGAGAGTGCACATGTGCCTGGGTTCCCGGTCTCTGGTACCCACACTTGGAAGCAGAAGGACGGGTGCTGGGAACCCACAGCAAGCCTAGTGGCTCCGCAGTCGGCCATTTTGGACAGGTCGCCGCATCAGGGGAATCAGATTCGGGCCAGTTCCTTGTTGCAGGAGAACATCACGGGCCATCCATAGATGACTGTTGTCACCACCATCCAGGCTCTGGGACATGTTAGGACAACAGAGGCTTAGTGTGATCGTGCTGGGCAGTGCTGTCCCTTGCATACAGCTGGGAGTCCCTGAGACTCGGAGAAGCTCCCAGGACATCACCCACTCTGTCTTCCTGGCCTTCTCCTCACCCCTCCAATTCTGAGGGTCCTCACTGCTTGCTCAAGACACACCCGTGAATACCTAGCCCTGGTGATAGAAATGATGCTTCTCAAAAGACGGCGTGCGTTCATTGGTGGAATATTTTCTAGTTTTCCGTGTAGTTTTGCTTCCGTGATTGGTTCCTTTCTCTTTATAAAAGAAGGATAAGGCTTTGACAACAGCTGGTTTTCATTCTACAGTTAGAATCAGTTAGAACTTGGAGACTGGTAAAACCATTGTCTTCAAGACGGAATAGTCCCCTTCCAGGTACTTCAGCAAAATATGAAGATATAAAAGTGATTTCTGAAGAACAGGCCAGGGCTGGTTCCCACAAGAAGGTAACGGTGGCCTGCGCACTTGGTTCGTGAACCCCCGTCTTCCACAGGCGGGGCTTCGCTCTGGGCTGTCCCCGGTTCCAGGATCGCCTTCTTCGGTTTCCTTACGTCAGCCTTCAGAGGCTGCGCTGCTCCTCTCTGCCCCATTACCACGCGCCACGTTAGATCCCCGCCCGTCTGATTCTGGCACTCCTGTGCGCTCCGTGACTTCTGCTTCCGACAAGTCGTTGAGTGTTGCTGCCGAGATCTTGCTTCCCAGATGTGTCCTCACTGAGAAACGAGACTGAGTCTTAGGAACCCTCCGCTCGGTGGTGGAGGAGACCCCGTTTCACAGGAAACTCATCTGAAGCACCACGGTCTCTACGCTGCTGTGAAAGCGGAGCCCTGCCACCCTCCATGCTGGGGGGCATGTGACTGTCTCTGTGCTTTTATCTTCTCAGAATGTTCAGAAATTTGAAAACACTCAAAGACAGAAATATTTAAATTCACTTTTCTATCTCTCCTTGTTGATGTGGGCTGGGGAAATCAATTTCAAATGAAGATCTCGAGCATCCTGCCACCTACAAACAGATGGGACGTGCGGGTGGGCCTCGCCACGCCAGTCTTCGTTACCTGGGAGGTCGGCATCCCTGGGCCCTGCCACGGGCGCCTGGGCTGTAAGCCTCTCTGTTGCCCACGTGGATGGCGAGACCCTGCAGCCTGTGGGCTGTGGCCTGTGACTATTACCGTGCTTAGCCAGCACTCCCCCAGCCTGCCTGTGCCTTGCTCCTGTACGTGTGACCTGATTTCATCCTGGTGAAAAAACCAAGAGATATCGGGTGTAGTTCTCCTTCTGAAAATGCAGAAATGGAGGTAAATACCATAGTAGGACTTGAAAAGGTAATTTTATGTAAGCTCTCAAGTCCTTCTGTGCAGAATACCCAGGGTCTGGGCCCATCAGCTGCACGGAAATGAGTCATTCCAACACTCGATCCAACACTGTGGGATCGAGCATCACTCGGATTTGTTTCGCTTTGGTTTTGAGTCTCTTCCATAACAATTTCCTACCTGTAAGTTTTCTTCTTGTCCTGAACTTTTCCCTGGGTCTGAGACAAGGACTTGGTGCCGCGGGTTTGGTGTTGCCTGGGTTCTGAGCGTGTCTCCTCCATGCTCACTGGTACTGAGCTCCAGGATGCCTCTGGACCACAGGCTGTGCACCCCCCCACCCCAGATCAGCAGCGCTCTCAGTTTCCTGGCCTGGATGTCTGTGGTCCCTTTTACACTTGACCTGGGTGTACATCTGTCTTTGCTATTTGCTGCACTCTCTCTGTGTTTACATTCTGTGACAGCCTGGAACAGGCTTGGGTCATGGCTGGTCGTGGCCTTTGCTGCTTTTCATTAGCTGCTGAGCCCCCCAGGGTCTAGCATTGGGCCTGGCCCTCGCCAGCCACCAATGATCTATTTGTCAAGAGGACAAATGTGGGATCGCGACGACTTTTTGATTCAAAAATACCTGAAGGCTGTGTTTGGAAAGGGTGACATGGGCTCATCCCGCTGTTACCCAGAAACACGTGCCCCTCCATTGGAGCGGCTTCTGCATGGCTCCTGTGCTCACCTCACTCCTGCCCCCAGACGCAAAGCAGGGAGCAGAGCCTGGAAGTCACTTCCATCATTCAGAATTCGAGTTCCCTTGCTTCAGCTCCTGGGGAATAGAGTTTAAAAAATTGCCCGCCGGTGTATGAAGTTCCGAAATAGAAAGCGGTACGCATCTCTTTCTGTCTCAAACACAAATCAAACAAGAGCTTACAGTTTCTCCCTGCGTATGTCATGCTGGATGGATGGAAAGACTGTGCCGGGAAGTGACGGGCTGTGCCTCGCTGAGCTGGAGGAGACTGCGTGATGTTTGTGTCCCGCCTGCCAGGAATCACGGCAAGGCCCTGCCTCTTAAAATCTCGTGACCTTATGAGCTACTTAAGCCTTTTATGCCTTGGTGAGTCCATCTATAAAATGAGGATAATAATGTAAGCTGCCCTAGAGAGTTCCTTTAAGGATTAAATGACAGACTACCTGTAAAGCTCCTAACACTCTGTCCAGCCAAATAAATGTCAGCCCCAATTCCCTCCTGTTAATGTTACAGCTTTGCCTCAGAAACCAGACAGTTTAGGTTCCGAAACTCTTGAAGCAGGAGGGAATCCTGTCATGATCTTATTTTCCATGAGGTCCCCTGGCAGGGATGAGGAGCGCATTCCTCCTTATTTGGGATTATGTCGTCGCCTTCGAAGGAGTGTGCTTTTGTGCACCCATGTGTCGACCTGTGTGCGTGCACACACGCACACCTGGATAAATGTATGCACGGGTGTGCAGGTTTGTAGCTGCTGTGGCTGAGGAGGTCAAAGCGTGGCCCCCATCTTCCCGCGACACTGGGACAGAGGCCAGTGCCCTCAGCTGCCTCCACGTCCTGCGCACTGGCCTGCGCACGGTGTGCAGACTTCAGTCTGGGGAGCAGATGACCGGGGATCGCTGCTGCAGAGAGGCATTCCTGTGACCCGTCTCCTGACTTCTCCACTTCCTGGGATGGAGCCTGCCTCCCCTCTGGTGACTCAGGCCATCCGTCCCCGCTCTGTCCCGACAGCCGGGATGATATGGCGGCTCATCTTCCTACGGCTGTTGTCGGACAAGCCTCCTGACACGCTGGACCCACTCGCCCCACACTGGGGGCCCTGGCTGTCTCTCTGTTTGGTACTCGGAAACCTCTTTTGTAGAATTCTGTCTTCCCTTGGTCCCCCCAGGCTGGTGTCTCGGCGTCCATCCTAACAGTGTGTCAGCCCGTATGCCCTTCCTTACCCAAAGAGCAGATGCCCCAAGATGCTGAGTATGAAATCCTTATACTTGTGGTGAGCAGAAGTCCCCGATGAAGGACCCAAGGGAGCCCTTTGAACGGGGACCATAGACGGGGGCTGCTGGGGGGCTCAGCTGGTGAAGCCTCTGCCTTCTGCTCAGGTTGTGATCCTGGGGTCCTGGGATCGAGCCCAGCGTGGGGTCCCTGCTCAGCGGCAAGCCCGCTTCTCCTCTCTCTCTGCCCCTCCCCTCACTAGGACTTTCACTCTCTCCCTCAAATGAATAAGTAAAACCATAAAAACAAAACATAGCACTGCACATAGACATGAGGGTTGTTTATGTTGTTTAACACTTAACACTTGCCATAGTTCCTGTGGATGGTGGACAGACTGAGGAGCCAAATGTGGAGCGTGGATCCCAGGAGCACAGGTCTGTGAGAGCAGTACAGGTCTGTGAGAGCATATAGGAGGGAAATATTCAAGGATCTGACAGGCACCACAGAGAAATCAAGGCTCCCAGTCCGGGCTGAGAGAAGCACTGTGATTGTTCTGAGCCAAGCCCATGGGCACAGATTTTCTGGTCCTCGATCAAAGCAATGACCCAATCTCACATGATTCTCTGTAGCTCTGGCTTAATGGTGAAAATCTTTTTTTTCAAGATTTTATTTATTTGACAGAGTGACACAGCAAGAGAGGGGACACAAGCAGGGGAGTGGGAGAGGGAGAAGCAGGCTTCCCGCTGAGCAGGGAGCCCGATGCGGGGCTCAATCCCAGGACCCTGGGATCATGACCTGAGCCGAAGGCAGACGCTTAATGACTGAGCCACCCAGGCACCCTGAAGAATCATTTCTTACAGCATCGCCCAAACCTGTTCCCAAGTAGCCGGGCCACATGATACGACGCTCCCCTGGGGCTCAGGTGTGCCATCTGGGCTCTGCCCACAGAGCTGTGATGCGGAGGGAAACAGACGGGGTGTCAGCCTCCCCAGCCGCCTGCTGCCTAGGAGGGCAGTTCAGTGTGCGTGTGTGTGTGCGTGTGCACCGGTACACAGGCATGTGTTTTATGGGGCCTCTGCCGCACTCTCTGGTTGGGCTCTCTGTGTCACAGCGGTGGCCAGCTGGGTAGGAGAGAAACCAGGACGTCAGCTCCTTGGGCAGCCCTTGAGGCTCTCGATGCTGAGCCTTCCAGCGAATTGAGCAAGAGGGAGGGGGAGGTCAGGGCAGGGGGGCTGGACAGGCTACAGGCAGGTAGAAGATCTCGTGGGGGTCACCTGGGCGGTCGGCCCTCCTGCCCCCACCGCTCACTGCCCAGTGTCCACGACGTCAGAAGACAGACGTGCATTTTCATGAGGACCCACATTTGCAGATGTCGTCATTAGTTTTCGTTAAACATATAGAAAAGAAGACAAACCGCTCTCCGACCCAAGGTCACTGCGAGCCTTTTCACGCATTCCACCCCGTGTCTCTCCCACATGCAGCCCTTCCTGGGCGGCCCCTCCCCTGGACTGGACGGTGACCCCCACGCACCCAAGTATGCTATTTGTATCCACCGCTGGCGGAGAGTCCCTTCTCAGTATGGAGGGAACAGCCCGATCTTGAAGTGACGGGCCAGATTCTTGAGAGAGTGGAAGCGTTACTGATCATGCTCATCACAGTCATTCCAGCAAACTATTGCGATGACCCTCCCAGACCCCCCAAATTCCGTAGTGATTGCAAGTTTCGGCTTCACATTTAGGTGGGTATTCTGAGAGCATCGTTCCTAAAAGTCTCGGGCAGAGAACACGTGTGCCTGTGTGCATGCACACACACACGCACACACACACAGTCTTGTTTGCTTGTGGGCACGGACCTGGAGCGGCAGCGTGAGATCTGATGTACGGGGTTGTAAAGAATCCGATTTCACTCCTTGGAGCCCAGCCACCCACCCATGTAAGATCACGGTGTGGGGAATCTCACGGAGGGGAGCAGAGACGCGGGGCGGGGCGGGGGGTGCGACTGGCCCCCGGCCAGCAGCTGCCTCATGCAGGAGCCTGTTAGAAATGCAGATTCTTGGGCTCACTCCGGCCCTGGAGAGTCCGAAGTTGCCTCATTCCAGTCCGAGAGCCCATCCAGGGAGTGGCTGCGATTGGGTTCCGGTGAGGGCCCTTCCCTCCTAGCACACTGTGTGGAAAGCCCACTTGGCAGGCCCCTGCCCGGAGCCCGAGGCAGGCCTCGCAGACACGGCTGCAGTCCTGGTGTACAGGAGCCAGAGGAGACCCACTCCCCAGGATGCGGGGCTGGAGGTGACCAGGAAGTTGAGCGAATGTCGCTCGCTTGAGAATGGCAGCCTGGAGACTGCCCCCCGGGGACCGTGGTGGTCCAAGGGCAGCTCGGTGCTCTCTGGGAGGGGAGCTAAGACGGGGTAAGTGGAGGGCAGGGAGGAGAGCTGCAGATGAGAACTTTCCTGGAAAACACCCAGGACCCTTGTCAGGCTGTTCACATCCCCATGTGCTTTTCATCAGTCATTCTGAAAAAGGAGGAAACGGGTCCCGCTAACGGGATCCCAGACCTGCTTGCTGATCCCGGCGCAGGGTCACTGAGGGCGGCTCTTTAACTGGCCTCGGAAGCCACTGGGAAGCCAGGCCGGAGGTGGAGAGGGTGTGACACGCTCGCCCCGTGGGTGTCCCTGCGTGGCCTGTGGGCAACTCACATCCCCTCTGCAGGGGGGAGCCTGCCAAGTGCCAGCCCCGCGGGGCCCCCCCCCACAAGCCGGAGCTCCCTGTGCCTCACCCCTGCCTGTGCTCCAGAGGACCTTGTCCTCCTGTCCGAAGCTAAGGCTCTGCAGGTGGCCTGCACCATGTCGCTGAGGTTCCTCACCCCCTGACTGGCTCTTCCTCTCCTGCTCCCTAAAGTGCTCATCCTCCTCAGCCTTGGAGGAACACCTCCTTCCTTCTCCCGAGTCCTCCCTTTGTCTCTCACCCTCTGCACTCTGACAGTCCTTTCCTTCCATGGACCGCCTGCCCTCCTCCCCCGCTCTCCCGCTGAGCTTTGGAGTCATGTAACTAGCACTGACGTTATTTCTTCTTTTACGTGTGGTGGGATCTGTTGGCATCGTTTGACTCTTGCGTTTTCAGGAATTAGGTCTTCGAGACGGTTTTGTGTTCTGTCTGATAATGAAACCGCATAGATTGTTTCTCTCTTCTGGAGTTTTGCTAATTCAGAAAACCACCTTTTTGGTAAGATTTTAAATATTATGCTTATAAATTTGAACAAAGCTCCCTCATTAAATTCTCTTCATTTCTTCTGCGTAGGATAATTTCTTGCTCTCATTTTGTATCTTGCATATGTGTGCTCATTCCTTGTTTTCTTTATTAGGTGGGTGTCTCAGCGGCACGTTAGCCAGGAAAACACAAGTCCGTCTAGGTGTGTCAGGAAAGAACTCAACGTAAAGGATCATTTGGTTGCAAAATATTTGGGAGGGTGGAAGAATAAAGGTCAGAGGAGCTGCCATTGGCTCTCAGAGTCACTCTGGCTATTGAAGAACCAGGAGGCTGTAGAACAGTCCAGAGATCACCCGTCAGGAGGAGGACCAAGCCCGCCTTGGCACAGATGGTTCCCAGGAGAACGGCTGCATTACTGCAAAGGCGGTGGTCGCCGCAGTGCACGCTCAGACCCGCTGCGTCCACAGAGGTGGCTGTGCAACCCTGACGCTCTTCTGCTCCCCACATCCTGGGCTGTGGCCCCTCCTTGGTGCGATCTGAGCCCAAGTCTCAAGGACAAGAGGTCACCACCCCTTCCCGAATGTCAGCTCTTGGATTTTCTACTTTCCCTTTTGTAACAAATTTGCTTCTTCACGTTTTTGTCTGGAACCATACACTGGCATCTGTTCATTTCTAATACACTGATTTCTGTGATTGATCTAGAATTGATCTAGATCAATTCTTTCTACCTCCAAGAGCTCTTTTTCCTCAGAGCCTCATTCGCTCTTACATTCATTGATGTCCCTCCTTATTTACCGGTGTAAGCATTTCTCATCACGAGCTGTCCTCCAAGTGTTACTTTGAGCCACATGCCACAATTCTACGTATTCGCCCCTGTCACTTTCTTAAATGCACTTGTTTGCACCTACTAATCACCCTCCTGTTTTGTCCTATTTCTATTGCTAAAAATTTGGGGGCAACACTGCATTCCCCCTTTCTTCTCTTCCCCGTGAATGTACTTCCTTATCCGTGGGTGTCCTACAGGGTTGTCAGCCCAAGAGAGCACTGCCCGCGTGTGCAGACATTTTCGTTGCCTCAATGACTGGGGTGACCGCCGCTGGCGTCGGGTGGGCAGGACCCAGGGATCCTGCCAGAAGCCTTGCACTGTGCGCGGCTGTGCTTCCCGGCAAACAGTGCTGCTGCCCACATGCCACTGGCATCCCGCTAAGAAAAAGGAAAGATCTCCAGAGTCACCAGCTAAGAAAAGAACTGGCAGAGTCAGAACACGCACGTGTGTCAGACAAACCCATTTTCCTTTGAGTTATAGATATTTGTATATTTAGTAATTGTTACTGAATTATTTCAAGAATTACTAGCTCCAGATTTCCCTCTTATCCCGTTAAAGGTAAGAGCTCTGGGACTTGGCTGACACGGAGGCACTCAGGAGGGGAGCCAAACAAATGTCTCCAATTGGGAAGAAAAACAAGCACTTTAATAAAGTAAACTCTTTTTGCCATTTCAAAGCAAAACCAAATTTCATACTTGCTTAATGGACAGCCTGCGAATTGCTCAGAACCCCCAGCGACCATTAAGTCCGGGTTGTTTGTTGGGACTGGAGCTGGAGGGTTGGCTTTCACACGTCTTTAATTTCCAAACAGGAAACCAAGCTGAAGCCAGTATTTATAGAGTCACACATCCTAAAAAGTCAAGCCAGTGTGGTTACAGAATAAAAAGAACAGACTTTTTAATTGACACATAAGTGAAGAGAGAAGGTCAGCTTTCCTTCTCTTCTCATTAGGACGTACACACTCTTAGCAATTTTAGGAAACTGTGCTGCTGCTCGATATCGGCCTCACGTAGATTAGATCGGTGTGGTTAACCAGCTTAATTTAGGGAGAGCCCATGATTCTTTGCAGAACAGCTTAAGCAGACATGTATTTCTTTTTTTTTCTTCTAATTTTATAGTCTCCCATTCCTTGTTAGTAAGTGGAAAAGTGGGTTCATAAAACACTGATGTCGATTTCCTCTCCAAATTGATTCATGGGCCCTGCTCATCAAAGGTGATGTGTAAACAAGGGAACGTACCCCTACCTACTTAGATGACTTTTTGGCTAGGCATTAGCTGCCCCCACTATTAACTTGTTAGAAGTTCTAACAAGAACTTCCTAGAAGAAGTTCTATTCTTCTTAGAAGAATATAATGAAATTGGCCAGTGGCTTAAAGACTCTTTAATAAGTGAGGGGACAAAATGACCCATGCACACTGGGGAGATTATGGAGAGAGTCAGCGTATGCTCTCTGCCGCCCAGAAATATGCTCCAAGGTATGACACGTCGGTCTTCACTGAATCTTTTCCTTAGACTCACCCTGTGTCTTGCTGGTGTCCACGTGCTTTGAGAAGGAGCAGGGTCCTCAGGGCCACTGGCCAAGGCTCGTTGAGCACAAACCCGAGCCAGCCTCGTCTGAAACTGTCTTTATTCACAGCACTTCGGACCCCAAGTATGGGGTGTTTGCGACGCCGGCAGCCCCCGACTGTCCAGGGGCCAAGGGGGTGTCTGTAGGTCAATTCAGACATGAACTGCCTGGAGTTTTTCAGACTCTCCAGGTTTCAGGGCTTGACCCCAGAGGACTGCTCCTGTTTAAAACACCAGTCACAAGTCCTGGGTGCCCCATGTACCCACATTTTTATCTGATGTAGCTACAAAGGTGAGGGTTCTTGCTGTCCCTCCCTTTCGGGTTTGATAATCTGTTAGATCAGCTCACAGAGCCCAGGAAGGCTCAGGACTTGCAAGTTCCAGTTTATTCTAAGTCAGAGGAATGAAGAGCCAGAGGAAGGGCTACCTGGGGAGGATTCTCCAAGGGCCCCTACTGCAGGAAGCTCTGTCCCTGTGCAGCTGGGGTGTACTGTCTGCTCAGCACAGGGATGTGCCCCCCAACCCAGAAGCTCTCTGAACCCTGTGGGTTAGGGTTTCTAGGGAGATTTTGGAACTTAGTCCTGACTGAGTAAATCCTTGGCCTTTGGGGGTGAACTCCATCTCCAATCCCTTTCCCATCCCTGGAGGGTTGTGCAGAGCCCAACGTGGGGCTCCGTCTCTCAATCCAGAGACCATGACCTGAGCTGAAATGAACAGCTGAATGCTTAACCGACTGAGCCCCCCAGGTGCCCCTCAGTCATTTTAGTAACCTGTTTCTCATCAGATCTCATTGAAATTGGGCAGAAATAAATGCAAAATTTACATTAAGGAGCATAAAATAAAAACTTCATAGCTTGGTTAAAATATAATTATGTCAAGTCAGCAGAGAACTGAAAAATTTTATAAAACTGCAAAAATCCTAACCACCACCTGCAAAAATCCTAACCACCACCTGCAAAAATCCTAACCACCACCTGCAAAAATCCTAACCACCACCTGCAAAAATCCTAACCACCACCTGCAAAAATCCTAACCACCACCTGCAAAAACCCTAACCACCACCTGCAAAAACCCTAACCACCACCTGCAAAAATCCTAACCACCACCTGCAAAAATCCTAACCACCACCTGCAAAAACCCTAACCACCACCTGCAAAAATCCTAACCACCACCTGCAAAAATCCTAACCACCACCTGCAAAAATCCTAACCACCACCCCTTGTCCTTCATCAGCACCCACTGGGCTTGATTCCTCCAAGTGGGCAGTTTGGGGCTCAGACACGTGAACTGCCACACCGGTCCCCTTTCGGAACCAGGGAGGACTCTTCTCTCCTGACTACTTAAGAAACCAGTTTCCGTGGTGTCCGGGTGGCTCAGTGAGTTAAAGCCTCTACCTTCGGCTCAGGTCATGATCCCAGGGTCCTGGGATCAAGCCCCACATCAGGCTCTCTGCTCAGCGGGGACCCTGCTTCCCCCTTTCTCTCTGCCTACTTGTGATCTCTGTTGAATAAATAAAATCTTTAAAAAATTTTCATGGAGAATGTAACTGTCCCAGTTAAGGCATTGACTTGTCTTATTTATTCTGACATAGCTTAGCCGCACTGTCCCATGTGCATTTTAGAGACTTTTGGTTTTCCTCAAGTAAAGAAGGATTTGTCTTCTCACGGACCCTACTCTTAGAGATGAACGTGCCTGGGGTCTACGCTGTGCTGTTCTTTCCTCCGAAACTGTATTTTTGGTCTGTCCCTTGCTCTGGCATCTGCCAGAATCCAGTTGGTACAGGAGGCTGTGCTGGGTTGTGCCCTGGCTTGGGCTGTAGACGAGGGGGATGGCGGGGCCACACAAGCAGCAGGACTCCATCAGGTGTTTCAAGGGCAGCAATGAAATCTGTAGATCTTAGTATATTTTGTGTTCATTTTAAATCATTACCAGTTGAGTTCTTTTTCTTTATTTTTCTCTCAATGGCTTGAACTCTTAAATATTGTCCTGCAAAATGTGTATCTAGTTAGAATTCTCTTAGTAAAGCATACATGGCAGAATGTTTCTGAGCGTGCAACTCAGGGGTATTAAGTCGTTCCCACCGTTATGCAAACATACCCATTGTCCATCTCCAGATCTCGCTCATCTTTCCAGACTGAAGCCCTGGGTCCACAGAATAGTGATTCCCTGTTCCCCCTCCTCCTAGCTCCTGGCAAACCAACATTCTACTTTCTGCCTCTTTGACTCAGTTCTAGGAACCTCATGTAAAGAATAATGCCCTTTTGGGGAAATATAATGAATTAAGATACTGCACAAATTCAGGCATGTTTGCAAAGCTGTAAACATTAGGAACATGAATGGGGGCTGAGGATAGGACCAGCTTTCATTCCAGGCATTTCCACTAATGTCATTCCATAGGACACCTAAGTCATTATTGGGAGAAGACCTCCGTTCAGCTTAAAACCATGACAAAGTTTAACTCTCAGTTCTCTGGTGACAAACTGCTTTATGTTTTTTGTCTGTATTTCATTCTGGCTTATTATTGATTGCTTCCGATTGCTACTTCTCCAGTGGAAACACAAATCAGGTTATTGTGTCTCTTTTGAGAATGGGTTGTGTTCCCAACTCTGGAAACAATAGAAAAGAACAATGTGTCATCAAATGTATGTTGGCACTAATTCCAAGACAAAGACACATGTTGACTTAAAGATGCAAAGATCTGGGAGGGAAGTGTGTGTGTCTTAGAACAGATGAAATCCTCTGATAGGCAATCGGAAGACAGGTCAGACAAGGACTAGTCTATCAAGAGCTGGCCAGCTGGTCACTAGCATAAAGATGCTACCAAAATGCTAAATCCTTTTTAAGAAGGGATTTCTTTGGCTCCTCATCTGCCTTTCCCAAGGGAGTGCATTTCTGAGTCTTCATGATACTTTCCACCCTTTCCTGCAGGGCAGATGACCACGAGGGCGGGCTGTTACCGAAACCTGAGGTTTCAAGTCAACACATCATTCTGCAATCCCAGCACCCGACCTGTCACCGGGGTGGTGTCCTGCAAAGTGTCTGCCTGTCCTCCCAGGTAAGAGCTGTCACGTTCGTCCAGACAGCTGTCCTAGTTCTGCAAATACATCTGGTGCGTCTTGGGAGCTCCAGAATCTGGAGAAAGGTGGTGCTGGTTGCTGTCCTGTAATCCGGAAACAGGAAGAGGCAAGAGGAACCAGAACTACCTGTACGGGTGTGTCTGAACTACCTTGGGACTGTAAGTGCCAGTTCTCCTAAAAGCATCCTCTTTGCCGTATTTTCACTTTGATCACCGCAGGCTGGCAGGGGTGATTACGTACTGCGGTGACATTCGCGTTTTCTTTCTCAGCCTCCGGTTCCTTTCGCTCTGGTTTGTTTGCCTCCTGAGTGAAACATGTCAGAAGGATCCATTCCCGGACAGGACCGGTGGGGCAGGGCGTGTGGATTGCTGCAGTGTACTTAACACGTACATGCACACTCACGTGTGAGACTGAGTCGAGAAAGCCTGCGCTCTGGCATCCCATTCTGCCTGTGGTACTGCCGTCCCGAGAGGGTTCTCAGGAAGGTGCGGTGCCCCAAGTCGGTAGGCTGGTCAGGGCCCCGAGGAGCAGCCACGCCAGCCCTGCTCCCAGTTGTGACGACCCGGGCACGGCCATCCCCTCCCTGGGGTTCGAGGGCTTCAGCTTCACAGGGGACACGTCCCAGAGGGATTGGGAGAATTGTGTGAGTAACATACACATGGAATGAAAGTCTGACTCCGGAGTCTTCGGATAGCAAACACACTAAAAACTGTACACGATAATCTCAAACTTCTTGATTCTAAAAATCCCCAGATGCCGGTGAACTGATTCTAGGTTTGCAGAAATGGGCCTCAACAGCGTGATGCTTTTCCAGGAGGCAGTGACACAGGGGAGGGGGCGTGACCCTCTCGCTTTGTCTCTGCACTGTTGGGCCCCTGGTCACTGGCTCGGGATAGAGACAGAGGCCACTTATCCCAGAGGTCGGGATCTTTCCTTCCACCATTTCCATGGAACCTCCTGACGTGGGAATGTGGCTGTCCAGGGTGCTGCTGCTGGCTGCTCATCTCTTCCGACACCCTGCTGAGTTCTCGTGAGGGCCCACCAACCTGGAGCACTCCAAAACAGCCAGATAACTGTGCCGTAGAGAGACCTTCCTCACAAAGATGGAGAGATGTGGGTGCGTGTCACGTTCCTGTGTAGGAGGAACCAGGTAGATCTGCTTAAGCTCCAGATAGTTAGGAATGGTTGGTGTTTGCATGAAATCAGCCCGCATATCCCGTGAGGGCTCCCTTGCAGTCCAACCTGCTCGTCTGCTCAGTGAGGCTTCCCTAGAGGGGAGGTAGAGACAACAGCAAGGACTGAGTCTGCAGCTCCCAGCTGCCGGCTTTATGACTTTAAGCATCACCTAAGTCAGCTGTGAACCAAGAGGGGAAGCCTCAGAACAGGCCTCTTGGTGTCTATAACCCACGCAGGCTCAGACCTGGAAGCAGGAGAGACCAGAGCCACAGGCAGGAGCAGCTGGTGCTTTCCTGGGATGGGGGGGGGCGTGCTGCAGGCACCCACCTTGTGGGAGAAAGCTGGTGCTCCCCTGCCCCCTCTCCGCTGCCTCCATGTCGGCTGCCTGACTTTCTTCTTCTAAGAAGCCTAGTTAGGGTGTTCGAGAGGGCACGTGGCTGCTGCCAGCTCAGGATACTCCAGGCGGTGTGCTGCTCCTTTGTGGTTGAGTCCTGCTGCCCCTGTGTCCGAATACGCCTCCCAGGAGGTGCCCCTCCACGTGCGTTTTCTCCTTCTTGTCTTTGTTGGTAGGACCCCCGACACGCACGTGCACTCACACACTCACAGACACATATGTGAGTGCACACTCATGCACACACATTCCTTCACTCCCACACGGAGGTCCCGTTAGGTCTTCCCTGTCCCCTCCCAGCTGACCCTCTGGACGGAGGGAAGCGAACTGCAGTGAGGCAGGTGCTGTCCGTGGCGCCCCGCGAAGCCTCTGCTTCCCCCTCTTCCTCTCCCGCCCCCTCCCTCTCCTTCCTCGCTGCCCCAGTGCCAGCCCCGCGGGCAAGGCCAGCCTCGGGCATGTGGAGTCCCAGGACGGAGGGGCGTCCGACTCCCTGGTGACCTCCACAGGCAGAGTTGCCTTCACCTGGCACCCAGCTGCCGACCAGCTCAGACTGGCAGGAAAGGAAGTCTGGTCTCCCATGTCGGAGCCCTGGCCTTGCGGTCTCTGTGGGTGGGGGAAGCCAGAGTCCTAACTCTGTCATGCCTCGGCTGTGAAACCGTGGCCCGAGCCACCCCACACTGGCCATGGCTGCCCCTTGTTGCTGCAGCTCACGCTGTCCTGGACCCACACTCCCATTGTCCTGTCTCACTGGGACAGTTCCCTTTCCACCCCTCGTTGTCCAGAGCCCCCTGGCCCGTCCTCAGCCCACAGTCCAGGGATGCCACTGAAACCTTGTCCCGCCAGCCTGCTGAACCCTCTTGCCCAGCTCTTCCTCCATTCTCCTCCCCCAAGATCCACACTGGCTGCCCCCAAAATGTCCCCCAGTCTGTATGCAGCACTCAGAAGCTACAGGCTGCCAGGAAATTCAAAGTCTGTGTTCTCAGTGGAAAAGTACGGCCCCTCTCTTAGGCAGCCCCCCAGGATGGCAGGCCATTCCACCACCCCTCCCTGGTCATTCGCTCCCTCCCAGGACTAGGATTCTGCGTCACCTCTGGTGTCCTCTAGAATTCCTCCTCCTCCCCATCCACACTGAGCTCAGGACCTCGGACCTCAGAAACAAGAATCAGGTGAAGACAGCCTCTGGTTCCTGCTAACAGCCCACCCTGACTACCCAACTCACTCTGGCCCTCCTTCCCAGTGAGCCAACGGTCTCATTTCTTCTGGAAAAGTCCTCATGTGTTATGGCTTTGATTCTCCTTTTCCTTCATGCTTATTGATTCCTTCCAAGAAAGATATTAAGTGGATGTTGCATTTTCCATATGCTATCTTGTAAACACACGCATATTAGGAAGTCACTCATTTTTCCTGCAGGTCACCTGTGTGGCCCATTGTATTTCTTACCAAGCCTCCTCTGCTCCCCTGAAGTTTGTCTTTCTGGTGTTGAGGGATCTATACTTAAAACATCTCTATGTTCTTTGATGTATTCTAAACTTGGGTAAAATTTTACAAGTGAATTCTGTTGAGAGCTTTGTGTGCTGAGAGAAAAGGCACAGTTCAGAGCCTAGGGACTAGTCCAGGGGAAACTGCACTGACGCATGGGAACAGTGTTGTTGAAACATAGGGAAGACACCCTAAGTTCATCCAGGAAGCATCCAGAGGCCCCCATCCATCAGCTCTTTGACTTAAGTGTAAGGTTTTCGAATATTTGTATTCTTAGTGAAGGAGAAAGTTTTTGGAGGTAGTCCTAAGCTTGGCTGTAACCTACTACCATGTTTTCCTGCTGGGGGAATCCCTAACAAGGTTCCCGCTACATCCCCAGTAAACAGCAGAAGCCTGATGACCTGCAGGACCCCCCAGATTTGTACTGAACAGGTGGGACAGGATGTCCCAGCCTCTGGCCCCAACTGTGTACATCAGAGTCCTTTTGATGGAGTGGACTGTGTCGGCCAGAATTGCGGAAATGGTGGAAAGCAAGGATGGTGTGATCTCGGCAGCTGGTTTAAAGTGTGGTTCAGATGCCCCTTGTGTGTCCAGCTGGAATGTAATCAGGGTGACAGAGAGTGAGCGTGTGTTGAGGGAATTCATGTGAGATCCCCGGACTTGACTGCAGCACACAGACGAAGTAGTCGATAACTCTTGGCTGTTTTCATTTGGGGTGTAAGAGGAGAAACAAATTCACATCTGACTGTGGACCAAGACTGGCAAAACACAGAAGAATGAGCTTATGCCACTCATATTAATCCTTGGGCATTTATTATTTTATTTTAACAATTGAGTTGGGAAATAGATCTTAATTTAAGAATTTGTTTTGTTTTCATCTGTGATGTAAGATACACTTTTCCCTTGCCCAGAAAACTGGCTGTTTTCTATTCCGATGCAATGGGATTCAGGAGTGGAGTCTTAATCCCTCACCTTCTCGTCTTTAACTGAAATGAAAATGAAACCTGCTACACTGATTGCAACTCCTGGTCTCCCCATTGGTGTCTGATTGCTCACCTAGGCCGAGCCCTGAGCTGGTGCAACGGGTGGGCTGTGGGGCTCCAGCCTCGGTGGCCACATGGGCTCCCCCAGCTCGGAAACATCAGCAGGGGTGTGCAATGGGAGTCAGGAGTCTCCTCACTGGAGGAAGAGGATCTTAATGTGTCCGAGAGGCTGTGTCCAGCAGGAGCATCATGGCTAGAGAACGAGGCATCAGCTGTTCCTGGCTGCTCCTCGGGCTGGAGTGCAGCCAGCGGGCAGCCGGCAGCTTCTCCTGGCTTCTGCTGCACACGGAGTCTGGCTCCGGGCTGGCCTTGGAACAGACGACCATGCGCACACCCAAGTTCCCACCACCTCTGTCTTCACTGGAGCATGAATCAGGCTCTTTTATCACCTGCCTTTGAGACAAGAACCGTAAATCACACAGATGCTTATTTCCTTTATTTTTCTGAGTTTATCTAAATGGAGTGGCTCTTCATGTCATTTATCTTAACTAGTATCTTGTTTTGGAAGCGCAAACACTCACAGTGTGCCTTCCTGGACAATAGCGGAAAGATGCAAGAGGAAATACTTTCCAGATGGCAGACGGCCCTTTTCCTCCCTCTCCACAATTCTCCTAGGAAAGCAGAGGAGGAGTTTAGGTCAAACAGATCGTGATCAAGTAGACTTTGTTTCTTGTTTTAGAAGGTCACGCCAAGGCAGGCCCCTCTGTCATCCTTTCCACCGAATGGGTTATTTCTGCCCACACCTCAGTGACTCCTTCCCAACCTATTAGCAGAATTATTTGCTTTCAGCCGAAGGGCCTGGGTCCTGACAGCAAGCATTTGGCTGTGCGTTGTAGAAATGCAAGATGAGGTTTAGCAGGTAACTGGTGCAGAAGCTCTCCTGAAACCTCATTTTCAACGACAGGAGAGGGGCTGTGAATTTTTTTGTTTCTGACCTCTTTTAGATACAAGCCACATGAATATGAACTGCATGGGTTCCCAAGGGAAGGAAAAGAACCCTCCTCCCTCAGGCAGTTCCCACATTCGGAAGGGTCTAACTCATGGGAATCCCAAAGAAGGGAGCGGCATAGATGATTTGATTATCTCAGTGACTGAGCAGGAACAAGGAGTGGGACTGGCATTAGGGCCTATGACCTACGTCCAGGGCCCGGTGGGCAGAAAGGTCCCTGCTTGCTCTCATTCTCTGCCGTTCCAACTTGAAATTCCTAATGGCCTCTCATGCTGCCCTGGTTTCAACAAATTATAGAGCCAGCCCTGCCTAGCAGCCACTTCTATTCAGCCGTGTTACCTGGGACAGCGCCAGGAAAGTTATTTCCTGGGGACTGCTGGTCCCATGTGTCTCCTGGGCTCCACAGTGGCAGATGTGAGGGAGGGAGGTTCCTTGGTGCAGGGGAGGGAGGGAGGTTCTCTTCTGTCTTTCTCCACTTCACTTACGAGGTGCATGCCAGTGTGGCTGGACAGAAGGACGTTCTCAGGGACACAGTCTGAAGTTGCGTCCTCTGGGCTCCATGCCCCCATCCTCTTCATCTGGCCATGGACCCAGCTCCACCAGGGAGCCGGGCGCTGTGGCTCATGCCCAGAGATGCCCCCTCCCAGAGGGCAGTGGACACTGCTCTTCTTTCTGTGTCTCGCCCCACCCCATGTGCCTCCAGTGAGAAGACATCTGACCTTCTCTGTTTGGTCGGGAAACCAGAAGTATCTGAAATTAACACTGTCGTTGGGTGCATGTTTGGCTACAGTATGACATCGCTAGTTCAGGTGTGAACATCAGGACGGAGTCACCTGGGGTGACTGTACCTTAGTATAGAAGACGTGTCTGCCGCATTCCCCAGGAAGGATAACACTTGACACCAAGGGGCCCTGGCTGGCTCAGTTGGTAGAGCGTGTGGGTCTTGATCTCGGGGTTGTGAGTTCAAACCCCATGTTGACTGTAGAGATTACTTAAAAATAAAGTGTTTAAAATGTGCTCGAGCTGGTATGGATATTTGGTAGAATGTATTACCAAGGAAAGTCAGGTTACAAATGCGAACAGAATTCCTCATAAGTGAGGTTGATTTTTTTTTAAGATTTTATTAATTTGAGAGAGAGAGAGCAAGCGAGAGAGACAGAACAAACAGGGGAAGGAACAGAGGGAGGGGGAGAAGCAGCCTCCTCAGTGAGCAGGAGCCCCCACACTGGGCTTGATCCCAGGACTCTGAGATCACGACCTAAGCCAAAGGCAGAGGCTTAACTCACTGAGCCACCCAGGGGCCCTGGCTGGGCTGATTTAATTTACCTCCTCAGTCACTTAGATATTAACGTAGAAACCACTGCAACAGGAATATAAAAAATAAATAGCTTTCTAGATTTAAATTTGTCATTTGACACGTAAAAATCTGCCTTAAGTAGTTACATAAAATATTTTGTATTGCAGTTTTTTTGTCTGCTTGTTTTTGTTTTGTTTGTTTTAGTTTAGTTCCTATTATTTTATATTTATATACATATCTCTTTATTTATCCTCATGAACAAAAGCAGAAAGTCACTTTGGGAATACGTCTATTTTTCAGGGAACTTAACTGGTTTTATACATTAAACAGTATCTACATTTTTCTTAATAATTTTATTATTTTGGTTTCCAGGCCTTGGTATGATGGACTCTAAACTTCACCAAATGCCCCCATGTTCAACATGACTGTCCCCTAAGTAATGACCACTATGACATACCCATGAAATATTTTGGAATAAAAATTATAAGCTAACTTACAGACAGACATAGATGGTTGTTGGATGGGTGATGGATCCAGGACAGGTAGGCACATGAGAGATGGCAGGTTGAGAGAACGGATCTTACTACAAGTCCTCACCTACAGCCGCATGCTCACTGTATACACTAATCCGTGCTTCTGGACGTATTTGTTGAAAGCTGGAATCTTCACACGTCATGATTTTTTTTTTTTTTTTTGCAAAGGGGGATATAGGATACTGTTCTTAGTTAAGAGGTAACATTGTTTTTACTCTCAAACCTGCGAGTTATTTAGAATTATTGCAGTTTAATGTTTCCAACACTATGGAGGTTTTACAGTACTTTGTTATTTCAGATGTTATTACATTCTGATAAAAGAAAGAGTTAAAAATTCTATCATTTTTCTCATTTTTGAGACTTCCTTGATGGCTTGGGCATGGGAGTGTTTATAACTGTTTCCTGTGGGAACGAAGGAATGTGTGCTCTGTGTTGAAGTAGAGTTATTTATATGGCAATTAGATCACAGTCCTTACTTATCTATTCAAATATATTCTGACTTTTTCTATTTCATGCATCTGTTTCTGAGAGAAATATTTTAAAATCTCACTTCATAACTGTGTATTTTTCATTTTCTCCTGTTACTTCCGTAATTAACATTAAAGTTCCACATTGTGTGGGTAATGTTATCGCCTCCTCATGTGTTGTCCTGCTAAATGAGAACCATCTTTACCCCGAATATCGCTTTCCAACTTAAGCCATTTTTTCCTGAAGTTAACAATATAACCCTCACTTCCATTCTCTTGTGCCTGACAGTTGTTCATTCTCTGTGTTTTTAAATGTCGGCATTATGAGGTCTCTCTGGATCTTGAAAAAATCGTCCTTTGTGATGGATTTGACTTTTATCAAATCAATGCTATATATTCTCCGGGTGCCTGGGTGGCTCAGTGGGTTAAGCCTCTGCCTGCAGCTCAGGTCATGATCCCAGAGTCCTGGGATAGAGCCCCATTGGTCTCTCTGCTCAGTGGGGAGTCTGTTTCTCCCTCTCCCTCTGTCCCTGCTTGTGCACACTCTCTGTGCTCTCTCTCTCTTAAATTAAAAAAAAAAAAGTATTTTCTCACGCACACACTTGGTCGCTTTTATGAGCTGTAATTGCTCCCGTTTTCAGATTCCGCTCCAGTTTCTTGGGTGTCTTCCGTCTGCCGTACATTTTCTTTGCATCATGTTTTTTCATGTCTTTGCTGATTCCTTATGAATTTGTAGAATCGTGTTTATTGTTTTATTCCCACTATTACCAGAAGATCTGTGTTCTCTTTTTCTTCACACCGTGTACTTCTGATAAAAATAAGTAGACATGATTATCTGTTTTGTGTGTGTTGAGTTTGAGCAGTTCTTTGTAGATCCTGGATATCAACCTTTTGTCTGTACTGTCATTTACAAATATCTTCTCCCATTCCGTGGGTTGCCTCTTTGTTTTGTTGCCTGTTTCCTTTGCTGTGCAGAAGCTTTTGATCTTGATGAAGTCCCAAAAGTTCATTTTTGCTTTTGTTTCCTTGGCCTTTGGAGACTTATCTTGAAAGAAGTTGCTGTGGCTGATATCGAAGAGGTTACTTCCTATGTTCTGCTCTAGGATTCTGATAGATTCCTGTCTCACGTTGAGGTCTTTTATCCATTTCGAGTTTATCTTTGTGAACGGTGTAAGAGAATGGTCGAGTTTCATTCTTCTACATATCGCTGTCCAGTTTTCCCAGCACCATTTATTGAAGAGACTGTCTTTTTTCCATTGAATATTTTTTCCTGTTTTGTCGAAGATTATTTGACCATAGAGTTGAGGGTCCATATCTGGGCTCTCCACTCTGTTCCACTGGTCTATGTGTCTGTTTTTATGCCAGTACCACGCTGTCTTGGTGATCACAGCTTTGTAGTAAAGCTTGAAATCGGGTAACGTGATGCTGCCAGTTTTGTTTTTGTTTTTCAACATTTCCTTAGCAATTCAGGAATCATATCAAAAAATGGGCAGAAGATATGAATAGACACTTCTCCAACGAATACATACAAATGGCTATCAGACACATGAAAAAATGTTCATCATCACTAGCCATCAGGGAGATTCAAATTAAAACAACATTGAGATACCACCTAACACCAGTTAGAATGGCCAAAATTAGCAAGACAGGAAACAACGTGTGCTGGAGAGGATGTGGAGAAAGGGGAACCCTCTTACACTGTTGGTGGGAATGCAAGTTAGTGCAGCCACTTTGGAGAACAGTGTGGAGATTCCTGAAGAAATTAAGAATAGAGCTTCCCTATGACCCTGCAATTGCACTGCTGGGTATTTACCCCAAAGATACAGATGTAGTGAAAAGAAGGGCCATTTGTACCCCAATGTTTATTGCAGCAATGGCTACGGTCGCCAAACTGTGGAAAGAACCAAGATGCCCTTCAATGGACGAATGGATAAGGAAGATGTGGTCCATATACACAATGGAGTATTATGCCTCCATCAGAAAGGACGAATACCCAACTTTTGTAGCAACATGGACAGGACTGGAAGAAATTATGCTGAGCGAAATAAGTCAAGCAGAGAGAGTCAAGTATCATATGGTCTCACTTATTTGTGGAGCATAACAAATAACATGGAGGACATGGGGAGATGGAGAGGAGAGGGAGTTGAGGGAAACTGGAAGGGGAGATGAACCATGAGAGACTATGGACTCTGAAAAACAACCAGAGGGTTATGAAGGGGCGGCGGGAGGGGGTGGGGTGGGGTGGGAGGTTGAGGAACCAGGTGGTGGGTAATAGGGAGGGCACGTACTGCATGGAGCACTGGGTGTGATGCCAAAACAATGAACACTGTTATGCTGTAAATAAGCAAATAAAAATAAATAAATTAATTTTAAAAAAAAAGACAAAAAAAAATAAGTAGACAACTGAATAAACGAGTGTAACTTAAAAAACACTCAGGATTATTCACACACAATTATCATAAAACCCTTACAGATAAACGATTTCTGGAAAAAGCTGAGTGAACAGTGGCAGAGCCTAAACTTGGGTACATCCACTCATGGATGGTGCCATATCTTAGAATGTTCTGGACGCATCTTTCAGGAGTATTAGGAATCCCTGGGTTAGGAGCCAGACTGGGCAGAAGCACCCTTGGACGGGGTCTGGGGAGGTGGGCCCCCAGCTCAGGGAAGGATTCCCCAACAGCACTGTGGGCCGTTTGCACCCGGAGTGAGGTCAGCTAGCAGAGTGGAGCCCCAGAGACAGGACCAGCACCACTGGCCCTAGAAACTCAACACTTTCTCCCCCTCACTCCCCCCAAGAAAGGCCACTAGCCTGACTTTGCTTTTTTCCTTGCCAGAAATAAAATAAAGCAGAAGAAACAGCAGTAGTATGAAAAAGAGAAGGAAACTACCCCATGAACCCTGTGTTCATGAAGAACGAATTTTAGTGCCACTTGTGGTTTCGAGATACAGAGGCCTCATGTTCCAAGCATTGCCCTTGGAAGAAAGCATTGCTGAATGTGGGGATCCCGTGGATAGTGCTTTGGTTCTGATCCTGGACAAGCGAGTCAAGCGTGCTTTCACCTACGATGACATGGAATCATTAAGACGTTATTTAGTTAGACTTTGTGACATTCTAAAGCTGAGTTGGGCTGAAATGTACCTTTAGACTGTCTCCAGACATGCAGTTCACTGATGTCATTTGCGAGCTCAGTGGCCGTGGCATGGTGAGCATCTGCCCACTGTCACAGGAAGAAGTCACCTACCTTCACCCTTCACAGCAATGTTCTGTCTGAGAGACGTCACGTACTACAATGTCTGTTCAGTTACCTGTCACATCCTTGCATGGCAACCTCGTACGTGTCACCATTCTAGATGGCTTGTGCCTGCGCCCTGATCCATGGGCCTCAAGGGGCCAGGCTATCAGTGGACACCCGGGGACGGACGAGCGTGTTTCAGTGTGTGCACACTGGTTCAGAGCATGGCAGATCCATGAAGTGTGAATTACTTCCTGTAGAGGATGCGAGTAGACTTCTCTGAGCTCTGAGACTGGGTACCTGGTGGCAATGGAGGGTAGGCATGCTCCAGCAAGATGAGGGCAAGTGCAAAGGCCCTGAGGCAGAGGTAGACTGGCTGTTGGCAGAGGGCTGGGAAGACTTGGTGGCCTTGGCCAAAGGGAGCCAGGGGCTGTGACCAGGAGGGGACCGGCAGGGATCCAAATGTGCACAGCCTTGGAGGTCAGGCTGGGGAGTTTGTAGTCTGTGCCTCGGGGGTTGTTAAAACTTCGGAAGGTTTGAGCGGTGGTCCCATGTGACCCACCTCTAGGGACAAAGGTGTGAGAGAGAAATGGGGGGCAGAGGGACAAGGGAGAAAGCAGAGCCGTGGGCTCCAGCACCGCTTTGCAGAAGTCTTGCAACCAAGAACAGCAGAGGGACAGGACTGTGGTGGTTAATGGCCGTGAAGCCCAAGGAGGGTTCACAGCCATTTCTCTCACGTTCACATCAGAGCTGGTTCAGTGTGGTGTGCACATTTGGAGAGTGTCAGCCAGGGAGGATAGAGGGAGCAACCACGGCAGGCACCTGGGTGGGTCACCCTGGGCACACAGAGGGACATGGCTTGAGACGTGGTGGCCTGTAGGGAAGAAGTTCCTTACTCATTATTTTTGTTTTTTATTGTGAAAGAGGCCAAGCCCTGGGAGTTCAAGGGGAGGTGCTGGCAGGGGAAGGAGACCACTCGGTGGGACAGTGACCACACCAGGGATGTGCGTCTCCGACACCTGGGCAAGGCCTGAGTGGCCTGCAGGCCCTACGCTGAGCGTCATCACCCTGGTCATGGGTGCAGACATGGCAGGCATAGTTGGCTTAACCAGGATTATGATGAAAAGTAAATAAAAGTAAATAAACCAAACAGGTTATAATTAATCTCAATTCAGTGATTCACCAGTAAATCCAAGTGCGGCCCAACCCCGAAGAGGGCCCGGCGTTTGGTTGCACGGGTCTGCAGAGCACATGACTGGCGTTTGTCAGCTGCTGATGGCTGATCAATGAAATGAGGGAGAAAGGCCAGTTCGGTTTTAGAAAGGGGGCCGTCCCTGTCCCTGTGTTCTCAAGTGACTTTGGTTTTTGGTCCCCATGTGATAGGACTTAGATGTTCTCTAGTGTTGAAAGATGTGCCTTCTTTTCTCAGCCTGGATACCTAGTGTGAGTGACCTAGTGTGGGTTTGCAGCTCAGCCCAGGAGGCCGGAGTGCCAGCTGCTGGAGGCCACTCACACGGCATCCTGGGGGATCCTTGTTTCCAGCACCGTGGTGTTCTCGAGGCTCCTGGAAGCAGGTCGCTCTGCCCCACACAGAGTCTCTCACGCCCATTTGCATGCACTCCTAGTTCCGTTGGAGGAGGGTGTCCTTGGTCGATGTTCAAAGTCAAACCATCATTAAGGACTGTGTTTCGAGAGACACAGCTTTAAAGACCAAAGAACCGGGGCTTTGTTAGGTGGATGGACATGGAGGACAGTTTGTCATTTCAGGCTGGGCTTTTGTCCCCTGCTGTACTTTTGGGGGTGGGGGGCGAGCCCAAGGGAGGAGCAGTTTGGGCTCAGATTCAGTCATTCAAGCCCGTCTTTCGACCTCACCCAGAGGCGCGTGTTTGCGGCGGTGTCTCCCGTGTCCACACGCACAGGGCAGCACGCTCATGCCACCCCGTGAGCTTTCAGATTAGCCAGTGCCCAAGCCAGGCCCAGCGAGTCCCATGCCCTGAGCCTCGGTCCTGGCAAGAGCCCATGTCTACCCCACAAACAGCTTGACAAACTGAAACCACGTGGCTTAGCAAAAGTCAAGCCAGAAAGAAGGAAGCCTCTCATGCTGTTAACACTCCCCCCGCTCTCCGTGAATTTCCGCCCAGAACACGGTGGAACAAGAGACTCCCTGAGTATCTGTAGGTCATTGCGTCCTGCTTAACAACACCCAGAGACTCGGTGTCACTGGAGTGCACTACTCGGAGACGGTGTTCGGAGCTGGTGAGAAAACTGACAAACTGCGCCATCTGTGAACATGGGGCCTTTCCCGTGATCAGCCCGAGTGGATGCTCAGTGGCCAAACACGCTCCTTTCACGTTGAAAGCGGCTGACACTTGTCCAGCCTGGTTCCTGGTATTTGACATGACAGGACATTGTCATAAACCAGGTGTGTTAAAGGCAGACACTCTAAGACTCTCTCCTTTACAAGAAATAAAGCGTCTGTGGCATCCAAGCATTAGACAAAACTCCTGGATCTTTACTTCCAAGGAAGCGTGCTGTGTCCCCAACTTTCTGAGACTCCAAAGCCAGCATGCGTGTGTGGGAAGACAGGGAGACCTTCCCTTTATTTCCCCCACTAAGGGTGAGCACACCCGTCTACATTGGAGGGAGGGAAGTGGATGGAAAGCTGGGGATGGCTCTTCCTTTCCTGCATCACCAGGTAGTCTCGTAAGGGCTGCCTTGCTCAGGCACCACAGAAATCCTACGCCCTGGTACCCCCTGGATGGTTCGGCCAGACGTCTGTCTCCACAGCAACCCCAGCAAAGGGGGGTTTCCGGCTTGTTGAGCCATCGGAGGATTCTGTAAGGTTCTCAGTTTTAGAAAGTTATTTTTCTCCCCAGAATCCGGTTTGGCCTCCCCACCTCAGTCCAGTGCCACCACCATAAAAAAGCTTCAACAAAAAAGGAAAAAAAAGAAGAAATCACGGGCATCACAGGGCAAGAAGAATTGAGCCAGTGAGTCCCGCGAGCTCCTATAACCTCGTGAGAGCTTCAGCTTAAGCAGGAAACCAAGCTGCTGTTGGTCCTCGGAGCACTGCGGGTTGGGGTGTGGCACGTCCCAAACCTCACCCAGAGCCCACTGTTGACTGGAAGCTTAGCCACCACGCAAACAGTTAACTAGCACGTATTTTGCAGGTCCCGTATATTACGTGTTCTTGGGAAAATGTTAAAGAAAATCATAACATGTTAAGAAAATCATAAGGATCAGAAAATATTCCTCACCTGTATTTGTCGAAAAAAATCCGTGTGGAAATGGACCCGAGAAACTTAAATCTAAGTTCTTTGAGGGTGATGGCCTTTAGAATGCGATATGGAGATTTAATGATTTATCTTGCAACTCATGTTAACATTTGCTTAAAGAGTCAAGTAAGTTTTGGTTGACTTGATGTGCCGTCATTCCAAAGTCACCTGTCAACCGCGATTTTTGCCAAGCCTATTACCAGCTGTAGGGACCTGATAGTTTTCCAGGTGGAGAAGGAAAAGAAGGCTTAGCATTAATTTTGTCATGTGTCTACAAGACTTTCTGACAATATTAATACAGTTACCAAATTTTGGATTTTTTTCTCACCCCTCTTTTTTGTTGTTGCTGGGTTTCTGCTCTTAAGCGGTCCTTATTTTATTCACAAGGTTTTCAGTAGGCCTATGTTATTGTTAGAGGCATGCATAGATTTTTAAATAATATTCCCACCACCAAAGAGATCCTCAAATTCATCTGTTCAGACAAGTCCCTTTTCCACTGAAACACCACCTTCGGGACACGCCCTCGCCCCACCCTGAAGGACAGGGCTGCAGACTGAGACACAGGATCGCGTGAGAGCTTCAGACATTTCCATGTGGCTCTTCCCCTGCAGCTCCCACGGAAGTTCAGGTCAAAGAGAGCCGAAACAGGAAACAAATTTCCAGTGTGCTTTGGACTGTGGCGGCCAGGAATGTAATCAGCAGAAAGGGAAGACCACGGTCCCCTAGAATGTCTGGATTGTCTGACCCAGTGCAAGACGCGAGCCCTCTCGGGCAGTCTGCTTCCTCCTCCGGCTGCAGCATGGCCACAGCCTTGGTTTACCTTTATGTCAAACGAGATCCCAACAGGTGGTTTTTAATTATTTTGATGCATTTATTACATATTTCATCAATAAAAAGAAAACTAAAGAGAAGAATCCTTTCAAATTCTCTAGGATGCTGTTTTCTGCGCTGTTATTTTAGTTGATTTTTATTCTACCTAAGAACCAAATGCAGATGGCATAAAAAGTCATCTTGTACTCGGAAGCTCACCGTGAGAAACCATGAGAAACTGCGCTCCCGCCACTCCATCCCCATCTCGTGCACCAGGGGCAAAAATCTCTTACTCTGGCTCTCTCTCCTGGCACCTTTCCCCATATTCCTAAATGACAGGCACGATCACCACGTCCCAGGTATTGGTTCTCACAGTCACCGTCCTCTCCTTCACAGGGGACGCTGTGGTCTGCCGCATCTCCTTTGTCTCCCTCCCATGGCTGGGCCATGTGGGTACCACCTCCTCGCCCTGCGTCCTACCATGTGGCTACCACCCAGCAGTTGGAACTGTTCACATCATTATCGATTAGTCCTTGCTCGTTAAATACCTTGATACTGTGTCCTTTCATATGAGAACTTTATGTTTTCTAAGAGTTAACAATTGCTTGAAATTTGCCTGATTAGGTTTCTTTACATAAACCCCAATGGATAAAATGTCATGCATTCATTTCACGAATGTAATCCTTGGAGCATCTGCTATGTGCCAGGCACTGGGGATTCGTTAGTGAGTTGAAAGAGTCCCTGTTTGGGGGAGCTCATCTGGGGGGAGACATAGTCAACAATAAACATAAGACATTATTTTAAAGGATGGAACATTCTAGAAGGCGATGAGAACCAAGAATAAAAAGAACAAGAGTAGAACAAGGCGGAGGAGGGGGCAGTGGTGTGAGCAGGTGGTGCAGGGTGTCCAAGGCACCTCCCAAAGCAGGACAGAACTTCTGTCTTTCTCTTTGTTTCTCTTGTTTCCTTTGTTTCTCTCTCTTTCTCTCTGTCCCTCCGCACAGATTATTCCCTCCATATTCCTTGTTTCTCGCAGCGAGGGGGTGGGTTTCCCTGTGTCCTGCTGTGTCTTCCGCCAGTTCCTCGTGATCCTCATTTTCCCAGGCACGCTGAGACAGAGAGCCCGAGACGTGCAGTAGACACTCCCGGTGCTGAGACGGGCTCACCAGCTTCTCTGCCACCGCCGGTGTCTTTGCTCCGGGACCGTCAGTTTCTCCAGGAAAGGGTCCTGTCCTCAGACTTGTGCATGTTGAGGGGGTGGAGGGAGGTGGCAAGTGCATCCAGCCCTCCAGCATGGTGGAGAACGGGATGGACCGGGGTCTCAGCCTTCCATTCCCACGCCTGTCCTGGTCTTCTGGAGACACGTCTCCAGCCGGAGCCTCCTCCTTGGCCTCCGTTAAAACTGGGAACACAGCCAGTCCTCTGTCCACAACGTGTTACCAGAGACCTCTCCTGCTGATGCTTGAAGTGCCAACAGTGTGGTCCTAAGATCCCGAAAACGTGTGCAACGTTGGCGCATTCATGTAATAACTTCTAGTTATCACAGTCCACATGCAGGCAGTTGAAATACGGAGGAAAATTATCGGAAATCTTTACACGAGTCTGGGGTTAGATCCATTTTGTATTGAGCAGAGAGGAAAACAAATTACCCGTAGGGTGAGCAATGTGCCTCGAATGATCTAGGATTGGCCCATGTCCGGGGCTTCCCCTCAGGCCCAGGCCACTGGAGAGCTGGGTCATCCTGCCCTCACTTTCCATGTGTGACAGGAAAATGAACTGAATTACGATAGAAAATGCTCAGACAGCAGTCTCTTTCCCAGCCAGGGATCGGCGCCCTTGGGCCCTCAGCAGTGACTCTGAGAAGTCGAGCTTCCAGAGACACACGTGTTGTGTCCGTGCAGGGATGTCGGTGATCGGGGGAACACGGAGCCTACAGAGCGCGCACACAGGCTCCTCTCCTTTCACGTTCCCAGCTTTGTTTTCACTGCCTTTAGCAGAGATTTACTTAGCAGTAAATCCTGTAAGCTCCAGGCCCTACACACCTGGGTCCACCCCAGCCGTGGTGGTGGTGGCCCCCACGGACTCACCCCTGCTAAAATGAGGGCTCGACTCACGTGACGCTCACAGGAACGCCAGTCAGTACTGTTACCGTCCACAGTAGAGACGTGGACACTCCGACAGACAGCCACGGGAGGTTGTGCGGGGAGGGGACATCACAGGCACCCGTAGCCCCCCATCAGAGAGTCATGTACGTTTTGAATGTAAACGAATCAGTATGAATGTATATTTGACACCTCTCATTTGTACTTGGTTCTTCTCCTTGTGTGTGCACACATGTGTGCCTGTTAGGAAACTGCGTGTGATCAAAGCAAATAACGTGTTAATACATGTTAACTCATGTGTGTTCATACATATGTCTGTGTGTGTGTGTCTACGTGTGTATATGGAATGAAGAAAACAAAAGTCCCGTAAGAAGGGTCACGGGACATCCCAGTGTGCTCAGGGCAATTCCAGTCGATCCTCTGTCCCTCTGTACTCAGTCGTGTCTTTCTGCGCTCCGAGGATGTGGAGGGGACACTGTTCGTTCACTCAACACATCATGCTAGCTCTCGGGAGAACCCTATGGAAATTTGTTGAGTGCCTTCTCAGGCACATTTTTGTTATTATTACACAATTTATTAATTACTATGCAATGGAGTTTTTATTTACTTTCCATAGCTTCTTGTTTATATAATGTAACTTGAAGGTTTTCTGTGCACTAGTGTTATAAAATATTTACTCATATTCCCTTCAGACATCTTGGTTACATTAAATATTTGACTTTGATGAAAATGGGATGTATTTTGGCAGGAAGAATGAAGTCCGTCCCACAGCTTTTCTTCCACAGCCCAGCGATCAACCCCAACGCCACTTAGTGAAAAATTCATCTCCTGTGCACTGATTGGAAGGCCAGCTCCGTTCCAATCAGTCCATAGATGTAATTGCTTCCCTAGACTTAACCTCCCTTCCCAGTTTATTCTTCTATTCCAGAATCTCACTGTTTGATGACTAGCACTTAATGAACCATGTGGGTTTTTTTTTCTTTTTTAGAATTTTTCTGGATCTTCTTGAATTTTTTTTTCCCCATAGGAACTTTATATTTAGGTTGCCAAGTTTAAAAATTAAAAATAAAAAAAAAATCCTTCTGAAATTTTGATTAGGATTCCATTGCCTTAGTAGAGTAATTTAGAGAAAATTGAAATCTTTAACATAATGGAAGTCACCTACTGAGAACCAATTATTTTTTTCTTTGTTACTCCATTTTGGTCATTAGGTTCTTCGGGGAAAAGTCATAGATTTATTTACTAAGTGACTGTGAGCATTTATATTTTCCTGAATATTCCATATTTTTATTACTGCTGTGAGTAAAATCTTTATTCCATTATACTTCAGTTATGATTTTATAAAGTCACACTAATTTTGTCACCAGACACTAACACTTTGTATTTTCCATTTTTTTGTCAGTAATCTTTTATTTTAATATCATAAACCAATAATGATAATTTTGGCTTCATTTTCTAATGTCTACACCTCTTGTCTACTCACCGCAGTTTACCTGCAAAAGCATACGCTTCTAGATTAAAAGTAAAACGCATCAGTCTTTCCCTGATCTTATGGGCTGTGTCCACATTTTCAGCTCTTCATCTGGTACAAATTGCCCCTTCCATTTTGATTCATCGGATTATGAAATTTCACTAGTTTGTATTTTCTCAGAGTTAATTTTAGTGAACCCCTTTTTTCCTGAAATAACAGTTTTACAACAGACTTGGATTTAAGAAAAGGCGTGGATGGGGGCACCTGGGTGGCTTCGCCGGTTGAATGTCCGACTCTTGATTCCGGCTGGGGTCATGCTATCAGGGTCTGAGAGTGAACCCGGAGTTGGGCTCTGCACTGAGCAGGAGATCTGCTCGAGTCTCTCCTTCCCTCTCTGCCCCTCCACACTGTGCCTCTGTCTCTCTGTCTCTCTGTCTCTCTCTCTCTCTCAAATTACAAATCTTAAGGAGGAAAAAGAAACGACACTGATGAATCTGTTTTTGAGACTGTGTGAGGCTCTGAGCAGAGCACAGCTGGTGTCCTGCTCCCTATCCCCACCCCATGCGCCGCAGGATACAGAGCTGCAGAGCCTCAGGGACTAGTCTGTTGATCTGGGTCACAGACCTTTCCACACACGCAGGTCCCCGGGCTTTCCAGGTCAAAGATAGAACTCTCGGGAGCCGAGAGGGAGCACAGACGCCACTGAATGTGCTCTGACGGCTCTGAGTGCGTCGGTAACAGCCATAGTGTCAGCCCCCAAGTCACTGGAACCCACTGAACTGGGACATGTTCCCATGATTCAGGCAGGTGAGCTCTTGGGGCATTAAAAGTGTGAAGAGAAGGAAAGCACCTGTCATTCTACACCTGAGATGAGTGGTTAATGGCTCCGTGCAGCATTTCTACCATGACCCTGGCAGTCACTGCGTTCTGGAGTGTACGACTGCCTTTAATTGGGTAGTTTGCCTTTGTAATCCGTGTACATTTCTAGAAGAGCGATCTGTGGGTTTGTGTACGATCTCCCAGTAGATATGTCTTACATCAATTCTTCCATCTGTGGTGGCTTCCTATTTGTGATTTTCAAATAGCTCCCTGCTGTTTGCTGACTTTGGATTAATGGTCTTCTCTAGTTTCCTCCCCGGTTATTTAGGAAACACAAAGCCTTTTTCGGATCCTAGTGTAGTTACCTGTACGACTTCAAATGATATGCTTTAACCACTGTCCTCCTCCTCCCCTTCCCCATCCTCCTCCTCCTTTTATTAATGTCACAAAGCAAACTAAAACTGGAAAAATGTTGTTGGACAAAGTAAGGCCATTGGTATATTTCTACTTCTTTTGTTTTCCACTCATCAGACTTTGACTCAGGCCCCAATCTTTGTTAAATTGTCCAGCTTTGATGTAATTTTAATTTTATTACTATTTTCATACCATGGAGTCTATTCTTTTAATAAAGAGGACGTGTTCATTCTGTGTCACAATCTTGCTGGTCTACTTAAGTGGAGACAGTGGCCTTGCCAGTCCCTGCATCCCATAACTTTCTCACTCTTCAGTTGAGTAGTTTAAAAATTTTCCTGGCCAGCAGGAGTATATCTCAAGGAGACTTTTCAAGAAGGATCCTTAAACCACAGATCACCTTGCCCCTTGGTGACCTTGGAGTATCTTCCTGGTGCTTCTCTTCTTGCTTCCTGTCATCTTAGCTTTTCCTTGAGGTCTTCGTTCCTACAATTCTTTCTCTCTTAAATTTCCTGACAGAGTCAGGCTATTTTGCAGAATTCTATTCGATACAGTGGGTCTTCTTTCACAGTATTTCTTAATCTTTTCTTCGAACGCTGTCTTTCCCCATGCGCATCTCGTTGGAGGGGTTCCTCTGTGGCCTTTACTCGGCTCCACTAAGATTCCCTTCTCCCAGCTCAGCTGGAAGCAGGGCCTTTCCAGATGCGTCTTTTATCACCCAGAGTGAAGCTGGTCTCCGTCTTCCTGGCCTTGCTCCTGTAGTCCGTTTTTTCCCCAAGTGCCTTCCGGAGCACGTGTATTTAGCCTATAATGGGATTAGTCCTTTTGTTTGGGTTCTTTTGACAGGCCACAGCCTCTCAGCCACGTATTTGGTTTTGGTAAAGGAGTCTTCGTGTAACATCACTTGTACCTCCTTTCCCAAAATGCCCGCCGTGATTTTTAATTAAAAAAAAAAAAAGTGTCAGAAATAAGTGCTTTCTTTATCAAGCTACTGAGGAGTGGTGCACACCCATCACATAATTACGTGGCCCATCTGTGGTGACCAAAGACATTAACTCAGAATCTGCTCAGTTGATCCACCACAGCGTGAATTGTCCCCCAGACAGTGGGGACACCGGCAGAGGGGGGGCCTGTGGAGGATTCCTCCAGAATTGGCAATTCCTGGGACACCTGGGTGGCTCAGTGGGTTAAAGACTTGGCCTTCAACTCAGGTCATGATCCCAGGGTCCTGGGATCAAACCCTACATCGGGCTCTCTGTTTGGCAGGGAGCCTGATTCCCCCTCTCTCTCTGCCTACTTGTGATCTCTGTCAAATAAATAAATAAACAAATCTTATAAAAACCAAAAAGTATTGGCAATTCCCCATACAGTCCTAGGGCCACTGTGACCCACTGTGACCCATATCTGTGACATGCCTCCAGGCGGCCTCAGAGCGGTGGGCCTCACAGGGGCCAGAGTACAGATGCAAGGACCAGGCGACCTGCACTGAAATCCTGGCTGCATCCTGTGCTCCTGCAGATCCTTGTGTGTTCCTCAGTGTCCAGCCCTCCACGTTCCCATCTCTGAAATGGGTATAATCGCTGTACCTCCCGTACAGATTTCCTGTGAGATTTAATGCGGTAATACAGATGGCACCTCTCAGTGATGCTTAGTTGTCCTTACCAGTACTGGAAGTAGACAGACTAGAGGGATTTGGTCATCAGATTCATTGTCTGACTATAGGTCTTTTGGGCTTGGGACATATAATGGTTTCTCTAGGACAGTAAGATTTTGCAGACCATCCAATGTCACTTCATGCTACGTAAGGAGCCACCCATGAAACCCTTTTCCATATTTTCAGATGCCTTCACTGGTTCTTCCATTGGAGACCCTTTTATTTAGTTCACAGAGTTGAATTTCCCACAGATTTCTCTCCCGTGTCCCTGAATGCTGATGCAGTTCTCTCACGGCTGTTTGTATGTGTATAGATTTTACATCATACGGGCAGTTAAGGAAAGACATCACAGGGCTGTCCGAACTACCCAGACAGCGTTTCTCTGCTCTGCATATGGTATTTTGGGATGAATGATCAGAAATGCTATACTGATTGGCTGCTGTTCCAATCTGAGTCACTTAAACCAGCTGAGCTAGAAAATGTGGTCTTTAAATATGGGCCTTCCCTTTATCCTGACTCACTGTCAAAGTCCTGAGCTTTTGTGAATGCATTCAAATACACAGTACAGCATTTTCTCATGTCCCTGTACACGATGTAAATAGCATCGGATCACTAGGCTCTTCTGTGATGTAGGCTAATAAGTTATATCAGTTATAATACAGTAAATGTCATTAACGAGATTGCGGTGTACACATCCCTGCTCACCTTCCAGTGTTTCTAAGAGCAGTAGATCAATGTGACGTTTAAAACATGAATCATCTGATACGTTTTGTGATGTAATATCTGAAGCTTTACACCAGGATGTTGACTCCAAAGACGCAACGGTATTTGACCAAATAATTATTTAATTAGCTAACTATCCTAACAGGTACTGACATTATTTATTATTTTTTTAATGTGTAACAAGCTCACGGTATTTGGTAACATATAAGACCTCCCTGATGGGGATAAAACGCCATCTGTGGGTTCCTAAGACTTGGTAAGAAAAGGAGACCGATCTGCACGGGTCTTGAGGAAGAGTGAACGCAACTGGAGAAGGGGCTTCCCAGGGGTGGGAGACACGAGGTTACGTGAATATTGTTCTCCACACTCTGTGCATTCATTTCCTGGATCCTACTAATCTTAAGGTGCCACAGTGAGAAATCCCCCCTGCGGAAAATGGGATTGTTCGGCCTTGTCGAGAAAGAGGCCTCTGCCGTCCAATGTTCACCCTGTGTTTTTGGTGGGCGCCTGCCTGTGGCGTCTCCTGGCCAGGAAACTCGTCCTCAGCCTGAGCTGCCTTCACCCCTGGACCTCCGTGTGGGACCTCTGACAGTTTAGCAGATAAAATGGAGGGATTCCCAACAATCATTGCAAAAATCCCCATCTTGCCGTCATTTTGTGGAAGCTGCGGAGTGTGTGTTTGCCGTCAATTTTGTCCTTCACTTTTGAACGCTTGCCTCAACCCCTCTCTGCAGGTTTAGGCTTCCTATTCCCCACCATACAGCTGTCAGCACTGCCTTCATAAACTAAACTACAAGAAGCCAGGAAATGGGATGACCAGTGTTATTTCGATTTCATGGGCTAAGCTCTCGGAGACCAGTGAGGACAGCTCATGGACCTGATGTGGCCGTGTGACCTCGCTGTTCTTACTGTCTCCGCCAGCTGACAGAAAGAATGTGCCAGAGCTCTGCTCTGGCAGGACGCCAGTCGCATCCCAGGCATTGGCTTGCTTGCAGGCTCCATCTCTGTCAAACATGGGCTCCATCTGCTTCTTCGGTTTCTCTCTCAAAGCCCCCTGGGTGACGGTCTCTGGCAACTCCATACAGAAATCTTATGTCGCCAGCCCTCGCTGATCGATGCCCCCAGCCCAGACCTTGTGGCCTGGGTGGCTGCCATCCAGGCCCAGACTCTGGACGAGGCCACCTGGAAAACATTCCTAGAAAACTGACTCATGATTCTGGAGAAGATCGTTCCAAAGTATTTATCTAGGAGTGAGCATCCAAGATACCCTGAAGCAGAAATACCAGAAAACCCTGAAACAGTCAGAGGAGTGAGGCTATCAATTTAAATCCTTCTCTTGAAAGGAAGAAGCCACAGTGGAGAGAGTTCACCTTCTGTAACAGAAGGGAGAACTAATGCTCCTTCCCCAGAAAACAAGAATCCCAAGAAAGGGAGTCGGAATGCAGCGACCGGTGACTCTTCCGTGATTTACGTCCCACTTTGCACCTCGACGTATGAATTAAACCTTCTCCTCTGAGAAGGTCATTCAGTTTTAAAAGAAAGAACAATGAACCCAGACAGTTGATGAGTAGTTAAGTTTATGTGCGATACACAGGCTTTCCCAGAGCACCACCAAATAGGCTCTCTTGAGAGGCAGGGAGAGATCTTTCAGATGTTATAGGAAACCTGACACTGTGACAAGGAAGGAAAAATTGTTTGGATAGAGCTCAGCCTTAATTATGTGGACACCGATTCAATACCGAATCATTAAGGACTTTTCCAAATACTGCCCTGTGTGCATAATTAGCAAAAGAAGAAAGAATAGGGATTTGCTTTGGATTCATTGTCTGACTGTAGGTTTTTGGGCTTGGGACAAAGCTAGGGGAGCAAGCTCGCGTCTGTGATGATGAAAGAGACGCACGTCACACGGTTTGCAACTGAAATAGGTCATGGCCAGCAAATGCGTAGCTGCATACATTGTTCCTGGGACATTTTAGGGCCGGGTCACTTTGGAGAACTGCCTCCCATTAGAATCTCCTGCCCTGTTCTGGGAGCAGCACGCAGCAGAGTGGGTAAGGATGCGGGCTCACAGGCTGTTTCCCCTGGCGCTGCTGCACGCCAGCTGCAGGACCTTGACCATCCAGAGCCTTAGGGGCTGTCACAAAGCCTCTCTCCATCCCTGGGCCTCAATTTGCTCATCTGTAAGACGAGAAGTTTGCTGGCGATGTTAATGGCAGTGTGTGTGTGAGTGGATGGATCGGCGTCAACACCGAGAACAGCGCGGGGCCCAGAGCAGGCGGGATGGCGAGAGCCCGGGCTGGGGAGCTGGACTCGCTGGTTCTGATCCCGGCCCACACGAGTCCATAGCTCTCAGCAGCTCAGGGCCGCAGCCTGGCTTTGACTTGTCGGACTCCCAGCTTGTGGGTTCCTCCCGCTTGCTGGGTGCAGCCGCCCACTTCGGTCTGAGCAGGCCTCACCATCTCTTACAGATTCCCCAGTATTTGGCGAGATCTTCGAGAGCGAACGTGCAGGGCCTGTTGCTTTTGGAGCTGCTGTATTATGGCCAACATCTATCTCCCACCAGGGGGCCATGTGTGCCCGTCATCTGCTCTGGCCGCCCTCAGAGCATCCGCCAAGGCATCCGCCTTCTAAGAGCATCCTGGCTACCATAAAAATGCCCGCTGCTTCCTGGGTCTGCACACGGGTTCAATCTTGGTATTTCTAATTGAATTTAAGCCCGGGCTCTGCAAACTCGGGCCCGCCGGCCCAGTGCCGCCGGCCGTCTGATGACCGTCAGTGAGGCCTGGCGGGAGCCACGGGCACGCCCACGTACTTCCCGGGCGTCTGGCTGCTGTCTCCCTGCCGTGGCTCGCTTGAACTGTGACAGTGGGGACCCCGTGGCCCACAAACCGAGAACATTCGCCACCTGGCCCTCTGGCCTGTTGTCTGCCAGCTGCTGGGCCAGATCCCGTCTTCCCAGCCAAACCAGCATCTTGATAGAAAATGCCACCCCTGAACCGGCCAAGGCCCACAGTCCTCCTCCCGTCAGTATGCAGGCGTCCCGTAGGGGGATTTGGATGACTGATGTATTCGTACATCTGTCTTCTCAGCAATTTGGATGACATGTTTTATTCTCCTCCCTCAATTAGGAAAGTGGCGTATCTTCAGGATAAGAAAGTTTCCCTGAAGAAAGAAGTAAATTAGATTTAGGGTCAATAAACAGGCAGGCTTATAGTCATACAGCTGGCTTTTGCCTAACTTGTGTAACGTCCCAGCCAGCGGCCCACACGTCTAAGCGTGGTGGGTGGCCTCGCGCATGCATTCTCTGAGAAAGATGGGAGACAAACCACCTCCCTTTGGGGTTTTCCAAGAGCAGCTTATGGGCCCCACGGTCCTCCTCCCCGTGACTCAGTGGGTGTTGGCGGTGACTCTCAGGACTTCTGTGAGGATCTACCTCTCTCTCTCTCTCTGAAAGAGAGGGTTTGGGGAAGGGACTCGCAATAGCTTCTCGCCCCTTATCCACCTTCACCCTGTGGCTCCTGATGGCCGCAGTCTTCCATCAGAGGTCTGAACTTTTGTTCTGTTCTCAGCTGAGACGAGGACCTGTCCAGGGCCGTCTCTAGTTTAGTTTATGTAATTGAGGTAGCGTCCACTTTCGTTCTTTAGATTATGAATAAGTGTATTCAGTTACCTTTCCTTGGGGACACTTTTTTCCATATTCCTTCATCCCCACCCCACCCCTGTTTTTAGAAAGTAATTCTGAACTATCTCAATAATTCTCATAACCGTGGATATCCTAAAATGGCATACTTTCAGTATCATGATCCCTTTATCCCATTACTTTCACTTACGTCCGAGAATCACTTACAGGTAACATAACAAGATAAATGTGCGTGTCCTTAACTGATGGGACGAGGCCCACCCACACTGTGGAGGACAATCTGCTCCTGATTAAAAGTCTACTGACTTTAGTGTCGACATCATCTAAAACACATCTTCACAGAGTCATCTAGAATAGCATTTGACCAAATATCTGGGCTGCGTGGCCCAGATCCTGCAGGCCAAGCAGCCCAGCCTCGTGGCACATAAAATAAACTGGCACAAACCTGGATTCAGCCACGTGGACCGGAGCTGCAGCTTTGCTGGGCAATCAGAAGCAGATCCAGTGAGACAGGGAAGGGTCTGGGAGGAAGAAGCCAGAAGGGGTGCCCTGCACACAGGACAGCAAGGGCCGAGGTAGCATGGCTGGCTCTGGGTTCCTATCTCTTGTCCCCGGAGGGGTGCTCTGTGAGCAGGGCTTTGTGTGGGTGAGGAGCTCCCTAGCAGGATTCAGGGGCTCTCACAGACACAAGAGGAGCTTTTATCTGTCCACTGCTGAATAGGGTAGAGCCAGGGAAAAATCACTTAAACACACACACACACACACACACACACACACACACACACACACACACTGAACCTTTATTTGCACTTAAGCTATAAAAACATGCATCCATCTTTGGATTCTTTTACTTATGGCCGAAGGATTCCTAGGAGGAGGACTGCCTAGGGAAGGTCCAAGTTGATTATTCACAATCACGTGCCTGTTACTGATACTGTCCAGTTTGGGTTTGTTTTTAAGAGACGAGTGAAACGTATCCCCCTCATCCGAGTGCAGAATCATTTTACATTTTTTATTTTCTCCGTATTTCACTTTGTCCTCAGGCTTGGCTAAGCTCTGTTTAATGACTGGTCTCTACCGAGTCATTCCAGACGTTCTACTCAGTTTTCTTAGAAACAAGCTTCTCAGTTTCCGCATTCATGTTTCACTGAGCTATACCAAATTTAATGGCATTTCTTGATTCCGATAACAAGCTCTGCCGACAGCAGCAGACCACGTTTGCAGGTGCGGCTCGTCCCACATGCACTTCTGTGTCACCGGGCGGGAGCAGAAGGATGCCGACAACTCGGGGCACAGGCTCGGCCGGCACGCAGCTTGGTGTGGGCAGGGGCCCGGTTCTTCCGCCAGGAGAACAGAAAGGCCTGTTGAGTCTGACGGGTCTGTTCAGAGCAGGTAGAGGAGGGAGATTTCCTGCGGTTGGCAGTGGCTGGGAGGCGGCAAGGAGCCTGTGCAGACAGCATGTCTGGTGTCCAGAGAAGAGTAGAGCCGATGGAGAGAGCCCCGGGACAGAGACTCACCCTGGAGTATCCAGCCGCTTTGTCCTCCAGACGGCAGACCCAAGGCGTGTGATGTAGGAGATTACATTGGCCCTGCCCAGCAGAGAACCAGCTGGGGTCCCCAGTTAGGAGTATATCCATTATCACAGCCTGCCATGTCCAAGCAAAATGTGCGTTTGCCAGACCGTGCATCACAGAGCTGTGCTAGGACAGGAATGGGTCCTCACCCCTCCGGGTGGGTTGTCTGGGAGCCCGGCAGGGGAGCGGGACTGGGCTCCGTTCCTTCACTTCTCAGAGCTCTTCATCTCAGGGTCGGAAGCCGTCCATCCCAGCTCCTCATGTATTGGCTCTGGGATGGTCTTCCTTGGGGAAGGAGCCTAAACTGGTATGACATTGACCCCCAGCAGCCCAGCCATGGGTCTGGGGCTGGATCCTGCTTTAGGGCCCCATCTGACAAACCAGGAGCCCTCCACCGAGTCAGGGCACTGGTCCCCAGGGGAACCTGGGCAGCTCTTCTAACTCGTCAGCGTTAGGGACTGAAAGTACTTGCAAAGAATCCATTCACCAGGCTCCTCAGCCCTGGGTTCTGTGGGCACATCCTAAATCTCTTAATAGTGAAGCAATGACATGAGTTCCCCAGGAATGCAGGGAGGCAGTGTTGAACTCTGGAGCCAGTGCCCTGAACTGTCCTGAAGAAGAGCGGGGGGTGCATTTCTTAGACTCGTGTTTCTCACCCCGCTGGCCACCAGGTTAGGGAAGGAAGGGCTTGGTAACAATCCACATTCCTGGCTCCCACCCCTGATTTGTGGTTCCTATGGAACAGAGGAGAGACCAGGAGCACAGAGGTGTTGGAGAACCTCACCAGGCGGCAGAGGTTTGGGACCCTCTGTCTTAGCTCAGGCTGGGCCACTGTCCAAGGTCCTGTCAGCCCCTTCGCTCACACTCCGGGCGCGAGAAGTCGGGATGTCGGACCCACTCAAGTGGAGGGAGGACCCCCTGTTCTGTCGGTGTACCGTCTGGTGTCGACTGCTGGTCTGTCTGCTGTCCGTAGTTACCAACCACCCGACATGCCTCTCCGTGCCAAAGTGCTTGTCATTGAGGCCGCTGGTTGCTGAATGGGTGCGGAGGAGATCAGGAGGGAGGCCCCCAGGAAGAAACCTGAGGTGGAGAGGATGCTCTTGCTCTGAGCAGAGAGCAGCCCAGGGGCCCATCCCGCCCTGTTGCCTTTGCAGATGCCTCGGCGGCTGCCCTTGCTCCTTGGGGCTCAGGCTCCCCAGACCTGCGGCTGCCAGGTCCTCCCCGGCTCCAGTGCTCAGCCTCTTCTTCCCCGTCTGCCGTGGAAACCGGATGGAGGAGCGGCGGCTCAGTGAGCCCTTCATCGTCATCGGAAACCTAACCATCGCCCTCTGACCTTTTACGATCCGAAGTCTTGCACCTGAGTTGACAGAATGCACACACGTTCCATGGTCTGCGGGGAGAACACCTCCAGATGAAGGATTTTTGCTGGAACAGAATTCGGAAGTCTGTCCAGGGGGCGGCCCCTGTCTCTGGCCTGTGTGTCCCTCTGATTTTCTGCATGTACACGAAAGCCCTGCAGATCTATGGGTTCTTCTCAAGGCAACTTCTGATGATGGGATGGTGAGACCGGGAAGCCTGGTTCAAGTTGCATGTTGGCCCCCGAATAATAAAAACTCACATACCCTTGGCTCTGCACAGTCCACAATACACTTGCAGCGCCCCGTCTCGAGGGAGCTTTCGATGTCCTTTGACGTGGCTTTGTGGGATTGCGCCAAGAAGCTGCGAGCATGCGTGGGGATGAACACGGTTCGTGGCTGGGGTCTGGCGCATTACGGATCTTTCCATCACGGTCACAGGCAGGGCGGAGTGGCTTGACTTTTGAGGCTGAACACAGTGGAGTAGTTGTCAAGTCGCATGCATCCTGGCCCCCGTGGCAGGGGCCCACGATCTCTGTTCAGGCCTCCTGGTGGCATAGGTCTGGCTTCTGTCCTTGCCAGCCAGCTTAGTCATGGGCTTCCTGTTCTGGGATGAAATGCGGGGCCAGTCCCAGGGCTGCCCCTGGAAGACTGCGTCCAGGACCTGCTGCACAGAGACTGATGGTAGCAGAGAGGAGTGATGCGTGTTGGGCCTGCTGCTGTCATTTCTGATGGACTCACTCCGCCAGTCTGGATGCAATGGGGACAGGTGCATTGCTCCGGACACTGGAGTGTGAGCAGAACACAAGCTGTCTGTCCGGCAACCCTGGCTACAGCGACGCCGTTCACTTACGCATTTGGGCACCAAGATCATCAGATGCTGGTTCTGATCCTGTCAGAGAGTAGCAGACGCCACTGCATTCTGTTGAAACGGCTTGGCACAGACTGTAACAGATCCCCAGAGCAGCAGACAGGGCAGGTGTACTCGGGGCCCGTGGCATCCTGCAGGCTGGGCTCTCTAACTTGTGGCTGATGTCTTTCCCATGGAAAACGCAGGTTTTTCAAGCCAGCCTCTGTGTATGGTCAGATGCACATTGTCGTCTTTGAAACGTCATTTTAGGAGAAAAGTGGGGAAGGCCTTGAATTCCCTGCACATGAAGACACGCCCATCTCTGCCCCCGAGTCACACAGTCCCCATCTCGTCAGACCCCAGCAGAAGCCGCCTCACCCCTGAGCCCCGAGGGCTGAGCTTGGGGGTGCCCACGCTTACGCAGCAGAGGTCATGGCAGAGCTATGGGAAGGTCAGAGCGGCCGGCTGCGCTCAGAGGGGCCTGCTGGAACGTGGCCGGTGCACTGCCGTGAGCCCGAGCCAGCCTGAGCGGGGTGGCCGCCCCGTGGTCACAGCTGAATTTCCATGCTGACCTTTGCCGTGTCCCATGCTCACGGCCCACCCAGCTGCAGCTAAGTCCGGTCGGGGGTGCCTCACATTTACCATAGCCGTCCGGCAGGTGCTGCTGGCCGCTGTCCCGTGTGTTCCCCTTTCCGACAGACTGCTATCTAGAAGGTCAAGAGTTCTCCCTGAAAATGGAACGGCAGAGTGCTGGGTCTTGAAATTTCAGAGAGTAAACAGAAAAAAAGAAATAAGAACTAAGTTCTAAAATGAAGCCAGCAGTTACATGCTGTCTGCGAGACTTCTGGTCTCTCCGTCTGCAAGAGCCCCTGGGCGGCCCCGGGTGGGGCTCAGCCGTAATTCAGCAGCAGTCCTGGTCCCTGCCGCAGTGGCCGTGGCGTCAGAGCGGCAGCCGTGACCCAGGGCTGCCCGGGTGCTGCTTCAAATTGTTGGGGGTCTGCCTTTTCAGAGGAAACCTTAAATAATCAAAACCAAATGTTACAATTATTTTCCTAGTGGAGAAGCGAAAGTCATGTCATTGAGAAACAGCGATGACCGGTGACAGCAGACCCTGACGACTGAACGCGGGGCTTGCAGGAAACCCAGCCATAAGTCCCCCACTTCCTCCTGCAGCACCGGGAGACGGGGCAGGGAGTGTCGGGCCAGGGAGCCCTTGACGGGAACCTACAAGTCCTCCAGGTCCTGCCCAGGAAGCCCGGCCGACTCGGGTGATGGCAGCTACCTGGTTCCTTCTAGTTGGTGGACAGCAGGGAGACAGACCCCAGTGGGGCGAGTTTCGCCGCCGGAGAGCGAACAGGCACGTCTGGCTTCTGCTCCGGGAACCCTCAGACACCAGCCCAAAGCCTCTGGGAGTTTGACTCTTTCCTGAGCTGAAATCAAGACGTTTCCCAGAGTTCTGCCTGTGAAACGAAAGAGAGTTGGCGTTTCCAGACGCCGTGTGGATGATCTTCACTCGGGAGGATTTCTTAGTAACGTGCAGCTAAGAGAAGGCAGAGCGCGGACCAACCCAGCTGGAACAGCTGGTGGAGAGATGGTGGAGACAGAAGACTTCACGAGCTGCTGTGAAACGCCCGAGAGCAGCCAAGATGTCTTTGCAAGCGCAGTGTGGACACACCAATTAGAATTTATAAGGCTGCGGGGTTGGGAGAGCAAACGCAAGAAATGGGGCAAACAATGGAAGAGCCGCCCAGAGGCCTCCGAGGCCGAACCATCGCAGCCACGAGGCTGGGACGGACCGTGCCTACGAGGGTGCGTCACGTCCGTGGCTGACCGTGAACGAGAAATCACTGACCTCCTCGACTCTGAAGAGTGAAACCGTTTCACAGCTGATCTAGATCAGTTCCTACAAAGCCAGCAGTTCCTTTTTAGGTGGCTAACACTTGGCGTCACCGTTTTTATAGTTTTCTTAGAGGCACAGTCCTATGCGTCCAGGAGGAACCTCGGCGTGCTGCAGGCCAAGGCTCCCCGGAGCAGCGTCAGGACAGCCGTGGAGCCTAAGGCAGCTCCCGGCACCAGGTGGGGACACAGCACGGGGACACAGAGCGGGGACGGCCCCTCCATCGCTGCCAGCCCCCGCCCTGCTCTCATCACCGCGCTGGTCCCAGATTTCACGTGAGGCCAGGTATTGGCTCTGCAGTGGCTTGAGTCCCGGCCCCTCTGAGAGCATGAGGGAACATGCGGGCGCTCTGGTCAGACCTGCGGCCGGCACGGCATACCCAGACCGGGGCAGCGTCATGGTTCTCGGGGGCCCCCAGGGCATGGAGCTCTCGTTCCCGTCTGCATGCATCCCCGAACCTCAGCCCCCGGGTGCTCCCGGCTCTGCCTTAGTCACAGGTACTCCGACCCCTACCTCAGTCCACACAGACTCGGAAAATACACTTACGAAGGCTTTGCTGTGTAAGCAAAATGCGTGTTTTAGACATTGATTTTTTTTTACCTTCTCTTTATTGCTTGAGTACAGAAATATAATTAACTCGTGAAATAATTAATAGACTTAATTTATTAGGAGAGTTTCAGGTTTCTGGAAAAACTGAGCAGACAGTCCCGTATCACTTAGTCCCAACGCCCTCCCCCCCACACCGAGTTGACGCATCATTAGCATCTTGCATGAGCACAGTGGAATTTGTTAGAATTAACAAACCAGTGTTGATACGTTATAAACTAAAGTTCACAGGTTATTCCGGTTTTCTTAGTTTTTACATAATGTTCTTTCTCCGTTTCAGGAACCTACCTAAGACGCTCATATCTGCTTGTGTCTTCTTGGGCTCGTCTTGGCTCTGATAGTTTCTCAGATGTGTTTAGTTTTGTTGGTTTTTCTATTTTAAGCAGGCCCCACACCCAAATCTTAAAACCCCGAATTCAGGAGTTGCATATACTGCCCGCCCTCACCTCTGTTTCAAACAGTGTACACACGTGCTCAGAGAGACTCCCAGCAGAAGCGGAGGTGAGGCACCGTCCAGCAGTCCTCTGGGCCTTCTCCGCCTTCCGCTCTGTGTCCCTCTCTGCATAAGTCGGGTCCCCTGCTTCGGTCCTCACGGACCCTCTCTCACTGGCATGGGATGCTTCTGAGAGGCGTCTGGTGAACTCTCCACGAGGCCTTCCCTGCTGCTGCTTGACCGGAGTGTGACTATCAGGGGACAGCATGCGTGTGGGAGGGAGGGTCACAAAGCCAAAGGACAAAGCAGGGCACCTTCCCAGATCCCCTGTTTTACTTCCAAGATTTGGGAGAAAATCACTCAGGGATGGCTGCTAGGCAGACAGAAGCCCTTTGTGGGTCCAGCTGGGAACAGGCTCACAGGTAGTTTCCCGGGTGTGGCTGTCCTAGGATGTCCCTCATCACGACCCGTGGCGCGGGCCAGGAATGTGCACCGGGGAAGCGTGACAGGCCCTCTGTGCCCCTCACTGCGGGATGGGCTCGCCGCACCGCCTGAGACTAAAGACCGTGCTGCTCCTTGGCGTTCACGGCAGATTTTCCACAACCAGCACTGTGGAGCCCCTTGGGGCCCAATGTTACCTGCAGGATTTCCAGTTTTCGCTTGAACGGCCTGAATGGGAAGACAGGTAAGAGTGAGAACTGACACATCCTCTTGGAGACTGGGAGGAGCCCAAGGTCTTCTCACCACAAGAACCCTTGTGCCTGGGCCGCATTTCGACTCTGCCCCTCCTGCCTCTGATGACCTCACGCCCGAGAGTGTGTGCCTTAGGGCCTCCTGCGGTGGGTTTGTGCAAACCCAGCAGGTGCTTTGTAGACTGTCTCAGGCTTATCTGACACCCAATGGTGATGCCTCTGGCTGAGCCTGGATGGGTCCATCCCTCCACATCCTTTGCTGACATGCGTGTCAAGAAAAAATACTTTCATACTCAGAAAAGAAGGAAAAAAACTTCGCTTTGAGAGAGAATATCCTCTCTAACTTCTAATAAATTCAAAGTCGGACAACCAGACGTTGCGGGCCTCTGGTTGGAAGTTATCACAGCTGAGGTCATCCTACAAGAAATATATATGTAAATAATAGAAACTAACTGTGACCCAGCCCCTGGAGCCAGCTGCCAAGTTATAGGACGTGCGGAGGACAGAGGCGAAGCGAAACCACAGAGATGCAACTGGGCAGCTCCTGTGACCATCAGAAAGGGCTATGGAGACTCAGCACGGTGCGCAGTGTCATTTCTGGAGCCAATAAATGGAGGAGAAAAACAGATAAAGAAAGAACCTATAGAGTAAAGAGAAGAAAGACCCGCTAAGGGTCATGAACAGTGGACTCTGTGGATTCTGGGCTCCCAACCAGCAGACGAACTCCCGTCAGGACGTTCACGACCCAGGTGGGGACGAAGCACTGAGCATTGTGGTAGTCGTGAATAATACGATATTGAGGAGGGGCGCCTGGGTGGCTCAGTGGGTTAAAGCCTCTGCCTTCGGCTCAGGTCATGATCCCAGGGTCCTGGGATAGAGCCCCACATCGGGCTCTCTGCTCCGAGGGGAGCCTGCTTCCTTCTCTCTCTCTGCCTGCCTCTCTGCCTAGTTGTGATTTCTCTCTGTCAAATAAATAAAATAAAAAAAAATACGATATTGAGAAGTATGCTGTGAAGGGATATAATATGAAATCTATGAATAGAACAATAATAATACGAGTACTAGGACATTAAGGGATCATGGTTTATTTTTTTTTAGGTATCACGATGGTATTATGGTTGTTTTAAAAACCAGAGAAGCCTCACCCTCCGGAGATGTGCGCTGGAACACGTACATGTCTGGAATTTTCTTCACGTGCTGCAGGGTTGGGGACGCACGGGGCCTTCCTTTTGCACGTGTGTAAAATTTCCCACCTAGAAACAAGCCAGAGGGGAGAACAGGTCCCTGTGTTGAGGGGAGTCACTTCCAAGTGCAGCTGGATAAAGCAGGGGAGGGGAGAATGAGCACAGGGCAGCTCATCAAGGAGGTGAGGAGCCACGGGACCGGGCAGGCTTGGAGAGCGACTGGAAATAACCCCGTGCCCGTGGGCTGTTGGTGAGGTGAGCCGGCTGTGTCTCCGGGAGAGGGGGTGCCCCTCCCTGAGGTGTCTTTGTCTCCTCCCAGTTGGTCGGTGGGGAACTGGAGCTCCTGCAGCCGGACATGCGGTGGGGGCGCTCGGAGCCGGCCCGTCCAGTGCACACGACGGGCCAACTACGTGTCGGAGCGGGTGGCGGCCAGCCTGTGTCCGCAGCCCGTGCCCTCCGGCCGACAGGCCTGCCACTCTCAGAGCTGCCCGCCCGCCTGGAGCACCGGGCCCTGGGCAGAGGTAAGTGGGATGGGGTCGCATGGGGCATACCACGGGGCCCCCTCTGGCGGGTGGCGGAGCAGGGTTCTCGGATCCTTGCAGGACCTGCGGGGACTCCCCCCAACCCCTGGCTAGGTCTGACGGACTCCTTGCGGGTTTCTGCCCCTTTCTTCCTGGGCAGTGCTCTCAAACCTGCGGGAAGGGATGGCGGAAGAGGTCCGTGGCCTGTAAGAGCACTAGCCCTTCTGCCAGGGCGCCGCTGTTGCCGGACGCCGCCTGCGGCGCGGAGCCCAAGCCCAGGACTCACGAGGTCTGTCTGCTCAAGCGCTGTCACAAGCAGAAGAAGCTGCAATGGCTGGTGTCTGCCTGGTCGCAGGTGGGTGCTCGGGGCCCGGGTGGCGCCCCCGGTCCTGGTTGCGGGTGGGTGCTCGGGGCCCGGGGAACGTGTATCCAGACGGAACCTTGTCACCAGCTCTCGCCCCGGGTCCGCCTCCCCCCACCTGGGCTCTCTGCTTCCCTCTCTTCTCCCTCCACGCCTTCCTCCTCCGAGTCTGGTTCCCGGGCTCAGGCCACTCTTCTGGGCTTCGGCCCTTCACAGCGCTCTGCTGGGCGTGCTCGGGCTTTCCAGCCGTGTCCTGCAAGCACGTCACCCAGCAGCGTCCACAAGGCCAGCGCGCACTCGGTGTTGAGGCCAGGACGAGCGGGGGACAGCCGTCACGCTGACAGGGGTCCGAGCCCATAGGGAGGAAGCCACCGCGCTGTACAGTCTGTGGGTAGCCTCCCGGTGGAAGGTGGTCACCCTGAATATCTCACGCATGAGCAAGCGCCAGAGCTCCTCCCGGCACCCCCAGAGGGGAGCCTCCTACGCCCTCTCCTCCGTGGGGCATGAGATGCTCCAAGCACCTGGAAGCCGCGCACCAGGACGTGAGGCTGGAACCTGGGCAGATGTCGCCCCGGGGTCCCCGTGTGCAGAATCTGCAGACACCGAGCCAGATGTACTCAAACACGGGGCTCAGCATTGCCCACGCCATGAGCTCGAGGCAGCAGTGCCTGAAGCCAGGACCTCTCTCCCGAGACCCTCAGGGCCCGGCCTCGTGGTGCCGAAGTGCACATTGCCCGCCTGTGTGCTCTGGGGGCCTCCACGGCCCTGCTCACAGTCCTCGGTTTACTGGGGGCCGCATGAGCCACAGTCCCAGCTCTGAGCACTCCCCGGTGGGGAAGGAATGGATTTGTGCCCCAAGCATGCCTGTCGCCTTGGCTCGGCGCTCCGAGGGAGGACTGTGAGCCCTGGGTGTCCTCTGCCTGCCCCTGCTCTGGGGGCCAGCATCGTGCCACAGCTGGGTGGTGCAGCTCCGGGGGTGCCCAGGGGTCTGGTCTCCTGCTCGTGTATTAGATTTTTGCACTTTCCAGCAGGAGCAGCCACACAGCATTTTCACTTCTCCGTCACATTTCAGAACTACACCCTTCCTGGTTTTTGCTTGCTCTGCCCCTCCTAAGGCCCCCAAAGCTGCACCTTAAGATACCGCTTTTAAAGATTTTATTTATCTATTTGACAGAGAGAGATCATAAGTAGACAGAAAGGCAGGCAGAGAGAGAGAGAGAGGGAAGCAGGCTCCCTGCTGAGCAGAGAGCCGGATGCGGGACTCGATCCCAGGACCCTGAGATCATGGCCTGAGCCGAAGGCAGCGGCTTAACCCACTGAGCCACCCAGGCGCCCAAGATACCACTTTTAAAAGATAGATACATAATGCCTTTAGAAAATGGGATGCCGAGTCAATGTCATTGAATTTTTGCACTTCCGTTAGCGTTCAAGCAGACGTTGACTCGCGGATGATGTAAAAGACACAGCCACCAGCAAAGACATATTTTTCACTCACGTCTTTTGTTTTCATCTGTAGTGCTCGGTTACCTGTGAAAGAGGAACACAGAAAAGATTCTTAAGGTGTGCTGAAAAGCACGTCTCTGGGAAATACCGAGAGCTGGCCTCCAAGAAGTGCTTGCACCTGCCGCGGCCCGGCATGGAGCTGGAGCGGGCCTGCGCCCTGTTTCCCTGCCCCCGGCACCCCTTGCCCGCCGCGGCTGGCCCCCCTCCAGCCGGCTGGTTTGCTGCACCCTGGTCTCAGGTACGGTGGCACTCAGTTTCCGCACAGTGGCGGGCGGAGCCTTCTGCCCTGGGAGCTGGCTGCTGCTTTAGGTGGGGAACTTCCTGCGAGGGTGTACCCCGCAAACCCACCGAGCCGGGCCCTGACCCTTCTCTCCGGAGTGGGTGCAGGGCCCGTGTTTCTGGGTGTGGGTGCAGCTCTCCAAGGCTGGTGTCCAGGGCCCGTGTGCCGTGTTCCCAATGAAGTGTGGGAAAACGTGTCTTGTTTTCTGTAAAAGCTGGGAAGCCACCCGCAGGGATGCGTGTGAACAGGGAAGAAGTACAGGGTGTGGAACAAGTCGGTGACTGCGCATTCTACCCCAGCACCCCCGAGGCTGTGCGCATGGGGAGGGGACAGAGCACCACTGACAGCCCAGGCCCGCCCGGGCTCTTCCATGGCCCCAACCCCTCCTCTGTCCACACCGCCTTCCATTCGAAGGAAGAATTCCGTTAGCTTTGTTAACCATCTCTTACCTCGCCCCATCTCCCCGCTTTGGGTTCCTGGTGGTCCTCATCCTGGAGCCTGGCTCCCCTCCCCGCCCGGTTCTACTCCTCTGGCCACGCGCCCTGAATCCTGCCCTCCCCGGTCCCGGTGCTGTTCTTGTGTCCTGCTGCTCTTTCTGTTGACCCGGGGCACGCCCAGGCCCCGGCCGGAGGGCTGCATGGGGCTCAGACATCCTGAGCCGTTCTCACTGGCCAGACCCCAAGGAGTCTGGTCTCTGCAGTCTGCCCAGGACAGACAGGGGCTCCCCTCAGTCCGGCCCCATGAGCAGGGGTGGGGGATGTTTTCTGACTCTCTGCTCTGTTGGTCTGGCCAGGGGAGCAGAACCACGGAAAGGACCTCTTTCTCGTGTACACATGGCGGCCGGTCTCGGACTCCCTCTTTGTGAAAGATGAAGGTAGAGGAGACAGGGAGGGAGAACACGGGACTGTGGTGGCGGCCAGGCTCTAGGTGCTGCCGCGGCCCCCCTTCTGGTTCTGCAGCTCGTCCAACCCCACGGGACGCGCGCATTAGAAACACAGGAGCCCATCTCCTGGAACTGTTTAAATGAGAAACGGGTATTAAGGGAGTCGTGCGTTGTAGTGAACCCTGGGTCTTACACGCAAACAATGACTCATGGAACAGGACATCAGAAGGTAATGATGTACTGTATGTGACTCACATAACACAAGAAAAAAAAGAAATTGTTCAACTTTAATGATCGAAGCAGGGGGCGTATGAGCTGTAGCCTTCTCAGGCATTTTCTATTTTAAGCAGACAAATTGTATCAAAGACTGCATTTTCCCAAGTGGGAAACCCCTTTTGTTTTCTTGTGCACTCACAGTCTTTGCTGTGAGACGAAGCAAGAGACGAGTGAGGAGGTCGGGTCACGTTTTCGCTGGGGTGGAGGCTGCGCTTTCCCTGTCGCTCGGGAAGCGTGGATCAAAGGCACATTAAGTAGCCCCGAGATCGTTACACGGAGACTCCCGGAGCCGAGGCACCTCCCGACCCCTGACTGGGCCGGTGGTCAGCCCACTGGGCTTCATCTGAGACCTTGGGAAAATTCAGAAAAACAGAGATTTATCATCATTTCATTTAACCCCAAGCCTAAAATACATCTTGCATAGTTTTCTCTGGTCTGAAATATTCAATGTGTGTTTGTCTCAGAAATCATTTTTATCGTAAGCCGCCTGAAGTATTCATCCAGTGTGACTCATCGGTTTGGGGGTAATAACCAAAGGGTCATGGGTGCTCTAAGCGCCGGTACTCGAGACTGTGCACCGAACTGTGCGACATTGTCAGGCCGTGATGGACGGACGGTGGCCACCTGACCTCTGCCCCAAGACAGGTTTATTCCTGTCACAGTCAGAAGATGGTGGTTCCTGTCATGGGATCTTTAGGGTTTCTCTGATTTAGACGGCTGTGCTTGTCATCACGTGTCACGGTGGGTTGCCGCGTGGGTCTGACTTAGATCATGTCAGTCCCCTGGGCTTCGTGTCAGGTGGTTCATGTGCTAATTTGTCCTGAGAATGGCTTCCATGAGAACACCTGTTGGACCGTCTGATTCTACGTGACGGAGATGGGAGTGTGTCCTCGCTGCAGGAGTGCGGGGACTCTGGCTTATTCTGGGGGTTCTTCCCCAGGATCGTGCACCCTTGACCTGGAGATCCAGGGGCTCGGAGGGGCAAGGAGCTGTGTCACTGACGATCGATATGGCAGCAATGGCCACAGTCGTACGAGGCTATCTCAAACACACACGTACACGGACGTACACATGTACACAAACAATAGGCAGGCACACACATGGGCACGCACCCACACAGGCACGCATGCACACGGGCATGCGCATACGGACGTGCACACAGGCATGCACACTCACAGGCATGCACAGGCACGGCCACACACACCCGGGCGTGCACGCACAAGCAACACAGAATGCACAGGCTCCTTGCACCCTTCTGCACACCTTCAGGTGCCCGTCCCCCTCTGAGAATGTGCTGCTGACGTGCGTCTCCATCTTGCAGTTGGGGTGGCACTCAAGGAGACCAGAATCATCTCGTGTCGTTGCTGGATAAGGTCACAGCACTTGCCACCTGAGTCGGAGGGGGTTTCTGTTTGGAAGCCAAACTAAACTCCCAGCTGTGCTGATGTTTATTTAGAGCAGGGGTGGTCATGATGAGGCCTCGAGGGCTGTACGCGCTCATCCTGACCTAGGGAGACCTTGGTCTCCGGGACAGTGGGGAGCGCTCTGGTGGGCAGCGGCTACAGACGTGGGGAGGCAGCGGCAGCACCCCACCCCCTGGGCCCAGGAAGGAGACAAATGAAGGGAGAAGCATTCATGGGTCTCCCAGGAGGGGACGGAGATCATCACAGTGGAGAAGGAAGCTGTGAGACCTCTGACTCTCCGGAATGAGAGTGGATTTGCTTACCAGCTGCTTCTGAGTGTGGGAGCTCAGCCCCCCTAGAAGAAGCCCTTGGCACTTGTGGGCCCCATGACTGTGGAGGGGGGGGAGTTTCCCTTTGAATAAAGCCAGCCAGAGCATCAGCCAGGAGCTACAGGGCCGAGGCATGTCAAGGCTTCTTACTTTTTGCTGTCAGGGCCAGTGACACACAGAGTCATCCCTGTAATTGCAAGCAAACCCAGAGGCAGACGTTGTTTTAAAAATGCACCTCTTTGGGTGTCTGATCATGACTAAGTGATGATCAGGGTTCCCGGCTCGTCTCTTCAGGCCGTCTATAGCATCTCTGGTGTAGGATGTCCCAGAGAACACAGGATCATTCCTGAAACAGAAGGAATCCAGAAGGAGAAGGTTTTTCAGGATTTCAGTGTTCTGGAAAATGTGCACTTAGGAGGTCGCTGCTCACAGCCCCAGGACGTCTGAACCTAACACACCCACAGGGGCCTCTCTGAGCGGGGTCAGCACGGAGGGCTCCCAGGAGGTGTTGTCACATTCGACAAGGTTGTTTAACACTGGAATGGCAAGAAGACCCCATTTGCCGACCTTGGGGTGGAGGGCCTTCCCCTGGACCACAGCTGATCCCCCTCAAAGAGGCCTGGCTCAGTTCTGCATGGTCTCAGGCCTTGGATGAGGGAGGCAGGCACGAGGAGTTGATAGACAAGAGGCAAAGAGGGGTTCGAGGACCTGGAAGAGGATGGTGGCCTTGGAGGAAACAGTCCAGGGGCAGTCTTCAGAGGGTGACGCTCCTGTCTTGAATTCTGTGCCCACCTGCATGGGGCCTTGCCTCACTGCCCCCCCCCCCACCAGCGGACAGACCCAGAATTGCCCACCCACAGGCCGGGTCTTTGCCCCTGGGGAGTCTGGCATCAGGAGACATAGACCGTGAAGAAACACGTGCACGAGTGCCGCAGACTCCGGTGACGGCCCTACCAGGGCTGAAGGCAAGAAGAGGCCGCCCTAGAGTCGGAGTCACGGGTCCTCCCAGGTCTGCAGCAGGGACACAGGGAGGCGGGCAAAAGTAAGCCAGGTGGGCTGGGGTCGGGGGGTGGGAAGCAGTCCACACAGCTGCCAGCGGACAGTGACCACCCGGGCCACACGCAGGAAGTCCCAGCCCCTTTATGAGACGTCTGGCTCCCCTGATGGCACACTGGCTCCGTGCACACTCTCGTCAGACTTAGATGTGGCCGAGCTGGCTCTGAAAACAAAAAGAGGAGAGGACTGGGCGTTTGCTGATACAGCTCTGGTCAGCTAGAGCCGTGGTTCTGGGAGCGTGCCCGGCCTGTGGCTAAAGCACCATGTATAGAAATGCAGGTTCTCAGGTCCTGCCCAGTCTGCCGAAGCTCCAGTTGTGGGGTGGGTCTGGCCGGTGGCTCACCTGCACGTCGGCAGCCGCGGGGTCTGGACGGACAGCCGTGGCTGTCGTCGCCGTGTGTGGGTCTGTGGACAAGGGCAGGTCCCTGTCCCTGCAGTACACTGGCCGCCTGCATCCTGCCATCTGCAGGAAGCCTGAAATGCTCACGTTAAACCCCGTCAAGTTGAGGAAGACGCCATCAGCTTTGACTTCCAGATCCAAATCCTGGAGTCTCTCTGCACACAGTGGGAAGGATCACAGTTTGAGGAGGGATGGTAGATCCCAGGGATGGGCGACTCTTGTGTTCAGCACTCGGTTTCCAGCATCCAGATCGGTGCCTGGTGCGTGGGAGGTGCGTGACTCCGGTTGTGAATAAATAAATCCGTGACAAAAAGAATCAGATCACTTCCTCATGACTTTAAGTCGTGCAAAATGATGGCTAGATCTCTGGTTTTTCAGTTGAGACACATCGTTGGCAAGGCTGAAATTCTGCCCCCGCTGCTGCCAATGATGGGAGCGCCACCATCAGCAGAGAGGTTGTGGACACGTAGAGATGCAGATGTGACCCATGCGAAGCCGTGAGCCCGAGGCCACTGCAACCGGCATTCCTCAAGGTCTCGGTTGGGCTGCAGCTGGGAGGGGCTCGGAGGGCAGAGTGCAGAGCCAGAACTGTGCTGCTGCCGAAGGTTCAGACGGATGCAGTAGGCAGTGGGAACGTCTGGCTCCATTGTGGATGAGCCTGCTAATTCCAGAGCCAGACACAAATCTGCCCACACCTTTCTTTTTTTTTCTGATTGCTACAGTCATATATTGAACCTGAGTCACTGATGACTCCAACTGAAGTGGGTTTCAAAGAAAAGGAATAAAAGCCTCCTGGCACTGTTCCAGACCCACAGGCTTATGAGCTGGAGCCCTGCGTCTTCACCTCTGGGGACCCAGAAATCCTCTACCGAAAGAGGAGAGGAGAAAGAACAATATCTTCAGCTTGTGACTTTCCTGGACTCCAACTCAAAAGATGTTTAACTGCTCTGCTAGGGCTCCGTCCCTGAGGGGTTTGGAAAACTGCTTCTCAAGGCTCTGCTCGCAGGGGTTCCTGGGAAGAAGCAGGAGGGCAACTGGCTGCCCGCTTGTAGCTGACTTCAGCCCCGGAGCTTGCTGAGTGCCCTTATTCGAATGGGGTTGTGGCGTGCTGTCTCGTGCATTTTGGCAAGCAGCCTGTGCCGTGCAACTGCCTGTCCTGCACAGATCTGCCCTTGTGTTTCCCTGGATTCAGCGTCCCCACCACGCCCCAGATGTCCGCAATGGGATCTGACCTCCTCTTTTTGCAGGTGTTCCTTAATTGCCTACAGTCTTGATATTTTTGAATGAGGAGCCTTGTTGGAGCACAATTTCCATAGTTCAGTCTAGCCGTCAGATTGCTCTCTGGACAGATTCAGTGCTTGCTGGTTTGGGTTCCTCCGTCTCTCTGGTCACCCATCCCCCAGTGTCTTGCCCTCCGTCGAGCTCATATGGACCCGTGCACAAGGTCTGGAGGCTGTGAGCCCGACAGCTGGCAGACGAAAACCTCGTCGTGTGGCACCTGCGTGCCATGTTGCCCTCGAGTGCCAGGGTGCATGTGCTCCCGAGTGTGCCCGCGGGAGGATGCCAGCCAGCCCACGCTTCTGGTGTTTTCACTTCCAGGCAGCATCTGGAGTCCGGGGACTTGGGGTCTAGAAGGGACGTCATTTTATCGTGCCTCTGTGGAAGTTGGCTTGTTGACGTTTTCCCCAGCAAGAGCCCCAGAAAGGGTGCCTGGGTGATGGCCTTCCACAAAGGGCATTGTTTCTAGTGCCAGACCCAGAGTCTGGGTAGGTCCAGGGAATGACCCTGCTACCTGCAGACACGCTCTAGGTCCCCTGTGTTCATCAGACATGGACCACGCACGAGCGTGCTGCATCTCCAGACCTGGCCCCTCTGTCCACAGCTGGGATGAATCCAGAGTCTGGTCATCTTCCCAGCAATCACTGTAGAGTCTGGGCGGAGGGGAGGTTCGGAGGAGAGGGCGCGCTGGGACCCTGCGGCCCCGGATGATGGCTCTGCCTCTGTTTCTCGCAGTGCACGGCCAGCTGTGGGGGCGGCGTGCAGACCAGGGCCGTGCAGTGCCTGGCAGGGGGCCGGCCGGCCCTGGGCTGTTTCGTGCACCAGAAGCCCACCACCTCCATGGCCTGTAACACCCACTTCTGCCCCATCGCAGAGAAGAAAGGTGAGTGTCTGGAGCCCCTCGGCTTGGCCTTGGCATCTCGGGGTGGGGAAGTCACATGTCCGGAGAATTCCTTAGTGGGCCAGAGGACATGGGGTGTCCAGGGTTAGAGGTCCTGGCGTTGGGGTCTCGCTCTTCCAGGGAACGAACTGAAGTTCCGCAGCAGGTGGCCGGGCCGTTGTTCCCGGGGTCGCTCAGTGGGCGGGTGCCACCCAACAGGGAGGACATGTCCGTCCTGAGCGACCCTCCACGGAGGGGCTTGTGGGAACGGCCCCTCGCACGGGACCACACCTTCCCTGACAGGCTGCCCTCCGCAGCCCCGGAGCTGGCCCCCACCCCCGCCCCAGGACCCTGGCTAACGGGGCACTTGCTGCTTTTCAGACGGCGTCTGCAGAGACCACTCCCCCTGGTGCTCGCTGGTGCCCCGGCACGGGATGTGCAGTCAGCAGTTTTATGGGGAGCGCTGCTGCAAGACGTGCTCCGGCTCCAACCTGTGAGGCCCGGCCGCAGTCGGGGTGCTGGGCCTCAGCCCGCGTCAGCCGTGCGCTGGACATCGGAGCGCGGCCGCGGGAAGCAGCCTAGGGGAGGAAGGGCAGCGTCTGGCCTTCTGATGGGACAGAGCGTGTGTGTGCACGTGCGTGTGTGGGTGTGTGCGTGCGCACATGTGCACCTCCTGGGTCTGAGGGCACACACACACACACGTGTCCTGGGAAGTGGAGGCGGGCAGGAGGCCCTCGCCGCAGACCCAGGGTCTCGTCACTACGCTTCAGCAGAATCAAGTCAGAAGCATAGAAGGAGCCAGGCTTGCTAAGCGCTAAACACTGTGGTGCTTTGGAGAAAGAAGGAAAGGCCCGGAAAGGAAGCATAAGTCCAGAAAATCTGCCGCTCAGTACGCCAGCCTCCCCGCCCCCCCACCCCCCACCTCAAGGCCACTGCCCCAGCTTGGAGCTAACCAGCCTCCTTGGGGAGAAGCTGCGGCTGGGACAGCTCCCGGCCAGCCTCCGCAGGGCCCCCCTTCCTGCACCGGAAGCCCAGCTTCTCTCTGCGGGGACAAGAGCCGGTGGCCCCTGGAAGGGGAGCCTGCCCTGTGGCGGGGGCTGGGGTGCGGGCGGGTGCTCCGGACTCCACGTCTCAACTAGAGACTTTGCCTCTGGAAATGGGAAACACGAAATCCTGCTGTGGTGCTTGGTGCCCTTTCAGACTCACGCGCTGGAGGAGAGAACTTTATATCCTACATCTTATCCATCTCTGTGATTGACGAGCGAGCCTTTCTATTTCAACCCGTCCCTTATGCTTTTCCCTGAAATGACCGAATTACAGGTTATGCCAGAGTCAGAGAGTGACCAGCTACGCCGCACCCCAGCTGTCTCAATGAGGGGCTGGCTGTCCTGCCCGGGCGGGCGTCCGCGGACGTGGGGACCCTCAGAACCCCACGTGTCCTTTCCTTGTATTGTGATATTTTCGATTTTTTTTTTCTGTGAATTTTGATTGTTTTATAAGAGCCCTTCAGAAAGAAGGCCAGAATTTCTGGATGAAGCCGCACATGGGCCCCCGGCCCCCGGCCCCCTGCGCAGTGTTGGGGCTGCTCTGCGTTGCCCTTCCTACCATGCGGCTCCATTCCAAATGGGCACCTGGATATTTATATTTGCTGAAGTTTTATAATAAATTTTATATTGTACCACTTGCTTCTGACCTGCCTGATTCCTCATGTTTTGCTCCTGAGATCTGGGGGCTGGCGTGGAGGCAAGGAACTGGTCCAGGGACAGAGCTGGGGCCCTGACACGCAGGACAGAGTGCTGAAATTGGTCTGAAGACGAATGCCCCTAGATGAGGAGGCAGCAGGGAAGACAACTGGTGACCAGGGATGGTGGTGGCCAGTGTGGGGGTGGGCAGGACACTGGGGCCACCCAGCCCGGGGACCAAGGTTTTTGCAACTTCCACTGGAACCTGAGCGGGGACAGCCTCCCTGGGCAGGGCCACAGTTAATTCAAGGGCAACCCCTGACCCTGTGATTCCTGCTTTATTACACAGGGTTCTCTACAGAAACAGAAGGAGCAGGTGTTCCATAGAGAGAGAAGGGAGCTTAATTTTAGGGATTTGGCTCACATGATTGGGGGTGGCTGGCAAATCCAGATTCTGCAGAGCAGAAGTCTCGAAAGAAGCAGGGTTTCTGTGTTGCAGTCTTGAGGCCAAATGCCTCCTTCTCAGGGAAACCTCAGTCTTTGTGCTCAAGGTCTTCAACTGATTGGGCGAGGCCCACCCACATTGTGGAGGATCGTATGCTTTATTCAAAGTCTACTGATTGGGCCCTTAAATGTTAATCACATACAATGTATATCTTCATGGCAACATCGAGTCTAGTGCTTGGCCAAACATGTGGGCACCATAGCTGAGGCACATCACTGTGAGTCATCAAAGATCACACCACTCCCCTCCGGCTGGATTAAACCAGCCCTCACAGGGCGTCAAGGAATTTCCCGCTCACCCGAACCTCCCGGCCCTGCAGACACCCCAGCTGCTGATGCCACTCAGCAAACCTGCTCTGCCTCCGCGAGCACACGCCCCACCCTCGGGGGACAGAATCCTCATCCCACTCACAGGCAGGAAGCTGAGCCTGAACGTGGACGGCGTGCCTGGTGTCACAGTCAGGGAGGCTGAGCTGGGGGTCTGCCAGAATCAGGCAGTGGTTCTAACGCACGAGGGTCTTGTTGATCCACTGAGCCAACGCGGCCCCTCCCCAAACCTCTGTTCTTCTAACAGATTGCCAGGAACCCCTCACTGCTGTTTGCAGTGACCCTTCACTGGACGCCTGCTGTCCGGCGGTGGGAAGGGAGCAAAACGGGCAGATATGGTTCTGCTTTCGAGAACTCCATGTTCCATTGGAAGACAGCAAAGTGATGTACCGCAGGGACAGAGACGGGCAGAGGAGGGGGTCATGGAGGGGAGAGGTAGGACAGGAGCGAGGCAGCTTTCCATCTGGCCACTTATGCCCGGCACTTGGTCAGCCTTTTGCCCTGGGTGTGTCCTGCTCCAGGTCTGCCCCCCAGCCTGGGCTGGCATGAGCCCCATCAGGGTGGGTGCACCCCGCTCTGGTGTCTGCGTCTGTCCCTGACCTGAACTTTCCTCCACTCCCTGCTGCCAATGTGGGAGCCTCAAAATAGCGCAGGCTGTGTGTTCTTCTGTGTTTACTGAGCACCACTGCAGGCCAAGCACAGAGATGGGTGCCGTGAGTGTGAAACCCCACGTGGCCTTCCACCATGAGGATGAGCACCGGCTTCCCCCTCACAGGCAGCCTGGCCCCTAGAAGCCCCCCTACCAGTCGTAGGACTCCTCTCTTCAGCACCACTGTCTTCAAGCCCCTACGGCCTGGGTCAACGCACCTTCGTCTGCTGCTGGTGGCCCAGAGTCCCGGGAGCTCGGCAGAGGCAGGAGACAGGGGCAGTGACAGGAACTTTCTACCCCGTGTCTGGAGCCCTGCTCTGCCCACCCCCCAGTGCCCTGCGATAATCTGGCCCATGGAGACTCTCTGTCCTTAGGGGTGATGGGAGGTGGGATTTTTCCCAGCAACCTGACTTGGTTTCTCCTGAAATGTGTGTTCCTGATACAATCTCAGGACTTGGAGCTGGAAGAATGTTCTAGGTATGAAGCTTCCAGGTCCCACGGGGAGGAAGTCAGGATCCTTGCAGAGGCAGAGCCCCCCCAGCGACCCTGTGTAGGAAATGCCTGAATTCGAGGCATGAGTGGCTCCTCAGCTGCCCCCCCCCCCCACTCACTGTCTCTCTTTCTGGGGCCGCACTGTGGGCAGGTTAAGGTAATGCCAATCCTGGGAGCCACAGCTCTCAGGGCCTCGCTCTGGGCTCTGGGCTCTGGGGTCTCGAATCCCTGTGTGATCCACGCAGCCGTGGCGCAGGGGCGAGAGCAGACGTGGGAAAGGATTGGGGTGACGGGAATCCCGGTGTACGTGGTGACAATCTGGGGAACGTGGATTGCGCAGTTCCCCTGATGCTGTGCGGTCTGCTCTGGGGAGACTAGACCTCTTCTCTCCCAGCGGCTGTGGGGCCTTTCTCCTTGCTTGTTTCCCAGCTCCCGGCAGAGGCCATGACCGAGCCACAATCTTCCTTCCCCGGCTTGTTTCTCGGGAGATCCCTCGATGCAGAATCACATCAAGGGGGGACATCACCAAGCCCGGAGAGCCACACAACTTGGACCCGAAACAGCCCCCAGGAATTCCAGGCTGAGCCCAGCCATGGGGAGGAGCCCCCGCCAGATAAGCACACGCTGGCCACACAGTCTGTCTCCTCCATCCGTCCACCCAGTGTGACCTGACTCTCCCGCACTCCTGGAGATGAAGACCCTCCAGCTCCCAGCTCGGCAGCCCCAGAAACAAAGCTCTGCCGAGAGAGTCTAGGCAGTGAAGGGCACCTCCCCAGCAACTGAGAGCTGTGTCTGTGCCTTCCTGGGACGTTCCCTGCCCCCTCCCCAAACATTCTGCAAGTCACTCATCTCTGCAGTGTGGCAGCTGCAATGTGTGGTCACGAGGCCGAGGCCGTGCCTCCCGGGACTAGCAGAAGGCTTCCTCCAGTCTGCTCTTGTCCTGCAAAGGAGGCTGGCCTGCCCCCTACGGGGCCCCCTCCACAATCCCAGACCTGCCCCCCACCCCACTGGTGTTCTGTGCTGCTTCCTGGCTTCCTACCCACAACCTTCACAAATGCCAGACATCAGGCTCGATCCTCCAAAGGCAGAGCTCCTTGCCCCTTCCCCCACATGCAAGACTGGTGTGTCCAACTCCCTCGATCCGCTGTGCTGTGGGCTAGCTCACCAGGACTTGCGTATCTACTAGTTGCAAGTGTGGACCCTTACACAACAACTCCCTCTTGCCCCCAGCCCCCAGGCCCTGGTAACCACTAGTCTACTCAAAAAATAGATCTACTATATGACCCAGCAATTCCCCAATGGGTGTTTACCTACAGGAAAACGGAAGCAGGATCTCGAAAAGATGCCCACACGCGCGTGTTCATTGCAGCATCATTCACAATAGCTAGGTCATGCAAACAACCCGCGTGCCCATGCATGGATGAGTGGAGAAATTATACATTCCATTATACAATGGAACACTATTCAGTCAGAAGAAAGAAAGAAATCCTGCTATTTGCAACAATGTTTCTGGACCCAAAGAGAATTATGCTATGTAAGATGAGTCAGACAACGACAAATGCTGTATGACCTCACTGATCCGTGGAATCTAAGAAAGCATAGGTCCCTTTTTGAAGCTGGTGGCAACCAGGAATGGTTTCCAACCCTTAGTCTGGGAGGGAGGGCCCTCCTACAGCTGCTGAGCCCCTCCGGGCCATCAGACAAACTCAGTCCTCCTATCCTCGCTTTTCAGATGACAACTTTACATTTCAGGAGGGAGAGCGGCTATCAGAGAGACAGAAGAGAAAACACCGCACTCTGCAATGTTTGCAGAATCCTTTACAAGGAAATGTTGTAGCAAGAGGCTGGGATGGATGGCCACATAGAAAGCAACCTGACCTAGAATAGTGTTAATTTCAGTATAAAAATTACAGTTGAAACATGAAAAATAATCACCCTGTTTTCTACATATATATTTTATTCATAGACTTTAAAGAGCATCCTGACAGGCTCTCATTCCCCCTGCCGGATCCCAGAACTGACTACGACACAAATTCTGCATCCCCTTCCCCCGCAGAGGGTCCTGCCCTGATGTCAGGGCAGTGAAACTCACTTCAGCTGGGCGGATGTTCAGATGCTTGAACACCAGCTCCTTCCTCTGGGCGTGGCAGCCTGGCGCCTGGTGGGGCAGTGAGGCAACTGTTCTGGAACACTGTGGGTCAGCACCAACAGTCTTAGCCGGGTCGCAGGCAGGCGGGCTGGTCACGGAGGGCCAGGGACGGCCGCAGGATGCCAGCCCTCATGTGTCCACATCCCTGCACTCGCCCCAGGCCAGATGCTGATGCCGGTCCGGCACCTGAACCCCTCATCGGGGCCCAGAGTCCTCTGCGGAGCCTCAGTGAGCACCCTGAAGGAGTCGGACGTGCCGAAAAGACCCGGATGCTGTCCCCACCATTCATGCCTCCGTTAATTCAACGCCAGCCCCACACATCCGCTGTACCCTTCAGCCCGGCGGCGGAATGACGACCCTGAGATTTCAGGGCCTCACAACACCGGTGTTGCCCTGGATCCCACGCACGTTGGCCGCACACCATCTGTGGGTGTGTCCTGGGGGACAACAGCCTCGCCCGGGGGCATGCTGTCCTTAGGGCAGAGGGAAAGCAATCAGAAGCCACCGGAAGTGGCAGCAGCCTCTGACTGCTTCTTCCCAGGACAGCCACGGCACCCTCGTGCTCACGCCCCACTGCCCACAAGGAGCCTCACGGGGAAGTCCCTGTGACTCGGGCAGGGACACCTCTCACGGCCCTGGACAGGGAAGCCTCCCATGGCCCTGGGCAGCTGTGGGGTTGTCCCCGTGCTCAGTGAGAAGGAAGTGAGTAATTCGGAAGAGCCACACCCCCTCACACCTGCTGTGTGCCAGGCCCGGGGCTTGCTCCTATGTCCTGAACAGCGCAGCATCCCTTCCCTCAAGGCCCCCCACTGTGGCCTGGGACAAGTCATTTCCCCACTCTTGCTGTCGGCCTCATTACCCATAAAAAAGTACTTAGATTTTTCAGGTTTCTCAGAACTCTAAGACACTGGCCTTTCCCCTTCACTTACGATTAAACTAATCCTTTACTGGAGGTCATGAATCAGCCCAAGAACAGGATCTTAGCCCATGTCATCTGGCTAGAAGTGGAGGTCCTCCTGCCCTGCATTAAAAGACAGAAAAGAGGGCCCTGGGAGTTTATAAGGATCATGTTGGCTATGCCTATTGAAACCCTTACACCTGCACCGAGACACTCATAGGCTAGGCAGTGAGCACAGCAGAACTCACCTGCAATTCTCTGAGAGGCCAGACCATGAGTCCAGACCCAGGTGGCCAGGGCCACCAGCCTGCCTGCAAGGGGGAGACCAAAGGCAGGAGTGAGCGCCTTCCTGCCGGGGGTCTCCGCCAAGAGCTGTACCCAGGCCCATGTGCCTGCCAGACTCACCCTACAGCCCCCTGGCTCCCTCCCACGGTCACTGGCCTGGATGGAGACTCCCGGGGCTCCTGCCTCAGTCAGCATCCCGCCCGTGACTCACAGTGATGGAAAGTTCTTCTGAACTCTGGGGTTTGGATGTCTATCTCAGGCAGCTGACTCCCCAGCTGGGGTCTGAAAAACCCCGAGGGTTTCTGGTGAGCTTGCAAATTGTGAGAACTTTCATCTGAAGTCTGGACAGAGACTCCGCAACACCTGGGCGTCCTGTGGCTAAGAGGCGAGTGGGTGCTGAGCTCTGGCAGGAGCTCAGGCCCCAGCGAGGCCCCCGGAGGGCCTGCCTGCAGTGTTGGCGGGGGGGACCATAAGCCTGCCTGCCTCGCCTGCACTTCTGTTCAGGGCCTGAGCAGAGCACGCCAGTGTCCCCGGAAAATCAGGTGCGAAACCATCCCGATCGGTGTGCACACCACGTTTGCCTCCGTGATCGGCCCGACGCAGCTCAGCCTCTGGCTCCTGCCGTCACGGACTGTGCACCACCCAGTGCCCTTGGCCCCCGTGTCTCCTTCAGGTGGGAAACCAGGCCTTCCCGCTGGACCTTGGAGGTCACAGAGCTGCCTGCCCTGGAGGACACCTCCTACGAACGTGGACCAGGTCTCGTAGGTCTGTTTGTGTTCTGCAGCTGGGGCACACCTACATACCCCAGTATTCTGCTTGGGCTCATGCCTGAGGGGAAATGGACCAAATATTTGTTCAGCTTTGACTCGCTCTCATTTCTGAGTGAGCTCAGTAGCTCTGGAATGTGCTGTACTTCGCCATTCCTCTGTGCCCTTCAAGACTGCTCCCGGACCCTGGATACCCGGAAGTCTTCTCCAGCACACAGCACACTAGGGACTGAGTCGTGCCCCTCCAGATGCGTAGGTTCAAGCCCTAACCCCCATGTGAAGTTGGAGTCCCTGGGGAGGGAATTAAGGTTAAATGAGGTCATAGACAAAAGCTTCATCCCACAGGACTGATGATGTCCTCATCAGGAGAGGACGAGAAGCACAGGACCCTGGCGGATTCCTCCTCCTGAGTTTGGGGCAGGACCCTAAGCGCTGCTTTGGCAGGACTGACGCCAGGTCCCCCTCACCATCCCCTCACCATGGCCCTCACCGCCTGCCCTTCTGTCTTGGGATCTTTGAGCAGAGCAGACCCAGTCGCTGGGAGAGAGTGGGGCGGGCATGAGTTTCCTGCCACTGGGCGACTTCTGAGCACTGGGGGCTGGGGTACTTGGGACTGAGAGAATGAGGGATCCTGTCAACAGCCGTAACCAGGCTTTCCCTGCCAGATTAGGAAGAACGGAAGGAAGGAAGGAAGGAAGGAAGGAAATACAGAGACACCAAATATTTTTCTGCCTCCCTCTTTCTCTCTCTCACACACACACACACACACACACACGCACACGACTTGTATCCATCCAGGTGAGGAGAAGAGTGGACATTGTAAGATTTGCAAGGAATCAACCAAGTTTTTTTTTTTTTTTCCATTCTCTTTTGCTAATCTCAAAAACAGATATGAGAGAATGGTCTTGCTCTTTCTTCCATTGTTTAGAATTGGTGCTACATGGTCACCTCTGCCTTGAATCAGCTCCTGGCAAATTTAAATGAAGGAAGGAGTGGTAGTAGGAATGAAGAAAAAAAAAACAGAAAAATTGTATGCTCTCATTCTCTAAAGAAAGTTTGTTGACAAGTAGGTGTTGAGGTTCTGGGCATAACCATTCATTACTGGAAGGTCCATCCAGACAGATCATTGTACACAGACAATCTGAAAGCAAACACAGAGTTATTTTAGTTTTGCTACTTATTTTTTTTAAGATTGATTATTATTCCTTCCTTCGAGAGAGAGAGAGTGAGCACTAGCCAGCAAGGGGGCAGGCAGAGCCCGACACGGGGCTCGATCTCATGACCCTGAGATCCATGACCTGAGCGGAAGTCACAAGTCGGACATTCAACTGCCTGAGCCCCCCAGGGGCCCCTTGGTTCTGCTATTATCTTAACCCAGGGGGCCACATTCAAGATTGTCTACGACAGGTAGCATCTTTGTTCAATTTGAACAAAAAGGAAGATGGTAACTAAACGGGAAGGTGATGTCAGCATCATGGCTTCTCTCGTGCGGCTCACGGCAGGAGAGAGTTCCTGAGGCGGTGTTGTGACTGTTCACATTCATGACTCTCTTCCAAAGGCACGCGGAGGTCAACAGCCCCACTGGCCCATGGCACAGGGACATTGCATCCTGGGTTTTCTGATGAGTCCCAATCCCAGACATGGTTTCACCCGTCAACTGTTTCTCTGTGCCCGCAGCTCTCTCCGCTCAGAGAAGAAGTGTTTCTTGAAAAACCAGAGGATTGAGATGCAGATATTGGGAACGAGGGTGAGAAGACTGTACGAAAACGTCACCATTTGTGTTTGGCTGGTCATGCGTTGGAAGGGCCTCAGCGTTTGAGCCCGTCCTAGGGCTGCCACATGCACGTGTCAGTGACCTGGTGGGTTTTGAGGTCTTTGAAGAGAATGAGATCCTTCTTGGGCTCTGAGTTGGAGAGATGATCTCTCTAAAATGTCCCCTAAATAATTTTTAAACTGTTGTCCAAGTTCTCACCATGGTGATTTTGGAACTTGAACTCACCTTAAAATTTTTTGCCTGTTTCAAATCCAACTGAGTCAAAGGTGTAGAAAAACCACAACCCCCATTCTGGTTCTATGGCGCTCCTTCTGAAAGATTCTAGGCCACCTCCTTTGCTCAGTCAAGTCTTCTGTGCCCTGCGTTCTGCGAACAGCCTGGCCCCATCAGCAGGCTCCCTGCGTGCCCTCATCTTTGGACTCTTCCTCCAGGAGCTTCTTCTCAGCTGACCCTGCCTGAGCATGTCCGGCTGCCGTACCAGAACACCACAGCTCAGAGCCCACGACCTGTGTTGCTGAGAGCTCTCCTGCTGGCCTGTAGACGGTCTCCTCCTCACTGGGACCCCCAGGGTGGAGAGCGGGCTCTGGTTTTAGGGCATTGGTCCCACCTCGGGGGCTCACCCTCAGGATCTCATTTTCCCCCGATCACCTCCCAAAGTCCCTGCCCCTGGTGCCATTTCATTAAGGATTAGAACTTTACCGTGAGAGTTTGGGGGGCGCAGCATTCAGTCCACAGCAGCAGCCCCTGGGACCATCTCCCCTGCGTGTCCCAACAGAACCCCGGCTCCTGGCTCCCGGCTCCCGTCCAGGTGTGAGCACAGGGCTTCTGCTCCGCCCCTCCCAGCTCCCACCGGCCCCACACCTCGACCACCCCTTCCTCCCACTCTAGCCACTCTGTGGTGCATCCAACCACAGCCCCCCCCAAAACACTCTCTCCCTCCCCTTCTCACTAGAACACTCTAGCCTTCAGCCGGAATATCCTGAGATGGGCTCAGGCTGACCTCAGAAGCACACGGGTTTAACAGAGGAAGTGGTTTTAGTGCGGACCGAACCCCTTGGGTCAGTAGAGGCATTCTTGGCCCAAACCAAAGGGCATAAACCGTCTCCCTGCCTTCCACAACTATCATGAATGGGCAAGAAAAGTACCGAATGGAAGAACAAAGCTGTTTTCTGAATAGATCCAGACTTTCTGGCAGGCTGGTTTGGTGAGGGAGGGGATTATTCTGCAGCTAGGAAATGGGTCTGTCTGGATCATAGTTCTCTATCAGTGAAACAGCAAATATAAAAGTGGCTAACACATACTGAGTATCTAATAAGATTTCGTGAAAATAAGTGGAGTTTCCCAAGTTACAGATGTGTGCACACACAGCCATGGAAGGAGCAGGGATCAGGGACGGTGTGGGCCAGGGAGGCCAGGCACTGGATCTGGCTCCCTCCTGTAAGGCAGACACAGGACAAACCTGAAATGCTTTGTAGCTGGGAAGCCCTATATAGTGTGGGGCCTGGCTCTAAGAGTGGTCATCGCTCAGCAGTGATGACTTACCACTCTGAAAACTCATCTTTTTTCTACACATCTCAGATCTCCTGAAGTCACCTCACAGTTGCTGTCTCCTGACAAAGGAAATCACAATTAACCTCTGAAGGTACCTTCAGTTTCTCTGTCTCAGATCTAATGTGTTACCGACCGAAGCTCAGCGAGTAGCCCAGCGAGTAGCTGGCATGGCCAGGAGACACCGGGTAAGCACCTTCTTAACATGGAACTCTAAGTAAAGAGAACCTGCTTCCCTGGCAATTTCTCTTAGCTGCTGTGTGCCAGGAACCCCAATTCTGGGGGCCAGGCAAGGTGGCCTCATTCCTCGTTCTCTCTGCTTTCCTCTTTCAGCTGGTTCTACCCATCCTGAGACACTGAGACAATCAAATATCCAGTAACGCCATGAGGTGAGACAAGGTTGCCCTCAGAATCACAAAGGCTAAAAATACCAGACACTGAGTAAGCTCGTAGATCCTTTCCTTCAACACAGGTCATCAGTAACCATCTGGGCTCCCTCTGTGTGCACCATGTGGGCTATCACTTGAAGAACTAGTGTAAGTGTCTGGTCCAGTCCAGGGGTCCCTTCTCCATGAAGTGACAAAGGACTGAGGAAGGAATGATCACCAGCAAGAGAGCTGAGGAGTAAGTTTCTGGGAGTAGAGAACCCACTGGAGACATGATGAACTTACTGAGCACCTGGGAAAATGCTGCCCGAGAAGCGACCCCTCATCACAGAGGACTGAGGGCCTTGCTGGACTGAGGGAAGTGTGACTCCTTTTCTCCAGGAACCCTAATTCTCCTGTGTTGATTAAATGACATGGTTTCTCAACAAGCATTAAATGAAATTTCCAAGTTTGTTTTTTTTTTCTAAACTGCTGATGAGGTATCCTTGAGGAGGGAGGGTTTCCCCAAGTAGGCACACCTACATTCTAGGAGGATAATTCTGACCCATAAGTGGTGGTTCCGCCCATTGTGGAACGTGAGCACCCTTATCCCACAGAATGCTGGTGATGCCACCCATCAGCTGTGACAAACAAGGACACACCATGCACTCCCAGTGCCCTCAGAGGGTGGGGATGTTACCCTAGGGAGAGTCCCCACCAGGTCATGCTAAGTGATCTTTTCTGACATAAGTTTGGCCTAAGCTCTGGTGCCCATTTCCAGCCCAAGTGACTTAGCTGGCATCTTTTCTGAGGCAAACGTGAAAGAAGAACAGGCATATAAATAAGGAATCACCCTTCAGTAATGAAAGCACATAAAACATCGCATCTAGAAGCTGCTGGTGTACAGAGAAGGCCTGGGAGGGCCTTCATCCTGACAGGGGAGATGGGAATTGAGTCCCAAAGAGGAGACCAGAGCACAGGGAGTCGTGCAACATGCAGGAAGGTACAGGGTTGTGGAACACGTGTTCACTTACTGCGGACACGCAAGAATGCTTAAACACTCAGCAGGTGTACCTATTCTCAGATCATGACAATTAAAATCAATGATAATTGTAAGAGATACTGTTCAGTGACAATGACCCAGAAATGACTCTAATGGGACTCTGAAATTAGAAAAAAAAAATAAGTCAGATAATAGATTTTAATTTTTATTTACAGTTAAATTTCAAACAAGACAATTCAATAGGGAAAAGATAGTCTTCTCAACAAATGGTTCTGGGGTAAGTGGACACCTACATTTGAAAGAATGAAGCTGGACCCCTACCTCACACCGTACATAAAAAACTGCCTCAATGTGGGTAAAACACCTAAAGAAAGGAGCTAAAACTATAAAACTGTTAGAAGATGTTAATCTGCATGATCTTGATTTTGGGGTTAGTTTCTTGGATATGGCACAACAAGCACAAGCAATCAAAGGAAAAAATAGACATATTGGATGTCATCAAAATGATAAACATTCATATCAAAGAGCACTGTCAAAGTGAAAAGACAAGCCAACAAATGGGAGAAAATATCGTCAATCCATATACTGATACTGGCCTAATATTCAGAATCTATCAAAAACTCTTAACTAGTTAACAATAAAAACACAAATTACCAAGTTAAAAATTGGCAAAGGATTTGAATATAACCCAAAGAAAGTATAAAAATGGCCAATAAGCACATAAAAAATATTAATCATCAGTAGTCTTTAGGGAAATGAACATTAACACTGCAATGAGATAGTACTTCACAGTTTCTAGGTTGGCTCTGATAACCCACACGTGCACACACAAACACACACACACACACACACGTGTTGGTGAGGGTGTGGAGAAATTAGCACCCTTGCTGGTGGGAATGTCAAGTGTTGCAGCCAGTGTGAAATCAGTTTGGAGGTTCTTCAACAGATTAAGCATAGAATTATCATAGAATCCAGGAACTCCACCTCTAGGTAGATACCCAAGAAAATTGAAAACTTGGTCACACAGAAACGTGTACACCAATTCTGGCATCGTTGTTCATGGTGGCCAAGTCCAGCCTGGAGGGTCACCTACACAACAGAATTTGTGAGAATCAGTGATAGATCTCTCTCCTCATGGAAGCTTCTATTAAGAGCTTAATAATCATCACACTTTTAAGAAATCAAGGAAGCCCCAGTTTTGTCAGGAACCCACCCAGCACCACCTGCCTTAGCCTCTGATCACCATGTTTGAGGCTGCCCTGGTGAGCTGGGTTCTGCCCCTCTGCCTCCACCCCCTGAGATTCTGGTGGTTGTGATTCCCCCGTGGCATAGATCTCAGCAGCAGAACAAGGTCTCACACAGCCCAGGGTGGCATGTGCACCCATAGTTCCTCTTTGATTTGGCAAACCCAGGACCTGGAGGAAACTGGTCCAGATTTCCCCTCCCCTGGGACACCTCCATCAGTCACTACCCAGAGTCGAGTTTAGAACTCAAAGGCAAACCTACTAACTTGTGGATTTCCTTTCTTCTCAAAGATATTAAACCATATCTAGGCCAGGCCTCTTTTTGTTTTAATGATGGTATTTTATGATCGATCCCAAATTTAGAGACTTAATGTCCAAATTCATGAAGCAGATTTCATTCTGCCTCTTTGATTTGTACTCATACAATTTGCAGTGGAGTTGATGAAGCTTGGCAGCTTCATTGTGGGGCCTCCCTCTCTCCTAAAGATTGGAGGCCAGAAGGAAAATGTATGGGTCTCCAGAGAGCCGGATCCTTGGCCGGGGGGTGGGGGGGATGATCTCAAAGCAAGTAACTGAGGAAAGCCATTTATCGAGGAATCCCTTTACGGAAAATTTATTTGGATGTGGCTATTCAAGGAGATTGTAATTAGTGATGGGGTATCCTAGGAAAGCTAAAGCTGAACACCAGTGCCCCTTTCCCAGACCCCCCACTGATTCATACCCCACTGGGATCTGATGGGCCTCCCTGTTTGTGGAAGCCTCCATACGCTGTTCTTCTTCGCATTACTCATCATTCTACTGTCACTCAACTGTTCCTCATGCCCTCAGATAGCTAACAGAGCACCCACACCTCTCTTTTTCTCGTAATGGCTTCTGACGGATTTATCTTCAAGTACCTGAAGAATTGGTTGCAGATGGAACTGTGTAGTCTGGGCCACTTCCCCGGGGATCTTTCCTATGACCTGTGTGGGGGTTCCTCAGACACCAATGCCCTCAAGGGGTCCAGTACAGTGCTCTTGGACATCTTTGTCCTGGACCAGCATACTGAGCCCTTCAAACTGACCAGGTAGTGGATTTTGAGGAAAGCTAGCTATTCTGCAGAACTGAAACTGGAATTTGATATCTCAGAGCAACTCCAGGAATGAACAGACCACTGAGTCACTCTGCGACCAAGGACCCCATTAGGAAAGAAATGGCACAGCCACCCAGACACCTGCCCACAGTACTTGGCTTCACAAGAGGAGCCAATCACAACCTACTAATGGAAGTACAGGGTTCCCTTCCTGATTGAAACTCCCCTGTTTCCTACCCCGTTGATCAGAGGCTGGGACTGAGCGTTAGTGGGTCCAGGACCCTGTCCTGGGTCTGGATCCAGAGCTCACGGCCATGTTTCAGACTTCAACTCACCTCTCTGTGCCCTGTCTCACTGAATTACTCATTATCCAGCTGAGCCACATACCTCCACCGTCACCCATGATAGCCCCCAAACGTTCATATATCGTTTGGCTAAAATGTTTGGTAATCCAAAGCTCTGGTCATTAAGCAAAGCTCCCACTGTCTTTTTTACAGATCACTTATGCATGCACTGTGCCTTTTTCTTCTTTGATTTTTTTAAAAAATTAAAACATAAATCACCTACAATAAAATTCATGCCTTTAGAGAGTACTGTTGGGTAGTTTTTAGTCTACTCACAAACCCGTGCAACCCGTACCACCTCCTATGTCCAGAACATTTCCACCATCTCAGAAAGAATCTCTGTGCTGTCTGCAGGGGCTCAGCCCCAGGCAACCCCAGTTGACCTTCTGTCCTTAAGACTGTGGCTGCTCTGGACTTTCCGTTCTGAAGGAATGGCACAGAGGATGGCCCTGGGGCTGGCTTCCTTGGCCGAGCGTGTTTTCCGCTTTCTTCCATGTTGTGGCCTGTGTCAGTGCGTCAGTCTCTGTTACCGTGGGTAACAGAAGTTCCACATTCTGTGGATCCATTCTTCAGCAGGTGGATATGAGGGTGGTTTCTGCCTTTTTGTCTGTTGAACGATTGTGCACAGTGTTTTTGTACGGACTGATGTTTTGTTTTCTCTTGGGTGTTTACCTAGGGCAAGAGTTAGCAGGCTGCTATGGTGATGCCCTGTTTAACATTTTGAGGAGCTGCCACATTGATTCCCAAAGAAGCTGCACCATCTTGTGTGTCCAGCAGCGAGGTGGGGGGGCCCACTGCCTCCCTGTCTTCTTTATCGTTGTGTTTATGTGTCCTTGTGTGTTGTTGATGGAGGGACAAGTCTCTTATCAGGTATGTGATCTGCAAACATGCCCTCCTACTCTGTGGGTTATCGTACCACGTTCTTGAGTGTTTTTCTTGAGAACAAGTTACTTATGATAAAGTCCAATGTACCTATTTACTTTATTGTTTTTGCTTTGGGTATCGTATCTCTAAAATGAAGGTCTCATCCAAGGTCATAGAGATTTACGTCTATATTTTCTTCCAAGGGTTTAATCCATTTTCTGTTTTTGATGAGTCCAGTGATGATCTACACTTTCCAAGGAGTGCCAGTATGTGGGGGTGGGGGGGAAGCATTACAGAGGAGATGAGTCGTTCATTTCATTGTTTTCTAAGTAACCCTAAGAGATTATCGCCTGCCACGATAGAGAAGATCAGTACTTAAGACAACACGGCCGTGGTTTCACCGTGTATTTTGGGGAGACTCCCGCTCGCTCCTCCAGAATCTGGTCCTGACACACCACGAAGGTTCTCACCGTTTGCATTTCTTGTGTGACTTGGTTGAGCCAGTTCACGGCCAGGCAGGGGGAGGCCTCAGCTTTTTGATCGATGACATCTGTCTTTCTCTGGCCAAGATTCCGCAGATGAACGTCCTACTTGTCGCCCTTTCCAGCAGCATCACCTGCTGCTGCTGAGTCCCCTGCAACATGGCCCTGGTGACTGGCCCTTGTCCAGCCTCTGGACCAGGACATCCAGGGTGTGCTTCTCAGGGTCAAAGCAGAATGTAGCTATCATTTCTATGCTGCATATTACACTATGAACTTGAAACCTCTTAGGAGGATGAATCAATCTTTTTTCAGGGCCTCCTGAAATCGGTCCATCCACACCTCGGCCTCTCAAGGCCCCTTCTTCCAAATATAAGCTGCACGAATCATACTGTGGAACAAAAGGTCCAGGCCTGGCTGCAGACCACACGCCTTTTTCAGCTGCTTGAACACATATTGGATGTCCTAGGCCTTCAGCCCGCAGTGCATAGTCTTGACTTGCTCTCCCCTCTCTCCCTGACACAGAGCCCAGCTGAGTTCCACAAAATGGCCTCCCCAAACCCTTCCCTCTTCTCCATCTGTGCAAGGGGGAAGGCTGCCACTCAACGCCCACCCCAGGCCTTCGGGGCTCACAATAATTGCCTACATATTCAGAAAATTAAGAAAAAATAGAACAAAAGACCATTCAACCCACACATCCTGTCCTGGAAAAATCCAAGCATTGTTCTTTCCAGGGCACTATCGTTCATGCCCCAAATTTTCACAGATTTTATCACATGTGCCCCTGAAGGCAGAGTTTTTCATGAATACACAGTGATTCCTGGAGTGTGTGGGGTTGGTTTTCTGTTGCTGTCCTGGGAGGAGGGGGACAGTTGAAGCCAAATTCTGACATCTTCACATGCTGCCTCTCTCCCATCCATCCTCCCCGACTTGCTTACTAACTTTTGAGAGGAGAGAGAAGGAGCTAATTTTAAATTCAGACACAGCCCTGCACGGTGGTAACAGCCTCTCAAATACACTCCATCATCAGATCAGACACATAACCCTGACACCTGTTATTCTGCAATCCCTGCACCTCTCAGCATGGTAATTTAATGTCGAGGACACTCCTACCGCACACGCACACCCTTCCCTACACGGACGATTCCTTCTGGCGTGCGTTCTCAGGCTTCACTCCGGAGCCTTGGATCACAACGGATCCACCACTCCCTGCATGCTCGTGTTTGTCCAAGTCCTCCACACTCGGACTGGAATCAATCAAATAATTTAAATGTGAATGCACTAAGTGAGCTTTGGCTAAGATAGGTAGTAATCTCAAGGTCTCCTCAGAATATGTGAGGATAAGATGGCAAAAATCTCTAAACATCAGAAGAAAAAGTGTTTCTGGTCCCTTTGGGGAAAAAAGAACGAACAGAACTTATCATGAAAATATTCTTCTCTGGTTTGGAAACAGTCTTTATTTTGAGTTGATCCTTAGGACACGTACCTTATCAGAGCAATATTAAATTACTAGTAATGTGTATTAATAACTGAACTCTAACTATGAACCAGGCAAGATGTCGATGTTTATGGACAGGGATCCAAATGTGTAAAATGCCACTAGCGTCTTAATTCATAACACAATCATATATACGCATGTAATTTATATCCGAAGAGGTAAAAGAAAGTGTGTGGGCACGTGTGGGTGGTATGTGTGTGTTCCTGTGCATACATTTCTGTGAGTGTGAGTGTGTGCTCATGTGTACGCGTGTGAGTGTCTTTGGTGTGGTGCGCGTGTGCGTGTGTGCGTATATTATGCACAGCAGTGTGAGTGTGTGGCTATTTTGCATGGCGTGTGTTTGTGTGCATATGTGTGCGTGTGTGCACGTGCAAGTATATTGGGTGTGTAGTGTGTGTGAGTGTGCAACGCGCAAGAAACGAAAGATGCTGAGGGCTTATGTCTGGAGGCCTATGGTAATGGTGAATGGGAATCTCTACGGTTTAGGCTGATACTCCCATGTAGCTTACGTCTTTTCCGGCAAAAACGGGTCCCCGTATCACATGTATAGCTGTTCACAAAGAGGAATCTCAGAATGAATGGTCAGCAGCCCCAGTAGGCAGCATCTGTCAGAGCTGACCCCAGCGGGAGGGAGCAGGAGAAACCAGGTGCAGGGTGGGGAGCAGGGGGACGGGGGAGGGGGGCGGGGTCTCAGTGTCATGGCCTTCACCCCCTCGTGGGCTCTGCCTTCCATCCCTTCCCCCAGCGACCATGCTGCTTACCACCGCCACCTTGCTGGGCTTCTCAGCCCTCAGGGGTCCTTGCCCACCTGCCCAGAGGCAGCCTGATGGAGTCCGCCTTAGTAAATTAGAGAGGCCACCCTCCAGGCATCTAAGGGCACCTTTGAGCTCTCTGCTGCTCAAGCGCTTCTCAGAAGCTCAACCAATAAAAGTCATATTTAGGGAAGATTTCCTTCTGGAGGTTGGTCCACGTCCTAGGCTCTCCTCACGTCCTACACACACACACACACAGAAATGTACACACACATACACAAACCGATGCACTCCCAACACACACAAGAATACACACGTATACACAATTAAATGTCTCCCCGGCACATACACACACACATGCAACACACACATATACAAATATACACACAGACACATACACACACATATACATACACGCACAACTTGTACATTTAGAAAATGCGAAATTACTGGCTTGGAATAAATTATTTGACTTCGTAAAGAGCAATTTAATTTATTTAAAGTTAAAATCAACCATTGTGTTTGGGAAGAACCTGGGTTTTGTGGCAGGATCTTAAAAGGGAGAGTGCATAGAAGACACCCCCCTTCTTCTATCTGTAGGTGACTGAGAACCAAGGAGTCTAAGAAGTTCCTCCATGGTTCCAGCAAGTGGAATGGCAAAGCAGGCTGGACGCCTACAGTCCTGCGTCTCCATCCATAGTACCAGAGAGTAACCTCTGTCTTCCTTGCCAGATGCCTTGTCTGTCCCTCCTGTAAAATTTTACAGACTCCAATTCTCGTCTAAAGTTTATGGACAGCTAAGCGATCTAAAGATCTACCAAGAACCTCCTAGAGGAGAGGAGCTCATAATTTGGAGGTAATTTGGGGCACAGGCTCCAGAATCAAAGAACCTTCCCATCGGCCACACCAAGAGCTGACTTTCCTGTGCTGATGGTCCCTTAGTCACAGATCTGCACATGTGCCCCCGGGGCCAACCTAGTGGGCTCGCTTGCAGCCCCAGCCCTTTGAAAGGGCAGCTGGAAAAGAACCAACTATAAGACAATTAGAAGGGAAGCATCGTACAGGACTGGTCTGGCCTCAGTAGGAGAACATCAGAGAACATCAGACAGAGAGCAGGGGAATGAGAAACAACATATTTTGATGTGGAGTCTCTCCTGGACCTACTGGGTGCCTTGAGGGGGGTGAGCTCTAGCGTTTGGGGAGTGGGGGTGCGACAAGTGAGTGGACGACAGGATGAGGAGAAGGAAATGCTACCGGACTCCCGTGCATCCAAGATCAAGAGTCTTTGAGGTTTCCCAGCATCTCCAAGGAATAATCCATTTTTTCCCAAGCTCTACTTGACAGTGGCCTTTTGAGTTTCCAGGGGAAATACTGCCCGAGTCACGGTGCAAGAGCAGCCGCAGCTGTCTTCAAGGGTTTGTTGGTTTTCTTTTTTTTTCTATTTGTGCCCATGATTCAGTTCCCTGATCTTGTAAACTTTCTCAGGCACTTTGTTCTGAGATCCTAGCGACAAGCTATGGCAATTGTCAAGATGACTGATAAATGGGCTCCCCAGGCTGACATGATATTTATAAATCAGCACTAAATATCTCTGTCTGGGCCATAAACGTCTTAGGTCTCTTTCATCCCGCCGAGGAGTAATGTAAATATTATCTGTGTGCTTGTCTGACCTCCCCCGCATTCCGCTGGTTGCAGGTTGCCGGCAGCGGGGGCGGGGGGCCAGGGCAGGCAAATGGAGCCGTGAATGCCTTGGTCGCCATTCTTCTCTGTGACCCATGAGGCACATTCAGACTCACATCGCATGGGGGCCCAGGGAGATCTTTCACCCTGGATGGGAGCTGCCGTTCTCCTGGGGATTATGCCCCCTCCCACTCCAACAGATGAGCGGAGGAGGGCGCACAGTGCTGAGCTCCGGGGGAGGGTGGGCCATGGGACCACATGCTTTTGGCCACACACTGGCAGATCATCCTTTCGTGCTGCCCATTTCTCTCCTTTGTCTCCAAATGGAATCACTGACTAGTTATCTTTTCCTAGAACTGATCTGCTTTTCTCCCCAAAGCAATTCAGAATCCCTTCCTAGGATCAGGACACCCCATCCAGCAGGGCCACCTGGTCTCAGAGCAGAGGCGACCTGAGGGTCGGCAGAGGGTCCTGGGGCCACTCCCTGCCCTCTACCCTTTTAGGCAAGGAGGGTGGGACCTCCAGGGACACTTTCCAAGTGTGGACTATAACTCAAGAGCTAGGCTCACCCTTGCACAACCTGGTGACCTGGTCAGGGGGATGCTCTTTGTCTGTGAAGACCTCCCTCAAGCCTGGATGCCAAATCACGAGACAGGAAGGGGTTCTCCAAGCCAAAATCAGTTCATTGCGTGGCAGAAGCAGAAAGTAAATGCTGAAGGCAGAGGAGGCACCAACAAAGGTCTCACACTTCCACCGTCACAAATCCACCAATCCATACTTCTGGGAGAGCGATGATGTAAACGTCCCCCCTGTAGAATCCTCTCCCACTAGCAGATAGATCCCCATCAGCTGCCCGCCAGCCTTGACTGCCCACCCTCAAGGTCTTACTGAGACTTCTTAGGGACTCACACTCTCTGCTATCTCTGCTTATTTAACTTTATCCCGTTCTTTTTTGTTTTTAAGATTTTATTTATTTATCTGACAGAGAGATCACAAGTAGATAAAGAGGCAGACAGAGAGAGAGAGAGAGAGGGAAGCAGGCTCCCCGCAAGCAGAGAGCCCAATGTGGGACTCGATCCCAGGACCCCGAGATCATGACCTGAGCCGAAGGCAGCAGCTTAACCCACTGAGCCACCCAGGCGCCCCTATCCCATTCTTCTTATAGCCACGCTCAGAAAGGGATTCTTCTCTTCATTCTCCCTCAATCTGCACCCCAGTCTGAATCAAATGTCTTACTATTAATCATTGCTGCTCAAGTCAGCCCTTGGTGGGTCTAGGAAGCTGACATCATTTCAAAACTTCCTCTGATTCTTTCTTTCCTTTTGTCTGGGACTAAATTTTAAATACTTGGGTAATCTAATTTTTAAGTAGAGTTATGGTACTGTGATTTATAATAAGAAATGCATATCTGGCCTTCATTGCATTCCTGGCACAGAGCTCCTAAAACCCTTGGAATTTCCTAGGCGTTGTGAGCAATAAAGGTGCCTTTTGTATGTCAGTGATTTGTATGTCAGTGAGATGCCTTTTGGAAAGGCCTTAGGTAGCCAAAGGATTGGGCTTGAGATCCAACTGTGTGATCAAATGTTTGGAACTTTTAGCCCCATCCCCAGACCCCCCGGGAGCAGAGAGGGACTGGAGATAGAGTGTAATCACCAATGGCCAGTGATTTAATCAGTCATGACTATGTTACACAATGTCCATGAAAACCCCAAAGGCTGAGATTCGGAGAGCCTCTGCTTGGGGCCCGTGTGGAGGTGCTGGAGAGTAGCCCACTAGGAGCAGACATGGGAGCTCAGGGCCTCCCACAGGGCCTCACCCTGTGCCTCTCTTCCATCTGGCTCTTCCCGAGCCGTATCTTTTTATAATAATCTGGGGATCACTAAGAAGTAAACTATTTCTCTGCGTTCTGTGAGTTGCTCTAGCAAATTAAATTGAACCCAAGGCGGAGGCCCTAGCAATCTCTGATCTGTAGTGGTTGGTCAGAAGCACAGGTCAACCTGGACTTGGCGAGGGTGTCTGAAGTGGCGGGGGCGGGTGCATTCTTGTAGGCTTGTGCCCTGCCCCTGTGGGCTCTGGCACGATCTCCAGGTAGTGTCCGAATTGAGATGAACTGTAGGACATCCAGCTGGTGCTGCAGAATTGCTCGGTGGGGAAAAGTTCCCCAACCCCCAGCACCACTGGAACTGGAAGCAGAATGATAAGACTCAACACAAAACCAACAACGGTGTGTTAGGCTATAATTGTGGCCTAACTGGTGAAATGTGCAGATGTGGCTACAGGAGTTAACCTTTTCTCTTCAAGTCGTGTGGGTTCTCACGCTCTTTTATGAGATATTCTGACTAATAAAGGTCCTGATTTCCCAGGATACCACAGTGGCCACCGCCATCATGACGGTCTTCCAACCACAGCTACCTGCTTGTCCGCAGTCCAGCGGTTCCATGTGGGGGCAGCTGAGAAAAAGAACCAGGGGCCTTGTGCCCCAATAGCGAGGGGACATTCAATCTAATATTCTGTGAGCACAGAGAATCTAATAATGGCTTTGTTTGGGTCAGTTTCAACGGAATTGGGAATTGGCTCTTTCAAGTGGCCCTGACTTCTACTTAACGGTCTGTCTGGCACATGACACAGGTCGCCTCCAGTTTCCGGCAAGAAAGGAGGAGGCAGTGACGTGGTCCCTGGTTGGGCTGGAAAGAGGCATCAGTTACCGTCATCACTGTGTTGACCACATCACACTGCAGAAGGCAGAGCAGGTGTGGTCTGTCCTCCAGGGAGCCCGGGCCAGCCAGGGAGCAGCCCTCCCTGCCCATGTGGAGGCAGGGGTGGGGGAGGAAGACCACTCCCCTAACTGAAAAAGCACTGAGGACAGGCCCTGTGCGGGTGGGGCTTTCTGTGCAGTTTTGTGTGTACGAAAGTGGTTGTGTGTGTGTGTGTGTGTGTGCATGAAAGTAGACAGGGAGTTCTGTTATGATGCCACATGGGTGTTCCTACAAGTCACCAAGCTACGCAGAACTGCGGTAAAGACAGCATGGCTCACAGGCCAGTGGGGCGGCCATAAGACCCTGAAAATCTTCATTATGAACACACTAAGAAAAAAGGTAGAAACGCAGCAAACCCAGCTATACAGTGTCAGACACGTCAACTGGCCAAGAAGTGCGTAGATACGATAGACTACCTTGGCCCAGGCTCGAACCATGTCTGATGTGGAGTGTACCCCAACTCCCCCTGCCTCCATGGACCACGCCAGCCCCCCACCCCCGTGCCAGCAGCCTAAGTGACCGAAGAAGGGAGAGCGGGAGCTGAGGACCCAGGTGGAAACCACCGTCACAGGCTGAGGAGGGAAGGGAAGAGAGGGTCCTGCGCCACGGGGCCGTGTGGCCTTGGATGCGAAGGGCCCCAGAAAGGACCGGAAGCAAGGTTATCTGACATAGACACAATGTCACAACAGACATGACGGGGGTGTGTGCTCACCCCGGGGAGCCGTTCTGTGGGTACCAACACGGCAAGGTTCACCTGGATTCACGTTCCTCCGTTCATCTCATGTTCCTCTCCCACAACCGCACACAAGCCAACAGAGGACCCACGCCACATAGGACCTGAGCCCGCGCTCTGACGTAGAACCGGGCTCGGCCGCATACCAGCTTTGTGAGCTTGGGCAGCTCCCTTGATCTCTCTGGGCCTAGGCTGCTTTGTGACTCAGACAGGGTCCTACCAGGAAACCATGCTGAGTGTATAAAGAAGAAAGGGGCCGTGAGGCGAGAAACCTGTCCAGAAACCTACAGACTCTGTTTCCTGGAGCCCTAACATCACTCTCCCCTCCCTGGGATAGACGACCTTATTTAATCGGTCACTCCTCGGGACCACAGGGCAGCCCATCCTGCCACGCGTCCTGTCCCCCTGCTTCAATAAAACTGCCTTTTAGCACCGAAGACATCTCAGAAATTCTTTCTTGGCCGTCGGCTCTGAACCCCCACCTTCAAACCACATCAGTAAGGCAACCCAGAGATCAGCAACAGGAACCTGGGCCACCTAAGGGCACTTTACACGGACAAGGCCAATGCCTTCAGCTCAAATTCTCTGGTGATGGGGAGGACATTCTGTGCTGACTCAGACTTTTGTTCGTTGTTGTTCTGACCTAAAACTTCCTCGCTGGCTGCATCCACACATCTAAACCGCTTGTGTTTAAATCAGGATCCTTTTGGTCCTTCAAATGCCAAGAAAATCAGTCTTTATTGCTATCTCGTGGTTTGGGCATTAGGGAGATGGAGTCACAGAAACATTAGCCGTGCTGGCACTTGAGGAACTCCCACCGCTGGGATTCTGAGGAAGTCAAGACAGTGTTCTGGAGGGAGAGCGGGGTCGACATGCTGCCCACACTCACAGCAAAAGCCTCTCCGAGAAACACACAGCAGAGTCCCCGAGAACCGACAATGGGTTCTGGGAAACAGTTGGGCTGGAATGACCCCTGATGCACCGTGAGTCCCTCCAAGTGCATCAGAAATCAACCCCTCGGGTAATCAGACAGAAAGAGACACAGCATTTCAGGAGTTCCAACTCTTTTCAGCCACACGTTGGCCATGGCCAGCACGTCCGTGTTCCAACACAGAGCGAGGCTGTTTTACCCGCATCGGCTCATTCGACCCTCGGAGAAAGAAGGTGATGTGGACAGGAGGCAGTGCCCCTTTGGACAAAGGAGGGGACAGAGGCTCGGGGTGGGGTGTCCAGGCCCTGGGCCTGGGCCAGTGGGGGGCAGGGAGCTGAGTGCAGCCTCCTGACTCCAGAGGAAGGCTGTCCTATGCAAGCCTCGTCACAGGAGGACCCTCAGCTTGGAGGAAAGCACCAGCTTTCGTAAGTACGTACTTTTAGGCCCGTCGTCCTGTCACATGCTCACACGGAGTCACACGGACACGTGTGCACACAACCACGCAACGACAATAATAAAAACAAAGTCTCCCTAAGGAGTGATTGTTACCAAAACCTCTGAATTGTGTCTCTGAGATGCGAACAGCAATGAGCATGGAGGCAGAATTCCCATTTCACTCAACAGAAAAAGGCCACAGAAAAAGTTTTTCCTGAAGACAGTTTCATTGGGAACTAATTACTAATTAGGAAAATGGCCCCTTGGAGGATCTTTAATGTAAAATCCCCATTTGCTGGGAGCAAAGCCGAGCCATCACTGCAAGCCACAATCCCTGGGGGAGCCCTTGTCTCCGGCAGCTCCAGTCCGCAGCGGCCGAGGCTCTCCCGCTGGTGCTCGCCTCCACCCGGGACCTCCTGCCAAATAACGCAGCCCACTCCACTTTCCCCTCATTATGGAATTATCACATACTGTAGGTGAATTTGGAAAGCACTGGGGGAAAAAGAAAAGAAAGAAATATCCTCACTATCCCATCAGCTGGAAATAATCACTCCTAAAGTTCTTGTATATTTCTTCCCAACCTTTGGAGAAGTATTTTGTGATTACAAAGTTGTGGATGTTAAGAGTTTTACTCCATTCAAAAAGTGAACTCCCCAGTTGCTATTGGATGCAGTGAATTTCCTGGGGAGGGAGACTGAAGAGGTCTCCCGGCGTGAAGTTGTCTGCGGAGGGCTTCGAATTGTGATTTTGCCCTCTCTGTCTCCCCTATCTGTTGGGGTTCCGTGCATGCTTCTATCTGGAAAAAAAGGATTTTAGGGCCTAATTCTTCTAAAGCCCATTACAGTAGCGTCATTGAACATGCCCTCTGCTTTAGTGAGGCAAAGTCTCGCCCTTTGCCCTGATACCTCCATGGTGGACCCGCGGTCCCAGAGTACAGCTCACCTCCGCTCAGGACCAGCCTGCCACACACCTGTGCGCTGGGTCTTGAGGTCACACAATTGACAGCAGGAGACAAAGAGATTTTAGCTTCCTGGAAATTGAGTTTTGTGGAGAGAATTTGCTTTTGAATTTTTTGGATGCACTCAAAGGTGCTAAATCAGCTTTTGCATGAGTATGCAGGGGCAAGACGCAGAAAGAGCACAGGTCTTCCTGCTAAGGGAGTAGACCCCCCTCCCCGACACCCACACACAGACACGGAGCACCAGCTGGAGAGGCCGGGAGAGAACCCTAAGCAGACGTGACCCTCAGCACGGAGTCTGACGTGGAGCCCGACTTGGGGCTCGATCTCACGACCCTGAAATCATGACCTGATCTAAAATCAAGAGTCTGAGGCTTAACCGATGGGGCCACGCAGGCGCTTCATAAGAGAGTGCGTCTTAAAGGTTGTCGTCACAAGAAAAAACTTGCCATCATGTGTGGTGACGGATTATAACCAGATGCATTGTGGGGTGCAGTTCACAGTACACACAAATACCAAACCGTCACGCTGTTCGCCTGAAAGGAACAGAACCTTACACGTGAGTCCCCTCTCAGTGCAGTAGAGGGACCCCTGTATTGCCTTGTTGCTGACCCAAACTCCTCCAAACGTCCCTCGTGCTGCCAATGGCAGAAACCCTCACCAGAGCACTCTTGCCGCCGCTTACCCGAGAGGTCCGTTCAGCTGATCAGGGACCAGACTGTGCCCCACGTCCTCATCTTACAGAGATGCTGCTGGGAGCCCGGGACTCTGCGGCGCACAAGCCCTCCCACGCTTCCGCTGCCTTGCTCCGTCCCCAGAGCTGGGGGCCTCAGGGCGCGAGGATGTTCCACCAGCCAGCCGAGCGGGGACGTAGGGCATCTCATCCGGCTTCTGGTGGAGGCTGTGCAGCCCTGTAAGCCACGTTACTTATTTGCCATCTGCACATCTCTCCGGCAAAATGTCTTCTCAAATCTTTCTCCCACTTTTATCAGATTGTTTTCTTGTTCCGAGCTTTGATTATTTTGTAGAGAAGCCCTTTGCCCGACGTAGGTTTGGCAAGTGTCTTCTATCTGTGGCCTGTTTTTCTTCCCGCTGTCATTTTCTTAACAGCATCTCCCACAGAACAGAAACGTACCATTTGATGAGTTCATTCACTTTTTGTATTTTATGAATTATGCTTTCAGAGTTGTATCTGAGCGGTCTTTGCCTAATCCAAGGTAACAGATATTCTTTCTTACGCTTTCTTCCAGAAGCGTTATAGAACCGGGTTTTCTCTTTAGGTCCACGGCCCACTCCGATTCTCCTTCTATGAGACGCGAGGCTCATTTTTGGTGGAAGGACGTCGATGACGGCAGCAGCGCTTGTTGGAACAGCTTTCATTTCTCATAGGACCTATTACAGCTACACTGCGTGCACGAAGCCTTCACTTCAGCTTCCTCCTGGTCTTCAAACCAGTGAGCCGGGGGCGGGGTTCTCCGTCGCCTCTGTCTGTGACAGGCAGGGAAACCAAGGCCCACTTGGGATCACGCAGCAGTGAGAGGTAGAACTGGGGTCCATGCAGCCCTCACCGGTCGCCCATCCTCTTGTGCTCTGCGTTGGGTGGAGTGAGGAAGCAGTCTGGCTAAGGCACTCTCTTTGGCCTTGGGCAGCACCCTGTTCTGGGCGCCCCAAGGCTTGGGTGCTGGGGAATGCCCTGGAGACTCATCCCACTGCTGGCTCACGGTAGAGCTAAACGTGACACAAAGTTTCAGCCTATGCCTCACCTGTACACCCTGCAGCCATCAGGACTGGCATTGGTTTGCTTCTCCTCCACCCAGGGACAGGGGGAAGGAGAGGCACGACAGAGAAAGGGGAGGAAAGAAGGGGGAGGAGAGAGAGGGGAGGAGAGACCTGCGGGGGGGTTGGGGGGGGAGTGAGGGGAAGCAGGGGAGGGAGGGAGGAGGCAGGGGAGTGGGGTGTGAGGGGGAGGCAGGGGCAGGATGGTGGGGCATGGAGGGCAGGGCAGGAGCCAGGGCTCCCCCTAGAGGCCAACCAACCTCAGACGAAGAGGTGTCGCTTTAGACCAAAAGAGAAAGGCCTCCTCTGATGCCAGGCTTTCCTCTCAGAAGAAAGGGAACGCGATCCTGCCCGGAATCAACATCTTAATGAAAAAGCCCAGGGACTTGTATTTTGTTGCATTTGGGGGCTTCCTTTATCCTATTCTAAACATTGGTTTTGGACCGCGTGCTAAAGCCCCACTCCTATTGGATCGTACCCTTTGTAAAATCATGAGCATCCCAAGGGTCTTGTAAGTCTTTTAAGTTTTCCATAAGTAAACACAGTCTGGCACTCTTGCCCCCTGTGGAGTGACATGCCTGTGCCCCAAACATAGCTCATCAATCATAGGATGGTGAAAGCCCAGTGATTTTTTTATAAGTCCTGTAATTGCACATGTTTGTGATATTTCTTTATTTAAGAAAATCATGGGCTCGGCTATTAAAAAATGACTTTTCATCTTAAATCACTCAAGAGAAGTACTTGCCCGTGAAGCCCAGAAATATGTGATCCCTTTCGTTTTAGATCTTTGATTCAATGAAAAGGGCTCTAGCCTAACACAAAGCACTGGTCTTTCTCCCTGGAGGACTGAAGTGTGCGTTTAACACTCGACTTAGCCCATGGACAGCTTTGTTCCTTCTTGAGAAAACGCGTGGCTTCATCTGCCTGTCAGAGTCCGATCGTGATGGCCATGCGACTTTGCGCATCAGTCATTCGTTACACTACTGGTACCCATGCTGATTGCCGCCACGATCAGCAGCGTCCGGTCCTGCGTGACGTTCTTAGAGGCTCAGGTCGCGGACAAGCACGGGTTCCTCATGGCCAACCTCAACACTCGCCCAGCAACTCTTCCTGAGCAGCCACAGGCCCCAGGGAGGGGGTCCTTGGTGGTGCCCCGGGCGCAGTGAGAAACAGCCTGCATTTCCAGGCCGACATGCACCTGCTCTCCAGACCGCACTCGGGCGACTCCAACAGTCAGATAAGGAAGCTCTGGGAAGACAACCTGCTTGGATACCTGGGCCTTAGTTCCTCAGCCAGCTCAAACAGATTATTATAGTCAGGCGGCTCACGCAACCGGCAACTCCCCGGAGCTCTGGAGGCTGGCGGTCGGACAGCAGGAGGCCAGCAGGGGCTCACTTCCTGGTTCACAGAGGGCCCTCCTCCTGCTGTGTCCTCGGATGACACAGAAAGTGCGAGAAGCCCTTTCCTCTCCTTATCAGAGCACCAATCCTGCTATGGGAGCCTCACCTTCATGACCTCAACCAAATCTTCTCACCTCCCAAAGGCCCCCCTCTCTGATACCATCAGCCTGGGAATAAGCTTCAACGTATAAACTGAGGGGGGACAAAACAGGCGGTCCTTGGTAACCCCACATCCGTGTCATTCCTCAACACCCTACCCATAAGCACATGGGTGGCTTCAGATCACCTCCAAGCTCCCCATTCTGTATTTCTGTATGTTCCTCTAACTCCTGAAATTGAATGAATTTTGACCTCAGAGAAGGAATGGAAGGAATGAGCTGTGTCTCGGGATCCATAATTCCCACATTGTTTCCCACAACAGAAGGAAAACCCAACTTCCTACATTCTCAGAATAAATGATTGAATGGTGGGTGAATGAAAGAGTGAGTGGGCGTCTGTAGCCACAGAACCTGACGCCGCTGGCAAATCGACTTTATTTGGTTTAATAGGGCCAAAATATTTGGAAGTTAAGGTCACAGAGGTTTCAATTTACTCAATTATCAGAAATTTGAAGACAAAATTAGAGTTTGCTTTTCTGTGAAAATCATTTCACCAAATTCCACAGTCATTCCTATAGGAATAAATTGAAGTTCAATTTTTTTTTTGAAGATTTTATTTCTTCATTTGACAGAGAGAAAGAGAGAGAGAGAGATAGTGAGAGGAAATACAAGCAGGGGGAGTGGGAGAGGGAGAAGCAGGCTCCCCGCTGAGCAGGGAGCCCGATGTGGGGCTCCATCCCACGACCCTGGGATCATGACCTGAGCTTAACAAGTGAGCCACCCAGGTGCCCCTAAAGTTCAGTGTTGCTAAATTCTGGAGAACATGCTATTCCTTACGGAAGCTTCATAAACTATAAAGTGCCTGATTTCAATGCTCCTTTTAAAAATGAACACCAATTTTTCAACAATGAAGTAAGAATCATAGTTATGAAATACTTGTCAAGGTGTGTGTGTTTCTACAGTCTCAGAAAGAAACTCTGGTCATAACATTTAATATTCAGTTCTTTACAAAATACAAAACCCAATCAGCCATCTTACAGGTCAAGTCCACAGACTTGAAACATTTACCTTCAGGAGCTTGTGATTTTTGTTTCCCTAAGTTCGCCAACTCCTGAGAATGCTTACGACAGAACACGGTGGTCTTTTCTCAGAGGGCAAAGAGGATGGTATTTTTGAGAAACTGGAGTGAACCCTGCTCAGGGACATGGTTTAAAATGTAAAGAGTCAGGGCGCCTGGGGGGCTCAGTGGGTTAAAGCCGCTGCCTTCGGCTCAGGTCATGATCCCAGGGTCCTGGGATCGAGCCCCGCATCGGGTTCTCTGCTCAGCGGGGAGCCTGCTTCCTTCCCCCCTCTCTCTCTGCCTGTCTCTCTGCCTACTTGTGATCTCTGTCTGTCAAATAAATAAATAAAATCTTTAAAAAAAAATGTAAAGAGTCTATGATCACGAAACAGAGACTCACTTTGGACACAGACTATTCCTACATCCAAAAGCAAAAGAGATCAGCCTCAGATACACAAACACAAAGCTCGATGTCACCAAGGAGGCACGGAGAGATTCTTATCTTGCTGCGGGTCATGAAAGATGTAGACATGTGGTCAGAGCCTTACCTGCGGTTAGGGCAGTTGCCTGCAGGCTCGCTTACCCTTGGGAGCCCGGCGCAGCCCCGCGCAGCCCGAGAAACTGTAGGGTCTGGCCCGACACCACGCGGGTGTAACGACAAGGACGGTTCAGAGAGTCGAGCCGCCCCCTCCACACAAGCGTTTCGATCACCCTGACCAATGCAACGATTCCTTGCAAGCCACACCATGATGAAATGGCCACATTCTCTGACATTCCAAGGAGAGATGTTTTAAAAGGACGTGTATGGAGTGATTATTTGGGGTTCTTAGTGTTTCCGGCTGCCTCTTAGAAAACGTTGACTTGGCTCATCAGGTCAGTTCGAGCAGCTGAATCCCCATGTGTCATTAGACAGCCTGGCTGCCGTCCTTTCTCCTAACGACTGGCAGGTTCACGGCCATCCTTAAGAGGGAACTAAGGTAACTGGTGGGGGAAAACTCTGGCACACTGCTTAACGCCATGGCCGAGGGGGCTAGGGAGCTCACTGGGGTCTCTTTTCTAAGGACGTGAATCCCACTCGTTAGGCTGCATCCTCATGACCCAACCACCTCCCAACGGCACAGTGGGACTGAGATTTCAGCACATGAATTTGAGAAGACAAAAACGTTCAGTCCACAGCACCATGGGATTTTCCTTCTATGTGCCTGGTTCTTCACAGGGAAAAACAAAGGCAGCGTTGTGAGTTGTGACTACTAGGACGCCGAGGCTGGGAGCCCACTCCGGAGGGCTGTTAGCCCCGACGCTCTCACTTCGCTTCTGTGCTCCTCCCTGCTCCGCCGTCTGGGGGCAGGATCCAGGCCCCAAGGTTCCGCACGTCCCAAGATAAATTCCCGGCATGCATCTCGCCCACCGTCACACACCGTGTGCCTCTGGCAGAACAGATTTTGATCCTGTGGCCTAAGTGATGGGAACCAGTGAAGACAGCAGAGAGACTGGGAGCCAAAGGGACTTCACAGGGCCAAGGCAAGGAGAGCGAGAGGAAGGGAGAGCAAAGGAAGGGGTAGGAAGGCCCACCCCAGGGGTGACCCGGTGCCCCTCTCCAGGTCCACAGTGGAAAGCTGGAGGTGTGCAGGGCAGCCTGAGGACCACCATAGAGGAGAGAGATGGCTGCAGGTGTGGGACTGGGGGGGGGCGTGGCTCCCGAGTGTGTCAAGGGCGCCTGCTCGCGCCTGCTCGCGGCCACAGAAACAATGACCCTGCTCAGTCTGTCGGGCTGATGGGTGGAATTGCACAGAACTCCGCATCTCGAAGTTCCACATGTTCTTGCCTCCTGAATCCCGCTTTCGTGAGCCTGCCTGGCTGACAGCAGGCCTCCGTGGGGCTCCGTCCTACTCCCAAGACAGTGGACGCCGTGGGCTCGGTGGGCTTGCAGAGGGCTCTTGCCCCACCGGGGACCGTCTGGACTTTTAAGATCGAGCCGAGACCCGCTGTCGCATTTGACAGAAAATGACCAACAGAAGAAAGAATTGCCTGATCGCCATTCCCCGGACCCCCGGCATCTTTGTAAGACATCTCTACACACCTCGTATTCAGGTTTAGACGTTTCAAACACCAGCTTTTAAATGGCACGTTCTTGTAGGTTTGCCTACATAGAGGGGTAAGTGAGCGCATTCAGAGAGCCTGTGTGCGTGCAGGAGACAAAAGCCTCACCGGGGGGCCAGGCGCGGTCCGCAGGAGCTGGCCACGTACAGAAGGTGCCGTCCCACAGACCTTAGTCTCCCTTCCTCTGCCCAGAGAGGCGGAGGTCTCTGTCGGGGACAATCACCTGGAACTCGGGGACGGAGGCGGGGCTGGGGATCCGAGAGTTGACACCTGCCGTCTGGTCAGCTTGGGATGTCCACAGCTAAGGCGGGGGCGGGGTGCACCTTCGGTCCCTCTGCTCCCCCCACGCCCTGCTCACCACACATTTGGATCCCGGACTCCTGGCGAGTCCAGGGCCTCTGTCAAGGGGGGATTTACTTACCGTGGAAGACACTGAACGCAGAGAGCGAGACTCATCGGAGGCACTCTCAGCCAATGCGCAACCCTGAGGCTGGAGATTCCGTGTCCAAAACGTCATTAAAAAAATGGTAAATAACCACATCCCAACTGAACGGGGAACTGGCTTCTTTTTAGCGTCTTGTGGGTTGGTTTTGCTCTAAAACCATTGCTCTCTTGTGACCGTCTCAGATGGTGGTTATTTGCAGCATTAAAAGAAAAAAAAATCTTAAGATTTCCTTCAAGTAAAAATAGTAATAATAATAATAATAGTTAATAATAATAAAAAGACAGCAGCGGCCGCTCTATCAGAGCTCCTGTCTTTATCTCCGCAGGTTAGTTCGGTTTTACCTGGAAAGGTGGATAGTTTACAACCAATGTAGACACTTGAGCCACGTGACTTACCTAAAGGAGTTCGCAGATAGAGCAGAGTAGAGGAAGTGAAGTCAAGCCACCCCAACCCGGGCACAGACTTGGGACTTGCTTTCCTGCCTGACTCGGGCTCACTGGAAGTTTCTTCCAAGATGTCAACACTCTCGTCCATTAATGTGCCCGGAATGATGAAAAAGTCTCCTTTGCAAAATGGGTTCACAGGTTTATTACGTGCTTTGCATGAGGAGAAAGTTAAGTCGCTGCCATTCTCCTGCCTCGCGCAAATATTCCCCATTCCTAGCAGAAGCCTGAGTTAGGTTTTTGACCATGGCAAACGAATTGTTTTATGTGACACAGGATGTTTGAGGAGCGCTCAACTGAATGCGGTTCCGTTTCTGAGCCGTCTTTTCCGTGTTCTCATTACTTCATGCCCCGAGAGGCCCTGACGGCAACAGAGACGGGGCTGAGGGTCGAGAGCCCTGTAAGTCAGAGCCCCGGCGGGAGTTTAGTCGTGGTCTGTGTCACTTCCGCCTGACCTCAGGAACAAGCCTTCCATTTCCTCCAGAGGAAGGGGTTTGGGATTGCTGCTGCCTGGGGTCCCTTGGAGCCCGAAGTGACCTGAGTGTATGATGCTAACCTCTTCAGTATCTTGTCCATGGACCACCTGCAGGCTGTAAGCGACCCCAGGCAGTCACCTAGATGGTCAGTTCTTCATTCCTATGTCCACAAGCCTCTGGGTTTTTTGTTTTGTTTTTTAAAAGATTTTTTTTTTTTATTTGAGTGAGTGAGAGAGAAGGAGCGTGCATGGGGGTGCACAGAGGGGGAAGCAGGCCCCCCGCTGAGCAGGGAGCCGGATGGGGGCTCGATCCCAGGACCCTGAGATCATGACCTGAGTCGAAGGCAGATGTTTAAGCACTTGAGCCACCCAGGCGCCCCCATAAAATCTCCGCCTTTGGATCCTGAGTTGGAGGTGAGTCTACGGGGCTGTGACTCCCCAGAGGGCTGTCTGGCTAGAGCCCTGGACACATCCACGTTTTCAGGCCGCCTCGGTGCCCATGTAGGCTCTGCCAGCCCCGCTGGGGGATTTAGGGTCCCAAGTCCCTCTACCCTGAAGCCAGCCTGGTCCTGGGACCTCCCTCCCCCCTGGGGCTGGGCCCACCGGTCCCCCCCGCCCCGCTCCAGTGGCCAGGCTGCCGCGCGTCCTCAGAGTCGGGCAGCCCCAGGTGGAGGGGCCCACCTGCAGGACGAGCCTCAGCCTCTCAGCGGGCAGACCACGAGGGGGTGGCAGGCTCTCTGCGACCTAACGTGGGCATTGCCCTGAGGAGGCCTCAGCATGACATCAAATAAAAACTAACCCAGACTCAACACGGCAGACTTCCTTCAAAAGGATCAGGGCACTGCGGGGAGCATTCGCACGGTCGGGTCTACACACTTCTCGAGAGTTAGCGGAGAGTGTTTTGTTTTGCGAGGACGTGTCCCGGGCTCTGAAGAACCCAGTGTGGGGGTGTGGGAGCAAAGCGTGGCCTGAGGGCTCAGAGAATGTCCCAGCCCCCAGGGCAGGCCCGGAGGCCCCTCGTGGGCAGCAGCGACTTGACCTTCTGCCTTGGAGCTGCAGACGCCCCCCCCCCCAACACGGCTGCAGACCACGTGGAGAGCTGCAGGCTGAGGGACGGCCCTGTTCGCTTCGCCTTGAGCACCCAGCAGCCATGCGCATGCCTGATCCCCTGGGATACCATGTGCTGCCCAACTCGCACATATTTAAGAAGCTTTGGTTAACGGTTCTGTACCTGAGCTGAGCTCAGGCAGCTGCACGACGTCTGTGATGGGGGAGGCTGGTGACAGGACTTAGGTCGGGGTCCCCCAAAGGCCACTGGATCAGGGTTCCTGGGGGACAAACCTGGCTTCGGTGTTCTTTCTCGAAACACCAGTGTTACAGAAGCGCTGGTGGAGATCCTGGGGCCGGCCGGAGATCCGGGTCCAAGGGGCTGGGGTAAAGGGGAGAGAGTCCCCCACAGAGGAGAGGATTTGAAGAAAAGTTGGAGGAGGGATTGAGGTTCCAGGATGGAAACTAGAAAGAATACCCTGGGGCTAGGGTCAGTTTGGAGGGCAGGGGCTGAGGCTGCCTGGGAGAAGGTCAGGGGCTTCTGGAAGCTTCCAACGCTGTCCACGTAGCAAGGAGCTCCTTCTTCCAGCCACGGCCCAGCCTGCAGGAGACCCCTAGAGCTACTGCTCTGGTGGTATAGTGTATTCTGTGATATTTTCTAAATTTCTGGTAAAGTTCATATAGCCAAACAGTCACCATTTTACTGAGTGTCAAATATGCGAATCACTGGCGTCCTGTTCATTCACCTTTTCTTTTAGTGTATGAGCCTGTTCCTATGTAATAATTTGATGCTCTATTTTTAATTCAACTCTAAAATCTGAATGTCAGGGCAAGGTTTGACTTCATGTTCCGATCAGAAAGGATATGAAAGTCAAAAAATGGGCAGAAGACATGAACAGACACTTCTGCAATGAAGACATACAAATGGCTATCAGACACATGAAAAACATTCATCAGCGTTAGCCATCAGGGAGATTCAAATCAAAACCACATTGAGATACCACCTGACACACCAGTTAGAATGGCCAAAATTAGCAAGACGGGAAACAACATGTGTTGGAGAGGATGTGGAGAAAGGGGAACCCTCTTACACTGTTGGTGGGAATGCAAGTTGGTGCAGCCACTTTGGAAAACTGTGGAAATTCCTTAAGAAATTAAAAATAGAGCTTCCCTATGACCCTGCAATTGTGCTACTGGTATTTACCCCAAAGATATTGATGTAGTGAAAAGAAGGGCCACCTGTACCCCAATGTTCAAAGCAGCAATGGCCACAGTCATCAAACTGTGGAAAGAACCAAGATGCCCTTCAACGGACGAATGGATAAGGAAGATGTGGTCCATATACACAATGGAGTATTATGCCTTCATCAGAAAGGATGAATACCCAACTTTTGTAGCAACATGGATGGGACTGGAAGAGATTATGCTGAGTGAAATAAGTCAAGCAGAGAGAGTCAATTATCATATGGTTCCACTTACTTGTGGAGCATAAGGAATAACACAGAGGACATGGGGAAATGGAGAGGAGAAGTGAGTTGGGGAAAATTGGAGGGGGAGACAAACCATGAGAGACTGTGGACTCTGAGACACAAACTGAGGGTTTTGGAGGGGAGAGGGTGGGGGATGGGTGAGCCTGGTGGTGGGTATTCAGGAGGGCACATATTGCACGGAGCACTGGTGTGGTGCATAAACAATGAATCGTGGAACACTGAAAACATAAAATTAAATTTAAAAAAAAAAAGGAGTAGCTAATTCCAGGGATGTGTGCCTCACACTTTCTGTACGGGGCGGTGGGGTGCGGGTTGAGTGAGGAAACATATTCCCACATCATCTATGTGTGTCTATGACATATAATAGTACCAATAACATCCTACTAATAGCCACATGGCCTGATGAAGAACTGACCCAGAAAGGGGGAGTGAGGTACCCTGCTGGCTTCAGCAAGAGTGGCTTCAGAATTCTGGGTCCTGGTTGCTCCTACAGTCCCTCTCTACAAGCGTAAATAAATGTTTTCTTTCTTCCCTAACAACATCTGTCCAATTAAGGTGTCCGTCCTCTACAAAAGCAGAACAGAACAAAGTCAGGAGAGACAGGCAAACACTGTACCATGGCCTTCGACCCCGGACAGCGTTCCCACCGGGGCAGCCTGATCAGTCATCCCAGCATGGTGCCTGGGGGCTGTCCTGCCGTAGCCCCTCCTCTTGCCCGCCTCACTGCCCTCTTGCTTCCGATTTGAAAGCAACCACTAACACTGTGTGTGTGAAAAAAAAAGACTGTGTGTGTGTGTGTTTGACAGTTGCAAGGAGAGTGCACACACATTCACACATGTACACACACACGCATGTGCACTCACACACAGCACACACGTCATGTTGTGTGCTTGCCTGTGCCACATACACATGCCCCATATCTCAGGCACACACGTGTACCCACACATGCATGTGCACACTCTCAACCATGCACACACATGCACATGCATCATGAGGACACACGTGTGCACACTCTCACCCATGTGCACACGCATCATGAGCACACACATGTACACCTGTGCACACTCTCACCCATGTATACACACACAGGTATACACACACACAATCTCTTCTATGCGCAACTGGCGTTCACTCCCAGCTTTTTCAGCGCCAGGATAGGTCCAAGATTCTTCTTCTCCAGGCCCATGACCCATTTCCCTCCTGTTTCTTTTTTTATGAAGATGTATTTTTCCATCAGTAAACTTGTTAGTTTTGAGGGATGGACAGCAGCCTGAGGTTAACTCTAGGTACAGAAAGATCTCGTGTTCTGTTGTGCGGCTCCGGAGCTGCCCTCGTGGGTCAGCCGACGACGTGCCACCCTTTCCCATGGGAGCCGCTTCCTGAGCGCGTCTGCCTGCTCTGTCCCCGGGACCCGCGTGAGTGGGTCATTCTCCCCGCTCTCCTGCTGCTGGCCCGTTCTTGTGTCACCCTGCCCTGGCACCAGGGAGAGAGGAACCGTGTAAATTTAGGCTGGAAGAAAACCAAAGGCGACAACTGAGGGGTGAAGAAACACGTGTTTTGTAAGGACTGTGTGACGCCCCTGTTACCTCCCGCCAGCTGGCGTGCAGATCCGCGTAAACGCACAGACTTCTAAGTTCTGACCTGGATTCTGGCCCTTGCTCCTTAGGCCGTGCAAAGCCCCATGCTGACGTCTGCCACCAGGTTCTGTAGGTGTGTGTGTCTGATGGCAGGTGTGGCCCGTCCCGAGTCACCGTGAGGGCGTGCACCTGCCTGCTCCCACCACTCTACTGTGTCCTCCTCATTCCCTGTTGGCTGTGACTTTGGGGAGGAGGTAGGGCATCCCCAGGAACATCAAGGGCTCTGAAAATGTCTATGCAGGTATTTCTGGTTTATACCTTAAGTTCTACGTCATTTTACACTTAAGTGCTCCTTTCCCCAGGGAAGCAGAATGACACCATATCTCTAGTGCACAGATTCATGCACATGTATTTATTGGGCACCTACTATGTGCCCTTCTCACTGGGGGCATGAAACAAGGTGGCAAGCTGGCATGCATGGGAGCCCAGCATCCCTGGGAGAGGGATGTGTGGGCTGGAGGTCGTGCTGCCAGGAAGAACCAGACGCATCTCCTGTTTTGTTAAGTACAAACCAGGGGCCATCGCTTCCCTCAGCTTATCCTACACGTTGTCTTGGTCCTGAGTGAGACAAAATATACGATTAACTCAAGCCAGAGTGGGTGGAAGAAAGCCTCATTCACAAGGCCATAAACAGAGAAGCCGAGAAGCACGGGGCACGTTTGTGTCCGAACTCCCAGCTCCACTCAGCTGAGTCCTTCCTGCCACAGTCAGAAATGACCCAACTCGGGGCCCCCAGCAGCAACAGGGTCTTGTTATGTGGTCTTGTTTTGGGTGGGGGCACAGAATCGGGGAGGGAGCAGAGTCAGAGGAGGTGGGGGGAAGGAAGTCGGGGAGGAAAGTCAGAGAAGCTTACATTTTCCTTACAGCCAAGTTATGGGGTGTTTCATGCTTGTTTCCCTGTTTTGAAGGCGAGCTTATTTAGAGGGTCATGGGACGCACGTAAAGGCAGATGAGATGCTTGCTGGTGCTAACACAGCCGGACTACGGACACGGACTCTCCGCCCCCCAGTCTGAGGCTCATGTTGGAAGAAGAGGGGTTTGGACCCAGGCAGACATGGCAGAACTCTTCCTAGGGAAGGGGCAAGGCCACCGGATGAGCAGAGGCTGCAGGGGGAGAACAAGCTTGCACCTGGTGGTGATGGGGTAGAGCCCTGGTCCCTTCCTCATGGGGAGCAGAGAGAAGCCCGCACAAGTCTGTTCCCGCGGATGCTCCCCTCCCTGAGCTCCTCCCGTGTGTGCTGACAAGACCCTGCCTTTGGGGCGACTTTGTAAGGAACTTTCTATTCCCATCACGGCCCGAGCAGGTGTGTTGTTCCTGAGGAGGGGTCAGACGTGCAGCTCTGGTCAGAGGAGAGGAGGGGGTGCACTGGGGAGAGGATGAGGGAACTCCTTGGCCTTGTGCCATTCCTCCCGGTTGAGGGAGGAAGTCTCCACCTCCCTAGATGGGCCACAGGGAACTCCGTCATGGGTCACTGCGTCCCCTGTGATCCCACAGGCACCCGAAGACAAAAGATAGATGGGACCTGATCCCAAACTCCCCCGTGGCTCTGTACCTTCCCAAAGGGCACCCTTCAAGGAGGGAAGCATGTCCCTGTACATGGAGCACAAGACTGTGGTCCACTTCCCCACCCAGACCCCATGTGTGCAGAGGTCCCGGCCACTGGGGTCTGCAGGTGGACACCCCGCTTCGGGCCAGGCTTTCCTGGATGCCCGTGGGCCCCTGGATTGTGGGTGTGGACGACCCCACTCAGGGCTGGGTCATGGCCTCAGCCCTCCACGGGACAGCCCCCTGTCCTAGCATGGTCCCTGCCAGACCCTGGGGGACAGGGGTGTCTGGGGCTTTCACACATTTGCCAGCCTCTGCATGTGTCGGTCAAAGAGAAATCCGACATGCCCCATGACTGCGGTCTGGAGACGTCAATAGAAGAACAAGTTTTTCGCCTGTCATGTTGCAGGAAGGTTGAAAATGCCTTTGCATTGGTTTAAGTCCAGTGTGGTATAATTGTGAATCAACAAAATAAGAAAAAAGAAGCCATCTGAGCAAATTCCCTGAATTCACAGTAAGCCCTGTGATTTGACTTGAAAGACCCAGGGTTCCAGGCAGCAATAGGGGCTAGATGAAAGCCTGTGTCCTCGAGCAGGTGACATTCCCACAGAAGTAAACACTAGGGAAAGTAGCCCAGTGATTACCAACCCTAGTGGCCTCAGAAGGGCCCCAAGGGCTTGTTAAAGTCTACCCAAAGCTCAGATCGGGCAGGTCTGGATGGGGCCCAATCATATACTTTTCTCCAATTTCCCTGTGATGCCAATGTCACTAGTCCGAGAACCCCTCCCTGCGAACCCCCAATGCCGTCCCTTCAGCCCGACCACACAGTTCCACAGCCCTCTAGACTCCAGATGTTGTGGCGATGAGAGAAGTAATGCGTGAAGAGCCTGATGAGTCACATGGGGCTCAACAGTTTGCACAGAGGCTGATCCTAAGAATGTTCCTAAATCCAAGGATCCCTGAAGCTTTGGGGCTGAAGATGCCAGCTTCTTTAATTCTTCCTCTGACATCTGGGATTTTAGTTTTTAGCTACAGTTTACTCCCAATTAATGTCGGCTAATATCGGGCAGAATTACATCCTTTAAATTACTCCTGAACGCCCTGTAGTATTTAAAAGATTTTTTGTTTCCAACATCCCGGAATAGTTAACTAACCCTTTTCCAGATCAAATAACATCCCCTGCATTCTTATTTCTTTACAGGTTTTCTGTGGCTGCAGGAAAGCCAAGCCTTATTGTGGGCGCACAGCTGGGTGTTTTCCGCCCTCCGCTACCTGCAGGGTAACTGAAGCAAACGTCCTAGAAAGAAGAAAGTCCCCAGACACGTGGCAGAAAAGCGAGGGGCCTGCTGCACCATTACTGAGTTTGAACAGCAGAAGTCCCAAACGCGGGGCCCCAGTGTGGGTGTGACCCCCAGGCAGCAGGGCTGGGGACCTTCTCTGGGAATAGATCGCTCTGCCTCTGCTGTTGCCTTTAGCAGTTTATTTTGAAATAACTAACTACAGAACTGGAGACAAAATTTAGGAATCCGGCCCGACGTGTGCTCCCAGAATGTCTTCTCAGAGCCATTGCTCACGTAGGACTGGTGTCTGGTTGTGCCCGGAGCACAGGCTGTTGTCCCATTTCTCCGCTCTGCCTGGACTACTTTTTCCCTTGCATCTGGGAATAAGGAATCTGGGCAGAGGCGCTCTAAGATACGGCCACATCCTGCTCCGCTCAGAAACGCAGCCCCACTCCCTAGTAGACAGGGGGTTCCCTGAGGGTTCTTGCCTGAAGCTCTCTGTACGGCGATGGCTGCCCAGGGAAGTTTTCCACCCATCACAGCTGGCACAGCTACTGGCCGGACCCGGCATTCCGCTGCAAGCCGGAGGGCACCTCCTTGTTCCTGACATGGACTCACGGATACCTTGCAGAAACCCAATGTCATCCTTAAATGCACTGGAATGCAAACAGTCCCAGCTCGGCTGCCTGGGGCTCCTTTTAGCAGCTCCTCTGTCCTTGTCATAAGGCCCCCTCCCCCTTTCTAGTGTTTCTCACTTTCTGACACAATGAGATGTTCCATGTTCATCGTCTGCTCTCTCCGCCCCATATCCAGCACCTGCCAATTTTATGACTCAAATAAGGCGTTTGATATATCTACTGGATTTACCTGAGTGCTACAAGAGTTTTCTTTAAAAAGCAATTAGAAAAAATGTTCATCATCACTAGCCATCAAGGAGATTCAAATTAAAACTACATTGAGATACCACCTGAAACCAGTTAGAATGGCCAAAATTAGCAAGACAGGAAACAACGTGTGTTGGAGAGGATGTGGAGAAAGGGGAACCCTCTTACACTGTTGGTGGAAATGCAAGTCGGTGCAGCCACTTTGGAGAACAGTGTGGAGATTCCTCAAGAAATTAAAAATAGAGCTTCCCTATGACCCTGCAATTGCCCTACTGGGTATTTACCCCAAAGATACAGATGTAGTGAAAAGAAGAGCCATCTGTACCCCAATGTTTATAGCAGCAATGGCCATGGTTGCCAAACTGTGGAAAGAACCAAGATGCCCTTCAACGGACGAATGGATAAGGAAGATGTGGTCCATATACACGATGGGGTATTATGCCTCCATCAGAAAGGACGAATACCCAACTTTTGTAGCAACATGGACGGGACTGGAAGAGATTATGCTGAGTGAAATAAGTCAAGCAGAGAGAGTCAAGTATCATATGGTCTCACTTATTTGTGGAGCATAACAAAGAACACAGAGGACATGGGGAGATGGAGAGGAGAAGGGAGTTGAGGGAAAGTGGAAGGGGAGATGAACCATGAGAGACTGTGGACTCTGAAAAACAACCAGAGGGTTTTGAAGGGGCAGGGGGTGGGAGGTTGGGGAACCAGGTGGTGGGTAATAGGGAGGGCACGTATTGCATGGAGCACTGGGTGTGATGCCAAAACAATGAACACTGTTACGCTGAAAATAAATTAAAAAAAAGCAATTAGACTACAGAGTGCAATGCTACTAGCCCACAAGGACCCCTTTGGTGGCGAAATAAATAAATAAAGTAAATAAAAAATAGAAAACCTGATGTGAATAAGCACTAGGAAAAAATCGATTAATTGGCTGGCAGAATCCAAGGAAAGGGTGAACACCCAGCCCCCAGAATTGGGCAGGGCTTCTGAACCCATGGGGTGCTGTCAGCCTTCCCTCCATGGGATGCGTGAGCCCGGACCCCTTCCTCCAAACAGCAGGACCAGGATAAATCAAGGGACCCTGGCGATAAGCTCATAAAAGAACAGGACAGCTTCTGAGTGAAGGCAGAGGACAAGGAGGCCAGGGAGCATTGGGCAGACAAGAGAATGGTTGGTTGAATTTCGGCTCACTATTCTCCAGTGATGCAGATGAACTATTTTCTTTCTTCTAAGTGATGTTGGAATGTGAAGTTTCCAGTGACTACAAAACCATACACCAACCCGGGCCGTTCCCACGCAATAGCAGTGACGGAATCAAAGAAGACGCCCACATCACCTCCTTGGTTACGCTGTCCTGTCTGCACTGTGGCGTGGATCTATTCTTTTTTAATTCTTCAGTTTCAAGATGGGGAGGAAGGGGGGGGAAGAAACTCACTCAGACTCTACATTGAGTGCAGAGCGGGACTCAACCTCACGACCCTGAGGTCATGACCTGTGCCAAAACCAAGAGTCGGACACTTGACCGACTGTGCCACCCAGGTGTCCCTGCACTGTGGTGTTTAAACAAATGGTGGGAAGGTCAAGGGAGGGAGGGAATTTGGTGACTTGGGCAACAGCCCTGACCCCGTGGGTCGTAGACTAGCTTGAAAGTCACTTCCACCTCTAGGGGGGATTGTGTGGTCTGTGTTTGACCAGAGTCATTGTTTTGATGACGGTGGCCTTGCCTTCACATAGACCTCAGCCGGCCATGACTGCTGGTGACAGCAGAGGCACAGAGAGTCCCGTCACGGACTAGCCCCTTTCCCATCCTATCACTTAATTCCCGACTCCCTTCCGGCGTGCCATCACATTCTTCTGGTTTGGACCCAATCTACGGGTCCTGTTTCACCCATCAAATTCCGAATTAGTGTGTGTCTGGGGCCCTTACAAGGAGTGGCCAGCGTGAGGCCAGCGTGCCAGGCCTCTTCCACACTGGAACAGCAGCCACTGCCCGTATCATCTCAAGGAGAGCCCCCCAATGTCCTCAGACCACACAATCACCAGCCACGGTGTTCCTAGCAGCAGCCGCTCCAGCCGCAACTGGGAGGGTCTCCCTGCGTCCAGAGCTCCCACCGGGTCACAGAAGCTGAGGGAAGATATTCGGAAGTGGAGCTGGGTTACAGGGCTAGGTGACTCGTGTTTTGACTTCATTATGGATGTGTCATGTTTCTAGGAGTGTGAGCATCCTGAGACGAAACCACGGGCTCCACCATGAGAGATGGGATCAGCGGTTCCCGGGCCCTGCCAGAAACACAGCTGTATAGACATGCCACAGTGACCTAATCTCCCAAACTGTGAGCTGGCCCCGTCCAGCTGTCATGGGGAGTGGGAGAGGGATCGGGAGCAGTGTGGAAAGGTATGCAACTGTGTTTGTGGCTACAGGATGGGAGGGAAATGTCTGTGTCGGGCAGAAGCGGTGAGAAGTATACTTTATGATTCCAGGGAAGTGCGATGCGAGCAGACGCCGAACATCCCTGTGCCTGGGGAGAAGAGAAAAACAGTAGAGATGGAGATGGACTGCTTGTGTCCAAAGGAAGTGAGTTATATTTCATCTCCAGAAAAGTGGCTAACAAAAAGAAATCCCTGATAAAATGAGTAAGTTTTAAAATCTTTGGTTGTTGGGGCATCTGGCTGGCTCAGTCAGAAGGGCATGTGACGCTTAATCTCAGACTCGTGTGTTTGAGCCCCAAGTTGGAGGTAAAGATGACTTCAATTAAAAAGTATATGTTATGGGGCACCTGGGTGGCTCAGTGGGTTAAAGCCTCTGCTTTCAGCTCGGGTCATGATCCCAGGGTCCTGGGATCGAGCCTCGCATCGGGCTCTCTGCTCAGCAGGAAGCCTGCTTCCCTTCCTCTCTCTCTGCCTGCTTCTCTGCCTACTTGTGATCTCTGTCTGTCAAATAAATAAATAAAATTTAAAAAAAAAGTATATGTTATGGGGGGCACCTGGGTGGTTCAGTGGGTTAAAGCCTCTGCCTTCGGCTCGGGTCATGATCTCAGGGTCCTGGGATCGAGCCCCACATCGGGCTCTCTGCTCAGCGGGGAGCCTGCTTCCCCCTCTCTCTGCCTGCCTCTCTGCCTACTTGTGATCTCTATCTGTCAAGTATATAAAGAAAATCTTTTAAAAAAAGTATATGTTAAAAATAAAATACCGGGTTATTTTAATGAAGTGTTACTGAGACGTTGAGTCCTCATCTTGACAAGGTTTTCCTTTCCTGGGACAAGGGTGGACAAACTCTTCCCCACCCCTTGAGACTTAAGGAGCGGCGGTCTGGTGGGTTTCTTCCACTCACTCAGTTGACGTTTGCTAAGCACCTGCTGGAGGCCAAACTTGGTGAATGCAGGGGATGCTGCACGGGGAAGGCATTGGAACTCAGTGTGGGAGAGGAGAGACATGAGCAGATGACAGGCTGGCAGGGTTCACACTGCCAACGGCATGTGGTGAGAGCGGGTGTGCCAGTGCGCGATGGGGAGACCAAGCAAGGGGCAGCCACATCTTCTGGGAGATCAGGGAGTGTGCGGAATGATGCCGGCCCCCAGCACCCCTGCAGCCGGCTCACAAGGCGGTGGCTCAGGGAGCTTGAGGACATGGCCAGACACCAGTTATTTCCTGGATGGAGGGTTACGAACTTGGGTCCAAGGTAAAGTAGATCCAAACACAAATGCTGTCTCCTGGCCTGGGATGCTCATCTCAACCCCCTTCCCCTGTTGATTCTTCTCCTCCCTTGGCCACCAGGCCCCTCCTACCCGCTCAGAGAAGAGGGATCTGCCCTGCTCAAGCCCAAGCCCCTGCAAGCCCAGTCTCAGGACCCGAAGCCCTTCTCGGTCATTCCAGTTGTCGTTCTGTCTGTCATTGTGGATCTGTAGGTGGCCTAGTGTTCCCTCCTCCCCGCCCTTCCTCAGTCCCTCCTGACAGCCCTCTCTCCCGCGACACATTTCCAGAACCAACAGCCCCTGAAGGCAGAGAAGCCTCATCAGCCATGCTCCTGTTTACTGATCTTTTCCTTTTATTGCCGGACAGTCATACAATCATTAAGGTTTTATTGAAAGCACGGTTGGCCCCCTTTTGAGTCAGGAATTAAGAACAATGTCTCAAGGAAAAGAAACCACCGAAACTTCTAGACAACAAGCTTCAAAGATTCACATTTTCATGTGTTTCTTTATCTCGAAGCAAAATACTTAAACTAGAAATACAGCACCTGTGAGTTCAATAGGCTGGCTTGTCAGTCACTCCAACTCTACAGGTAGCTGATTTGATGAAAAGGGGACATTTTGGGAGGAAATGGAGTGAACTATGCTAATTCCTGAATGACTCCAATTAATTGGTTTAAAGCATCCAAAATTTAGTTCAAATGCTAGAAACAGACTCCCGTAAAATTGCAACCTTTCATGCAAATAAGTAAGTTTAGTAAATAGCTCGTGGGGTTCCCCTTTTGTCTTTTGCCAATACTGTGTCGTCGGCAAGGTTGTTGGGGGAGACACCGAAGAGCCCCGGGGACCTTGGCTGGATGTGTGGTCTTGCCTCCCCCTGCTTCCTTTTGGGAGCTTCAGAACAGGCCAGCAACCTGTTGTGAGGTCGCAGCCTGGTGTAGATTTGACTCAAAAGCAACTTGTTTCAGGGCGCCTGGGTGGCTCAGTGGGTTAAGCCGCTGCCTTCGGCTCAGGTCATGACCTCAGGGTCCTGGGATCGAGTCCTGCATTGGGCTCTCTGCTCAGCGGAGAGCCTGCTTCCCTTCCTCTCTCTCTGCCTGCCTCTCTTGTGATTTCTCTCTGTCAAATAAATAAATAAAATCTTAAAAAAAAAAAATCATGGCAATTACAACTTTAAAAAAAAAAAAAAGCAATTTGTTTCAAGGAGAAAGTGCCACACTGAGCTGTTGGGCTTCTGCGGACTTCAACAGTAGTAGGAGGGTCGCTGATCAAACCTGTTAGCAATGAATCGTATTTTCAAAACCAAGGGATTTGGAAATAGTAGTGCGCTAAATGGACGATGGGTACAGGTGCCCAAGGCTCTGATCTTCGGAGAGGCTGGGAAGGGGTGGGGAGTGGGAGGTGAGTCTTCCAACCACAGGTAGCTTCTCAATCATCCTGTCCTGAAGGCAGCTGCAGTCTGGTGCATTCTGCCCGCTACCTTGCAGCAGAGTCACGAATACAGCCGTGGAGAGGAGTGTGACGGACCTGGAGGGGGCATGATGAAATTGCTCAGAAAACAGGAAGTGCTTCCGTCTTCGTGAAACGCATTCGAGCACCTGAACATCCTCTCCAGCTAGGTTTCGCCCCCTTGCCGATTTGGTGCTGATGCATCCGTCTGCTTCCATGAAGACGTGTTGGACCAAGCTTCTGCTCAGCAGTTGGATTCCCAGGCAGGAGTGCAGGGCCCGGGGCCATCGGTGATGTTGGCCTGTGGACCAGAGGTCAGGGTTCACTCAACCTCGAAACACGCACTGTCTCCCAGCCTCCTGACTGGGCAACCTTGAAACAAAAGAAAACCCAATCTTCCCACCTGTCCGCTTTCGACTTGAAAGGTGAAGGTTGATAAAAGGTTTTCCTGGTTAAATTGGCAGAAACCAGAATAATACGAGGGTAGTTAATGAACTCAAGTGGGGGGAAACCCAGAGGGCCAGATGAAAGCTCTGTGATGTTGGAGAGCTGATCGCGAAGCCACCGATGCAATGACTTCGTTCACAGCCAGCGTGCTCTCGGAGCAAGCCAGAAAAGTCTGGAAAGAGACTGGCAAGCCTCACCACGTTCACCTGGCTGTCTTTGGGCTGCGTTCCCCAGTTGTGCTACAGGGTAACCTGCCTCCTAGCTCAACAAAAAGGCAGACTTCAGGAAACAAAAAGATAAAACTGCTTGTTCAGAGTGAGATCAAATCCGAAACCGGGTTCCATCCAGCTGGCGTGATTAATTCGAAGAACCCACTGGAATCAGAGACTTAAGTATGTCAGGCTACTCTGTCTCCATCACTCATGCCTCCGTACCACAGTCCAGGGGCTTAAGAAGAAGCCAAATTCAATAGGGACAGACAGTGAAGAAAAAAAAAAAAAGCCCTCCTTTTATTTAAGACTTCATTTTGTTAAACTCAAGGAATTTGTCTCTAGGTTTAGAGAGTTGATCCCGTGATTCAAAGGTTTCGAGCTGGCCTCCTCTGAGGGCTTGGGAAAGCCTCGAGTGCCCACAGAGGACGCAGCTGATAAAACAGAGACACGGCTTAGCTGTACATCCATGGGCACTTCCCGTGGGCTCAGACGGGGTGGAAATGCCCCATTTGCACCGAGCCCTCGGGGTGCAGGAAAACAGAGAAGCATGAGCCTCGCGCCAGGCTGGGAACAGTGTCCTGGTTCTTCATCGGCCACATCTATGACTCTTTCTAAATTGAGAAGCTGATCCAGCTGCCGCATGTGGGCAGATCTGACTTCATCCCCGTGTCCCTTCCTTCTGTGTCCACTCTGCGGAAGGGCGACATGAACCGATGTCACGGAGAAGCAGGGTCGACGGCAGCCCAGCGCACCCCACCCCTGGAGGCAAAGCTGAAGGCAGAACAGGAGACACCCCTCCCCTGCCATATCGCCCACCCAAGCCCCGCCATCCCCCCCAGGACAGCAAGTGTGTGTTTGGTCTGCAGCTGTGTGTTTGCAATCACCAGGAGACACGTGTTCCCCACAGCAAACCCCGAGCCTGGCCCTGTGTGTGCAAAACGGCAAAGCGCAGATGTTGACTCTTGGAAATGTTTCACAGTGGATCCAATTATCGACGTTCTTTGGTCATCCTTAATCACATAAACCAACCTTGACGAGCACATATGTCTTTTTATCAACCCCAAAAGTGCTGAATGATGGCTGGTTTGGGGAGGGGGATAAGACAACACGCCTCTGTCTCATGCAGAGGAGGAAACAGCTTTCTTCCTGAGATGTCTCCCTAGGATGACTGCAGGTCCTCTTCTTAGAAAGTCTAGTGTGAGGCCAGGCAACTGGGTTTTGCCCGATACACAGTCAACACGCCCCCTTGCAAATATCTGTGGCTTTCATTGTTATCGTTAATTAGGCGAGGCGATTTCACTCAGAAGAGCTTAGCGGAGACATTTGTTTGTGATGCACACTTCCCCTCTGAACTAGAAATATCATCGTAAATGTGGTGATTAACATCTCGCTGTCCAGCTCAGAAAGTGTTGACACAGATGTTTGGCTAATCATTCAGAGCAAACAGCTATTCCCATAAAGGCTAAGATTAGTCGGAATTGGCATGCATTTCTTTCTTCTGTGAGCCTCGTTTGATTATAAATGATGTTTTGTTAGAGTGTATCCATGCAACCTCATAAATGATGTAAAACCCAAGAAAAACAGGGACTCTGTGCCAAGACCAAATTAAATACACATCAGAAAAATGCGGACTTGATCGGGTTCAGGTACCGTGAAGCTCGCCTTGGCCTATTGCTGCTACAGCCTTCAGGAACACCATAAAAAGCAGCCCCGACATTCATGTCCAACATGTGGCTGCCAACAGTCATTCAACACCATGCTCACACCATGGAGTGGCGGCCACCACAACCTCCGAAGGCTCTGCCCAATGGCCTGCGCAGAGCAGGCAAGGAGAAGCCTGTGTATCTGGGTCAGCACACGGCGACGGCCACCATCGTCCCGGGGCTGCACAGACATCTCTGGGAGGCGGACGCAGACCTCGCACTCTGGGTGAGCCTCAGAGTCCGTGCTGTGTGCCTTCTCCATCCCATCCTCCCACCCACCAACCCCAAGACACACGGCATCCAGCTTGCCGCCCCTTCCCCCCTGGGCCGGCTCTCCTCTCTCGGATCCCTGGAGATCCTTGCTGAATTACCACAGGTTCCCTCGGGAGCTTCTCAGGGAATCTCAAGTCCTCAGTCTTATGTCCCTGCTCCCCACAGTCCTGGAGGATGGGGTTCAGGAGGACCAGAGCAAGGCCAGCCCCCAGCGGAGAGGGGGTGCAGAGCCGGGAAGGCTGGCATTCGCTTACCCTCCGAAAAGGTGAGGGTTCCTACGGCAGATGTCTGCCACCAGGAAGCATCTGGGAAGGAAGGAAGCGCTGGGTAGGGGGGTGGTGGGGGAGACCAAGGCGGGAGATGGTTGCCTGCACCTTGCCAGCACTTGGACAGCATGGAAGCAAAGTCACAGCAGGAAAGCGCATGCACAGCTGAAACTCCTTGTTGTTGGGCAAGCTGGTATCCAACTTCCCCGGCCAAAAAGAAGTGCACCGTGCGAGCAGAGAGAAGGCTGAATGAGCTTCCTCCAGGGGGAAGGCTCTGTGAGTGGGCGGCCCCCTGTGTGGATGGACCCCGCTCCCCAGCAGCGGTCACTGTTCCCACGAGGTGCTTGGTCTGAGGGAGGTCTGGACTCCCATGGCCCCGTTGGTCTTACCTCGAGGCGTTTTGTCCGCACGACGCTCCGCACCTCCCGTGATCTCACGCTAGCCCTTCTATCTCACAGACACTAGTTAAGCTCCTCCACACAGAGCAGCATGTCTCAACACCCCCAGCATCTGGGCTGGGCTGTGTCTCTCTCTATATATTAATCCTGCCAGGGAACACTAGTGACATGCTCTTGTCTTGGAAGCAAGATGTGTAAGGAAGCGGTGGGCTAATGGCTAAGTGGACACATGCTTGAGGTTTTACACCTGGGAACATTTATATTTATTTTCAGGAGACCTGGTAGGGTCAACCCCTGATGGGTCACTCTGCTCTGCCTGGTGGCTGCTGCTTCTCCTTGAGAACGGGGCTCAGCGTCGGCACCTGCCGGGCCCTCCACTGTCTTGGTGCTGAGTGGTCGGCACCGGTGTGTTCATCTCCAGGGACTCACCGGATACCGTCTCCCCGTCCGTCCTCCTGCAGCAGACTCTGAGCTCCTTCTGAGAGCATGACGGAGTCCTTCCTGCCACGCGGCGTGGGCGCCCTGAGCAGGAGGACTTCGGCAGAGATGCGGGAGCTCGACCTCTGTCCTGGGAGCAGCACAAACGTGCCTGGGAGCCGGATAGCTAATGTCTTGGGTGGCTCAGGCTGTCAGGCATGGCAGACAAAGTTGCTCAAAAAACAAGCACCGTTCGCAGTTCTGGAGGTGGGAGCTCGAAGAAGCAGGTGCCATCTACTTTGGTGTCTGCTGAGAGCCCGCATCCTCTCTGTGCCCACGTGGCACTCCTTATAAGGGCGCTAACCCTGTCATGGGAACCCCACCCCCGTGACTTTATGTAACCCTACTCACTTCCCAAAGGCCCTGCCTCCAAATGCCATCTCCCTGGGGGCTAGGGTCTCAACATGAAATGAGAGGACATTTAGTCCACGAGCCACGTGTGGCTTCAGAGCTCTTCAACACGTAGAGTGTGACTGAGGGACTGAATACTTCGTGTCGGTTACCCTACGTCAATTGAATGTCATTTCCATGGCCACATGCAGCTGACAACTCCCAGACTGGACAGCTGAGCTCCGGAAGCTGCCGCACTGCTTGGAACAGAGTATTGAGTCCTGAATTGAACTCAGCTTAGGAGGAGAAACCATCTTGGCTCTTGCTTTAAAGAGTTAAACCTTCCAAGATATTAGGGAAGTGACGCATCATCATTTCTTCCTTTTCTGGGTGTTATTGGGGCTGCCCTGACAAACCAGGTTGGCTCTTGCCTGGGGCACTCCTGCCCCTCGGGGCTCCCATCTCACGGTGGGAAGGCGAGAGCTCTCCGGAGAGGGGACGTCTGAGCAGAGGCCTGGGTGCTCCAGGTAGATGGGTGGGACCCAAATGGGCAGAAAGGAGCGGCAGCTCTTGAAGGCAGCGGGGAGAAGAAGGGGTGCAGAGAACTCCCGCTGCCGGTGCAGCCGTATTTGAATTTCATTTTAAACAAGATGGGCAGCTGTCGGAGGGCTTCGAGCAGGCAGGGGCACAAAGCGATGTTACTTGGGCTTGGAACTCATTCCCCTGGCTCGGTGAGGACATGAGGTACTGGGGTGGGATCCCTCCCAGTGGTCTGTGACTGAGATGTAGCCCGACTGCAGGAGGGAGGCAGAGGGACGCAGGACAGGAGGGTGTCCAGGAGGATATCCCATCATGGAATCCGAGCTCTGAGAACACAGGAGAAAGCCAGGACCACTCCCGAGTGAGGTATGAGGGGCTGTGGGGCTGCTGATGGGGAGGGGAGCATGGGGCCTGCCGAGGGGGACGCAGGGAGGGATGTGCACCACCCACACCCACGGAGCACCTCTGTGGGCACGTGGAAGGGAGGAGGTGTCCAGAGTAACTGACCTCACCCAGCCACCGCCCCTGTTCGCATCCAGGACAGGGCACGGCCTGTGGAGTGGAGCTGCAGCGAGGTTGTGCTGTGCTCCCGGGAATGGGGCTCTGCAGGCTCGGGGGGCAGCCAGCTCCTCCCAACAGCACGCTTGCTGCAGGCTGAGCACCAAGGAAGGCCCTGAGGTCCACCCCCCTCCTGCCCATATGCTGAACTGTTAGATAAAGTCGTTGAGAAATTCTGGAACGCCCACCAGATTTCCGTACCGTTTTATTTCTCACAGTGGACTATCAGCCGTGAGATAAATTTAGACTCCCTGCTAAGCGTGACACACCACAGTAATTGTACAAGTATGATGTCTTAAATTACACTTTTATTATCTTGCATGTCTCTTCCAGCTTATAATTCTTCTTTCTCATCACTCTCGGCCTGTGCCTGATCTGTGTCCCTTCCTCCTCCTCACAAGACAATCATTAAACTTCTCCAATCACCAGTAAATGGTGGAAAGAATGAAAGAGTTTGGCTGTAAACACTTCTAAGTAGACAGTTGGGAAGTGGTTGCAAATTAAAACCAGGTGGCTTAATGATATTAGCGTTGCCTGCTTGAGAAACTCAGCCCGCCCCACTCCCTGGGTCCGTGGTACCTATGACATCAGAGCTCGGAGGGGACAGAGCAGGAGGACCCTGTGAGGGGGCTTGCATACTCAGCCCCCGGGGGAGGCTTACTAGTGTTGTAACAGGAAATCCACGGCAGCTTCCTCCAGTAGGTGGGAAGTCGGGGGAGGGGGAAAGCGGACAGTTCCGCAGGGGGACTGTGGCAAGGGAGCGGAGGGGACTGTCTCTTCAGCAGTCCGTAGTCTCTCTCACCCCAAACACTGGCTGTAGTGGGGAGCTGTGACCAACGAATCAGGGTTCCCCCGTGGAGTCCGGTTTGGCTAAATGTTTTCGCTGCTAGATTTCACCGAACATGTAGATGATGTTTACAAAGTTTCGATGAGGAACTCGGAAGGTGAGGCAGGTGCGTTGAGGAAAGCCAGGAGGGCCAGGATCTGACAGTCCAGTCTCAGCGTGGGAGCTTGCAAGGGGCAAGATGATCTCTGTTGACTGACGGTCAAGGACAAACAAAACCAGGATGATTTTAACATCCCATAAAGAACAACAGTGCCATTAACTGGAAATAATTTAATTGCCCCCAAAACACTGAGCATTATTTCAGCCACAGACAACAAATGGAGCTTAAAATAGAGTCTTTTTAAAATATTCATTGAGAGGTGACCGACGAAGCCCTGCGCAGATGCTCTCCGTCCCTAGGACGGAAGGGGCAGGCAGCACGGAGGGAAGTGGTTTTGCCACACGTGGAAAGAGCGTGGCCTGGTTGTCAGTCTCAGCTTCCTGGGAGCCTCTCTGGACGTCTCACGTGTTCTACTAAGTCTAAGCAAGATCAAATCTCTTCTGGCTCATTTTTTATTTCCCCAAACACACATGGACCATCTTAGCAGCACAGAAACTTTCTAAAGCGGGTCAGTCCTGGTGTCCCACCCTGTAGGAAGCGGAGGCAGCAGGCAGAATTCTCACAGGCCTCCCCAGTCTCCCACCACTTGCCCCAACCCTACTGTGTTCACAGATTGCCTCCCAGATACGTGATCAACGCTAATCTAGGTACTGCTGTGCCTAGATCTTGTAGATGGGATTAAGATCCAAAACAAACTGACTCCAAGACAGGAGATTCTGCTGGGTGAGCCTGACCTTATCAGGTGAGCCAATAAAAGGGACGGAGCTCTTCCTGAAGCAGAGGACATGAAGGAAGCGTGGGGGGATCAACACGAGGGAGATTCCCTGTTGCTGCCTCAGGAGATGAGGGATCCCACGGCCAGGACAGCGCATGGCCCCTAGGACCTGGAGTCCTCAGTCCTACAACCCTGAGGAAATGAATTCTGCCAACAGCCCACATGAGCTGGAAGCTGAATCTCCCCCTGAGTCTCCAGAAAGGAAGGAAGCGCAGCCAACCCTGATTTCACCGCGTGAGCCCCTAAGCAGAGGACCCAGCGTGCTGTGCTGGATTTCTGACCCGGAGGACTGCAAGCTAACACGTGGGTATTGCTCTATGCCGTTCAGTTCTGTCCCTTTACACAGCAAAGGAAAACGAACAAAATCTGCTGTGCAGTCAACAGATGCCGGTTCTTGTGTGGGCGCCGCTGTCCCACGGCCACGGGACATCAGCCTTCTGGGCAAAGAGGGACGATAAATCGTATCCTGCACTCCTCACTGGGGAGTGGGGAGGGCTGCCAAGAACACGTACGGAGCTCACTCGGGAAAACGGAAACCGCCACCAAAGATAGAGTGGATCGTGTTCTTTTGCCCACGATTACCATTAATTATAGCTGTTTTCTTTTGCTCTGCTGGTGACATTTTGTCTTTTTCAGCTTTGCTTGAAAAATAATAGTATCTGTGAAATGGTGCTCGCCAGGCTGCCGAGTACAGCCAGCCTAGTGTTGACTGAGATCTCGGAGAAAGATGCCAAGGTCTAATAACCGTCACAGTCCTGGAGAGTCCAAGGATATGAACAGATTAAAGGTCCTGAGAAGTCCTGCTGCAGAGAGCCTTGCTCCACATGGTGTAACAGAGCATTTTCTAACTCTCCTTTTCTCCAAGAACTTTTCTCCAGCCACTCTGATAAATGTCATGGACCTGGAGGAGCCCTGTTTGAGAAAGCTGCTTCAGAGGTTAATAAAAACGAACAAGCAAGCAAATGCATAGAGGACTGCTGACTCCTCCTTGCAAACCCCCTGATCATGCCGTGTCACGAGCACAGAAGCGTCTGAGTGCTCTCATACCCAGATGCCGTCCCTCAGCCGATTTCTGCACATCCCGCTACGATCCTGGGCCGAAACCTTCCCAGACACACAGGCATGGGAAAAGCATGCCTGGTAAGAACATTAAGACAAATGACACGGCCTTTCCCTCCACACCGGGAAATTCCATGCCCTCCCAGGGTTCACGGAGAAGTGAAAATACCGCTTTAATAGGAGAATGGTTGGTTGGATAGGAGAATGCAGAACCCCGTCCATAATAAAAAAACAGAACACCTTTTTACGTATCTAAATTCTATACAAAGAGTCCCTCTACCATTTGCAAATAAAACTGGGGCATTTGGAATGAGACCTGCTCTGGCAGAAGAAGTGTGTGATGTATCAGTCCTGAGTTACATGCTGCGGCCCGGGGCCAAGACGGCAGGCGGGTCGAGAGAGTAGAACAAGCCGTCCAGGAACAGATCTTCGCACAGGGACTTTGCATCTGAACGATCGGACTTGAAAACATGAATAATTCAACAGAGCCAGGAAAACTGGCTCACTCTTGGGGGGAAAAATCGTCGTATCTAACTCTCATCATTTAGAAAGGGGCTTCGTGCGGAACACAAACCTAAGTATAAAATAATAATTTCTAAATATATCAGAGGGAAGTACAGGTGAAGACTTAATTCCGGGGCTAAGAAAGGGCTTCTCCACCTAAAATCTCCGGCGGGAACCCATGAAGGCAGATCCGGGGGAGCTGCACTCTGTATCAATTTCTCTATTCAAGGGAAATTTGGAAAAAAAGAGTTCTACTATTTCTAAGAGACAAAGGATGCATAGATAATCAGGTTGCGAGTATAGGAGGAAAAGTGGGACTCTCTACAAGGAAAGTTGACAAAGGACACGCAGGCAGAATGCATCAGAGAGGAAGTGTCCCATGATGTGTGAGGAATTCTGGAGCTCACAGCAGTGAGGGAGAGGGAGTGAGTACGGGAGGTGCCTGTCCCGTGGTGATGGGCACCGAGGGAAAGGAATGTCCCTCTCCCCTGCTGGTGGCTGGGGCGGGGAGCCTTGCAATCAGAGGAAGAGGAACACTTGCACAATGTCAGGAAGGTGATGCTAAGAGAGAAAAAGATCAAAACGCAGAAATAGGCAAGAGGATGCCTCTGTCTTTGCAAGGACACACGGGGTGTGTGTAAAGCTCCCAGGAGCCGTCTGAGTCATCGGGAGTAGCCATGTTTGCTTTGACTTGTCCTTTGCACTGATTAGCGTGTTTCAGGCCCCTTGAGAGTCTGCGCTGACACAAGGAGGTCTGAGCGCCATGCAGACGACCCGTGTTCTGGAGCCTCGCAGAGAACACTGTCCATAGTTAGACCTTCCGTGTGCCTGTGATTGAACAACTCCCTGCAGACTTTTCACCACGCTTTTGGGCACCTTCTCTGTGCTTCCTCCCAAACCAGCCTCCTCAGCCACGGGGTGTCTCACTGAACAAGACAAAGAATTCTTTGATGTAGGCTCCCTAGATATGTGACCGACACGGTGCTTTTAACTTTTTGAAAATGACACTTGGATCAAAATTTGGAAAAAAATGGGCCAGAGTTCCCCATGATTGCTTCTTCTCTACAATGGTAATTCAGCCCCTAGGGTGGTTCCCTCCGGTGTGCTTGAATGGAAGCAGAAAGAGGGCTGTAAAGAGATTCGGCAGCTTTGTGCAATGATCGTCAAAGCAAAAAACAAAATAAAACAACTTATGCTCTTTCTAAAAAATAAACAAAATCTTAAAGAAAAAAAAAATTTAGGGGCGCCTGGGTGGCTCAGTGGTTTAAGCCACTGCCTTCGGCTCAGATCATGATCTCAGGGTCCTGGGATCGAGTCCCGCATCGGGCTCTCTGCTCGGCAGGGAGCCTGCTTCCCTCTCACTCTCTCTGCTTGCCTCTCTGTCTACTTGTGATCTCTCTCTGTCAAATAAATAAATAAAATCTTAAAAAAAAAAAAAGAAAAGAAAAAAAAATTTAAATGGGGGTTCCTGGGTGGCTCATCAGTTAAGGGTCTGACTCTTGCTTTCAGCTCAGGTCATGGTCCCAGGGTCATGGGATTGAGCCTCGCATTGGGCTCCATGCTCAGCACTGTCTGCTTCTCCCTCTTTCTCTGCTCCTCCTTCTCCCCTAAAAAATAAATAAAATCTTCATTTTTAAAATTCTTTATAATTTTCTATTATGTTAGTCACCATATAGTACACCATTAGGTTTTGATGTCGTGTTCCATGATTCATTGTTTGTGTATAACACCCAGTGGTCTGTGTAATACGTGCCCTCCTTAATACCCATCACTGGGCTCAAAAAAATTAAAACAAGCAAAAAACCATAGACATCTGTGGTTCTCAAACTTGGGTGATTCTGCTCGTGGGGGACATTCAGCCACGGATAGAGATAGCTGTGATGGTCCCACTGGAAAGGGTTGCTCCCAGCGTCCAGGGGACAGAGGTCAAGGATGCTTCCTGATGCTGGGCATGGGACCACCCACCACACATGGTGATCCAGGCCCGAGAGCCCCGAGTGCACTCTGTCCAAAGTCCTCAGCTGTAGGGACGAGGTCGAGTGGATGAAGTGGGATGTTTTGCAACCATCAGGAAAAACTTTTCATGCTTAGAGCTCTGCATTAAGTGAAAAAATGATTCTAAAATTATATTTGTGACAGTCACATGGCTAAAAAATATAAATATATTAATAGAATATACGCATATTTAAAGAATATTATTTCACATTTTTATAGAATGTATTTTTTAGACCTCTATAGAAAGTATGAAAGAAATATATATATATAATATACACACATATAATAGTATTTATTCTTCTATACATTTTCCATTTTCTCTCTCTCTCTCTCTCTCTACTTGAGCTTTCTTCTAAGGTGTGTTGATGCCTGGGGTCCCGCCATCAAGAGGTCTTATCTCTAAGGGAAGACACCGTTAAATCTGTAATAATGCGTGTGTGGGTGATGGCCCACCATCTCTTATCAGCTGGGCGCCCTCCCTATGTAACACCTGATTGGATCAGCTGGCCTGCCCATCACTCAGCACTGCCCTGAGGGGCAGACAGGTGTGGCCATGAGCTAGGACGGGCCCTCTGCGTGGCTCCCAAAAAGGGTCCAGCTCTGAGCAGCACGGGAAGAGATGAGGCTGTTCTGCTGCCTTCTGGAGGCCAGCCCTGTGTGTGCACTCACTGCATCGGCCCGACAGCAGAAGGCATGAAGAGGTGGGAGACACAGGACCGTCTCTCCCAGATCTGGCCTCCAGCCCTGGCTCTGCCTCTGATCCAGGCTCCTCATTTGCAGAACGAGTGCCTCGACCCGGCTGGCTCCAGGGTGTTCTCAGTGCTCTGATGCTGAGTTCTTCATCTTGTGTCCGTCCTCCGGTTTCGCAATGAGCGAATGGTTTACGTCCTCACTGCTGACAGGCCTGTTGAAATCATCCCCTCGGCTTGACAGCTTTCTCCTGTTACTTTCGAATGATTGCAGACACCAAGGCGGAGAACTGAGGTAAACCTCTGTCCAAGTGCTGGGCCCCAAAGGTCCCAAAGAAATGTCTTCCTACAAAGAATTCTCAAGGTCTGGGATGTGAGCGTAGCAATCCAGAGGGCCCGCCAGCCGTCCGGCTCCCTGGGGAAGCAGGCAGTGGAGGAGGCTGGATCTCGCGCATTTTCCAGTTTGGGGTTGGTTCTGATCGATCATTCGGTAACCTAATTTTCCTTTTATTCCTTCAGGCCCAATAAATCTTTTCCCACTCTGCAGCACTTAAAATTTTTGCCTCATCGGCTAGTGAGTGTGAACGTCTACCCCGGATTGCTGCGGGACTGAAAACGTGCGGAGTTCGCGAGGTGCGTTGCAACCAGCGGCCGGTCACTCTTCATTTCCATCGGTTGCGCTACGAGGAGGCGTGATGGAGGGAGAAAGGACCATCTCTGCCTGTAAACACCCTCCCGCCCAGGAGCATCGCCTGCTTCACGTTCTCGTGGAAGGATTGAGACCAGGCGTTCTTAGCTGGGCACCACGGATGTGTGAGGTGGGACAATGCTGTGTGTTGTGCATTTTCCTCGGCATCCCCAGGCTCCAACTCCTCGATGCCAGGAACCCTCCCACCACCCAAACAGTGTGATAATCGGAAATTCAAAAATGTCATCGCCCGGGGCTCTACTGACCCAGTTGGCCAAAGTCCTCCACTAGCAGGTGGAGAAGGAGCTCCAGAAGCTTCTCTGCCCAGTGAAGATGGACGTGTCCTCTCTGTGCCCTGCAGGGGTTGGCTCCCGACTGTATTTGTGAAGAGTCCTTAGTCACACTGAGCGGTAAGTCATGACCGAAGGAAGCCATGACACTCACGTGTCATAAGGGACTCTCGCTTCATGGTAGAAATAGTAATAACTAGGAATGATTTTATTTCCTCCTTTGGATTTATTCATGTCATCTACATTTTCTGTATTCATTCCTTTTGTAATTTTTTAGTGCTTAAGAAACAGAAAGGTTCACATAGCTATTTAATACACTCTTAGGTGATGTGGTAGACATCCATGAGGGGACCCTCCCCAGTGACTGATGTCTTGTATAGTCCCCACCCCTTGAAAATGAGTGCGGTTTGTGAGTTACTTTGGATGAAGGAACATGGCAGAGGTGATCAGCGGTCACAGCCGTGGTTATAGGTTGTATAAGACTTTGAGGAAGAGAGACCCTCCTTTGCTGCCTTTGAGGAAGTGAGCTGCCATTTTGCGAGGACACCTGTGAGAAGGCCATGTGACTGAGAGTCCTCCAAGAGCTGAGAGTGGTCTCCAAGTGACAGCCAGCCACAAGATGGGGACTTCTGTTCTGTAAGCCCAGCCAACCACCTGAGACAGCTTGGAAGCTGATCTTTCCCCACTTGGGCCTCTGATGAGACCCTGCCCCTGCCAAGGCCTGCCTACAGTCTGAAGAGACCCAAACCAGAGAACCCAGCTGGGCCTCGCCCAGATATCTGACCAGCACAGAGTAGGAGATGATGAACGCGTGTTGTTTTAAGTCGCTAAATCTGTGGCTATTTATTATGCAGCAATAGATTAAAAAAGTGTGGGACGCTTCCTTTTCCTTTGAAAACACATGAGCCAAAAAACACCCATAAGTATTCCAGCTGTCTCTAGATAGAGGGAATAGTGAGCCCTTAATTACCCCGTTCCGATGGATCAAACCTACGAATACATTGGAAGAGAAGCGCGGCCTCCGGGTGCCGGCAGACTCCTGGCACCCTCAGTGACGCTCGCGCCCCGCTGAGGTTAAACAGTGTCTCAGAGCACTAGCGTCACAGAAGGCCACTCTGTGGGCACGGTTGTGCAGAACAAGATGAAGACCCCTGTGAAATCAGTCTGGACACAGGCAAAGAGCCCTGTCAAACCACATACACGACTAAATGCCCCTCTGCCCTGGCGAATGGGAGTGGCTGTGGCTTTTAAATCAGAGAACATTAGCCTCTCTGCTCTTCCCACCTTCTAGCGGAGAGTTATTGTGACATGCAGTCCCAGAAGCATGGGAGCTGATTCCTCGAAATCCCTCTCTGTCCTGCCTCCCTCCCAATAGTATGTGTGTGTGCATGTGTGTGTGTGTGCATGTGTGTGTGCGTGTGTGTGTGTGTGCATGTATGTGTGTAGACACCCAACCCTCTATCGATTTATCCATCTATCACTCTGTCTGTCTATCCCTCTCTCCATCATCTCCTCTTGGTTCTGTTTTTCTGGAGGCCCCTATATTACTCAGACTTCCAGGACCACAGGTGGGACAGCTGAATTACTTCTCCATCACCATCAGCTGAGGGTCCACACCTGGCCCCCTCCCTTGCTCGCTTCTTCGGGAGCCTTCCACTCGGTGCCAACCCAGACCATCTCTTCTATCACTGGGCTACACGTCCAGGGAAAATCAGTTGTGGAATACCAAGACAAACTGAAGGACATCGTTCTGTGGCCACTACCACTCTGTAACTAACTCGGAAGCTGAATAAAAACCACGCCAGAGCCTCGCAGTGTTTGGAATCGTCTGTGCCTTTGCTTTCTTTCACGAACCGAGCATCTTAAGGGCTGGACATCTGGAACGACAGAGAAAGTAGAACACCATTCAGTGATCCACGGTCAGCGAATAATTACAGCGGCTCTGCTGGCCGTTGTGTCCCAGAGCTGGAACGCACAGACGTCTTGCCTGCAGGCAGCTTTGCGGATGTAACAGGACACGTGGTTTTAGATAGAGATACACCAGAGGCGGTATTGACTGTCTGACACTGACCTAGGTCCTTTATAGGAACTGACTCCGTGAACCCTGTACAAGCCCCCGGAGACAGGTTCTAGCTCTAACGCCCTTTAAATGTGAGAAAACTGAGTGTGTTCATTCGTTTCCTGCCACTGCTGTGATGAATAACCACAACTCAGTGGCTCAAAACAGCACAAATTTATCCCCTTACAGCCTGGAGGGCACAAGCCCACAAGCAGGCTAACAGCGAGGGGGCAGCGGGATGGGCTCCTTTGGGACGCGCTAGAAACTTTCTTTTCCTGCCTTTTTCAGCCTCAGACCACCTGCACTCCCCACTCCCGGCCCCTCCCGCTGTCTTCACAGCACCTGACTCTGTTCTCAGCCCTTCACACTGCAGCTCCTCTTTGCCGGGACGACCCGGTAGTGTTAGATTTGTCTACAAGGGGGTTGGAAAAAATTACACATTTATGAAGTTTCTAATGTTTGGTTCGAGGCCAGTCCTCCAAATGGAAGTGGGTTCAGATAACGACCGGTTAAGATCCATGACACAATCTTGTTGGCCCTTGAACAACATGGGTTTGACCCATATAAGTTCACTTATACGTGGATTTTTTTCAATAAATATGATAGGGGCACCTGGGTGGCTCAGTCGGTTAAGCATCTGACTTTAGCTCAGGTCATGATCCAGGGGTCCTGGGATCGAGCTCGTCCTTGGGCTTCCTCCTCGGCGGGAGCCTGCTTCTCCCTCTCCCTCTGCCCCTCTTCTTACTTGTGCTCTCTCTCTCTCCCAAAAATAAAATCTTTAAAAATAAATAAGTACAATAGAGTGTTTTAAATGTATTTTCTCTTCCTTAACCTTTTTTTCTCTGGCTAACTTTATTGTAATAACACAGCACAGAATACCTGGAACACACAAAATACGTGTCAGTTCACCCCTTTATGTTACCGGCAAGGCTTCCAGTCAACAGCGGGCTACGAGTAGCAAGGCTTTGCAGGAGTCCGAGTTATACAGGGGATTTCCGCCTGTGCGGGGCGTCGGCAGCCTGACCCCTGTGCTGTCCAAGTGTTGCCTGCAATTTAGGAGAAACAGACTGAGAGAACCTTGAGAGCATATCGCCATGCACTGTTGTTCGTTGTAAGTTGAGGGGCCTGGCACCCGTTTAAATTAATATTGGGGAAGTCCCTGAAATTAGCAATAAACTTATTTGCAAGTTTTATCTTCCTGGGCAAGAGCTATCTGGAGTAGTGTGGTCAGATCGATTAAGACAGTGGGGTAGTTAATAGACGTTAGTGTTGACGGCCAGTGACGTGGTATGTATAGATGCTTTTGTTCTCAATACTCAGCCCACCAAAACCTCCTGAATCAAATTAAGCAGAGCACGCCTCTGGAGGCCCGTACTGCACAGAAAACCCTGAAGTTACCTGCGCACACTGAGCAAGTCCAATGGTGAGGATGGGAAGGAATCACCCGGGTAGTCACAAGGAAGGCAGCTGTCCGAGCAGAACATTTTCTCTGCATGGCTTCCGAAGCCCACACCCTGAATAACTTGCAAGGGTGAGTTCAGATGACAGAAAGTGTGGAGCTGAGACAGAAGGGGGACGAATTCTGTAAGGGGCAAGGGCATCTGCAGCAGCCTGGCCACAGACCTGTGCCGCCTGCCACCTAACCATGGAGGATGCTTTCTGCACCGGGGAGAAGGGGTGCCAGGGTCAAGTGTCGGGGAGAGTTCGAATGTCGACAAAGCGCGAGCCCTTCTCATCATGTAGAAGAACACAGGGAGCGTTTCTGCAGGCGTGTAGACCTGTTTGCAGGGAGATGGCAGCCCGGAGCAAAGGGGTGGAGAGAGATTTTCCGAGTACCAACTTACCACGAACATGATGTGTCCTCATAGCTCAGCATCTGCCACTTCCTAAGTTCCTCCTTGCTGACCAGGCACGTTACACATGCAACTGAGTCGCACAAAGACGTGTGCTGCTGCCCCATCTTACAGCGGTGCGAAGAAACCCTCCCCGAGGCTGTCTGGCGAGGCCACACGGTGAGCTGAACCTGAAACTCTTAGCTCCTGCACGATGCCGTACTGTCCCCTGGCATTTCCAGAAAGCCACGGTGACGCTTGCTGCCATACTCTCTGTACCGATAATATCCATGTTGGCATGAATCATCCTTCCCACTCCACGTGCGTGTTTCTTTCTGTCCCGTAGAAAAGAGGAGTCTCTTCCAAAGACCCCCTCTTCCTTAGGAGTCCGGGTTGTCATTCAAAACCCTTCTCCCCTACTCCCCAAAGACTGCAGTGTCTTAGGTGCCCGGATTCTGTTTCTGGGACTCAGGGAGCCCTGTGGCCCATCCTTTTGGATCCCGTCCTCTCCGCTGCAGCACAACCTCCTTCCCAGCTTCGTGCCACCATTCAATGCCCCTCCTGAGCTAACATCTCTTCCAAAGCCATCCCTCCGCCAGGAATGCCCTAGACCTCGTGGCTCTGTTCTTGACAAGATCCTTTCTTAGGGTCCCCCTCAAAATCCTGGGCTCGTCTCCTCCGGGAGGCATTCCTGGACATCCAGGAAGATTCCTCTCGGACCGTGCGGAACCTCTCTGTTTCTCTAGTGTTATGCTTGGGCTGAGCATCTCAGCTCGAGAGTCCCTAGCAGGCCAGGAGCACAGCGCCAGCACCTCCACAGCTGAGGTGTGCCCCACCTGAGCACACGCGCAGTCTGCACGGCTCAGGAGCAAACGCAGGGCAGACAGAGGTTCTAGCGTGAGCTCTGGGTGGTGCAGGAGCCGTTTACAGGAGGAAAGCGTGCGTCCTGCTCCGCTAACACATGGAGGCATCATAACCCCTGTGCAAAGTAGGAATTCCCCTTCCAGAAGAAGAGGAAAGACTCTCAGATAAGTGAATTAAAAACATAAACTCTGGCAGAAACAAGGATTTTTTGGTCTTCTTTGATAAATTAGTACCACTTGGGTTCAAAGACAATAGATCATGTTTGTCAAGTCTAAGATTTATTAAATTCCTTTTGCTTTCCCCAAATTTTAGATCTGTGACTTAAACATACTTCATAAAGCAAATTACGCTGTCCTCTCCATGTGGCTATTTATCAATGGGAAACAAGGTACTTCATAAACAACTCTGCGCTTTACAGGATTCCTGTTAAGTGAGTCAGTATACAGCCCCCGCTTGGGGGGCAGAAAATCTGAAACACGAGCAAAAAACACACACACACACACACACACACACACACACAAGAAACTTCCAAGTTAATGGTAGAAACAAGCTATTTACCACCAGCACCTAGATTTGGTCACACGAGATGTACTTTCTGTCTGTCCTTCTCAAGTGCCCACACCCCTTGCGTGGTGACAGGTTAAAGCCTGCTTATGAGCTGATCTGCCCTAAGCATTGTGGAGGACAGTGACACTACAGGGTTCCAAGGACCTGTGCCCTCCTCACTGACGCGTGCAGGGCTGCCCAAGAGGACCTCTCGACGTAAGGCAGTGCAGTATTTAGCACAGGGCTCAGACAGATGGGGTAGAGTGCTGTTCTGGGCTAGATGAGTTAGGGAGGCAGCCCCCCACCCCCATCCCACGGGACTGGGGCAGGAAGTCGAAGGCAGCAGCACTTGGATGAAGTTATGGGTGGGAGGGAGAGGTTTGGAACGAAAGGTGAGATCATCCAAGGCGTGACTGGGAGTCTGAGGGTTGATTTAATGTTCTAATTGATAACTAAGCTTCAAAGAACTTCCAGAAGGCCGGGGGAGGGCGAGAACGGGTGATGTTAACCTCCTTCTATGGCAGCAAGGCGTTCTCTTGTGGGTTACTTTAGTGACGCTTTTTAGGACAAGAGAGTAACTTTCTTTAAAAGAAAGAAAGAGAGAGAGAGAAAGAGAGAAAGAAACTCTTTGAGAGAACTAGCATGTAAAGTAGCAAGAGGGGCATGGAAGGAGTCGATGTGGCGCTGAGAGTCAGCAGACACACGGGCGCACACTTGGCTGTGATGAGAGGCAAGGCAGGGAAGCAGATGCGGGAACAAGGGAGCAGGCGAGTTACAGGCTGATGGCAAGAAATCATGAAGGTGAGCAGGGAACCGGCTTGGGCATGGGGCTCAGGAATACCCTACGCTCCTGCCTCCAGAGCCCCATCACATCAACAAGCAAGCAGCAGGAATCCTCAGCTATTTTGAACAGATTTAGTGCAGAAAACTGTGTGCTTCCATTAGGGTCAGAAGGAGTCGTCTGTACCCCAGGCTGCAAAGGAAGGCGAGGCAGGGTGAGGCCACTCCCAGAAGCTTCAGGAACATGCAGCCCTAGCTGCACCCAGACACCAGAAAGCTGTCCTGGCCGTGCAGCCGCTGAGGCCCAACACAAGGGGCTGCAGAAACCCAGCATCTCGGTCCTGCATGTGTCAGCCGTGATGGCCAAGGCGGCCTTGAGCTGGGTGCCCGTCCCCGGCCTGACAGCGTGCCTGTGACGGTGGCTCTTTCTTGGAAGCTAACGCACATGCAGAATGCAGCTAGAATGGGAGGACAGAAATTCAGTGTCAACAATGGACCTCCAGGTAGGCACTTCAGAAAGAGTCATGAATGGACCTTGGCTGCCCGTCTGCCAAAGCGCCCCGAATCAGAATCTGGACACACCAGCCAATGATCCTGCCCAACGTAACGGATTTGTCCTTCGTACAAATGAGAAGTGATTCTGTCTTCTCTGCACGATGGAAGAACGAAGCAGGCCTGTGCTTAAATGTCTTATTTTTTCCCATCATCAACCATAAAATGCCCCACTGGATAGAAAGTCTCTTCTCTAACAGAAATTCCAAATATAACAACAAATTCAGCAGGATACATCCAAGAGATATTTGGGGGTCATACTTCCCTATCCTTTTTTCAGTGAAGAACGTTATGCTGAGCCCTGTTTTTTTTTTGTTTTTTTTTTTTCATTCTAGTATAAGTTGAATGATGGACTTCGATTCTTGGAGCACCCGCCACAGATCTGGAATGTACTGTTCAAGCATAACACTGTTTTTCTTTATGGCAGGGTTTGAAGATGAGCCCAAAGGAAAAATTCTGGTCAAAAGATGCTTGGTATCATTTTGTGTAGAAATTCAAACAATTGCTAGACCCTTATTCTAAATGAAAGACACCCCTCCTCCACCTCTTGGCAATAATTTTCTGCCTGGATAAATTACAGAATGTACTATATTCTCATGATCTTAGAATAAAATCTTTCCAACTCACAATCTGAACCATCAATTTCAGAAATAAGGAAGTTCTGAGAATCGTGACTCCTTAAGACCAGTAGGAAATGCAAATCACTGCTTTTCAAAAACTTCATGACACTGCGGTCCAGGTGATTTTATTGTAGGCTTTTTCCCAGAAGAAAGGTCCACGGCCTCTTTAAAGTTACATATTTGCATGAATGGACACATCCTTGACTTTCTACCCAGTGCTGATTCTCCCTTCCCTAGTGGGGAGATGAAAGCCAGTATCCCACTCTATTTCCATATGACAGCCAAAACAAAAGGTTTTAATGCAAATCAGATCATTCCTTTCCATTTCTTAGAACTCCTTAATGGCTGCTTTGCGCACTTAAAATCTAAAACATTTCTACTCTGGCTTAGGAGACCCTGTGCCACGGGTCTGTGCCAGCTCAGCCCCTGGAGTAACTCGCTCGACTCCACACCCAGAGCTGATTTCTGATGCTTTGATGGGCTAAATTCACTCCTGACTTGGAGACTTTCTATTGTTATCCCCACTGCCTGCAACTTTTTGATCTTTTTTTTTTTAATAGACTTTATTTATTTTTTTTGTTTATTTACAGCATAACAGTGTTCATTGTTTTGGCATCACACCCAGTGCTCCATGCAGTACGTGCCCTCCCTATTACCCACCACCTGGTTCCTCAACCTCCCACCCCCCCCCACCCCCCTGCCGCCCCTTCATAACCCTCTGGTTGTTTTTCAGAGTCCATAGTCTCTCATGGTTCATCTCCCATTCAGGTTTTCCTCAACTCCCTCTCCTCTCCATCTCCCCATAATAGACTTTATTTTTTAGAGCAGTTTTACGTTCATAGCAAAATAGAGTAGAAGGTCCTGAGTCCCCACACGGCCCTGCCCCCGCACGGTGTGTAGCCTCTGTTGCTGTCAGCACTGGGCGGACAAACTATGGTGCGGACAAACCTATGCTGACACGTCGTCATCACTCAAGTCCATGGTTTGCCTTAGGGGTCACTCCTGGTGCTGGACAGTCCATGGATTTGAGCAAACGTACACTGACGTGTCTGTGTGATTATGGTACCATACAGAACAGTTTCACTGCCCTGAACGACCTCTCTGCACCACCCATTCATCCCTCCTCCCTCCCACAACCCCTGACAACCCAACTGTCTTACTGTCTTCATGGTTTCGCCTTTTCCAGAATGACACAGAGTTGGAATCCTACGACATGGAGCCTTGTCAGACTGGCTTCTGTCCATTAAGAATATGCATTTCAGGCTCCTTGGTGTCTTTTCATGGCTTCATAACTCATTTTGTTTTAGGCCTGAATCATATCCCACTGTCTGGATGGACCCCGAGTTATCTGTTACCTACTGAAGGACATCTTGCTTGCCTCCAAGTTTGGGGCATTTCTTTTTTAAAGATTTTGTTTGTGACAGAGAGAGACACAGCGAGAGAGGGAACACAAGCACGAGGGAGCTAGAGAGGGAAAAGCAGACCCCACTGAGCAGGGAGCCCAATATGGGGCTCGATCCAAGGACCCTGGGATCATGAGCTGAGCTGAAGGCAGATGGTTAATGACAAACACCCATGTTTTGGCCATTTTTAATAAAGCTGCTATAGACGTATGTGCAGGCCTTCGTGTGGCGAAAAGTTTTCAACTCATTCGGTTAAATACCAAAGTGTGTGACTGCTGGAGCTCTTGGTTCTGAATCTCACTAGCTTTCCACTTTTATTCAGATGGCCATCCATTTATTTATCTTCTCAGTGGTCCTTTCAGCGACTATTTGTCCACGACCCGGCACATGTGAGGCAGGATCTAGGAACTGGGGTGGGGTGGGGGAGGGAACTAGCTAAGGTTGGGCATCTCTTCCACAGAAGTGTGGGTTTCAGTGGAGGAAATCCCTCTGCGAATGGGTTATGGCAGATGCTACTGAGAGCTCAGCAGACAAAGGGCCAGGGAAAGGGACAGAGACTGCCCAAGCTCACTGCTTTGGGTAGATCTGTGGTCACGTGACCTTGCAACAGAGACAAGAACGGGGTAAGGACAAAGTCCAGCAGATTTTGGGCATTCTGTGAGAAGGAAGAGCAATACAAAGAGGCAGGGGGTGTCTGGTGACCCTCTCCAGCCCAGAGACCACCGGCCATGATGGGGTTACACGGGGAAGTGGGGTGGGAAGGAAGACAGGTCTTCCAGGAGGGCTGAGACTTTCCCCTCTCTTGGTCCACAGAGGATCCTACTCTGGTTTACGTCTGGAAGCGTCATCTGCATTAGTATGTGGGACAGACGTGGTGCAGAGGGTGGAGCTCTGGGGACCCCAGGTGCTTTGATGGCCCAGCTGGTGGGGAGCTGGACGAGGGGCGAGGAAGTCTCCCCAGCTCTGGACTCTGCACGTGCAGAATGTGCTGCCCTGCAATGCAGCGAGCAAGGGAATGTTCAGGATTCCTGCCACACATTGTGGGCGAGAGCGCACGGGCCCCTGAACACCTGCCTCTAGCGCCTAGGCCAGAGGCCCAGGCTGAAACTGGTCACTGAGTCCCATGGCTGGAGGAAACCGCCCAGGGTTGGGTAGGAGAGGGTAGAGGGAGTCAAGGGCTGAGCTCCGGAGCACTCCCTCATCAGGGCTGGAGATGCAGAAGGGCCAGAGGGATCATCGAGAGAGCTGGGAGGAAGCAGCCTGTGTCCGGGGGGTGGTGGTGGGGGGCGTCCAGCCAGAGGGTCGGAGGCCCTGAGCTCATGGGGTCAGGAGGAAGAGTGACAGGGCCGTGACAAAGGCTCCCGAGTCAGGCCGGACAGCAGCTCGAGGCCAAATGTGTGCCCACAGCTTGGGCACAGCCCACAGATTGGGACAGCCCAATTTGTCCCTTGGGGCCAGGGACAACTCTCCCAGGGCCTTCTGGGTCCCTGGAAAGGGTCTGTGTTTTACTCCGAGGAGGAGGTCCGACATTAGAAATGACACAAGACGAGTTCCATGGGCTTACCCTGTGCCCAAGCTCACAGACACGTCGCATTACATCCTCTTCCTCTCTCCTCCTTTTCCAGGCATAAATAAATAAATAAATAAGTCTCTCCCTTGACTCCACATTCCCCCTTCCAGCCACCAGAAAAACTTCAAAGGCAACTGCTAAGGTGGAGAGCAGTGTTTTTCTGCCCCCTGCCACCCGCCCCCCCGCAACAAGGACACGGGCAACATCAAGAGTGTCCATAATCTCGGCGGTCTTGGGCCAGGGCGCCCCTGACCTTGCGTCTAGTGGGAGGTGTGGAAGGACACAGCTGCACGGGGCACAGGACAGCCCCCGGCCCGACCCCTAGTTCCTGAGAGCCCCAGGAGACCCACCAGGAGCAGCCACCAACTCCAGACCCTGCTGGCAGAGCCCAGGGGAACAGCCTACGCCAAGCTCACAAATCCATGAAAGTATTTCCCTGCATGGGACTGAGGACACCAAGGGGCCGGCTTGTGTCAAGCCTCGAAGGGGGTTCCCCAGACCTCAATGTCATAATAAAAAGATGACGGTGAACCGCTGTTTAGTGTTGACTTCCGGGGAGATGTGTTAGTGAAACGGACAAGCAGGCAGCACTTCCGGGGGAGGGGGGTCCTGGCCCCGGATCGTTACCCTGGTCCCGGTGCGGCTGCTTCTCTGCGGCGGCTGTGACTCACATGGAAGAGAACAGGGGAGCCCATCTTAAAGGAGCACCACCGGCCTCAGTGCCCATTAGAGAGCCCTCCTGCAGACCCTACTACAAGGATCGGGGGGTCACATGTAACCTGTGGACAGGTGCCAGCAGACGGCCTGAAGGTCAGGGCAGTTCTTAGCGTGGATCTCTCGTGCCGTCTGCCTTGCTCCCATCACTGGGTACAGGAACCCACTCTCTCGGTCTTGAGGTGGTCATACTGGAAGGTTCTTTATAAGGCATCTGATCTGGAAATGTGCTGCTGGACTCCTAGGAGGAGAGACCCCTCACCTGGCCCCGGCTCCAACTCTGGCAGAAGACGCCGTTTCTTCTGGGAGTGAAATCTCTCCTTGAGAGGGCATATTGGAGGAAGCCCAGTGGCTGATTTGCTCCGGGAAAAGTGGGCATGAGGGGACAGTAGCTGTCTCTTGCTCTGACGGTCCTTCCTGAGTGTTGGTGATGCTCTGAGCTCTCTTCTCAGTGAGGCCCTGACTCCGGGGCTTTTGTGCTCATCTTTGCATCAACCAGTCTTAGCCAGAGTCCCACTGAGTCACAGTAACCAGAACCCCACCCTCAATATCTGACCCTCCTGAATCTAATCCACTGTTCCCCAGAGACATCTGGCCGTCTGGTCGGGCTGGCGCCTCCAGCAAAAATCCTGTGAGGTCAGTTTTGCCCGAAGCCCTAGCCCCCTGATGTTCGCTCTTAGAAATGTTCCATTCTTTCCATCATGAGCACTGGGTGTTATATACAACAGAGGAATCACTGAATTCTACCTCTGAAACTAAGAGCATACTCTATGTCCATTAATTGAATGTAAATAAAATTAAACTTAAAAGAAAAAGCATCATCTGCTTGAGCTTCTCCCTAGGTCACCCAGCAGCTATCCCAGAGCCCCCTGGAATCTTCAACCAGGGCCCAGGAGAGAGGAGTAACATACAGCATGGGCAGGAGGGGGTCCTGTGTAGTCAGAACTATGAAGGGCCTGGACAGTTAGAAAGGAGAAGCACGAGACCTGGAACCAGAGCTTGGTGATGTTGAGAAATCGGTCAATGCCCTTGGACTGGCCAGATGGCGGTGCCTAGAATGGGGAGCAGGGCTGTGGAGATCGGGGCAAAGCTCCCTTACAGTGCACTGATTCTGAAATCCAGTGTGGGTTGGCTGTGACTAGGAGGTGGGATCACGTGGGGGCTGGGAGCAGGTCGGGCTGGGAGGGGGCCACGGCCCAGGTGTGCCATGCTTTCTCACCAGGGAACTCTTGGTCTCACGCTTTGCTGCTGGCATCTTAAAAGCTTTCATAAGTTTTGAACGAAGGGCCTGGCTTTTTCATCTTGCACTGGGCCCCACAGATTGTGTAGTCAGGCTTGGTGCTGGAAGGAGCTAGAAGCTAGCTGGGTCTGCACCATAGGTGCTTTTCAGAAGCAAGCCTGGTGAGGTCGGTCCAGACAGACAGCGTGGCCGGGGACTGGGGGAGGACAAGCTGCATGACGGCAGCGATGTGCACCACGTCCCCTCGCTGAGGCTTCCCGTGCTCCTGCGACAGTCCCTGGCACTCGTTCTCATCCAGCAGCGTCTGCTGCATGATGAATGAGTGCTGGGGAAGACACGAGAAGGTGAATGAAACGTGGCCTCTGTGTCTGATCCTGGTGAGCACACAGGTGAGCAGGGAAGCAGGGCCACGTTACCACGTAATTGCACTACAAAGATCCTGCTGGAAAGACCCTAGTGGATCCCAGGTGGACCTTGGGGTATGCAGGAGGGCACCAGGTGGCAGTGGGGAGAGCCCCGGGGAGCCTGCATGTGGGGGGTGATGGGACACTCTGGCCAAGTCCAGACAAGAGCCAGGCAGGCCAAGACGGGACGCGGAGGCACTGGCGGCTGTGAGACCCCGAAGAGCCCCTGCGTCACCTCCTCCCAGTGACATGGGAGACAAGCCACTTCATGGCTCTGAGTCTCACTCTGTAAACTAACATCCCCACGCAGCGGCTGAGGGAGCGCACTTGTCCTCTCGCGGGTCAGGTGCTTGAGGCACCCACGCTCCTTTTGGTTCCAAGTCTGGGAAACACAAGCTGGGCAGGCGGCCGCTGCCCTTCTCCCATCCCGGGAGGACAGGGGACAAGGCGAGGCTTGCATCAAGTGTGGCCCCTTCACACCGTCACATTTACCTTCTTCCTGGGAGAAGCGGGGAATTGTTATGAAGCAAACGCAAGAGCCGTATGTGAGTGGCACGTGGGGTGAGATCCGGAGCAGGGGAGCAGGCCCGCCCCAGGAGATCTGCAGGACAGTGGGGTGCGTGTACGAAGCCGGGCACGAAGCAGATCCAGGGGAGCCTTGCTGGCCGTGGAGGGAGGTCCCAACCTTGTTTCTACAGCAGTGGAGGCGAAGCAGCGACTCCGGAGCCTGTCCACCTCTCGTCTCTTGGCTGTGTCGTCATGAGCTCCTGGATGCCACTCATGCTGGTGGCAAAGGGCTGAAGCTCGTTGTGAGGGGCTCCCAGGCCATCCAGGAGCTGGTGTTCTTGGAGGGTAGTGGCGGCTGTAGGCACGGGCAGGTGGACGGCTGGAGACACGGTCCCCACAGGGTCTGAGGATGCTCAGCTGTGCAGAGTGGAGAGGGGAAAAGGAGGAGCAGGAATGATATCAAGACAAGACAATAAAATGAGATGTGCGGGGGTGCCCAGATGGCACGGTTGGTTGAGCATCTGACTTCCGCTCAGGTCATCATCTCAGGGTCAAGGGATGGAGCCCCTGCATCAGACTCTGTGCTCAGTGTGAATCTCGCTTAAACTTCTCACTGCCTCTCCCTCTGTCCCTTCCCCCACCCCAAATAAATAGACGTGTCTTTAAAACAATGAGATCTGTAGAACAATACCGGGAGATACCCACAGGAGGTGTGCGGGCACGAGCCTTGAACTGGAGGTTGTACCACCTGGGATGCAGACTGCCACCACGCCGAGCGGGGGCCTAGAGTGGCGAGGTGTGCAGGCCATGGAGCTGGGCCTTGCCAGATGCTCGGTGCCCACGGCGAGGCGCAGCAAGGTGGGCGTGGGAAGGAGGCCACACAGCGCACACACCTGTAACGCACAGCCCTTGTGAAGCTGCTCCACTGATTTTTCAGTCAGCGTCCCTGTGACTGGCTCTCTAGGGCCTCTCTTACTCTAGACCACATCTAGGGCCTGGGGCCTCGCAGATGTCCTCCTGCAACACAAAGTTCAGTACGACTTACTGGCCCCTCATCTCCTGTCTTCACCTTGGAGCTTCTCCCATTTTGGAGGTCTCTGGTCTGGTCTCTGATGCCAGCAGGAGGGGTGGGGAAGAGAGAAGGCATTCAGGCTTTGCTCCAACATCCCCAGGCAGTGTGCAGCCCCTCCAGGGTGGGGCTGGGAGGAGAGGGGACCAGGAGACAAAGACACCCTCTCTCAGGGCTACTTTGCTGTGACTTGAGTTCACGACCTGCTCGGACCAGAGTGTGAGCCTGATGTACTTGCTGTTGGGGTGAGACCCTCCTTGTATTGGTGCAGGGACCTTCTGTGCTAGCTTAAGGCAACCTAGGGAAAAGGATGGGATGAGCAGAACAAGGATACTTGTAGGGCATGCCTGCCGGAGCTCAAATTCAGACATCCCAGCAGCTGTCCAAGCAACACGGACAGGACGTGGCACCTGATGGGAGGAAAATCGGGGCCCCTCCCCCTCCTCCCATCACTGTGAACAAAGAGCACTGCCGGTTAGCAGAATTTGTGGGACCCTAGTAGGCAAGGTGGACGCGAGGCCCTATGGTCCCATATCGCAAGGCAGGATACACAAGGGGAGCTTTGGGGTTGAGAGACAGTAGCTTTATCGCCGACTGTGTCCTGGGGTTCAAGTGTGCTCCCATGGGCAGACACTAAAGAGTGTGAAAGGGCCGCATAAGCTGGGCCCCTGCTGCTGACATTCAACCAGAACAGAGCTGCATGCCTGATGCAAGGAGGGCCTGGGAGTTCTTGAATGCCTTGAGAAACGGAAACAGACTTGGCTGAGCACCTGACACGATCCGCGACTGGTAGCTCACCTAGGAGGTGGCCGGAGCTGGCCCTTTCCAGCTGCACTGCAGGCCACATTCTCCACACCCAGTGCGGCTTTCCGCATTTTTCTTCCAGCTGCATGCTTCCACTCTGCCTTGGCCCTGGGCATCTAGAACACTGGCCGGGCATCTTACCTGCCTCCCGGCTGAGCTCTTGGGTCCCTGGACTGCTTCCACCCAGAGGCCCACAGTACCTAGTGCACAGAAAACCCTTCCTTTTGTCCCATGCCAAAGTGCCTCTTGCTCCCAATGCTCCCTGCCCCACTCCCCACAGCCTCGGGCATCTCCCACCACACTGGCCTTCCCAGTTCCCATGGAGTCAGGCCGGGGCACAGCACAGGTCTAGCTTGCAGTGGTTCACCCCACATTCCCTCTCTTGCCCTCTTCTTGGGGATGGTTGCGCTGCACCCTGACCACCAACCCGAACAGAATCTTCTCCCCCCTGCCCCTCTCTGAGACTGCCAGCAACTTCCCTCCTCCAAATCCCCGGAGCCACAGGAAGCGTCTTAGGAGACAAGCTGGTACAGCTGCCTGGTGCTCACAAGATACCCCACAAAGGGAGTGATCCCGTATTCCCCTGAAGAGAGTTAGACAACTGTGAGTCCTTTAAAACTGTGCTTTTTAGTAACAGTCATGTCGGTTCCGTGCTCTATTGCAAACAATGCTTGTCTTTGGAAATGGATTCTTCTGCTTCCTGAGTGAGCTTAAATTCCAGGAAGGACCCATCTTTCCCCCAGCTCTGTATCACTTCCAGGGTGGAAGCTGGGCTCTAAGCGAGGGTCCAGGGCCTCTGCTGCCCACGAGGAGAGATCACAGCCTAACCCAGGACTGCAAGAAACACTGGAGCAGAGGTAACTTAGGACCACGTGTGGGGGACAGTGAAGGTGCACAGGCACCCTGCAGAGTGCCTCCCCCTGGGATGCTGCAGAAGAGAGCCAAAAGAGAGCAGAAATCTGTTGGAAAGGGCCCTTTGTCTCTAGGACACAGGGAAAGACTGGCATCCTGTGGCCATGTGTTAGCATTACATCTCGGAGCGGAAAATGCATCGAACTTAATCGGATACTGTCACCAAATCATCAACTGTTAGAGCCGCCAAGGACTCCATAAAACACATCTAGGGATTTTTAAAGGAAATAATGTAACACGGCTTATTTTCATTATGGATAAGTGCATCAAATGAAAGTATGCTCTTCATAAAGCAAAATATAGGAACTTCCAGAGAACAAATCGCTTTTCATTTTGAGTTCATATGATGATAATCTATCAGCCACTTCAGTGGAAGCACATGTTAATAAGTAATGAGTGTAACTAGCCTTTTAATTATGTCACATTCTAATTTGGAGGAGTGACGGAGCATCTGGGAGTTCGTGAGGCAAGGACTGTGACTTTTAGAGTCCGATTCTCTGAACAGTGGACTGGACTCCACAGCCACAAGGAAGCCCCCACATCAGAAGCCAGATTCTAGACATCCCTCCAGGGCTGGTGACTCTGACACAAAAACGCAACATTTTTCTTGGAAATTTGATACGAAAAATGATTTAAAAAAAAAAAAAAGAGCAAAACCCCAAAACGAAAACCAAAACCACCCACTATTTTTTTTTTTGTAAGCTAAAGACTCATTTGTTTTCCCAAGTGGATCATGCCATCAGGAGCTTGTTATGAACAATACTTTGCATAGCAGATCTCGTGGATTTGGTCCTGTTCCGGTCACCTTTCACTTACATGACAGCTAATGCTCTGTAAGGGAATACCAGCTCAAATAGGCCACTCACTTGAGAATTTATAGCCAGGTTTGTGGTTCTAAATTCACTGTTCACGGCTCTCTGCAGTGTGGACACTTGCTTGTTTCCATCACAATGACAAACAGGTGTGGCTCCTCATGTGGCAAAGAGGAAAAACCCAATTTTCAGGATTCCTCAATGAGTGGCGTATATCAATTCCCATTATTACCTACGACGTGTTTTTGCATAGCCTGGAAGGTAAGAATGAGTTTTACATTTTTTAAAAGATTCCAAGTCATCTCTACACCTAACCTGGGGCTCGAATTCACAACCCTGAGATCAAGAGTCACGTGCTCCACCGACAGAGTCAGGCAGGAGCCCACGTTTTATGTTTTTAGGTGGTTCTTTGCCAACCAAAAACTAATGACAAATATGAAGGGCGATCTGTAGTGCCCCCAAAGCCTAAAATGGTTACCATGTGGCCCTTTACAGAGAATTTACTGACGCTGCATTACACAAACAAGACTTTTGTTTCTTTCTCTAAATGCCTTAAGGACGGTTTGAGATAGGCAGAAGGAGAAACAAACGCACTTTCATTTCTGAACGAGTGCTCTTTCTTTTTTACCCTCAATTAGTTGCAGCAAATTTGGTCCGCTCTGACATTTACTAAACACCTATTGTGTACAGCACTTCACAAGGTTTAAAAGAAAAACGGAGAGGTCTTCGGAGACATGAAAGTCACTGTGATCCTATTCAAAATGTTTTGTTAGCCCAAAAAAAAAAAAAAAAAAAAAAGTGCAGAAAAGAAGGCAGGTGTCACTCCGGTTGGTGGAAGTAAAACATGGGAGCTGGAAGGATTACCTGGATTACGGGGCTGATTCTAGCTGGTGGGGCTGGGAGGAAAACGTTTCCGGCAAAAGGGAAGAAACAGGCAAAGACAAAGGCAGGAAGGCGTCAGGGAGAGTTCTCAGTGCCGGCGACAGGAGGTGCGCTGTGGGTGCGGGCGGACCGCCCAGAGGAAGGAAAGGCTGAAGGCTAAGCTGGTGTTCCCACTAAAGTAATCTGGAAACAAAACAAACCACAATGCTCACTTGGGAAACCTTAAATTAAAGGGAAAACCTATCTGTCTGGGATCCGAAGCCAGAAATGGAAAATCCTCAGGGCGCATACATGGTCTCCTCTCCCCTTTCTCTAATGGGCCCACGGCGGGGTTGGGGTGGGGGTCGGTCTCCCAAGGCATGTCTGCTTCGCGCTGGGCTGCTGCGCACTCCTTCCCCTTTAGGCCTGGCTTCTCTCTGCTCTTGGGTAAACAGACCCATCAAAGCAGCTCCTCTCGCAGGCGCCATCTGAGGCGTCAGGGACAAGAAGTGCAGCTGTCCGGTCTAGGATACCGGGCTCTTCACGCACAGCACGTGCCAGCCGCAGGTTCTGGGCAACAGGGCGGGGGTGGCTTGGGGCAGGAACCAGACGGCTTTCGTGGAAGGGCGGTTCCAGCTGCAAGTCCGTGCGGAGCGCTTTGGCAGGGGCTGGCGCGGTCCGCACGTCCACTCCACAACCGAGCGCTAAGAATTCGGACTCCATCGCCAGACGCCGGGAAGGCTCGGCACGTTTCTGCGCAAGGCAGCGACCCTGGAGAAGGGCATCCTGGTGGCGGGGGAGAAGGTGAAAGACCTCGTTCAAGATGAGGGTCGGAGCCCGACTGTACCCAGGAACCGCGGGGAGAGGGTTTTTAACTTTTTCCCTCTGAAGAGGCATGAACCCGGGATCTGGCGGTGGCTGGCCGCGGGCTGACCGGGCTTCGGGCCGCGCGCGGGCCTCCAAGCCGACGAACGGACGGCAGGGGGAGCGGGCAGGAAGGACGGCCCCGCAGAAGGACGGACCGCCTTCGCGAAGGCCGCGGCGAGGCGCTCAAGCGCACCCGGCACGGCCTCAGGATCGCTCGGGGGCGTCCGCCGCGCGGGCCGTCGGGAACCATAGTCCTCCAGCGCCTCGGGGTACCCGGCCGGACTCGCACAGAGCGGTTCCCTCCGGTTACAAATCCCACACCTGCCCGTCCGGGTGCGGGTCCTTCCAGTCTAGCAGGCGCCTGAGTGACGTCATCACGGGGGTCACCGCCCCCTCGCTGAAGGCTTTAGGTGTCTATGGAAAGTCTGTCCCACCTCAAGCCGGCAATAAGCGATTAACCCCCTACAGGGCACAAGGAGCGCCCCTCCGGTGCCTCTCATCGACCTGACTCTTCCTTCGTGGGCGCATCTCCCGTCGCCTCGGCCCGGTTCCCCTTCCCATTTTGCTCAGGCGGCACTGTGGTCAGCCCCATGCCGCGGCGAGGGGCGGGGCGACCTAGGGCGGGGCGGGGTCCTGGCTGAGCCGTGTCGCGTTCGGGGGCCGCGCCGGGTCGCGTTTCTCTCTAGTGCCCGAGGCGGCTCCGTTCGGGAGAGCCTTTCGCCAGCTCCACGGGGACCTCTGTGCACGGATGGACCCGCCCGGACCCGGCGGGAAGCGGCCTGGCAGGCGGCGGCCCCGGCGGCGTCAGCAGAGGGAGGACAGGGCCGAGGCCGCGGGTCCCTGAGGCGCGCGGGCCCACAGGGCCCGGCGTTGGCACCATGATGCCGGGCGAGACTCACTCGGCGGCGCCCGGGACGGCGGCGGACCTCTCGCGGTGTCAGGGCTGCGCCTCCCTGCAGCAGGTGCGGCGCCTTCCCGGGCCCAGGGCACGGAGGAGCTCAGCCGGCCGACGAGGGCGAGGGCGCGGGGCTGGGGGTCTGGGGGTCTGGCCGCGCAGGCTGCGCCCCCGCGCGCTGCTCCCGCTCCGCGGCGGAAGCTCCCCCTCCTCCCCTCCCCGCTCCCGTTTCTACTGCAGTTTGGGGAAACCGCCTCTCTTGCTTTGTTGAGGCTTGCAGCCCAGGACCCGTTTGCCGGGATGCGGGTGGGGGGGGGGGCGGAGTGAGCGAGTTCGGGAGGGCCCCTTCCTTCACTTACCCGGTCTCAGGGCTCCCCGGGGCTGACTTGGAGCTTGACGAGTGATGGGCGAAATGCAGAGGGAAGCTCCCTCTCGGAGGGATGAGATTTTCGATTGCTCTGGTTCACCCTGAGATATTTTTTGCCTGGAGACGCGACGTGCGGGTTGGCTGGGAGGGTCATCCGTCAGTTAAAGGGTTGCAGTACTGGAAGTTCCTAACAGCAGAAGGGCCTGTTCTCCACAGTGACAGAAGAGGAGTTACTAGTGTCTGACTCCAAGGCCTGTGAGGTAGTGGGAATTGTCCCAAGTACTCATTTCCGAGCAGATCCTCTTCGTTGTCCGATATCCAGAGTTTCTTAGCGTCTAGGGTCAGTGCCTTTAATGGCAAAGTAGGACACGCCCTCCCTCCTAGATTGAATTAAATTATCACCCTTTCTTCCTAGTGTTCTAGGCACCAGGGTCACAGTGGTGAACAAAATAGATGATCTGCTCTTAAAAGTAAGACACGTGTCCACGTCCGACTGTAGAGTATTTTAAATATTCCGAAAATAAAGGAGGAGTGGGAATGGTGGTCTTGTCTCTTGGCTGGGTTGGTGGGCAGGATGTTTTTGGGGAGGTGAGATGGGGAGATCTGGATGTTGAGCAGAAGAGATGTGGGAGGAACTTTCTCCATGGAGGGACTAACAGGCGGGAAGGATGTGAGGTGAGAAGGAGCAGGGTGCCTTTAAGAAGCGGACCAGCGTCTGGTTGACATGAGCTCGGTTCAGAGGGGAGAGTGGCTGTGGTGAGGAGACCAGAAAGGAATGTAGGCTACAGGCTATCAAGATAAGCTGCCCTTTTTTTTTTTTTTTTAAAGTGCATTATCTGTGTGCTGATCCCAGATGTTTTAAGTATACAGAACAGGGGACAGGAAGGGATCATGCACTGGCATTCTGGATGGAAGGGAAACAGTTAAATCTTTGTTTGAGTTGAGCAGCACTGTGTAGGCGTATATACCTGCATTTTTTCCCTCCTTAAAACCCCAGGAGCATGAGTGAAGTTCTCTTGCATCTTTAATAAATTGTATTTATTCTTTGTGCCAGTTTCATCCTGAAAGTATTTATAGGTCACATGCTGTGTTTTAGGCAATGTGATTGTAGCAGCAGGAAAAAAGGCAAACATTCTTGATCTCTTGGAGCTTCCATTCTAGGAGGTGGGAGGAGATAGATTAAGCAAGTTACATGAGAAGGTAATATGGTAGAGAAAAATTAAGCAAAGAGAGTGGAAAGGACAAATGGGCCAGGAAGGGGTACTGGCTGGTGGAATTTATGTGGGAAGTCCTTGGAAAGCCTTTCTGAGAAGGTTATATTTGAGCCAAGGTGGAGAGAGAAGCACCTCTGGACGTACTTGAGGAGAGCGCCCCATACAGTGGGAAGATCAGGTGTGGAGGCCTGCTGCGGGCGTGCTTGGTGTGCTTGGGAAGAGGAGGCGGCCACTCTAGCTGGGGTGGAGTGAATGTAGAGGTCTTGTCTGTTCTGGGCTGCTGTTACAAAAGGGCATAGACTGGTGGCTTCTTAGCAAGAGGAATTTATTCCTTAGAGTTCTGTTCACTGGGAAGTCCTAGATCAATGAGGCATGGGCAGATTGTGTGTCTGAGATGGCCTGATTCCGCTGTTTTCTTGCCCTGTCACCTGGTGGGTCATCTAATGGGAAAGCCGAGCTTTGTGAGGTCTTCTTTAAAGGGCACTAATTCCATTCATGGGGGCTCTGCTCTTATAACCTGATCACTTCCCAAAGGTGTCCCAACATACGAATTTGGGGAGGGGGGGGCACAAAAACAGGTATAGCAGTCAGGAAGTCCATCAGTAAAAGAAGGTTGGGTTTGTGTGGGCCCTTAGACACCATTGCAAGGATTTGTGCTTTTACTCTGAAAGGATAGTGAGTTGTTGGAGGCGCCTCTGCAGGAGAACAGCTGGCTTGAGTTACGCTTTTCAGTTGTGGATCTGGTCTCTCCAAAAGCCTGATTTGCCCATGGCAGCTCTCATCTTAGCTAAAGGTGGCACCTGGCCGGAAACTTTAGGCGTCTTCCTTGGTTCCTGTCTTTCTTTCACATCCTGACCACCTTCATGACTCACCCCCTCCTCACTGGTCGCTGCTGCTTCCAGTCCTGGAACCCAGTGTGCTCTCTGGCATAGAGGTTCTGGCTCCAGTCTCCTGAGGACACTTCCTCTTCCCCACTCGCCGCATTCCTCCTCGTGTTCTCAGAGCAGCAGTCTTTCAGTCCAGGGTCTGCACACCTGTTCCTCCAGGGGCCAGATCCTCAAGATGTAGGGCTTGTGGTCTGTTGATAGGTCCTCCACCCATTGTTCATAGGTCCTCCACCTGCTTGGACAGGGTGCAAGCAGAGCAGGCAGCAGTAGAGGGGTGGGCCTAGCTGGGCTCCAGGGGAACTGGATTTACAAAAGCAGGCCCTGCCTTTTCAGATCTCTTTCCTAGGTCAGAATACTTGCATTTGGGTTTTTGCCTGGAACATCTTTTTAGGGGAAGAGGATGATTCGTTACGTGTAGAGTCTCAAATGAAAAATTTTCAAAGGCAGGCTGAAAAAATAGGTTCGCGGCAGATCATTGAAGATCTTGAATGCTAACCACCTTTAAGTTTTATACTTATTTTTCCAGGGTTATGGAGTAGAGAAGGATTTTGCACATTACCACGGAGGAGCTGTGTTTTTGGGGAAAATAGCAGGCGGTGGTGTACAGGTTGGGTGGGAGGAGGTGCAGCTGGCTGCGGAACGGTATTTTCCAATGCGCACTGCTCATAACAGTCGCCTGGGTGTGAAGCTTCCCAGGAGTGGGAATAGGAAGCGAAAGGGTCTCAGTGTGGGACACTACCAAGGGGGGATGGATTTCAGATCTGGGGACGAAAAGATCCAGAGATTAAAACCAGAGTGACGGAGAGCTGTTAGAGGGAAGAGAAGTGGAAACCAAGACAGAAGAGGTGTTGGAAATGTGGGATTGAAGTTCTGGAATGAGGTCAGAGTTGGAATTTTCAGCTGCTTTCACATTTGCCGTTTGTGGGACACGGGCCCCCAGAGCATCTGATGGCCTGCTGAGAAGATCGAGCAGAGGCCTGGCTGGGTTGGCGCGGAGTTCCTTTGAGAATTTTTTAGGGGGAGAGATGGTGATAGGAGAACGGGTGAGCGTGTTCTGTCCTTTAGAGAGACTTTGAGAACCTTTGTGGCACATCATGAGACGAGGTGCCGTCCTCAGGAGTCGTTGAGGGGAAAGCTGGCTACTGACGGGAGATGGGCGTGAAGTGGTGAGAGAAGGAAGTAGGGAAACACGCACTTAGGAGATGAGGGTGGGAAAGTTTGAGAACGGAGCAGGTGTCAGTCAGGATACATCACCTTAGGAGAGGCTGCCAGGATCCCTCCTTGAGAGACACTTGCGTCAGAGAGCCTGGCGGGTGCCCTGCACGGAGAAGGTGGCTGGCTGGGTGGTTTCACAGGGGCACTTTGCACCTGACCGGAAATGGGCAGGCAGGCTGCAGGTGTCTCCCCGCTGGAGGTGGTCGTGGCCACACCGTGCTCGTTCTGAACCGCAGCGGGAAGCTGTCTCGTGGTGGGGCCGTCTTGTCTTCTTGCTGGAACTCTTTCTCCCTGTCGTCTTTGCAGCGGTGTTGACAAGTGGGTGCCATGTCTGTGACCTGGCGCGCCATTCGCAGGTTTGTGGGTTAACCGCCTGTTTGGCATCCTTTGTTTTGTAGTCCCTCGGTTCACCTCCTGTCTGTGGCCCCTGAGTGATGGTGATGGTTGGTCACGGAGCTCCAGTCCAGGGTCCCTACGGGTTGCTGGACGTGAGTAGTCACATCGGAGCAGCGTGGGTCCTTCCTGTGGGGGCCGTGTGCACTTACACACTTCTAAAGCTGAGTTTTAGAACTCAGAACTTGTGCCGCACAAGTTCCTCTGTTCTGGTGGAGGAGAGCCCCCTCTTCACGAGCATCGTTCACTGCAGAGCAAAACAGTTCAACGCTTGGGAATCCTGGTGAGAGAGCGCATGGTTATACTTTGGAGCTCATGCCACTACAGTAGATTCAGAATAGATGGTGTTCGGCTGCCCTTGGTGCAGATTTGAGCCTGTTATTTATATGAACTTGTGTTGGACGCCCAGTGATAATTGCCAGTGGTTTGAACTTCATCGTCTGGAACCTAAGTCATGATTTCTCTGAGATGCACTGATTTGTAAATGATTATATGACAAAGAAGGCTCACAGAATTGTAATTCATTCCGTGAGTAAACATTTCTTGGGCATCACTGGGTCTAGGATGCCATGCCTTGTTTTGGAATACGGTCATGAACAGAAGAGGCTTGGGGCTGCAGTTCTAGTCGGGGTGACGGATGGTGAGAAAGCGACCACAGAAGGAGTATATAAAATAAGTACCATGCTGGGGGGCATACAGGGGAGCCTGGGAGCACCTAGGAGGGGCAGGGGAAGGCTTCCTGGAGGAGGTGAATCTGAATTGAGGTCTGTGTAAAGGATGGTTCTTAGTTGAGTAAGAGAAAGAGATGGAAGGAACATGTTGTGGACAGAGGGCGCCTTGTGCAGAGACCGGGGTGGGAGAAGGTAGTTCGTGATGGAGGAGGCATGATGTGTGCGGTCAGGGCAGCCGAAGACTATGCATGTAAGACTGGGGCCTGCCTTCCCAGGAGGCAGAGCCTCTCACCTCATTTGGTGGAGAAGTTCCCTGAATGGAGTTGGGGGTGGGGGGGGGCTCACAACGTCCTGCCTTGTTCCAGTCCACTCTGTGCAGAGGATGTCCCATGGGGGTCCTTGAGCACCGCTTGGGAGATAGATACACTCAGCTGTGATGCAGGTCGGTGTAGACTTTACCTAAGAGCAGTGAATAACAAGTTAACAGGTAGGAGGAGGAAATGTCGCGTATCAGAGAGGATTCAAGCTGCACAGTGAGCCGGATCACCCCCAGCAGAGCACTTAATGGGATTGGTATGATTTTTAAAAATAATTTCTTTTGAAATAACTGAGAACTTACAAGGAAGTCACCAGAATAGTACCAAACACTCTGGTATTCTCTTCACCCCATTCACCAGGTGTTCAGATGTTTCCTCCTTGGCTGCGTCATCATTGATAGGCACACACACGCTTTCTTTGCCCCGCACGCCGCAGGGTGTGTTTCCCCACAATCTGAACGCTTTCCAACGGAATGAGCCTTCAGTCCTCCAGTCTGGACATGAACGTCAGGTGCTGCCGCTCCATCCCCTCCCCCTGGCCCTCCGGGTATTGCTTGTGGGCCCAGGAACCCCGCCTGCCTTGCTGGTTCTAGGTCTGGTTGGGGACATGTGTCGTAGAGCGCTGTCGTGTCTGTTCAGCCTCCTCCAGCTGAGACTTTCTCTGCCTTTCATGTGCCTGAAAGCTTAAAGAGCACATTCTCGTATTCTCCTTGGGAGGGTCTGGAGACTCTGTGGGAGGTCACACTGCAGGTATTCCCAAACCCACGCCCAGTTTCAGTGTCCTCCTGCTCACCAAGTGGCTTAATATAGTGAGAATGTACAAAGCTCCACTTGCCAGGAGAAAAGGCCATGGGGTGGGCCCTGCGGAAGCCCAGGGAAGGTGACTGGCCTCACTGAAGTTCTCCAGGAGTGCGCTGGGACATGGCACAGTGTCTCTTGGGCACGAGTTCCATATGCCTACCTAGAACTTACCCAAATTCCAGGCTCCCAGAAGGAAAGCAGGTTTCAGCATAAAGCACATCATGTAGTTAAGCCCAGGGAACCACTCTTAGCATTGGAAGAATGGTGGGAAACCTCTAGAAATCCAAGTTCTCAGACACCACCAGGGGCCCACCTTCCTAGCAGGCCTTTCCAGGGACAGTATCTCAGACCTGCTGGGTTAACTCTGCACGTACACCTTAGTGGTTGAGCGAGTGCTCTGGCCACCGGGTTAGTAGAGGCCAGAGATGTTACTGCACGGGGCACAGGACAGCCACCACAAATAAGAATCTTCTAGCCTATAATGTGAGTGTTGAGGTTGACTTTGGCAATGTGCTTGTCCTGTTATCACCTGTGTTTATCTGCTCCGTATCTGCACACTACTGACTCCTTTAGTATTGCCTTTTTCCCAGCCGTGCTGGCATCCCCGCTCCCCACCTCCGCCCCAGGAATCCTGGCTTGCCCCTTGACCAAGGTTATTCTGCTGCCCCCTCCTCGCCCTGTGTGCTCAGCCACTGTGTTGACTCCACTTCTCTGAGAAGGGAGGGAAGAGAAACATAGCCTGGATTTCTTTTCCCCAAGTGCTAAATGTTCACAGTGACATTCCAGAGGATGTTGTGTGGATAAAATTAAAAGAGTGTGCTTAAGAAAAGGAGCAAATGGGGAATGAAAAGTAATAGAACGTGCCGCTCTGGGAATTGTATTAGCTGTATAAAGGGCAGCTTGAGGGACCAAGCCAGAAGCCAGAGAAAGAAGAAAGATAGATGGTGGTTAGGGGAGAGGACTGGGAGGAAGCCTGAGCATTGGAGTAGGAGTTCCAGAAGAGCAAGACCACCGGGAGAGAAACAGCAGTCAGGGGAAGCACATCACTTTGAGCTCTCCCGGAGGGGTGCACCCTGCACCTCGCTGCCTCCCAGAGACTGGACGACGGTGGGGTGCAGGGTGTCCCCATAAATGCACACAGGCTGCTGAGACCCAGCCTCCTGCACGCCCACACTTCCGAGATACGTTAGAAATGGTTGCAACCATCGTAAAAAGCATTTGGACCAGAATGGAGAAAAACAAGAGCCTGTGTTGTTAGGGTGCCATGGTATCTGCCCGAATTTGAGCTCTGAGGAAAAAGTCAGGACCTGGAATTCTGTAGGAAGCTGAGACTTCGTCTGTGCTCCGTCTCCGGTTTTTCCTGTGTCATGTTTTGTGGTCTTAAATTCTTCTCTTTATCGAATATACATGAACACCGTTCAGAGAGGTAGCTAGATGTGCAAGACGTGTGAAGCCAGCCGTCAGTTCCCTGCTGACCTCTCCCCTTCCGCTTTGAACTGTACTGTGTGTTTTGTGATGAACTCTAGTATCGTGAAATAATAGCCTTCTATTGCTACTTCTTGTTTTTTAGTGTAGGGCATATTCAATTTCTGCCTTTGGAAGGTGCAGACTGAACTCCCCTTCCACTCTGTACCCCACCTGCCTGAGCATCCCTCCTGGAACCCCCCCACCCCCGTCGTCTTAGCCTGCATAGGGTTTTGCTTAAGTCATTACTCAGAGTGGATGTTATTATCACTACGTGTTATTCAGAGCTATACTCTGGAGTAAATTATGATTATTTTTCCTTTCCCGTGTGTTTTCTTGTTTCCCCTGATGAATGATGATATCCTCGATTCAATTTGCTCATCTCAAAAATGTTAAGGACATTTACCATATGCCAGGAACCGGGTTAAACCCTTTCTGTGGCTTATCCTGTCTACTCCCTAGAGCTGGCCCACTCTGCCCCTCCCAGCGTTTCAGTCCTCTTCTCTGTAGAATTGGAAAGGGTACTGAGGCAGGGGGAGGCTAAACAAACTTGCCCAAGGTTCACTCAGCCAGAAAGAGGTGGGACAGGAATTTGCATCCAGCTGCGTGTGACTCTAGAGTCCGGTTTCTGCACTGTTTCTTGCATAGTACTCACCATTACAGAACGGCATCTGGAGGCAAGGTGGAGAAGACGAGGCCAACTAACAGCTGGAAGAAGGATGGAAGCGGGGGCGGGGGGATCACTTGTACTTAAAAAATCGTAATTTAATTGCATGGCGAGTTTTACTTGGAATTCTCTGCCAGTTAGGTAGAAACATACTCTTTTTTTTTTTTTTTTCAGCATAACAGTGTTCATTGTTTATGCACCACACCCAGTGCTCCATGCAGTACGTGCCCTCCCTATTACCCACCACCTGGTTCCTCAACCTGCCACCCCCCACCCCTTTAAAACCCTCTGGTTGTTTTTCAGAGTCCATAGTCTCTCATGGTTCATCTCCCCTTCCAGTTTCCCTCAACTCCCTTCTACTCTCCATCTCCCCATGTCCACCGTGTTCTTTGTTATGCTCCACAAATAAGTGAAACCATATGATACTTGACTCTCTCTGCTTGACTTAGTTCGCTCAGCATAATCTCTTCCAGTCCCGTCCATGTTGCTACAAAAGTTGGGTGTTCATCCTTTCTGATGGAGGCATAATACTCCATTGTGTATATGGACCACATCTTCCTTATCCAGTCGTCCGTTGAAGGGTATCTTGGTTCTTTCCACAGTTTGGCGACCATGGCCATTGCTGCTATAAGCATTAGGGTACAGATGGCCCTTCTTTTCACTACATCTGTATCTTTGGGGTAAATACCCAGCAGTGTGATTGCAGGGTCATAGAGAAGCTCTATTCTTAATTTCTTGAGGAATCTCCACACTGTTCTCCAAAGTGGTTGCACCAACTTGCATTCCCACCAACAGTGTAAGAGGGTTCCCCTTTCTCCACATCCTCTCCAACACATGTTGTTTCCTGTCTTGCTAATTTTGGCCATTCTAACTGGTGTCAGGTGGTATCTCAATGTGGTTTTGATTTGAATCTCCCTGATGGCTAGTGATGATGAACATTTTTTCATGTGTCTGATAGCCATTTGTATGTCTTCATTGGAGAAGTGTCTGTTCATATCTTCTGCCCATTTTTTGATAGGATTATCTGTTTTGTGTGTGTTGAGTTTGAGGTGTTCTTTGTAGATCCTTGATATCAACCTTTAGTCTGTACTGTCATTTGCAAATATCTTCTCCCATTCTGTGGGTTGCCTTTTTGTTTTGTTGACTGTTTCCTTTGCTGTGCAGAAGCTTTTGATCTTGATGAAGTCCCAAAAGTTCATTTTTGTTTTTGTTTCCTTGGCCTTTGGAGACATATCTTGAAAGAGTTGCTGTGGCTGATATCAAAGAGGTTACTGCCTGTGTTCTCTAGGATTCTGATGGATTCCTGTCTCATGTTGAGGTCTTTTATCCATTTCAAGTTTATCTTTGTGTACGGTGTAAGAGAATGGTCGAGTTTCATTCTACATATCACTGTCCAGTTTTCCCAGCACCATTTATTGAAGAGACTGTCTTTTTTCCATTGTATATTTTTTCCTGTTTTGTCGAAGATTATTTCACCATAGAGTTGAGGGTCCATATCTGGGCTCTCCACTCTGTTCCACTGGTCAATGTGTCTGTTTTTATGCCAGTACCACGCTGTCTTGGTGATCACAGCTTTGTAGTAAAGCTTGAAATCGGGTAACATGATGCTGCCAGTTTTGAGAAACGTCCTCTTAATGCTTTCACGCCACCAGATATTCTAGCGCTTTCTTAACGGAAAAAATTCCCTCCTGAGCCTTTGTATCTGCTGTATTCTGGGGAGCAGCTCCCTTCTGGGATTCCCCTTACCTCTGTTTTGGTTGCTGCGTCATCTTGTCTGGGTTTACTTCCATGCTTTTGGTGGATCGTGTTTACATCCTTTAGTACCTCCCTAAGTAAGGATGTCTGGGAAGTAAATTTATAGGAATTCTGCAGATTTAAAAATGTCTGTTTCACCATCCCAATCGATTGGTAGCTTGTACAGGTTTTATCTTGGAATTCACTTTCTTCAAAATCTTGAAGACTTGTTTTCTAGGTCCTAGGTAGCTGTTGAAGGCCTAAGCCACTCTGATTCCAGATTCTTTGTATATGAGGGTTTGGTTTTATTTTTCTCTTGGGATTTCTGTAGGGTCTTTGCTTGTCTCTGATGCTTTGAAATTTGGTACTGGTGTTCCATGGTTTGGATGCTATTTCTGTTTATGTGCTGGGACCTTTCAGTTTGGAAACTTCTGGCTTCAGTCTGAGATTTCAAGAATATCACAATTTCTTTGACTGTCTTTTCTCTTACTTTCTGTTTGGAACTCATTGTTGGGCATGTGAGGACCTCACACCGATACACCAGTTTTCATTTGTCCTTGTTCTTTCTCACGTCTGTGTATTGCATTATTTGGAGGAACTTTATTTTTTATCATCAAATCTTCTGAGGCTTTTATTTTGCTTCCTTGTCTTTAATTTAGTTCGGTAGTTTTAGATATAATTCACATAAAATTCATCCTTTTTATGTGTACAATTCCGTGGGTTTTAGTGCAGTCACAGTTATGCAACTCTGTCACCGTTTTGTAATTGTAAGTCACGTTCTTCTCCATCCCCCTCACTGCGCCCCTGCCAGGAGCCCTCTTAGGCATTAGCAGTCATTCCCTGTCTCCCTTACTCCCAGTCCCTGGCAACCACTAATCTCCTTGTCTTTGGATGTGCCTGGTGTGGACAATTCATATGAATGGACTCGTGTGGCCTTTTGTGACCAGCCCCTTGCACGTAGCACAGCGTTTTCAAGGTTTATCCCTGTGGTCGCAGGGGTCAGTCATTAGTTTTCATTGCCGAGTAATCACGTGGTATGGCTGTGTGATATCTCATTTATTCATCATTTGATGCACCTTTAGCATATTTCTGCTTTTTGGCCAGTGTGGATAATGCTCTGAGTCACAGAGTTCACGTTGGGCATGGATGTGTGTTTTCGGTTCTCCTGGGCATGGTCCTTGGAGTGGAATTGCTGGATGACATGGTGAACTGTGTCAGACATTTGAAGAAATTGCCAGACTGCTGTGCTGCAGCCACTCTGTGTCAGCCTCGGGCACAGAATCCAAGGCCCGTTTCTCTGCGTCCTCACTGACGCTTGTCATCTGCCATTTTGGTTTTAGCCATCCTCGGGGGTGTGGCTATTTTTAATTTTTAAGAGCTTTTAAAAAAAATTTCTAGGAACTATGTATATCCCTTTCAAAAATATTGTTGCTTTGTGAATATAACATTTATCTCTAACCGTATTACTTTTTGAAGTTTTCTTCTCAGTTTTTGTTTACTCCAAGTTGCTTTGTCTTATTCGGGTCTCACTTTGGTGTTACAGGTTTTTCTCTGATACGTGGAAATCCATGATTGTTCCTGTTAAAACTGTTGGCTAATATGTTCACTGGAAATGCTGAGTGTGTGGGGCTTCTGGACTCTGAACTTTGTTGCAGAAGGTCTGGTGGGCCATTTATTGGAAGGATATCCCGTCAGTGCTGGTTAGATGTCCTCAGAGAAAGCACTTTCTTCTCGTGTCTAGAGGGCAAAGGGTTGGCTGCCACTATCTGGGAGCGTAATGGGGACAAGCAGGTGGTCAGGGTCAGGTTAGTGTGCACAGGGCTGCCTCGTCCCTTTGTTTTTGGCACAGTGGTCACAGTATCCCAGGCAGAGAATTCTTTAAACAGCAGACCTTTTGCTGGATGGTGGGGTGGCAGAGAGATGGGAATTTGCGGATTTAACGCTTCTAAGGAAGCTTGCCGCTAGTCCTGTTCATGCTGCCCCCTCCCTCCTGTCTCAGAGCACCCCAGCGTCACAGACTCTCCCCTCTTCCGACCTCTCCCACTTTCTTGAGCCTGTTAAGTCAGTATTCTTGAATCTGCTTTCCAGTTTCCATTTGTCTGTTATTCGGCTTTTATCTTTGTGGGTTTTGCCTTTGGGGAAAAAGTTTCTTGGCTTCAGTTTTAGCTGCCTTTTAGGGAGGGAGTCAGAGTGCCCAGAAATCTGTTATTACTATATAATGAAAGGATGTTTTTGAATGTGGAAAGCAAGATATACATTAAATACAAATATGGAATGGTGCACTCATTGTTCTTTTGACTTACGATGTTTAGAGTTTACTGTATAGAATATTAGAATGGTTAAAGATATGAAAACACAAAATAAGAGCACATAAGTAGTAGAATAACAGAGAAGAATCCTTTTATTTTAGCATCTTGGGTGCAATAGAATTTTCTAAATATATCAGGAAAACAAAACATTTTAAAAAGTGAAAGATTTGGCTCTGAATATATATATATATATATATATATATATATATATATGTATGTATTTAAGATTTTATTTATTTATTTTACAGGCAGAACATAATTAGGCAGAGAGGCAGGCAGAGAGAGAGAGGAAGGGAATATGGCTCCCCGCTGACCAGAGAGCCCGATGCAGGGCTTGATTCCAGGACCCTGGGGTCATGACCGGAGCCAAAGGCAGAGGCTTTAACCCACTGATCCACCCAGGTGCCCCTGAATATATATATTTTTTAAAATGTTATTTATTTATTTGAGAGCGAGCGTGCGGGAGAGAACAGGAGCAGGAGGAGGGGCAGAGGGAGAGGGAGAAGCAGGCTCTCCACGGAGCAGGAAGCCTGATGTGGATTCCACCCCAGGGCTCCGGAATCATGACCTGAGCCAAAGGCAGACTCTTTTTTTTTTTTTTTTTTTTTTAAAGATTTTATTTATTTATTTGACAGAGAGAGATCACAAGTAGGCAGAGAGGCAGGAAGAGAGAGAGGAGGAAGCAGGCTCCCTGTGGAGCAGAGAGCCCGATGCGGGGCTCGATCCCAGGACCCTGGGATCATGACCTGAGCCGAAGGCAGCGGCTTAATCCACTGAGCCACCCAGGCACCCCCAAAGGCAGACTCTTAAGGGACTGAGCCCACCAGGCATCCCTCAGCTCTGAATATTTAGAATTTCTGCATGCCTACCTTTGTGGTTGTATTTTAGTGATCAAGTGACAGACATTATGTGTATATTTGTAACATTTAATGAAATGTTGCTATTCAAATATCGCAGCTCATAGGAAAGTGCAGCCGGACCAGTGAGCAGAGTTAAGGTGCTATTAATAAGAGAGAAACTGAATGGCAAGAGATTTCTCAGTCACACTCCTAAAGAAATATAAGTGGAAAAATATGGCTCTAAGATTTTCATAGCTCATAACTATGCAGGAAGCCTATTTGGACTTGATCCTAAGGAAGTGAGTATCTCACAGGAATGGGCAGGGACAGTGATGGTATGCGGATGGTGGAGACAGAAGAACCCGAGTGGCCTTCAGTGGCGCGTCGGTCGACTGAGCACATGCAGGTGTCCTTTACGTACGCAGGACCACTTCTGAGAGGAGAGCCACAAGGAGGAATAGAGATTTTTAATTGCTGGTGGGAGTAAAAGAAGACAAAGTGTTTGTTTTTAAGATTTTGTTTATAAGAAAGCCTGTGCGCGCTTGCCCCGGGGTAAGGGGCGGGGAATGGAGAAAAAAGAAAGGGACCTGGAGACTCCGTGCTGAGCATCAGTGAGCATCAAGCCCCTGATCAGACCAAGCTGAAACCAGGAGTTGGTCAGACCGAGCTGAAACCAGGAGTTGGTCGGACCAAGCTGAAACCAGGAGTTGGTTGCCCAACGGACTGAGACACCTAAACACCCCAAACTTAGACTTCTTATTTACGTATTTCTGTGTGGACCTTTTTTACTTTAACTACTACGTTACATACCTGACTGCAAAGGAGATGCCCAGACTGCTAGTTAAGGGAAATATTTCTGTAATTCTGAAAACCATTTGGATTATCTAGAAAAAGATGCTTTAGGATAATCAGTAAAAACAAGTTCTTCTGAAGTATTTACTAAAGAAATACGAAGATATTAAGGGAAAAAGGGCCTTGAGAGAAAAAAAATAGGTTTTTAAATCTTAGTAACATTCCTAGCCGTGTTACTGATGATGTTTTCCTGTTGAACTGATAGCAGTAACTTAGAGCCAGATTTGTGCTTGGTCTCTAAAATATATACATCCCTTTAAAATGAATTTTTCATTGAATTTCCTCCCTACTTCAATTTTCTTATTCTTCCCATGGTATTTTTGGTTTTTTTTTTTAATGATTTATATGGCTTTTTGGTGTCTTAAATCCTTTCAGAGACAATGCAGACTGAGTTGTAGACTGATGATTACTGGTAATTGGTGAACTAAAAATAGTAAATACATACCAGATTCCCACTAAGAGCATACAGAGAGAGAGTCTGCACACCCCCTTACTGTCAGAGAGAGCGCTGTTCACCTAAAGCAAGATTCAGAGAGGTACAGCATGGGTTCAAGATCAGAGTAGGTCTGTGTTTCTCTGCAATGGAAATAATCCCTGTACGTATTTGTACGTTTATGTGAGAGTAAATATGTTCACGTTTTACAGTAAGTCACATGGTATGGAAAATATAATCATTCATATCACAGAAATAAGAGCTGACTGTAGTTTTTTTTTTCTTTCAGAATTTAAACGAGTATGTTGAAGCACTAATTACCTTGAAGCAGAAAATCATTAATACAGAGTGAGTATGTTTTCCTGTGTTTTGTTGCACTTTGTGAACCTGACAAACAAGCCAGAGCGGGTGGTGTATTAGGCCTTCAGTCTCTCACCTGAGCCCCTGGGCTGTGGGTCATGGTGGAACCCTGGTAGGCCTTGTCCACAGGCTGAAGCCTGTGTTGTTGATTCAGAGCCGTTTACAGCAGGCCTACAGGTCAGGAAGTGATTTTTCCTAGGGTGGCAATTTTTTTTAAAAATAATATTTATTTATTTATTTGACAGACGAGATCACAAGTAGGCAGAGAGGCAGGCAGAAAAAGAAGGAGGGGAAGCAGGCTCCCTGCTGAGCAGAGAGCCCCATGTGGGGCTCGATCCCAGGACTCTGGGACCATGACCTGAGCGGAAGGCAGAGGCTTTAACCCACTGAGCCACCCACGCGCCCCGGGTGGCAATTTTTTTAAAGCTGTTTTCTATCTTTAAAGCCTTCTTAGCTTTAGGACTGGAGCTCGGATTTCCTCACAGTATTTCATAGCCAAGGTAGGAGATTTATCATTGTTTTTAAAGTTCATATATCATTGCAGTGCTTTAAAAGAATTGAAGGTGGCGTATATGTGTGTACGTGTATACATATTTAATTAATTAAACATGTTTTGTTGCAGGAGGCCTAGGAAGAAAGGTGCCTGGCATATTTTGAAACATGATTTCAACAGTATTTTCTGGATCAGAAAAGTAACATAATTCTTTTCTTTGTTGCAGTAATTTATTAACAGAATATCAGAAGAAATGTGATGATATCCTTTTACTAGCTTTTTCCTTTGAATTTTTATTTACTTATTTGTAGTTTCTTAGAAGAACCGTGGGAATTGTCAGTTGAAGGTAGTGTTTACAGCCTCTAAAGAGGGAACCCTTCTGAGCAGCACAGTGAACAGGAGTCTTTACCTGTGAGCACATGATTGATGATGGTCTCTGTTTTAGAATATTCTGTTTTTGTCACTGATTTTCATTTTCTTCATGTCTCCTAACTTTTCAGTGGGTAGGTCTTTTTCATTTGTACTTGGGGCATGACAGGTTCTTCAGGCTTAGGAATAAAGTTAAGCTGAATAGTGTATTGCGAGAATTTCTCAGGGTTTTTGTAAAGCCTGCAGTGTAGGAATATTCGGAATAGTGGAAAAAAGGGCTTTTGTTAATTAGCTTTATGATTTGTAGAGAATGACTGTAGATAGATGGATAGATAGATTGGTCTCCATAATCACAGTGTGATTTTGTATTTACCAGACAAGTTTGGTGAGGATTTGTTCAGTAACCATTCAGTGCGCCTGTAGTGTAGTTGGCCTCTGGTGAGATATGTTATTGGTAGGGTGAAAATAGTGTGTGTAATTGACTTTTCTGCATTTCTTGGTGAAAACACCGTGAATGAAATCTCCCATGAAAATTAGCATGGATGTGTTTTCAGGGATTCACTGAAGTGCCGCTTCAGCCTAGGTCTTGGGACAGATGCTGCTCTTCAACTTTGGCAGGAACTCCAGGCCTGCTTTGATAGGGTTTCTGGCCTCCCAGAACTTCCACATGTTCACTGATTATGTGTTTGTGTTGGTACTGTCATGTCTGACTTGTCTGATTAGAGTAATAAAATCAAGGCATAAGACTTAGATTTTTTAGTACTGAATTTTTACATTAACAAATGTAGGTCAGTGAAAATTTGTCTTTCATTTGTTTAAATTCTCAGTCTGTTAAACTATAAACGTCTAGTATCACAAGAATAGTGTCTCTGATTATGAAACCTGTACAGAAACAGTTATTATAAATATTTTAATTAGCTAATAAATAGGAGATAGGTAGTCAATTAATTCCAATATCAGGAGAGTGTACTTTCATTATATTCTTTTTAGCATAAACTTTATGAGGTAATTACACATGTAATCTAGCAGGGAAATTGGTTTACTTTTAAAAATGTATAAAATTTTTAAATCGAAATTATTAAAATAGTTTATTAAAAATTGATAAACCTTGGAATTATGTTGGAATACCCATTTGGTGATATGGTAATCTTCTTCATCCTTGGGTACAAGTAAATATTGATTCTTTTTTTTTTTTTTTAAACACATTTGGTGTTTGCCCCAAATACGTATTTTTTGTACCATAGGTGTGCAGTAGTTTGCTCTTCCAACCCAAGGTGCTCATGGTGCCGGTTTAAATGGGTTTTTTATCCTTTTTTTTTAGAGATTTTATTGGAGAGAGAGAGAGCAGAGGGAGAGGGAGACTCTCAAGCAGACTCCCCACTGAGCAACGAGCCCCATGAGGGCTCCATCTCATGACCCTGAGATCATAGCCTGAGCCAAACCAAGAGTCAGATAGATGCTTAAGTGACGAAGCCACCCAGGCGCCCCTTGATTTCTTACCTTTTTGTGTAATTCTGACTGTTCTGTTAAGTTTATTATTTCCTTTTTCGGAAGGAGTGGATACATTTTATTTCATCAGGTATTTTTGAACTTCTCTTTTTTGCAAGGACTGGTAATTCAGGGTGAGTATAATCCCTAATCTGGAGAAGTGTATTTTCTGAGGCGTGTTGTTACAGAGACATGTTGTTACAGACATTGGCCCCCTCGGGGTGTATGCACAAAAACTTGTAGGGGGTGAAATTTAAAAGGATAATTGTTTTCACTGGCAGCATGAGATGGGAAATGAAGTTACCATATTGCATAAATTGTGAAAGTGAGAGATTATCTAGGTTTTATTGTTTCTTTTCTCGTTACTCATTGAGTATAGTGATATCTGGTTCTCCTTAGTACCTGACTCATGTTTGTTGGAATTATGCTCTGGACTATTTGAGAAAATTCAGGTTAGGCTTTTTGGGGATTTTGTTGTTTATAGGATCCAAGGTAGTGTTCATTTGTTGAATATTGCTTTGTGTTTATTCTCCAAACTCAGTGTTAATCATCGATGTAATTGAATGCCTTTTAATTTAGAGAAGTAGATATTTTGACTTTAGGTACATGTTATGGTAAGTAGAGTAATTTAGTAAAAAATTTTTAACACTGTGTTATAAATGGACCTTGGAATATTGTTTTCTAGGAATTGTGAACTTGCCTGATATATACATTGAACAGAGATTTTTACAGGTCATTTAAGTGAGTTTAATCTTCTGACAAGTATCAGATAAAACTAAGAGTTTTCTTTAACAAGTTTTACAGCTGCAGTTTGCAAGAAGGTAAGTACCTGTCTGCATGGTTGTTTGGGGGGTAGACATTTATAAGACTAGATTTATAAATAGTCAAAGCGCTGTATGGGATTAACCCATCATATAGAATGTTCTTAGATGGTCATAATAAAAGATTTTTTTTTTCCTAACTATTAAATTACCCACATGAATTCTTACCAAGGTCTTAACTTACAGCCTGGTATTTAACTTATTATTTTTACTGATGGCATGGCCATTGAAATGAAGCTTATTGTTGTCCACGTGAATTGGATTAATAATGTGGTTATCGTGTATTTTTTAAACAATTTAAAATGGAGTGAAAATTTAGCAGTGTTTCTGAATACATTCATCCCCTAGAAGAAGGCAAAACATTGTTATAAACCAGACCACAAATTGCCTGTCATTTAATTTGGATAAATGGGGATTGAGTTCAAGGTTGGAAAAACCTAATTATTATTAATATTACTTTCTGGCATATTGTTCTTTCATATATTGTCTATCTGACTGAGAATCTACTTCTCAAGTAGTTTATCATATACTTTTATTAGAAGCAGACTGTAACGTCAAAGAATAAAGAGCAGTGTGAAAATCATGTTGGTGTAAAAGAAAGGTATTAAAAAGAGAGATTCTTTTATTCCTTTTTTCTTCCAAGTTAGAAAAAAATAGAATTGCAGGAGTCGATGTATTTAATAAGTCGTTGTCGGTGCTCCTGTATAATAATGCTGACATCCTGTCTGTTTGTAGAGAGAATAGTACCCTGCACCACCAAGTGGAACAGATGCTTCAAAAAATTTCTCCTCTGCAGAAATGTCAGGAAGAGTTGGGGTCTTTGAAAGCAGAGCTGGAAGAGAAGAAGGTACCCAGAGGAATTTTCCTACAAAAGTTTATCTTCCACAAATTAACATCTGTTTATTCACTGTCATTGGTATGAGGGGGTATTTTATGTCTTAACAGAAGAAACAAGGGGTACTCGAGAATCACTGAGTGTATGCCTCTATTTAGAGAACATCGAACTTGTTAATTAATGGCTTGGTCCTCACAGTAATTACTAGCTCTCTGATGCTGTGTTAGTTGCTTATGTGGTCTTTGAGATTCTGCAGAGGAACCTTCAGGCTGGGAATTTTTAGGGCTCTGTGTGTCCTGTGTTGGTTGCCTTTTCACATTGGTCTTGCTGTAAGTGTGAAAGAATCTGCAAAAATTTAAACTCAAAGGTGGAGAGATCGTGTTCTCTGTTTCAAAATCAAGTTGCAGTAAAACAGTTATTTAAAATGCTGTAAGCTTGGGGGCAATACAAAAAAAATGCTATAAACTCGCTTGTTATAAATTTTGGTTTAGTCTTTTCAGGAGTCTTAGGAGAGAATTCATAGCTTTTACAGATAACATAATTCGAAGGCCAGTGAAGTTAGTTGGTTTTCATGAGACATATCCTATGTAAGCTGGAATGATGCCTGCCTCTCAGCCTGTTCAGTGAGCGCTCTTCATGGAGGAGTCTGGCTCTCAGTCATCGACAGGTGCTGTTTGTGTAATGCTGTGCACCGGGCTGAGGTCTTACGTACTTGAGCAGTGATTGGCTTTCCTCCTTCTGTAGAAAGTCTTCATTATATATGTAACTACTTGAAGAAGGTTAAACAGAAACAACCACAGTATTGAATTTTGTCTGCTTCCAATATATGACAATTTTGTCAGCTCTGTCTGAGGGGAAGCATGAACACTGGAGTGAGACCTCAGTGTGAAATGCTAATTGCTCACCCATTCTCTGTGACTTTGGAAAAATAAGTCAGCTTCTGGATCCTCAGACATCTCATCTAGAAAAGGGGGTTATAAAGTCCATGTGGCCTGTGGCCGTTAAAGACCTATCGCATGCACATTGTAGCAGGATACAGGGCTTGGCAACAGATTGTTGCCCGTCCCGTGGTGGCTGTCAGGAGGTGCCTGCTGGGTGTCGGTGGAACATCTTCCCCAGGGATCGTTAAATGTGATGATTTGCTTTATGTTTTTGTGTAGGAGTAATGATAGCTTATATTTGTTGAGCTCTAGAATTTCTTTAGATTTTGTTGAATTTTAACTGGTTGAGGAAAATAGTGGCTATTCAGTCTTAGGAAGATTTGCAGTTTCCTAAAATTAGTACATTTTAACTTGCGTAGCTTTGTTCGAAGAGACTGTTAAGCATCTGATTATCTCTATTAAAATGTTCAAAGAATATGCTTTGGTTTCCTGTCTAATATATGTACTCATTTGGTTAATTTTCTTACTGGTAAAAATGGTAATAATTTCACTTATCAAGGTCAAAGTTCAAAGTAAGTTCTCACCGATGGTCAGTGACTTTCAGATTGACAATAGCTATCTTTTTCTTAGAGTTCTCTCAAGTTGTACCAAGATACTCACCAGGAATACGCACGTGTAAAAGAAGAATGCTTGAAAACTGATGCTCAGTAAGTTTTAAAATGACTGTCGACATTTTTTTTCATGTCTGAAGATGGCTGGTTCGTAGATCGGTGCTCCCTCCTCTCTGTCTTTGGGTTTGGGCTGTTACTGTGAGCTTAAACTAGTAAGGCACTCAGCATTAGTCTAGAGGCCTGTCAAGTGGAAATTTGACCTCCCCTGAAGGATTATAAGGAGGATTGATAAATCTTGATATGTTAAAAAGCTGCACAAAGGAAGAACTCCACAGGAAGTGTTTGTATGTCTGTACACGTGCACGCACACACATCTGTGTGTTTTCCAGCATGATCGTCAGCTCCTTCCTCTGTACCGGGACTTTAACAGGTGTGCTGTGGAATGGGTGTCTTTGTTATCATTAATAAAAAGCTGTTTGAAAGCATCCAAGTGATGATAGTCACATGATTCACAGAGCTTGTGAGCTACACACACAGTAGTCTAATGTAGACGTGATGTCATGGTACCTCAGAGAGTTTCTCTTTGACCCCAAAATCTATCTGAAAACGGTGCAGCTCTCCAGCCTCATCTTGTCGTAAGATGGAATTGTGATCGCTACCACCACGCGTGCTCCCAAGAGTGACAGTGGCCAGGCTGGACTGGTTCTAGGAGGCCAGTGGGATGCATCAGCTTGGCCTGGACATGAGGCCATTGTGGCTCAGGGAGACTCCCAGATGTGGCATGACAGAAAGATACAGATTTCTAGAAATATTATAAACTAAATAGTGTACTCTTCTCTCTTAGTTTACTCTACCTTCAGAACAGTTGCTGACGATTTCAGTGGTTGATGCACAGTGCCCATCATGACCGACATTTCTTTGTTAAATTAATTTTATTAATTTAAAAAAATTTAATTAAAAAAATGTACCACAAATTGCGTGTGTATACTATATATACACCCACATATATATGTTAATATATATGTGTATATATGTAATATATAGATGTTTTCTTTTTTTTTCTAAAATTGCTTTCTCAGGAAGAAGAAACTAGAAGCCAAGGTGAAGAAGCTGGAAGGTAACTGGCACTGTTGTTATCTAGCTGATGGAAGCCACTGGTCTTCGCACAGATCATTGGTGACTGTATAGAGCTGTGGGACTTGATCGGCAGCCGGGTCATCATGTTTTTGAGGGCGCGCCGTGAATGACCAAGCCAAGAGCACCGTTAAGGAGAAGTTCGAATATTCCTTTCAGTTCCTGGATAGGAATATGGGAATGGCGTGTGGAAAATCTTTGAAATGTTGTGCACTCAAAATAATGGCAGTCCATATTTGTATCTTAAAAATCAGCAATCAGTAAAAGGATTTCATTTTGAAAGTTGAATATTGTGGTCAGACAAGAACTTTCTCATTTTTCTCATTTTTTCCTGAAATAAGTGGTTAATAGAAAGAAAAGGTTACTACTTTCGTACCAGGAGATTTGATGTTTTTAGGTAGTGATGACATGCTGCTGGTCCTCTACTCAGAGCATGGTTCATTTCTCATGTAGAGTGTGAAGGAAGAATGTCAGTTTAGCTGGCTTGGGGCATATAGGCAAGAACTTGCTGAAAATACTTCCGGTCTTGAATTTACCTAGATTGAGCCCAGGTTTTTGGGTTTAAACTGTACAGATACTTCGTTAACAATTTTTCCTCTGATTTGGTTTTTGCACAGCCACAATACGGCGGTAAATATGGCATCACTGTGTTCTTTTTGAGTATGGCTTTCTCTTGCTGGTGTGTGGAGATAAGTGTCTATCTAAGGAAGTGTTTTAAAGAGATCTGAGGTACCTTTGTGTTTCAGACTGTGTGCAACTTTCAGGACAGATTTCCTTTGAAGGGAAGTGCAGCCTTTACTTCTCATGTGACAAAAATATTTTTCCCTAGTGAGTGATGTGGCATAATAATCAGGTAAAGAAACAGTCAAGCTCAGTAGAGGAGTCAGGAAAGAATTGTTACTGTGGTGTTTTATGGCATTTTAGTTTTCATGGCAATTGTGTCTGAATGTACTGGGAAAAGTTAATACTGGTTAGATTCTTAATAATGTATTTGGACCATGTGCTTCAGAATCAAAAACCAGACTGAAGAATTTGCTGAAGATCCAGAGAAGAGCTAGAACAATACCTTAAAAGTAGATCTAGAACAAAGGTGTTAGCAGCTAGAACTATCAGCTTGTTGATGGGAACTCCAGGAAGAGGTAACAGCAGAAGAAGCGTGGAGAAGATAGTCCCACTGCCCCAGTACAGAGGATAGTATTGACTGTGTTCTGAGATGAAACCACAGCTCTAAAATCTCTAAACGCGAATCTTGCTTACTGCTGAAGAGCAAGAGGGAACAGCGCCCTCCTAGAAAGGTCATGTGTGTTGGGTTCTTGTCTGACCAGAAGGCTTGGGCTGGCTTGTGCTGGGATTGCAAAGGCGTCTTGGGGCCTCTGCCAAGTCAGTGGTTTTATGGTTAATAGTTTAAACAAACCGTGTTCCTTCATTTATCCCTGACTGAGGAAGTGCTGAAGGGACAGTAACTTTTTACAGAATTTGTTTCAGAGTTTTATGAAATGAGAAAAGCTCTTGGTAGATGATATTTTGAGTATTTTCTTAGTGGTAGCTGTGAAGTCGGTAAATTATTGCTGTGTCTCTTGTTCACTGTGTCTTTAAAGAGGCTGCTGTCAAGCAAACGCAGGACTTCAAGCAACTGAGGAATGAGAAGAAAATACTTGAAAAGGAATTTAAGAAGACACAGGTAATAGATAATAGTGTGCGCCCAGGTGACGTTTGTGGCCTCGGGGCTCCATAGCGTCCTTGTCATGCGGGAGTCAGGTACTGGGGTGGAAGCGAGCCCCCCCTTACATCGGGTATGCGATGCCTGCACTTCCTGCCCCTTTCAAACCCTGTCAGCGCTTTGTTTCCACAGGAACGGCTCGATGAATTTTCTAAACAGAAAAATGAAAAGGGTGAGTGTTCACGTACTGCTTGAAAATTCTGTTTTGATATGCAATATTCTTTATTAACTGTATTTTTCCCCATGATTTTAGAGTTGAGGCATATTGGAACACAAATTTCAAGTGATTCTTACGGAAGCATAGATAAAAGTGAGTATATTACAGATTCCTTATGAATTTCTCTGCCTTACTTCCGGTGGTCTGGGAGGTTGCTTGTTGCTCTTACCTGCAATTGCAGAATTTCTAGGGGTTAGCAGATGTTTGTGTTAGAGAAGTCATAACCCATTTTACATCTTTGTATGATCTGTGTATGTATTATATCACCTTGTTGTCTGGTCGAATAATCTGATGAATTAGAGTCAACAAGCAATAATTTTTGGGAAAGGGAAACCAGTCTGTGGTATAATTTCCATACTTTTCAATAAGTAAGGATAGTTTTTTTATTAGGTTACAGTTTGCCAGTTTAATTTATAAAATTTCTTGGGTGCCAAGTATATAAAAATTGTTAAGGTCAAGCAGGAAAACTGGAATCAAAGCCCTCCAGTGTATTTTTGGAGGGAAAGCCAAGTGTTCTAGGCGAAGTAAGACAGTAGTTGTGGAACGGGGAGTCACAGACGCTTCGGTCTTTGTTTTGTCATGCAGTGTGTTTGCTTGTAGGCGAGAAGATACAACACTGGGTGCTGAGAAGTTGAAGCGTTTGCTTTAATATTTCTCTTTATTAGTTGTGTGGTCCTTGGTCATTTACTTCTCTGCATTTCATTCTCCATTTTTAAAAAGGAGATACGGATTTCTGCTCTACCTGTCTTAACTTTCTTGGTGGAGATGAAATTCAAATGATAAATAAGGAAATAATGATATTTTTATGTGTTACTTTTCCTCTAAGTGGAGATTACTGAAACCACTTCCATTGTTTCTACAAGGATATAGCGTTTCTTTACAAGCCTCCTTTACCCTTTCTCTTCGTCCTGTCCTTTTGTTTTTAAGTCAGAACACAAGATCACCTTTTCTTGGGCTAAAGGCTTTAATAGTTAACACCTTTCAGTTGCCTGGGCCCTGGTTTGCTGTTTCCCACAGTCGCTGCTTCATAGGTCCACGTGCTTCAACCCTCTTTTCCTCGCCCCTCCATGTAGAAGGCTAGTCTTTGAGTTGTAAGTGCTGCCCAGGGAAGTGGAGGGCTCGCCAGGCTCCGTTCTCTCAGCCAGTGGTCAGTTGCTTTTGTCTTCTTCTCTTTTGGGCTGACAGGTTTGTTTTAGGATTTGACTGTTCTCAAGCCTTGCGATTTAAAACTGGACCCTCCCACTGTGTCCTCAGAATTGCGCTCTATCCCTGCATTCTGTTTTCACTGCCCTCATCAAGAGGGTGAGTGTTGTCTGCTGTGCATTTTACTTCTCCCAGGTAAATACACGAAGGCTTTAGGAATCTGTTAATTATTTACCTGTGGACATTGAGGGATTTAATTCCTAATTACTAAGTATATCTTTAATACTTTTCTCTCATATAGTTGACCCTTCACCAACGCTGGGTTGAACTGCATGCATCTCCCCTTCTGTGTGGGTATTTCCCTATAAATACAGTGCAGTACCGTGAATGTATTTTCTGTTTCTTACGGTTTTTTAACAGTTTTCTTTCTTCTAGCTTACTCATTGTAAAAATATAGTATATGATGCATATGGTGTATAAAATACATATTATTGCCTTTTACGTTATCAGGAAAGGTTCTGGTTCACACTGAGCTATTAGCAGTTAGGTTTTAGAGGAGTCAGAGTTACAGATGGATTTTCAATTCTGCAGGGGGTCAGCGCCTCTGACCTCCATGTTCAAGGCTCATCTGTACTTCTGAAAGAAATTCACAAGTGAGAAAGTATATTGGGTTGACTTCACTTCTTGAAAGGCCACCTGAGTGCCACATTGCCTCTCCTTCCTTCTACATCCATTAGAGATGTCAGAAAATAAAACAATACCAGAAAAACAAAAAACAACAACAAAAAACTCCTTTAGAGTGGAGGAAAATATAAAGCAGATGGTATCAGTTGGTGATGAAACCCAAAATTACAGCAAAATTAGCAGGCTTCCAAAAGCAAATTTGGTTGTAGAAGCCTTGCGTTTCTTAAGATCAGAGGTGCAGGGCGTGGGAGATTTGCCACGTAACGGATTCAGGTTGAAAAATACATGTGTAGCCTTCTGGTTTCAGAAACAGTTTCTGGCATTTATCCACACGTTGTGGCTTGAAGTTTAGTTCTGTGAAGTGTCATTTGCGACATCTGAGGCACTCTGAGTGTGTGTGGATATAAGAAAATCAGAAAATTGGGTAATTACACCTGCTTTGAAGGATAGCCACTCCTCTTCGCAGAAAACGAGATACTTACGTTCTCCGTATAAATCCTCATAACGGCTTCACTCTGCATCCCTTCCCTCCGAAGGCAGGGTCCCCTAGGTCCATGAAATGAGCACCTTCATGTATTGCCAGAGGAATGTAGGCTGAAGAAGTGCACGCTGGCTCTCAGAGATGGCCAGCCTCAGCTTTCTTCTAGAACTGAGAAGCAGCAGTCATGGGGAAGAAAGGTACCAAGGAAAAAACCCTGAGGAGATGGTATTAAATCATGAACGGGAGGGAAGAAAATATTAAAAATAGAGTTAGTGTCCCTTAGAGAATCTGTTGTTGCAGTGAAATTGAGCCAGTGGGAAAACAAGATCATACATGTCACAATGGTCACCTATCAGGACTCTCCAAGGGGAAGAGAGGAGGTCAGCAAGAAACGATTGAAGGACACATCGCAGAGCAGGACACACGTGCAGTATTTCTGTTAGAAAAGCCTGTCAGGTGTTGAGCACGACTTTTGTGTATGCTCTTTATTTCTGGCATGTTAGTAGGAAGTATTTTTAAAATCAAATGAAGTGGAAAGATTGAATGTAGGGAGATGGATAGAGAAATTTCGAGCAAATGCTGACTTGAAAGTAGTAACCAGGCAAAAAGTAATTCGAGCCTAGAAATGAGTTTACATGGATTGAAAGGAAATATCCAGGTTAGGTGCAATTCACCAAGGAGATGCTGGTGTCATAGACTAAGAATGTGAGACTCTGTGGTAAGATGCCTGGAAATGCAAGAGGGAATCGTCACCTGTTTCCGTGAGAGGCTTTAGTGTGCTTCTCAGATGCTGTCGTCTGTAAAAGCAGACAGAATGGGTGGAATTGGGTTTGTAATTTCAGGATTGATGATTTATATCTAACTCTTAAAACCACAAACTTGGGATTCTTTAAAATACTTTCAGACATATATGAAATCTGTTTGTTAGCAGAAATTCCAGCCTAATATGAGATACTATTACGATACTGAAATTTAATAAGATATTAATAAAAATCTCTCCCTCCTCCCGAGCCCCCCAAAACCCCACAACTTTGCACGTCTGTCTGGTAAGTGAGCATGCATTCACACAAACCACCTCCTTTTGGGTGGCAGAGAACATAAAAACTGAGATGAACAACCGTAGGGCAGTGGTAAAGTCTCAGATATTGTCAGTGTGGTATTCACTGGAATGAGTGATCTTATGTGATTATTTTAGAAAGTAAGAATGACAGGAAAGTAGGAAAATGTAACAAACTGAGGAAAATGGAAAGAAGGAGAAGTTGTTGATTTGGGCCCATTCGAACAAACAGCTGGATCTTTGCAGGCTGTTGAAACCGACAGTTTTTCGGCAAGTCTGATCAAGAAAAGAAGGAACAGAAACACAAAGGCCTCACGGCTGGGAAAGCTACGAAAAAGCCACAGTGAGAGAATTTCCAAATTCACACATTTATATTCCGATTGAATCTTGTTTGTAAAGTGGACCATTTTCAAGGGAAACATGCTCAGATTGACTTGGGATGGTTGTTGGAAACCTGAACGGAAAAATAATGCAAAAGAAATTTTTAAAAAATAGTTAAAGATCTAATACCATACAAGATCCAAAGGACTTACAAGTGAGTTCTGTAAAGGCTTCAGTGAGTAAAACTAATGTCTTTTTTGTTTTTTTGTGTGTCCGAGAACTTAGAAAAATATAGACTTCTTTCCCTGTCATGTCTTAGACTCAAATAGCCCTGTACCAGAACCAGCTAAGAGTGACCCACACACACACACACACACACACTAAGAGTGACCCGCACACTCACACACACGTGCTGTCAGTTGGGAATGCGGCTGCAAAAATACCAAATGAAATTTTGAGAACTCCATTCTCGGAGTAGTAGAATATACGGACTCATTATGATTTAAGGGTTTATCTCGGGAAGACCACTACCACTGGTTAAGAGAAAAATGATATGATCATCTTAATTCAGCATCCATTTCTCATAAAAAAAGAAATATTTGGTGAGGTAATGGTAGAAAACACATTTAGAAATTGAGAAAGGTGGAAACTGAAGAGCCTGGTCTTCACCGTCAGAAGCAGACACAGGTGCTTCTAGTTACCGCCATTCTTTATTATGCACTGCCCCCCCCCCCCCCCCCCCGAGCTATGCAGCAGAGCCCAGATCCCGCACGGAAGAGCGAGGGCTGTAAGTACCGATATGGACGAGGCAGACTTGTCTGTGGTTTCAAATGATGAGACTGTCTCGGTAGACTCAGTTGGCAAACAAGTACAGGAGTTTGGTGATACAGGCTTTGTGCACATCGAGTGCACTGTCCTCAGCCTATCGGAATCGGGACGGAATGAGAACCACCTGTTAAGGCAAGGAAGAGAAAAATCTAAAAGCAGTGTGCAAGGCCTCTGAGAAGAAGCCCGTAAAGCCATGGAAGAGTGGAAAGCCCAGAACACGGGAGTGAACATTGTTACTGGATCAGAGGCTCACGGCATGAAGACGGGAGGTTTCCCCAGATGTCTTTCTAAAGATCCAGTCTTACTCAAATCCCACTAAGGTTTTAGATGGGAAAGGGCAAGCAGATGGTAAATTTAGGCTTATCGGGGTAGAGTAATAGATGTTTGGAATAATCAGGTTTTTGAAAAGGAAAAACCTGAGTGAGGCTCACGGCCACCCAGATTGTAAAACACAGTTGTGACGGTCTCACTGCGAGCGTGGCATTCGTGTGACGTCAGACAGGTCAGCGGAGCAGACAAGTACAGAGACACGCGTGGACGCCTTAGATTTTGATACGGGCAGGATTGTAGGGGGTTGGTAGAAGGTGTGCGGTTCAACATAATGAGCTTTTCTCTTCACAGCTAAGTAATGAAGCCACAGTGTGGGCTTTTGTGGGAGGGAGTGTTTGTGTTTTCCTGCTTTATTGGGGATGGATAGTTCTGTTTTGTGAGATTAGAGGTAGTGAACGAGTGCTCAGAAGAGGCATAGCTCTGCTTAATAGCTTCCATAGGAATAGAAAAGTAACTTTTTCTCTTTTTTTTTAAGGTTCCTTGTTTGCTGCTTTGGGTATACGTAATAAGCAGGGATCCTGGTCAGGTCATTTAAGCAAAGGGGATTACAGTATTTGGAAGCAGGCTTTTGGGTAGGTTAAATCACAACGTAGATAAGTTACTTGATCACAAAATTTTCAAACTCGAGAATGGGTGTGCCTCATACACAGTGACAGTCAGAAGTTGATTGGGCTTCAGAGAGGTTGGAAATGGGAAACTTCTGAGCTTGCCTTGTTACTGTGTCCTCACCACTTACCCCGGCCCGCTCTTCTGGGGACAGCGCTCTTTGTGGAGTGATGCAGTTTGCCAGCTTAAGTAGGGCTGACCTACTTCAAAATATGTGGGTTCTTGCAGATATTTTGGGTTAAAAGGTTGGTCTTTCATCTTCTCCAGAACTGGATTAAAGATTTCAGTATTTTCAATAAATGCTTCAGGCCAATTTAAGAACTTAAGGGAAACTATAATAGAACTTGAGGAGGCCTGAAATTATCTAATACTTAAACTTTTTCTTAGTTGAATTTTTATTAGTGCGGTTGATCTTTTTATGCATATTTGGCCACAAGCTAGTCATACTTAAATTTTTATGAATATTTTTTGTTCTGGGAGTTTTTTTGGGAATGTATATACATATTAATGTTAAATTCACTGTAAAATCATAGTGTCACTTCTTAGGTACATGAATTTCATTAGGCTTGCTGTATTTAAAATGATCTGAATTCACAGATCATTGAGGATCTAAATCTGTAGAAATGTGTACCTTTCAACCTGAACCAGTGGTTCTTAACTATTAGAGGAATCCTAATCCCTTTGAAAATGTATAAAAATTCCAAGGCTTTCACTTCCCTTTTAAAAGCTTATGTTTCTCTGTGAGTCTGCTTGTTTGTGCGATAATCTCTTCCTTTCCACGTGTTTATACACACACGTTTTTGTCTTCCACTCTGTTAACCCCTTAAGACTATTAATGCTATTAATGAATCTTCTATTATCCACAAAGCCCCCAGGTTAGTTACAGCATGGCCAGTTTTTTTGTCTTTTGATTTTTGTCTTTCAAGATTTTTAAAGTAATCTCTACATCAGCGTGGGGCTTGAACTCACAACCTTAAGATCATGAATTGGACGCTCTACCCAGCATGGTCAGTTCTGATGAGTTTTCTGACACCCTCATGTCACCGAGGGGTGTTTTCTGCTATTGTTTGCAGTAAACGTAGAGCCAACATTTCTTACATCAGACTTTATATCTGTGCTTCTGTCCCTCATCTCTTACCACTTTCTGTAGAAAGTACCAAGAATGTGTATTTGGTCCACTCCTACAAATAGGTCATAAAGACTTTTACCAGCAAGTAGATTTGGTCTTATGAGTCTTGTGCCCTCCCATTCCCCTCACCCTTGGGGAAAAAACCAGCCTGTCTTCATCGTTCAGCTGGAGCGTTGCAGGCCTTCCCATCAGCAGCTTAGCTATTTATGCACAGTGGTTGGATTTGGGGAAGAAGTCTTGGTCACTAGCTGTTTCCCCAGCCCCTAAGAAATCCTGATTTCCCAGGAGTGTGTGTTGGCCTTTCGTAGATTGAGCCAAACGACATGTCTTTAATACTCTACTCTTTCGTGCAGGAAAAGTAAAGCTACTTCTGAAGGAGCTCTGGCTCTGCATAAACACAACACACAGACTACCTGGTGAAGGCAGCCGATGCATCACAGGTGAGAGAGACGCTTCCAGAAGTACATTTCATGCATGGAAGTAGAAATGTTTGCCGTGGGCATTGTATGCCTTCAGCCTTTGCTGCCTCCTGAATCTGACATTCAAAGAATGAGATAAATTGGAACGGGCACTTTCAGTTACAGAGCTCCTTCCCCTTCGGTGTGACTTCTCGTCTCAGTAAGTGCATTTGGCTTGTACTGTTCTAATGGTGGCTTTCATCAGAGGACGTGCGAGGAAGCTGGAAGAACACATAGTGGAGTGCGTGTGGCAGGAACATGCAAGGGCTGGGGAGGCATGGTGCTTTCTGAATCATTTCACAGTGTCCTCTGTCCAGTAGCAGCCTCATTGGATTTCCTTTTGTAATCAGTTCCTTTGGTTGAACTGTCTGTTGTACGTTCGCTGTCTCCTTTACTTTAGAATACTGGTGTTGTCCGATAAGCAGTGGCTTCCTTTCCTGCTGTCATATCAGATTAGTACTCTGCAGCGCTGTCCGCTGATTTTCAGGTTTGGCTTCATCCGTGGGCTATCTTGATCTGCAGGCAAAGCTGTGGAGGCCTTCTGCCACGTTCTCAGTTACACCCTGCTTAGGATTTAAGCTTTAGAAATAGGTATTAGTCATCCCAGAGTGGATGGGGAGAAGTTAGCTGTCATGCATAAGATTAAAGTCCTCCTTACCTAACTTTTTTTCCCCATTATACTGGTTTCTTATGATTCGCTGCTGTGAATTCACAGATTGCTGAGGATCTGAGTCTGTAGAGACGTGTACTCAGTTTTCTCTCTCAGGCTCCAGAAGGCAGAGTTCCCTCAGAACAGTGTTACCAGGCAAGTTGCTGATTCTCATTTGTGCTTGACTCCATGAGATTTTGTGAGATGGAGAGAAGCCTGTTGGATGGAGCGCTGTTCATCAGTTGGCACGTGCTGTGTGGTGGCTCTGGTGGTACGAGCAGGTGGCACCTGGGTCTCCCGAGCCAGCCTCCGAGGCTTACGGTCCAAGTCCTCCTCTGCTCGCGCAGAAGTAGCCCGGGCCTTTTCTCAGTCAGCTTCATCAGCTAATAGCCGTGTTTTATTCTACGCACTTGATTTTATGTTAAGATGTTATTAAAAGGGCTCCCCATTTACTCGTTTGTTTTTTTTTTTTTTAAAGATTTTATTATTTATTTGAAAGACAGAGATCACAAGTAGACAGAGAGGCAGGCAGAGAGAGAGAGGAAAGGAGGCTCCCTGCTGAGCAGAGAGCCCGATGCGGGGCTCGATCCCAGGATCATGACCTGAGCCGAAGGCAGAGGCTTAACCCACTGAGCCACCCAGGTGCCCCTGGTATTTTTTTTTAAAAGCAAACTATTTTGAGGGGTAACTGTATTCCTTAATGTTGACTTTTTAAGTAGAAAGGAAAACATGGTGTCTTTGAATCTTCAATCTTTTTTTTTTTTAAGATTTTAATTTATTTATTTGACAGAGAGCTCACAAGTAGGCAGAGAGAGGGGGAAAGCAGGCTCCCCGCTGAGCAGGGTGCCCTATTCGGGGCTTGATCCCAGGACCCTGAGACCATGACCTGAGCTGAAGGCAGAGGCTTAGCTCACTGAGCCACCCAGGTGCCCTAGAATCTTTTTATTTATTTTTTTGGTGCCCTGGAGTCTTCAATCTTAAAACATACTCTTTTTGTTTTTGTAATTTTTGTTTTTAAATGAGAAGGTTTACAAAAATAGTGCAGGGAATTCTCTTAGACTCCTCATCCACATTCCCCTAAATTTAACCCTTGGTGCAAGACGGTTAGCTAAGTGAAAGCTCACATGGATGTCTCTGGGCACGTGTTGGTCCCCGGAGCCCACCTTGCACCTAGCAGCCTTCTGCCTTTCGGCCCCCAGGTCCAGCGGTTCATCCGTGTCTCTTTGTCTCCTGTCTTCCCCACTTTCAGAGAGGAAGCATCATTTCATAGGAAACCTATCAGTTTTGTCTTGTGTGCTGTTTTCTCATATTAAGTGACGTTTGACTCTTTCCAATAAGAACTCCACAGTGGTGCCCTCGTGCTCTGCTCGGGACATTGTACCGGGGAGGGAATGGCGGGATAGATGACATGGGGTGACAGCGGAAGTGCTTGTTTAAGGTGGTGTCTGCCAGGCTTCTCCGGTGTTAAGGTACTGTGAATTACCTTGAGAGAGACACGTGGATGCTCTGCAGTTAGTCACTTTCTGTCCCACTTTGGCCGGCTGATTCTAGCGTCCACCGATGAAGCCTGCATTCCACGATTACTGCCTAGTATGATACTGATTTTTGTAATTCTCTGTTCCTTCCACATTCATTAATTGGAACAATTTATTCTCTGCTCTCTACTTCATAACTTTTGTTTATTTCATCGTTCATATTGTTCCAGCTTTGGTTATTGGGACTGTTTTCGGGTTGGCTCTGGGCCCTTGAGGCACACCCCAACTTGTTTCGAGAACTTCTTTCTGGCTCTGCAAGATGTTTCAGGCCCTGTTTGTGTTTCCCGCTCCCCAGCCCTATGGTTAGTCACTTCTCCAGGGAGCCTTGAGTCCTTATGTATAGCTTTCGAGTATGACAAATGGTTATCTGGTTATTTCCCAGGACACAAATATCTTCACTGATAATTAGCACCACTGCAGTTCATCAAAATCAAGACCCCCAGACCACTGACTTTTTGCAATAACTTTCCCATTGTACCGTGATGCAACATATGTATGTGACCTAGTTGAGTTTCTTCATTGTACAGATGGGGTTATTGGGTAGGCTCGCTCGTTGGCTGATTTTTTATTGTTTTTCAGACAGAGGAAATCGTGTTCCCTGTCAGTCTTTCTGCACAAAGATGTGTCTCCGAATGCTGCTGGTTGTGTGGAAAGATAGTTACTGAAATGGGGAGTGTGCCAACGAGGCCCATTCCCACCACCGCGATGCCTTTCCACCCGTGCGCCCTGAGGCCCATGGGCCACGGGGCATCACCTCCACCCGCCAGCCTTCTCCTTGTCCTGCTTGTTGTGAGGGAAGTGCACCTACGTGAAATGTGTTTAGGTCTTACAGAATGATTATTCAGTAGAAAGGGATTGGATGTCTTTTAAAAAATGCTTGTTTTTTGGGTTTCTTCAATAACGCAGGCATTTTGAATACTTAGGGTATTTTTTAAGTTTTCTTGAAGTCGCATTTGTTTGATACTTACTTTTTTTCTCCCACAGAGAAACCTGCCAAAGAAAACCCCGGGCCCACAGAGTCCAGGGACGATGCTGTGGCCCCTCCAGCAGGAGGCAGGCCGCTTCAAGCCGCAGCTGTGCAGACGTGCCTGGCCGAACTGTCCATGGAAATCGAGGGCGACTTCTCTGCATGTAGAAGTGTGGGGAGACACGGGCACCGTGGAGCCGCGCACTGCAATGACCACGTTGCTGACGAGGGCCGGCATCCTGAACTTGAGGTGCCAAGGACGGACGAGGACAGTACTGACTTCCCTGATCGTGATCGCTGTTTCGACGAAGACCTCCAGGCTGCAGCTGACTTCTTCAGACGTCCCCCTCCTCTGTTGTCTCCAGTGCCGTCACCCCCTCTGGTGTCCCTCCCACCCCTGAGCACGCCGCGTTCCTCACTGGCGCCTGTGAGTTTGCACTTGACATTTGTGTTCTCATGCGGGCACGTTGCCCACGCTGACACGTTGGCTGTATTCAGGGAGTGCTGCTCAGTGACATTCAAACCAGACTTTCTTGGGGCAGATGTGAGAATTGACTAGGTCATGCCCGTGCTCTTTAGAACAACAGGGAGCACCTGACTTGTTCACTTAAGGTTGCATTCTGTGTGCCTCTCTCGGCAACCTAATTCACATTCCCCTGTGGGAGGACTGTGTTCTAGTTGTTCTTCTCTCTGCTGCCTGGAGCCTAATGCAGCGAGCGCATTAAGGCATGGTCGCAGGCCTGGAGCTTTTCGGAGATGGGGAATCCATGTACGTAGCCCACATACACATTAACCTGTGCTTGCCAGACTCCTGCTTCCATTTGATGACTTCATCACCTTTTCCTGTGTTTGCAGAATGGTTTATTGTAAATTCTTAGGGAGTTAAGTCTTGATGAAGCAGATTTGTATGCCTTTTGGCTTAAGGAGCAGATAAATGCATTGCTTTGAGTCTCTCTTTCTTCAGGAAGCAGTGTACGTCTGTTCTGTCCCAGGGCCGCACTCGGCCTGGGAGCACGGATGTGACTTAGTCCGTGGTTGCCACTTGGCTGGATCTTGCGTGGCAGTTGGGCCACACAAGAGGGGAGGGAGCAGGTGATCGCACGCTGTGGTAGAGACTCCCGGGCTGGGGCACACCAGCTGGAGAGGACCCAGGCCAGAGGCTGTCTCCTGAGGGAGGCCAGGGAGGGCAGGGATGCTCCGGGAAGACAGGACCCAGCTGAGTGTTCAAGAGGGTGGGGTGCTTCAGGCGGAGGGCCTCTTTACACAGGGTCATGGGACTGAAGGTGAGCTTGTGCCAGAGAACGTTCCCGCCTACCAGGTCAGCAGAGGCCTCTGTGTCCTTAGGACTTTCCATTTTATCGTGAGGGCAGTAGGAAGTCCTTGGTGGATCCTGGGAAGTGGATTTAATGATAGACGTTTAGTTGCAAGTTTCCGTTTAGACTCTGTGTGATCGAGTAGGGAGTGGGGATAATCTGGACAGAGGTCCGAGCATAGGGGGATATCCCTGACCGAATCAGCAGCTTCCAGCGGTCTCGACATCTCATCCCCGCAGCAGCACTGGGGTCCAAGAGGTGGGGCTGGTTTGAGAAACGTTAGGTGATGAGCAGCGTTTGGTGAGGTTTTTAGTGTGGTGGTTGTGGAGGAGGCAGGGATGCTGCAAAATAGCAAAGGAAAGCAGCAGCCCATGCTGGGCGTGGGGAGCGGCGCCGTGGCAGGGTCAGCTGGGGCTGCAGGGGGGCTCGTGCACTGGGACATTAGAACCGTGAGCGTGGTGCGCAGGAGGCGGCCAGGCGGTGGAGGAACCAGCTCTCCTGCTGCGCCATGTGACGGGGGCAGTTCAGGCAAGACAGCAGGGGCTGCCCTGGGGTGTAGGGGGTTTCTGGAGCGGAGATGGGGAGAATGCTGTGTGGGAAGGCGCAGTGTCCACGTGCATACTGTTGAAAGAGGTAGAGCTCGTGCGCTTGGTAACAGCATCCCAGGCGCGAGGACTTGTCTGCAGGAGGTACTTCGAGGTCGCTCCCTGGAGTGGAGGCCAGTTCCGCAGTGCTGGAGCTGGATGCCTGCAGAGGAGTGACCTGGAAGCAGGGGGATGGAAGGCTGTGCAGCCAGAGTCGGACATGTTCTGTGCCAGGAAACGGGGAGGAAGAGCCGGAGAGTAAGAATGTTTGGCCCTTTAGAGGAGAGACTAATCCTGGCTGTGTCTGTTGTGGGAGGAGTGTGCGGTGGGAGTGTGGGGAGCTCGGGGAGACGGGTCCGGGAATGGGGGCAGCCGACTGCTCAAACCGCAGCTTCCGGACAGGGAGCTACCCTTTCCTTGGCTGTGTCTGAAAGGATTCTTCAGGAATGCATTTAACTGATAGTTATATGTAGTCGGTCCAATTAGTATTTCATAAGAATCACTTTTTAAGACATTTAGTTGTTAGGTATGTTTAGTCATTTTAGTTAACATTTAACTAATAAGAATAACTCATTCGTTTTTAAGGAAACCTACTTCGGAGAGTATACAGATTCCAGTGATAATGAATTGTCCCAACACAGAAATTCTGCTGAGTCTGTTTCAGAAGATGAGACGTCAGAATCACAGTATTTTGGTTCATCAAGAGAAAGTAAAGGAAGTGGTGGTACCTGGGAGGAGAAGCTCAAATCGCGTGAAGCCACCCAGGCTCTGACTACATTGGAAGTAAATGAAGTGACAGCTGTCGGGTTTGGGACATTCACAGCAACGCTGAGAGAGCCTTCAGCCACGTGCTCCGTAACTCGCGAGAAACCCTGGACGGTATCGTCTGAGTCCGCGAGTGACGAGAGAAGAGCCATTTTAGATGAGGCACAACGACAGAGAGAGGTTAGGGAGGTGGATAAGTCGGTGCAGACTGACTTTAGAAACATGTGTGTTGACACGTCGTCTGGCAGCCGGGCACAGGGCAGGGGAGCGGCCCTCTGGAAGTCTGACGTGTGTTCCTCTCCCCTCAGCAAGAGGCCATTCAGTGAACTCATGGAATCTGAAGGAAAAACCCTACTATCCAAAATGATAGGATCACCCAAATCCCAGTTTACTAAGTGGACACTAACTAATGCAGTCCCTCTTGAATCAGATCACCTGTCGATCTCTGACCACTTCCAGGGAATGTGTAGAGTATTGGGAAAGGAGCGAGATGTTCAAGGCTTCATTTCAGGAGCATCGCCTGAACCAGAGGATGATGCAGGTGACGCAGCGGGTGCCACAGGGCTCCGTGTTGATGCCAGCCTTTCTTCCTCTTCTACCTCGGGAGCGTCGTCCGTCTGCAGTGACTCCCCATCTTCCTCTGGGTTGAAGTATGCTCACGACCTACACATTCCTGCTACAGTCACCGCTGTGGAACTGCACCACTCAGAACAGAAGTTACAAGCTGAAACCTTGAACGTGCTAGATCTGCAGCCTGAGCCCCCAGAGTGTCCTGCCAGAGAGAACCATCTCGAGAATAGCTTGTGTGCTTTGAGCCCTGAGTTGGGAGCATCACATTTTAATAATCAGAGCAGCAGTGAGGTCGAGTCCACAGACGTTTCGAAAGGCATTCCCAAAGTCTGTTCACTTGCACAGTCAGTATTCATGAAAGCTGTGAAAGAGGCACAGTGCAGAAGCCAGGGTCCCAGGACTGAGCTCCCCTTGACTAAGGCAGATTCTGCGCCATTGCTAGAGTCTCCGCGTGGCTCGACCAAGGGTGGGTTTGGTTTTAAAAGCCCTTCATGGCACCATAGTGATGTGTTAAGGAGAGGCGGGGAAGAAAGGCTAAGGGCTAAGTCAGAACCCGAACAGAAGACTGACCATCAGGTCCAAAAGGCAGCAGCGTCCTTAGAAAGTAGACGGTCCACATCCAAGCCTGAACTTGCCTCGGAAACTAACCCCGTGGGGCTCAGGGCGGCTACGTCACTGCTGCCTAACCAAGTGTCCGTGATCACCAAGCAGGCCCGGCCCGACACGGTGCAGAGCACTAGACTGGAACCCTGGAACCAGCAGAGACCTGAGCCTCCCTTTGTGGCAGCACATGCTGGTCCTAGGGCTGTTCCCACATCCTCTGCAGCCAGACGTGGCGGAGAAAGAGAGGACACGGTGTGGGCTGCCCAGGGGGCGGCTGCTAATGAAGGGACCTCGCCACAAGTTTCTGCCTCATGGAGAAAATTAAATTTCGGTTTCCCAAGTGGTTCTTCACCAGTCGGAAGTTCTCATTGTTCCACAAATAGCAAACTGTCTTTCTCTCCTGAAAACATCCCTGTCCCAAACCAAGACGTCACAACCGAAGCCTCAGCACAGGAAGCAGTGCCGAAGCAAAGTCTGCTCCTTCATGTCGCGAGTCTGGACTCGTCTGGGCTGGGGGGGGACCGGCTCCGTCCCGCTCCAGAAGGGCCGGCGTCGAGAAGCTTCACTGTTGACAGAGTGCCCTGTGGGGGCACGGGCAGATCTGGTAGCCAGGCTCTGGCCATCCCGGAGGGCTCTCCCCGTGTCCGCCCGAACCTGCAAGAGTCCCCAGAGCTGCCGTCTCAGACTCCTGGCGGGCCTTCTCCTGAAGGTCCAGGCGCCACGGGGACGGCTCTCCCGTCGGCGAGTCTCAGAAAAGATGAAGAGACGCGTGCTGTCCCCGTGAGTGCCCTCGCTGGGCCTCTGTGTTGTTACACGGGCATTCGGGAGGCAGGAGGTGGTGACACAGAGGTGGAGGAGAGTGAGGCGCCTAGCTGCAGCGAGGGGGAGAGCGAGCCCGAAGCCGCGCTGGGGGACCGACAGCAAGGGGCCGCCCGCGCCTCCAGAAGAGGTTTAGGAGCCCTAGGAGCCGGCACAGCTGAGACCCGGCCTTCCGTCGAGGTGGGCTGTCTGACGTCCGCGCTGCAGGACTTCAACATCAGTACTCTCTCGGAGATCGACGGGCTGTCCACGGCAGAGGTCGTGATGTTTCTTGAAAGTTGTCAGTTAAGAGATTACAGTTCAGGGGACTCTGTTTCAGAATGTTCTAGCAAAGGCACCCTGCATAAAGAAATGAACAAAGACTTAAAGCCAGGTGAACTCTCAGGAGGAAAGTGCAGAAAGCAGCTCTGCGAAGAAGAAACCCTTGAAGCCTCCGAAGAATGGATTGAATCCGAGGAAGATGACGGTCCTCTGAAGAGCACGGGGCAGCTCACGCGGCGCTCCTTGGAGACGCTGTCCGAGGTGCTCACCAGGTTTGGACAGGAGCTTCAGGCCAGCTGTGAGGGCTCTCCTGGAAAAGACGCTGCTGACTTAGTGCTCTCAAATACACACGATGGCGTGACCGCTGAGCCTGTCAGAGAGCATGTCTCCCCTCAGGGGGCGAGTGGCTTCCCGCCACACCCTGCAGGTACATCCCCTCCAGTAGCCAGCATGACCGGCAAGGGCCGTTCTGCTAGCGGCTCATCGAGTAACGAAGTCACTCCAGGCAGTCCCGAGGGTGTTCCCGATGTCACCAGCCCGATCCGCTGTGGGGAAGAGTCCTCCCCCCAGCGCTCTGACTCGGTGGCGGGGCAGACCACAGAGGGCAGTGCCGAGGAGGGGGCAGAAACGACGTTTCAGTGCCAGATATCAACAGTGACCTCCGAAGTCATAAACGTGCTCATCAATAAGGATCAAAATCTCGTCATTGAAAAGGGGGACCACTGGACCATCATAAATGGGGTAGCTCTCATGCCCAGTGTGGACCAGGTCATCCTGTGTGACGCTCCCGAAGACATCCCTGTTTCCCCAGATGGAGGCGGCCTGGGAGCTGGCTTCATTTCCCTTACTTCCATGGAGACGTCCCCAGAGGCCGGTCACCCTGACCCTCCATTTCAGGAGCCCCAGTGCGGCAGCAACCTGTCGTGTGCCCAAGAGGAAATTTCCAGCAGTAGCCAGAGCACCAACTTTGATAAAAGTCGTTTGCGTAACAGGCCTGTCAAGCCTAGCGTAAGGATTAGTTCTGAAATCTATGATCAGAACTTTGAGTCTCAGACTGTTGCATCTGATCACACGTACTTTAACTCGAAACTAGAGCCATTCGGCAAAAATAAGAATCGATCAAAGATTTCAAACAAAGATCAGTCAAATAAGCCGGCAAAGGCTTTGGCATCAAGCCGAGTTGAAACTAATCAGAATGAAGGTTCTCAGTCATTGTCGGGGGAAAGAGAGAACACAAGAACTCAGAGAAATCAAACTCAGACCATTCTAGCCAATGCTGACACGTCAACTCCTACAGATTGTTCTGATACCCTGAGTAAAATCCGGCAGGAGGTGGGGCCCCCTTTGCCGCCCTTGCTTGCTCCTCTGGTCGCTACACCTCCACGGACTTCGCAGCCGGTTTCTCCGCTGCTAGCAACTTCCTCTCCCTCCTCACCTACCTCTCCTCTTGGCCAGATTTCTCCCTTGTGTGAACTCCCTGTGCCTCCTGTGATGTCTCCTCTGCCCGAAGAGCCGGGATGCCTCTCCCCCCCATGCACATCTCCATCCCCATCGGCTGCAGCGGCCGGCGAGAGGATATTGTCGTCACCCTTGCAGTTTTGCGCTGCCACCCCAAAGCATGCCCTCCCTGTGCCTGGCCGCCTCCCGCCGCTGGCATCTGCCCACACGGCTGTGGCCGGACCCCAGGAGAATTCCGTTAAAATCCTCGACACCATGTACCCAGAGCTGTCCGCCAGGGCCCGCACCCTCAACCTTCTCAAAGGGAACATTCAGCTCACCCGAGGTCCTCCTGCGGATCGGAAGAGCTTAGCGGCGCCTGTCGGTGCCATCACAGGCTTCAAGGCGATCACCTCAATGTCCACCGCCTTTGTCAAGACGGGGGGCAGCTCAGGGAGTGACTGTAGTCAGGAGAAGTCCAGAGACGGGGGGACTCGCCAGGAGGCAGGGGGCAAAAGGACGTTGTCTGCGTCTACACTGAGGAGCGCCAAAAGACTGCGGCTGGACAGCGGGTCCCCAGAACCAGAAAGTGGGGGCGCCACTACAGAAGGAGTCAGCAAGGCCCTCCGGAGGAGCCTCCCTCAAACTGAAGCTGTGGCGGCTGAGGAAGAAAGTTCTCTGACCGTCAGTGCGGTTTCACAGTTGCCTCCAAACCCAAAAGAAACTGTAGAGTCCCATGACAAAGCCATAGCTGATGCACTGAAGAAGATCGCAGAGTCGTCTTTTGATCTCTTACCTGTCATTCGAAGTCACGTGTATGTGGGAAATATCTCCAAAAAGCCTGTCATGAGAGATCAAGAGAAGGAAGTTGTTCATGAATTTAGCACAACCAAAAAGGTACGTGGGTGCTCTTCTGTAGGAGCTCTAGGAGCTGCGTGTCCTCAGGCTGTCTGCTCTCAGCAGAGGGGTACATGACCCTGCCCAGAAACTTGATTTCAGAGATAGACAGATAGCCATACAAACATTGGGAGGTATACTTTGTTTCTCGTCAGCATTTGGTATACTTGAGTTGAGAAAAGACACTGGCGATCTGATCATCTGTATTCATCAAATACCTTAAAATTTTGAAGAAGTAAAAGTGATTGTCAGGGCTACAGTTACATATTTCCCATCAGTTCCGGCACGATTAAAAGCTCAAAATGATTTGCTCCAGAGCATCACATTATTCTCCTGTGATGGAGCCTTTCTTTTCTGTGAACAGTACACACACATTTGAGAGTCTGAGCACCTTCCAGAAAGAGAGCAAGGGGTTCTCCTGTGCCTCCTTTAATATCTGTCACCGATGAAACAGGAACAGATCTTGGTTTCAAGATAGGAACAGTTCAAGTAGGAGCACTGTGCAGGTTCACACAACTGGTGTATTAGGACTTCTCTAGGGTTGTATTTTCCAAGTTCCCATGTCGACACCTTGTGTGGATTCTTTCCAGTGCCTCATGGATCGCGCTGTGTTGGTTATCTGGACATCCTGAGAGTCCTAGTGGTAACAATACGTATGTGTTTTTGTCGATTGCTTACTTTCAGCAAGTGTAGAAAATAATACATGTCACTTTGAAAAGGTAATTTATTTTCAAATGAACAAATGGATCAAATTATTCAATGCCCTTCTTAAGTAGAAAAATTGTTGCCCAGTATTTTTAGGACCGAAACAGGATAAATGTGTAGGGCACATCAGAATGCAGAAAACAGGATTGGGAGAAGCATGTAGAGTGAGTGTAATGCGCACACACAATTATTTTAGCCCAAACCAAGGAAGTATACTTGCTCGGCATGGCGGCAGGCAGACGAATGTGCTTGGACAGGGCCCCTGGCACCTGCAGGCAGCCTGCAGGTTTGGACCTCTTGCCCCCCACATCCAGCAGGGGGACGAGGGTGGGTCACCGGGCTGAGTAAAAGCAGGTGGCTTGCCACAGTGACCGCTCTTTTGTGCTGGCTGATAGAGTGCGAGACTTACGGCCCTACTTCAGTTTTGTAACTTTAGCTCTTTAGTAGACAGAAGCGATTCAAGTGTACATTACCTTTTCTTTTTCTCAAACCTAGCATTTAGCAGAGTGCTTGCTGCACTCCATTCTCTCAGAACTGAAAATTCAGAAGATCTCCATGGAGCGCAATTACATTCACGCCCTCTGCAGAGTGTATGTGGGCATCTGCCGGCAACTTGGGGACTTGGAAAGAGCTCGTTTGTTTTGCTACAGCCTACTTAAGGAAGGTACGTTTAGGTAGTGACATTTCTGTGTTGGAAGCCCGCTTCTGCCTTTTTACCTCATTGTTACGCTAGGATCTGTGTTTGCAGCTAAGTGTTTGCGGTGTATCTTTCAAAATAGCGTTAATGTTTGGGCATTTATCAGAGGCCATGAAGAGCCTTCGCTGTCCCACGCCCTGCCTGGTTTTCAGTGGGAGAATCTACGTGACATACATGTGCTTGTCAACACACACATTTCCACTGGTACATAATTCAGGGTCGCTTATCGCTGCGTGTCTGTCTCCGCCTGGTGTAGTTACTGAAGAGTCAGGCGCTGGCGACACGATCAGGGGGTGATTGTAAAGTCAGTGACAGACCGCAGGGCTGCATCCGAAGCTGGAGAAGACGGAACTCCTCTGGAGCAGGAAGAGGACCAGAGGGCGGGGAAGGAGGGCTCTCCTGGAGCCCCTTTTCCTTTCCTCTGCTTCCATCCCCACCAACGGGGCAGCTCAGGAGTCAGCCCTTGTAATAGGGCATCCTCAGTGGGAACATTTGTAAACAGAGAAATGATAAACAAACACAGCTTAATTTCCTATCAGAAAGTCTTATCTCGACAAGGGTTTTCATCCTTATTAGGGAGTTCACAGGGCTTGTGAAGGGGGGAATGGAATGTGCCCGTCGTGTGTACACCTGTGAGCGAGGCTGCCCTCTGTGGCCCTCTTCCTTCCTTTCTTTGCTCTTTCAGTCTTTGGTGGACTCAGCAGTAGCTCATGGGGTGCTCGCTAGGTGTTAGGGCCTGGACGGTGGCTGGAACCTGACGCAGACACGCCCGAATGGGGAGGCCTGTGTTTGCTGGTCACGTGGCCCCAGCGCACGCGCGGCTCCCTCAGTGGCGGGTACTAGCGAGGCGAGCAGCGTGGACTCTGCTGGGCCCCCGCTGAGGTTCTGTTCTTGTCAAACCCCGCCAGCCCCTTTCTCGTCAGGCTCGCGGGGAGCAGGTCTCTCCCTCAGAAGCTGCCCCCCCATGTTGTCGGGACTGCCATGGCCTTCATCCTGCAGGCTCCTGGCTTTTTCTTCATGGTGCTTACCCCCCTTGCCCTGTATTCCGAACCCTTTTGTTGGCTGTCTCCGCTTACCAGATTGGGTGCTCTGTCAGGGCAGGGATTCTGTCTTGTCCCTACTTAGCCCTACCCCTCAAGGATGCATCGTACGCAGCCGCTGAGTATCTGTTGCTTTAGGGGCTGTGCCATGGAGGGGGATTTGTGAGACTCTGAGGGGTCACAGAAGCTCTCCTTGTCACAGCGGCTTCTGAACTTGAGGTGTGAAGACACCAGCGAGTGCCTGTAAGAAACGTGAGGGAGGGCGCCCGAGGGCCTCAGTTGGTTAAACGTCTGCCTTCAGCTCAGGTCATGATCCCAGGGTCCTGGGATCAAGCCCCGCATCGGGCTTCCTGCTTGGTGGGAAGCCTGCTTCTCCCTCTCCCACTGCTTGTGTTCCCTCTCTGGCTGTGTCTCTCTGTCAAATAAATACAATCTTTAAAAAAAAAAAGTGAGGGAGAAGATGCCGGGCAGATGGAGCAGCATGTGGAGAGGGGTCCTGGGGTGGGAGGATTTTCCATCTCCGAAACAGCAGGTCAGAATAGACTATGGGCATCTGCCTTGACTTACTTGCTCTGGAAACGCAAGATGTGGCTTCCTGCCAGACGGTAAAAGTCTGTGTCGACTGGTTCAACCAAGTTGCAAAACACGGACAGTTTCTTATAAGATCGAAATCTTCATTTATCGTAGACGCAGAAATCCCACTCACAGGTCCTTATCTAACAGAAGGAGAGACGTACCTCCCCTGGCCTGGCACTCACAGACCCGCAGCATCTTCCGGGGCAGCCGCCCGGAGCTGGAGACAGTGTCTGTTAGCTGAAGGAAGGACGGGGGTGCGCGGTCTCAAGCAGCTCAGTACGACTTGGCCACACAAAGTGAGGGGCTGCTGAGGCCGTGGCAGCACAGTGGCCGCAGAAGCGTTCTGCCGAGTCAGGGAGCCGGACAGAAAAGAGTCCTGCTGTCCGAATGCACTGACGGACAGTGGGGGAAAGACAGCTAACTTGAGGTGTCGGTGAGCGGGCCGGGGTTGTCTGTGTCTGGGGCGAAGGGAGGCACCGGAAGGGTTCAGACCATGGGATTTGGGAGGATGGAAGTGTTCTGTGTGTTGATTGTGGTGGGGGTTATATGTACATGTTCATTCATCGGAATCCATCAGACTGTGCTTGAGAGTGTTTTATTGTATGTGAGCGGCATGTGGGTTAGGTGGGTTAAACAAACAAAGCCAACTGTGGGAAAGCATTCCCAGTAGAAGGTTATCATCCATGATGTATGAAAACATCTCTTCGTGTCAGAAGCCTTTTATGTGTCGCACAGGTGAGCTCTGTCTTCCCAGTGCATAAGAAAGAGCCTGAAATGACACTTCTCGGATGGGGAGGTTCTAGGGTTGCAGAGGTCTGAAGAGACAGGCCTGCCTTTGCTTCCTGTTTGGATTTGATGGCTCTTTTCGTAAGACAGTGCCGTAGATTTTCCAGGTATTATGTCTCAAATCTAGTTAAGGAAGGTTTGCCAAAGAGAAAGGGTTGGGAGAGAAAGAAGCAGATCTGCACGAAGCAGGGCCTCCTCGGGCACCCGCCTTAGTGGGAGGAGACCCTGCAAGGCACAAGTGAAATTATTAAAATAGGTTCTTGACTTGTAATTTATTCACTTGATTAGACATAAAGGTTTTTTTGTTTTGTTTCTCTCATAGATTTCCCAGAGTCGGACAAACTGACTTTGTTCATTGCAAATATGTGGCATGACGTATTTATGTCCCAGTCGGTGATTAACAAGGCGATGCAGCTGGTTGCCAGGCAGCGCGCTAAAGGAGAGGTCCGCAGCTGTTTGAGAGCCTTTCTCAACTGGGAAAAGGTAAGCTTTGTTCTTAATTTCTCAGTTGTCAGTTGCACACTTACTTGTAGCTCTCACGTGAACGTCCGTACTCAGTTTTGTGTTTCGTGTTGAATTAGTTCATAGGCATTTCAGGGACAGGACTCTTCCCTGCTGGATCCTTTAAAAGACCATTTTAGCCTAAGCTTATGCATTTAGTTCGGGAAATGTGCGTGAGGCACTTTGGGAAGGATTGGAGCTGTAGGTGTTTTGGTAATTTACTGGAAATTTTATTTCGTTCACTAATGTATGACTGATGATTACGTAGAATGTGTATGTGGGGGGGGTCACAGGAGCTGCATAGCACTGGCTTCTGTGGTGGGCACTTGGAGAGCTGAAGAATGGCATTGCAACTCCTTCCTGTTTCGACTTTTTAAAATCTAAATATTGTGTTCTTCTTTTTGGTTGATGGAATTTTTATTTGAATATTTTGTTCTTATGTGTTCTTTTCCTCTTTATGATTTTCCTTGGTAACTGAGTGCTAATATACCATCTAGATTGGTGTTCTTTCACGCTACAGCTGTGGTCTAGTGAGGATCTCTGGAGGTTGAACTGACAGTAGTAAACTAAGAAGCGATGTCGAATTCAGTGAGAGGTTGATCTCTGTTTTTTATTTTTTATTTACTTAGAGAAAGTGTGCACATGGGTTTGGGAGGAGTGGCAGAGGGAGAGAATCCATTTTTTTTTGTTGTTTTTCGTTTTTGTTAATTTTTTTTTTTTTTTTTTAAGAGAAAGAGTGCAGGAGGGGCACGGGAGAGAGGGAGAGAGAGAATCCCAAGCAGATTCCATGCTGAGCAGAGAACCCAATTCAGGGCTTGAGCTCATGAAACTGAGATCATGACCTGAGCCTAAATCAAGGGTTGGACTCTTAATTGAGCCACCCCGGCATCCCAACCTTGGTTTGTTTTTAAATGACCGTGTATTAATTTCCTCTTGAAGTTATCCTGGCTTATGTGTGTAGTGCAATTTTCTATGTCATTTTGCTTTCTATTTTTGTGCTTTTTGATATTAATATTCATTAGACTTTTTTTCTTTTTTCTCTCTTTTTTTTTTTTTTTTTTTTTTTTTTAAGAGCATGAGTGGGGGCAGAGGGAGAGGGAGAGAATTTTTTTTGCTTTTTCTAAAGAGAGAGCGAGAGCACAGGAGGGACACAGGAGAGAGGGAGAGAGAGCATGCTGAGCAGAGAGCCTGATGCCCGGCTCAAGCTCACAACCCGAAGATCCTAACCTGAGCTGAAATCAAGAGTCCCAGCACCCGGGGCGCCTGGGTGGCTCAGTGGGTTAAGCCGCTGCCTTCGGCTCAGGTCATGATCTCGGGGTCCTGGGATCGAGTCCCACATCTGGCTCTCTGCTCAGCAGGGAGCCTGCTTCCCTCTCTCTCTCTGCCTGCCTCTCTGCCTACTTGTGATCTGTGTCTGTCAAATAAATAAATAAAATCTTTAAAAAAAAAAAAAAAGAGTCCCAGCACCCAACTGGTTGAACCACCCAGGTGCCCCGACTTCTGTTTTCTTATAAGAAGTAGAGCAAAGGGCTATTGGTAAACAGAAGTTAAGGAACCATTAAAAAGCAAAACTGTAATCACCTTTCCAGCAACTCGTCTAGATAAATGAGTGGTCTTGGGAGACACCATCGGACTCAGGTCAGCAGCTTAGTCAGAAGAGCCCTTCTGCCTCCTGTCATCCACCTGCCTCAGTCATGCCTCCTCTTCGCCTGCCCAGGCTTGGTCCTCCTGCTTGTACACTGACGCCTCCTGGTGGCCTGGTCCAGGGGAAACCAGATGTGGTAGTTTGATGATGAAAGACGCTATAAAGAAAATAGAATTTCAATAAATGTGTTCTATATCATATCAAATAAAAATATAAAATCAGAGGTATAAGAAATGAGTAATACTTGAGATAAAAACACCATTATAAGACTTGCAGATTTTCTGTCATAGAATTCAACAGATCAGATAGACAAAAATGAGTAGAACAGTGGAATTCAATAATGCAACAAGTAAACTTGAAAGAATATATATTTCTTTGTATGTCTGGCACATTTATAAAACCAGTCATGAATTTGGCCACATGAAAACTTTAATTCCTAAAAAGTAAAGATTCTATACATAAAATTCTTTGGTAGTAATTCAGTGAAATTCTCCATAAGTAATTCAAAGATTCCATAAACACTACTTGGAAATTGGCATACATGGTCCTGGACAATCTGGGAATAAGCAGGAACTCAAAAGTAAGACGAATGTTTTAAAAGTCATTGAAAAGGAAAACGTTTCATACCAAAGACCTCTAGTTTTTATAAAGCTTATACTCGTTAAGGTAGTTTAAATGTTTTCATTATTAGATAATAGAATGGCTGATTGTCATCTTAGAAATTAAATATCCGAGATCCTAGAAGGGATCTAGAAAAAAAGGAAGAGTTTAAAAGGTAATAGTAACGAAGCAGAGAACAAAAAAACGTAGAAAAAAACCTCATTGCCTTTAAGAAATAGTAGCAAAACATAGAGCTCCCAGATCAGATTAATGAAAAAAGAGAAAATAGGAAATATTGAGGATTTCAAAAATGAGAAAGAAAACAGACTCCAGATGTGGGAGAAAGGTTGAGAAGAACAGAGAAGCTGAGGATGATTTCTTAGCAAAATAAAAATGACTAAACTTGGAACACTTGATAAATCAGTTGTTTTCAGTTGCCACAAAAGAAGTAGAAATGTTGATGCATAATTTACTGTATAAAAAGCATGTGTAGATTCCACTGAATTTTGCCTAGTCTTTTGAAGAGCCAAATAATTCCAGTCTTTTGCTAGTATGTTTTGCAAGTTTGTTTATTTTTTATTTATTGATTTTTTTTTTTTTTTTAATGTAGACTCCACACCCATTGTGGAGCCCACCACAGGGCTTGAACTCAGGACCCTGAGATCAAGACCTGAACTGAGATCAAGAGTCAGACATTTAACTGACTGAGCCACCTAGGCACCCCTTGTTTATTTTTAATAAGAGAACCCAATAAAAAACAGCATAAGAAAGAAAAATACTACAAATCCATTGCTAGGTATTTGTCCAAGAGTTGTCAAATTAATGTCCACACAAAGACAGGTTCTGTGCATGCTCATAGCATTTCACGGGTACCCTGGGCTGGATAGTGCAGCTGCCTCTTGGGGTGAGTGCGCAAGCAGACTGGTCCATCACATAAAGGATAACATTCAGCTACAGGAAGGAGTGTTCCGGCTCCCAGGACGTGGAGCATCAAACGTGCACAGGTGTGAAAGATGCCGGGTGAGGAGTCTGGTGCTGGCTGACTCGAGCTTATGAATTTTTGTAAAAAGACTGATACTGAAGGTCAGAGGATGATAGAATTGGAAGAACTTTTTCAAAGTTTAAAAAAGTTACAACTTCTCTGATTTGAGGTAAAATAAATTTGCATTTCTATTTGTATTGCAACTTAACTCCTTTCTGCCTGATTAGATTCTGCTTTCTTCCTGGAGGCTTTTTTTTTTTTATTAAAGATTTTTATTTATTTGACAGGCAAAGATCACAAGTAGGCAGAGAGACAGGCAGAGAGAGGAGGAAGCAGGCTCCCTGCTGAGCAGAGAGCCTGAAGCGGAGCTCGATCCCAGGACCCTGGGATCACGACCTGAACCGAAGGCAGAGGCTTTAACCCACTGAGCCACCCCGGCGCCCCTCTTTTTTTTTTTTTTTTTTTTTTTTTAATATTTTATTTATTTATTTTAGAAAGCACAAGGGTGTAAGCCTCTTCCCTGGGGCAGAGCCAGAGGGAGAGTCTGGAGCATGGAGCCCCCAGGCTCAACCTCAGGACCTTGAGATCATAACCAGAGCTAAAACCAAGAGTTGGTATGCGTAACCATCTGAGCCACCCAGGTGCCCTCTGCCTGGAGTTTTCTTATCTGACCTACCAATCTCTATGCTTACAATCATCTGAGGGCAAATATTACAGAACGACGATAAACATAGTTCCTATTCAAATACAACTTTCGAAAAGTGTCTTTTAAAATTAAATGATTATTCATCTAATGCTTGTGACCCTCGTGCTTATGTTATGACTGACATAAGATGTGTTATATTTGAAACTCTAAATTTGCTTTTTTCTTTTGCATTTGCTAGAATGCTCCTGTGGATGTGGGTTTCATGGTTTCTAAGCTGCTGTTGACCATACAGTTGTGTCCAAAAACGGAGTTTCAGTCCAGTGAAACATTTGGGGAAGACCTAAGTGACAACACGTGGGAGTACATATTTGCCATCGACCTGCTCTGCTGCCATCAGAAGTGGGTTTGGACGCACGATAACATTATAAGGTACAAGGCTGTTGCGCTGACTGGAAGTTGGGTTCTTGAATCGGAAGGTAGGCTGTGGAATGGTTGCTGAATTGTGGTTTGAATTGCTTTTGCTCTTGTAGGTTGCTGAAACGTTTACAAGCAACATTTGATTTGGGTAAAAATTGGTAAAACTCTCGTTAAAAGACACGTATTATTGTTACATCCCCATGCTTTGTTTTTGTGGTGGCTGTAACTTACTTTCCGTATATTCTGTTACTACTTTCTCTCTCCCAAGGAGTGGTGACCCCTGTGAAGGAGGGGTTTGGGTTCACTGGAACAGCCCCAGCTCGTAGAGCAGTGCCCAGAAAGGCAGCCCTCCATGACTGGTGTAGGGGAAAGTGTCCCGATCGGATGTTAACATTCAGATACTCTGGGAAACCCGTGTGAACAGACGTAGGAGGAACGCCGTGTTAGCAGCTCTTCTCACCTGGGTTTCGGGAGGGAGCTTCGTCTCAGGCATCTGTTTTATGTAATGAATCCGCGCTTCTCTGTGCGCGGAGAATTCTGGCAAATATGTACTCCCACTAGCCACACACTATCTCTGGAAGAGCAGGAGGCGGGAGCATGGAGAAAATCGTCACGCAGGTGATTGTTCCGTAGATCTAAATTTTCGTGGAGGCCCGATTGAGAAAGACTGACTTAAAGGAGTCTGTGGCATTACAGAGGATTCACAAAGGATTAATAGTCTCTATCCTGTAGGTACTTGAATGTGTTCTGTGGAAAACTGGGCTCTCGTTTCCTCCTTAACACTAGGGACAGATGATGTGTGTAAATGTCAAACGACAGGGAACTGAATGATGGTACTGCCACATTGAAATCATCGCCAAAAGTGGATGTTTAGATACTGACATGGGAGTAGTTCCCATGCTTTGCTGGCTAAGGGAGTGACGGTGTGGTGTGTCCCGTACTGTCTGTACAGAGATGTGCGTGCCTCCTCTGGGCCTCATCTCCTGACTCGGAGGAGCCCAGCAGGCCGGGTGACAAGTGAGTCCACCACAGGTGGTTCTGGGCAGCCCCGCTGGCGGTGAGGACAGAGTGCTGGAGAGCGGGATCTGAGCCTGACCAGCGCCACACCCAGAGCCTGGAGTGCTGTGGTCACGTCCACTGGGTTTATACTGCGCGCCTAGAGAAGTACAGCGAAAGAAAAGTCCAGAATTAGTTGAGTAATGGTATCTGAAAGCGTCTTAATTTGAGGTGCTTTTAATTTACCTTTTTTTCTGTGTGTTGGCATTTAACTTTTTAATACTGTAAATACCATATACGAAGTAAATACACTTTGGAAGGAAGAGGAAGCAAAGAGGAGCTGGCCTTTATTCAGTCAGTAGAGAGTTTGTGAGGTGTGGTTTGCTTGTTGCCTCTGAGCTCTGCGCTCCTCCGAGGACATGGTAGAGGCTTCTAGAACCAGGTGCCACATGCACGTCTGGAACGTCCCCAGTGGAAATCCAGACTCCCACCTCCTCCAGTTCTGTGACTTGGGGACTTTGTCTGGCGTCCCTACTCAAGGCCTTGTCGAAGCAGTGAAAACAGAATAAAGGTCCAAGCCTGTAGGTACTTGCAGCTTCTTTTAAGTCCGTGTGGGCCCAGGAATCTGAATGGTTGGAGAGTGAGTGAGCTGCCTGTGTCTGGTCTCTTTTTAATCTAAAGGTTACATCTTCAGAAGACCTTGTTCTGGGGCCCCAACTGGCTTAGTAGAGCATGCGACTCCTGATCGCACGGTTGTGAGTTTGAGCCCCGCATTGGGCATGGAGCCTACTTAAAAATAAGTAAATTAAAAAGAAAAGTCCTTCTTCTTTATCAATTGTCTATTTCTTATGGACCATTTTGAAGTTGTTAATATTTGAGTGATGGTGAGCATGCAAGCTTTTCACGTTTGTGTATGTATATATATGTGTGTGTATATATATATTCTGTTGTTTTTTAGTAAAGAGCTGTGGCCTGTAATGGATAAGTGGATAAAGTACAGAAAAGGACATGCGAACGTGGCATATACTCCTGATATTATTATAGCGTCGATACTGAGGCTGATCGGTGAGTTGTCTGTTTTAATAAAACGTTTTCTTGTTCCTGATCACATGTTAGTGGGGGAATGGGTGTCATAATGGTTGCTGACCCGAACCTCCCGTAATGACGGATTCCTGCCACCACCACACCAGATGCGTTCTCACTTCCTTCTCCTCGCTCAGACCCTTTCTTCATAAATTAATGTTTTCTCTGACTTTGTCAGAGATGAGGTCTGCATGTGGTCCACCGTGCGTGCGATGGAACGTGTGCTGCTCGGTCTGTGCTGCTCACACGCACACGTGCCCACCAGCACATGGAATTGCAGTGTGTGATGCTCGGGACTCGGTCGGTGTCTGTAACGTGCTGTCTCCCGCTCGTGAACCACATTCTTCTCTGCTGGCCCGGGCAGGGTCACATCATGCAACTCCATGACTAGGGACTAGCCTTGTTTTCCTCCAAGCCCATATACAAAAATCAGAATCGTGTTTAAACAGATTTTAAATGAGACATAGATTCTCTTCCATCTTGGGTAAGCAGGATCTCAGTGGGTTTTTGGTTCTGCTCCCTGTCGCCCACACTTTTTTATTTTTTATTTTTACTTATTTTTTCCTCCTTGCGTCATCTCTGACGAGTTGCTCTCCAGACCGTGTGGAGTTATCCCTGATGGGATCTGTTAATTTTTGGAAGGCTCTTCTTACTTTGTTTTTTGTTTTTTTTTTTTTTTAAGATTTTATTTATTTATTTGACAGAGATCACAAGTAGGCAGAGAGAGAGAGGAGGAAGCAGACTCCCTGCTGAGCAGAGAGCCTGATGCGGGGCTCGATCCCAGGACCCTGAGATCATGACCTGAGCCAAAGGCAGAGGCTTTAACCCACTGAGCCACCCAGGTGCCTGCTCTTCTTACTTTGAATGGACTTCTCCATCTGTAGCACATAGTCCTTGCCCCCGAGCCACACCGTCAAGGTTCATCTGATACCACTGTTGTAGCCCCTCAGATCCTAGAACGCACTCACCATGACTTTTAAGTATCTTTGGAGTTTAGTTAGTTAGAGCTTCAAGATAGTACCACTTGAAGTAAGGTTTGCGAATATTTAAGTTATCTAAGGAAGTCCCATAGCTAGATCTGTCTGTGACGTGTGCATAACGGCTAGTTAGGTTGCCGTCCCAGTAAATAGGTATTGCTGCTCTGTGCATACTTTACTGAAGAACGTGGTGCTAAGTGAATGTGCAAAATGGTCCAGGCAGCAGCCTGCCCTTAGGGAAGACATCTGCTTCCACTGGATAGAGCCAGAAGTACACCTGGGGGGAAATTACCAAAAAGAGAGCCTGTGGGCCAAGTGATTCCTGGAGATGGTAGGGGAATTCGAAGAGATGCCTGCAAAGACAGCTTGAGGTGTGGAAGTGGATGAACTGCTCCCTGGGGGACTGTCTCAAAACATAGTTTGCAGAGTCCCTTATTTCAGGAAGCCCCGAGGAACAATTTCAGCCCTAACCCGGAAGCAGTGAGGACAGAGCAGGCTAGGGATGGCACATTCTCAGCAGTGCACTGGCATCTGGACATCTCACTCTGCTTTCAATAGCGTCTTCTCTCCAGGATTCAAGAAAAATGTTCATACTTGGAAACGGCATTTTAAATTATAGCACCTATTTGAAAATGTTAAAAGTTGGGAGATGTTGTTAAATCCAAAAACAGATATATTGATCTAGATGAAGTATCTTTGGAATCTTGAAGAGAACATGATAAACTTTTTAAAGTCACACTTAGGAAATATGGTATGATTTTTGCTGTTGTTTGCAGAGGTGTTTGTTTACGTACACGTACTTGTTGGCCGTCACAGGAGAGGGGACGGGTGTGGGAGAGTGGAGGCTGCACTTCCGGTGACTTCCGCACAGTCCCTGTGCATCCGTGGCAGAGGGTCAGCCTCATGCATGAGTCTCCCCTACAGTTGGCTTTCAGCAGTCTTCCGCATTTGGCTGGGTGTCCAAATTGCCTGAAAAGCTTCTTAGAAAATGTGGGTGTGGACACTGACATAATTAAAGGCCTACGTAGTAAGTCGTATATTATGGGAATAATTGACAATACATAGTTAACAGGATTGTGGGATAAAATGTTAACATACAAATATCGAATGTGATCCAAAGGGTGGATAGCTAGGAGGTGGTGGTGGTGAAAGTGAGGGCAGAGGCAGGCCTGGGGAGCCCTCCTTAGTTCTGTAGACAGGAGAGGGCCGCTCGGACAGCCGGGCTGGCCATGGTTCCGCGGGCTGGGGCTGGCCAGTGCTGGCTCAGCTTTGCCTGCTCTGGCCGGCTGCCCACCGAAGCAATATTCCTGGGTGGTGGGGCGGGGTGTGGGTGGATGGCCGAGGGTGGGGGGCAGAGACAGGCGAGGCCTGCTGGCAGAGTTCTGAGGAGTCATGTCAGGGTCGGATGTGCGTGGGCCCGTCTGCATGCCTGTCAGACTTAGGAGTTGGAACTGTTTCTAAGAAGATAGTCCATTGGAGAACTTCCTGCAGTTTCTGAAGCTGACACTGAAGAATTTAGCAAGTAATTAAATTGCTAGGCTGGGATTTAATAATGACCAAAATCACTAATCATTCATAAAATAAAGGAGTTATGTTTATTCTTATTTCTAGATTGGCAAAACCCTAACTGGATTTTCACTCCATGGGAAATAAAAGACGCTTTCTGTCAGAGCAGTTCTGTGTTGTCTGATGCTGGATAGGGGTGTGAAGATTGCTCTTGGCGAGTGTAGGATTATTAGATCAGCGTCCGACATCTTCAACGATGACGTGTTAGCGCATTTTGTAGAGTGCATTGCTGTGGGTTCAGGGGGCCATGAGAAGTGGAAGAACCTACCTCAGTCAGGGCAGACATGAGGCTTGGAAAGGCTCAGCGCTTGTTTCTGGGGTCACACCGTGGGGAGGTGGCAGAGCAGGGACCGCAGTTTGTGCGCTGCCGGATCAAGTTGGGTGCAGGGCTATGTGGTACCTTTTCTGCCCCCAGAGAGCCTGTGGACTACTCATGGCCCATCTGGTCTTGACTGGATCCTAGAAGCTAGGAGGATGCCATTTCCCCCAGCAGGTTTTTGCGGGGCCAGCTGAAGTAACCGTTGTTGACTTGTGCCCAGTCTCTTCCCAGGCTTGTTCCCTTGTCTTTGAAATTAGCTCACTTTTCCCAGGGGATGTCTGTATCTGAACTCTTGAATGAAAACCCTGGTGGCTACCCAGGCACCTTCCCGGCTGGCCCCCAGCTGCCCTCCTCACACTTCCCTGGGTGCTGGGCAGTCCTATCTTAGACTTGGAGGTTAAGTCCACATTTCTTACTTGTTGTGTTTTAATGTGGCTGGGCCACCCTGGGCTCACATCCCTTCTGCAGGAGGACTCTTCTTCCCATGTGGTGAGCCAAGGTTTGTCCGCCATCTTTGTCACCGTGAATGCAAGTTTCCCCTAAGCCACCTACCTCTGAGTTATGACTTCCTCTTACCACCACCCTCATAGCTCCATTAATTTAAATCACTTAACAAAATCCAATTCATTAAGCATATTTAATTGAAAGAACAGAAGCCATTTTAATAGGTTCTCTATTACCTGAAGTTACACTCACATCCTATGGCGGGATGAGCCCACATCTGTGTTTGGCACACGCCCGTTCCCTGTCTCTACTGTCACTTACGGGTTGAACACCCCTGGCAGATTGTCTTGCAGGACAGGTCTGGGGGCATACCATTACCAGTCCGATCTGATGGGAAGCAGATAATTGAGTGATCAGTAAGTGAAATTCCTGATCCCTGAAGTACAATACTTTTCAGCCTCTGTGAAAGAGTTACCAGAAATTATCCAGATGTTTATAGTTTCATCCTGGATTTGAAATTTTCCAGGCATTCATCCATCAGTAGGCATTTATGGAGTGTTTGCTCTCTGTCATAGCATTTAGGGTGCATGTAACCAGCGCTAAGTTGGTTTTTCTCGGGGATAGTAAGTAATAAAGGTTTCTGTAGTGTCCTTGGCCTTAGTTTCTCCATATTAGAGAAGGATATGAAGCTGAGGGCCTGGGTTCACTTACAAACCTGAGAATGTGTGGTACTGAGAAAACGTGGATACAGAACCGTGAGATTGCAGGGTCCTGTCGTAAGAACCCAGGAAAAACGTGCATCCGGGTGTGTCCCAGAGTCCTCTCCCCATGAGACAGAGAATGGGGCCGCCGCTTTGAAGCAAGCTCGGGTCCCCAGATCCTGGGAATAAAGGAAGGACCGGGTGAGTGGGAACTAGCTCTTGATTGCGTTAGCCTTCAGTTGGCTTTCGCTGCCCCCAGTGAGAAACTCCGGAGCTTCGGTCACTCCAGGTCATATCTACCAGGTGTTACCATGTTCCAGATTGAAAATAACATGTAGCTATTCATTTAACATTAATAACAATAAACCATCCTTAACATAGACATTCTCCACGAGCAGTATTTGCCCAACAACAACGGTGAGGAGAACGGCGTTTATCCTGTCGCAGACCTCTTCACTGTCTGGTTCGTGGGCCTCTCTGCTCTGCACTCAGGCTCTTGCAGTACGTTGTTTTGGTTGAAGTGTGTGAAGAAAATCCAGTTTTGTATGGAGCTGGTAAAGGGAGAGGAGTATTTTAATAGCCTCTTCAGATCATTGTGGATGTTCTTCGACACCGCGTTGAACTTCCACAAGGGGGACCTCCAGGAAGGCCTGATGCAGCTTGAAGTCTAAACCTCCCCAGGGACTCTCCTGCTGAGCTGCCTGGGGCTCTCGAAGTGCATGGAGGAGGCCTTCTGCCCAGTCGGGATTCTGTGACTTGCTCCGCACACTTGGAAAATACTGATTTGCATAGGTCTTCCAAATATCGACAGTATCGAGAAAACAGGCATTGATATCATCACTGATCTCATCAGATTTTTGAAGCTGTCAAGCTCTGGGTGGCTGATGGAAGGTTTTCCAAAATTCTGGTTTTGCTTAAGAGCTCACATTTTATCTTGGACAACGGTGATAAATTTCCTTGCAGTGACTAGGTTCACTTTATTCGTTTTTGAGAAAGTGTCTATCTTGGTCTGAAGAGCTGGAGTCAGTCAGTCATTCTTTCAGGGAGATGTGGGTGTTGCATGGGGGAGCGTCCTGGTCCGCTACCCGTTCCAGCAGCTCCGAGGTCCTGGGCCCTGGCTTTCGGGCCGTCCGTCTGGGCTCAGCCCTGGGAAGGAGGCAGGTCACTCCTGAATGAAAGTGGTGGTGTTGTGAAAATTGTTTTGACCCTGAGGACTCGGGGGGTCTATGAACCACACTCAAGTGCCGCTGTGCTTCTCGGCTGGGTCAGAACACCCACATGTTGGACCGAAGCCAGGCCTGCTGGGCAACCACGCGGGGGTTCCTGCAACCTCACAGAAGTCCACCATTCCCCATTGAGCCTGCGGCAGCCAGTCTTTCTCCTAAGTTCCACTCCTTGTGATACCTTCGCTGAGACAGCCAGGTGCTGTCGTGTCCTGAGTGTGAGTGAGAGCGGGGGTGATTGGTCGCCTTGGTCCCCACTGCCCCCAGTAAGATACATGGCGCTCTGTGGGGTCCTGGTGCCTCACATTTTAACCTGCTTTCATGTAAGAAACATTTGAACTTCAGGATCCTTAACGTACACGGTGTTACCGGAAGGAAACCAAAATTTTAGAACTTCACGAGAAGTTCCCACTTCACCGAAGGTGGCTCGCATTTTGGTTTTTTGTGTCCTCCAGGTCGCTTGGGCCAACTGGGCTTGAAGGAGGGCTTCCCGTCCGCAGTGAAGAATATCAGCTCCGTTATCGGCATGTTCATACAGCATGCCCGGGACGAAGGTAAAACCTTTGTTTATTGAAGTGGTTTTTGAGTCCCTCGCGTTCCTCCCGTTAAACCGCATCTGCGCCTTTCCTGCGGGCGGGGCTCTGTGCCCCCCTCACGGCCACGCGGTTGCGGGGATCAGCACACGGCCGCTCGGCCTGCGCGCCCTGCGTGGGGGGGGGGGTTCTGGTGTGTGATTTGAATTACAATTTAACTAAAATTTAGCTGATTTTAATTAAATAACTTCGGAAAAGCCTTCTGCGAAATGAGAAGGCCCTCACAGTAGGCGCCTGGCCCCTGGCTGCTGTTCCCGTGGGGCGCCTTGGTGCACGGGGCGGGGCCGGGGCGGGCTGCCCCTCCCCGCAGGGCTGCGTTCCTCGTGTTCAGAGCCCGCGTGTAAACACTCCCACCGGAGAGCCAGTAGAGTCATCACTTTGACAAATGCTTTGGGATCCACACTTTATGGAGACTCTCGAATGGAGTGTGATCCTTCCAGAGCTGCCCGGGAAGCTTTGGCATGGGTCCCGCGTGGCTGGGAGCTTTTTGGCCGCGTGGCCTGTGCTGACTCTGCCAGTGCTGGGGGCCAGGCCAGCACTGGGGCCCGCACACTGCCCTTCTGCTCTTCTGTTTCTTTCCATCTGCAGATGTGTGCTTAACTCATTTTTCCATCACAGGACTTGTCTTTCGTACTTTTCATGCCGGCAGAGGGTGTCCTGTGTGTGAATAGTGATTCAGTGGGGGACAGCATGAACATTTTCAATAACAAGCATCTTCTTGTGTAATGACGGATATGAAAATTCCTTGCAGATATCCCGTGGGGCATCCAGCTGGCGGCTGTGTACGCGCTCTGTGATTTGAGCCCCAGCAATCCAGCGGAAATATCCAAGATCCTGGAGGCCTGGCGCCAAGAGACCGTGCACAGCGTGCCCTCCGCAGTGCTCAGCTGCCTGGAGGAAGTCAGCTCACTGTGCGCGGAGGAAGTCGGCTAAGCCGCCCCGCGCCCCGTGTCTAAAGAAGTGCCTTTACATATCTCGAGTACAAATAGATGAGTCAGCTCGCGGAGCACAAACTGAGGTTTCAAAAGGAAAGACATGGAAGAGAGAAAATGCCCAGAGGCTCTCCTCACTGTGGCGAGGAGACAGAAGCCAGCCAGCCGTGGCAGGGCTGCCTTTCCCTAAACCGCATACATTTCACTTAAGGCTGTTGTGATTCCATGACATGTGGGTTGTATTATTGTGTCTTGGTCAAACAACAAAAACTTGAACTTAGCCCTTTTTTGCTGCAGAAAGTGTCCTTTAGTCGCTTTTTAAAATTGAGTGGCATTTTATAATGAATTTAATATAAAAGCATTGATTTGGTTCCTAGGCTAATTTTGAACTTTGCGCTGAAATGAGTGACTCGGGAAAAACAAGCTGGGACAGAGCTGGCAGACTCCTCGGCTGTCTTAGCTGGAAACGGGCTACAAAATTGTTTCTCCAGGTGTAGTGCGCAACCGGTCGGAGGAGAACCCAAGAGAACCTTAGAGACCCGCTCTAGTGCATCTTCTTCCTGTCTCCGCAGGCCCTTCACGCTGTCACTGCATCAGGACAAGGAGGGCTGAAGAGTAGACGTTCACTTGCAGGCTTTGTGTCAGCGACCTGTACATAGACGATTCAGAGACGCGCAGGCAGGTCTCTGTGTGTGCCGTGTATATATGGACCGTGCTATAATGTGTTTCACATTTGATGATATTCCACTTTGGGAATTTTAGTATTTGTACATAGAAAATGGGTTTAATAACTCACCGTGGTTCTGATTTGTCTTATATTCATCATTTCTTAAAACTCTTGTATGTGTTTTTTATAATAAAAAATTAAAAGTAAGCCATGCACACGATTGTTCTGATCAGTGAAGAGTGACACTTGGCATTCCTTCTACTCTAACCAAAGACGGAACATTGTCCACTCTAACCAAAGATAAAACAGCCGTTCCAAATGGTAGAAATATGCTACATTGCCGTTGTCTCGCGGGTTTCTCCGAGATGCTCTTAGTGACATTGGAAACCAGATGATTACATACTGATTGGCCCTCATGATTGGGTTTCTTTACTCACAAGTACTGCTGCCCTTTAAAAATTACATTTGACGACTATTTTGCTACTCCTGCCCGTGTTTTTAAAGTAATTATGACAAACATAATTGAGATTTATAAGTAACTCTGCATTGCCCTTTGGAAGCTCTTTGTTGGCGTGTTGTTCTTCCTTCCAGTGTTTGCTGAGTATGTGCTCGTGCTAGGGGCCTCGCTGGGAGGAGCCAGCGAACAGACACCACGGGCCCTGTTGGCAAAGACCTGTGACCTGCTGGGAGAGAAAATCCTACCCCCGCCCCAGGGAGTGGGCAGTCAGAAATTGTAAGCGCAGTGAAGGAAGCGTGGAGGTGTGCACCGGAGCAGTAGGGCTGACTCCTCTCTCTCTGTGTATTGGGCAAGGAGGGTCCCTCTGAGGAGGCAGCAGGTGAGCTAGGGCCTGGGAGGAGGGAGCCAGCCCTGAGAGGAGACAAGTGACCGTCCTGGACCGGTGACTGGCTCTGAGAGGGAGGAGCCCATTGTATGCGGGAAGGAGGCTGGTATAGCCCGGACACGCTGTTTAAGGAGGCGAGCGTTTGGTCCGTCATAGAGGTGACTGCCGTCACGTGGACCTGGACAGCTCCAGGCTTGTTTGTGGTGGGATGGAGGTTTGAGTAGCGGTCTTCTATGCGATCACATTTTAATAGGGCTCTTCTGGGGCCAGAGGATGGGCGGAGGGCAAGAGAGGGCGTCAAGACCACTCAGGAAGTCTGGGGGGAGCCCGGGGTGGCCGTAGAAGATAAAGGGTACAAGGGTTTCAAATCTGTCTTGGAGGTAGGATCCCTGCTAAATTCATGCACTGGGGGCCAGGGGCCAGGTAGGAGTCGAGACTCCGAAGTTACTGGGTTAGGCACCAGGGGTTGGGGACAGGGGCACAGGTTTGGTGGTTGGAATCACAAATATTAAGTGTGCTTTCGGGATGTGGGAATCACGAGCATCATTTTTACAGGCAAAAGTGTGGAGGTAGAATAAATCAGGCAGAAGTTGAGTTGTGGGGAGACTATTGTCGTGGGGATACTATTTCAAATCTGTGTACCTGTGTGTGTGCACGACCTTGCCAACAAGTACCTCCTTGTGACTTGAAGTTGCATGTGCTGTGGTCCCTTGGCGGCTGTCTCCTGGCCACGGCTGAGAAGGCGGGGAGGCAGGCAGATGGCCACTTGCGCCGCAAGGTCAGGCAAGGTGATGAGTGCATTTTGCCTCTAGTGGGTGGCGGTTACCCTGGGGAGCATTTCCCAAAGGTAAGCACGTTAAGGCAAAGAGATGAGGTTTGCAGGTGGCTTGTGGGGGAATTTCTGGTGAATGGGTTGGTCATGGTTTTGTAACCTCAGTAGACTTATGTGTTTTTAATTGGCAGAGGATAGGGAGCCCCAGATTTTTTCCATTGGTTGCCGAGCTCTGGTCACCAGGCGTGTGGAGCTCACTTGTCAGTATCCGTTTGGTGTTGTGGCCTGTTGAACAGACCCGACCTCCCCTGGAGTGCCCTGGCACCCTCGGGCAATGAAACAGTTTTAAGCTACGGTTAGACTGAATTTCTGGTATCCAAGCCAAACACTGGGCTGTGGGTTTTATGATTTAAACAAACGTGTCAACAGGCGAGTAAATGGACATTTGAAGCTGGAGTAAGTAGAATGGGGAGGCCTTAGACTAGCGCTGGGTCTAGGGCGCCCAGGAAGCACAGAGGCTCTGCGTGGCCCAAGCTAAGCAGCCAGGACAAGCCTGGCCATCTGCACCACTGCTCCTGCGGTGACGCTCACATGGGGCCACACGCTCCCGGCTGGGCCGCTGGACGCAAAGGGCACAGGGGCCTGAGGAGCTGTCCCTGGGACAGTGCCAGTGAGGAGGGGCAGCGAGCAGTGTGGCCCATGATCTTAGCTCACTTCTGAGCCCTGTCCCCATGAACTTTCCTGAGAAGGTCCCAGCCTTTCATTCCAAGCCCAAAATCCACTGGCATGTGATACTTCAGGCTGTCACTTCTCTCTCAAGACAGGATGTGACCGTGGAACTCACAACTTGAATTTGGAGAGCGAGAGACTGCGTTTTGAGCTTGGGAATGGAAAGAGTTGCACCGTGGCCATTAGGGGGCGCTGCAGCCTCGCCCATGAACAGCACCGCCTGGACCACAGAGGGCACCTTAGCTGGGATGCCGCTCGCAGGTCACCCTCTCTGCGCCTGTCACCCAGGGACACCTACTTCTGCTCGCGTGCTGGGCCTCGAGTGGAGTGCGTTTTCCTGCCTGGGCGCATTCTCCGCAGCAGGGAACGGCAGGGATGCGTGGAGGGAGCATGGGAGACCCGTGGAGTTGGGGAGCACTCCTCCCCCTCCCCGCCAACTACAGAGGCCGATTTTGCCTGTTGGTTGGGCTCTTTTCTGGACATTCGTTAGTGATCTTAGAGCGGAATGCTTTGACAAAACGGGTCCGTGGTGGCGCTGTGGGCGGGAAGGCTGTGTGAGCGCTGCTGGTTAGCCAGGCGTGGGACGTCCGTCCACCCACACTGAGCATTCCCCATTCCTCCAGATAACATGCCTCACACGTCCTCTCGTGTCGCACGGTCTTGTCAGGAACCTCGTGTGCAGAGAGCCCAGAGATGTACGTCTAACCCTGCCTCGTGAAGACTGAAGAAGCCACACAGGCTTCAGTGTGGAATGTTCTAGAAACGGAAGTGCTTCAGAAGGAAGACACAGCCACTGACCTACAGCCTTCCTCCCTTTCATCCTTCTGTTTGCCTGGCACTTTCTCCGAGAAATTCAGTGCGCGGTTTTCAGACCGTTCGTGTTCCTGCCTCGGGAATCCTGAGGAGGGACCTACGTGTACGGCGCCACGTTTTGTCTTTATGTGCAGGGGTCATTTGTGTGAGGTCCAGAGGGGTCCCTGAGCTGAGCCAGTGTGTTCGTGCCGTGTGGACGAAGATGGAGCTGTGAGTGACATGCCCGCGGGAGGGGGCGCACTCCAGCTGTGGGGAAGCGACGCGTCGCGTTCTGTGGAGGACTTCAGGGGTTTGCGAACAACGCTACAACCAGGGCTTCCTGGCACACATGCCCCCGCCCGTCAGTGCCCACACTTGGAGCCTTGCCTCCTCCAGGTGGACCTCTGACTCGCCTACTGGACCAGAAAGCTGGTCCTGCCCAGCCCATCCAGGGGCTCTGTGCCCAGGGAGGGGACCCTGGGGGGCGCCAGGCAGGCCAGTCCCCAGATCCCTGGTTCTCGGAGGGCATGGCCTCCCCCCACACCCGCCGAGTGCCAGAGTGGTCAGTCCGGGTTGTCCGTAACGGTCCTGCAGGCCAGGTGCACACCTCCAGCAGGGGGTCCCTGAGAGCTGCCTCTGCCCTCCCGGCCACTCTCAGCTGACCCCCCTTGTCCCCTCCTCATTCATTGTGGGGGAAACAGGAGAGGAAGAGGAGGGGAGCCTGTTACTCTCTTCCCGCCATCTAGAACCATCGTTCTTTGTTTTAAATTGTTTGCGTAGTCTTTAAGAGTGTTAATTTTTTTCTTAACAAGCAGTCATTAATTGGCTGCTCCGGGACAATCTGGCCCTAACTCAAGAGTGTGCAGCTGACAGAGAAGGAAAGCCAGGGATGGAGTATGTAAGCCCTGAGCTCAGCGCGCCTTTGTATTCGTCGGAGCTGCTCCGCTCGATTGTCCTGTTTGTCTGTAAATATGTATTATGGTAGACCGATCTTAATCATCTAATTGTGATACGGTGTATTTTTTATTTAATTTCCATGTTGATTTTGTACTGTGTGCCTGTCATAAATTAAAAATGAAAGCAGGTCACACACTGGCCCATCAGTCTCCCTCCGGCCCCGTCCCTCCGGCCCTGCTTTCTGGGCTGGTAGCTCCACGACAGGGCTCCCGGGCTTCCTTCCACATCCACAGGTGGTGTCCTGAGGCCAGCATCGGGCCGCATGCCCTTCTCCTCCCTGTCTGCAGCAGACCCCAGAGGTCACCAACAGCCGAGCTGCAGATTCTCCTGCCCATGGGGAACAGGGTCTTCTGGGGAAGCTGTCCCTTTGGTGGAAGGCACGGGGACGGGCGGGCCTGGGCTGACCAAGAGAGCAGAACCAGGTGAGCTGTTGGAAGTGGCACTCTCTGAAGCTGAAGGTGCCGGGGGGTCAGGTCTGGAGGGCTGTCCCTTTGCTCCAGCCTTGGGATTCGGGGTGCAGGAGCTCCCACTGGGGCTGGGTGAGGAGCACTGCTGCGGCCCGCTGGCGGAAGGGGAGGGCTGGTGAGCAGGGGCGTGTGGCGGTCTGAACCCAGCTTTCACCCAGACGGCTCATGCACCTGAACCCCTGTCTCGGGTGGGTGACTTCCGTGATCGCCTGATGTCCAAGCCAGCCCCAGTCAGATTCTTGCAAACAACCTAAAAAATAGCGAACCCCGAAATGAAGGAAACATTCTGACTTCTGAGGAATGGTATTTAGGTGTTTGTGACAGTCCTCCAAAAATGAACACCTAGTCATGTTTTGGGAGTTGGAATCTAGAGGCAAGGAGTATGTTGTTCGATGAGGAGTTATCCAAGTCAGCATCTGTTGACACCTGCTTTGTTCCGTGCTGTGTTTAGGCCCCTCAGTCGTGTGGACTAATGGAAGGGGACAAGAGGTCAGTGCACCGTTGCCAGAATGGCTGAGGCCTCACCTGTCAGGCTGCCTGGTCCGTGCACCTCCCCACATGTCCCCCGGGAGCCTGGGAACCACCTCGACCTGCCCATCAATCAGTAGCAGAGATAATCCGGGACTCGTTTTCTTTTAATCATGAACAGTCCTGTTGGCCAATGTTTGGACGACCCGAATCTGACCCGCAGAAACGCCCTTGGCAGGAAGACTTGGTGAGTGCTGAGTGTGCCAACGCAGGCAGAAAGCTCTCCTGACCCGTATCTTTGTAGCTTTTTAACACTGCTTCTCCGTTTGGGAAAAAATGAGTTTGTGGAGAAAGAGTGTAGAGTCTTTTTAAAAAAAAAAAAAGGCATTTAGCCTACAGGGGTTTCTTGTGTTCCACAGAACCCCTGCCAGCCCCCATAGCTGCCCTGCGCAGAGCAGGGGGCGCCCCTATCAGGGATTCAAATGTTCTTGTGATTTCGTCTGGAGCATCTGCAAGCACATCACCCCGGGGATATGAGGGAGAAGAGGGAAAGAGACACCCCACATGGGGAAGACCTGCCTCTTGCAGAGTGTTTACTAATTCTGGAGGCTTATGAGTGTGGAAACTTCTAGAAAGGCAGATTTGGGGTCCTTCATGGTGGCAGCAAGTGCTCAAGAGTCCTGTCTCTTCTGGAGAAATCCAGGGAGAGACCAATTGAGAAAACCAAACAGGACCCTGGCCTCCACCTTCAAATGCAAAAGAGGTGCTTTATGAAAGGGAGGAGTCCCTGTGCAGGGCAGTCTCCAGCCTGAGTCCCCAGGGACAGTCCCTGGGGAGCCCTCTTGCAGTGAAGCAGGGGTGAGACCCAGGCCCAGGGGCTGTGCAGGCCGCCTCTCCTCTGTCTACACCCAAGGGCCAGCCTTTGTTTGCAGATGGGAGATCTGTGTGTTCCTTGCACTGGAATGGAAAGTAGTTTTGAGAGCGTTCACTGCTGACCTTTCCGAATTTGTATTTTTAAGGGGCCCAACACAGGCTCTGACACAGGCTCGGGGCATGGTGGCGGTCGTCCAGAGTAATGTCTTTGGATGTCTTTGTTCGTAAAGCCGGTTTGTCTAGTGAGGAAATGGGTTCTCTGGATTCTGGTGCAACTGTGAGATATCTATAACTTTGATTTCTAAATAGAAACACTGGCACTGAAAAAAACGAATTAAGATAAATACAAGTGGGAACTGTCTGCTCACGTGGCTTTATTTTTGGTTTTCTTCAGCTGCCCACCCCCATTTTCTCAATGCACCTGAGACAAGGGAGAGGTTCTGGTACACGGTTTGTTTTTACATGTGGCCCTTTACCCGGCAATTCCTTTTCACTCACGTTCCACAGCTTGGCCAAGTGGGGAGAAAGGAGAGGGAGAAGAAAAATCTTGGAGTAAGAAGACTCTCCTGCCCAGGATTTCAAGACCATCTGGTGCAGGCGGCGTCTGTGACAAGCCGGTGCCGGGCCTGCTGGGAGGGGGCGCTCTGCACCTGGTCAGCAGCCTGCAGAGCCCCTCAGGCCGGCCCAGCCGCAGGGTCCCAGGCTCAGAAGGGCATAGACCAAAAAGGACCTCATGCATATTGCAGGTGAGCCCAGATGTGTCCCCCAGGTGTGTTCTGGGGGATGACCTACCACGGAAGCACAGACAGGGGCTGGTGGTGGCGGGGCTCCTGAAGTGCCGGGAAAAGGGCTTTAAGCAAGAGGCTTTGGAGACCAAGCTCTTCCCCATTAACCCAATCCCAAGGCGGCTTCCCTGGAACCTTTGGGCTGGAAGCAGGGCCAGGGATGCATTCTGTTTCTCAGGTGGAGTGGAGGGGACAATGTCTCTAGTCTTTGGTGACTTGCCGAGGCTCCTGGCATCCTTGGGATGGGTCTTCTGTCTTGGTGCAGCCATGACTGATGCACACTCGAAGTCATATCCTTCTAAGAGTCGCCCAAGAGATTTTGGTGGGGCTCAAAACTGTTCTATAGAAAGCACGGTCTCCCCCAAAAATGTCCATTCAGATCTTGAGACTCTGAGCTCAGGAGACGTCACTTCTCATTAGCACAGCCCACTAAAGCTCTGATAGCCTTCTGCCCAGGTCCTGGTGGACCGGTGATTGCAGCTAGTAATCTTTCACCATTGGAATGGAGTTGTTTTGATGGCTTTCTTTTACCTTTATTGTTTTCTTGTTGATTCTGATTTTTGGGGGGTGGGGTGGGAGATTTGCTTTAAATGTTCAAGTTTATATCCAAATATCACAATATTCTTTGTTAACTATTGAAGTAATTAAGTGCCAATAATTTCAATTGATTAAACTTTTAAATTTTTTGCTTGGTAGGGAGTTTTTCAAGGCAAGCTACTTTTATTAAAACAGAGGAATATTATACATCTCTTTCTTCCTTCAAGGCCACTTAAAACTCAGCTACGGCCATCACTGTAGCTGCTCCCAGAGCTGAGGGCAGGCAGGCTAGGACACCTTGACATTAGTGACGATACGGACTGGTAAGGAGCACTAGGCAGAATTGCAGGAACTTAGTGCTGGTTCGTGAAGTGTCCTTGTCCATGGATAAGGTGTTTCCTGCATCCCAGATCCTGGGTTTCACCAGGTGGACTGAGCAAAGCATAGCATAAGGTGTCAGAAAGGTCGGACTTGGTTTATGGTCATTCCCATTTTCTCTCTCTCTCTCTCTTTTTAAATTTTAAGGATTTTATTTATTCATTTGACAGAGACACAATGAGAGAGGGAACACAAGCGGAGTGAGTGGGAGAGGGAGAAGCAAGCTTCCGCCAAGCAGGGAGCCCAATGCAGGGCTTGATCCCAAGGACCCTGGGGTCATGACCTGAGCAAAAGGCAGACGCCCAACAACTGAGCCACCCAGGTGACCCTCCCATTGTCTCTTGATGTCTCTTGGAAGAAGGGAGCTGCGGATGTGCCCCAACCAAAAAAGCAGGATGGCCTCTGCACCACACGAGGCAGGCGAATGTCAGCTCCATTGCCCCAAGACCCGGCCATGGGCAGGCAGAGATGGCGTCCAAGCCGAATCTCTGTGGCTCCAGTCTAGAACCTGCCTTTCCTTCCTTCCTTCCTTCCTTCCTTCCTTCCTTAGATTTCATTTAACCTCCTGAGAGCGAGAGAGAGCACAAGCAATGGGAGCAGCAGAGGGAGAGGGAAAAGCAGGCTTCCCGCTGAGCAGAGAGCCCAATGCAGGACTCGATCCCAGGACCCTGAGATTATGACCTGAGCCGAAGTCAGAAGCTTAACCGGCTGATACCCCCAGGTGCCCCAAGAACCTGCTCTTTCTAATGCCCGGCCCACTGTCTGCCCCCAGCTGGTGCCCACATGTAAAGTGTTTCTTCTCTGCAGGACGGGGAAGCAGTGCATATTAAGAATTCCACGATTGCTTCCACTGTTACCCTGGACTGGCCCACAGCATGTCTGTGTAGTTCCAGATTTGGTTATGTACTTCCTTTTACTGAGTTTGCACAGACTTACTCCACCTTTCACTCCAGAAAATCTCTAAGAGCAGTTAACACCAGACAATTTCTAGTCATCATTTAGAAGTGTGTATTTCTGCCCAATGATTAATTTAAAATTAGAAATGATTATTTTGCATTTTTCAAAAATCATAAGGGCTTGATTGAAATTTAATTTGACTAAAAGTAAGTTTGTGGTGATACATTTACTTTTAAACCTACCTTTAAACTAATATAAAAGTCACTTTAACCCAATATTTTAAAAATCCAAATGGGCTAGTGGCCTGCGAAAGAAGCAGGCTTTCCCTTTCAGAAGCTCTGTAAGGTGGGCATCTGGATGAGTGTGTAGCTGCCTTATCTGACAAGTATACATAATTACCCACACTTAGCCAAATCCTGACGTGTGCTTTAAAAATACGGCTCCCAGGGTGCCTGCGAGGCTCAGTTGGCTAAGCATCTGACTCTTGGTTTCAGCTCAGGTCTTGATCTCAGGGTTGTAAGTTCGAGGCCTCAATGGACTCCATGATGGGTGTGGAATCTGCTTAAAATTCTCTTCCTCTCTCTGCCCCTCCCCACTCTCTCTATAATGAATAAATGCATGAATGCATGAATGAATGAATGAATGAAATGGCTCCTGAGTGCCCCTGGAAACCACAAACTTGCACACTACTTGTCAGGTGAGCCCAGTAGAAGTGAAAGATAAAGAGGGAATCATGCAGAATTGCAGACAAGGAGCGCAACTAAAAAATGCTGAATAAAACATGAAAACCTAGTGCATAGTTGAGGTGGCAGAAAATCAGAAACTCTCCTGAAGGTGAGAGGACAAAGAAGCTGAAATCCACAAAGGGAGGGATCAGAATCTGCCTGGGTGAGGAAGGGATGGATTCAACCAGTCTCACACAGCAAACAGGTTGAGGTTTGCAGGCTGCAGAAAAGGGTAAAGATGTCAAGAGCTAGAGCCAGAACAGCAGGAGATCCACCAGTGACAACCAGCCATGTCCCATGAAGCCAGGACACAGCTAGAGATGAAACTCTGGGTCAAGCCAAGAAAAAAAATCCCACAGAAGGATAAGGTAGGGATGGAATCCCCGGTTCATCCTAGCTACGGCTGGAATAAGGAAAACACACACACACACACACACACACACACACACACACACACACACACACACCAGCATCTTGCATGATAATTTCTACCCCAAATCCTGCACTCAGTTGAACATGGGCAGGAATGTACACCACTTGTATGGCCCCCATCCCTCCAGATTCATTCACAGCAATCCCAATTTAGTTATTTGGGAACTTAAAGCACCTGAGTTAAATGTAAATCCTTATAGAGGAAAGATATTGTTAAGCCCAGTCTTTAAAGAATTTCCATAGGTAAATTTCCAAGGAACACGAATTCTTACTCATACCCATGAAATCACTTAACAGATGAGAATATAAATCCCATCCCATGAATGGGAACTTCCAGAAATAACAAAGTAGGTTTTGAATCAGATTTATGGAGTTTGTGTATGTCTTATTTATCAGATTTAGGCTACATGCAATAATGGTATTTCATATCTTAAAGAAATTGGATGAGAAAGGAAGTATAACAGGAAAATAAGACATTATGGAGACTCATCAGTCAACAGATGTGAAGAACAAAATAGAATGTCTAAAAACAGATACAGACACACACATGTATATATTTCAAAATACAAAGCTAGAAGGCAGGATATAAGCAGATTAATTACAAATGATGAGATATTGGTTTAAGATGGCTCTGTACATAATTACAGAAGACAACTCAAACAAAAATGGTAGAAAACAGAAGGTAAGAGACTCAGATGTTTCCCAAGAGTCTCTTGCTCTCAGTAACCCAAACAAGATGTATACCCTGCAAAATCCTAGTCTTTCTAAACCAATCATAGAGCTTAGGATATTTAAAAAAAAAAAAAAATCCCATCAGGAACTAAACTCCAGAAAATGGCAAGGTTTTCAGAGGTGAAAAGAGACCTATATCTACTCTCGTTCCTGGTATAGATATAAGAAAAAGGATTCTGCCCTAGGTGGAGATAAGGAGAAGTGGACATGAATTTTAACAGTCTTTTAACAGCCACACAAGGCTAACAGATTAGAATTCTGAGGACCCCCCAGTCACAGAGCAAGTCTTTCCCACATGCCTTAATCAAGTGTTCAGGATCAGAGCTGGACAGAAAGCTGGAGAATGTTCCCTGACAATCATGGCACCTCCTCCAAGTCCAAGACAACCACCCACCAAGGAGGGGAGAAGCAGAGCATGAGAACAGATATAAGTGAATCAGAGGCACTCTGGATGCACAGCTGCGGAGGGCTGGGCATGAGCAAGAGAGCTGGGGGAGTGTCCATGAATGTTCTGCATGTGCGATGGGAGAGCTGAAAGAACCGATCCACCCACTCCAGGCAGAATCTCTGCATATACCCCAAGGCCTGTGCATGCCCCAGAGAGCAAAGAGAGCACCCTGACGATGTACAGACCTATTGCTTGACCTACAAATCAGAAAGATCTCATGGTGTGGAAACTGGTGTTTTGGGTAAATGAAGACATTTGGGAAATCTTGCTGCTTCCCAGACCCCAAGCACTGCAGAATAGAAAATCCTAAGCCCAGTCTCAAAATAATTGAAGGTAGTGGTGAATTAACTAAACTTGCCAAGAAGCTCAGAGGTAGCTTAACTGTAAAACAAACCATTTACTTGGTTGCTCCAAGCCAGTGACCTAAACCAGAAGGGAAGTGCCTAAAGGGGAATATTACTTCGGTCTCTACTGTTCTCATATATAATAATCAAGAAAAGAAATGGTAAATAGAAGTAGACCCATAAGTGGCCTAGATGTTGGAATTATTTGACAAAAGCTTTAAAATAACTAGAAATATGCTAAATGGTCTACTAGGAAAAGTATACAATAGCTATGAAAAGATGGTGAATTTTAGCAGACACATAGAAACTATAAAAACAAATGCAGTAGAAATAAGAAATAGTAAATCAGAAATAAATATTTTATTGGGTTTAGTAACAGAGTGACTCAGCAGAGGAAATAATCAGTAAACTTGAGGACAGGTTACCTGGAAGTATCCAAACTAAAATATAAAGAGGGAAAAAAAAATATATATATATATATAGAAACAGATGAGATAAGAGTGCTTTAATTTGTGGGATAATATCAAATGGTCCAGCAAGTGTGTAAATGAAATCTAAGGAGAAAAGAGAATAATAAAGAATAAGTAATTAATGAAATATTTGCTCTTAATGGTCTAAAATTGATGAAAGACATCAACCAACAATTCCAAAATCACCAGAAAAAGCCAATCAGGAAAAATACAGAGGATACACACACACACAATCAACCCAGAATTCTATATCCTGAAAAATAGGCTTAAAAAATGAAGCTAAAGCAATCTCAAATTGTTACATCCTGTAATTTCATTCATGAAATGGCAACATTACAGAAACAGGACACAGATTAGTGGTTTCCAGGGGTCACTGTTACGGGATAGAGAGTGTGAGGTGTTACTAAAGAGAACACCATAGTAGATTGGATGGACATTCTGTATCTTGACTGAACCAGTATCAATATCCTGACTGTGGTAGTGTAGGCAGCTTTGGTAAGATGTTATCATTGAAGGAAATTAAGTAAAGTGTACATGGGATCTCTCTGTTTCTTAAAATTGCATGTGAAGCAAATATTCTCTCCAAAAAAAAAAAAAAAAACTTAAAAATGGGAGCAAAATAAATACATTTTGAGAAGATAAAACTAAGAGTATTTCTCTCTATTAAATTTCCCTAAGAAAGAAATATGTCAACTCCAATTCCAAATCTGTAGGAAGCAATGAAGAGCACCAGAAGATGTACGTATTTGTATAAATATAGGAAACGTTTTAAGTGTGCATGTGTGTTCCAAGTAGAGGGAGGAAGAAATCAGGGGAAGTGAATCATCTGGAGACTGCCAGTCTGTGTGCACTGTGCTAAACAATGGAGGGATGGGAAGAAAACACTCTTTTGATGGCAAGGAGACAGACAAGGATAAACAAGTGTGGTTGGTAGGTCTGAGTGGCACTCGAGAGAAGCTGAACAGACAAGAAGGGCAGGCAGACCTCAATGGACCATCTAATGCCCCCAGGTATATGAAAGCCAGTTGTCAACATCTTTGCTAATTGCCAAATTGATGAAAGAGTATATTAATTTCTCTATATTAATACGTTGTAATTCAATTTTTTAAAATGTGCTTTGCATAAGATCCTTTTTTTTTTTTTTTTTTTTGAGAGAGAGAGAGCACAGAGGGATAGGGAGAAGGAGAGAGGGAGAGAGAGACTCCCAAGCAGGCTCCACACTCAGTACAGAGCTTGAAGAGGGGCTAGATCTAACCATCCTGAGATCATGACCTGAGCCAAAATCAAGAGTCAGATGCTCAACTGACTGAGCCACCCAGATGCCCCTGCATAAGATACATTAAAAAAAAAAACAAAAAACCTCAATCACAAATTCACTCCAAACAAAATCCTATTTGAGATAGACCAAAATGTAAAGGCTCAAACAAGAAAAAAGAAAAACATAGAAGACCATATTTGTGAGCTTAGGATAAACTAAGATTTCTTACAAGACAAAAAGTGTGCTCATAAAATTTAAAAACTGGTAAATTAAACTTCATAAAGTTAAAAAAAAGACAGTCACTTCAATAAATGGTGCTGGGAAAATTGGAGAGCTATATGTAGAAGAATGAAACTCGACCATTCTCTTACACCGTACACAAAGATAAACTCGAAATGGATAAAAGACCTCAACGTGAGACAGGAATCCATCAGAATCCTAGAGGAGAACACAGGCAGTAACCTCTTCGATATCAGCCACAGCAGCTTCTTTCAAGATATGTCTCCAAAGGCAAAGGAAACAAAAGCGAAAATGAACTTTTGGGACATCTTCAAGATCATAAGCTTCTGCACAGCAAAGGAAATAGTCAACAATACAAAAAGGCAACCCACGGAATGGGAGAAGATATTTGCAAATGACAGTGCCTACAAAGAGCTGATATCCAGGATCTATAAAGAACTTCTCAAACTCAACACACACAAAACAGATAATCATGTCAAAAATGGGCAGAAGACATGAACAGACACTTCTCCAATGAAGACATACAAATGGCTATCAGACATGAAAAAATGTTCATCATCACTAGCCATCAGAGAGATTAAAATTAAAACCATTTGAGAGATCAAATTAAAATTAAAAACTGAGATACCACCTTATACCACTTAGAATGGCCAAAATTAGCAAGATAGGAAACAACATGTGTTGGCGAGGATGTGGAGAAAGGGGAACCCTCTTACACTGTTGGTGGGAATACAAGTTGGTGCAGCCAATTTGGAGAACAGTGTAGAAATTCCTTAAGAAATTAAAAATAGAGTTTCCCTATGACCCTGTAATTGCACTACGGGGTATTTACCCCAAAGATACAGATATAGTGAAAAGAAGGGCCATCTGTACCCCAATGTTCATAGCAGCAATGGCCACGGTTGCCAAACTGTGGAAAGAACCAAGATGCCCTTCAACGGACGAATGGATAAGGAAGATGTGGTCCATATACACTATGGACTATGATGCCTTCATCAGAAAGGATGAATATCCAACTTTTGTGTCAACATGGACAGGACTGGAAGAGATGATACTGAGTGAAATAAGTCAAGAAGAGAGAGTCAATTTTCATATGGTTTCGCTTATTTGTGGAGCATAGCAAATAACATGGAGGACAGGGAGATGGAGAGGAGAAGGGAGTTGAGGGAAATTGGAGGGAGAGATGAAGCATGAGAGACTATGGACTCTGAAAAACAATCTGAGGGTTTTGAAGGGGTGGGGTTAGGAGGTTGGGGGAGCCTGGTGGTGGGTATTACAGAGGGCATGTATTACATGGAGCACTGGGTGTGGCGCATAAACAATGAATTCTGTTACACTGAAAAATTAAATTTAAAAAATCACCCCAAAAAATTTAAAAAAAAGTTCTTCATTGAAAAACACTATCAATAAACTAAACTAAACTAAAAAAAATAAACAAGCAAGTCACAGACTGTGAGGATATGTTCACAAGCAAAGTGTTTGTATCTAGAATATATAAAGACCTCCTGAATTCAATAATAAGGCAACACAGTGTCAAAGTGTTAAAGGCAAATAGTCACTTCACACACACACACACACACACACACACACACACACGATTAATAAGCACATGAAAAAGTATTAAGCTTTATTAATCATCAAGAAAATTGGACATTAGAAACCCAATGCAATATTGGCTGCAATATGATATGATTTTATTAATGATATACACGCTGTGCCAGAATGTCTAAATGCACAGGGTTGACCACAGCAGAGATTGGAAGAGATAAAGGACACCAGGACTCTCACATGTTTTTGGCAGGAATATAACCACTTTGTCAAACTGTCAGTTCCTATGACATGGTAATCCCACTCTTAGGTATTTGTCCAAAATAAACATGTGTGTCCAAGGAAAGCCCTTAATAGGATATTTATAGTAGTTGCACCTGAATTATTGATCCACAAAATGGATAAGCCATGCTTTGTTCACACAGTTGAATATTAATCAGCAATGAGAAGAAATGAACTACACATATACACAGTATGTGTAAGTCTCAAAAATAATAGGCAGAGTAAAAAAACAAACACAAAAATATACAACCTGTGCAATTCCATAGATACAAATTTCTAGAATAAGCAAAAGAGACCTGTGGTGGTGGAAATCAGATCAGTGCTTGCCTCAAAGACTGAGGAATTGTCTGGGGAAGGAGCAAGACAACTTTCTGCTCAGGGAAGTGCTGTGTGCCTCAGTGGATGTTCACAGCACCTCGTGGAATAATTCACTTGACATCTGAGCATTTCAGTGTGTGTAAAATCCATTAAAAATGGTTTTTCCTGGTGTGAAATTGGGTACTTTTGCTACCCCTAAGGCTGAGAGAGCAAAGCTGAAATGTGCAGTGGACTTCAGGGAGATTTCTTGGGGGAAGAAAGGAGCAGATCTTGAGAACAACCCTAGAAGAGCTGCCTCTACCTGCCCTCCCCCAAGCCCTCCACCCTCCCTGGTTTTCTATCCCCTCAGCTCTCTTTGCTTCCTCATGTAGGGCTGATGGACTCAGCAGCATGTGTGTTCTCTGGGGAAGGATGACTGTTCTTGCCCTGTGGAAGTTCTAGAGGGAAGAAAATCCATGCCAGCTAGGATGGTTAGCTCTATACTGTACAGCTTGGCTGGGCTCTGGCGCTCAGATGTTTGGTCCAACAGATGTTGCTGTGAAGGAACTTTCCAAATGTGATTAACATCTACCATAGATATATAGGTTTTTTTTTTTAAGATTTTATTTATTTATTTGACAGACAGAGATCACAAGTAGGCAGAGAGTCAGGTAGAGAGAGAAGGGGAAACAGGCTCCTCGCTGAGCAGAGAGCCCGATGCAGGACTCGATTCTAGGACCCTGAGATCATGACCTGAGCCGAAGGCAGAGGCTTCACCCACTCAGCCACGCAGGCATCCCGATATGTAGGTTTAGATATGTATATAGGTAGACAGAATCTCTCTGTATCTATTCACATAAATAGCTGTATAGATGTATAGAGATAGCATATCTAGATATGTCTGAAACTAATATATATCTGTCGTCTATTTCTCATCTACCTACAGTGCATTAGTCAGGGTTCTCCAGAGACACAGAACTACAGATTCCTAATATATGTCTTATTGGTCCTTTGTCTCTAAAGAACCTGGACTGATACAATATAAATAGGTAGATAGGTAGAATTATAGAGAGAATCTCTTTATGTATCTATAGATTTATAAAGATCTATCTATCTACCTATCATCTATCCATCCTTCCATGATATCAGCGTTCTCCAGAGACAGGAAAATGACGTATTCCTTACGAATATATGTCCTATTGGCCTGTGTCTCTGGAGAACCCATTGGTCTGTGCCTCTGGAGAACCCACGCTAACACACTAGAACAGCATCCCATTTTGGAGGAAGCAGGTCACCTGGTGTAAAAAGCAAATTATTTGGAAGGAAACGTTCTTGAAGTGCTTGACAAGGGGTCTGCAGGCTGGCATTTTTGGAGACGAGGCATTCATATTTCTGAATCCAGATTCCCTAAAACAGTATGCATAATTGCTTGTCACAAACTCCTTCACGATGCATCTGTTAATTATTTCCTCAGTGAAAAGCAGGGGTTGGCTGAAAACTGGTTGAACTGTAATCTCTCCATCTCGGGGCTGCAAGGGTTTCAGTCACCATGTGCTCCTTTCTGCTGAGAGCAGTGGCATTGTGGGTTACCCTCGGGTGAGTACACCGGGTAGGAGAATGTCTGTTCTCACATTCATCATAGGATTAAGTGCTTAACAGTGCCTGGAACCGTGGAGTGCATGGGTATGGGAGCTGTGTCGACCCTGCCTGCACCCTGTCACCCAGGTCCACACCAACACAAGGCATGCAGGCAGTCCCACTCACCCTCACGGCCTCTCCCCGCCTCCCCTCCCCTTAGGGTGTATGAGGCCCTTTGCTTCTAATCCCGGAGCAGCAGCTCCTTTCCATAGCCCCACCACTGCCCCTTGAGAACCACACCATATTCTGTCTCACATGGGGCGCACAGGTGGACTGCAGAATCCCATGAGGGGGCCCAGCTGCAGCCTGTGACCCTCACTGTATCCCATGGTGCAGGGTGTCATCAGCACAGAGTTGAAGAAGACAGTTGCCTCCAAACTGAGATAGGCCACCAATTCCAGAGCAGAAGGAAGGTAAAGCCTGGGGGCTTAGAAAGAAGCAGTTCAGCAGTACCTGATCTCCCAGTTCCTCTTGGGGACATGAAATCACTCAGCTTCAGACCATGATGGACTCTACCTCGCCGTTCTCCGGATAGGTACATGCACTCCTATCCCTGGCGCCCCAGCTCCTCTCCTTTCTCTCCTCCTTTCAGGTGAGGCCAGGAAGCCTGTTCATCCCCTAGCGCCCCTCACCTTGGAGATGACACACAGGAAGTCTTTAGTCTCCTTCCAGGCTTGAATCAGTCCCCTGCTGGTTGTGAGGATGCTAATTCCACTGCCTTGACAGGACACCTGCCTCCACTCACCTGCCACTCAGGCTATTTGGTGGGCCTATAGGGAAACGAGCATTATTTGCCCCTTACTTCTCCAGCCTCTTCTTCTCACACACCACTGTGCACTGTGAACATCCAGCTGGATACACTTCTGTCCCCCATGGCTTTGCTCATGTTACCTGTATCTGGGATTTCCTTCCCTTCAGACTCTGGGACAAGTACCACGCTGCTCAACAACTGAAGCGTCACCCCCTGCAGCCTTCCTGAGGAGGCTGCCTCCCTGTGCCTCTGCTGCCCAGACTCTGCCCTTTGCCCTTCGGTCTGGCACAAAGACCCTTGTCTGCTTCCTTCTTCTATCTGCTGCTCTCCCACGGGTCCTGGGGCTAGGCTTGTGCCTAAAAGCTGCACAAGAACATAGAAAGTAGCTGGCATCAATTTCTCCAGTTATCTGGAAATAGCATACCATGCCGGCTTCCCATGAGTGATAAAAAATTTCCTCTATGGCTGAAAGGAAAGATGTGAGAGGAGAGGCTCAGTGTGCAACCCTTGTGCTGTGCACGGGCAGATAATATGGAGAAAGAACCCGAGGGGCTCTGAACTCAAGCATAACTCGATTCCAATTGTTGACTTCTAATTCATCTGTTTCCCTGGAATCAAAGAGTTATTTGCAAAATCATTAAGTCAAAAGAACCAAATATAATAAAATTGAATAACTTTTTGGTACTACAACAAGAATCAATATGCTGGGAGTAGTTTCAGCAATAACACAGCTTCCGGGAATACATATTTATTAATATGGGTACTTGTGCATGTTTAAGGATTGTGCAGAGTAATTTAGTGGCAACCTTTCTACAGTCCATTCATTTTTCTTTCTCTGAGATTCAATTCCCAATGTTGTAGCAGTGCTTATAGGAGATGTCATGGGGATGGTTGTCTCCAGAGCTAGAAACACAGGTCTGGGCATGATCATGTTACAAAATAATGTTGAACTAAAGAAATCTGGTGTTCTATCATAATGGTAAACACAGATGGAGGGGAAGGGAAGTCATCACCTACTAACCACTCCTGGCTTTCCAGATCCCATATGGTGGTAAAGAAAGTGCTGTCATAGGGCTAGAACGGCAAGTGTGGAGCCCTGGGGAGCCCCTGACCTCAAAATTTGACCTTGACCAAATCTCTGCAAATCTCTCTGCCTCACTTTCCTCCTCCATGAAGCAGGACTGCCCCCACAGGTTGTTTGAGGACTGAGAATCCTGTATGTAGGAAGTTTAGCACCATATCAAGAGGCGGCTAATGCACGAGAAATGATGGCTTCTTCATGTTTGATTCCATTCTCACAGCAAGCCTTCCAGTCTCTATTTTAAAAAACGAAATACTTGAGACCAAACCTTCATTCTCCAGAAAGCAGAGCCTGGGGAAAGGATTACGTGCTGCTGAATTACGTGTGTGAGTGAGGGAGGAATGTGAGGCACCAGGCACCCGGGGTGCTGTTTTCATCTGCTCAGACTGCCATGACAAATGACCACAGGCTGGACCGCTTAAATGACACGTATTCATTTCTTATCAATCTGGAGACCAAGGTGCTGGGAAACTCAGGGAGGTCTGCGCCAAGTCTGCAGATGGCTATCTTCTTGCTGCATCCTTGCATGTCAGAGAGAACACAGAAGAAGTGGTCCCTCTAGGGACCTCTCTTATGAGGACACAAATCCCATCATGCCATTTCCACCTTTATTACCTTGTGGAGACCTAGTTACCTCTTGAGGAGCCCATCTCCACATGCCATCTCACTGGGGGTTAGGCTTCAGCATATGAACTTGGGGGAACACATTCAGTTCACAGCAGGTGGGAAGTGGAACCAGGGAGAGGCCCGGTCAGGTAGGTGTGCACAGGTGAACCAGCTCTGCAGGATGGCTCCAGGCAAAACCACCACAAGGAGGAGGAAAGAGGAGAAAGTTGGGGTCCTTTTTATCCTGACTCATACTGGCAAACATCTCCCAAGTTGATGAGACTGCATGTCCCCAGGGCAACTGCTGGGGTGCAGATCCCTTGTGTTGGTATCTTGACCAGTTGGGGACGTGGTGGTGGTGCCAGAGGTGGGAACAGGCCAGTGGTGATGGTGTTGGAGATGTGCCATGCTCTGGGCAGTCCGCTGGGGGCTCCAGGAGGATCTGGAGGTGCCTTGTGGCTCAGGCAAAGTCAAATGCTCAGGTGTTTGGAGAGGTGGCAGCAGGAGGCTCGAGGAAGGCAGGTGATGAATGAGAAGGATGCGGAGAAACCGTGGGGTTAGTCCCAGAAACTCAGCAGTGAGTGGTCAGGGGACCAGTCTGTTTGGTGCTGGCCCGCTCCCCTCTCCGTGCCCATTCAGTGCAAGCAGCTGGGGCTCTTCCTCGAGGCTCTAGCCTGGGCTGCTGGACCTGTCCTCCCTCCTGCACAGAGCAGAAGTGCTGGGAGTTTAGAGGTGACTGCTGACTGTGTCCCTGGGTGTGGGCGCCTGGCACTGGCTGCCTTTTTGGAGAAGGCAGAGCTCATGCCCAGAGCTCCCCGTGGGGTCAGCCGAACTGCGCTTGAAGGACGCTGCTGACATCACCCGTCGCTTGGCTTCCTTCCTGTCCTTGTCCAGCTTTGACCCTGGCAGTTTTCCACATGGCCTTCCTCCCTATCACATGCACATCCCTCCTTGTCTAGGTCTGCTTTTCAGGACCCCAACTGGACACATCACCAAAGGCTGCCCAGCTCCAAACAGGGGACTCTGGATTGAACCCACTCTGCTGCCCTGCCCTTTGTCCTGCTGCCCCTTCCATATGTGGTCCCATTTCTGGTCCTACAAGTGAAAGTCTGCTGAGCTGCTGGGAGAGACGCGCTGACTGGCCCCTCGAAGGACCAGCTGGGGGCCTGGCGCCAGTCAGCACCTCCCAGAGCTCCCATCAAACAGCATTCAAAGCCACCGTGTTGTTTTCCTTCTTTTCAAAGGCCCACCAAGGCAACCAGTGCTTCCCCAACAACGAATGCTCTCTCCCTGAGCAGAAAGCTAGTTGCAGGACACCAGTAATCTCTGCAAAAAGCTCCGGACCGAGAGAGATGACTTTGTGTTCCATTAGGAGTGCCCATGTAAACCAGAGAGTTCTCCAGAAAATGCTGTAGAAGGTCGTCCTCAGACCCCCTGGGACCTTAGGAGTTCTTTTATTCATCACGGGCCTGTGTTAGGTTCCCCGTGAGAGCTACAAGCGGTAGAACCCATAGGGGCACCTGATCCTTGTAATGGAGAAGAGGGTGGGGCTGCAGGACCCAGTGGGCTTTCAGGCAGAGGCCAGAGTCCGTGCTGAGGCTGGAGTACACTAGGGCTCAGGCCTTGCTCTAAGGACCCAGGTGTGGCTAGGATCTCACGGCCCAGGTGTGGCTAGGATCTCACGGCCCAGGTGTGGCTAGGATCTCACGGCCCAGGTGTGGCTAGGATCTCATGGCCCAGGTGTGGTGGGAGTCTGGAGTCCCAGGTGTGGTGGAGGGCTCACGGCTCAAGTACATGGGGGAACACAGACTTGAAAGCACAGTCTTTGGTGCTAGTATGATTTCTGCCCCCTTCACTGGTTGTCCGTATGGAGGCAAGCGGTTGGACCCACCCAGGACCAGAGTTTTGAAAAGTGGAGACATTAATAGTTTTTTCGTTTAGTTTAGTTTAATGTTGTGTTGTTTTTGTCAAATTGTGCTAATGAAATGGGATAATACACGGGAAATTACCATACATACCATAGGTCAGTATACAAATATAAGTGATCTTTGGTCATGGACCATCCACACACACCTGATCTATAAAGAGAGCTCACATTATAAACTAGAATATTTAATTTACCCATTTCCTGGCCATGCAGAAAACCAACTGTGATTATTTTGTATACAGGAGATGTCTGTGCCTAGCAGGTGAATGTGATCTGGGGGAAGATGCATTTCTTTCCGCAAGTCCTGAAGTCCCGAATTACCCGGGCGCTGTACGCCAGCACCAAGCAGAGCCTGGACGAAGGAGACTGTGCTATTGTTCTCCTGTTGAGGAGGCTTAATTGGCGGTTTATTTCGTATTGTTCTTGGAAAACAGGGTGGCTACGGCCTCAGCTACAATGGTATGAGGCATCTTAAGCAGGTATTTATTTCCGTAACGTGCTACTGCCAAACCCAGCTCCCGTCGACCAGATGTGTTTTTTTTAATCACAAACCCTTGGTTTTCGGGAAAAAAATAGGACAGCGTAGCATGCTGACCGTGAAACAGTGGGATTTCAAGAAATACCCTCCTTAGGATGCCACTGTGAATGATCTCATAAACTGCTTCATTCTAGGAGCTACACTTATCTGAAAGGAGACGAGCTGTTAGCTGGAAAACAAGTATTTGAATCAAATTTTCGGCCAAAGGCACTTCCATTCCAAATTGTTATTTTTTTCTTGTAATTTTTTCCCTAATGCTATTTGTCTAAACCTTATGTTCTAACATCTAGCTGCCCTCCGAGGAAACAAGGGGGTAATAAACAGGGAGGGAATTCTATTCTAGTGACACCAGGGGTCAGCACTTTTCCCCCTCCTTCTCTTAATAACCCTTGTCTGGGTGTCTCCAATGCCTGGTCTGCTCCGCAGAGCCCGCAATCCTGAAAACCCCCCTGACACGGAGTCTCCTCCAGCATGCCCCGACACTCAGCCCCAGCGGCTTTCATGGAACCTCAGAATCCTACCAGACACATGATGGCCCCAGCTGCTTAGCGCTCTCTGTTTTTGTCTCTCTCCCTTTCTGTGCACAGAGGTCTAGCCAGGCCTCTGAGTATTCCTCCTGCTGCATTTCTCCCTCTCGCCTTCTCGAGCTCCCTCAGGTTTGACAGCTAGGATTTTTGTTTGTTTGTTTCGTTTTCTCGCTTCTAAATCCTGCTTCATCTGGTTTTCCGCCCACACGGCAATGTGCCTATTGTTCTGGCGGCTTGTGCTGTTCCAGGTCTACGTGTTTGGGAGAGGAATTAATCAGTGCATGTGATGCTTCAGATTAATATTTTTCTTAATTTTAAAACTTAATTTAGCTGGTGAGGGTACAGCCATACGGACATGCTCATATATTATTGGTGTCATTCTAAATCGTTATAACTCTTTGAAAATAAATCTGACAGTATGCCTCCAGAGCCTTAAGTCATTAATCCTCTTTAACCTAGTAATTGGACTTCTGAAAATCTGTCTTATAAAACCAACCCCACACTCAAGCACAAAATCACACACAAAGCTGTTCATGATAGCATCACCCCTCGGTGCATCCAATGGAAAAGAATCTAAACGAAATATTGGGATGGTTTTAGAAATGGAAATAAGGGCACCCGAGTGACTCCACTGGTTAAGCGACTGACTTTTGATTTCAGCTCAGGTCATGTTCTCAGGGTCATGAGGTTGTGCCCCGAGCTGGGTACCACACTTGGTGCGGAGTCTGCCTGAGCTTCTCTCTCTGCCCCTCTTCCTGCTCTCGTGCGCTTTCTCTCCCCTCTTGAAAATAAGTAAATAAGTAAGCACGTAAATAAATAAATAAATAAATAAATAAAATCTTTAAAAATGGAAGTAAATGCACCAAAATATGACCGTGAGAAATATAGTGAAAACTGGGTAAGTCGTAAGATGGAAAAGTGTCCTAAGGACGGACAGAGACCGTGAGCTCAGGAAAGAGAAGGACTGTGATGTGGACACCGCGCACGTGGCAGTGATGTGGCCAGAACCTCGGTGGGTGCGGTAGCTACGAGTGCTGTGTAACAAAGAACCCGAAGCTTAGCGGCCTGAAGCAGCAGTCATTCATCATGTTCACGGATCCCGCGGGTCTGGAATCTCGACAGAGTGCAGACGGTCTGGGGTCTCATCTGGGAGGCTCGAATGGCTGGGGGGACCTGAGTTTGGGACTGGACGCCTCCGGCAGCTTCTTCACTGAAACATCTGGTGCCTGGGCTGGGGTGGCTTGAAGGCTGGGCTCTGCCAGGACGGTGAGCAGAGAGCCTGCACGGTGGCTCTCCCCGAGGCCACGTGGAGGCTGCCTGACTTCTGTGACCTTCCTCCCAAAGTCAGGCGGTGTTGCTTCACCGTATCGACTGACGGAAGCAGTCACAGGCTTGCCTGACTGGAGGGGAAGGTCTGAGGGGAGACGACGGCACAGAGATGCCGCTCTGGAGGCCTGCCCGTGGACCAGAAACTTCAGAAGTTAGTCATGCAGCTCTGTGGTCTCTCCCCACGTGTCTGGTGCAAATGTGTTCAGCCTTCAGAGTGGAGCTCACAACACAAAGGGGCTTTAGTGTCGAAACACCAGACACTAGGGGTTCTCATATCTTGCTTCCAGGAGAGCTACAAAATAAAGTAATAATAGTCCATGTTGAATAGTCTAAAGATATTTCTATTTAAGGTGAAGGAATCACACCAAATTCTTGGTTTCTATGATTCATTTATAGATGCTGTTTCCCCTTTTATTAACTTTGAAGATCTGTAAGCAGAAATTAAAAGCCGTGCCATAAGTCCTGAGATAAATTGGTGTATTGCTGGAAGCTTATTATATACAATCCTACAAAGGTTCCTGGACATAAACATGAATAATTAGCAGCCTGGTTTGTTCATATCCATCTAAGGATTCCAGGAGGAAAAAAAAAAAAGTAAGAGAGGACTAAATCCACAGAATTGAAAGAAATACTTCTCTCCCTCTTTCCTTCCTGAATTTGAAAGTAAATTTAAAATATTTATAAAAATAAAAAAATAAAATATTTATAAAAATGAAATTCATGCTCCTTTAGTCATCATTCTGAATGCTTATTTCCAAATCTCCTGATTTGATGACCTCCCTGGTATTTTCCCTGTATCTCTCCAATATCATGTATCATAGTCATTATAGTCATTTGTACACTTATCTAATCCATATTAGATTATATTCTAGTACATTCTATGCATTTTACATATGGTCCAATTAAATATTTATTTTAGTGACTTGAACTGAGGTTTTCCTGCCTTGTTTTTGGGTATTCACAATGACTAGCAGCCAAAGTCTTAAATCCTAAAGGCATCTTTTGTATTTTCTGATCTGTTTGGAGCATTAACCATTTGTGGTCTTCCATCAGTAATATGAAAAAGGACTATATTCATGATCATTCATAATTTTTATATTTTAATTATGTTTTGTAATAAATTCTGAATACATGTTTAATTTGTTGGCATGATTGGGCAGGGGATGCCTGGCGACTCAACTGATTGAGCATCTGGCTCTCGATTTCTGCTCAGGTCACCATCTCAGGGTTGTGAGATCAAGCCCCCTGTGGGGCTACCTGCTTGGCAGGGAGTCTGCTTCTCCCTCTTCCTTTGCCCCTCCCTCACAAGTGCTCTCTCTCTCACCTCTTGCTCTCTTTCAAATAATAAATAAATCTTTAAAAAAATGAAAGGATAGACTCATTTGCTATTTACAGAATGTTTCTTGTGTTCTTTGAGACCGATGTTGTGAATATCTTTGCCTGATCCATCTTTTTTTTCCCCCCGATGTGATGCCTGGTTATCAGGCACCTGCTCTCATCCTTACGACTATGGGAAAGTAGACCAGAAATGGGAGCAACAGTCAGTAAGGAGCTGGGGGTAATGTGGTCAAATCCTGGGACATTCCATCTACTTTCTTACTTGTAAATAGGATTTATGATACTTGCCTTACCTATATCATGAGGTTGCTTTAGAAACAAGAGAAAAAATCATGGTACACCCTAACACACCATAGCAAGTCTGGAGTAATTGTCATTGCACACACATTTCACATTTCAGTGGGAGAAGTGGCAAATACAGAAACACCTATGCACTGTAAGCCTGACACTTAGTGTCCTTTGTCATCGACCTTGATTCAGCCTCTGTTTCTCAACACGGTGGTCATTGGTAAGCTTTGGCACAGGAGATGAAGGTTTTTAGGGAGTATGTTTTCTAAATGACTTAAAATAGTGATAAGGCAAGGAGTGTGTGAGCTCTTCTCCCCTCCTTTCCCACCTGCATCTGTGAGGATATCTTTGCCCATTTGTACAGGGGCAGCTCCCCCAACCCCATCTCTACTCTGTACAGTGAACTCCCCTTCTGTGCCTCCTTGCCCAGCCCTCATGCCTCAGGCTTTGAGATGGAGTCCCAAGTGTAACAAGGCCCAGAGTCTGGGGGATACACAAAGGCAGACTGTGAGCAAGGCTTCAGCTCACACTAATTACTGGCTCTCATCCTGCATGCTGTGTCTGGAGAAGAAATGGATAATAAATCAGGCTGTGTAGGATAGACTTGCCTGATGCTATTTTCTCTGATCTGTCATTTTGCTTCTTAATTAGAGTGCTTTATTCCCCTGAAAATATATTTATTAAGTTTGAGGTTAGGTTGTCCATCCTGAAACCCTGTATCCTGCCCCAACTGCTACTTGGAAACTTATAACCCACATGTTTTAATGAGACGTGGACAGTTTCTAAGAACACAACATGATGAAACCCAAGAGAGATTTGCTAATTTCATTAAAAAAAAAGAACCCTTTAAGCCCTTCCTGACACAAAAGGCAGGGGTAAAAAAAAGCTTCATTAAGGAGGTTACTTGAATGAATGTGCTTAATGCACTATATGAAGTCATTTGTGTTTGTACCCGTGGGGACAGCCCAGTGAACTGTGTCTTTCTAGGACTCTGCCATGCTGATGGACTATGAAGCTAAAAGGACCTTTGTGAACCTGCTATAAGCAACTAAGAAAAGACTTCTATTTCTGGTGATGGAAGTCTAGATAATGCAGACCAACCTTTTCATCCAAAACGGTAAGAAAACTGAACACAATAGAAAGGAAAGAGACCAGTCTGCTTGTGGCCACTTTAAGGCCACAGGATTTGAGGTCCAGGACCCTGGAAGGATCATGAGTGTTGAAAAACCCTAAGGTCAGGTGCCACTCTACCCTGAAGATGCTGTAGTAACCAAACATCTGAGGGTCTGCTGAGCTCTCAATAGTCTCTTGGGCCTGGGAGGACAGAAACAGGATCTCAGACACCTTCCTGAAGAAGTCCTTGGAATTATTCCAGACTTTCAGGTGAGAATCTCACAGGATTGTATGTAAGAGTAGGACTAAGCCAGAAACCATTTAGGTCTTCTGAAGGAGACCCACTGCACATTCACCCAACCCGGGCCACTAGGCCAAAGTGAGAGGTAGCCTTCCCCACAGAATGCTAGTGAAATGGAAACAAGCAGGGTGAGACAGATCAGCCAGATAGCAGGAACCAAACCACGGGGACCCAGATACTGGAACCAGCAGATACGGACTTAAAATAATTGTGATGAATACGTTCAAGAATCAAAAGTCAGGTTTTGCCCGAGAACCAGAGGCAGGAGAAGGAAAATGCCCAGACTGAACCACAGAAAGAGTAAGTGATGGAAGATACGAAGAAGACAGAGCAGCGTACTGAAAAGGGTGAATGTTCATAGAATCGACAGCCCAAACGTGAGAAAACAGAGAATGGATCAGAGATATCTTCAAAGACGTGATGGCTGAGAATTTCCCAAATGTCCTCCTGATGAAGGATATTGACTCACAGATACAAGAAGCTCATTGATGATTATCACTTTGTGATGTTTGTTTAGCTGTACACACCTGCACTCATTTTCTTATATTTAATTTAAAAAACTGCAAACAAAGCACTTTGGAAAAGACAGAGAAAACCCACAGAAAGCAGTGCAGTTGGAAGTGGTGTGACTGATACAGTGGCCGAGGGAACCCCATGCCTATGACACACAGCATAATATCCATACAGAATACACCATCCTTTATCGAGCAGTAAGTTTCTACTGTGGTAGAAAGGCCAGTGTGTCTCAGGTCTACAGGATCTGGATTTGAATCCCAAATCAATATCTCTCCAGCTCAGTGATCTCAGGCAAGTTACTCACCCATTTCCTCAAATTAAAGAAGGAATAAGACTTCACAGGGTGGTTGAAATGAGTGGCCTTGCTTGTTTCTCTGCACCTCTTGTGGTTGGTGGAGCTCCAGTTCTCCATTAGGGCAGGTGGGTTCTCTTCCCCTGCTTGCTTTCCAAGCCTTAATGCCTCTTCCCTTCTCTACTGTCACTTCATTCTCCTGATTTTAAATGTTATATGTGCATTCTTGGTTCCCAATTTGTCCCTCCAGCCATGACCCATGTATTGACTCTAGACTTTCAGCTCTAAGTGGTTGGCTATTCAGTGGGTCCAAAGGGTGTCCTAGATGTGACATGTTCAGATGTAATCCCTCAGTGTGCCCTTACAACCTGCTCCCTGCTGTCTGTATCACGGAACCCAGCAGCTCCATCCTTCCCACTATGAGGGCCCAGGGAACTCAGAGTACTTGCCACTGATTTCTCATACCCTCCACGTCCCCGTCCCTCGGCAAATCTTGAGAGTTGTGTCCTCGACATATATCCCGAGGATAGCTAGACTTCCCCAGGACTGCCCGGCTCCCCTGTCCCTGAAGGAAGGGGAGCGACCAGAGGCTGGGCATGGTGCTATCTGGTGTGGGAGGGACTGTCCCAGGCAGGGGAAAGAGCAGAGGCAAATGTCTTGAGGCTCAGATGGAGCTGGCAAATTTGAGGACTAACGGGGAGGCCAGCATGGAGGGGTCAGAGTTTGGGGGAGACCAGGGTGTGCGTGGCCCTGCGTCTCCTGCACGTGGTTTGCATTTGTTTGTCTCCAAACCAACTTTGGTCTTGATGGAAATTTTATAGTCAAAAGACTAAGAGAGCCATAAGCTTCCTAGTTATAAAATCATCCAGTCTCTTTGTATCATGTAGAAGGAAACTGAGGTCCAGTCAGGTGAACTAGAGGCTCATTCTGGTGATGGTCCAGGGTTTTTCTTCAGAGTCAAAGTGGGCATTGTGATGTGCTGGTCCTGGGGAGGCCGATGGCCTGCTCAGTGACACCAGCCTGGAGGCCGTGTCCACCCATTTGAACCACAGGTGTATGGCATCCTGGAGTAACAAAACCATACAGCCACTGACATGAGGGTCTGCAGTCAGTCTGGCTGCCAGAGAGCAAGCAGCCCCAGCTCTGGTCCCCTGCCTCCATCTGGCCATCCCCTGCATCTGAGCCCAGCTACTGGTGCAGGTCTGGCTGCCTCAGAGAGAGTGGGCAGCCCTTGCTGGAGAGGCAAGGGGTCTGTAGCTGAAACAGAAGCTCTCCTAGTGGCTGGGCCAGATGCAGACATGGGAGCATCCAGAGCTGTCCATTGCCTGGGGAGGCAGGCACAGAGGCGTTGGTGTTGTGGCTAACAGTGCAGGGCCAAAGGCTGTGGGCTTCAGACCTCAGCCCTGCCCTTTATTCACTCATGGGAGCCTGAGCAGGTCAATTCGCCTCCATCCCAGCTTCCTTATCAGATCAGAATCCCGCCTCCAGACTCTAGTGAGGTCTTCGAACGTAGTGCAGGCACGTGCTCAGGCCCTTACAAAGCTGTCCTGCCATCACAAGCCCTTCATAACTGGTGGCTACTTTTAGGTATTATTATTATGTGTCCGGTCTTGTTTCTCTCTTCTGTTGTTCTTTAGGGAATTCCCTATGCACTGGAAACACCGATGATACAGACAAGGAGAAGCTGAAGGCAGAAGCCTTCCCTTACAGAGCACAGAGGGCCTTCCGTGGCCTAACCTGGTCTGCAGTTTCTGACCCCACCCCCCAGGGGGCCAAGCCCAGTTCCCAAATGAGTAGCTCTGTGGGGGCAGGGACCCTTTCCCCTGGCCACACACGTTCTGGCTGGGCAGGCAAAGTCAGGACACACAGGCTCCGGGACAGCTCTCACCAAGAGAGGCCCTGGCTAGCGTCAGCATGTCCCCACCAGAAAGGGTTGGACCCTTTCCTCCAAGACTCACCCCATCAAAGGAGGAGACCCAGGCAGGGACCCTCGTTTGGGTGGGGGTGGGGGGCAGGGAAGTGCTGATGCCCAGGCAGGGTAGGGCCTGGGTAAGCAGGCCAGAGCACAGCATTGGTTGTGTGCAGGGATGGGGCTTTGCACTCTGGGGTCCAGCGGCAGCCAGGGTGGGACCCTGTGCACGCAGAACACGGTTCAGAAACATGGCCTTACACAGCCCTGCAGGGCTGGATGCAGACCAGACGCTGTGAGGCAAGGAGTGGTGCTAGGAGAGAGGGCTGGCTGGCCCCCGTGTCAGCTGTCCCCATGCTGTCCGCTGCCTCGTGTCCCCCAGGAAGAGAGGTCCACGTCCTACCCCCAGTACACAGTGAATGTACTTCTTTTTGGAAGTGGGGTCTTTGCTGCTGGAACCCAGTTCAGATGAGGTCGTGCAGGTGTAGGTGAGACCCTGCTCCTTTGACTGATGTTCCTGTAAGGGGAGAGACAGAGACATGCAGGGAGGATGGCGTGATGACAGAGGCAGAGATCAGTGTGACGCAGCAGAAAGCCAAGGAGCACCAAGGGGGGCGGCGATGCTAGAAACCAGGGAGAGCCTCAGGGACCCTGCCGACACCCAACTGCACACGTGAGGTCCCCGGAACTGTGGGAGAGTAACACTGTGTGGGTTTAAGCCGGTTTCCAGCATTGCAGGAAACGAACACCCTTGGTGGATGGGAGAAAACAGGCCTACGGTGTCGAAGGGCGTGGAGAAAGCCTTGCAGACAGAGGGCAAGGCCTTGCTAGGTCTGAGCTGAGTGGAAAGGGCAGGGAGGGGGAGAGATGGGGACGGTAGGGAGGGGAGAGATGGGGACGGCAGGGAGGGACGGGCACGGAAGCAACAGCAGATGCAGAGGCAGCCTGAAACCTTTAATGAAACATTCCAGAATCTCTGCTAAAGACCGTTGACTGGGGCATGAAAGCCACCCCAGGCGTTTGGAAGTGCCGGTTAGATCACTGAGGGAAGCGTCTTCTGCCAGCCTGCTCGGAAATGAACAGGACGGGTCACACTCAGAGGCGCGGCAGCCACGTCGTGGCCCACGGTGGAGGACAGAGCACGTGTTAGGACATCGAGCGCTGCCGGAGTCACTCAAGGGAAGCGATTCCTAACAACTCCAGCGGTTTCTTCCTTTGACAGATTTCAGAAGGCTCCCGAATGGTCAGTGTGTAGGGGCCCCTGGAAGGCACTGTTCTGTGGACAATGTTCTCCAGACACCAAGGGACGCGGGATGAGTTTCCTCCAGCTGCTGTGACAAGTACCACAGGCCTGATGGCGTCAAACTGCACGAATGTATTCTGTTCATTTCCAGAGGCCAGAGTTTTGAAACCCAGGTGTTAGCAGGCTCTGTGCCCCTGAACGCTCAAAGGGAGGATATTTCTCTGCCTCTTCCAGCTTCTGGTGGTTGCCCTTAATCCTCAGTGTTCCTGGGCTGGTAGACATGTCACTTTATTCTCCTGTCATCACATGGCCTCTTCCCTGTGCATCTCTGTGGCTCTGTTTTCTTTTTATCAGGACACCAGTCACGGGGTTAAATCCCAGCCCAATCCAGAATGACCTCATTATAACTAATGGCACCTCTGCAAAAACCTTATTTTTAAATGAGGTCACATCATGAGGTTCAGGGTAGACGTGGATTTTGGGGAGACACTCTCCTACCCAGTACACACTTCATAAGTACATACACACTTCTCTCCTCAAGCTCGGACACCAAGTCCTAGCGCCTCATCTGGCTGGGCTGACATTCTTTTCATCATTAAAACCTCCTTGAGGCATCAGTGGGTTTGGTGGTGAGAGTCACGCGAGAATAGTGAAACAACCCAAGAAATGGAAAAATTGTATCTGCACTCACACAAACCAGTTTTTTAAAAAATAAAGAACATTTAGAAATGTTATTATTATTATTTTTTTCTAGTCAGGTTGGGTGAAGAAATCGCATTAGAAACCCAGTGACAAGATACATTTTCCTTTTTTTTTTAAGATTTTATTTATTTATTTGACAGAGAGAGATCACAAGTAGGCAGAGAGGCAGGCAGAGAGAGAGAGGGAAGCAGGCTCCCCGCTGAGCAGAAAGCCTGATGCAGGGCTCGATCCCAGGACCCTGAGATCATGACCTGAGCCCAAGGCAGAGGCTTAACTCACTGAGCCACCCAGGCGCCCCAAAGATACATTTTCTTTTCACCACCACGGTGAAGCCTCTAGGAGTGAACATTTATGCAGAAGCTGTTCCTTAGCTCCAGCACCAGACAGATGCCTCTACCGTGTTCAGCTGGAAACTGTGCGGCTCCTGTCCACTCAGCCAGCACGCCTGTCCCTTCACGTCTCTCCCTGGGAGCACACACGGAGGCTGAGGTGTCCTTTATTGCATTTCAGCACGATGACCCACACGCCCCACTAGCTGTGGTTGTTGTGTAGTGGACGCTGGGTGACGTGCGGCCTCACCGTTCACTGTGGGTGTGATGTGTCTCCTGACAGTACGTACGTGTGCAGCTATCACCCTGGAGAGTCTGGGTTCTGCTGATGTGTTCATCCTTTGCAACCTCATATCTCAGTCCTTGTCTTGACTTGTCGTGTTTATATTGCAAAATCGAATTGCTTCTTAGCAGCTGGAGGCTTGGTGGCCTTGAACTTCATTTTCCCCCAGCATGTGGCCTTTGAGCTGGTGACACGGCATGGTTCCTGTGTCACAGCCGGCTTACTTTTTACCCTTTTCTTTTCTTTTCTGTTTCAGAAAGGTAGAACTATTCAAGTATTTCCTTGTGAAATTAGGAATATATAGATTGCTTTTCAAGAGCATTCATTTTTCAAAGGAATGTAAGATTAAGGTGCACATATCTGCAGTCTGTAAAAGGCCTTGAGGATACATCTTTTCAATAAAGAGATTGTCTTTTTATTTGCTTTGATTAAAAACAGCAGCATTCCCTGCTGCCAAAGAACTCACCTGGGCTTCATCTCATCACTATAAATAAGCAGAACAGGCATGCATCACAATGAGCTCTATTCAAAACATCAAGGCGAAAGTCTCCAAAAAGGCTCCCCATGGCCATGAGTCAGTCGTGCTTTCAAGATCACAGGCAGCCAATTTCTCACTATCTTTATTCTTAGCCATCTGGTCATACCACTTCCTGGGACTGGGGTCCTCCTGCTCGGTGTCCACTGAGCTCAAAGCCGTGTGTCCCGGCTTGTCTGTGGTGTGCCTGGTTCACATAGTGCATGGCTGGCTGTTGACGTGCATCCCTGCCATTTTCATGCGATCCGTGGGGAGCACGCCACTTTGCCAGTGCCTCTGATGCGGGCATGGCTGGGTGCACTTCATTCCAGAGGTCTGAGGTGGAGCACTCACGAGTGTGGGAGGTTGGAAAAGCAAAGAGGGAAGAAGTAATATACCAGTTCCAGAATAATGAGATAGTAATGATGATGATAGATAATGATGGTGCTGATGATGGTGTTGATGATGATGGTGATGATGGTGATGATGGTGGTGATGATGATGGTGATGACGGTGTTGATGGTGATGGTGATGGAATTAATGGTGATGGTGATGATGATGATGATGGTGATAATGATGATGGTGGTGATGGTGATGATGATGGTGATGATGGTGGTGATGGTGATGATGATGAATATGGTGGTGATGATGGTGTGGATGTCGATGAGGACAAGGATGGGAGAGATGATGATGACAATAATGATGACGGTGATTCTATTGTTTGTAGAACTTACTCTGTTTCAGGTGCTTACCTCTAATTAAATCTAATTTAACCCTAGGATTTAGTCACTATAATGAGCCTGGTTAGACGATTTGGAAACTCTCCTTAATGGAGTTTTATTCCTCTTGTTTGGGACAGTTTTTTGGAAAAGTTATAATATGGACTAACAGAAGGGCCCTCTCATGGAGCTATCCTCACATATGTTGTGTTGAAATCAGGATGCCATCCATCCCTGTCTGATGGCCCCATGAAGTGAGACGTTGAAACTGAGGCAGAGTGCGCAGAGGAAGGTGGGAGAAGATGAAGGGAGAGGAATAGGCCAGTCTCCACCGGGAATATCACTGCGCTTTACACCTTCCACGGTCAGATGGACTCTCTCAGAGTTCCCACGGAAGGTGTGGGGTAAGGCGCAATGTCATTGCTGCTCATGATTTTGCTCTTTCCTGAACTGGACAGAGCTGCTTCTGACAGACCAGAGTGAAAGAGGCAAAAGCTCAGGGCAGTGATTCCGGACTAGATACCAGCAGAACCAACCTTACATACTTATTCTCAAAGCTTAGAACTCCAAGATGTGTTGGGGCTGTTTACATTGCCTCTCTGAGGACCCTCTCACTCTCTCAATATCTCAGAAATTCATCATGTGGGATGGTTCTCGGGGAGAATTTGACCATCAGATTCATTATGAGGTCTTTGTTTTTCTGGGGTTCATCCACTCCCAACCCCATGGGATTTCTGACTATATGACCACCTACATTTCACTTAAAATCTATATTATGAGTAAGGTCATAAAACTATAATGTTTCATTTTACTTTTAAAAATGATAAATACTCCGTATCTTTCTTGTTAAGAGATCTGACAAAACAATGTAATTTAATGGTTGCACTGGATCTCAGCTATATTTGTAGTGATTTCAAAGCCCATGTTCTTTTGTCTACTTCCTGGGCCCCACCTTTATAGTATTGCAGTTAATACATCATTATCCGACGCCATCATCACAGTTCAATGCAACCCTTCTGTGGCAGAGGTCAAGAGACAGAGTCCAACTATATGAGGGACCTGGGGTCTTCTTACCAGGTACTAGTTTCTGGGCCAGTTACACACCTACTCTATGATCAATGCTTGGCAGTTCCTTGGTGAATGACTTCCTTGTTATCTGGAAGATATGTTTTTCTTTCTAAGATTGCCTTTTTTTATTAAACTGGTTAAGATTTGTTCCATTCTCCACTCTCATTATCTTCATCATTATGTACTCTTTTTAAGCCAGTGATTACCCTCGAGAAAGCAATAGGCACTCTGACCTACCAATAGTTTCCAGCCACAATAGGAAAGATAGGATGCCTGACTCTGTGTAGCCTCGTCTCACTGCTTGTGTTATTGTCATTTACTTTGTGTAATTTTTGCACTTGATGTGGACACTTCTATGTAGATTTGCTTGCATGTTTGAAGTTTACCCTTCTCGTTCTTGTCTCAGGTCTTACCTGGACTCATTCTCTTCTGCTGCGAGGACTTCCTTCAGCCTTTCCTTCAGAGTGGTCTTGATGATGATGGATTCTGTCCATTTTTGCCTCAACATCTTTTAATTTTACATTCATTCTTAAGATACTTTTTTCCTAGAATCTTAATTTAAATTCTTGGTTTTGTTGCTGCTGTTTGAAGTCAGAAATTGGTTCTCTCCTGCCTTCTGTCATTTCCAGAAAACAGTCAGCTGTAACTCTTACTGACACCACTCTGCAAATCACTCATCTTTTTTCTCTGCCCGATTTCTCACTTGTTTTTCTGCATTTTCCGATGTTGTGTGTAAGTGGGGGGGGGGGTTGTAATTACCCCATTTGGGTTTGTGGAGCTGATTGAATGTGTGGCTTTAGTTCTTTCATTAGTTTTGGAAAATTATCATAATTTCCTCTGCTTCTTTATTTTTCTCTTTGTGTCTGGGTTTTCAGTTGCAGGTAAAAGAGACCTTCTTGCCACATCCCTGGTTCTCCTGTGTTCTTTCTGTCATCTTCATCATGTTATCTGGGTAATTCCTACTGACCAACCTGTCAGCTTGCTAATTCTGTTTTCAGCTCTTCATAATTTTCTATTAAATTCATTTAACATGGTGTCATTATATTTTTTGGTTCTTGAAGAGCTGCTTGGGCTTTTATAAATATTTTATAGCTCTCTACAAAAATAGTTTCTAGTTCTGTGCAAAAATTCTCAGCCTGTCCTTTATTTCCTTAAACACATTGAGCCTTGTTACTTTCTGCCTGTGTCTGATGATGCCATAGTTGGGATTACTTGAGGTTTCTCTGTATTTTAGAGAAGATGATTTTTTTTAATATTTTATTTATTTATTTGACAGAGAGAGATCACAAGTAGATAGAGAGGCAGGCAGAGAGAGAGAGAGAGGGAAGCAGGCTCCCTGCTGAGCAGAGAGCCCGATGTGGGACTCGATCCCAGGACCCTGAGATCATGACCTGAGCCGAAGGCAGCAGCTTAACCCACTGAGCCACCCAGGCGCCCCTCTCTGTATTTTAAATAATGTTTTCTTATCTCCTCATGCATGATAATTTTTGACTGGGTGCAGACATTGTATTTGAAAACTTGCAGAAATAATTTGAGGCTCAGTGTGATGCTCTCTTCCTACACAGAGGACCCTAACTAGGCAAGGGGATTCAAAGTTGGGGTTACCTTGGCTTTTAGGGACAGGTGTGGATCAATGCTTGACTATTGTCTATTTTTGAAAGTCAGCTTATTTCTAGTTTACATTTTATTCCTAGTTTTTCTTTTTAAAATTAATTTATTTTTATTTTAGAGAGAGTATGTAAGTAGGGAGAGGGGCAGAGGAAGATGGAGGGAATCTCAGGCAGACTCCCCACTGAGCATGGAGCCCAACTTGGGGCTCAATCCCAGGATCCTGAGATCATGATCTGAGCCAAAATCAAGAGTCAGATGCTTAACAGGCTGTGTTCCCAAGGTGCTCCCCTTTATTCTTAGGTTTTAACTCTTTGATGCCTAGATATTTATAGAGCTGCCCTCTGTGCCTGGAGTACCCTGAGATCCAGTTTTTTCTCTGTCCTTGGGAGTCTCTCAAAGGCTCTGATCATCACTTTGTATTCTGCTGCTCATTTCAGCAAGGGAAGAAGCTTCTGGGGTAAATGTCCCGAAATGTTAGACTCACCTGTTTTATTTTTCTCTCAAACCTTAGTTCTATAATTTCTTTTTATTGCTGTATTAGTTTTATGACAACTTTAAATATATTTCAACAATATTTTCTCAGATTTTATGGTTGTTCTCATTGGGAAGGATTAGTCTGGTATTAGTAGAGCTGAACTCATCTGTACAGTAGTATCTTAATCATTTACTAGGTGAATCTATTTCATAGAAATTTTGTGTATAATACATGGGAAAGCAATTAAACCTTCCTGCCAATCTTCTTCTATGCAGCTATGATCATGCTAAAAAAGACAGCTCTCATGACAGTGTGGAAATATTTTTGCTTTAGAATGTTCAAGACACTCAGATACCCTGCCAACCTGATTGTGTTTTCTGCTATTAACTGCCCTGTGAAATCAGCATGGAGACGGTCATCCCCTTACACCTGGCCCTGGACCAACTGGCTGCATCTTCCACGTCCTCACCTGCCTAGAAACTCTGCGGAGACTTGGCTCCTGCCAATTCCCCTTCTGCCTTGAAGCTCAGATATTTTTACTGCTCAGGTATCCTTATGGCCTTCATGTGAGTCTGCCTTTGTTATCCTGCACATGGTAGACAGTGATTTGAAACCCTTTCTGGCTCGCTCTCACAGCCCTGCTTTGTTGAGCCACAGTTGTGTGCCTCCGAGAGCTCCCTTCTGGGTCTCACGCACACCTCTTCACGTTGCTCTGTGATTTCCATGCTTCCGTGCTCACCGGACAGGCTGGGAAACAAGCCCAAAGAGATTACATCAGTTGTCCAAGGTCACGCAGGGAGTCTAGAAAGGAGCCAAGGTGTGAACTCAGATCAGACTGAGTCTGAAACCTGTGCCCTGGGTCTTGCACTACACCACTCTGTTAAAGCACCCTGCAGAAACTGAATCACCTCAATTTCCAGAAAGGACAACTTAGGTCCATCGAGGTATTTATTCTTAGGAATGAAGAATGTGTAATGCTTTTGACTTTGATTTTATTTCATAGGATTTTAGCCCAGAAAACTCCAGTATATGACTGCCTGCGGGTCGACAATTAGCTCATTCCATGGACATTCTTTACTGCTAACTGTTCCTCTGTATATGTGTGAATGTGCAATTGGCAATTTAATGTTGCCACAGCTTGACTGTGCCATACCAGTGTTTGGTCAAGGGCCAGTCTAGATGCCCCTATTAAGGTACTTTTTTAGAAGTAATTAGCATTTGAATAGTAAAATTTATCTAAAGCAAATTTTCTTACTTCACATGGGTGGGCCTCATCCAATCAGGTGAAGGCTTTAGAAGGAAAGACTGAAGTTCACTAAGAAGGAATGCAGTCTGCAGAAGGCCTTCTGACTTGAGCTGCAGTGTGAACCGTTCCCTGCATCTCCAGCCCACAGTGTTCCCTGAAGATTTCAGGCCAGCTACGTCTCACAATTATATGAGCCAATTCCTTAAAATAAATCTCTCTTTCTCTCTCTATACATATTCTATGATTCTGTTTCTCTGGAGAAGCTGACTAATACAGCATATATGAAAAAACATTTTATTTGTAAGTAGTTTACTGAGTTAATCCTAAGCCTCCATAGACATCCTCACATTTAATAGGGTTCATGTTCCGAGGAAAAGTTCTGTAAGTGGAATGTGGTTTCATCTAGAAACAGTGTTCTCAGGACCTGATAATGAACTCGACCACAGCCTGATATTGTTTGAAACAGATGGAAATACTCAAGGGACAACCATGGGCTGTGGTTTGCCGGCCTCTGGTCTGTCACCTGGTCAACGCTGTCCGGTGCACAGACGCTGTGGACGTGTGAGCGCTGGGTCACCGGCGGCATGTGCGGGAGGGCATTAGCATCTACCCAACACGGTGCTTCCAGCTGAGAACCAGAGGCTTTTATCCATGTAAGCCTTCCACAGAACACATTTTTTTTTTTTTTTCCATTAGTGGAGGCGTCTTTCAGCTTTGCGTAGGATTTCTAGAACATGGAGGAACCTCAGGAGGTTCCAAGTGTCTTTGTTTTCAAGGTGGTTTGTCTTTCAGATGCTCAGTATGGATTCTGCAGGCCGTCGTCTCACTCTGTGGGCTCAAGGATGGGGGCTAAGAACTTTCTCATCTGGACACCAGGGAGGCTGTCATCCCAGAGCGGAGAGATGCTGGGCTTTGAGTTATAGAAAGTGAAGCAAAACGAGCCAGGCCACGCAGGAGACAAGACTGACGGGGCTGGAATGACCAGGAGGATGGAGCAAACCCTTGGTCCCTGCCACATCGTCTGGAAAAGTCTTCTTCAAGTTTGGGTGGAGAAGGAGCCGCACCAGGCACACCAGTAAGGTTGCTTTTGAGCAACTACGATGCAGAGTGTTTACCTTAGTTCCGCTATGGTTGGTCTCTGGAGTCAAGGAAGGAAGATGAGCGGAAGAACGAAGGCATTTCACTCTTCGAGTGTGGAAAGAAGCAGCACGCATCTACCCCCACTTTTCATCCGATTCTGATTGACCTAACCTGGTGTCATGGTGGCTTTTCTCAGCAGGACGAGATGGGTCACCGCACACACTGGGCTCATGCGCTCGCATTGTTCTCAGTGACAAAAGAGGCTCCGCGTGGACGTGTGCACACCACTGTGCAGAGCAGATTCGCTTTAAAGGCATCAGCATTCCTGAGAGAGAGAATGAGCGCAAGCCCAGCTCTGGTGGGGAGGCCTCTCTCCAGCTATCTCCAGGGTCCGATTTTGTCTGACTTTGCTCTCTACAGCCGGCACGCTCTGATGTGAGCTGCAGACTTGTTTTCCATAGCAGGGATGATGGTGACAAATCTTTCTGGTCACAAGTCACTCATTCGGGAGGCGTGGAGAGCACACGGGAAATCATGGGGGAGCACCCAAGATGCACATGCTCCGTTTTGAAGGAGGGATTTGTCTGTTGTCAGGAGAGCTTCAGATTTCTGTTGAATGGTGACACAAGGAACAAAGCAGTCACTCACGTTGGGCTCCAGGACAACTTCAGTGAGGCCCGTGGACAGGACTGGCCCACAGGCATGGATCGGTCAGGGACCAGCAGAAGATAAAATCTGAGTGAGATGGTTCAGGAGACCTTGACAAGAGGTTTGTTCTCAGACATGTGGGCTTCTCTGAAGGAAAGAATGAGGGAAAATTACCATTACTCCCAGACCCGGAGGGTCGGGGTGGCGAAGCGTCCCTCCTTCACCACACTCCAGTCAGGGCTCTCTGAGCCCTCTTCCCTGACTTCTGGACTTCTCTGTCCATCTCTGCATCACACAATTTTAGCAAAAGTCCCGCTAAGTTGGTTTAGCCCGAATCGCCCACCCTGCACAGTAGGGTTACCCCCATATCTGGTCTGGTACCTCACCGCACTGTCCTGGTGACGTTGGACCCCTGGCCTCGCTTCACCGAGAGTCCTGACAGGCCAGGTGAGCCGGAATCCCTCCTCGCCTATAAACTCCCACATTTCCTTCTCACATTCAGGGTTGAGCCCGACCTCCCTCTCCTACTGCAAACCCTTCCTGGAGCTCTTGGAAGAGTCCCTCTGAACAGAGTCTGTCTTGCCATCTTACCAAGTGTCATGAATAATTTTTCCCTTTAATAAAAAGGAGGAAAGGATTTTATCTGAACTCAGCAGGAGTGGGAGCGGTGAAGAAGGGACCCCAGTCACTGCAAGAAACATGGTCTGGAACAGGAAATGGAGGAAACACAGCGTCCCTTTCCTTGCCTCTCGTCTCCTGCTGGTGCCTCCTCAGGCCTAGACTGAAGGGAAGCCTGCTTACCAGGGAGCCCTGCTGCAACAGCCCAACGGGCCTGCTGGGGAAGCTGGTGGGCAGCCGGCAGCACGAGCCCAGTAGGCTGGACTGTGGCACGCTTGGCCTTTTGTCCTGCCTCTCTGCAACCCAGTGAGTCCAAACTCGGCACGGTATGTGGGCGTGGGCTGGTTTGTTGTGTCAGTCTCTGCACAGAAAGAAATCTCTGCAGGCTTTAAAGCATGGATGCCTCTGGTCATGTCCATTGTACGGAGCATGGCCAGAACCGTGGTGAACCCATGTTGTCAGACAGTTCAGAATTACTGAGTCTGAGAAAGAAGGCAGATGGAGGACCAAGACCCCAGGGCTGCTTCTCATTGGTCCCTTTGCCCAGTTCTTTGTGTAGTGACTGGCAGATAGGGAGGGAGCATATTCGAGCTTTTCAAATGCATGCAGGAATGAATGAATCCCATTCAAGGCATAATGATTTAGAAGAAACCACAGCACAGAGTTAGAACATGACTCTCTTTACGTTAATTCACAGCAGAGTAAGGGCATGAGTCCAGGAGCCCCGATACTGGAACTTCCCTCTCCTTGTCCCCATCTCCATGGGATCCAGGCTCGTTGGGTTTCCCCAGGGACTGGTGCTTGGATGTTGGGGGCACCACCGTCATACCCTGATGTACGGCAGTGGAAAAGAAAACGAGGAGTGAGTTGCGTATTCTGGATTAATCCACGTTTGTCTTTCTCTGTGACATTTGCTCCTTGTAGTCCCGCAGCACAGGGACCCGGAGAGGGTCAAGAAGGGATATATGCCCGTGGTGGGAACACGTGCTTCTTAGAATAACAGCAGACAGGACCCGGAGTGTGTAAGCCCGAGTATGTGTGTGCACCTGGATGTGATCGTGTTGGGAGCTGTTAGGGGTTGAATTGTGCCCCTCCCCCGAATTCATATGTTGACATTGGAACCCCTAGTACCTCAGAATGTGACCTTATTGAAAACTGGAGTCCTCGCGGCTGTATTTCGTTGAGATGAGGTCATCCTGGAGTCGGTGGGCTCCTGACCCAACACGACAGGCGTCCTTATAAAAAGTGGGGCGAGGAATTCGAACACAGGCATGCACACAGGGAAGATGAAGGCAGAGGCTGGGGTGATGCGTTCCCAAGCCAACAAAGCCGAAGATGGCCCACGAGCCAGAAGTCAGGGGACAGGTAGGAAACAGATCCTTCCTGAGACGTCAGAAGGTACCAACCCTCTTGGCCGTTGGATCCTGCTCTTCTGGCCGCCAGCACTGGGAGAAAACATGTTTCTGTTGTTTATGCTGCCTGGTCCGTGGGGCTTCGCGTGGCAGCCGTAGCCGACTCTGTCGTCGGTGTCCATCTTCGTGTGTGCGTGTGTATGCGTGTCAGTGTGTCACACACGCACCGGACGCATCTTCCAAGTGGATAAAAGAACCCGTAAATGCTCCGACCTGCACCCAAAGTCCCTGCTGGCCTTCCTTTCCCCGTCCTCAGCGGGAGGAGCAGCCTGGGGGCTGTGTCCACCCCAACTCCCTTCCCTTCTGGTCTCGGCTCTGCAGGTGTCCTCCCATCACAGAGGGGGGCCCTGCGGGAGGTGACGCCCCCTCAGCCGGGGCCCAGGCTCGGGCACCGACGCTGTCCAGTCCTCTGACCTGGAAGAGCTGCTCTGACCCCGATTCCAGCACCCAGCTGCGTGTTTGATCCCAGCCTTAAAGATAGACCAGGCTGCCAAGGAGGACGTCAAGGAGATAGTGAGGGGTTTCGGGTCCGTGTGAACGCAGGCAGGAGGGTGTGTGCAGTGTGAATGCCCCCGGCTGTGCTCTCTGGGCACACGGGACTGTGCCTTTCACACAGCAAGCCGTCGGCCTGTGTGTATGCGACAGTCTTCTCGCGGAAGCGGCCGGGTGCAGACGCGGCCCTCTGTGTCCCCTCCCCGAGTGTTTTTAGACAAGCATGAGGCACACACCTGAGGATCCTAAAGAGATTTAGGATTTTTGAAACTTTATATTTTAGTCAGTTTGTTTTTCTTTTCAGTTCCATTAAGGCCTTCTGCTGCTGTTTGAATATTTAAAGCAAAACCCATGTTAACATTTTAAACAATCTTAAGATGGAAACTGTTTTTTCCTAATGGTTGGATTGCTTCCAGTTGGCTATGGTAATTTTTAAGCCCTCCTCCAAGCCAGAGAAAAGAACCCAGACTCTTGTTAAAAACAAGACAACAACCCCAAAATAGAGCTGCTTATGCTCAGCTCCACGTCCCCAAACCGAGGACCACCTGACTCCGAGTTCGGGCTCTCCCAGAAATGGAAGCTGAAGTGAGTCAGTCAGATGCCCTCTTTTCTGCAGGACGTAGCTGATCCGTCTGACATGACACACCCTGTCGGGGCCAAGACCCTGCCCCAAGCTGGCACTTTGACATACTGATTATTTATTTTGAATTAAAAGATACTTAATAACAGCCAGTGCAGGGCACCTGGGTGGCTCAGGGGGCTAAGCCTCTGCCTTTGGCTCAGGTCATGATTCAGGGTCCTGGGATCGAGTCCCGTGTCGGGCTCTCTGCTCAGCAGGGAGCCTGCTTCCTCCTCTCTCTCTGCCTGCCTCTTTGCCTACTTGTGATCTCTTTTTCTGTCAAATAAAGAAATAAGATGTTTAAAAAGAAGAAGAAGAAGAAGAAGAAGAAGAAGAAGAAGAAGAAGAAGAGCCAGTGCAAAAAGAATACTCTAACCCTCAATCTTTCTCGAGAAAGCAGGAAAAAAAGTCCGTGTGAAGGAAACCAGGACATAAAGGGAGACCCTTTCCATCAGAGATATGGAACTTGGAGTCCAGAAGGCCGTACAAACACCCCTTGTGGAAGGAGCCGAGATCCCTTCAGCAGACGAGTGGATAAAGCAGATGTGGTCCATAGACACAGTGGAACATGACTCAGCCATCAGAAAGGATGAACACGCACCGTTTGAATCAATGTGGATGGAACTGGAGGGATGACGCTGAGTGAAGGAAGTCCAGCAGAGAAAGACAATGATCATATGGTGTCACTCACATATGGAGCATAAGGAATAGCACGGAGGACCATATGGGAAGGGAGAGAAAATGGAATGTCAAGAAATCAGAGATGGAGACAAACCATGAGAGACTTTGGACTCCGGGAACCAAACTGAGGGTTACAGAAGGAAGGGGCTGGGGGATGGTGTTACCGGGGGATGGGTATTAAGGAGGGCACGTGTGGTGATGAGCACTGGGTGTTATACGAAACTGATGAATCATTGAACATTATACCAAAAACTAATGATGTACTATACAGTGGCTAACTGAATTTAAATTAAAAAAGAAGAAAACAAAAACACCTCTTGTTACTTTTTACTAAGAGTAAAAACCCAAATTCTCTTTAGAATTCCTTACTAATTGAAGCTCCCAAAGTTAAGTTAGTTTTGCCTTAACAATTTCTCACAGATTTATTGTCTGTCTAAAAAGTATAAAAACCATCTGCCTTGGTCATTTCTTTGAGTCTCAGCTTCATTATTGGGTCTCTGAGTGCACATAATAAAACTATGTGTCTTGGGACACCTGGGTAACTCAGTGGGTTAAACCCTCTGCCTTCAGCTCAGGTCATGATCTCAGGGTCCTGGGATCGAGCCCCGCATCAGGCTCTCTGCTCAGCGGGGACCCTGCTTCCTCCCTCTCTCTCTGCCTGCCTCTCTGCCTACTTGTGATCTCTGTCTCTCAAATAAATTAATTAATTAAAAAAAAAAAAAAACTATGTGTCTTTTTCTTTCTCCTGATAATCTCTGTCATGTCAATCTAATTACTAGACCAGCTGGAAGAATTCTGGAGAGCAGAGGGATTTTTCTCCCTTTTCTACAACTCCTTCGAGCCCCCAAAGGAAATTGACCTTGCAATAACCAACCTGGGTTTTGTTTGTTTGTTTGTTTGGCTTTTTTGTAGTATAACTTCTTTGTTTATGCTTCACTCAGCATATAAAAATATTTATTTATTTATTTTTTACAGGACCTTGGAACTCCTTTTTAGCTGGCTAGATAGGGTGTTGCTGATTTGAAGGTATTTCTGTTCAAATACGTTCTTAAAAATTTTAATAGGCCTCAGTTAATCTTCTAACACTGTCAAATGCCAAAAACACATTCACGGCAGTTGAGGGATACCAGTGAGGAAGAAGAAGTACGTCCGATGTCTGACTGTCCGGACACACCTGTCTCCTTTGCAAAGAATGTCCTGCTTGAAGTGGGTTCCACGTTTCTCTGGTGACTAACCTTGTGATTTTGATTGTGGGATTGTTACGTTGCTGGAACATCCTGGAAGCCGGAAGTCTACCTCTCCTGGCAATATCAGAAAAGAAAGGAGGTGCTGGCGTGTGTAGACCAAGTCAGGTCCAACCACGGGATGACGGGAGACTGAGCTCAAGGTGGGGCCTGCAGGCAGGTGGGGGAAACGAAGCTGACCTTCAGGGCTCCACCGCCTCCCTTCGGGAATTCCTCCCCGTCCGTCCCACTTTCTTCGGTTGAAAACTGCCTCCGTCTTGTCTTCTGCCTGTGCCAGCTCTCGGGGTCTCCAGCCTGACCCGGCTTTGGCAGGAAGCACAATGCGGTTTAGGCAACTCAGGTGCTGGCCCTCTGTCCCATATGCTTTTTTCTCTGAAGGTCCTGTCGACTCAACGGGTGATATCTCATGGCACTCTGTCTCCTCCCGGGAGCCCCTGCAGACAAGGCTTCGACGCCGGGGTGGGGCTCTCATTGAAGACAGGTGGGGACAGGGCTGGGAGGGAGGCCCCGGGGTCCCAGCGCACCGGCCCTCACCTTTGGAGAAGGTCGGATGACCGAGATTACACTCAGTTCTGAGTCACAGTGAAAGAAGCCGCATGGAGCAATGAGAAATGGAAAAGACAGACCAGCAAGCGGGGCCAGTGATCCGGGGCCGACTTAGGTTTGTTGACATGTGTTCCTTGATCCTGTCCCAGAACTGGGAAGACCGGCCCCAAGACTGGACGGTGTAATTGGCCATCCACAAACACCTGGCATTGGGGTCATCTTTCGCTGTTTGTTTGGCTTTATTTTTCACAAGTCGATAGATTCTGTATGGTGTTTCTACTTAACGTCCTTCCCATTCAAGAGAACTCATTTCATCGGATTTTCCCAAGGGAAGGGCCCCAGAACATGTTTTATTTTTTGAAATTGGGATAAACTCGTATAATATAAAATCCACCATTCGACAACTTCAAAGTCGACATTTTAGTGGCTTTTAGTTCGCGGCCGGTGCATGGAACCGTCACCTCTACGTCGTTGAGGAATATTTTCATCACCCCAAAGGGAAACCATAACCCATTAGTGCTCACTGCCCATTGCCTGCTCACCCGTCCTCGGGCATCGCTGATCTCTTTCCGTCTCATCTGCTTTGCACACTCTGGACATTTCATATCAGTTGAATCGTAAAACACACGGCCTCGGCGTCTGGTTTCATTCACGTAGTGTCCCATTTCCAAGGTTCATTCACACGGCAGGGTGCGTCAGAGCTTTCTTCCTCTCTATCCCAAGAGAGAGGGACAGACTTTTCTTGCTCAGCCATCCGTCGCTGATGAATATTTGGGCGGGATCCACATTTTGGCTTTTTTTACATGTGTATTTTTTTAGTGGACTTTTTCTTTATTGTTTTCACCGCAGTTTAAAAACACACAGAACCCATTCTTCTTGCAGACGCACGCTAGACTCCACCGTCCCTCCGGACTCGTGTCTGGGGTTAAAAAGGGGCCTTTGTTCTGTTAGGATCCCGCTGCCAGTCAGGACAGGATAAGGCATCCGGAAGGTGGCTGACCTCTACAAAGCAGTGCAGCAAGGGAGGCAAGGAGGAATGTCGACCTCCAGAGCCCTCGGCCAAAAGACGGATGGCAGGTTCTGCCAAAGTTAGTTCTCTCAGGCATGTCCCTGCCCCGGGCATTCACGCATTCTGGAACTCTCCCCACCCAGATGACTGCGTGATGAAGGCCTACCTTCTCTGCCAGGGGCACCGGGAGCAGGAAGACAATGCTTCAGTTGGAGAGGGCACGATCACACGCCCCCTACACGTGCCCCTGTTCAGACGTGTGACTATTGTAACCCTGTACTCGGGAGAAAGAAGACGGACCCCAGGATCTGAGCATGGACGGTTCTGACCTCCGAGGTGGCAGGGAGAGCTCTGATTTAGTCATGGCTCTCAGCTAGTCTTGTTTCTCCACGTCCGCTCTATGGACATTTTGGCCTGGATTATCGTCCTGGGCCGTCCTGCGCGTCGGAGGGTGGGGAGCCAGTCCCTGCCCCCCACCAGCAGAGCTCAGAGAACCACTCCACCTCCGCCCAGGCATGGCCATCAGAAACATCTCCGGACACTCCACAAGTCCCCTGAGAGGTATGTGTGGGAGGTCCCCCATGCTTGAGAACCGCTGGGTGAGATAAAAAAACAGACTTCCTTGTTCTTTTCTTTTTTTTAAAAAGATTTTATTTATTCATTTGACAGACAGAGATCACAAGTAGGCAGAGAGGCAGGCAGAGAGAGAGGGGGAAGCAGGCTCCCCGCTGAGCAGAGAGCCTGATGCGGGGCTCGATCCCAGGACCCTGAGATCATGACCTGAGCTGAAGGCAGAGGCTTAACCCACTGAGCCACCTGGGCTCCCCATAAACAGACTTCTTATTCCCAAAACCTCTTGCCTGGGTCTTAGAGGGAAGGAGGGGTAGAAAAAGCAGCCAGAAATGACAGGTGGAAGGCGTTCTCTGGAGAGAGGAAGCCACGCCCGGTAGGATGCGTGTTTGTGTTTGTTTAGATTCAGAGGGTTTTCTGATCTGGGGACACTTTTTAACACGGTGGCTGATTACGGGCTCAGGGCTCATTACTCCCAGATTGCCTGTCTGTCTCTGCTCATTAGAAGAGACTTCCTTTGAAGTCTGTTTCTGGTTTTTGCTCTCTTTGAACAGAATAGTGAATGAGGTCTCAGGGATTAACGGCTACTAAAAGCCACTCTGTTCTGATCTTTCTCCAAGGAAAACAAATCACCGTGTTTTCGGAAAGCAAGGCCCTAAAATGAAAGCACTCGCAGTGGCGGGTGGGCCCCGTCGGAGAGTTCCAGTGGAGATCCTTTGGTAGACTTTCCTGTCCTTTTCTCATGCACCTTTGGAAGGAAAGTGTCGGATAGGTACATACGGTGTACCAGCAGACTCCCTTGACCCAAAGTGTCATGGAGCTGATCAGAGTCTCAGATGGGAGTTCCCTCTGCCTCAGGAACCCTCATACCCCCAACCCTGCACCGTGGTGGTTCCCACGTTGAAGTTGTCCAGGACCCTGGCAAGGTCATCTGTGGGTCTCTGTCCTTCCTTAGCTCTGTCTGGACGTTTCTTTTCACCTGCCGTGGACTGCTCTCCTTTCGGCTTGGCTTCTACGCTCTCCACGGCAGGAGCTGTGCGGGTGGTGGCTGCGTCCTCAAACCCTCCTCCTGGTCCGCGCTCTGCTTCTCTTCCTCCGCCCCGAGCGATCCTTCCAGGTTTGTTTCAACCTTGCCCCCACTCTGAGTCATTCTGCTAAATCCCTTCTGCTCTATTTTAAATCAGGGCTCTTAAATGTGTTCTTCTTTGTGCTTTTGTCATTTTGGCATTAGCTGATAACGCTCACAGGAGTCGGGAGACCAGGGACAGCTAATGTCTGGCGCTAATGAGCTCTGTGACCTTGCTCAGGCCACGGGGGTCTCCCCTCACTGCCTCTTCTGGAAAAGAAGGCTGCTGCGTTCTGCCCCAGAGGTGTAGTTAGGAGATGATGAGATGCATTTTGTGAACCTATAAACGGAAAGCCGTGTCTATATTTACCTTGTTTCCATCGCAGCCCACGCCTCTCTCCTGCTGTCTAGCACATTCCCCTTACCCCACTTACTCCTGCTGCTTTTCTCTCTTTCCTTATTTCCAATTTCTCGGTTGTTCTGTGTACTCGTCTGTAAAGAGCCTGGAAATACATGCGAACCCCAGAACATCTGCCCTCTGAAAGGTCGCTGGTCCTGACGGCCCCCCTAGAAACCATGTCTCCCCGGCAGACGTGCCCACTCGCCTCAAGCAGATTGTCCTCTTCTGGATGGAAAGCTTCCCTTCAGAGACGGCTGCTAGCTCGTCCTCACCTCTGTCCCCAGCAGGACCCTCGGGCCAGGAGCGCACTAAGATCCACAGCTCCTCCCTCGCCGTCCCCTCCCCTTCCCATTTGTCCCTTTTAGGGAAACAGATGCAAGGAGAGAGAGACAGGGAGAAGGAGAAAGGAGAGATTTGATCCTGTACAGACCGGGGAGGGCAGCATCTAGCCAGGACGCGCCACCGGGACTCCTTCGTCTGTGGGATCGGCGTGGCCGTGGCCACAGTGGCTTCCTGGAGTGCGGGAGAGAAGACAGCGTCAGCAGGAAGGGGCAGGCCTGTCTGCGGGGAGGTCGTGCAGGTGCAGAGGGCAGAGGCGGCCCAGGGGCAGGGAGGCTGGTTTCCTGCTCAGCCCGGCCGTGGTCACTCTCTTCTTTGTGGTAGTTCGTGACTGAACGATGTGCTAGCTTGCTGGCACTTTTCCCTTCGGTGCCTTAGTGCTCACGAGAGGGGAGTTGAGAGTTTGCAGTTGGTGAAGGGTCGCTGGGGAGGCCGCTGTACAGGCTGCCCCCAGCTGCGGCGGGACCCTGACACCTGCACAGGCAGAGCACAGGGACTCGAGCGTCTCCCCTGCTCCCGTGCCCTTCAGCATCCCCTGCTGTGAGTTCACTGGCAGAGGACTTGTGCGTCTCAGCGAACCTTGCAGTCTGTGTGGCTTTGACGAGGGGATTTTCAGAATCCTGTTTTCTCAGGGGCGCGGAGAGTGGGGACCATCTCCGGGGTTGAAGGAGCCACTTTTTCTCTCTGTCATGTCATGCCTGCCTGTGGGCTCCGGAGGGCTCTGTTTTCCAGCGTCCCTCTTGAGACTAATTAATAACTTACGCTGACTCGTTTCCGCCATCAGTGACTCGTCCGTCAGCTCTGCTCAAAAGGCAGTTCCTGGAGCTGATCGTGCTCGATAGGGACGTAAGGACCCGTCGTTTCACTGTGCCCAGCGGATTCACAAGGGCCCAGTGTCCTTGCTGGGCCATCGCATTAAGAATGGGGCTTTCAGGCTTTTGCAAGGGAACTGACTCTTTTAATCTCTGGAATAAGGAAATACGAAGGGAGTGCTACATTTTCCAATAGGCAGTTCCTTCTAAAACTAAAAAGAAGAAGAGTTGATATAGAACACAGCTGGAAGTAGAAGAAAAAAGGGGTCAATTATCCTTGGGGTCTGACTGGGGCGAAGAGAAAGCAGGACATAGGGACGGTGCGGGCAGCTTCAGTCCAGAGAGAGAGGACAAGCTAGCAGAGCTTCTCTGGCAGGGAATTCAGCAACACCTACTCAAACTCTGGGAATTTTGCAAAATCTCGGGCGCGGTGATCCTACTTCGAGGAAGTTATTCCGAGGAATAATTACAGGTTATCTCATTTATGAAACCACAAGCATATTTATTATGTTGCTCTTGATAAGAAAGGAATGTGAACAACTTACACAGAAAAGGTTGACTGATGACATAATAGGAGAATATTTATCGTTCTCTTATGGTAGAACTTATTTTATTTATTAAGTAAAGCCAAAAAGTTTAAAAAGCAGCATACACAGCTACAGTAATAAAAATGACATCAATGTTGACATATAGGCCAATGGAATAAAAATGAGAGTGCAGAATAAACCCATACATTCATGGTCAATTCATTTTCAACAAAGGTGTCAAGGCCGTTCTATAGTCATCTCCTTCTGGGAGAAAGGATCTTCTCTTGGAGAGGTGGGATGACCCAATTTCCACATGCAAAACAGTGAATTTAGACTCCTCACTATACCATATACAGGTAGTAACACAAAATGGATCAATGATCTAAATATAAGAGCTTTAAATCATAAAATTTATAGAAGAAAACCTAGGGATACATCTTCATGACTTCGGGTTTAGCAATGGATTGATTCTTGGTTATGACACCAAAAGCATGAACAACAACAACAACAACAACAAAAATTGGACTTCATCAAAATAAAAATCTCTGTGCATCAAAGGACATTATGGGGAAGTAGAAAGGCAACATAGAGTCTGGAAAAAATGGTTATAAATAACACATTGATCATTGATATATACTTCAAAATATGCAAAGAGCACTTAGAATTCAACAACATAAAGACAAACAATGTAATGAAGAAAGTGGACAAAGAATGCAAATACATATTTTTCCAAAGATGACATACAAATGGCCAACAAGCATATGAAGAAATTCATCATTAGTTATCAGTGAAATGAAAATGAAAACCATGAGATACCATGACATGCCCTCCCATGTGTCTATAGTAGTTGTAAAAAAAGAAAAAAAAAGGCAAACAACAACAAAAAAGGGCAAATAATATGCATTGGTGGGGTGTGGAGAAATTGGAGCCCATGTACATTGTCAGTGGGGAGAAAATGGTTGGGCCCCTGTCGAAACAGTTTAGCAGTTCCTCAAAAAAGTTACACACAGAATTATCCCATGACCTCCCCCCTTCCACGCATAGGTATGGACTCAAAAAGTTGAAATCAGCTACTCAACAAGTGCATGTCTCTAGCTTCCGGTAAGAGTCAGAAGGTGGGAACAGCCCAAATGTCCATCACTGATGACTGGAGAAAGGGTAGTACACCGCACAACGGGATCCAATTCCTCCTTAAAATGGAACGTGGTACTGTTCCACTCTATGAAGTGGATGAATGTTCGAAAGCGTTGTGTCAGCAGCAGGCAGACAGATGCAAAAGGTCACATCTTGGATGATTCCATGTATAAGAAGTGTCCGGAATATACAGATCCACGGAGACAGAAGGCAGATGAGCTGTCAGAAGGTTCAGGGCAGCAAGGAGGCTTAATGAGGAGTGGATGTTCCTTTGGCGGATGAAGACGTTCCAGAACTGGATGGAGGCAGTGGCTATACAACAAGGGAAGTATTAAGTGCCGCCAAGTTCTTCACAGGAAAATGGCTATTTAGGTATTACGTGAATTTCACCTCGATAAATTATTTTTCTAAAATGCAATCTGTGCAATATTGTATTTTTGTCAGAGGTTGGCAAGGATGTGGAGAAAGGGGAACGCTTTTACACTGTTGGTGGGAATGGAAGCTGGTGCAGCCACTCTGGAAAACAGTGTGGAGATTCCTCAAAAAGTTAAAACTAGAGCTACCCTATGACCCAGAAATTGCACTACTGGGTATTTACCCCAAAGATGCAGACGTACTGAAAAGAAGGGGCACATGCACCCCAATGTTCATAGCAGCAATGTCCACAGTCGCCAAACTGCTATTGAGATGTCCTTCAGCAGATGAATGGATAAGGAAGATGTGGTCCATATATACAATGGGGTATTATACTGCCATCAGAAAGGATGAATACCCGACTTTTAGATCGGCATGGATGGGACTGGAGGGGATTATTCTAAGTGAAGTAAACAAAGCAGAGAAAGACAATTTTCATATGGTTCCACTCATATGTAGAGCATAAGGAATAGCACGGAGGACCGCAGGGGAAGGGAGGGAAATCTGAAGGGGGAGAAATCAGGGAGGGAGATGAACCATGAGAGACTGTGGACCCCAGAAAATAAACTGAAGGTTTCAGAGGGGTGATGGGTATTAAGGAGGGCACGTGTGGTGATGAGCACTGGGTGTTACATGCAATCAATGAATCATGGAACACTACAGCAGAAACTAATGATCCACTATACAGCGGCTAGCTGAACATAATTAAAAAAATAAAATAGAAGTGTGTGAGGTACACACATATGGGGGAAACGTCTGCTTGACGTGTTGTTCATAAAAGCACCAACAGTGTTTCCTCGGGGAGGTGCTGTTCTGCCCGAGTGTTCGCGTCCGAGAGACCACCAAAGAGCCAAGCACCGATGCAATCACACGAGGGTTTATTTGACAAGCTGAAGCTTGGGCCCAAGTATACCTGACACAGCGGAGTAGGGACTTGGACCCCGAACCAGATTACAGTCAGAGTTTTTAAAGGCAGAGGAGGGGTGGACTCGGCGGTGGGTGAGGACAAAGGGGATTAGGGATGGCGTCAGTCTCTAAGGAATTTTGGAAGCAAGGTCTCCAGGACTTTGAGGGACTCACTATTGTTGGGAGAAAGGTTATTTATTACTACTAATAAAAACCTTCTTGTGAGACCCTTTAGATGTATATCAGTGGGCCATATACTTGGGAATGATTCTCAACACTATATTGGAGGTTTAGAGACAAAGGAATTGTTAAAATAGACTTACAGGATCCTGGTCGCACCTGTTGGGGTAGGGGGTTGGTCACGCTAGGATTGTCCTTTAGCAAAATCTCAAGGTGAGGGCAGTTGAGTCCCCAGGGGAGCGCCACTCTGTCTGTTTCAAGGGCTTGTCAATACGTGAGGAATTTTAATGATTTTCTTCTGCCTCTGTTCCCCACATCAGCTAAACTTGAAGGGATGGCCTTAACTTTCTCGGCCTCCACAGTGGGATTACAGGTCGAGAAGCAAACGGGCAGCCCAGGGCTGGGGCCAGATCTAGAAGAGTCTGGAGTGGTCTGGTCACTTCTTGGCTTTGTGATCAGGCAGGTTATTCCCCTCTGCCTCAAAGCTGTAAGTTTTGCATGAAATGACACATTTAGACCCTCCATGGGGAGGAGGTGTCATGGGAGGGGGGCACGTTCAAGGATGAAGTTCTTGGGCGCAGACCCAGCACACACACACGCGCAGCCTTCCGCCTGACGGGCCCGTCTGACTTCACTCCAGCATACTGTCCCCGAGAGAGGCCGCTGTGCCGACCCTTTCCTGGGCAAGGAGAAATGGTCTGAGAAAAGCCAGCTGTGACAACTTTCGGGGCACTCGGTTCAGGGAGCCGCAGAGGAACAGGATGCGGTTCAGCTGCGGATGGGCACTTTAGAGCTGTTTTTGAAAGGGTGGCTGGACTGTGTAGAGTTGAACGCAGTCTCAGTAAACAGCCAGAGACATGAAGGCAAGGGAGGTGATGGGTTTACCATTGCTCTCTGGCATCCCTGCAGGGGACAGGGATGAGAGGAAATGTCCCTGGGATAGTCAGGAATTCCTCAGCAGCAGGGGGTCTGGCCAAGTGCCATTTGGTTTTTCACTCCCTCCTTGGGCCAGGATGTCTCCTCCAGCAGCGGGCCTCACTTTCTGATTATCGGTGCTTTCACTGGAGTGCGTACGTTTGCGTTCAGTGAAACGGAGACACCTGGAGGAGGTGTGCGGCAGACTGGGGGGCGGGGGGGGGGGCGCGGTTCACTGCAAGGGGTCCCGCGGCGCTGAGCCAGAGGGCCTCTGCTCGCTCACCGAGCTTCAGTTATGTGCATGTTCCTTCTTTTTCCTACCACCCAGACTAACACTTCACCAAGGCTTGCAGGATTGTAGAGACGTGCATCCTTAATTTCCGGCACCTCTCTGTGAAACGGTGGGCGGACGTGCTCTCGGGCTATGCTGGTGGGCCACCAATGCTTTGTGTGGTGAGCGACTGGGCCTCTCTACGTTGCTGTGGGGTTCCCACAGGGGCATCACATCCTTTCAGAGCTGTGAGAGCACAGGGGACACCCCGCATGAAGGCGTGCTGGGCTGTCAGGTGGCCGTCTTGGCCCATGCTGGGTCCTCCTGGTGGCGACAGCCCTCATTCCCTTCCCTGCTCTGAGCCTTAGCTCCTTGCTCTGGTCCCTCGTCAGCTGCCCTCTGTAGAGGTGATCACAGCCAGGGCACCTCCCACGGGAAGTACCCACTCCCTCATGCTGTGCCCTCACCCCAGCCTCATGGAGTCCGAATTCCTCAGTGGGCTCTCCAAAGCCATCGCAATTTGTCTCCATCCTCACTTCCAGACATACGTCTTTTATTCACAATGTCCTGGATCAGATGCTTGTCTGTGGTCACTTCTGGCTTGTTCCTTCTTCTCAGCCCTTACTACCTGGAGCTGCCTCTGGAAGAAGCTTCTAGCCTTCCACCCATCCACACGACTGAACCCTACACCCCAACTGCATTTCAACTCTGTCCTTGGCTAGATGCCTCATGGCCCATCGACCTGACAGCAGCTGCTGCTGCTCCTGGGGCCACATCATGTCTCCTCCCCATGAGCTCCCAGGGACCCACCGCTCTCTGCCTGCCGCCCACTCCCCAGCTGAGCCCGGGAAGGCTGCCAGGCAGTGAGCAGGAAAGAAGAATGACAATATAACTTTCAAAGGCGGGGAGGCAGAGCAGGACTGCCACTTCCTGTCAGGACGCCAGCTCTGTGGGAGCCTCAAACCATGCCTCAAAAGCCAAGTGGCACCTTTTCTCCTTACTAACCCTCAAAGTTGGGTTCTAAAAGAGAAGAAGACACCCCTCAGTTGTATAAAACACACCGGGGTCACTCTGGTGCTTTTTTTCTCCCTTTTTTTCTTACACAAGATTTATTTTTAGGACTGTGGTTTTACTATCCGGGGCTCTTGCTTCTTTGTAGGCTTCACACAACCACCGTGAGAGGGCCTTGCTGGAAGAAGCCAGACGGGCCACCGCGGGGTTCTGGGCACCTGGCGAAGTGCCAAGACAGGCCCGCTGCTGGGGTCCACAGTCAGGGTGGGTTAGAAGCCAGGGCATTTACAGTTATAGCTGCTGAACAAAGCACATTCTCTCACTCGGTCTTGGCCACTGTGTCTTTGAAAGGACCTAGGGGAAGGCCAGATTAATTCAGATCCTCAGACTCCCCCAGGAGGTGGGGGCTCCAGGCTCACCCACAACTCCAAGGACCTGTGGTCAGCTACCCCGCATGAAGGTCTGTGTGCCCTCTGCCCACACCGCATCCTCCAACTCAGGCTCCCTCTCTGGGGGTGAGGTCTAGCTGGGGGCCCCAAGCCAGGGAGATTGCTGGATGGAGCTCCTGGCTGTGAGGTTGGGGAATTCTATGTCCCTGAGTCTCTTTTCTGGGTCCTGGAAGGGGTGGCTCCTAGCGGGCACCGCCGCCTTAAGAACTCCTGCTCGTCGATATGAACTCATTGCAGAACAAAACAGGGAAAAGCACGGACCCTGAGCAAAGGCGGACCGTGTAAGGTTAGGGGGCGTTTGGAGTCGAAATGGCCGTGATCCTTGAGCTCCTCCAGCTTTGACAGCCACCTTGAGAATCTCCGCAGCACGTCTTGGTGGAAATCCCGGAGCTGGCCCGAAGCTGACAGCAGCAAGCAGGGGCCACTCGGTCCCCGAGTCTTTCTGAGCTTCTGCATTTCTTGCCAGAATGTGCTTTGGTTCAGTTTAGCTCAGTAGAAAAATTACTTGCCCCATTGGAATTTTGAACGGTGATTCATTCTGGTGGAAGCGCTTATAATTAAAAACAGTCACAACAAAACCAGGCGTCAGAACATATGAGTCCTGGACAGTCACGAGCCCAGGAGGCTCCCACGTAATGACAGCAGATGTGAGAGCAAATTACATTTACGGCTCACTTGTGCCCCTTTCCAGGGGCGAGCTCTCAAAATCGGTTGGTTTTATGCCAATGATGATAAAGTGTGGAATGCCTTTCTTGAAAATGAATATGCATATTTAAGTGTCATTAGAATGTCAAGAACACATAGGTGTGAACAGACTCCCTAGCGTGGAAGGCACAGGGACGCCAAGGAGTGACGGGTGCACAGACGGCAGAGTGTCAAGGTCAGCTCACGTGGGAACCTCAGAGCTGCGGTGCCCCGACAGGGTTCGGATGAGGGATGAAGAGCTCCTTTCCGTGCCACGCAGCCTGTGCTGCTCTCCCAGCCGAGGCTGGGGAGACACCCTGGGGTCGGGGTGACTCCAGGGCTCTGGAGTGGGGGCAAAAGTTCTGCGTGCCTTTCCCTGGGCTGAGTGCATCACTGTCCAGTGGGGCTTTGGGTCAGCGCTGGGTGCTGGTCGCACCAGCGCTCAGTGTCTGCGGCTCATAGACCAGCGAAGGTGTCTATGCATTAAAAAAAGAACAGTCTGCAAATCCTTCCACTGGCCTAGTCCCAAGTGAGGTGGTGTCTGGGACGTTCCTGCTGTGGTGCATCCCAGAGGGGAAATACTTCCTGTGAGGAGCTCCAAGCAGGGGGCCCTGGAACATGAAGGTCACCAGCAGCAGCCACGGCCGGGCCGGAGCACCGGCAGCGGGAGAGCTGGAGCCCCTGCACAGGGCCGCCTGGGGATATCTCCCGGCTGGGGGAGCCCGGCCAGCTTCTCCCCTTCTCCTCCCACACTCACTGGGTCCTGTATCCTGCTGCTTTGTCCACATTCGTCCTCCAAGTGGAATTCAGAGGCCCCAGTCCTGAGGGTGTCTTGTTGCTGCAGAACTGCCCCCGGGGAAAAGAGAAGAGCCCCTCAAGGCGGGGCAGGGGGCCACTGTTGAGAGGGAAGAGGGGCCCACCAGGCCAGCCTGGGGTCCAGCAGCAGCCGCCGGTTGCTCTGACAGGGTGGGGTGACCTCACCGTGGCTCTCCGTCCTCCCCCTCCTCTGAACCTCCTCCCTATGGCCGCGTGCTGACAACGCCCAGCCAGGGTCCTTGCTCACCTCCTGTCTTTCAGACACAGTGTCCTGGAGGTACCTGGGCATGGGTGATGCCCGGATCTGAGCTGCTGCCTGGGCTGTTGCTCGAACCCCCACTGCAACCAGGCCTGAGCCCTGGGTCGCAGATGGGCCTGACCGGGCTGACCTGGGATGACCGAGCGTTAGTACAGACGATGCCAGAGACGAAGGGGCCTTCAGTCCTCGCCGGCTCTGCATCCTGGAACGAGATGGTCCCCCCGTCCTGGGTTTCCATCCTCAGTCTGTGGACAGGCAGCAGGGAGGGGCTGACTTCTCATCCCTCCCAGGGTCATGCCGTCTCCCTCGTAGGGGCCCCCATTGCCCTCTGTGTCCAAGCCCCCAGGGTGGCAGGGTGACCCCAGGGACTCCCCAGGACCTGTTCACAGTGGCAGCCGTGCTCCAGCGATGGGCAAGGTGGCTGCAGAAACAGCTCCCACCTGTTCTGGGAAGCTCAGTGCTGCAGGAGAAGCCAGATATAGGCGCAACCCAAGGGCTCCGAGGTCCTTTGCTGCGGCCACTGGAACGGCGCTTACGGACGGGCGGCCTGGAACAGCAGCTCTTCATCGCCTGCTCCTGGAGGCTGGGCGTCCTGCTTCGGCGTGTGGGCAGGTGGGCTCCTTGAAAGGCTGGGAGCCGGAGTCCGCCGGGCCTCGCCCTTGGTTCCGGGCTCTGCTGGCCTAGCCACACTGTCCTTTGGCCGATAGACGCATCCCTGATCTCTGACTCGTGTTCACAACGTGTTCTTCCCGAGCGTGTGTCTCTGTGTCCAAAAGCCCCCTTTTCATAGGGTCACAAGCCTCACCAGATGAGGGGTCCTCCATTCTGCACTACAGGCTCCTCTCAGTTTTCCTGCACCTGAAAAGACCTTGTTTCCAAATAAGGTCACATTCTGAGGGCCTGGCGGTTGGGACCTCATGAACTTTGCAGACCAGGCTGTGCAACACACCAGTGCAAGTTCGACCCAGACAGGGTGAGCCTGGCTCGGAGGGCCTCACGTTCCCAGCGCTCAAGACACCCTAACCCTGCTGGAGAGAACCAGCCTCGCTCTTAGTTTCCATGGCATTGAGGCCCAAAGCAGACGAGGTTTCTGGCAGTGAAGTAAGTGCAATTTTTAAGGAGCCATTCCAAGGATTTGGGCCCTTGCTGTTGTCTACAAATACAGTAGCCAGCCATCCTGCAGATGGTCGAGTGAGTCCGTAGCTTCTTGATTCAGATTAAAGGGAAGGTTACGAAGCTGGAGTTCCCGCATGGGTCTCCACAGGAATGGAGGAGCTCCTGTTTGCTGGACACAGCCCGGACCAACCTGGCAGTGGCCTCGGCTGCGGGAAGAGGGGTGGAGTGGGCAGGATGGACCACGGCTGTGGCTCTTCTGTCAACAGCGGATGCTTAGAACTCACAGGAGGGAAGAGGTTTTCAGTCACCGCTGGTAATAATTTTCATGTTTAATAATTTGCTATTGTTCCCCCATAGAAAGTGGTAAATGCCAAAACTCTTGAGTCTCGGACTTTACCTTTAATGAGATTTAGTCGTATTTTTCAGTCAGGCAGAGACAGGACGGAGCAGCAGGACACCGGGGCCCCTCAGAGAGAGGGACAGAGGGTGGGTTTGTGAGGAGGTCTGCCAGCGTTGGGCTGACACTCGGAGCTCCCTCCCGAGGAGTGTCCTGCCTTGGCAGGCGGACAGCTGTGGCCTCCTGTCCTGCGTCAGCTGCTAGAGTCAGTCAGCTTCGCTCGCATTAGTTATTACCTTCCCACGGAGTCCGGAGCACAGTGGATTTCTTTCCTTAAATCTTTACAGAAGGTATAATAGATTATGCCTTTAATTCATGTTCTGCGAACGTTTCCTGAGCACCTGCTACATGGCGCGCGCCTTCCTGAGGACGGACGACGCCGGCATGGGAGTGAGCCAAGCAGGTGAACTCCAGTGTACTGGGAAGAGTGGCGGAGTGTGATTTATAGGAAGGTCAGCAGGTGGTAGACGGGAAGGGGAACCCGGCCCTCACGGGGAGGGGGAGTGGGGTGGTGTCGGGAAGGGTGGCAGTGCCAAGCTTGGGTTTTCAGGGGAACAAGAGGAGACAGAGCATCCCACCAAGAGTACTAACAGCATCCAAAGCAGAGAGAGAAAGGGGTGCTCTGGACCTCTGTCCCCTGGATGCAATTTAACTCCACCCCAGTGCGTGTTCCTGGTTGACCAAGGGGGTCAGGTTCCAGCACACCCCCTGGGGTCGGAGGCCACGATCTTCCCGATCATCCCGGAAGTGCTGTGCAGCTTTGACCGCGTCTCCTTCATAAGGAGATCTGCAAGTGATCACTGTCTCTGTCTTTGGAAATGTTGCCCTATCTTGCCCATTGTTAATATGAATTTCATTCAAGCCACACGTGGCTCTGTATCAAGCATCCTGAGATGCTAGGAGCCTCCCCCCGCCACCGTGAGTGTTCCCACCTGCGGGTGGTGTGGTTCGCGCTTTCTGCTGGTGACAAAGTTGACGTGTCCATGCCTTCTTCTAAGACATTCTCAGCAGGGTGGCTTGGGAGAAAAGCAGGTGACCATGCTCTCTCTGGGTGTTGGGCTTTTGTGGAATTGGTAGGTCTTGAGTTCATCTTCTAGTGAGAGAGTGAAAGATCCACGGCTTCCTACGGCTGCCTCTCCCCGGCATGGACTCCCCCCGATGAGGGTGACTTTTCAGGCACCTTGCAGAGAAGATTAACTGCCAAGGTAATAAAGGCAACTGCATTTAATCATTTTCCTAATTAATGCATTTATTGCAGTTCCTTGCTGCTTTTCGAGCTGAATGTAATGCGTGAGAAGGAAGTGAGTATCACAGGGATCCTCGGCATTTTCACCTAAAGGTTAATTAACTGGGTGTGATCTGGGAGACGATGCCCAGTGCACGCTGCCAGGGGGAGTCGTGAGGAAGGCACTGAGCACAAGCCCGGCCTGCACGCAGAGCAAGGTCACAGGAAGTCAGAACTTCGTCTGATGGGCTGTTGTCTCTGAAAGGATGTTAATGTGGATATTGATCGAATTCAGTGGCGAGCACATTATTCTTGGAAGCTTCTAGTAAACGAGGAATGAAAGAAAAGGGTTGCTGAGCAGGACCATAAATTGAAAAGCTGACTCCATGCCGGAGCTTGACTGAAAAGAGACTCAATGTCCGTTCACATATCGATCTGTGTTCATAGCTGCCCTCTGCAGCCACTCGGAGCAAGGGGCTCTCTTCCGATAAAGCTGTTGATAGACCTTGATGGCGGGTCCTTCCAACAAGCTGGTGCATTTGCACACGATGCTGGTAAAGATTCCGTACCAGACCGCACAGGGCACGGTGCCTCCGTTCCACAAACACGCCCTGTGCTGTTCATGGCAGCGAGGCTGAATCAGCTCGGCCCGCCCAGAGAATCCCAGGAAGAGAAAGAGCCTCACATCTCTGGGAGGGAGTTCCTGCTTGGAGAAGAGTTCACTGTGGTACACGATGAGATTGGTAAAAGCAGAGTAACTGTATCTCTCTCACCAGCCCACAAATTAAGAAACAGGATGGAGCCCAATTTTGGAAGAGGCACGCGGCAAGCCTTTAATATAAACAAATACTTAAGCTCAGCAGTCTTGCTTATAAAACTGTTATCCTAGAGAAAGAATCACAGATATACATGAATATTTGGCCATAAAGATATTCATTATAACCATTTTTAGTAATAAAATTGGAGACAGCTATGATTTTATGATTTTTGATACCAAACCTACTGAATGTGCAGGTTTTCCACACCATGAAATTCCACAATTCTCTGTGGATGGCAGCCTATGATTTCGTTCAGTTCTGGCACGAACTGCTCATTGTCAGCCCAGAGCCCACAGGTTAAGGGCTTAGTCCCACGAGACTGCCCCCACTTCAGACCCTAACTGCAGGTCTCAGTTTACTGCCTGGGCTCTGACCAACGGGCTATAAGGCAGAGAATCCCACACCCCTTGTCTCAGGCTGGACGATTTGCCACGAAGGTTCCCAGAACTCTGGGAAACACTTTATTTTTATGGGTTCATTATAAAGGATGTCACTGAAGATACAAATGAAGAGCCAGACAAGGAGCTATGCACGTCCAGGAGGGTCTGTCTCCGTGGGGCTGCAGCACGGTACCCTCCAGGCGTGGGGATCTGCTCCCAACCCAGAAGCTCTCAGAGGCCTGGCATTCAGGGATGTTTGGAAAGGAGATTTCATCTTGTAGGCATGAATGATTATTAACCCAATATGTAGCCCCTCTTCTTCCCTGAACTGGGTGGACGGAGCTGAAAGTTCCCAATTTCCAATCACAGTTTGGTCTTTGTAATGACCCGTCTCTACGCAGAAACTACCTGGGACCTCTGAGAGTCACTGCATTAGAACAAAAGATGCTCCTAACATCCAGGAAATGACCAGGTTCTTAGGAACTGGAGATGAAGACCAGCACGTACGTCAGATTAGAGCACAGCCTCTCAATGGCCTGACATTTATCTGTGTACCTGGTGCCTTGGTTTCCCCACTTATGGCTTTGTGGTGCTGCTTTGAGCTTTAAATGGACTATTGCCTGTGAATTGCTGGGAACAATGCCTGCCGTCAGGAGCCCTCCCGCAGCCAGATATTATTACCACTGTGATAAGATTGCTGCGAGAAGGTGGCCCAGCAAAGCAGGATTAAGTCATCAAAGTGACACAGGGCCTTTGTGGAATGACAGCATGCTCGCAGTCTATGTGGAAAGAGGTCACTTTAATTTGGCAAGTAACACATGATTCTACTTTCAGACAGAGGTACAGGTGTGCACAAAGGCATGCGATAAAATGTCCTCGTAAGCATTTATCTGTAGACCTATACTATGAATATATGAATTATAGACATATACAAAGAGTAGCGGTAACATTTATTGTTTTATTAGCTCTGTAGGTACATTTGTAGTGCGTCTATGTCGCATTGCCCCTGTCATGTCTTCTGCGCACATATGTAGGCATACACGTGCACGCATGCAGAGCATGTACTATTACATGCCGTGTATTACGTGTGTACATCTACATGAATCTACAGGTACATGCTGTCCTGTGTACCTACCATATGCCGTATATAGGCTAGAAGATACACCAGGACACTGTTAGCAGGGGTTCTCTTTAGTTGTAAGAAATAAAAGTGACTTTAAATGTCATCTTTCTGCTTGCTATAGTTTCCCAATTTTCTATGCTGAAAATACATATTGATTTTTCCATTAGAAAGAATTGTTTCAAATATAATACTAAAATTGACTCGACATCAGATTCCAAAGTCAGCAGTTTAGGATCGTAACTTTATTGTGAAAGAATACTGTTCCCATATTTATATACAAAGAGCCCAAGTGTTATGGCTGCTTGTGTCCAATATTCTCACCGGACTGAAGATGGGAGAAGGAGCGGATTGGACCGTGTAGGCAGCCGCAAGCAGGGAGCTGGGATAGGAGTTGGTTCCTAAGTTCCTCGCTTGCTGGGCATTTTAAGCACGCGTGTTTGTGTCCTGTCATGGGGGCCCCCGGTTCACAAGACTCAGTGGCCTGGACCCTTCTGTCAGCCCCACAGTCCCTGACAGCAGCATGGTGCTTCTGGGGGACGGAGGAAGGGGCAGTCTGGGAGGGAAGCCGCATGATCCTGCCTGATTCATGTAGTGGATATGCTTGGCTCCTTCATGGTTGAGATCAAACAATACAGAAAGACAAAAAATGGAAAGGAAGACACTTAACACCACGTTTAAAATTATTCATAAATCACTGATACATAAATTACTGATGAAGTACCCTATTCCATTTTTTTTTCTTAAAATGAAATTCAGTCCACAGTGTTCAAGGTGCTCGAGGCTATTTCTTTAATTAAAAACAAAACCCAAACAACATTTGAATGGCATTTCAAGTTTGGAGAGACTCATGGCTGTTCTGTAAGCTGACCACAGAGGACAGCCTTAATATGGTGGGGGGGGGGGCACATGGGTGGCTCAGAGGATTAAAGCCTCTGCCTTTGGCTCAGGTCATGATCTCAGGATCCTAGGATCGAGCCCCGCATCGGGCCCCCTGCTCAGCAAGGAGCCTGCTTCCCCCCTCTTCTCTGCCTGCCGCTCTGCCTACTTGTGATCTCTCTCTCTGTGTCAAATAAGTAAATTAAAAAAAAAATACGGTGGGTGGGGATGGCAGCAAGTAGGAGAGTAGGAAATAGGGCTGCAGATGGAAATCGATCAAAATCGGTCTCCCTGTTGGTTTAAACCTCATCAGGGATAGCTCTTCAATGAAGACAGTGAAGTGAAAACAGATTTTCCCTCCTTTCCACTTAGACTAAATAATCCCATGCTTAATTTATGGTCCCGTGAACAAGAAGCAACCTGTTGGCAAGGTAAGAGAACCGATGAGTTTGTAAGAATGATTTTATGAAACATTCTCCGCAAAAACCCATCACCTTTGGGATCCTCCAGTGGCTTTCAGCCTGAGGGGAAAGAACTAACAGACATAGAATCCCAAAGCACTCACCTGTTTCTCTTGGTTGGTTTTCACTCAACAGGTCCCCTTTGCTGGGTAAGAGGCCCTGCTCTGGCCAGAGAAATTTCTTGACACAGAAATAGTCAATGCATCATGCTTTTATTTTTCTAGCCTCTCACAGTTAGAGAAGAATACTCGAAGTTCAAATTTTTATATTTGTTTATTGTTCTCCTATATATTGTTCACACATATTCTCTTTATAGAAACAATGTTTCAAGTTCTCTGTGGGCTGGGTCAGACTTAGGAGAAATGGCAGCTGTGGGCCTCCTCTCCGCTCTCACTGGCGTCAGCCTCCGCGTAGCACTGGAGAAATCGGTGTCCCCTTCTTGATACAGTCGCCTCATTCTTGGTTTCCAGAGCGTGGACTCTTGGGATTTTTCCTCCCCATCTTTTACTAGGCCTTCTCAGGTTTATTTCCCATCTAGGGCTCTTTGGGAACTCTGTGGCTACAGTTTTCATTATGGTCTGTTACCAGAGAGTCCCTTTAATTATAGAAGTGGGGGACTTGCGGGGGGCTGAATTAGCATTTTAAAGAAGGAAAATCTGACATTTGATTTAATGAGCATAGTGAAGCTGTAGCTCTGAGCATCTTTGCGAAGACAATGTGAACTGGGGTGGAAGTCTGCAGCTCAACTGAATATACCAAATCTAGTAAAAGTCTTGGTTAGCCACGCACAGAGATCCATATGCTACCCGTCAGGACAAAGCTACTGATGGCATGGATGATGATGTGTGTTTTGGTGGAGACACTCCCACAGGGTCCAAAGCATGTGACTGCAGCAGCCCCCTGGCTTTGCCGGTCGCATACCCTCACCTCCAAAATGTAACGTTAGCACCCAAATTGGGAGGTTGCTGTGATAACCCAGTGAAATAGAAAATGACCGGTATGTGGCCCTGTGCCGGAGACACAGTTGGCACTAAAGGAAACGTGAAGGAATAATGAAGAGAAAGTAATAAAACCGGAGATTCCCAAGTCATATCTTGCGACTGCATGGAAAGGAATTGCACATTATCTCACAGGCGAAGAACAGTCGCTCATGGTTGCCAGGCAGAGGGTGACTGGCTCGAAGCAGGGTTTTACAATGGTTAGTTTTGCAGTAGCATAAAAAGTGAACTGGAGGAGAAAGAGGATACAGACAGAATGTAATTGCGAACGTCCATGCATGAGTAAAGAATATGGCGGTGCAAATGGAAACAAAATGCAGATAGAAGATACTTTAGAAGAAGAGATCCAAAAATCAACTGGTAAAAATATGAAAGAGAAGTTTTAAGGAAATTCTTTCAACTGTGAAACTGGAAAGGAGTAGAAAATAGGACTATATGGAGTAGAAGAAATTGGGAAATGTTAAGTTCAACAAGCAGCCTATTGAATTAGACATGCGTGTGCACCATCGGTGGAAGGAGCAGTAGAAAGCTGGGGGAGGACTAATGATGAGCACGATCGTGGTAGGACCTTCAGATTTGAAGAAGGGAAAGTGGAGGAGGCAAGCAAAGAGAAACACAGAAATTAGGGTTCCCATCACAACAGTGATCTTTATTTCCCACAACAGGACTGGGATCAAGAACAATGTAGTAGTTGGGGCACTTGGGTGACTCAGTTGGTTGAATGTCCAACTCTTGGTTTTGGCTCCGGTCAAGATCTCGGGGTCGTGGGATCAGGCCCTGTGTTGGGTCCGTGCTTGGCATGGAGTCTGCCTCTCCCTCTCTTCCTTCTCCCACGCTCTCTCTTGAATGAATAAAATCTTACAAAAAGAGAACAACTTAGTAGTTGATCACATAATAATGATGCATATTCATACCCCAGAGTCCATGTGGATCAGGGAGGGATGAGGAGGGCTGTAGCCCAGGAAGTCAAAGTGTGGGGAGGTTGGCAGAGTGAAGCTTCCTGTAAACTTCTCCTTCTCTGAAGCACAATCATGAGCTTCCCACCTGAACTCCCACGGAAGTGGTGCATCTGGCTTGCTGAGATTAATAGAGGGGGTTTTTAAAAAACCAAAACCAAATATGGTCTTATGGACTCCTGTTCACTTAACAGATGACCAGTGATGGTTCTCTACTTGACCAAAGATATTCGGTCTGGGAGAAGGAGGAGCTGGAGACAGCACGCATGACAGATGTGACGGTCAGATCACAGGAAGCATTCATGCACAAACAGAAGAGAAGATTGAGGAGTGACCAAGTGGGCTACCATGTGCACAAAGGGTTTCATGCTCTGGGCTTGGTCCAACTTTTTGCTTCATCTCCTACTGGTTGCCCAGAGACACCCTGGGTTCCAAGTCCAAATGAGGTTCCCTAACATGAACCAAGTTTACTAGTTATATGGAAATTTCCCATCTGCTCTTCTGAATTGCCACCACAGGGATAAATAGGTCGCCAAGCTGTGCCTACATTCATTATATTTTCATCATGTCTTCCGTGCATCCTTCTAATGTAGTTGCTGTGCACAACCCAGACAGTGTCTATGGGCAGCTTGCTGTGTCCTCTAAAGTTCCTTGTGTTGTGCTTGCCAGCCATATGCTGAGAAGCAGCACCTTCTATCACAAGTGACATTATGCAGTGTGACATATTTCGCCTCGTCTCTCAAGACGCAGTGGCTAAGTAGCTGCTTCATCCAGGGCAAGATAGGAAGCAGACCACCATGTTCCATCCCCACACTCACCGCAGAGTGCTTCTGGATGCACGAGGGGCCATGCAGATGGCTTGATTTCAAGATGAGCCAGGGGATGTCCAGGTGGTACCAGATGGCCATTGGCTGCCTCTCAGACTTTTGGTAGAGAGCACAGAGCGATGCTGAGAGGAGGCAGGCAGCGCTATCTGTGTAAAGTCAGCTTTCAGCAGCCTGCAAGACAGGGCAGCCATGTGTGACTGCAATGAGTCTTTCTCCATGAAGTTCTCGTCTGGCTAAGAGCAGGGGATGGACTGTGAAGAAGCCATCTTTACCTGGTAGGTCCTGTGGACATAGCTGGCTTCTCTCCCTGTGGACTTCGCCCTTCGCTTGTCCCTGAAATCTGTTTTGGCATGCTTCTTCCTGGTCATGGCCCTGGCTAGCAGGTGGAGCTGAGTGATGCCAGCTGGGTGGCTCGTTGGGCACAGGGACTTCTGTCCAGCTCTCTCCTTGCTGATGGGAAATCACAGGCAGATGGGGGATCACAGTTGTCCAAAGCCAATTGTTTGGGAGGGTTAGTCTTCGTTCTGTCCCTTCCTGGCTGTGTCACCCTGGGCAAATTTCTTAAGCTCTCAAGCTCTCTGCTTTCTCATCTGTCATTTGGGGGTGATTCCAGTACCTTCACTTGCTGGTGGTGAGCAGATAAATGAGACAACCCACAGAGAGACACTTACCCATCACTTAGCAATAAAGAAATGTGTTCTTTAACTCTCTCCTCCCCTTTCACTTGCTGTCTTATTGTCATTGCTCAATGGAGGCTCTTTTCCCATGTAAAGAAAGCTCTACCTGCTTGTTTAATGTTATAAGTCATTATTGAGAGTAGCTACCTTAAGATGCAAGAAATTCTTCTCTTTCCCTCCAAACCATGAATCCTAAACTGCCGTTCAGTGCCGTCATTGATAACAATTCAACTTTTACTTGCTTGGACTTTAATCTCACCAATGATTTGTTTTGTTTAGTTTTGTTTTTACGCATTTTATTTTATAATTTTTTATTTTTAAAATTTTTTCAGTGTTCCAAGATTCATTGTTTATGCACCACACCCAGTGCTCCGTGCAATATGTGCCCTCCATAATACCCACCACCAGGCTCACCCATCCCCCCACCCTCCAAAACCCTCAGTTTGTTTCTCAGAGTCCACAGTCTCTCATGCTTCATCTCCCCCACCAATTTCCCCCAATTCACTTTTTCTTTCCTTCTCCTAATGTCCTCCCAATTATTCCTTATGCTCCACAAGTAAGTGAAACCATATGATACTTGACTCTCTGCTTGACTTATTTCACTCAGCATAACCTCTTCCGGTCCCGTCCATGTTGCTACAAAAGTTGGGTATTCATCCTTTCTGATGGAGGCGTAATACTCCATTGTGTATATGGACCACATCTTCCTTATCCATTCGTCTCATCTGTTGAAGGGTATCTTGATTCTTTCTACAATTTGGTGACTATGGCCATTGCTGCTATGAACATTGGGGTAAAGATGGCCCTTCTTTTCACTGCATCTGTATCTTTGGGGTAAATACCCAGTAGTGCAATTGCAGGGTCATAGGGAAGCTCCATTTTTAATTTCTTAAGGAATCTCCACACTGTTTTCCAAAGTGGCTGCACCAACTTGCATTCCCACCAACAGTGTAAGAGGGTTCCCCTTTCTCCACATCCTCTTCAACACATGTTGTTTCCTGTCTTGTTCATCTTTGTCATTCTAACTGGTGTAAGGTGGTGTCTTAATGTGGTTTTGAAGAAATAACACCCTGTGTGTTGTGTATTTCTACTGAAGCCGTTTCAAAAAATAGAAACAGAAGGAAACTTGCAAACTTGTTCTAGGAGGCCAGCATTACCTTGATATGAAAAACCAGGCAAAGACCGCATCAAAAGGAGAATTACAGACCAATACCCCTCATGAACATGGATGCCAAAATATTCAACAAGATCCTAGCTAATAGGATCCAACAGTACACTGAAGGGATTACTCACGGCGGCTGCTTACCTCTGATCTGGAGAACACTGGCTGTTGCTTCCGGAGCCATGGCTGGGAGCCCAGAGTAGGAAGACAGCACAGTGTGGAAATGGCATCACCGAGGCACAGTGCACCCAACAGAGACAGGGAATGAGCCACGCGTAAGTGGCGCTTTAAGAGCAAACCGACCGGTGGCTGGAGGCACACATGCTTGACAGATCAATCCCTTCTTATCTGACTGGAAGCCCATCAAGAAGGAAAATTAAAATACAGTTTCCCACTGCTCTGGCGATCATCTAATAAAGAATATTGGCTAATGCTTTGTTTCAATGCCTGCCTCTCTAGAAACGCTGTGCAAACAATGCATAAGGCGTTGATTTCACTGCAGTGGAATCCATTAGTCATCTTGAGATTCCTGCACATAAGATAGAGTCTAATATATTCACATTAATGTAAAAACAACAACAACAACAAAACTTCCAAGGGATGCAGGATTCCAACAGGAAGACCCAGACAGGAAGGCAGGCAACAGCTCCCTGGTGTGATGGGACTGAGAGAGGGTGTGCCCAGGGGTGCTCCTGCAGGGGACAGATATGTTACCATTGTGGCAACAAGAGGGGGCAGTATCGCTCCTGTTTTCATCACTCCTCCCTGGCTCCTGCCGTGCAGTGCACAGACCTTACATCCGTCTTTCTCCTATCACGCCCACTGCAGCCAAGTCCACGTAAGACGAAGCAGCAGGTGAAAGTGCTTTGAGCGCCAGCGGACAAACGCAGCTCATGAATCCCGTCATCAGTTCTAGCTAGCGTTGGGAGCCTTGTAGTCAGGAAAGGAGCTCATAGGACTCGAACCCTGCATTGGCGCAGCACTAGGAGACTTGGATTAGGGTATCTGACCGCAGTGCTTCTGTTTCCCCATCTGTGAATGGGGGAGAGCTATAATTGTTCTGAGTTGTTGAGAGGGACAGAGTGGGCACTGAACTTGCTGCAAAATATCAGGCACAAGGTTAGGTTAGCATACGTGGGAAGAGCCGCGTCTGTGGTCTGCAGGTTAGAGAAGGTTGGAGAGGTTTAATGTAACAGAGCCTAGGCCACTGAAGGGGGTCATTCATGGGCATTTTCTGAGCTCCTGGGATGCACCATGCATCCGCTCTAGGGAGACGACCGTGAAGAAGCCACAGGTGCTACGTGAGGGAGTCATGTGTAATCAGGGGCAGGGGTGCCTTAGCGGGGAGCATGTTGCACAGAGTTCTATTGCTGCCTTAACAAAGGATCACACGTGGGTTGTTCGAAACAGTGGAAGCTTATTCTCACCGCTCTGGAGGCCAGAATCCCAAGGCCCTGGTATTGGCAGGGCAGGTTCCCTCTGAGGGCTGTGCGGGAGACTCCCCAGGGTCTGGCGATGGCTTGCGATCCAGATGCCAGCCTGTACTGTCACATGGCCCTTACCTCTCTGCATCTTCTCCTTTTCTGTCTCGTACAAGGACACCTGGCATAGTGCCCACCTTCCATCAGGATGATCTCATCTCCAAATCCTTACCTCAGTTGCGTTTACAAAGGCCATTTTGTTAGGGTCATATTCTGAAGCTCCAGGTGGACAGAGTTTCTGGGGTGCCCTGGAGACACCAAGGACATGCTAGTTTCTCTCAGCTGAGGTGGTCGTCCTGGGGGGTTGGTGGAGATCAGCGCAGCGGACGAACAGGGTGCTGAGGGCGAGGCCCGTGGAGAGAGCAGAGGCCAGGAGGGAGCAGGGGGCAAGGAAGTGAAGGGAAGTCCCAGTCAACAAACTCTCTCTCCCACACACCACGTCAGGGAATCCAAGCCCGGGGGTAGCTTGGGGCGTGTTGTTTTCTACACCTGGTGTGAGATTGGCGAGCACTTTTCTGAATTTGGGGCATCAGTCTGGAATGGTGGCTTTTGGAGGCAGAGGGACAAGTGTCTATGGAGACTGTTCATAGGGTAACTGCCGGGCCATCCTCCTGCATGAGCGGGGTCCCTGTTCGGACATGCGGGCTTGCTGGAGGACTTCATGACATCAAGAAGAGCAGATCGTTTCCTGGAACGGCCTCCTTCAAGTCCTTCCGATCTTCCTCTCGCCTCCTCTCGTGTGCCTATTTAGGCAGCACCTTGTATTAAAGTAACTGTAAATTTAAAAATTAAAGTGTAGAGGCACCTGGGTGGCTCAGTCATTAAGCGTCTGTCTTTGGCTCAGGTCATGATCCCGGGGTCCTGGGATAGAGACCTGCATCAGGTTCCCTGCTCGGTGGGAAGCCTGCTTCTCCCTCTCCACTCCCTCTGCTTGTGTTCCCTCTCTCCCTGTGTTTGTCTTTCTCTGTCAAATAAATGAATAAAATCTTTAAAAAAATTAAACTGTAGCTAATTCCAGAATGTTTCCTCTTAGGTACAGCTTGCTCTGTGCAACCAATTTTTATGATTTTAACCTCATTACGTGAACTAATTTCTGAGCCGCGATTTGATGAAGGCAGACAGGACGGGTCACTGTGGCAGGCTGGGCAGCCCTGGGCATGCAGAGCAGGCTCGGTGAGGAGCTGCGGTGCCCACAGGACCAGCACGGTGATGCCTGTCCTGGTGGAGTACAAGTAGCCTCACCTGTCCTCCCTGATGAAGAGGCCAATCCTGTCTCTTGCGTCTGTTTGGAGGAGAATCCAGGAATGTTCCCTGTCTTTGTAAGGCAGGTGATTTGTGCTAGAAGAGGAAGATGATGGCCCCCAAGCTCCTGGGAGGAGAGGCCCCGTATTCATAGATGGTTGTTGCACTGGGCTGGCCTTAAATGACTCAGTGGTACAGAGTCCTCCTCACATGGCCACAGGCTGCGGCCGTCTGGAGCAGCTGGTCTGTCTGAACTTCAGATGGCTCCCTGGTGACGATCCAAGGACACACGGAGCCAGGACACTCAGCTGTCCTGCTCATACCCACTGCCTGCCCTGTGGTCCAGACGGGGGAACCCTATTCTCCAGTATTTTAATTTCAGGATAAATGTTATCTTGGTTGGAACTGTATTACAATGAAGCATTTTATTCCAGAATTTCTCAGCTCTGGGCCTGTTTAAAAGGACAGCACCGAAAATAGTTATATAAAATGGTTTGCCAATAATATGGCCTCCTTCTTGTGCTCCTAAAGATAACTTCTATCAGCTGGTTCTGTCCTGCTACGGGCTTTAAGTTCTGACGTGAGTTATTCTATCAAAGTGCCACTGAGCCTTTAGAAAATTCTGAGGTTGCTCTGTATTTTTCAAGGTCCTTGAAGATTAATACTGTGATTATCAATAATGCTGTCATTTTCTGAATATTGAAGCCTTTTGGATAGTATAGAAAACACAGTCTCTGACTCTCACTAATAAGAAAATTCAAAATCAATAAATAACACACAGATAAAAATAACTATGCTTTAGGGGCAACTACTAAAAACATTTTTGTATATTTCATTGGTCCGAAAAGAGATCATAATAAAACTTAAGAGATTTGGATCCCCATTATAATGGAAACATTATATCCTAAAGTATTTAATTTAGGAAATTCCTGTAGGAGACTTTGTCATCTTAAATCTATTCATCATGAAAGAAGAAAGAAGAAGAATGACCCAAGTATTGAAATCACATTAGAGAAAAATAGTGGAATAAATTAAATAAAGGAAATGGTAAAAATCAGACAAGAAATTAAAGAAATACACAATATATAAGGTCAACAACCACCTTCAAAACCTGACTCTTCACAAAGAAGGTTTGAACCTCGACGAACCTCAGGCAAAGCCAAGCAAGACAAGACGCACATAAATTAATAATGAGAATGAAAAGAGGGATATAGCTAAAGATAGAACAGGGCTTAAAAATTATGTGCCAGAAAATTACAAGCCAATATCAAGAGAAAATGCTAAGCCAATAACAATTTTTTGGAAAAAAAAAAAAGATACAGAAAAGAAAGCAAGGATGTATTTAAGTCTTGGATTATTCTCGAAACTCCCTGCAAGCGTGAGCTGGGGGTGGACGGCGTTCCTGGTGGTTTATCAGAGCTTCATGAATTAGGTGACTGCCACCGTGCAAGCCGTTCCAGAACACCGGAAGGACAGAAGAACGTCTCAAGTCCTTCTACGAGGCCAGTGCAGCCCCTTGTTAAGTGAAACAGGGAGCACGGAGGTGGGAGGAAAGGTCAGTATCACCCGGGATCCTAGATTCAAACACCCAAAATAACACATCAGCAAACCGAGTTCAGTAATGAATACATGTAAAATGGTAAATAAAACAAACCTATATAAAATAAATTGAAATGTTCGTATGGAAGATACACACCCACATGCATGTGGAAAACAATACGGAGTTTCCTCAGGAAAATCGAACACAATACTGCCACATGACCCAGTGATTCCACTTCTGGGTATGTACCTAAAGGAAACAAAAACACTAGCCCCAAAAGATACCTGCATCCCCATATTTGTCACAGCATTATCTCCAACAGCCACGAACGAAAACAAGCCGAGTGCTCATGGGTGGTTGGCTTGATGAAGAACACGTGCTCTGTCGCTCCACATATGTATTACACTTTATACAATATATATTATATATATAATGAAATATTACCCAGCCATAAAAAGAAGGAAATCTTGCCATTTGCAACAGCATGGATGGATCTCCAGGCGTTACGCTTAATGAAATAAGCCAGACACAGGAAGACAAACACCACACAATCTCCTTATATGCAGAATCTGAAAAAAAAAAAACCCAAATTCATAAATACAGAGAACAGATTGGTGGTTGCTTGAGGCAGGGGGTGAAAGGTGGGTAAAGTTTTTAATTAAAGAAAAAAGAAAAAAAATAACCTTCTATTCGATTGGAGAAAAGCACATTGCAGAAGACCACATTCAGAATAATTTGCTTTTCGGGTAAATTTCTTTTTTCTTTCTTTTTTTTAAGATTCTGTTTATCTATTTGACAGAGATCACAAGCAGGCAGAGAGGCAGGCAAAGAGAGAGGGAAGCAGGCTCCATGCTGAGCAGAGCCCAATGCGGGGCTTGGTCCCAGGACCCTGGGACCACGACCCGAGCTAAAGACAGAGGCTCTAACCCACTGAGCCACCCAGGCGCCCCTGTTCATATAAATTTAACACCACGCCAAGACCACTACCATTTGTGTACGTGAGCATACAAAATGAAAATTTCACATGTCATGAATGATGCACATAAATTTCAGAAAAGTAGTGAATTTTAAAAATGGGGTCAGAGGGCACTGATAAAAAAAAGCTGGTCGCAAATACATATATGTATTTTTTCTTAAACAAAATCTGAAATAATTCTAGTAACTTCTCAACATTTCAATATTTCTTAGAAGAGTGGTACGTAAGTGGGTGTTGGCTGTCTTCTTCTCCTTTTTCTTGCGTATTTAAACTGTTCCAAAATATGAGAAGAGAGATGAGTATTAAAAGTTCCCATATACATGGGTTAGCTTCTGTCTCCTGTTGTAATAGAACGATAGGTTATTTACAAATATGAGTCGTGTTGGCAGTTGTCCTTGGGATCCACAAAAATGGCTGGAAATGACTCAGCAGTGATTTCAACCAGGGACGTCATCACCATTGTTTGTCCTTTTTCCCAGGCCTTGGCTAGGGGACAGGTACCACACAGTCCTAAGGGCGTGACTGCTGCTGGCTTTGGCTGGAAAAAAATGAATTTACTTTATTTTGAATGTACATTGTATATTCTGTATGTCACGTCCCCCTAGCTCTCCTCCACCACCTTCCAGTGCTGACCTCAGGAAAAGTCTAGACTAAGGTCAGAGGCTTAGGTTTTGCCCTGACTCATGACCCACTGTCAAAACCCTGGCACCATGATATTACCATTGACATTGGTGCCCTTGGGCCCTGTTGGTGGGATGCAAACTGGAGCAGTCACTGTGGAGAACGGTATGGAAGTTCCTCAAAAAGTTAAAAATAGAACCAGCATATGATCCTGAAATTCCACTGGTTATTTTCCAAAAGAATTGGAATCAGGATGCCAAGCATATATTAGCACTCCTGGGTTTATTACACATTATTCACTAGTCAAGGTGTGGAAACAGCCCGAAGGCCCATCTGTAGGCAAACAGGTGAAATGAAGGTAACCCACGCATATGACGGATGCTCTTCAGCCTTACCCAGGAAGGAGGCTTTGCACCATGGGGCAGCCTTGACGAACCAGTTACAAGAAGACAAATCCCATATGATCCCACTTAAGTGAGGTCTTGAAAGAAGTCAGAGCGTGGAATCAGGGAGTGGGATGGTGGTTGCCAGGGGCTGGGGAGGGGAAGCTGAGAGTTACTAACCAACAAGCTTCCAGTTCCCGAGATCTCCCGTGCGACACTGTGCCTACAGTCAACAACACCGTGTCGTACACTCCGCGACCCGATGGCGGGGATCCCACGTGAAGCGTTCTTGCCACACCGTAAGAAAGTGATGAACTAAAAATGACCTGAAGGACACAAACATGGCACCGTGAAGGGCAGGGTTGGGGGTTGCTTGGAGGCTTCAGGCTGCAGAGACCTCTTGAAGATCCCTTCTGAAATGCAACCTCTGTGTTGTCCCGTGTTCTGGTCCCACGGACAAGGACCCGGGCACCCAACACAGCCCTCTGGCTCTTGATCTGCACAGTTAGAGAAAGATTCACACCCGCCCGGGAGCTTCACGTCCTGGCCGTCTGGAAGGCTCTCTGCACAGGTTCATGCTGTTAATCCACGAGCAAATCGACGTACATTATTGAGAAGTTGTCGCAATTATGTTTGACACAAGAGAAATTCTTTCAAAAATATAATGAAAATGTGTCTTTCCAGGTTTTGGGGACACGTTCCTGGAGATAATGAAGAAAATAATCTTGTCAGTTGGAACTAAGTGTTTTCTCTTGAGAAGATGGACGGAAGTATATCCCATATCTCGAACAGGGTAGAGTTTTAACAAGCGACAACAAGAACGAATTAAAACAATGCATTTAGACTCTTGGGTAATTAGATGGCCATTTATTGATGAATCGGTGCTGTGTGTGGGCAGATATTAATTTTTTATGAGGCAATTACGTCATGCTGGTAACATCAACGCTGCCGTCTCAATTGTTCCAACGATCATTTCGCCCGCACCCTTGTATACTGCGTGTGGCTACAGTTTGCAGTCCTATTAGACCCAGTAAAACTCTAAGGTGTGTTGTAAAAAGTATCTGCAAATCAGGAGCTGTGTTCTTCTTCCTAAAGGGATGGTGATAACGGGTGTGGATTAATCTGCCACCTGGGGACTTAGGTTGAGTTCCTCAAAAGCAGAGTTCAAACACAGGGATTTGGGTGCTCATGATTTATTGAGGGATGGCCCTGTTGGAAAACCTGGAAAGGAAGGGAAGTAGGACAAGAACAGGAAAATCCCACCAAGCATAGGCTCACGAGCAGATTCCAACTCCAGTCTGGTCCTGGGGTGGGAGTGGGGACACTCAGGAGCATAAGTCAAGGGGACCGGATTTTGTTTCCTCGTATCAGCCACTGGGTGGTGTCGGGTGCCCCTGTGAGGGGCTCGTGTAACTTCCTGGATGAACAGTTCTGGTCAGCGGAGGATGACTCTTGACAGAGGGAGTGACATGAGCCAGCTCTTAATAAACACGACAGCTGGGGCTGTGGGTGCCAGCCTGGCGAGGGGCTCTGGGTGGGGACACACTGCCTGTGACAGTCCATGCATGCAGTGCTCAAAGCCACTTGTGTCCCACGTTACCCTCACACTGCTCATGCTTCTCCGGTCACAAGTCTGGGGAACCTCCAAAAGGAGGCTTGGGAATGACCTATAGCCACCACTGTTGCAGAGCCCAAACTGAAAATGCTCCCTCCTCTACCCCTAACTCAGAACCCTCACCCCAACTAGCAAGGCTGATCTACACAGACTGCCTGGAGGGTTGAGCCATCCCTCATCCAGATCCGAGAGCCCAGGGACCCAACCCTTATCAGGCTGTGTATGGGTTACCAGTGAGCACCGTGTGAATGACCCAAAGTACTAGTGCTGTATGGACCCCATGGCGGTCTAGAGGGCAGGTAGCTCCCTTCTCTGCCGGTTGTGCCTGCTGGCTGTGAGCACAGCATCCTGGGTGATCAGATCCTGGTTCACATTTAGAAGGATTGTCCTGCATCCTGTGAGTAGCACTGCCTGTCTCTCTCTCTGAGTGAGGTCTGGCCACAGAGCCAGAATTTGTTGAGATGGGTAGTACAAATTCTCCGCGTGGGTCCCTGGGGGTGGCGGTGACGGAGACCTCCCCTCCTTCTTCCCCTTGTCTTCCAGATGCAGCAATTCTGGCTTGGATGACACAGCCACAACCACATGAGCTCACGTCTCCAAGAAGCAGAGTCTCGGGACAGAGGTTCAGGGGCCCATGAGCGTGGCAGCCGTGCTCTCTGGGAAACAAAACCATGAAAGACAAAGTTATTCAGTTCAAGGAGGGAGAACACTGAGCAGGCTGTGGTCTCAGGAGAGATCCAGGGACGGGGGAACACTGGATCTGAAGTCACACCAGGGGACAGTCTTCTGAAACTCGAATCAGTAAGCCATTGGCTGTGGCTGCAGGGGTGGGGAGTGTGGATTCCGGGGGGAGGTGGCAGGTGGCAGGAGGGCACCAGTCCGGTGGAGGGCACCTGTGGGAGTGGCTACCAGCCCTGAGACATGTGGGTGCAGATCCCGGCTCTGCTGCTACCTGCTATGTGTGCTGGGAAGATAGAGTGAGTGAGAGAGAGAGAGAGAGAGAGAGGGGAGCAGGGAAGCTGCAGTCAGAGGGAGAAGCAGGGTCCTCGCTGAGCAGGGAGCCTGACATGGGGCTCAATCCCAGGAACCTGAGACCATGACCTGAGCTGAAGGCTGACGCTTAATTGACTGAGCCCCCCAGACGCCCCCGGTATTTGTTTTTATTGGTATTGTTGATATTCATTATTCACTTAATGACGCTTTTTCCAGAATGCTGAGTATGAACCTTTTGGTTCATTGGAGATTAAAAACTGGAGACTCCGTACCATTGAATATTTAGAGGCACAATTAGTAGCTACAAGGTCAGCTCTGAAATCCCCCACACTCATTTGTTGTTTTAGGTGAAACAGTTACTCAATGCTCATGCTGAGTAAAATAATTAATAGCCTGTTGAATGAAAATTATCTCATTATCTAAACATAAGAAATAAATGTGAGATACACCAATGGGTCTGGTTAATAAGTCAGGAGAGTCTGGTCTCGTGCCCAGATCTCTTGCTGACTCCCTGGGAGAGCTTGGGGACAATGGCAGACACCTCCATTCCCCTGTGGCTCTTTTGGCAAATGGGGACAGGAAGAAACTGACATTGCTGAGTGTTAGCTCTGTCTGGGACTCGTTGGTGTAAGAAATAGAAACCCACTTAAACTAACTTAAAAGAAAGGACATGATTTTAAATTTATTCGTTTCCCTCCATCTGATTCATTATTCCCACGTGGCTTGGTAATCAGCTTCCTGCAGTCAAAAAGGAGATTTGAAAACTCAAAGAAGAGTTTGGACTTTGGGTTTGGGAACGAACAGGTCCATTTTCCAACCAGACCCAGGCCTAGCTGCCCTGTCCGGACGGTGGGACGGCACTGAGCCATTGGTGGTCCAGACGCTGCCAGTACGGATTCTACTTGCTGGCCTCGCGTGAGTGTCTGAGGCTACGGTGCGACCCCACTAGGGAACAGGACCTTTTAATTGTGAGCCATTCAGTTAGAGTGTGTTTGCATGTACTTTGAGGATTGTAACTCTTTATGTAATTTACATCCTCTTTCAGGGACATAGCAGCCAACTAAACTGTCTTCAGTGTCGGATTCTCGCAGAAAGTCATTAACAGTGGCATTTTCACTGGTGTTCCCCGAGTGCCTGTGAAAATAATTAGCGAGCTGAAGTGTTTGCTAATAATACGTTAGGTGGGGAAATGACTGCTCTTTCAAGGAATTTCTGCACTCGTGGAGTTATTCTTTAAGTTTAAAGATTGGATTTGCTCTCATCAATTTAAGTTGTTAATAGTATGAAGAATCATCGAATTGGGACAAAGCTATCTTGTTGAGTCAAGAAAACTCCAACTTCCCGAATCGTACTCCAGCCTGGCGATGCCATAGCGGCCTCTTTTCTCGAAGGTGCCACTCGCTGAGTGAATGAGCGAGGCCGTGAGCCCAGTACCCCTGGGGCAGAGGCGTCCATCCGTTGTCCTAGCATCGACGACCTCTGCCATCAGGTTGTTTGTCCAGTTTCAACTCTCAAGCCCTTCGGAAGGTGCATGCGAGCAGTTGTCTTGACCCAATCAATCCTCACATCCCTGGCCTAGAAGATGTTTTCTAAGTAGCACAGATCACGTTCCAGGCAGAGAGGGCTGGTGGCCTTGGCTCGTTGTAGCAGCTACTGGCCTGCACCGGGACTGACCCCCAGAACATACCACAAACCCCCTCCCCAGCTGCTTGACACTTGTCTACTGGACACAGAAAGGAGAGCTCATGTACGGCTCCATGAAGCACCTGGATTATTCCCCGCCCCCCATCACACATCCCATGTGTGAGAGGAGCAGGTAAGCAAAGACCAAACCATTAACATTCTTTATCACGGAAGAGACTTCTACTGCACTCTTCATTCACCAACACGGATCACATTGTATGTTTGGACGGCAACTCGATGTACGTGTGTTCTGCTTTGGGCAAAGGGGAGGAGTCCATAGTGGTGCGGATGATAAACTTGTGCGTCTTCAGGAAACATGCACTCCAAAATCAGGTCCACACTCTGGAAAACAGGTTGACTCCGCTCCTCAAGCACAGTCTAGATCTGTTCTCATTTCCTTTGGATAAAACCAGACAAGTGGTCTAATGAGATCACACAGCAAGTGTGTGTTTAGTTTTATAAAGAATGCTGCCAGATCCTCGCCCAAAGTGTTTGTATCATTTTGCATCGCCAGCAACAATGCCCAAGGACTCCCGCTAGAACACAGCCTGCCCAGCTGCGTACTCACTTCCATTTCCGTCGTTGTGGTGGGCGTCACGTGCTGTTTGAGGCTTCCACTTGCATTTCACTGAGGGAGGACGAGTAACACTGAGACCTGCATGGCACCTGTTCATCTTTTGTGATTTTCTTTTGTGACGTGCCTGTTAAAAAATTGTCCTTATGTTAGATTGTTCTCTCTCTCTCTCTCTTTTTTTTTTCATATTATTGAAAGTAGAGGTTCTTTACATATTACACACAGGTCTCTACAGCTAAAGATTTTGAGGATATTTTCTCTCACTGTGTGACTAGTGGATTTCCTTCCTTAAAGATGTTTTTTAATCACGGGGACAGTGTATTTTGATGAGGTTATGGTTACTGCTTTGTATGACCTACCTGTGAAAGTTCACCTATCTTGGTGATGACATAATCCTCTACGTCCCCCTAAAGCTCCCCAATTTTATCTTTTATGTTTAGATCTATTCTGCATCATGTGAGGTGGGAACCTTCCCCCCCCACCCCCACGTTTTTCAGAATCATTTATTGAAAGTAATTTCTTTCTTCTTTGGATTGTTTTGGCAACATTTTCGAAAATCAAGTAACTGTTTATTATGGACCTCAATCGGGGCCTTCTGTTTTGTGCTGTAGATCGATCTGTCTTCAAGCCTGCCCATACTGTCTTGCTTACTCCAGGTTTATGGTATGAACCATAAACCTGTGGTGTGAAGTCCTCCAGCTTTGAACTTCTTTCCTGGGATTGCTGTGGACATGCTAGGTCCTTCATATTCCCATATACATTATGGAACCCACTGGTCAGTTTTTAGATGACAAGCCTGTTGGAACTGTATTTGGAATCACACTGATTCCCTGGGTTGCACCGGAGAGAACTGACATCTGAATGTTGTGTTTCTGATCCACAAATACGGCGTATCTGCATGCAGTTAAGTCTTATTTAGTGCGTCTACCGGTATTCTGTGGTTGTTAAGAGGAAGTTAGTATTTGATTTGAAAAGGCAGAAACATGCCTACCTTTTGTGGCTTGGTGTGAGAACTGATGAGAAAAACATGGGGAGCTTTTGGGGCGATATTGTTCTGAATCTTGCTGGATGCTGAGTTCCACAGGCTTACACTTCTAGAGTCAGAAACATACATCTGAGTTTGTGTGTTTCATTGTATAGACATTTTCCATGAAAAGAGAGAAACTATTAACAAACGCCAAATTCTTAGAATAGTATCGGTACTAAAGTGTTTTGGAGGAAGTGTACTGGTATCTAAAATTTACTCGAAAATGTAATAAAACAAGGTAGGCTGATAGATGGATCGATGAAGTTTATATGTGCGATAAATCAAGTCGAGCCAAATGTTAATGGTAGACGCTGGTGCGCATGTAAATGTTTATGGTGAGATTATAGCAGGTTTGCTGTGGGCTTGAACGTTTTCGTAATAAAACGTTGGAGAACATGAACACGAAGTAGATATTTCCGGACAAATGAAGACTAAGGGAATTTGTTATCAGCAACGCATGCTAAAAACTATTAAAGGCGTTTTTCCAGCAAAAGGAAAATGCTACAATTGTAAGTATGGAAATGTAGAAATAAGCGAAGAACATGCAAAAAGATGAATATGTGGAGAGCTGGAAGTGATTTTTGACTGCATAAGATAATCATGATATTAAATTCAACTCGGTAATACAGTGGGGAGGGGTTAAAATGTTAAGGTCCTGACACAGCTGGGGTAGTGTTGAAAGTCTAATAAATAAACAGAAGTTAAAAGGATGTATTCATAGCGTCTATGGTAACTACTAAAAGAGGATTTGATTGCTAATCCAATAGGTGGAAAAATGAAACATTTTAAAGCATTTGATTAATCCAAATCTAGATAATAAAGGAGAGAAAATAAGACATAAAATACATGGCTCAAATTTAAAAAAGAAGTAAGGTGGTAGACCCCAAAACCAAATGCATCGGTCATTCCTCCGAATGTGTATGGACTAGATGCTCCAGTGAAAAGATCCGAACAAACTGGATAAAAAGTAAAATGGCACGGTGTGACTCAGTTCTGTTCACAAGGAACACAACCATCAGAATTGAACAAATGGTATGAAAGATGTATGAGGCCTGTACTTTGAAGCCCATACAACTTTCCTGAGTCCAGCTGAGGAAGAGCTGAAAGATGCCTATGCCTTCTTCACGGGTGGACTGTGTGAAGACGTCAGTCGTCCCGCAGTTGCTCTACAGAACGAGTGCAACGCAATCCCAGTTAGAGATTTTTCTTTTTTTCAATTTTAGTTAACGTAGTGTCATGTTACTTTCAGGAGTAGAATTCAGTGATTCATCACTTGGGTACACACCCAGTGCTCGTCCCAACAAGCCTTAATCCTCATCAACCCACCTCCACCTGCCTCCGTCCAGCAACCTTCAGTTTGTTCTCTACAGTGAAGAGTCTCTTATGGTGTACCTCCCTCTCTCTCTCTTTTTAAATATTACAAGTGAAGAGCTGATTGTTTTGGTGCTAGAATTAAAAAAAAAAGACAAAGCAGAATTAAGTGTGAAAAAAGGTGGGGAAATTTGCTGTCTCGCGCACTTGCCACAGGAATGCAAATTTGTACCAGTTTGCACACGCGCGTGTCAGGATATACTCTGACCCTCCACGCTTTCAGCACTGTGCACACCAGTCAACATCTGGAAACAACGCCCCTTTGGTAGAAGAGATAAACACCGGGTTTTGGCACACCACAGAGTAGGAGGCGGCCTCAAGGGTGACCATCCACACACAGCAACGGAGATGCTGGGCTCCAGACAGCTGCTGACTCGGTGGAAATTTAGATGCCCAGAGTATTCCAAGAACCTTCCAAGAACTCACGGAACTGGGTTTGTTTATTATCTTACTCGCGTTCCCCATGGCTGAGGTGCCTGGTCGGAGATGAACGGCTGAGCACAGTCCTCGACGTGACAATGAAGCGTGCGGTGTTCTTGCTCCCGGGAAGTGATGAGTGGGTGCGTCCAGCAAGTGTTGGCCAAGCACCTGTGATGGTCAAGAGGGGTTTTCAAGTAGCTCCGAGTTCATACCCCCTCCCGGAGCTCATGTTCCAATGCATGTTAGTGCTTGGAAGGACCATAGGGGTATGTGTACGTGGGTTTCTGCCAAACGGCAGGTGTTCTCCAGATCCGTCCTCGAGTTACAACAAAAGCACCCAGAGCTTATGAGTCAAGTATTTCTCACATGCCCAGATTGATTCACTCACCATGATGCTCATGGTTCCCGAAGACATGTGTGTACCTCTTTGGTAGACTGATTATGAATACACTTTAATCTGATGATTTCCATGTTTTATGAAAAACATGTTTATTTCATGTTAAATAATAAGTGTATCAGACATGAGTCAAAATAGAATTTAATGTTTGTAAAAAAAAATAAAGAGAAAAGTGAACAGAACAAACATTAAAAAGAAAAATAGCAATATTCCGTGGTCTTGTATCTATACTTTGTCATCCTTTTCTTCTGCTTTATTTCTGCTTATGCAAAACTTAACACAGTCACGGATACCATTTTGTAATAGAAACTAAATTTACTTTATTTTATTTTACATGTACGTTCGTCACAAACTTCCACCGAATCCTGACGCTATCCAAGGCTTTGTTTTCTGTGCTGAAAGCCGCAGCACTTGCAGCTCACTCATGAGCAGGTCCTGCTACTCTGACTTAACTTTTGATTTTCTGGAGCCTGCGAAGAATCAGACAGAACACCTCTTGTGTGTTTCTCTGGCTTCCGGGCTTGGATTTTCCTTCCAAACACCATCGCCAATCTCTGCTTGCAAAAACACTTGCTGTAGGATAACACTAAGAACTAGACTTATTTTAGAATTCAGAGAAAGAGAGAAAAAATATTCATGGCCAGTGAATTTTTGGAAAAAAAAAAAAAAAAACCCGATACTCTCAGTTGGTCTGTTCCACCATTTTTTTTTAATTAAAACTGTGATCCTTCATAGAGGCAGACATGTGATTATGTAATCACTTGCTTATGAAAAGGCTGTTATTTTGTTTTTTTGAGAAGACACTGTGTCATACGGGTCCCCGTATGGACAGCAATATTTCAGACGAGAGGGGAGCTTCCTGTGGTAAGAAAGAAACCAGGAATGTCTTTCTCCGCCGTCGCTTGTGGCCAACACCTCGTGTGCTGTGGGCAATGCTGATGTTGAAAGAACATGTGGGATTCAGGTTACGCTCAGCTCCCCGAGGTGCTGCAGAGATCGTCCTCACAGACCCTGCCAGACAGTCTCGTTATTGCCAAACATCCACCCCGACATCGACTCAGGTCCGTTACTGCAATCCCCAGGCTCTCTGTTCCATGGCCGCCAGCATGGGGGCTGCAGGTCCCAGACTCCGCGAGGGGAGCAAGCCTGTGGATCCCGGGCGCCTCCCTGCAGTGCCGGCGGGCAGTGTGGGCCCTAGGCCTGCAGATGAGTACCCTTTGCTAAACCACATTTTCCATTAAGAAAGAGGTGCTGTTAGCTTGCCTGCGAACATTCTGGGAAGGAAGAGTGCAGACTCTGGAATCTGCAGGAGCTCGGCGGCTGTGATCTGCAAGCCAGCGAGCGTCCCTCCACTGGCTAACCCCCAAAGGCGTGGAAGCGAGAGTTTGTACTCACGTTTCACCAGCATTTCCTGACCCCATTACAGATGCTCACTGAGTCGTTAGATGTGCTTCCCAGCATCACCACTTCTATCCACCCAGGACGCTGCAGCGGCTTGCAGGTTCCTTTGTGTCGGGTGGGGCAGCCTCGAATGACAATGAGCACCATGAGCCTGCAGCTGTAGATCAGATCGTGTTTATGCAAGACACTGAACATGGACTGTTTCAATAGATCTGATGGTTTTCTGCTGTTTGCCCTTGGAGAAACCCCCAGGTTTGCTCCAGGATCACACACCATCTTCTGGAAGCTTCCACCCATCAGAGGCAGGCCATGTCTCCCCACATTTCCTACCCACCTCTGAGTACTGCAACAGCCCGGAGACTTGGCCTTGCCTCTACGTGGTGGTGGAGGCCAGCGTTGTCTTGAAGTTTACAATCATAGCGTCTTTCTGCTGTGGTGGCTGCAAGCAGAAGAAACAAGACGGACGTTGGGGACCCCTGAGGACTGAGATTCCATCTGGCCCACTTTATCCCATCGTTTAGTCCCTGGGCAAGGTGTTCCATTAACCTGAAGCCTTGGGCCACGGCTGTCCTCTGTGGCAGCTTTCTGCCTTAGAAAGAAACCTCCTCCAGCTGCCCGGAGTCACCGGCAGAGCTTTCTAACACGTCTCCGTACCAGAGGCTCCAAATCATCTTCTTGCACACATGAAACGGCTCCTTCTCCTTCTACTACAGGTGCTTGTGGCATATGGGGCTATGAAGTGACTTGCGGTCCTGCCAGGCCGAGTATCTCTGAATCAAGGTGGAAGGGGTTTGATGGCACCGCACAGTATTTAACTCATGTAGGGTGAATGCTTACTTTCCTCTAGTCTGGAGGATCCAGACAGGGCATTCCACCTGTGCGGGGTCATTGGAAACAAATCAGCTCCTTTCTGGGTCCAGCAGCCTTGGGTGTCTCAATCCTCGCCCCTAGAACAGCACCTTGGACAGGTTTCCAGGGTGCCCTGTGGCCTCCTTACTGGATGGAGCATCCCCCGCTGTGACAGGGGGCTTGGGACACAGTCTTTTTTCCATCCTCCCCCACATGCTGATATGGAGGCCATGTCTCCTTCCCAAAAGCCACGATCCACTAATAAATCTGTGGCGGGTCCAGAAAAGTCCACCTGGCTTCTGGGGCTCCCTGGGTGACAGCACCTTTAGGACCCCCAGGACCCGTCTGGGTTTCCTAGGCCTGGATGGCAGAGACATCAACCTGTTCCAACACCATCACACCCTTTGGATGCTTCTCAGGGCCCCTTCAGTGAATCTGCACACTGACCTCGGGTTCTGCGTAAGAGGGAATCACCGTTTATACACAATGTCCCATACTCATTCCCACAGATAGAATAGCCTCCATGACTTTTCACTCTAAGGAAAGACCCTGATGGTTCAGGGCCTCCGTGCCAGTGATCGTCTCTAGTTACTTAGTTGGTTGAATGAGAACATCACAGCATATTCCAAAGGGCGTCCTGATGATATCATCTTGCAATGTGAATGGATGTTATTTAAAGTAAGGAAACTGTTAGTTAGCCTCCGCCACCTTGACTTTCCCCATGGGTTGTGTGTCAGCGTGGGCTGATCGAAGCTGGAGCTCCAGCACATTTGGAAGCTGCGGGGTTCTTACTGCTCTAAAAACCCGCCTTTCGTTGGCATGAACTCACGGAAGAAGGGTGACCCATGGGAGATGAGCCCAGACGGTGAGCAGGGTGACAAGAGCCTGGGTGTCTTGAGGGTGTGTTTCAAGACAGGAACAAATGCAGGGCATGGAAGGCATCCCTGGTGGTGGCAGGACACTGCGCCGACACCCTTATAACCAAGGAGGAAGAGGGACAGGCATCAGGAGTCACCGAGATTACTGGCTGCGAAGAGCCGGCAGATGCCTCTTAGCAATCACGTCTGTCGGTCCGCAGGGACCCCCGGGGGCAGGTTGCTCCGCACGTAAGGCTCAGGGAAGCCCGGTTAGATGCTGCAGGCTACGCAGGAACTCCTTGGCAGGACGCCGGAACTCCACATCCTGACGTCATTCATCCCGCCTGTTTCAGACGCCGTGTGTCAGGGACCACATCTGCAGTGGGACTTGCCTGGGCTCCCAGCGTGGCCTGCCCCTGGGGCTGGTGTGGCAGCAAGAGTCGGATTCGTTTTGTGCGCAGGGTGTGGAAGGTTCTTCTAACTTTAAACCTTCAGCCCTGACAGTCCAGTTCCCAGGACTCAGACAGCCTCCTGGAGTCATGGTCATGGGCAGTAGAGGGCCGCCGTGGGGTCCCTCACTCTGTCTGTGCTGGGCCAGGCAGGTTCATGCGGGAATGCTTTCCTCTGCAGGCCATGTCAGTGCATTTATGTGGCCATAACTGAACATTTAGGGATGGCGGCAGCTGGGCCATGTGCTTGGCTCCTGGCCAGATGGGTCATGCCTCTCAGCTTCCTTACCTCGGTCTCTGCCATCACACCTTGTCAGGTGGTGGTCTCAGCCTCGTTTCTACTGCTACCCTCAATACTCCACATTCAAGTAGCTTACACGCTGTCGAACACTTTCCTGACTGCTCTTTTTGGTATAAAACTCAGATCCAGAATCATCCTTCATGAAGACTGGTGATTTTGGCCTAAAAAGAAATGACCTGTAAGTAAGAAAAAATAGAGTTGTTAGTGTTGGGAGCAGAACTCTTAAAAATGTGGAAGTTTTTGATTGTTTATGATCCATAAATGGGATTTATGATGTGGAGTGCTGCAAAACAATATTTACCAAATTACCATTTTTTGCTTTGGAAAATTGAGCTTTCATTTTCTTTCCCACCAAAACGTTCAGAAAAGAACAGGCGAGAATGGAGGATGAATCAGCAGATGAAGCCCGTAAAGCAGAGAGAAGCTTTTACAGTGAAGGCTATTTTGGGAATTTGGTTGTTTTCCTTTGTGAGGATCATCCATCATTTGTTTTTTTTTTCATTTTTGCATGTGTGCAGAGCATTTTGTTAAATGGCAATCTGGTAAATTGCTGGCTTAAAATGTGATTAGAAAATGATTGTTCTGAATTATAACCAGCCGGCCACCTTCACTGAGCAAGAGGCAGACGAATGATGAAGGACCTGTGGTCATCGTTGACATGACTGCGGCCCACATCAGTGGCCGTCCTGCCCTGGCTCTGGGCTAATGCTCACCAGGGAGGGGGAGATCCCCTCCCCCCATTCCATCTACCTCTGTTTTTGTAAAGGCTCCTGGGCCGAGGAAGGTGGAGGTCAGAGACAGGCAGGCTGGAGACTTTTCTGTCTTCCTAAAAGTGCTACCTGGAGCTCTCGCTCGCTGTCAGGACAAGTGCAAACCCGAGGTTCTGTTAGTCCTGTTAGAAGGCTCTTGCCTGGGTGTCCTCCAGGTCAAGGAGGGAGGAAGCATGGCTTCACCTGGGAGAACTGTGCCGTCGGTTGCCTCCACTCTTTTCTCCGTAAGTGGAAATAGAACTGCCGCAGGGTGAGGAGACATGCCGTGCATGAGTGAGAACACGGTCTTCCCAGACCTGAGTTCTGAGCTGGGAACACCACCTGTGCCCCCGGAGCTCCAGGTGACCCTAGAGGATGCTGTGACAGGTGCCCAGAGCTGCCTTCTGGAATGAAGACCTCCCTCTTCAGGTGCCGTGCTTGCCTCCCCAGGGAGAGCCGCCCAGCCCGCGGTCACATCACCTCTGGTGCTGATGGCCACTCCGATGTCCAATGCCGGGTCCAGGATTCCCCTTTGGGAGGCTGGGCTCCCACGGGGACTGCATCACATCCAGTTTCTCCCTCAGCCCAGGGCTTCCCGTGGCTCGTGATTGTAGGAGCTGCTTGTGAGCTAATCATCTAGATCCGGCTTCCAGGGAACCAGCCTGCCACCGTGAGGGTGACCTCCTAGCATCGCTCCAGCTCCAAGCTTGGGGTCTGCCCCCCCGAAACGTGGTCCACGTCTATTTCCCACATGAACCTCCGTGATATTTGCAAAATGGCAGTTTGAGCATGGCATTTTTCACTGCTTCCACTTTGTGCGTGGGACAACAGCAGCCTCCTTCCTTGCTATCAGTTTGACCAAACTGGGGAAGTTTGGGGAGTATAAGAGAGAAGAAAAATAATTTGACTTATGTCAAATTTTTTTAAAATTTGACATTTGCAGAATAATAGTTGATTTTATTATATTAGTGGGTCTCTAAAGTAAAAGTATTAAAAACTATGAAAATTATCTAAACATCAAAATAACATGTACACTAAAGGGAAATTCAATCTTTGTATTGACAACATTGAAACAATACTCATGGAATAACTATTGTTGGTGTGTGTTCACAAACGGTATTAGTTATTTAATTAGCTGTAACAGTCTATACATTTGCATTTCATGGTTAGTAAATTTGAAGTCACTGATGTCCTTCATTGACTCATAGCATTTTCAATTGAGAAGATATTCTCCCTACAGACGCAGATAAATGGGGGGAGCCCAAAGCAAATCGCTCAACGGAAGAGGAAACTCTCACATTTTATTTTGCCACACACAGACGTTTCAGGACAAATGCAGATGTTCTTTCTCCATCCAGACTGCTATTTCTTGACCAGTATTTTTTTTTTAATTCAATGAGCTGACATATAATACATCATTAGTCTCTGATGTCATGTTCAATGATTCATTAGCTACGTATAACACCCAAATATTTTTAAAGACAAAGTTAATTAAACAAATCACCTCTATTTATGTATTTTTAAAATTGCACCAAATACTGATGTCAGAAATTGCAAGCCTCCGTTGTATCCCATTCTGCTGCCAGATAGATCTATTTATGCAATTAAACACTGGCATTCCACCAAAGAACCTTCGCAAAAGCTGAGAGACACAGAAAACTTCAAAATTCTCTTTTGAGCACTATATAATCTCTCATCTTTTAGTTGCTTAATTCCTTTTCGTTGTTGGCCAAATTTCATTGTCTCTCTCCATCTCAGTCTCTCTCTCTCTTTTTTTTTTTAATTTATTTTTGTTGTTAACAATGTTTTAGGTCATTTGTATTTGCAAAACACGTCAAAAGCTCAAGTTTTCTTGCCCTGCATTACTGAGTACTCAGATTTAGAATTTTCTACTTTTGCTCAGAGGACTTCACTCGATCTTTTGGCAGGACACTGATGATTTACAAGTAGGACTTCAAAGACACAGTTGTTTTTTGCAAACCTTTTATTGACATATGTTGTATTTGAAGTGCAAACATTTTATATGTATGAATTTTGATGAATTCACATACTGTATACACACCTCCCAGATGAAGATCTAGACTATTTCCTCCACCTGCCCCCCTCACAGCCCGTGCCTCTGCTACTCAACAACAGTGTCCTTTATTTGACCTCTATTCCCACATGGCGGACAGAAGGGCCCCCAAAGATGGTCACAACCTAATCTCTGGAATTTGTGAGTGCGAAGCTATATGCAAATAGGATTCAGGTACACGTGGAATTACATTTGCCTATCGGCAAATGTATATTTGACATATTTGATTCAACATATGACCTCAGTGTGGGGAGAGGAGCCTGAATGCTGCGCCGGGCCCGATGTGATCACAAGGTCCTTACACGTGGAGGACAGAGGCAGAAGAGGCTCCGTGGAAGTGACTTCATGTGTGAAAGACCCTCCTGGTGATTCCTGGAAAAGGGGCTGGGAGCCGAGGAATGCAGGCGGGTTCTCGGAGCTGGAAGAAAATCCGTTCTTCCTGAAGTCTCCCAGAAGACGTGCATCTCTGACCGCAACTTGAATTTTAGCCCAGGGAGACCCATTTCAGACTCTGACCTCCAGCACGGTGAGATAACAGATCTGGTTTGCTTTAAGTCACTTCATTTGTGGTAATTTATTGAGGGAACAACAAAAAACTAAGAGCCTGGTGGTGAGTATTGTGGAGGGCATATTGCATGGAGCACTGGGTGTGGTGCATAAACAATGAATTCTGGAACACTGAGAAGAAATTTTAAAAAAAAAAATAAATTAAATAAATAAATAGAAAGAAAAAAAGAAAACTGATCGACCCTGTCTTTGTCTCTTTGTTATAATGGAATACCACAGAATACAGCAGACGTGTATCATTCACATTTCTGGAGGCTGGGAGTGTGAGACCAGAAGATTCTGTGTCTGGTTAGCTCCCGCTTCCTGGTTCACAGCTGGCCGACTCCTCCCCATGTCCTCACAGGGCAGAAGCGGTGAAGGAGCTTTCTGAGGCCTCCCTTATAAGGGCAACGATCCCATTGTGGGGGCTCTGCCCTCATGACCTCATCGCCTCCCAAAGGCCCCACCTCTCCCCACCATCAAACTGGGGCTTAGGCTCCAACATATGGATTTGGGGGGGTGCGGAATGCAAACTTTCAGTTTAAAGGACACCTCATGCATTAAATTGATGAGTTTTCTGCTTTCTTACTGAGGTATAAAGTAAAAGGCACAAATTATAAACGTACCTTTTGAAAACACGTTTTTAAACGTACCTTTTGAAAACACGTTTTTAAAATAAACTCTACCCCACGTGTGGGGCCTGAACTCATGATCCCAAGATCAAGAGTGACGAGTGGCTCTCGTCACCGAGCCAGCCGGGCGCCCCTATAAGCTTACGTTTTTGATAAAAGTTGGCAGTGGAATAGAGCCCACGTAGCCAACGTCTCACTCAGAGAACAGTTCCCTCATCTCAGAGAGTTCCCTCATGCTGCCGTGCAGGTAATTCCCACTCCGGCCCCGGAGACAACCGCCATTCTGGTATCTGTCGGCGTGGATCAGCTTGCCTGCAAGTGAACTCGCATCAGTGGAATCACAGTGTGGGTTCTTTTATGCCTGGCTTCTTGTCCTCAGCATTCTCCTTCATCGGGTCTCCTGTTGGTGGAGGGTGGATGGTTTCCAGTTTGGGGTTAATATGGATAAAACCATCGTGGTTGTCATTTTACAAGTCATTTTCTGGTCATTCACTTCTTCCTCTCGTATCCATGCTTTGCGGTGAGCATGCTGAGTTGCAGGGTCCATGTATGTTTGACTCAGATGAGAAACGGACGACCTACTTTCAAAGTGGTTACCCTTGGTCGTGCTGGAGAGGTCCAGTTGCTCCAAATTCACCACAACACTTGGTATCGTCAGTCGCTTCAGCTATCGTCGTCCTAGTGACGTGAAGGGCTCCAGCAGATTTGAACACACCAATGCCTGAAAAAAAAAAAAAAAAATATATATATATATATATATATATATATATATATATATATATATATATCCCTGGTGCTCTTTTTCATGATTTTATAGACCAGCAGAGTTTTTCTTCTGCGAGTAGTGGGTTCAAATATTTTGTCTCCATTTAAGATTAGGTTGTTTGTGTTTATTATTGGTGTGTGGGGCTTTAAAAGTTGCAGTCTGGATACTGCCTTTTGTCAGATATGTTTATGGAGAATGTTTTTACCTGCCTGAGTCTTGACTTTTCTGTGTCTTCTGAAAAGCAATAGTTTATAGTATTGATAAAGCCCAAATTTATAATTTTCCCCTTTTCTGGTTAGTGTTTTTTGTCCTGAAGTTATTAGGAAGACAAAAGCTGACATTTTGTGTTAGAAGCTTTCTGGCTGTAGTTTTCCATTCAGATCTGTGAGCCTCTCGAACTGACTTTTTAATATGGCATAATGTAGAAGCTGGCATTTATTCATGTTTCCCTGAGTGGTCAGTTGCCCCGGTACCATTTTTTACATCAGACACTTTTTTACATTTAACCTCATCCTTAACCAAAACATACATGGTCTAGTGCCTCTCTGCATATGTTCAATATTTGTGCATCGAATAATGGAGCTCCCATTTTGATGAGCGAAATCTCTCAGCTGGCTTGAATAAGCTATGAATTATGGATGCACCATAATCAATTTGAAGTGAAATTCTGATTCATAGAATTTTATTTCAGTAAGAACTTTGCTTTCGCGATGATATTTTGCTCCATCAGAATTTGTGTTCACATTACATAAAACAAACAATTCCATGTTCAGTGTTGAATATACAAGAACATTAACGATGATGTTTTACCTTCATCGAGATAAATTTCTGAAAGATTTTCTCTGACTCCGTGAACTGCCTAAGATATTTAAGCATTATTGTAATTATCTGGCTTTCTATTTGAAGCGTTGGACAACGTTGATGCCAATCTGCGTCATTTCGCTGTTGGCGAGGTTTTTCTGGTATGGAGCCAAACTATTAATAGATATTTCTTCAAACTTTCTGTCCATGCACACGAGAAGTTAGAATTGAAAATGGACAAAGTTAATTTAGAAAACCGTCACTTGATTTAAAGTTCAGCGAATCAGAAGCATGAGTGACTTCACCTCCTGCCACTGATTCTGTGAAATTGGCACCTTCCGGAGTCGTCTCGTTAAAGTCACCGATTGTCCCCGGTGGGTTTGTGTCTTTGATGTGGATGTGGGCTGTGATGTCCCCATGTCCTTCCCGGGCAGGTGCATGGAAAATATTGGCTGATAAGTCACGCAGATTACAAATTTATCACCAATGTTCCGGAAGAAAAGGAATAATTTCTCACCCAAACATGCACTTCCAGAGGTTAGGTCATTGCTGCTGAACGTGTTTAATGAAAAGAAGTCAAATAAAATAAATAAACAATTGTAGATTTTTATGGCCTATGAAGAAGCTGCAGGGACAAGGGCATCTCAGGGCTCTAGGTCATACAGTTCTGCCTCCATTTCCTGCACCCCTAGGCTGTGATTTCCCACATTTACCGCTACCCTGGCTGACGGTAGCCCGGTGACAGGATGCGTCTTCCAGGCTCCAGCAAGCAGGTGACGAAACTGGCTAGTAAATCAATAGATGGCAGGAGAAGCAGGTTTCAAGTGTTCTCATTAGGACTTGGGGGAGGAGGGACTTAGCTGCTTGTGGCTGCGAGCATCTAAGCATTTTTATCAGCAGGTGCCCTGCACGCTGCCCTTGAAGGAAGGTCACGTAACTCTTCTGTGCTGTTAGGCTGGAGCGTGCTTGTCGCTGGGACTCTGAGAAAGCGCTCCACGAACCCATTTTGCTTTATTCTGTACAACCAGCAATAACAATACCTTGATAAAAACCAAAAAATCTGAGACAAAGACCAGATCAAATGGGAAGATGGTAATCAAGATCTTCCCTGCAGCTGGAACAAACGGTCTCCGTACGTTTGACTTTGTGGATTCCGGCCCCGGCTGACCTCACCGGCCTCGCTGTAAAGCACTTGTCCCCAGCGAACGGGGACTTCTGCGTGAGCGTCTGGTCTGCAGCGCCAGACGGCAGTGCAAGCAGTCCTGGTGGGTGTGACTCACTGTCAGTCCCCGCGCCTGACACGTGGGGGCCGCTACAGCCTGTTTGTGGAGTGAAACCGAGTCAGGAGAAGGGGAAGCACAGGACGGAAGCCTGGAGTCCCGGGACTGGGAAGGGAGAGGGTGCCCCTTCCGGAGGGATGTGAGCAATAGAGTTTGCAGGGGGAGACAGAGAAATTTGCAGATCTGTTGCAAAGACCAAGAGACACACTAAGAGTCATTGTGTATGCACCACACCCAGCGCTCCACGCAATCCGTGCCCTCCTTAATACCCACCACCAGGCTCACCCAACCCCCACCCCTCCCCTCCAAAACCCTCAGTTTGTTTCTCAGAGAATACTGAAAAAATAAAACTAAATTAAAAAAAAATAAAAAAACACTCACTTGTAACTCAAAAACCAACCAACCAACCAACAAGGCTACACTAAGGAACAGGTCTGCCTTTTAGTGATTCATTTTCATTATGTCCACTTTTTGTTTTGTGATCATAGTACTTGAACAGGGTTGAGTGTCGTGTGTCCGGTTCTAGAGGAAATTTGCTCGGTGTCATCTAAATCCATAGGCCATCTACCTTCTACATCCCAACACACACACACACACACATAACACAGACATACACACAAATATACACACATGGATAAACACACATGCACACACACATACATATACACACCTATGCGCTCGTCTACACATACACACATTTACACACACACACAGTAACTCAGGCCATTTGATAACATGGTAACATTCTAGACTCAATTCTCAAATGATTTATGTATCTCTTTTTTTATTTATTAATCTTTATTTAAACTCAACTAGCCAACATATAGTACATACTTTGTGTCAGGTGTAGTGTTCAATAATTTATCAGCCGCATGGAACACCGGTGCTCATCCTATCACGTGCTCTGCTTAATGCCCGTACCCCAGTCACCCCATCCCCTGCCCCCCTCCCCTCCAGCAGCCCTCGGTGTGTTTGCCAGAGTTAAGAGTCTCTCAGGGTCTCTCTCTCTCTCTGATGACTTCCCGTTCAGTCTGCCCTCCTTGCTTGCGCTGTTTCTTACATTTCACCTAGGAGGGAACACGCATTCACTTGAAAAGAATAATTATATAACCACCCCATAGGTTAGGAAATAGATAATGTCAGCACCTTAAAAGTCCTCTGGGTGACTCTTGCCAATCACGGCTCCCTCCCTCTAATCCTGAATGTTATGGCATTTACTTCCTTGCTTCTCTTTTCTTTCTTCCTTCCTTCCTTTTTTGATTTAACTACCACTGACGTATAATTTTTTGGCTTTTCTTAAACTACTTCAAATTACATATGTAAATATAAATGTGCACATGGGAACAAACATGCATTTTTTTCAGGTAATGGTAATATGTGCTGTGGTAACAAATTAAGTCTGAAATCCCAGAAAATGAGATGCGGGCTTGGGGAGGAGCATAGAGCCTCGTCTGCCCACTTCCAGCTTCAAAATGCCGGACCCCAAGTTTCAAGCACTCACAGGGGTAGGGTTCACGGGGCTAAGTAAGTCGTGCCAAAACCCAACAGACCGCTGGTCAGTTTTCTGTAAACTTCCTCACTGTTGCTTTCTAGGCTGTTACAGAGCAGCTGAGCCGGACAGATTTAAACATCCAGGGAAGAACTGAGTCGGGGCGTGGCAGAGGGGAGGGCAGAGCACAGCTCGGCTCACAGCAAGGATGTTGGGACATTTAAATCAGCGACTGGAGGGAGAGAGAGCCCGCGGATGGGAAGTCACTAACCGGAACTGGTTAGGTGTCAGGGGTGGGGGATTGTCCCTCAGTGGGCTCCGCAGGGCATGGACAAGGCCTGGCAGAAGATCCAAGGTGGGTTTGGCCTGGGAGGCGTCCCGGTCAGGGCACAGATCTGTATTTCTTTGCTGAATCATCCCCATACTCTCCCCTTTCCCTAATGGAGGCTGCTCTGTGGCCCTGTTAGATTTTTAACCTCTCGCAGTCTTTTTGAAGCCCCATAGATTACTAGAATCTGGAAACGATCAGGTTCCTCCAACATTGCGAGGACCCCAAATTCCGGAACCCCATGACTCTCTTTCGCCTGTGCTTGCAAACTGGCTGCTCTTCCTGGGCTCATCTGCCTTCCTTGGAAAACCTTCCTGGACCCAGGTAATAGCAGTGCAGGTTAGCACTTCTCCATGTTACGGTGCGGACAGATCCCTGTCGTTTCCTTCTGGAACCAGCTCGCGGCCTCATGGCGCTCTGCCACGGAGTCAGGCTTGCATTTGTGTGGCTTTCTGTCCCAAGTCTCCACTTCGTCCCGCGTTCGTACTAGGGAGGTGGCCTCATGCTGTGTGGGTGGCGGACAGACCCTCAGGCGCACTGCTGAATGCAGTAACACTGACCGCTTGCCCCCACCGCAGACAGCGCAGGACAGGGACACAGGGCGCCGGCGATTGCGGACCGGGGCTCTGCCTGCCGGTGTCTGCACGGGTGGAAGGAATACCCCTGAGTGGCCCCAGCTGGAGACAGTAGGGGACGTTTTGAGCACGCGAATGCTTTGCCTGGAGCTGACGCGATCCCCTTTGCTCGCGCGCAGTTAGCCGGACATGGCTCCGTGGCCCAGAGAAACTGGCAGGGGGGCTGGGAGGGGTCGTGCAGTGAGCGGACATTGGGGCACAGTAAATGTGTCCACACACCAGGTTCCAAAAGCCCTATAAAGGAGCAAATACACATATAGCATGTGCACTTTGTCTCTCTCTCCATGCTTCCAGATGAGCTCTGTGTGAGGGCCGTACCTGGTTAATTCCAGGTGACCTGCCGTTCCAGTGCTGGCTCGTGGCAGCCTGACTTCGCAGGGACGGCTGTGGCGGTTTCCACCACTCCACCTGCTCTTTCGCGGTAATGTTTCCACCCTCCCAGGCACTGGCTTTAATTCCCTTGCCCTCGCCTTCAGTGGAGGACGGCCTCCGGGACTCAGTCGTACCAGAGGGGACAGAAACAGTGCTTCATGACTTTCAAGGCTGTATCAGAATCAGCCCTGAATCTTCTGCCCATTTCTCTGGAAGGCTCACTCTGGATGCTTCCTGCTATGGGCCGAGTGCCTGTGTCCCCTCAAAATTTACATGTTTGAAGCACGGAATTATTTGGAGATGGGAGGTAATTAGGTTTGAAGGTGGAGCTCTCAGGAGTGGGATTAGTACCCGTGTAATGGGACGGACAGACAGTTCTCTCTCTGTTCTCCACCATGTGGGACCCCAACTGGAGGCTGGCCACCTGCAAACCAGGAACGGATCTCATCAGACACCCGATCTGTCGCAAGTGATCTTGAATTTCCAGCCTCTAGAGCTGTGAGAAATACTATCTGAGCAGCCTAGTCGATCGTGTTTTTGTCACAGCAGCCTGAATGAAGACACTTCCTTCCAGAATGAACTTAGAATCCAGCTGCCATGTTTGAGGAACTCAAATCATTTGACCGAGCCACGTGCAAGTGATCCTGTCCACGGCCATAGCTCAGCCCAGCCATCGAGTCTTCCCAGACCAGACTCTGGGCCAGAAAAAACTTCCCAGATTATTCTAGTCCCTTGATGGTAGAGTTACTTCCAGAAGCTCAAGTCTTTCCAGTGAGGGCTTCAGACTGTGAAGGAGAACACAATTTTCTGCTGAATCCTGTGTGGCCTCTGACCTGCCGGGTTCAGGAGCGTCACGAATGGGGCTCAGGATCGGCCGGGTTGTGCTGCACAACAGGAACAACGTCTCTGACGTCGAGCTAAGGCTTGCGGTCGGTCATGTAGCACCAGTGGTACTTTAATATTTTAACAGCTCCGGAACTCGAATACATCTTGGATACTATGAAATGTGGCCACAGATGAAAATGATTGTATTTCCCATGCAAATCCAATGTGGTGCTTCCTTTTTTTTCTTTTGTTTTGTTTTGTTTTGTTTTGTTTTGTTTTCCCCCCTCCATCTTATATTAGAATTTCATTAGCTAAATGTATAAATGTGCTTATAAACTCACATAGGTCTTCTATCCCTCTCTATAAAATAACAACTGTACGTTGCCCTGGGTGAATCTCTCTGATTCTTTTCATCAAGCATCCATAAGGGAAAAGCCATTCCTGGCCATTGCTGGCCTCCTATGACTAGGACCACTTTCAACCTCGTACCACCCTTGACCCCAGCTTAGGGACAGCTTCCATGTGCCTGGACCATGAACGGCACCTGCGCCACATGCCTGACACAGCTTCTTGCTGGTACGGAGCTCAGGTGCAGGGGGACACAGACAGGAAATCAACCAGCATGTGACAATTGTGTGATCACAGATGGCTGCCAAGGAAAACAAGAGGGTCTCTGAGAAACTGTGATGGAGAGGTAGCTTTCCTTCAGGTGGTCAGGGAACCACATTAAGGAAGTCTACTTGGGACTCTGCTGGGCAGGGGAGAAGGTCATTTCAAGTTGAAGGAGGAGGATGGGGAATGGGGCTAGAAGTCCATGGGCAGCGGACAGGGAGAAGCAAGAACGGAGGGCCAGCAGAGGACCCAGCTGTGGGGTGAAACGACAAATCTGTGTTTGTTGGTCATTCTGAAGTGGCCAAGATGGCCTTCGGTAGGTGAATGGAGACATCAACGGAGGCCCATCCAGACCATGGAAGATTCGGCACCAAAAGGAAACGAGCCATCAAGCCAAGAAAAGACATGGAGGAACCATAAATGCATTATTGCTCTGTGAAGGAAGCCAAGCTGCAAAGGCCACATCCTATGTGATTCCATTTCAAGACATTCTGGAAAACACAGAACCATGGAGAGAAAAAAGAGATCAGTGGTCACTAGGGGTTGGGGAGGGAGAGATAAGTACATGGAGTACAAAGGATCTTATTTTACTTATTTTATTTAATTTAAATGCAATTAACCAACATATAGAACATTGTTAGTTTCAGAGGTAGAGCTCCGTAAGTTATGAGTTGCGTAGAACATGTGCTCATCACATCACGTGCTCTCCTTCATGCCCATCACCCCATTTCCCCATCTCTCCCACCTCCCCTCCAGCAGCCCTCAGTTTGTTTCCTGGAGTTAAGAGTCTTTCATGGTTCATCTTCCTCTCTGATTTCCTCCCATTCAGTTTTCTCTCTCTTCCCCCATGATCCTCCATGCTATTCCTTTTGTCCCACATATGAGTGACACCATATGATCATTGTTTTTCTCTGATTGACTCATTTCACTCAGCATCATCCCTCCAGTTCCATCCACACTGATGCCAATGACAGGTATCCACCCTTTCTGATGGCTGAGGACTTCTCCTGAAGATAGATAGACATTTCACATCTATCTCACTTCTTTATCCATCCATCCGTTGATGGATTTCTGGGCTCTTTCTGGGGCTTGGCGATTGTGGACCTTGCTGCTGTGAACATTGGGGTGCAGGTGCCCCTCTTTTCACTACATCTGTGACTTCGGGGTAAGTCCCTGGTGAAGCACAGAGGAGTTTAGGGCAGTGAGAGTACTCTGGGTGACTACGATGACGGCCGCGTCAGCTCCGGGCAGGAGCCTCCTGCAAACTGTGGGCTGCAGGGTGGCCTCCTCTCTGTCACCCACCTGTCGCTCGGGGGGGGGGGGGGGGGGAGTGCTGTGCCTGTGGAGGCAGGAGAGGGGGGCTATAGGGGAACTCTCTATACTGTCCCCAAACTGCTCGAAGTAATTATATTTACATAAAACAAAGAAAGAAAGAGTGAAGAAGAGAGGAAGGGAGGGAGGAAGGCAGGGAGAGGGCAGGGAGGGGGCAGGGAGGGAGCATCTCTCTGGATGCTTCCTGCAGGGAGCAGCAGGGAGCCCCAGGCTGGCCAGAGGTGCTGGTGCAGAGCAGGCACAGCGGTTACCTGAAGCCCCAGGCATCTCTCCACTGTGACTGCTCCACGACCCAGCTCCCCTGAGGTGGAAACAGTGTAAGGGAGCGAGGGGTGGCCCAGGGCTGATGCTGAGGGGACGCGGGGGGGCAGGGGCAGATGATGGATATGCAGAGGGACGGGACTGAGAGGAAGAGGGACAGACAGACCCAAGACCCTGCGCTCTGGACTGCCATCCGTGTCTGGTGCGAGGACTGGAGGAGCTGTCTGCTGTGACTGCACACCCTTGTGGATCCCATCTTGCACTGGGTGTGTGTGTCCAGCCACCCTGCATCCATCATCCTTCAGGACCGTTTTCTGGTTGGAATATTTAGCACAAAGGTGAAGAGACACAACCAGGCCTGCACCCTGTCCCCTGTCCCCGCAGGCAGCTGGAAGGCCCCTGGGCAGAGGGCGGTGCCACACTGAGCACCTTCTTGCTGCCGGCTTCTCATCCCATCTCCTGCTCCTTCCTTCCTCTGGCCTCTCATTCTTCATGAGCCCCTACTTTTCAGCTGCTGTGGATAGTTGCACGCATGGCAAATAGGGTGCCTGTTTGGGCGGTGGGAAGGAGGGGTCATCCTGCCCCCTGAAATCCTCTGGACACTTGCCAGAGCCATAAAGCAGGGTGCACACACAGGGTGGGAAGTCGGGGTGCAGGGCCAGGCTGGGGACAGAGGCTCAGGACAGAGCAAGCCCAGATCCTGCTTCTACCTTCATTCTGCACTTGGCCTCAGGCTGACCTTGCAGTGGGTTTAGCTTGACCTTGGCTCTCACATCCCCTTGAGTGAAGGTATGTGGGCCTTCTCTTGCTCTCTTGTTGCTGAATCGCAGCTCTAGGCCGATCATAACGGTGGTGATTTTCAGGTCCGGCGTGCCTTCTCCCACAGACGACGGACGTCTGTGACTTCTTCATCCACCATTCACTTCTCCCAGAGCTCAGCACCTGCCAGGATTATGGGACCCATGGCTTTGCACAGAGATGCAAGTGCTTTCTGGGACCCACTGAGGCTCCCCAGCACTGAACCCTGAGACCTTTTTCTCCAGCAATGCACTGCAGGTCCCTGCTTTGTTAGGAAACAGGCCTCATCCTGTCACAAACAGATATGCAAATGCAGTAGTGAGCTCCACCCAGGGACCTGGGTCTCCTGAATATTCATTCCAGGCTGCCAGTCTCAAGGTTTCTGATTAAGGGGAACTGAATTCTGCCCCTTGTGTGTGTACATCTCTGCAATAGCAATGAAAATCGAGTATTCTGGGTTTTTTATTTCGTGAATGTCGTCCGCTCCCCGATGCTCAGAAATGCATTCTGTGCGGGGTCCCTAACTAGTCACCGGGGAGCACCCGCACTGCAGCTGAGACTGCCCCTGGGGGATGGGTAGAGTCTACACTTCCTGCATGCTGAGTCACGCATTCTATGGGCAGCGCCTGGGAGCTGTGGATGCCCAGGTTTGCTGCAGTGTGCTCCAGTGCTCTGGGAGCTCACTCTTTAGCACACGGCTTTACCTGTTCTAAAGCCTCGTCCCACACGTTCCTGACGCCCCAGGAGCTCCCAGTGAATTCAAACTTCGAAGAGAAGGAGGGAGTCAGGGGAAATCCGTGCAGCCTCCTGGCCCCCTTGGCTCTAGGCGCTGGTGGGGGCTGGGCTGGAGTTTGCTTTGTTTTGGTGACAGGGATGATGTATTTTTGCATTTGCAGCTCAGGCCCCGTCAGGCAGCTGGCAGCCTGTGCTTCGGGGGAGGCTAGACAGCTGCATCAATCTCGCAGGGGCGGCCAGGAGAGGAACACAGCGAGGCCATTCCGAGCCGCACACGGGGCTCTGGAGATGGAGGCTGGAACCTTCTGGCAGAGCCAGGTTCTATGCCTCCCTATGCCTAGGGGGATCGCCTAATGGAGTCGCAGCCGTCTCCGCATCCGGGAGGTGCAGGGTAACACAGACCGAGCAGAGCGCCTTCTAGCCTATTGAAAACAGGAACCCTCACCTACACTGACCTGTCTTTAGGCGAAGATGCTGGACCTTCTCCCCGGGCTGCTCTCGGGGCTCTGTAAACGTACCTTTTTGACATCTGGTTCTTCTGCTGTTGCAGCCTGAGCCCTGGGCCACCTGAGGCCCTGCAGCCCTTTTAGCCTGCTTTGTTGGGAAGGGGGTGGCCGGCCAAGTCCACCTGAGGGAGATCCCCGCACTGAGCAGCCTACGCCGGGGGCTCAGGAGGAGTGAGGACAGCAGACCGTGCCCCGGGGGCACAGATCCGCAGGGACGCAGGTGACAGGTGTCTGTGAGAGCCACACACATGTGCAGGGCAAGTGCAGAGGGGAGAGGGGAGGCGAGGACAGAGTTCCGGGGTGCGGGGGAGAGAACAGGAATGCCCTGTCTTCTGGGCACTGAAGCCGACTAACCCCCTCTGAAGCACCTGTGTGTGTGTGTGCGCGCGCGCACGTGTGGTGAGGGTGTGGACTCTGTGTGCGGACCTGCACACATGATGCCTGTCCAGGCAGGTGTGCCTGGACGCATGCGTGTGTCCGTCTGTCCGTGCATGAGCTCACTCATGGTGGATATACACGCATCGCAGTGTGTGTGTGTGTGTGTGTGTGTGTAATGTGCTCGTGCACACGTGTGTGGTGTAGGGACCTGCGTATTGGCCTAATTCCGAGGCCGCCCAGACACATCGATCTCCATGGGCCTCCGTTCAGTAACAAATAATAATGGAGTTTGTATTTATTTCCTGACTCCATCTGACAAAGCGCGGTGCCCTCACTCACCTCTGGGAAAGCAGGAAAGCCCTTGGTCTAGGACCAAAGCCCGATGCCTGTGCAAAGCACCCCGCTGTCTCCCCGCCTGCAGCTTTGAACCCCACAGGTTACCGCCTGCTGGGATAGGCCAGCACTTGACTCTTTCTCAGGATCGAGGAAACTCTACTAATTAGTCCAGCATGATTTGTGCATCTGGAGGCATGACCTGCATTTGGGGTGCAGGCTTGCACGGGGGCCGGGGAGCTCACCGGGATGGGGGCTCTGCGGCCTGTGTGTTTGTCTGCCAGGCTGACGTTAGCTCGTCACCCATGCCCGGCGAGCCAATCTGAGTATTCAGGCTTTGGGGGATGTGAAGGCATCTTTGAGATTTTAGTTAAAAAAAACAAAAAGATATGACAAGCCAGATCCTAAGTTGCAGTGGTTATGCGTTTTATATTTTGTTTTTATTTGTGAAATTTACTCATCGTGCTGGTGGGATAGCCAGGGAGGGAGGGGGCCACAGTGCAGAGGGCCCTGAATGCAGATAGTTTAGCAATGCTGGGCGACCTGAAGCCCTGCAGAGAAAGGTGTCAAGCAAGAGAGGGTGTCACAGCCTCCGACCTGATGCCAGCACAAGAATGAGGACAAGGGGAGACAGAGATCACCCTTATTCTCCATCAGGGCATGCGGGACGGCTCTGCTCTGGACCAAAACCTAATTTCCTAGCAAAAGAGGGACAGCAGTGGGCCAGTGCCGAAGCCATTCCCTGAAAGGGCCACGTACCCTCCCCAAGAAGCAGCTGCCCCATAGCAGGTGGGAATGGTGGAAGGAGGCCATGGTTATGGGGACACACGGGCGACCACGCTCTACCAGGACGGACTCCGTCTCACAGCATGTGCATGAACTAGAGATGCCTGCGCAGCCCTGTCTCACCCACAGCCAAAGCCCGGGGCCTGGGAATCGGGGGTGGCTGCCGTGAGCCGCTCTCAGGATGCTGGCCTCCTGCCCTAGCACACTTACCTCCGCTGCTTTGGGGTCCGAGACCTCAAGTGTTCCTGGAGCTGGAAGTCGAGACCGTGCGTGGCCTTTAGAGTTCTCAGACCCTGAGCCTAACCGGGGCCGCCCACCTGCTTCTGATAAAACTCAGGTCAATGGCAGAGATGAGAGGAGGTTTCTTTGACTTACAAGATGTGAGGACTCCTTTGCAGAGAGAGAGAGTCCATTGTTCGTTAAGAGAGGGAAGGACACGGCTCAAGGGATTGGTCGGATCGAGCCCTAAATGTTGAAGTTGGCATGGCAGGAGGGGAGCGGAGGGGAGAAACGGGAGATGGGAACTGAAACATGTTTGCAGGTGAAGAGAAGCAAGAATTCCTACTCCTTCTCCTGAGAAGTGGCTCCTGGTCCGTCTGAGGGCGCAGCCACGCGGGCGGGGACAGGGAGGATAAGGAAAGGGTGATGTACACGGCCGCCCATGGGAGCAGTGTTCTGGAAACTCCGTACGGGGCAGATTGTAGGATGCTGGGCAGCATGGAGGGCCGGGGCGCGATGGTGTGTCCGTGCTGTGGGAGGAGGTGCAGTGATGTGACGACACGGAGACAGAGTGCCGGGATGGCCCCCACGTTCTCTCTCTCTCTTTAAAAAAAATTTATTTATTTGATGGACAGAGATCACGAGCCGGAAGAGAGGCAAGGCAGAGAGAGGAGGAAGCAGGCTCCCTGCTGAGCAGAGAGCCCGATGCAGGAACTCGATCCCAGGACCCTGAGATCCTGACCTGAGCTGAAGGCAGCGGCTTAACCCACTGAGCCACCCAGGCGCCCCGACCCACGTTTTCCCTTTAACCTCATCCCACATCAAAACCTGCCAGCCAGCTGGGTCTCTCAGCCACGTCTGAAGCTCGTTTTGATTTCGGTGAGTTCCACTCTGCGGGGAGAAGCCACGAAGGACACCTCTGAGGTGACTTCCTTCTGCCCAAGAACAGGCCATGGTGACACCCTCATTTCCGTTCGTGTTCAACGATGCCCGGGGGACCCGGGGCTGCTTCACTGCCTGGTGGAGAAAGTCCAAAACTTCCAAGAGACACTTTGGAAATGTGTGTATAAGTGCAACTCGTCTCCTAAATTAAACCCAGACACATTTTCGACTTACATGATAATTTTGTCACGCTGTATTTTTAAACTCCATTATTCTGTTTCCCTCCGCCCACCTCTGCCACACGCCTCTGTCATTTATCTGTGCAAACCCGGCGTGTGGGGAGGGAGTGCACCTCCTACGTCAGCGGGTCGATCCGAGGGGGAAGGACGAGATCGCCCCCGATTCCTCACCTGAACCTCAGATCCAGGGTGACATCCAGATTTTTCCCGACAGTGACCCTGTTCAGACACAACTTTGGTCGTGGACTGTTCTCTCCCACCTACTCAGGCTGACACAGAAGCATGAAGGTTTTCTGCTCTCGAGGAAAGGCATTAAAAGTTGTAATCAGACTATCGGAAGCATCCATTGGAGATGAATCCCAGAGAGCGGCTCCTGCCTCCCGGTCCACAACATCTGTGGGGACCCAGACCTCAGCAGGTGCCCAGTGCCACACGTGGAAGGTGTCGGGGCAGATCTCCCCCAACCCCCATGACAGCAGGGGGCATGGGATTGGGCCTGCCCCGCCGTCTTCAGAAGATCTGCAAGCCTCCCCTCACGTTGGTTCCTGGCTCCTTCTCCATCAGCCCCGTGAATCTTGGCACATGGCAGCTCTGTCTGGGTCACAGGCTTTGCGCATTAGCCCTGTATTCTGAGGGTCACAGAGAAAGGCAAGGAGCAGGGCATGGGCACTGTAATACAGTATCTAGGAGTGTGAGTGTGTGTGTGTGTGTGTGCATGTGTGTGAGCAAGCATGCACCTGCCGCTTGCAGAATCCCTTGGAAATGCCCAGTGATGAGGGGCCCACACACCTCCTCAACCCCCGGAGCAGCAGCAGGGCCTTCTCACCCCCAGGGAGGTGAAAGGCAGAGCTCGGCAGTCCTGGCTGCCTGGAGTCGTCCTCTGGGAACCCCGCCACTCAGCCCTGCTCCCTCTCTCCTCCGCCCGCAGGCACACACTGTCAAAACAAAGGCCCACGGCGCGGGAGGAATACACAGCATATGCTGTATGTGGGAGTTTATTTTCCACCATATAGGGCTTGGCTCCGTGCCTCCCGGGAGACAGCGAGAAAACAACAAAGTTTGCTTTTGCTTTTTTTTTAAGTGGCTGGCAAAAAGGATTGAGGGAGAGGCTGCCTGGACACAGACTGGAAGCAGAATGGAAAGCCCTACTTTCCCGGGGTACCCCAGTGACCAGGAGGACAGGGGACCTGAGCTCCTGACCCTGCCAGCTCTCCGCCCACAGAGCCACGGGGTGGGGGGGTGGGAGGGTCAGCTGGCCGCTCAGACCCCCAGGTTGCCCAAGCATGCCGATCTAATGCCTTTGGGGAATTCCACCTGTCAGTTATTCAGCAAATACTCCAAAATCCTCAGCGGAGGAAAGGGTGTATCCGAAATCAAACCAACCTTTCCCCGGGCAGTAGAAGTCTGAGTCCCGAGAAGAGCATACAGATAAATGGATAGAAGACACACAACTTAATCTCCCAGCTGTGCCCAGGATTCCCAGAGTGACCCCATTCCTGGCATGTCACCCGTGGCCACGTCTGCAGGGCGGGGGGCAGGGAACGTGACTTCTGATCACAAGGTTCAGAGAAACGCAGCGGGCTGACGTCAGAGCATGGCCGTGACTTCTGGCTCAGAAGTGACCTGAAGGTGATTTGTGCTCTCTTGGGCAGGTTATCCGCCTGTCTGATCCTCGGTTTTGTTGCATCTGGGGGTTCAGGGCTCCGGGGCAGCGTGGTGGTGATAACACATTTATTGGTGTGTTTCTAAGTAAACATGAGGCCCCGTACTGGAGCCGAGTCCCAGCAGCCGGCACTCTGTGAATGACAGCCGATCCCATCAACACAAATAAGATGAGTTCACCTTTGAGAGCATTTCTTTATAAATGGTTTTGGGGCACCTGGGTGGTTCAGTCATTGAGAATCTGCCTTCAGCTCAGGTCTTGATCCCAGGGTCCAAGGATGGAGCCCTGCTTCGGGCTCCCTGTTCGGCAGGAAGCCTGCTTCTCCCTCTCCCACTCCTCTCTTGTGTCACTCTCTGTCCAATAAATAAAATCTTTAAAAAAAAAAAAAGGCAAAAAAACCCCATGATGGTTTCTGGAGGTTTTTTTTTTTTTTTTAAGATTTTATTTTATTACTTTTTATTTGGCAGAGAGAGAGAGAGAGATCACAAGTAGGCAGAGACACAGGCAGAGAGAGAGGAGGAAGCAGGCTTCCCGCTGAGCAGAGATTCCCGATGTGGGGCTCAATCCCAGGACGCTGGGATCATGACCCAAGCCGAGGGCAGAGGCTTAACCCACTGAGCCACCCAGGCGCCCCTGGAGGTTTATTTTTGAGACTGAAAAGGAGAGGAACCGAGTGAGGAATCATGCCAGGAATAGCACAGCAGAGGAAGCCACGGGCCAGAAGTCTCTGAAATGGGCCAGAGACCGCCTTCTGCCACCAGCTGGGGACATGGGGCCCAGGTGGGCCTTCTTGGGCCTTCAGCTTTCCCCGGGAGTAGAGGGAGAGCTTTAACCGCAAACATGTCCAGTTACAGACATAAGTGTGGGGCAAGGGCACTCAGCCACCGTGGATTTCGCACCCAGTGGCGGTTAGCAATGCCTGGAGGGACATAACTGGAGGCTGCCACAGGCCGGGGGTGGGCAGTGGAGGAAGGGGTGCTGGGGAACAGCTGCCGGTGCACAGGACAGCTTCACGACAGGGTGCCCACTCCGCGAGTCCGTACCATCCACTGGATTAGATGAAGTGAATGAAGCGTGTGGTGTGCACAAGGCCAAGTGTGCTGGAGAAACAAGGTGGGGGCTCATTCCTGACGCAGGAAAAACTCAAGAAGATAAAGCCTTTTTCACCTTTAAAAAACAAATACATTTTAGTACACGTTCAGAAAGAGCCTCATGCCTCCCAGACGCACACTGAGGACACGAAAATCTCAACCAAATACATCACCTGCTACAAAGAAAACATGTTGTTCTTTGGAAGAAGAAATCGTTCTGTGTTTAGTTTCAAGACTCCTCCACTTAGCCCACCTGGTTTTAATCCACTTTTATTTTCTTATTGAACCATGTCGTTCTTGGAAAAAAAATGAAATTCAAAAATGTGTGATGTGAACTATTCCTTTTCTCCCTCTGGTCCTCCTTGTATTTCTATCATTCTGTAACTAGATTTGGTAATAATTAAGCTTTATCCAGATGGACGGGTCGATATCTACTAACAGAATTACCCACAGATGCTACATAAAATCCATCTGGCTGAAAAAACATGAAGCTTAGCTGTTGTTTAGGTAAGATGTGTTTTGCCATGGATACAAAGAAATGCCTTTTTCTGAAGAGTGCTTTGGTGTAATAAATGAAAATGCTCCAGTCCTTCCATTTTTCCTCCATGTTAGCAAACAGCACATTTAGGACTGAGGTCAGCTAAGAAGGGCAGTCAGCCACAGCAGCAACGCTGTGTACAGCCGGCCAGAGCAATGCGGAGGGTCCAGTGAATGATTCTCTCTCCCTCCCTCTGTTCCTCCCTCCTTTCCCCTCACATTTTTATTTTTTATTTATTTTTATTGCTTCCCCTATTACATTTTTAGGAATATCAGTGTTTCTGGGAAAAATCCAAGGAGATAAATACTAATTTTGTGTTGTGCCTACATCTCGGTCCCTGCCAAAGGGCATCCGGGCATAATTGGACGTTGGTCTGCCCTTGGAACCTACCTCGGTCTCAGCCTGATCCACTCGAGGCTAACCTTTTGCTCATTACAGAAACTGTCAATGAGCCAGTCCATCTTTCTGGAGCTTTCTGGATTTCTTTCCTACTCAATCATTCCATCAAGAGATTTTGAGTGCCTGCCATGGGTCAGCAGTGGTTCCATACCAGCCATTCACACTCACACCTAACACCTCGATAACTCACTTAACCTCTCCACATTCCACTGCTCTCCTGTAAAAAGGCACGGATGACATGGAGAATCACTCATTATGTAACAAGTACACTCAGTCCCACTATACGGTCTGTGTCTTTGAGTACCAGTGGCCTTTCGGGGACCTTCCCCAGGCTCATCCTGACAATCCGTGAAGCCGCATCCCTCCCAGACAAGTCCAGTCCCTGCGCTGTTGTCCTGGGCTGTTCTCGCTGGTCGCGGCCTCCAGGGGAGCTCAGGTAGGCAGACGATGACTCCGTGGGCATGAGGGTCTGGCGGTCTTGATGGCTGCCACATACTTTATATAATCATCCCAGAATTTGATTCAAAACTTCTTGGCATCCTAAAAATAGTTTATCCCTTTGCTTATTTTTATACCCTACCATGGCTGCCAAGTTTTTGCTTGAAGCGAAATATGAGTTAAAACTAATATACCGGAACGGTATTAATTACAGCACCCTGAATAGCAGCGAAGAGCGGCCTTGCGAAAATTACTAGTTAACCACATACACGTAGTGCTTGCTGTCAGCTTTTTATAGCCGAAATTTGGGACTAAATTGGGCCCAATTCGTCTCGAACAGCGACAATGTTCAGAGCTATTATCTTCTCCAGGCACCGATGTGCCAGTATGTTAATCCAAAGACTCACAGATCAAGGACCGTGAGCGAAGGCCCCTCGGATTTGGGGTCAGGTTTCTTGTCCTCTCTGGGACACACTGTCCTTATCTGCATTTGAAGGATCAGAAGGAAAATACGACCTTAAGATGCCTCTGGGAGGAGCATCTCATTAAAATATTCAGAGCATGTTCAGCTTTTTGTGCTATAAATAACTACCTCTGTTCTTTGATTATATCACCAAGATAGAGCAATAGTTGTACAATTAAGTCAAGTTCAAGTTCAGATTTCCCCATGATCTAGAATTTTAACCCCCCCCCCTTTTTTTTTGAGAAAAGTTATTTTGCAAAGAATGTGTATCAAATCCCTTAGAGAAATGATGATTTCTTGCAAGGGACAAAGGACAGACCGAAGGTGACGTTATAACATAATCAAAGCCAATTTCAGTTAAACCAAATTGTCTCTGGAACTTAGGAAATTTCAGTTCTAAAATGAAAACTTTTTCTACAACCCAAGAGGTCTGTCAGATTTAATTTCTCGGTAAAATGAACGAACAAACAGAGGTCCATGAGCTGTTTCACAAACTTGTTCAAATAATGTGGGTGTAATTCCGTGGTCTCTCTTTAGAAGGCCACAGCCGATCTGGCAAGTGCACTTCCCATTACACATTAATGGGAAAAGTTGGAGAGATTTTCATCAACTGCTAATAAAGACACCTTATGTCATATTTTCCCCAGATAGTAGCTGTGCTGTTTAAGGGCTATTGGTTTTACTAACCATCCTCTAATTGCTAACCACTCATCCCATGCCTAGTAGGGAAGACCTTGGTCTTGCAATGCCCTGTGGTTGAATTAAATCAAGCATGCTCACTTGTGGAACAACAGAGAGGGACAGAAAGTTTCAGACACACAGTATCAGTAGTAATTGGCTCAAGAAAGGAAGATATGAAATCATTTCTTCCCCAAAGAAGAGTATTTTTACTTGTGAGGTGTTTCCCTCCCAGGACAACCAGTCCATTTTGTTTCTTCTGGCACTTCCTACCTCCACACAAACATTTTTGGTCCCTACTATTTTGAAGCTTAATAGCAATCTTAGCAGGTTATGAAAAGGACCTTCCTTTTGCAAAGAAAATGGGTTAAAAAGAAGAGAAAACTGTTATGCCCCTCTTGGATGTTCTCTCTGCTGCTGCACAGAGACTGTCTTCTGTCCTGGGTCTCAAGGAATGCTTGGCTTCAGGACAAACTTCACGACTCAGGGGAATTTGACTGGGCCTGATCCTGCCCGCATCTCTGTCCTGATAATTTGACTCTTGTTCCTCCTGTGTCTGTGCCCACTGTTACCAGCATTATGCCTGGGTTTGGGGAGTGTCTCCAAACCATGAGTGCCAACCTTTGAAAGAGAGATGACATGTTGCAAAATTATTTCTAAAGCTGCTGTCTATGTTCTTTGAGAACTCGTTATCTGCAAAGTTATGCTTCTCAACGTTCGATCCTATTCGATGCTCTCAGCCTTCTTGCCTATTTGGTGCCCTGGCTCCTGCTGCCGTGATATTACCTTGGCACCTGGCACAAATCTCACCCAGCTGGGATCTTCCTTTCCTGATGACGGACCCTTGAGGTACGTCTGTTTCCGTGCTTTTAGAAAGGCGGTCCAGGGCTGCCTGAGTCAGAATCATGTGGGATGCTTATTAGAAATTCAGGCATTCTCAGCCCCCACAACAGCCTTCTTGAATCTCAAACTCTGGAGATACAGATTAACATTTAAGCCAGCTGTTCAGCAAATTGAGGTTAGAATGCACGCCAGAGGGTTAACTATCCATCACATATAGAACCCGGTATCTGAATAAAGGGCACACAGAACACAGGCTGTAGACCAGTGACTTGCCCTTGGCCAGAGAGTTTTGAGGGAGTAGGATGGATGCTCTTTTGAAAACAAAATCTTAGTAACAATCAGAAGAATGACAATAGCAATCTACTATAAAGGAATATTTGCACATAGATAAGTTTGGATGTTTCTATTTGACATAACTCCCAACAACCACCTTGAGTGTCTGGTTGACGAGAGCCCACAGAGTGTGGTGGTCCTTGAGATCCAAACTGTCTACACATTTTCAAATACGATAATATAATTCCACAAGAAAATCAAATGGCACTGCTCATAACACACACCTGTAATATACTTAGGATACAGAGATCCTACAAACTTTAAATAACAGCCGGGTGCAGGGGATAGACTGTAGAGTATGTCCTGAGGCTTTGTAGAAAGGGAAGCAGGGAGAAGAGGTCTAGGCAAGAAAGCCCACCTAGGTGGGAAAGCATGGAAAACAACTCCCAGAAAGGAAACGAGAGTGTTGCAAGGATGTGCAGAAACTCAGGAGGGGCATCGACCCAGAAGATACACCATTGCCTTCTCCCAACAGGAAGAAAGGGGGGAGGGAAGAAGGAAGGAAGGAAGGAAGGAAGGAAGGAAGAAGAGGGGCAGGGACTGAATTTGACTTCAGTAGAAGAGTGTGTGCTTGAATTAAGGTCCCCAAACTCCACGTGCATTCCTACATTCAGTATTAACGCTGGTCTGGGAATAACAAAAACAAAAGATATTTTAAAATGAATTGCTAGAAAGGGAGAAAATTTTAGAAAATGCAGGAGAAAGCATAAGAGGACTATACAAATTGCACTTATCAAAGATATAATTAAGATCCCAGAGAGACATGTGTCAATGGGACAGAATCATTATTCGCTCTAAAACGGATAACATACCAGCATATTCAAGAATCTCTACAAAAACCACAAAATGACAACCAATGTACAATAAATGAAACAAACATATGGATGTATTGTAGTCAAAAAAGGCAAGGACAGGGATCACAAGCTGCCAGAGGGAGAATAAGGCCCCTCCAAGGAACAACAGGAGCACTGAAGCCGCCTTCCAGCAGCAACACGTGAAGCCAGAAGACGGTGGGACAGACCCACAGCTTGAAGAGCTGAAATACAAGAACGGCCAGCCTGGAACCATCGACCCCGTGGCAAAGCACATATACGTTCGTCGAACAAAACAAAGAGAAGTGATCTCCAGCAGGTCTAAAAGAAAGTCTGAAGGAAGCTCTTCACAGGGAGGGACACTCATCACAGACGGAAACCGGGAAGGGCAGAAAGAAATGCAGAAGCAAAGCATAGTTATGGGTGGATTATGAGAGTAAGGAACATGTAAATGAGCACTGACGGCATCAATAGTAATTATGCTCTCTGATGGGATTTCAATGGAAATGCAGGGCAGCAATAACACTGAATGTCGGGAAAGTGAAAGGACCGCTGAATTCTTAGCTCTGAATTCCCTTATCAGGGAAATAGTGAAACTAATGATTTGAATAAAATTGCGTAAGTCAGGCATGCATATTTTAACCTTTGGGTTACTGTTAAAGATAAATAAAATAATATGTAACCTAGAAAACAAAAGAGGAGGGCCTGGGTAGCTCAGTCTGTTAAGCATCTGCCTTTGGCTCAGGTCATGATCCTGGGGTCCTGGGATCAAGTCCTGCGTTGGGCTCTTAGCTCCCTGGGGACCCTGCTTCTCCCTCTCCTTCTGCCACTAACTAAGTAACTAACCAAATAATAATTCCTTAAAAAATGAAAATAATAGAGGACAATACAATAAAGTATTTGCTTAGTTGGAAATAAGGCAAAAAAGAAAAGAAAAAGGAAGATAACTTACCTACAGTCAAACTTTAAGTAACAGGGCCTGCTCTACACAGAACACTTCTGTTTCCCCTCTCCTGGGATTCGAGCTGCCTTTCCAGATTTCACTTCTCCATCTTCCTATAACACCTACAGTACATCCTAGTGACTCTAAGTAATCAATTATCTTGTTGAGAAACGTAACTGATAAGAAGATAATCTTTATAGCTCCCCATGGATGAATTACCATTCCTGATGCTCCTTTTTTTTTTTTCAGTGTTCCAAGATTCATTGTTTATGCACCACACCCAGTGCTCCACGCAATCCGTGCCCTCCTTAACACCCACCACCAGGCTCACCCATCCCCACCCCCCTTCCCTCCAAGACGCTCAGTCTGTTTCTCAGGGCCCGCCGTCTCTCGTGGTTCTTCACGCCTGGGTGTAGACTCAGGTTCCCACCTGCTGTCATTTTTCTTTTCTTGAAGGACATCTTTTCAACACTTCTTGTAGTCTAACTTTTCTGGTGATGATTTCTTTCAGGTTTTTGTATGTCTGAAAGTGTCGTTATTTCTCCACAATTTTGGAAAGGTGTTTTCAGGGAGTAAAGAATTCTAAGCGGATGACTTCCTTTCAGTACTTTAAAGATGCTTCTCTCCTGCTTCATAGTGTACAGTCTCTGATAGCAAGTCTACTGTCAGCCTTCCTTTGTTCCTCTGCACATAAAGTGCCTTTCCCCTCCTGCTGCTTTTAACACTGGCTTCTCGGATCTGTGGGTGTGTAATTTTCACCAAATTTGGAAAACTTGTGACCATGAATCCTTTAAACAATTTCTCTGCTCCCCAGCCCCATCTCCTGTCTCCTTTGGAGGGACTCCATTTAGACGTATATTGGGCTACTTAAAGCTGTCCCACCATGCATTTGTCCAAACATTGTCTTTTCTTCCTGGGTTTCATTTGTTATTATTTTTCTATGTTTAGATTCTCTATTTCATTCTTCTGCAATATTTAATCTTTTATTCATAACACCCACTGTATTTTGTATATAATGCATAGCCCTCTTCATCCCTAGAGGCTTGTTTGGGCTGTTTTCTATAACTTCCTTGTCTCTCCTCAACAGGGTCCATCCCTCCCTTAGTTCTGGACATACGGTTCACAGTCACACAGCCACTCCGACTATCTGCCGCTGCTGCCTCTACTCTCAGAGCCTGACTGCCTGACTTTTCCTCCGTGCAATTTGTGTTTTCCTACTTCTTTGCTGGCTTGGTGGTTTTTGATTGGATGCCAGATGGGACTTTTGCCTTGGGTGCTGGATACTCTTGCATTCTCATGAGCACTGCTGATCCGGGTTCTTGGAGGCAGTAAAGGCAGCGTGTTCTTATGGGGCTTGCTAAGCTGACTTCAGCAAAATCAGTCCTACATTTGTCTAGGGTTGACCTCCCTTCCCCCACACTCAGCACAGCCATTCTGCAATTGATGACATTGTCCTTCTGGCTCATGCCCGGCTGTGAGGGACCTGGGGGTGTTCTCCATGGTCCTGTAGACCTTTTCTCTTCCTTTCTGGTATTTTCCACGCACACGTGCTGATCACCACTCGACTTACGCAGCAGACTCTCGGCACACCTCTGTGCCCACTCCTCTGGTGCTCTGCCCACAACTCCAATAGTCCGGCTTCCTTGAGCTCACCAGCCACCTCAATGCCTTCTCTGGGCAGAAGCTGAGTGACCACAGAGCTCATCCCATTTGTTTTCTGTCTCATAGCTATCCCTGCACTGGTCGGCCTCAGGGCCAGTGTTTGGAAACCATTTTCAATATATTGTGACAGACTCTTCCCCTCAGGCTGGGGAGTAAACCCAGTGCGTGTTACTGCATCCGGACTGGAAGCAGAAGCCTCATCATACACAAATCAGAAAAGACACAAAAAAATGTGCAGTGTTTCACTGTGTTCAAGGAATAGGGTTAATAGTCTTAGTAGAAGTGTTTTTAAGGCTCATGAAGACATTTTTAGCCACAAAAAGAGACAAACACATAGATAAGATTGACAAATGGTCTTTTTGGAGAAGTTGAAATCTGGATGGCCAAAGGCAAAGAGAAAAATTCACACCTCAGGGTGCCTGGGTGGCTCAGTTGGTTAAGCATCAGTCTTTAGCTCAGGTCATGATCCCAGGGTCCTGGCATCAAGCCTTGCATTAGGCTCCTTGGTCAGTGGAGAGTCTGCTTCTCCCATTGCCTGCCGCTCCCCCTGCTTGTGCTCTCTGTCTCTCAAATGACTTGATTCCATTTATTATATGTACATTTTTATCTGTATGTTTTATTTTATTCATATGTATGCTTTATTATATGTATATATGTTTTAAGTCTTAAAATGTGGTTTCCCATTGGTCTAATTATTCTCTTTAAAATTGAATGAATTTAATGAATGAAAAGAATGAAAAGAAAACCACGTTCATATTACAAGGATGCACATTAAAACTTTGTTTATAAACATCAATATTAAATAAATCCTGTCGAAAAGCAGAACATTCAACAAACCAGCTGTGGTATATCCATAAAACAAGATAACATTTTAAAAATATATATATAGTAAAGATATATATACATTTCTGGTATGGATCTACTTTGTTATTTTGTTATGTAAGAATGGGCTAATGACTAACATCCAAACAAGATTATGGCATGATCCCATTTAGAACTATGCCTGTGTGTGTGTGTGGTGTGTGTGGATGTGTGGGTGTGGGTGTGGGAGTGTGTGTGTGAGTGTGTGGGTGTGTGTGTGGGTGTGCACGAGTGTGTGTCTGTCCCCATGTATGAGTATGTGTGTGACTGCAATAGTGTACGTGTGTGTCTAAGTGGTATGAGTGTGTGTTGTGTATGGGAGTGTGGTTATCGTGTATGTGTGTGCAAATATGAGAACGTACATGACAGTGTGTGTGAATTTTATTCTCTTTATATTTTGTGTACATTTTCCAAAATGTTTTTGCAATGAGCATGTGTTTCTTTCTAAATAGAGTTAACTGTAAAGTTCTTCTCAAGGAAATATTAATATTAATACACACAGAACACCACACTCATAATGAGACCTAACCTCAGTAATTTAGTGGAAATATAACCTTGGAGAGTATTGGGGAGTCTTGAGACCTAATTAGAAGAGGAAGGGGGGGATTCAAGTCAGACTTGTGAGGTACAAAGAAAGTCAAGGCAGAAACTTGGACAGAGAACAAAAGTTAACAGAGGAGGAAGGTTGCAGTTCCTGATCTCGGAGGAAGCAAACTGAGACTTTCTTCCCATCCGTCTAAGGGCAATCTGGAAAAGTCCATTTGGTTTTTAGTATCACAGGGTCTAATTTAAACCCTGCATTATGGCCCCTGTGAGCCATGCATTTTCAGGTCCTGGTCTCCATTAGGTGTGCATGAGACAGTGTGCATTAGGTGCTCAGCTTGGCCCCTGAGCTCCAGAAAATCCTCAGTTTTCAGACATCCTCGCCACTAGATAGAGCGCGAGACCACAGGGGGATCACTGCAGACTCACGCTGCCCGGGACATGTATGGTCTGTGTCAGCAGGATCTGCTGACTTGTCAGTGGAGTGCTGTGGGTGGAGGTATGAGCGTGTGCTCCAGCTGGAAAACTTGCAGTTCATATGCCCGTTCCGAGAGTTCCCGATTCTCTTTCCTCCCAAGGTGTGAAAGCTCAGGGCATGAGGAGCACAGAGAACAGAGTCGCACGGCAGGTGGCCCCACACACCACGCATGTGGCGGGAGCCAGCTTGCTTCTGGACCCTTCTATGCAATGAGGATTGCTGGACCCCTCTGTGCTCCCATGCTTCTGGTCCACTCACCACTTTTCCTACTGAAAGGTGGGAAGGGCTTCATGGTGATGTCATCAGACATTTACTTTTCTCCCTGCCCCCAAACATCTGGATAGCCCAATATTTAATAAATCAATAAACCAAAAGTCAATAATCTTTCCTGCTGGCGGCTCCCTATTTTCTACAAAATGGAGGCTTGTCCTGGTGGAAGGGTAGGAGAGGAGACAGGGGACTCTTTTTTTTTTAAGATTTTATTTATCTATTTTATTTATCTATCACAAGTAGGCAGAGAGGCAGGCAGAGAGAGAGGGAGGGAAGCAGGCTCCCCACTGAGCAGAGAGCCTGATGTGGGGCTTGATCCCAGGACCCTGGTCATGACCTGAGCCGAAGGCAGAGGCTTTAACCCTGTGAGCCACCCAGGCACCTCTCTCTTTCTCTCTCTCTCTCTTTTTTTAAAAGATTTATTTATTTATCTTAGAGAAGGAGAGAGAGAGACAGACAGACAGAGAGAGAGAGAGAACGAGTGTGGGAGAGGCCGGGGAAGAGGAAAAGAAAATCTGAAGCAGAGCCTGATGTGGAGAGTTTGCTCTCGTGATCCAGAGATCACAACCTGAGACAAAACCAAGGGTGGACGGCTCATCCTACTGCACCACCCAGGCGCCCCTGGGAATAGGCACCCTTTTTAAAGTTGTGAGTATGTTGTTTTTACCTGGACTCTGAGTTTGTCCTGATTGCCTGCCTGCACTGACCAGGTTGAATGAGGGAATGCCCTGTCTGTCTTTATCTAATGCCCCTCGCTTGGATGCATAGTAGGACAAGCACAGCACAGGAGAGACCGAAGCAGACCAGCGTTTCTCAGAACACAAACTCGGGCTGTTGAAATCAACCTCCAAAGAAGGCTTCTTTGACTTATATTGGTACTGATTTTGTCCAGCAGAACTCACTGATCTTGTGCAAATGTCTTCTCTTTGGGATGGATAAAAACAGGTGAGTTCTCCCTTACGTTCCCAGAGATTAGCACCATGTGCATCCTATGGGGTCCCAACACAGAGCGAGCGCAGCATGAAGGCGGCCCAGGGACTATCTGGCAACAGGGTCCAGCTCTGCTGTTTTAAGTAGCATAGCCCCGAGCCAAGAAGAGCTGTTATGTAAACACCGTCTTGTTAATTCCTCCGTATCCCGTGAGGAGGACAGGTGGCAAATACTGATTCCGGATGGGAACTATAATGTCACTCATGTGATATCTTTCATATCTCAGGTCGTGATGCTTTCTAGGGGGACATCTGGGAACAGCACCCGGACCTTGGCCTCATTTGCCCAAGGACGACCCCGTGATTCTGCTGCGGCGCATAGCACTGTCTCCTGAGCACTGAGAAGTTCCCAGGCTTATCCTTTTAAAATCAGGTACAAAGTGAGAGGCCGTGCCACAGGGCAACCCAAACACTGTTCTCAGACACGCGGTAATTGATTTTCCGAAGACACCGTGGAGGTAATTATGGAGAGGGAGAGGCTGAGGGGAAAGATGGTCGAGAAAAGGGCCCCACAAACTCACCCAGTATTTGACTCTGCGGAGAGCAGCTCCAGCCCCTCAGAGCTGCACCTGCCCCTGAAATAGTGACAAAGACATTTATGTTTACTCTCCTGCCGACGGCTTCTATTGGGCATCTGCATGACAGGTTCTCTTCCCTGTGAGTTTATCCCTGTGTGCGTGTAAGGAGATTACGTTAATGCCTTTACTGGATGATAGAACCTTTCTTCGAAGAATCCATAGAAGGCATTTTCTTTTTTTTTTAACTTTTTTAACATTTTTTAATTTGTTTTCAGCATAACAGTACTCATTGTTTTTGCACCACACCCAGTGCTCCATAAAAGGCATTTTCTATGCATTCTTCATGTTGTAACTTATTTCTCCTATTTTACCAATAGGTTAAGGTAGACTATGATTACTATAAAATCATTCCAGGCAGAAAGTAGAACAAGGTGCAGAGGTGATGGGATCGGAACTCCTTGACTTCGCAACGTAAGGGGATCATGGTGAAATTCTTACCACAAGTGCTTCGCGTGCACACGTCCTCTCTCGGCAGAGCAAGGCGGCCAAGCAACGTTAGTTATGGCCAGCTAGCCCCGGGGAAGGGGCTTCCTACAGACAGGAGGACAAGGGGGCAAAGCGAGAGCAGCTCTTCTCTCTCAAACACAGCTATGAGAGAAGGGGGCAGCAGCTCCAGGCGGGCCCTGTCCTGCCCAGGAGTAGCCACTGTAAGTCCCACCTGAAAGTGCAGCCATCACGAGGGACAGCCCCGATGGCTTCACTGTGGGCTTTGGGACACGCTGTTGGAAAAGGCACCCTCACTGAAAATCCGGCCAAACTTACACCTGACTCGGGGTATGGATGGGGGCAGAGCGGCCCATCGGCGGAGACAGAGGCGACTCTTTCCAGGTCCCACCAGGGCTGCAGAGAGTGCTGCTGATGGTCGGGGACAAGAGAGCACGGGACGTCCTCCTGGGTGGGCACGCCATCTGTCCCACCCGACTGTGGGCTGTGTGACGCGGTCATGGACAGGGCAGTGCCAAGAAAGGGTAAGGAAAGATTTGCAGGTGTTCTCTTTGTGTTGAGGACTCCTCGTGCCAAGGGGGTGGTGAGCCCCAAGGTTGCTGCACACTGAAGGATCAGGTAGGCGTGGCAGGGTGATCCCACCATAGAGAACTGGAGACCTTCCCGGGCAGACCCTGAAGACGAAGTACCTCCCTTCACCTTCCCTGCAGGGCTGGGGCCTGGGCCTTCTAGTGTCAGAGCTCTTCGCTGCGGAGCCGTGTGCCCCTGGGTGGGTGATTTCCTTCCTGTGTGGGTCCAGTCCTGCATCGGTAAAATGTCTGGGGCTGCTGTAGGGACACGCCCCTCATCAGCTTGCTGGGAGAGACACAGTGACACGCTCGCGGGCCGGGAGCAAGTCCTGCACAGCGTACGCACTCTGGAGATCCTCGCTATCGTTGTCACTGTTCAGAGCAACATCCCGCTGTCCCCCAGCTCTGCTCACTTCTTCCTGGGTGGCCGTGACTGTCGGGGACTCCTCATCCGTAGAATGGCAGCTCGATACCTTCCTTTGTGGTCATGTGGTTGTGGCGACCCGTTTCTTCACCTGCCCCGGGAGCTGGATGGCGGGGACCGAGCAGGCTCACCAGGTAGCCTCTCTCTTGGGCTTTCGTTCCACATGAGCCCCCGGAGTGTGGGCAGGCACGCCTTCAAGTCTGGGCACTGGCCATGGGATGAACTCGGACAAGGAGTGGAGGCAGAGTGGGGCTCTGAGCATCAGCAGGAGGGGAGCCCGGCCAGCAAGCCCAGTGCTCTCTCCAGCACGGACCTCAAATCTTCTCTGGATGATGTCACTCATTGTCCGGGCACAGAGCTCCCCATGTCTGCTGACTTCATCTCGGCCTAGCCAAGGAGACCATGAGGAACCCAGCCTGAGGTCATGGTTGCCTTCAGGCCCAGGCATGGGGTCTCAGGGGAGAGTCCACTGGGTTCTGCCCCCAATCTTCACGTCCACTTAGCCACACCCCATCCCCCGTCTGTCCTCGATCTTGTGCTTATGTGGGTGTCCCCCACACGACCTTCTCTTTCTCTTCTCCAGATCTGGCTATCGTGGGCAGGGGTCCAGCATGGATTAGCTTCTTTCACTTCTGCTCACCAACCGTGACATCACTTTCCCTTCTGCTCCATACATTACCCCCTCATCAATGCTTCCTACCTCATGGTAGGTCCCCCACATAGGGAGGGATCAATAAGCAGCAACTTGTTATAATTTAAGCAGAAAGTAATTACAGCAGACCAGAAGTTTAGAAAGAGCTGGAAGTCATGCTTTGCTGTGAACACAATGGCTTGGCTCTGCAGTGACAGGGGATACACATTTCTAATTCTCAGAGGTTTATGGGTATCCTGGTCATTTGCTTACCAAACCAAGGATAAAATGCACCTTTTGAACCACATGAGATGTTAACTCAAGACTCTTCTGATTTTAAATCCGAGAGCCTCTCCTGCAGGAATGACCAAGTTTCGCTCTGAAGTCCCGAGGGTCTGAGTTTTGCTTGAGATGGCAGCTGTGGACCCTAAAATAATATTTGCAGTGTTCAAATTTATTCAGTTTGGGAGAAATTTAGAAATTGCTAGAAGGTATATTTAAAGCATTACCCAGGAGCGCCACACTTGGCAAACCCTAATAGATACGCTGACTTCTTAAAAATGTGATTCACTCATTCCCACGTTCAGTAATTCATTCCAAGTGGACTCTTCAGCATGGGACACGCTAATCCTAAAAGGAAGTTTTAAGGAATGGATACTGTGGTCAAGTACCCGTGTCCAGACCAAGAGTGAGATGGTCCCAGACACTCGTTCCCAGCACACGGGAGAAGTCTGGAGGAGGAACCACCTTCAATACAGGCTCTATATTTGCTATGGAGAGCCCAAGGGGTGGGGCGCGAGAATCGGACTCAGCACGGTAGGCAGCATGAACCTAAAATCTAGCGATGCCATGAAGGCAACATGTTGGCTATGTTGGGCTTCTCCTGTGACTGTTCAGGTCTGGACTTAGACTTCCTAATTTTATTTAAAGATTTTATGTGTTTATTTATTTGAGAGATAGAGCGAGAGAGAGAGAGAGAGAGTGAGTGAGAGCACATGCACAAGGAAGCAGCAGAGAGAGGGGGAGAAGCAGGCTCCCCGCTGAGTAGGGAGGCCCATGCAAGGCTTGATCCCAGGACCCTGAGCTCATGACCTGAGCCGAAGGCAGAAGCTTAACCCACTGAGCCACCCAAGCATCCTTGACTTCTTAATTTTTAAAAATTAGATTAAAAACTAAATAAACTATGGTGTAAAAACATTACAGGGGCACCAGGGTGGCTCAGTCAGTTGAACGTCTGACTCCTGATTTCCGCTCAGGTCATGAGCTCAGAGCCATGAGATCGAACCCTGAGTCAGGCCCCTCCATCAGCAGGGAGTCTGCTTGGGATTGTCTCCCTCTGCCCCTCTCCTTGCTCGAGCTCTCACTCTCTCTAAGGAAAACCAAAACACTACAGACAGCAACAGAGTGGAATGGACAAGCTTCCCTTCTCATTTCCCCTGATGTTACCAATTGCCATTTCCAGAGGTGACCAGTTTTTTTTTTTTAATATATATTTTATTTATTTGAGAGAGACAGTGAGAAAGAGCATGAGTGACGAGAAGGTCAGAGAGAGAAGCAGACTCCCTGTGGAGCTGGGAGCCCGATGCGGGACTCGATCCCGGCACTCCGGGATCATGACCTGAGCCGAAGGCAGTCGTCCAACCAACTGAGCTACCCAGGCGTCCCCAGAGGTGACCAGTTTGTGCAAGAAGGTTTGCGTGCAAGTAAACATATGTAAGTGGACATGTGTCCGTTCGTACGTCCACATACAGGCTGCTCAGGGTTTTCATCAACGGGATCACACGTCCAGTCGGCTCAGTCTTGCTCTTAAACACAGCATGTGCATTTCCACATATTGGTCCATTGGGTACCCTCTGATTTTTTCAGTCTTTTTTCAAAAGACCAGTCTTTTATGAAATCAGGAGCCTGTCGTGGGAAGCGTGTGGGTGTGGGGTTTAGGTGACAGTCACGTACCCTAAAATGGGCCATTTTAAAGTGAATGATTCCGTGGCATTGAGCACATTCACTCATTGTACAACCCCCGACTCTATCTAGTTCTGAGGCGTTTTCATCATCCCATCAGGAATCCTCAAACCCATGAAGTAGTTACTCCCCGTTCTGTCCTCCCCGAAGCCCGAGGTTGGCAGCCACAGGTTTTTCACTCTATGCGTTTACCGGCTCTTTCCATCCATACGAACGGAGCCACGCCCCACGTGAGCTTCCGTGTCTGGTTCTTTCCCAGCCGATGTTGTTGAGGCTTATCCACCCTGGAGCCGGTAGGAGACCTTCATCCCTCTTCAGGGCTAAATAATATTCTATTGTACATGGACCAGTTTCCCAGAACCACCAGAACGACCTACCGCAAACTGGTGGCTTAAACACGAGTGCATTGTTGCATCGTTGTGGAGGCCAGAAGCCCAAGCCCAGGGTGTCTGGAGGCTTGGCTCCCCCTGACGCTCTTCCATGCCCCTCTCTTGGTGGCTGGTGGTTCTCCAGAAATCTCTGGTGTTCCTCACCTGGCAGCAGGACAACAGTCTTTATGTGGGGTCTTCCTGTATGTGTTTCAGTCTCCAAATATCCCTTTCTTATAAGGACACCAGTCCTATTGGCTGAGGGGCACACCCTACTCTACTACGGCCTCATCTTAACTAATTACATCTGCATCGGGCTTACTGCCACATAAGGTCACCTTCTAAGGTCCTGGGGTTAGGACTTCAACCCATGAACTGGTGGGGGTGCGGCCACAGTCCAACCTCTGACAGTGTGGATTAACCACTTGGTGTCCATCTCTTCTTATCTTGAGGCACGTTTGAGATATTTCCACCGTTTGGCTCTTGTGAGTAGTGCTGTTGTGACCATTCACGTACAAGTATTAGTTTGAGTACCTGTTTTCAGTTCTTCTAACTCTGTACCTCAGGGTGGAATGGTGAGTCATATGCTGATTTTGTCTGACCGTCTGAGGAACGGTCCTCCTGTGTTTTCACAGTGGCTGTACCATTCTACCTTGCCAACAGCACTGTACAAGGGTTCTACGTTCGCCACATCCTTGTCAACACTTACTTTTTTCATTTCTTTTTTAAAGTTATAGCCGTCCACAGAGCACCTGGGTGGCTCAGATGGTTAAGTGTCTGCTTTCGGCTCAGGTCATGATCCTGAAGTCCTGGGATCAGCCCCATGTTGGGCTCCCTACTCATCAGGAAATCTGCTTCTCCCTCTCCCTCTGTCCTCTCTCTCAGATAAATAAATAGTATCTTTTAAAAAATAAATAAAATAAAATTATAGCCATCCTGGTGGGTATGAAGTGATATCTTCCTATAATTCTGATATGCTGGATTAATAGCCAATTACTGGTGAACATGCAAGTTATTTCCAGACTCTTGTTGTTAGCACATTGGTGTGATGAAATCCTTGTGCATTCACACTTGGGAAAATATGTGAATATTGTTTTAAGATACAACCCTAGAAGTGCAGCCATGGAAAGCCCATCTGTATTAAAATATTTGTTTTGTCTGTGAAAGTTTGTTTTTATTGTTTTCAATATATAATTTTTTTTAGTAATCTATATCAGCAAATAATGCAGTCTCATGGTTCCCAAATCCCCAAACTTAAAAATATTGACAAATGTCTCAAATTAACCACACACCAAAAAATCTTATAACGTGGGGTGCCTGGGTGGCTCAGTGGGTTAAAAAGCCTCTGCCTTTGGCTCAGGTCATGATCTCAGGGTCCTGGGATCGAGCCCCACATCAAGCTCTCTGCTCGGCGGGGAGCCTGCTTCCTCCTCTCTCTCTCTCTGTCTACATGTGATCTCTATCTGTCAAATAAATAAATAAATAAATAATCTTTTAAAAAAATCTTATAATGTGTATTTCATAGAAAAATTTGAAAGTGGGACGCCTGGGTGGCTCAGTTGGTTAAGCGGCTGCCTTCGGCTCAGGTCATGATCCCAGCGTCCTGGGATCGAGTCCCACATCAGGCTCCGTGCTCCGCAGGGAGCCTGCTTCTCTCTCTGTGTCTGCCTGTGCTCGCTCTTGCTCTCTCTCTCTCTCTGACAAATAAATAAATAAAAATCTTTAAAAAAAAAAAGAAATATTTGAAAGTGAATTTTTCAGCCTTTTGACAGTCTGGCTTTCAATCTGTTAAAACTATCACAAATAATATAATATTTATAAATTTCTTCTCTCCTTCTCATTTCCTCCCCCACCACCCATCTCTTTTTCTCTGTCTCTCTGTCTCTATCTCTCTGTAAATATAGCACAATCTAGATAAAGTTATTTAGAAGTTCCCACAACATTTTAAAAATTTTTATGAACTAAAAATAAGTAATTAAAATATAACCAAATTTGCTAATGTTGTGGTTAAAAGAAAACTCTAATTATCATTTGATTAGCTCTAATAATTCATTTGAATGAAGACCTTTTTATGTTTTATCTTCCCATTGTGTCTTCTCCTCTGTGAGCTACTTATTTAGATTCACATTTTCTGTGAGATCATTTCTATATATTTGGATGAAACTTTATATTAAAGATATTAACACTTCTTTTTTCCATCAGCTGTGAACATTTCCCCCCGTGTTTTTCTCAAACACGCCAAACTCATTCTATTCTTGGGGTTTTGCGTTGCTCTTCCCTCTACCTAGAAGGTGTGGGACGATGGATTCCTATTTTACTCAATGGGCTTCAGTCTTACGTTTGTACAGCAATTTTGCTGAACTACCTGCTCCTTTCCAAGCAAAGAAAAATGTTGTGTTCAGTGAATAAAGATTTCGGTTCTCCTAATATGGTGGTTATACCTTCCTATTCTTTTTCTTGCTATGTTTGAGGTTTACATGATACACGTACACATTGGTTGAAGGAATATAAGGCTTTTAGATAATGTTCCTTCCTTTAAATGCATTTAAATTTAAAATGCTTTCATTGGGGATTTACCCTTTTCTAAGGTAGAATACGGCCACTTCAGTTTATTATTATATAAAATCAGCGTCCTATGTTTGGTGTCCATGAAAACGTGGAACTTTCAGGCCCTCAGAAAAAAGACAGGTGTGTGGTGTGGCTCGGACCTGCAGGACGGTGGGGAAGGGAGGCTGGGGAGCAGCGCCCCAAAACCTGTTGGTCCTCTCAGTGAAATCTTCCAAACACTTGGAGAGTTTTCTTTCTATTCTCTTAAACACTCTTTTCCCAACATCCACAGCTTGTCCTTCCACTGAAGTCAAGTCTTGTTCAAGTCAGGCTTCCTTGTCCCCTCACCTCATTTAACACTGCCCACCCTCCCTCCCCAGCCCTCTGTGCTTAAGGGCCTTGCTAGTCCCCCTCCTCTCCATGGAACGACAGCCATCAGAGGTTCTACACAGTCTGCTGATACCCTGTTTCACTCGCTGCTTTCCCCCACCCAGTCTGGAACAGGATGTGGAGAAAGAGCTTGCTCTGTCCGTGTTCCCTGCTGAGAGCCTCCTGTACTTGGACAGAATGCACCAGCCGAACCACCACTGTGGGCAGTGGCTGCGCAGGGACGTGCTGCCCTGGGGCTCTAGGAAGCCCCTGCTTAGATCCCCGAAGTTTCGGGTCAAGGCTCTGCCCCCTCTGCAGGCATTCTCCACCCGGAAAGCAGCTTCTGTGCTCCTGTTGGGACATGGTGTTCCTGGGAGGAGGGCCCACTGCCAATCCTGACGTGGGAAGTTGTCGTTGCTCATAACCTACGCAGTTGGATGTTCCCAGTAATATTCCACACTGAGTGGCTCAGTGGTGAAAACTGTTCCCGTGATTCGGGGAAGGAGGGCTGGGAGTAGGGAGGTCACGCATCTCCCCTGTGTTTTGGACAGGAGGGCAGAGCTGAGAGCCTTTATTGCATAGTAACAGCCCTCATCCCAGGGGTGGCTGAGGCAGAAGTAACCTTGCAGGGACTCCTGATTCCACACATTCCAGCGGCTGGCGGGAGCCGAGGGAGCACACCGGCAGAGGTTGGCAGGCATGGGGATGTGGGTCCAGGGTGGGCCACAGACTTCAGAGATCCGGTAGGTCCCGGGATGCAGGATGTCGTGGCCCCTCTAAGGCTGATCCTGGGCTCCCAGGCACCCACCCACGGAGGCCCTGTGTCTCAAAGACAGAGAATCGATTAGATGTAATTATCTGCTTTACACTGGATATCGCTTTAATTAAAGTATTCTAAATCAGTAACACATAAGCACAAAAAGAATGTTAATAATCCTTATTCCAACTCCCACAATACTTGTTTGTGTATTAAATTGAACAGAACCTCGAAAACACTTGGAGAAAAAGGTGAATCACTGTGTATTGTTAGAGAATGGATGATTTTCCCGATTTATGGAGAAAATCACTCAGTTCTGTCCTTTAATCTGTTAATGTGGTCAGTCGTATTTACAGACTTTCTCATTGCAAACCCTGCTTCAGTTCCTGCAGTAAGTGCCCTGTGTGCATGTGGATGATCCTTTTTCTATGCTGTTGGGCTCGGTTTGCTAATATTTTATTTAAAGGATATTGAAACGAGCTTGGAAGTGAGTTGGCCTGTAATTTTCTTGTGTGTTTGCTTTTTTAAAATGCACTGCTCCAGTTTGAACTTCAGTATCGAGATATACAGTCTCGTAATATACTTGGGGACCTTTTTTCCCCCCCTAAGCTCTGGGAGAATTTGCATACAATTAGAAGCATGGGTAGAACTTTCCTGTAACGCCGTGCGCGCCTGGTATTTTCTCTGTGGGAACTTTTTTCACTGCGACTCCAGTTTACTTGGTAGTCCTAATGATTTCAGACTTTCCTCTCGATTCAGTTTTGCTAAATTACACTTTTCCAGAATTTCTCCATTTTAAGTTTCCAAATTTGATGGCGTAAAATGGTGTATGTTTTATTTCAGTCTGTGTTGGAGGGGTAGCGACATTTACCTTCATTCCTAATAAGGCTTATTTTTGTCTTTTCTCTTATCTTCTTAATCAGCTTTACTGATGTTTATCTATTTTATTAACCTTCCCCAAAACCAACATTTAGCTCTCTCCTCTATTCACTATTTATTTAATTGATTTCTGGTCCCACTTTATTTTCTCCTCACATTTGCTTTATTTGGGTCTGTTCAATGATTCACTTTCCGACTTTTAAAGTTGGATGTTTAACTCCTTAATACCCAGAGTCCCCTTTTTTTAGTAAAAGAGCGTAGGAGTAAAATCTTATCTCCAAGTGTCACTTTGTGTCTCACTGGTTCTAATGTAGTATTTTCTTTTAATAATGTGTTTTTGTTTTTTTTTAAGATTTTATTTACTTATTTGACAGACAAGTAGGCAGAGAGGCAGACAGAGACAGAGGAGGAAGCAGGCTCCCTGCTGTGCAGAGAGAGCCTGATGCACTGCTAAATCCCAGGACACTGGGATCATGACCTGAGCTGAAGGCAGAGACTTTAACCCACTGAGCCACCCAGGCGCCCCTAATGTAGCATTTTCTTTGTCATTTGTTTCTCCATATTCCTAAATTCAATTTCTTCTTTAACCCACAAGGCCTTTAAAGCTGGGTCTTTTATTTTTTGTGTATGTAGAGGCCTTTTCTCTCTCTCTCTTTTTTTTTTTTTTTTTTTTTTTTGAGGCCTTTCTCTTGATGCTGTTGACTTCTAGCCTGGTTGCTTCATGGCAAGGCAGCGTGATCTGCCCAACACAAATGATCTGAGCTCTGTGGAGACTTGTTTTATGTTCCTGTGCATGGCCAATTTTTGTAAACGTCTCGTGTGCATTTGAGTTCAATGTGATACTCTAATTGTAGGGTGCAGAACTCTTTAAAGTCCATTAAAACATGCTGGTTAATTGTTGTGTCAGGGTTTTTCAGAGAAACAGAACCAACAGGGGATTTATTGATTTCTACGAGGGAGGTTTATATAGGAATTGGCTCATGAGGTTACAGAGACAGAAATCCCTTGTCGGCTATTTGCGAGCTGGGGATGCAGGAAGGCTGGTGAAGCTCAGTCTGAGCCCTGAAGACCCGAGAACCCGGAAGCTGATGGTGTGGGTCCCTGAGTCTGAAAGCCCAAGAGCCAAAAGGTCCAGTGTTCAACGGCAGGAGAAGACAGATGCGCCAGCTGCAGGGGGAGAGAATCTACCCTTCCAGTTATCGCTGTTCTGGCTTGGCCTTTGCCGCAGTGGATGCTGTGTGGCCCACGCTGCTGAGGGTAGGTGTTGGCTCAGTCTGCTGCCTCGGGGTGATCTCCTCCAGAAGCAGCTTCACAGTTGTCCCAGCTCTCCGGGCATCCCTTCGTCCCCGTAAGCTGACATAAAATTCCCCATCATGGTGTGTTGTTCAACCCTTTCGTACCTCCAGTGGTTTCTCCCCGTTCGACCCAACAATAACTGAGAACAGTGTGGAACGACTACGTTGTGCATGCAGAGTTTCATTTCCTCCCCGTGTATCTGTGAATACTTTTTAAGTAGAAATTTTAGGAACATTTTTACGAGCTTCACAGATGTTGAAGTTGTTAAATGCTCTCCGTGAACGGGTTTTTAAAAATAATTTAGTAGTGAACCTCTCTGGGCCCAAAATGCTTTTTTTTTAATTAATTAATTTTTTTTTCAGCGTAACAGTATTCATTGTTTTTGCCCAAAATGCTTTTTGCCTTAAAGCTGTAACTGCTGTGGATGCTGTGAGCTCCCCTTCTGTGATTAGCATTTGCAGATTTGCATTTTCCTCTCATTTCCCTCCACCCTTCCTGCGTCTCAGTTCAGATGTGCCCTGAGGGGCAGCATGTGGTTGGATTTAAAAACCCAATGGCCATGGTCGCCAAACTGTGGAAAGAACCAAGATGCCCTTCAACGGACAAATGGATAAGGAAGATGTGGTCCATATACACGATGGAGTATTATGCCTCCATCAGAAAGGATGAACACCCAACTTTCGTAGCAACATGGACGGGACTGGAAGAGATGATGCTGAGCGAAATAAGTCAAGCAGAGAGAGTCAAGTATCATATGGTCTCACTTATTTGTGGAGCATAACAAAGAACATGGAGGACATGGGGAGATGGAGAGGAGAAGGGAGTTGAGGGAATTGGAAGGGGAGATGAACCATGAGAGACTATGGACTCTGAAAAAGAACCTGAGGGTTTTGAAGGGGCAGGACGTGGGTGGTTGGGGGAACCAGGTGGTGGGTGATAGGGAGGGCACGTACTGCATGTACTGCATGGAGCACTGGGTGTGGTGTGAAAACAATGAATACTGTTGCAGAAAAGAAAAAAAAAAAACAGTGTGGCCATCTCCAGGTGTGTTTCACCCATTTGTCTTTATTCTTTTTATGTATCTACTTGGACAAGTCTCTGTGCTATCTTGAAATCCTCAACGATTTCGAACAAGAGGGCTTGCATCTTCATTTTGCTCTGAGCCCCATTAATTCTGGGTCCGATCCTGCGACTGAGCAAGAGTCTGGGTGCACAGGAAGGCCAGCACCAACCCTGGGGGTGAATGTGAGTCGCCTCAGTTGGTCTTGCTTATCTGGACTCACTGAACATTCTCCTTCTTGCTCATGATCTGATTCTCTTTCTATGCAATGTTTTCATTGACAGCCGAATTCATGAGCCGTTATTGTGGGCTGGGCATTGTGCAAGCAAAAAGGCACTTAATCCTCACAATAACATTACAAACAGGGTTATTATGTTTCCCGACAATGGAAGCTCAGTAGCTACATAACCTATAGAAAGTTAACGCCTGTAAATGGCAGGACTCAGATCCAGTCTCGAGCCTGTGATACTACCTGTCCCTTCCAGCCAACCTGGGTTTAGCAAAAGCTTATTCCAGGATGAGTTCTCTGATGATCCCATTCTCCCCACAGCTGCTCGTTTGCTGGGAATGCTTCTCCAGACATCCCTCCCTCTGTTTTTGGTTTCAGGTTTGCCAACATCCAAAGCCGATGGCTCCAGCTGCTTTGTCCAGCTGGCCAGACTCGACCCCTTCACCAGAAGGATTGCTGGAGCTGCATTTGCCTGGGTATACACCGATCGGCGTTGTCACAGGCTGGCACTTCTGTTTACTAAACCCCTACTGTTTCTCCAAAACGCTCTTGCTCCCGTCCAGGAGGATCTTGTTCCTGGCTCCACCCCACCTTCCCTGTTCTATTCGAGAATGTTTAACTGGACTGCCTCTAGACCAAGCCTAGAGTACTTTGGTTTTGATCCCCAAATTCTCGCCTGGATGGAAGGACCTGTTGCTCGTTAGTTTGTTTTCAAGATTACTCTTCCTGTTGGTTCCCTCTGTCTGGTTCATGGTTTTACAATGAGATTCCTTCCTTCCAAGATTGCTTGGCTACATGCACTATCCCTCACTTTGACGTATATCAAAGAGCGGGTCCCCATGAGTGTTTTTTGAAATTTCAGTGGGCAATTCCTTCTTTTCCGATGCTGCTGTCTTCTTTGGGTCTGGAATCAGCTCACATCTTTCATGGCACCCTTGCCCAGTAACACAATCCCCAAGGAGATAGTGCGTGCACACACGCACACTGCCCATGGGCTCTTCGCTCCATCCATGGAAACCTGGCACTGCCGTTCAAGGATTTACCATTGCACCCCCAGAGGTTCTGCTGACTGTCAGGTAAGGGAACCCCCTTTCCATCAATGTGAGCAAACCATTACATCCCGCTCCCATGCGGGCTTCTGTAAACTACACGGTCCTCTCACCTCTGGTGTCTTTCTGTGTTAGCAACTGTCAGGTGGATCATGAAATCTGAAAACTTTCACCTCCTTTGGAATCTCTGTAGATTGTAGATCTCTGGCATTGTACTGGCCGTGAATGCTTATAGGAGGTGAATCTTGGCCACTCAGAACCTATCACTAGAAAATCTTTAAAAAGCTGGTGCCATTAAAAAAAAAAAAAAAAAGATGAGTAAATAAATAAATAAAGGCTGGTGCTGTCTCAGCAACATGGAGAAGCAGGATTCTGCATAATTATAAGCTAAGCATCGGAGCTGTTTGGCAGTGTTGACGTGTAGACAGCGTCGTTATAATCTGCGCATTACATACAGTTTAAATAAGCCTGTGGTCTCCGGGTGGGCATTTCATACATCACTGTTCTCAGTCTCTGTGCTCAACCATTTGTGAATATTTTATTCAGTGTGTGTGAAGTGCCGCTGACGGGCGATGACATCCCTCCTAGGGTGCACTTTCTCAGGAATGAGTGCTTTGAACGAGGCTCAGAACAGTCTTCGTTGAGATGTGTTAATGCCCTTCTTGATATGCATTTAGCAACTCCATGTTTGAAAGCTCTTGATTTTTCCCTTTGAGATGAAATTCTCCCAGTAATACATGAAGATCTGGAGTTTTCCTATTTTAATTTTTATTTCCCCTCTCCTTGTGCTGGGTCTGAATTCCTTAGTTCTTTCCCCTGTTATGTGGCACATTGCCATCTCTGTCTGTAACAGAGCACACTCCTTACTGCTAATGGTAGGTACCACCCTGAGAATGGGAATATTCATGAGATGGGCAGTGTTTTGTCTCCTTTTCTCATTTACACCTTTTAAATATTTTTTGATGGCCGTCCACACCGCATCGACATCCTGCCTCTGAAGTGAGCCGGGGTTTGCTGCCGTGTTTGCTGAAGGGGACACATTTGTTCTCACCACGAAAATGCACTGTTTTCCCAGCTTGGATTACAGACACCTTTACAAGAGAACATCGTTTTTCAGTGCGGGGCAGGCTTAGCCTGAATGTTTGTAAGGGTTGGCCTCAGGTTACTTTCTTTGTGTTGCTTTATGACCCAACTCTATTTGGCACCCTTCTTGGGGATTTGCCCTTGCTCCCCCCTCCCCTTCTTTAAAGTAGGCTCCACACCGAACACAGAGCCTAATGTGGGACTTGAACTTACGACCCTGAGATTAAGACCTGAGCTGAGATCAACAGTCGGACACTGAACCAACAGAGCCACTCAGGCTCCTCTTTGTCTTTGCTTGTTTAAAGGTAGCAACATTGATCCACATTTTAAAAAACACCAGTTGGAGGGGCATTTGGGTGGCTCAGTGGGTTAAGCCTCTGCCTTCGGGTCGGGTCATGATCTCAGGGTCCTGGGATCGAGCCTTGCATCGGGCTCTCTGCTCAGCGGGGAGCCTACTTCCCCCTCTCTCTGCCTGCCTCTCTGCGTACTTGTGATCTCTCTCTCTTTCTGTTGAACGAATAAATAAAATCTTAAAAAAAAATCCTATTAAAAGAAAAAAAAAACCACCAGTTGGAGACCAAATATAAGGTAAGAGTTACTGAATGTTGTTATTTGAGGCTTCTTCCATGAGAACTAGGATGATGGACGTGTAAACGATAGTTTCATTAGAAGAAAGAAAGTGAACTTCATTCAACAAAAGACAATGGATAATTAACATTTGAGCTTCAGTTTCATAGACTCTCAGTAAACGGCCCGAGAGCAGAAAACACTTGAAGGGTCTGTAGACTCCTCGGGCAGGAGCGGGACGGGCATCAGGCTGGGACTCAGGATGGGGGCTCCCCGGGGAAGCAGATTCGAGAACGGGAAGGTCCACCATCTGAGCAGGGCTCTGGAGCTTCTTCCCACTCCTGCCTGCCCCCCAGGCTGCCTCTGTCCCTGCCGTGGGAGACACTGAGGACAGAGAGGCTGCGGCAGTGGAAGGAATGGAGGTGACGGGGGCAGGTGGCAGAGACAGAGCTGGCCCCGTGCTCGGGCGACGCGGGGAGAGGAAGTTTCAGTAAGAAGAGCTTCACTGCAGACGCAGAGGAAGCAGCCAGGGATGGGTCACCAGGGGCCAGCGGTTCCAAGGATGGAAACGGACGCTTAGGGGACATCGAGGGTAGAGGCGTTTTCTAAACCAGCCAACAGGATTCCCGCCACAGCCCGGCCAAGGACCAAACTCCTAAGGATTGTTGAGGGGCCTGGTCAGGTCTCAAACCTGGGGTTTTCTCAGTCAACAGAGGTAGCAGGATGCTGCCTAAAAGTGGGGGTGGGGAGCTCAAGGATGGGGCTTCCGTGAGAAGAGGGCTCAGAGGAGTTTGGTCAAGGACAGGCTTTGTCACTGGGATGAGCGGCTGGACAGGGAGCTGGGAGAGGGGCTGAGGGCTGTGCTCTGTGCCCGCCCCTAGCCGGCATCTCCTCCACCTTGGCCTTGCCCCACTGAGCGAGCAGACTCTCTCCACCAGGTGCTTCTGGGGAGCTGTGGTCAGGGTTCCGTCAGGGTTCCTGAATGGGGACCACACTCTCCATTAACACTTTCCACCGTCGCAGTGAGGCCCACATCTGCTCCAGTCAACCTGGAAGCCACTCTCTGCCTGTGGCTTTGAGCCGCTGTGGTGTGGCTCATGACCGAGACTGTGTGGTGGGCAGCACAGTGACCTCCCCAGAGAGGCACCTGCCTGACGCCTGCTGAAGAGTGAGCTTATGTGGTAAAGGGCGATGGGATAAAGTTGCTTATGGACTGACCTTATCTGGAAGATGGTCCTGGATTCTTCGGGTGGGCCCCATGCAATCACGATGGTCCTGCAATGTGCAAGGGGCACAGGGATGCTGTCTGAGCGGGGCGGGGTGAGTGGTCCTCCACCGGCTGTCGCGGGCTCTCAGGATCCAGGGCCCACGAGCCCGGAGAAGCGTGAATCACTGTATTGTGCCCCCGAAACTACATAACGCTGGATGTTAATTACACTTCAATAAAAACATTCAAAAAGTGATTAAGTTAAAAATGCTTTCTATTACCTTCCCACGTAGGTTATATTAACTCCTTTTTATTTTTTTTTAAGATTTTATTTATTTATTTGATAGAGATCACAAGTAGACAGAGAGGCAAGCAGAGAGAGAGAGAGTGGGGAAGCAGTCTTCCTGCTGAGCAGAGAGCCCGACGCGGAGCTCGATCCCAGGACCCTGGGATCATGACCTGAGCTGAAGGCAGAGGCTTTAACCCACTGAGCCACCCAGGTGCCCCATTAACTCTTTTTTAAAGAATGTTTTATTTCCTTGAGTTATGAATGCAACTCATAGTAGAGCTCACAGTAGAAAATGAGGACAATATATAGGAAATATATATAGGAAAATATACAGAGGCACAGCTAATCAATCACTACATGAGAAAGATAATTAGTTATGTGCTTTCTTGCAATAGTTATTCCTAGTCAAAAGAGATATTTGGAAAAAATATCTTTGGCCTATCTTGCCCTGTGGCTGGATCAGGGCGGGGCATGCCAGCCATGTCCGAGGGTTTAGAGTCTGTCATGTTAGGCCGTGGGGAGACTAGAAGGTGTGCAGCAGGGCAGTGGGTAACTGGAGAGCATCCAGGAAGGTCCCTGTGCCTGCATGAACAGCACGGATTGGTCGGGAGAAATGGAGTCAGAGATCCCACAGGAGCTCGGGAAGGGATAAGGATGGGGAGGTTTGAGGTGGCCGTACATAGAGAGAGCGGCAGACAAGAGACATATAAGGGTGGTCTCCAGGATTCAGTGATTTGCTGAATGTATGGTGAGGAGGACAAGAGATACCCCTACCTTTCCCGTGTTATAAATGACACTGGGAGGAGACGGTCTTGAATAGGCATTTTCTAACCTGGCTCCTCTCGTCTCCCTACAACAACTCCTAAAAGTAGAACCACGGTGTCCAAAAAGATGGTTGAGCTCTGGTGGGGGATACTAAGCTCCTCACATCTGCTTTCCTGCCTGAGTTCAGAGCTCAGAGGAAGCAGACCAACGGGGTGAGTTACTGTGAGCTTTATTCCCCACATGCATGCAGTAACAAGGTCTTCCCAGCCCTGGGCCTAGACTTAGGGGCACTCCCGCCCCTTGTAGACAGGAGGCCCCTGTTGGCTTGGGCCTGGGGAGCAGAACAGCACACATGCTTCGTCTGTCCATTCCGCTTCCAGGGAAGGTGGAGAAGAGCCAAGTTAAGCAGACTCCAGACCTGGCCATGGAGAAGAGTTCTTGAGGGGTGGGCCGTAGTCATGACAATTTAGGATCCTCCTGGAAACCAGAGCAGGGGCAGAACTGCTTCCCCACGAAAGCAAGGAGTTTGGTGCTGGCCATCAGCTGGGTATCTCTATAGGCTGGATGCCTGCTGGACCAGATCTTGGACTGAAGCGTCTGTCATGTCCCTGGAAGGGAGGATAGAAGGAGAACGCTCTGACTCACGGTGGAGAAAACTGGCTGGAACGACTTGACCACATGATGAGGACTGATGCGGCTGTTGGTGTCGTGTGGACATCAGGCCCCCATGGAGGGTGGTGACCTCATACCCCACTCTAACAAGGAAACATCAGGAAGCCCATAGGGGACACTCCACAGGAGCCTTGGCTTAGACCCTCCAGACTGTGGAGTCATGGAACATGAGGAGGCGAAGGGACGTGGCAGATCAGGGGGATCCTGGATGGGAGCCTGGAAAGGGGCAGAAGCTAGACTTCCCAAAAAAGTCGGAGGTCTAGTTAATAATAATGCCCCCATGCTGATTTTGGTTTTTCCCAAAGTGCCTGGCAACATGAGATGCAATGGGACAGTGGGTGAGGACTATACCCACAGCATTTTCACAGCTTTCCAGTGATTCTGAAGTTATTCTAAAACAAAAGGTTTATTTAATTCAGAAAAAAAAGGATTGTTTATCTGGAGACTTGGAGAGGAATGCCGGGGACCCATGAAGGGTTTATAGGGCCCTGTGCATGTATGAGTGAGCATTTCATTCTGAAGAACGGGGAAGGGACTCTCTGGGAAGTTTGGAGTTTACATCTCAGGAGGGTAAGACTGGCGGAACTTCAGAGAGTGGGCGTGGAGGTCGGGGACCAACTGAAGGTCAGTGTGGTAATGAAAGAGGCATGCTATGAGCGTCTGACCCAAGGCCTGCCAATGGGGAGGAGACCCAGGGAGCCAGCTTGCAGGGAGAAGTATCTGGGTTTGGTAACAGACCCCACGTGAGAGAAGAGGAGGCAGGGGGGCACTTGGCTGGACGTGGGGGCCGCTGGCCTGATGGGGAGAAGAGCAGCGGGTCATGTGGTGACAGAGACTGGATTTGGTACCTGCGACGTCGGGGGAATATTCACGGGGGAGCCTCAAATCTTAGCTAGAGCAAGGGAAGTCTCTGAGGCTATGGGAATGGGTGCTCCTTCTTAGGGTGTAGACGGAAAAGCTGGCCAAGCTCACAAAGTTGAGGACGATGATACTGGTACATGGAGAGAGGAAAAGGAGCCAAAAGAAAAGAGAAAGTGGGGTTGAGAGCAAGAGAGCAGTGTTGGGGAAACCAAGGGAGGAGACAGTGCCCAGAGCAGGTCCCCCTGCGTGTCCACTGGTCCTTGGCTGACTCTGGGGCTCCTGAGTCATTTCTAACTGGAGGCTCGCCCAGTGAGATTTTAATTGACAAGCGTTTTTTTTTTTTTTTAAGAGATAAATACATATATTATTTTTTTCACATGAAAATTGACATTTATTAGAAACTCTGCATGGAGATATTTTCAAAGCTTTGCCATGCATATGAAATATTCCATTTCTAGGCCCATGTTTTCTTTTTTTTTTTAATTAATGTATTTATTTTTAGCGTAACAGTAGTCATTGTTTTTGCACCACACACAGTACTCCATGCAATACGTGCCCTCCCTATTACCCACCACCTGGTTCCCCAACCTCCCACCCCCCGGCTCCTTCAAAACCCTCAGGTTGTTACAAGCGGTTTTATTTGTGTAACCCTTCCCAGATGACAGAGGCATACAGGGTAGGTCCCCTAAGCCATCTAGCAGCATACCAGAAAACACTCTTCCCATGAGACTGGTTTCCTCTAGTGACTTATCTTTAATTTGACAACAGAGGCAAAGAACCACTTGCTGTTCCCAACACTGCTGCATTTATTCATGTCCTCTAGATGTCCTCGGGTTACATTATTTCATCCAAGTACAATTATTGCCAGGTTCCCACTGGCATCAGAATCAAGGTCCTTCAGTCCTCAGCAAGGCCAGTGAAAGGGGTGACCTGGGATGGCAGGGGTGGGGTGCATGGGCTGGAGGTTGCCGTGCACTCCAGTTCCGACCTGAACAATTCAAGCTGCATTTGCCTGAGCACGAGAAACAGGGTCCCTAGGGAGTGAGTGGGAGCCAAGTCTGCAGACGGAGGGGCAGCCGTGGCCTACTTTATCCCACCGAAGTGTATCTGGGAGCCGGGGAGTTTGCGTGTTTAATTACCCACTACCTCTTTCCTTCTGTCTTTTTAGACATAAGTCCTTCTCTACTGCTGTCCCTGGGTTTCCTCTCAAATTAGGTCCTGTTGTAATTGTGTGGCTCATACAATGGGAACTCTCTATAGAGCTGCGAGGATTTTCTGCACATCTTTCCAAGTGTAAATTTAGAAAAACCTGATTCAGGGCTATTACAGTGGCGTAAGTATCCAGTCTAACTCACCTTCAATAAAAGATTCGGATAAAGTTGTTAAATGAGTTCGACCAGAGCAGAATGATCGAAAAACAAAACAAAACAAAACAAAAGAAAGAAAGAAAGAAAAAGAAAAAAAATCACAAATCTTTTTTTTTCTTTTTCCGAAAAGAAAAGAAAAAAAAAGTCCCAGCCCTTTTGAGTGCTCACTACAACGGGTAAACACACAGCTGCAAGGAAGGGGCAAAGCGGCTTTTTTTCTTCTGCCCGGTTGCACACGGCAGCCTATACCCAACCCCATGAGGGACTGGAGGCAACGACAAATGTAAATGCACATCCCGGCACCAACATCAGGAAAGTGACCAATCCTCAGCGAAATCCACACCCACCCTAAGCCGAGCACCTGCTGGAGGCTGCTCTCCGAAGACATCCTTAGCCCCAGCGGGAGAAAATGCAGGAGTCCCGCTTCCTTCTTCCTCTGTTTACTGCACAGCAGCAAGTGGGGCATGTGCTCTCCGGCTATGAAGGCACAGCCTTGACAGACAGTCTTCTTGTCTGCTGTGTTGATTTTCCCAAGGACACTCTATTCCACTGAACGCTGGGAACACCCATCTTGAACCCCACAGGAGCCCATCTGGGACCCTCCCCAAACTGGCAATCAAATTCATTCCCCACTCCAGGACCGTGGAAGCTGAGCAGGTGTCTTAAGTCACCCTGGGGTGAGCTTTGGACAATTGCTCTCGTTTTACCCCATAGAGAATCTTCCTGGCCGTCCCCTCAGTGCTTCCGGCCTTCCATCAAAGCCCATCAGCTGCAGCGGTAAGGTGTAAATCAGACTCCATGGCATGCACAGATGGGCACTAAAATAATTTCTGGGCACACTCGGACTATTCAGATGCACCCACAAGGACAAGACTATGGCTGCATACAGCCCAGGGTCCGGCGAGTATGCCTCAGAAGAGTTGAGGCGGTTGTTGAAGGCCCTTAGATCCCTGGGGGCCCTGGTGGGCAGCCTTGTTTGGACAGGGACGGGCAGCCAACGAGGCCAGGTCACTAGGAAGACCCACTGTGTGTGCAGCATCCTTGAGGAGGGGCTCCCGAGGTACCCTCCTCTCGGGCTTCTCTGATGGCACTCGCAGCATCTTCTAGAGGGCCAGGGAATGGCAACAGGTGCAAATATGGCAATGTTAGACCTGGCTTACTTGTCCTTCTGTCTCCTTCCCTCCTTCTGCCTCTCAGAAGATCAGACAACAGCACTAAATTAAGGACACAGGAGGCTCTTCAAGGAGGGCGGGGCCGTGCGACTCTGAGGAGAACCACAGCGCCCAGCCAGGTGAAGTCAGGTCCGAGGGATCAAGTTAGAAGACACAGCCCGAGTCAATTAGCACCTCAGCCTGAGGCCTTGACGCTAATTTATTTGTAGGTCCCATCGCTGTCTCTGCGCATGCTCTGTAACAATCAATTATCGCTTCCTCCCAGTCCTGAGAAAATCAAGCTGACTCAAGGAGCTGCAGTCACTGTCCCTGTCCACTGGTCAGGAGACACCTTTAAGGAGAGGCATGCTAGCAGTGTGAGCCTTTTAAGTGTTTTAATTAAAAAAAATAGCAGTAAGAGCAACTGCTAGTATCGAAATTATTTCTTGGGATCCAGGTCTATGATATGCAGCTCCTTAAAAGTAGTCGAATTTTCTAATACTCTATCTTGATTTTTAAGAAGTAGTACAGTCATCCCAACTGAACCCAAGTCACTATTTCATTATGAATTTTTGTGTTTTTCCTGGATACATGTGTGACACTGAAAATATATAAAATAATGGGCATGCATTGATTTTTAATAAGGAAAAGGGCAAATTCTGTTAAAAAGTAAATGTTCCTATGAACATTGGCGTTCAGATGACCCTGCCTTTCACTACATCTGTATCTTTGGGGTAAATACCCAGTCATGCAATTGCTGGGTCATAGGGAAGCTCTATTTCTAAATTCTCAAGGAATCTCCACATTGTTTTCCAAAGTCGCTGCACCAACTTGCATTCCCACTGACAGTGTAAGAGGGTTCCCCTTTCTCCACATCCTCTCCAGCATTTGTTGTTTACTACCTTGTTGATTTTGGCCATTTTAACTGGTGTGAGGTGGTATCTTCAATGTGGTTTTGATTTCAATCTCCCTGATGGTTAATGATGATGAACATTTTTTCATGTGTCTCTTAGCCCTTTTATGTCTTCATTGGAGAAGTGTCTGTTCATGTCTTCTGCCCATTTTTTATGTGATTATCTGTTTTGTGTCTGTTGGGTTTGAGGTGTTCTTTATAGATCTTGGATATCAGCCCTTTGTCTGTAATGTCACTTGCGAATACTGCAACCCATGGAATGGGAGAAGGTTTGTTTTGTTGACTGTTTCCTTTGCTGTACAGAAACTTGTGATCTTGATGAAGTCCCAAAAGTTCATTTTCACTTTTGTTTCCTTTGACTTTGGAGAAGTGTCTTATAAGAGGTTGCTGTGGCCGATGTTGAAGAGGTTACTGCCTATGTTCTCCTCTAGGATTCTGATGGATTCCTGCCTCACATTGAGGTCTTTAATCCATTTCAAGTTTATCTTTGTGTACGGTGTAAGAGAATGGTCAAGTTTCATTCTTCTACACATAGCTGTCCAGTTTTCCCAGCACCATTTATTGAAGAGACTGTCTGTCTTCCACTGGATATATTTTCCTGCTTTGTCGAAGATTATTTGACCATAAAGTTGAGGGCCCATATCTGGGCTTTCTACCTGTTCCACTGGTCTATGTGTCTGTTTTTGTGCCAGTACCATGCTGTCTTGGTGATCACAGTTTTGTAATAAAGCTTGAAATCAGGCAACATGATGCCCCCAGTTTTGTTTTTTTCTTTTTCAACATTCCCTTAACAATTCGGGGTCTCTTCTGGTTCCATAGAAATTTTAGGATTGTTTGCTCCAGCTCTTTGGAAAATGCCAGTGGAATTTTGATCAGAATGGTATTGAAAGTATAGATTGCTCTAGGGAGTATAGACATTTTAACAATGTTTATTCTTCCGATCCATGGGCATGGAATGCTCTTCTATCTTTTTGTGTCTTCTTCAATTTCTTTCATGAGTGTTCTGTGGTTGCTCGAGTACAGATTCTTTATCTCTTTTGTTAGGTTTATTCCCAGGTATCTTACGGTTCTTGGTGCTATAGTAAATGGAATCGATACTCTAATTTCTCTTTCTATATTTTCATTTTTAGTATATAAGAAAGCAACTGATTTCTGTACATTGACTTTGTATCCTGCCACATTACTGAATTACTGTATGAGTTCTAGTAGTTTGGGGGTGGAGTCTTTTGGGTTTTCCATATAAAGTACATTGTCATCTGTGAAAAGAGAGAGTTTGACTCCTTCATTGCCAATTTGAGTATCTTGTATTTCTCTTCTTTGTCTGATTACTTTTGCTAAGACTTCTAATACTATGTTGAACAAGAGTGGTGAGAGGGGGCATCCTTCTCATGTTCCTGATCTCAAAGGGAAGGCTGTCAGATTTTCCTCCTTGAGGATGATATTTTCTGTGGGTTTTTCATAGCTAGACTTTATGAGGTTGAGGAATGTTCCCTTTATCCTTATACTTTGAGTTGTTTTAATTGGGAAAGGATGCTGTATCTTGTCAAATGCTTTTTCTGAATCAATTGAGAGGACTATGTGTTTTTTCTCTCTTCTCTTAGTCACCAAACTGTAGAAAGAACCAAGATGCCCTTCAATGGATGAATGGATAAAGAAGATGTGGTACATATATACTATGGAGTATTATGCCTCCATCAGAAAGGATGAATACCCAACTTTTATATCAACGTGGACAGGATTGGAAGAGATTATGCTGAGTGAAATAAGTCAAGCAGAGAGGGTCAGTTATATGGTTTTGCTTATTTGTGGAGCATAAGGAATAACATGGAGGACATGGGGAGATGGAAAGGAAAAGTGAGTTGGGGAAATCAGAGGGGGGAATGGACCATGAGAGACTGTGGACTGTGAGAAACAAACTGAGAGTTTTGGATGGGAGGGGGGTGGGAGGTTGGGTGAGCCTGGTGGTGGGTATTATGGAGGGCAGGGATTGCATGGAGCACTGGGTGTGGTGCATAAACAATGAATTTTGGAACACTGAAAAGAAATTTAAAAAAATAAATAAATAAAAACTTAAAGAAAGAAATGTTAAAGTAAAAAAAATCTTCCTGAAGTTTGGCACCATGGACAAAAAAGTCATAAAAAACTGATACATATTTTGACTATGGAATTATATTTTTTCAAACATAAAATGAGTTTTTAAGTACTATGTTAGAAAATAATTAGAGATGTTCCAAATTATATACATAAAGATATTTGTTACAGTGCTTTTAAACTCAGAAATTAGACACAACTTCTAGATCTAATAAGACAAAGGCTTAATAAATAGCAGTCCATTATGAACTCATTAAAAACTGAATTGTTGGAGATTTTAATGATGTGCTGAAATGCTTGGCTTCATTTATTAAGTTAGAAGAGTGGGTTACATAACAGCCTCTGTCTTTTAGCCTGAAAGTTGTAGGGAAAATGTATATACAGGAGCACCTGGGTGGTTCAGTGAGTTAAGCACCTGACTTTGGTCATGCCATGATCTCAGGGTCCCAGGATTGAGCCAAGTGTCAGGCTCCTGGCTAAGTGGGGAGTCTGTTTCTCCATCTCCCTCTGCCTCTCCCCTCTGTTTGTGTTCTCTTTCTCAAACTAATAAAGTCTTTAGAAAATGTATATACAACCAAAGAAAAGAAAGTATATAGAATTTTTAAAAGGCGATTATTTTGGAATAGTTTAATGATTGATTATTTTCATTTACTTCCTTACACTTTCTTTTTCCCAAATCTATAATAAGGACTCATTAAATTTTGTCAGCAAAGAGTTACACATATTATGCAAAAGTTAGATCTTTGCATACAGTATTTATTTATGTTTAACAGTTTTATAAGGTATTGTTGACATTCATTATACTGTGTATATTTGAAGTGCGTGATTTGAAAAAAATTTGACATATGGATATACTTGTAAAACTAAGACCACAGTCCAGAGATGAACATACGTATCATTGCTGGATTCTCACGTCCCTTGGCGATCTCTCCCTCTTGACACTTCCAACCTCTGTCCTATGCTTCCGCTTTCTGTTAATCTGCCACTTCAGAATAACACGTATTTTCTACAATTTTATATACATGGAATCATAAATAGTATGCACGTTTCTTTTGTCTGGGGTCTTTCACTCAAGACTGACATTTTGAGATTATTCCAAATTGTGTATTAATAGGGCCATTTATTCTTTGCTCAGTTGTATATCATTATAAGCTGTACCACTTTGTTTATCCATTCACCTACTGGTGGGTATTTGAGTTATTTCCAATTTTTGACAATTTTAAAAGTGCAAGGATCAGTATTTGTGTACAAGCCTTTGTAGGAATGTATGCTTTCAACTCTCTTGGGTAAATATATACAGGAGTGGAATGGCTGGATCACATTCTAGCTGTATTACACCTTTGAAGAATCGGCCACATTTGTTTCCACAGTGATTGTAATATTTTTCATTTCTAGTAGCAGGGAATGAGAGTTTCATTTGTTCTATGTCTTTGCCCAAATTTTGGTACTGTCAATTCTATTTTAAAATTTTAGTTCTTCTAATCTCAGGGTAATGACATTTCATCCTGATTTTAATGTGTTAGGATTTTCCTAATGACTAATGATGTTAAGCGTCTTTTCATATGCTTGTTGACACTCCATATATCATGAGGGAAGTGTCTATCAAATATTTTCGCAAGAGAATATTTCTCGGCTCATTGCATGGTACCAGCATTATCCTGATACCAAAACCAGACAGACATGTTACAAGAAGAAACAGAAATAAATACCTCTAATGAGCATAGATGCAAACATTTTAGAAAATATTTTAACAAATCTAGAAGAACAATATTAAAAATAGTAATGTATCATAATCAAGAAGAGATCATTCTAGAATACATCTTTTGTTTAACTTAAGTCATGTTCACCAAATAAGAAAGAAAGACTACATGATAATCCCAAAAGATTCAGAAAAATATTTAGCAAAATTTAACATTTACTTTGGATAAAATCTTTCAGCAAACTATGAATAAAGAAAAGTTGCCCAACTTGATAAAATGGACCTCTGAAAACATATCATACTTTGTAGGGAGAGAATGGATGCTTTCCTCCTAAGTTGAGGAACAAGAATGGGATACCTTCTCTGCCACTTCTATTTGACAATGCACTGAAGGTGTAACCAGGGTAGCAAGGCACAAAAGAGAAATAAAATGCATTCTGATCAGAAAGGAAGAAACCCTCTAAGTCCCTGAATGACATGATCATGTATGTAGAAAATCCTGTGGACTCTACCAAAAAACTTCTAGAACCAAGAAATGAGTTTGATAAGTTTGCAGGATAAAGAGCAGTGTATAAAATCCATTATTATTTCCACATTGTAGCACTGCACAATTGGATTTTGAAATTAAAAAATAAACACCATTTACAATAGCATTGGAAATGTGGAACATTCAGGGAAGGGTATTAGAAAAGGTGTGAGAGATCTGAAAACTGAAAACTAAACACGGTTCATAGAAATTCTAAAAGCACTAAATAAACAGATCGACCATGTTCATGGATCAGAAATTATCTCCCAAATTTCTCTTTAGATTCCACTTAATTCCAATAAAAATCTAAGCATCCTTTTAGTTTGTAGAAATTGACAAACTGATTCTCAATTTCACATGAAACTTCAAAGGCTCTAGAATAGCAAATATGAAAAAAAATAGAATAGTAAATACGTTACAGCTTTGAAGGTTGACAGATGGTAACTGCACTTATCATGCTGATGACTTCCTGACATATATATATATATATATATATATATATATATAATGTTTTATGCCTAAAACTAATATAATGTTGTATGCCAACTACACTTCAATAAGAAAATAAATAGAAATAAAAGTGCTGAAAAAAAATAGAAGAGCAAATGCAATTTTTAAAAAGAACAGAGTGGAGAACTAAACTACCTTATTTTAGGACTCTTATAAAGTCAGAATAACCAAGACGGTGTGGTGTTAGTGTAAAGACAAATAAATAAATGAGTGGACTAAAGCAGACTCCCGACACAGACGTACACATGCGTGGACACCTGAATTCCAGCAATGGTGCCGTTGGTTCAGTGCAGAAAAGGCAATGGCAATACACACAGATAAAAAAGAAAAAGAGGGGCCCCTGGGTGGCTCAGTTGGTTAAGTGGCTGCCTCCGGCTCAGGTCATGATTGCAGGGTCCTGGGATCGAGTCCCGCATCGGGCTCCCTGCTCAGCGGGGAGCCTGCTTCTCTCTCTCCCTCTGCTGGCTGCTCTGCTTACTTGTGCTCTCTCTCTCTCTGTCGAATAAATAAATAAAATCTTAAAAATAAAAAAGGAATGAACAGACCCTTCTTTTTTATATCTTTCACCATACCCAAAACTGAATTCACAGTGGGTCACAGATGTGAGTATACGTCTAAACCAGTAAATCCCCTCGAAGGAATCACCAGGAAAAGCCTTTGTGTTCATGGGTTAAGCAAGATTCCTTAGACAACAAAGGGACAAATGAATAAATTGTATTTTATAAAATGAAAACCTTTTACTTTTTCAAAAGCACTCTTTAGAGAACAATAATAAAAACCACAGACAGGGAGAAATTATTTGCAAATCACCTATCTGATAAAAGACTCACATCCAGAATACATAAAGAACTCTTAAAACTCAGCAATGAGAAAACAGACAGTCCATGTAAAAATGTTCTGTATTTATCTTTAAAATTATAGTTAACCATTTGATATATGTCAAGGTATTGTCATTTCAGACATTAGCTACTGAGTCAGAACTAAAAGCCTACAGGTAGCTTTACATGCTTCAAATAACTGGCAGCTGAACTTCAACTGAAAACTCCTTTCTTCCCTTAAATTGTCAGTAGAAGTAACAGAATATGAATCAGACACCCCAAGTCTGTTTTGTGACTCACCAATTATTCCCCTTAGCTCAAGAATATAAGACATGATTGATATAAAACGTGTTTTAATCCCCGTGGGCAATTTTTGTGCAGATTTTATGTTGATCAGGGCTCTCTGTGGAATGGAGACCGAGGGATGGGGAGGATGAGGGGAATGCCACGACTCGACACTGTGGGTCAGGTCGCAGCAGACCCGTAGGACCGTGATGTCTCGGTGGTCCGTCCCAGGCTTCCGATGGACCATGGGCACTAGAGTAAGTTATGATGCTCATATATCCACACCCCTGTGTTGATGATTTCTGTAAACTAGTTATAAAAGGTTGGGTGGTTTTAGATCGTCCTGTACATACAAGAGGATGTTAATCTGATAGACTATTATTCTTAGATGGTTAAGACGGCCAGCACGTTGCACCAAGTGTTTATTTTTGTCCTAAGCACCTGCATATTCCGCGATGTGAATTTCCTTGGAAGCAAGTCCATGGAATCCTGACACGGGACTGCTAATTACCCCGGAGGACAGAAACGTGCTCTCTTTACCTGGGATCCGGTGCATCCTTAGCCAAGCGGTGTTACTTCAGATTGTTTTGGCCAGAGTTTAAGATAAAAGCTGGTATCAATAATTTTCTCATTGTTCAGGAGATCTCAAGTGCTGGCGGCTAACACACAACCAGGTTGATAAGAGCAGATGTACAGATCCAATAAAATGCTGCTTTTTTTCAAATCAGAACACTTCCTGTAGCTTGTGGTTTGCAGCAAGAGCAAAGCGTTCTAGGAAAGCCGCCACACTCCCTCAGAAGTGAGATCCCAAGGAATGAATGACCCATAGGAAACTCAGCGGTAGGTGAGTGGTGGGTCTTTTCCTGCACTGGATAGTCTTCCTCTATGAAGTCCTCCTCGATCAGTCACACAGCTGAGGAAATGGTACCAGGGAGAAGCTGACTGTGTTAGAGGGAAAGACGGTGCCAGGTCCCTTGGAAAAGCCTGCAGCAAGGAAGCCACGGTCCTCACTTTCGGATGGTGCTGTTCAGTCTCTTAACTTTGCTTAGGAACATTTCAAGGCGCAGTAATTTCCAGAAACAGAGTGGAATCTCTTGGGATACAGGTCATTCCTTCTTTGGGAGGTTTGCTGGTAGCTCTGGAGGGCAGAGCCTTGTGCCGGAGCTGCGTGCAGCACTGAGCTCACCCCGGGCTCACGCTCTGCTCCTTGCTCCTTTGGGCAGTGAGCACTGGGAGTGCCAAGTTTCACATGACTTTCTCCTGGACCTTCATTAATGTGCGCTCGATTTCTTGATGGGAATGTCTGGGTGTTCGGTAGGGCCTTGTGGGAAAGAGAAGGGCAACTGATGTTTATAGGCTCACCACCCACATCAGTCACAATTTTCCCCACCCCCAATTTTCCCCTCTTTACAACATGGAGCGGTGGGTTTTATTAGCGCATGTTACAGATGAGGACACTGAGGCTCAGAGAGCTCGGTTAAGTGAGGTAGTGAAGTTCACAGAAGCAGTAAGTAGAAAATACTGAAACCAAACTTAGGTCTGGGGTTTTCCAAAGCCGACTTCCTTCTTAGATTTATTCATTGAAACACATCGTAGTTGGACATTTGCTACACGTCAGGGACTGTTCAAGGTGCTAGAAATATAACAAAGAATAAAACAGATAAAAGTTTCTGCTCACATAAAGCTTCTGTTCTAGCAGGATCGGACAGACAATAGACAAGATAAGTAGAATATGGTACATTATCTTGACAGGTGCAAAGGATGAAATTGAGAAGCACTAGGATGAGGGATGGCATTTCATTTATTTTTTTATTTTTCCTTTTTTAGATTTTATTTATTTATTTATTTGAGAAAAAGAGAGCATGAGAGTGTAAGTGGGAGTAGGGGCAGAGGAAGAGGATCCCAAGCAGGCTTCACGCTAAGCCCGGAGCCTGATGTGGGGCTTGACCCCAGGACCCCAAGATCATGACCTGCGCTGAAGTCAGATGCTTCACAGACTGAGACACCCAGGTGCCCCCGGAAACAAATTTTTAAATCACTTCATTATTCTGGTGCCTGAAGGACGAACTTTCTGTTTCCATCCTATGCTCAGCCAAGTGACATTAGAAATGTCCTCAGGGCATGCCTGTGTGTTATGTTTGCACGTTTGGTTTGTTTCCTGCTTGCTTGAGATGACAGACTGATATCCAGACCCTAGAGCCGAGTCTAACTCTGGCCTTCGCTGACATGAGACCATGCTCCTCTAACTGGAATGCTCGCCTTTCTCAGTACCGGTCTTGGCCCTGCAGCCTTTCTTCTGCTCCTGGTGGCCTTTCCTGAGTTACTGGTCAATGCCTCCTGGGACTTAGTTCCCCTTCCAAAGGCTGAGCTGTTTAAACTCCCCAAGGCCAGCTGTCCTCCCCTCCTTAGCCTGGGGCTGGCCTTCATGGCCACACTGTGGCTTCTGCCTGGGCTCTTCCTCCTCCCTTGCCCCTGCTTTGTGCACGGCTACCTCCCCATGAATTCCATGTTCCCCTCCAAGCCTGCGGCAGCCAGCTGAACTCTCGGAGCTGTGTAGCATAGAGCACAGCTCTCTTGCACGTGCAGCGTTGCTGAAAACGAAACAACAGTGAGCCGCACAGGCAGTTGAGGGGTGGGGCTGGAGTTACTGCAGTCGAAAACGGAAAGCAAAGGAGCATAGTGACAACCTCTGTACACGGTCGGACCCTTTACAGCTCTGGAGCTTGAAGAACATAGTTGACTCCAGGCTTAAGAGTCAATCAGTGATTTCATGATTTTCACAATATTTCTGAGGACAAACATAAGAGAAGGGGATATAATTAAGCAGGCAGGTGGACGGAAGGAAGGAGGGAAACAAGGAAGAAAGGAAGGAAGGAAAGGGACAGAGAGAAAGAAAGAAAGAAAGAAACTGGGTAGATTCTTAGTAGAACTTACTGAGGACTACAATTTGGAGTAGTGCAGTTCGAGATTCAGTGAGAAAGGAATTAATCCCTGCACCTTAAGGATGAGGGCCAGAGTAAATACGATATTGTCTGCAGCACGTTGATTTCTGAAACTAGATGGCAGATGTTTTTGGAAATGGGCCGCCAACGGGGCCGATCCAGACGTTGGTGTGCAGCGGGGTATCTGGTCTACCCGGCACTGCTCTGTCCAGGGTCATGACAGGCGTTTGGTCCGGGATGACTCACTCCTGCGTACGTTTGTGGTAAAATAATATTGACTTGAGAGCCTTTCAGTGCTCGGTTTCCATGTTCTGCAGCCAGATAGAATTTCAGAGAAAATAAGGTAAGGAATTGATGAGGACCCCACTGGGAAAGGATGGTGGGGGGCCCTTCCCTCTTCCTTCAATGTGTCTCCACCTGCCCTTCACGCTCATGCCGTGTAGCCCCACAGCGCCGGGGGAAGAGCTGGGCCCCCTCCCCCATCAGCTCATTTAACTCACCTTTTCTTCTGTACTCACGCTTGTCAAGGATTTCGGCTCCAGATGGGTTTTCCACTTAGGCAAGAAATAAAGTACTGGGACGCTAACCTCTTAAAACACGTATTTTTATATGGCTTTTTAAATAGAAAAATCTCATGCAAAACCTCTATTGATAATGACTTTAGTGAAAATCACACAATCTTGAAAGACATGTAATAGTTTTAAGTTTTATTTAGCATGCAGTTGATTATTATAAAGATAACAATTCTTTGGCCTTATTAAACAGATAAAGCATAGAGCTCTGAATTGAGGAAATGAGAGAGATTCACGAGAAGATGGAATGGACTTTTAACAGGATTTTGAAGTCAAATTGCATTAAGATTATCAAGGAAATAAGAATGGCTGAGGATTTCACATATGAAATGGTTTAAGTCACCTTCACAGTTGAGAGCCCCTTTGACTTAAAGTGGATTATTTCTCCTCCACTATTCACCCCATAGTGAATGCCAAAATGCTTTCCATTTTTCTCAATTACTGCATCCTTTTAAAATATGTTAAAGTAAGTGGGTCAGAATTGCTTTCCCAGTAGTTCAAAAGACCTTCCTCTATTTGGACCAGGATAGAGCCCCTGATACTCCATTGCGAATGGCTACTAATTGAGGTATAGATAAAACACATCTTGGAAAATCACACAGCAATGCAATCTGTGTGATTCCCTTAGTCCCTTATTTTTTAATGCATTATAAAAAATTTTAACCTTTCAAAAAATAGACTAGTATAGTGGACACCTGAATATCCATCACCAAATTTAACAGTTATCAAAAATCTGTTACACTTCTTATTTTATTTATTTATTTTTTAGGTAGGTTCCATGCCTCAGGTGGAGCTTGAGCTCATAGCCCTGAGATTAAAAGGGTCATGTGCTCTACTGCTAAGCTAGCAGGGTGTCCCTTCGCAATTCCTTTTTTTTTTTTTTTAAAGATTTTATTTATTTATTTATTCATGGTCAGTGTTTTCCCAGGGATCTCTGACATTGTGAACAATATTTTCCAAGCAGATAAGATAGTTGTTTTGAATATCTAGTGACCTTCCATTTTGGAGAAAGTGTGTGTCAAAATCCAATTTGCTTGCTGTTCTTGGCCAAGCCCAGGACAATGACATCGGTACCAGCAAACAAGCCACTGGTCTGGCTGAAACAGCCTTGCTCCCCTCTCCCACCTGGATTCTGGAGACACCGGTGAGATGTGGGGTCTGACAACATGTGACTCAGACCTCACGTCCTGCTCTGCGGTACCAGTGCTTAGAGGAAGCATCCTGCTAGACCTGATCAACACAGCCATGGACTTGTATTTGAACATATTTGCTGCATATTTTTTTGGTATGTGTCTTTCCCCCATAGAATTGTAAACTCCATGAGAATAAAGATCTAGTCTGACTTCTGTAATCTGGGGGCCTGCTGCCTAGAGGAACGTTGATGTATAGTAGAACCTCAGTAACTACCTCTTGAGTAAGATAAATAACTTTGTGAAAAGATAGAAAAATAGAATTTTTGTATCTTCATGTTTCAAGTTCTGACATTCAGAAGGTCTAAACCGCTGAAGTATATGGACACTTAAATTCTTAATGATTAAGAGATTGCTTGAATACATTTTTAAGTAGTAATTTTTTCAAGGTTCTTTATTTGGTTCCACATATTGAGGTGTCGAGTGGATTAGCATCTGAAGTTGATACAATTAGAAATGACTTCTCCTTGAACTTCAGGTCAGTTTCTCTCCTTAAGGGATCCCAAAGCAACGACGTCAGCCCTATTTGGCAGGTGAGGCTTCCCAGGAAAAACACATCTTTTTTATTTGCAAGGAAGATGAAAGATCACACAATCTGTGGGGCGCCTGGGTGGCTCAGTGGTTAAAGCCTCTGCTTTCGGCTCAGGTCATGATCCCAGGGTCCTGGGATCGAGCCCTGCATCGGGCTCTCTGCTCAGCAGGGAGCCTGCTTCCCTTCCCCTCTCTCTGCCTGCCTCTCTGCCTACTTGTGATCTCTGTCTGTCAAATAAATACATAAAATCTTTTACAAAATAAAAAAAGAATCACACAATCTAGCCCAGGATAATTATGCTGCTGATTATAAGACCCAAGAGCAGAACGAGAGAAGAAAGAAAGGTCAGGTGACTCATGCTGCCACACTGGGCGGAAAGATGATGCCACCTCAGGGCCCCCTGGAAAACAGGGGTGGGTACCGTAGTCTCCTGAGTCGAGGTGTAAAGTCATTCTTACCTGCAGAGATAAACACATACTTAACTCCTTCCTTGACAGACACATAAAAGTTTGGTTCCCAAATAAATATTGTACGAATGCTAACTGTGGCTCTCTGTCCAAATCTCCCTGTCAATGCTAACTGACTTCTGTTTTCTAGAGAATTCTATGTCACGGTCTGACTTCGAGTTGTAGAACATCCTGCTCTCAGAAACTGTTGATAATGAATAAGACATTTGAGGCCTCTTCAGTCTTTCCCTTTAGAGATCGCTGATGTACTCTTACCTAAGATTTTGAAGGTTATTATTATTTTTTTCTGAGACGCTGTTTTGATACAAGCCTTATGTGAAATCCATGGAGATTACATCCTTTTCTTTATGTGTGAACTTCTTTCCTATTGAATAGAAGTCTTTGTTTGGCAGTTCTGATTGCCTAGGTGGGTAATGTGAGTCTGTCCAGTCTTGATGGAGTACCTGGTTGTTTTGTTAATTAGTATCACATGGCATGGATCTTACACTGCTTCTAGTGGGTCCCATTTCATGGAAGCTCTGGGAGAAGGAAGGAGAACACAAGAGGAGGCATCACATGTGCGAGAAGAGAATCCATGGATTCATGGAAAGTGAACCATGGTGGGCATTCAGGGACCAAGATCTGGAATAGTTATGCTAAGCAGCAGGAGGTCCCTGGGATTCTGAGTTTGGACCCTGCATCCCTCCCTGTGCTGATGGAGGCAATATATTTCAAAATGCATCAGAGATAAAGCAGTTTGATGGATGAAGGGGCGGATGAGTTGACAGCTATCTACATGAAAAAGTAGGTGTAGTAAAATAGTAATGGTAGAACCTAGGTGGAACATGAGTGTTCGTGATAAAATCCAACCAGTCTCTCTGTTTGAAGATTTTTGTCATAAAACATTGAGAAAACATGAAATCCCATAGCTATCGTCTTTCACTGTTTTGGGGATTTTTGATCTCTCTCTTTACTATTCTTCAGTTCCCCATGCATGGTGCCCAAAATAAGGCAACCATCAATAAATGAACAGTTCTCCAAGTGTGGACTGCACATCCACTGTGAGAACTTTTCAGGGAGCTACAAGGTCAAACCACTTCCATAAAAAGACTGAGACATGAGACATCATTTGCTTTTTCAAGCCTCATTCTTTTGTAAGTATGCGGGGGAAATGTGTGGAGGTTACAAGATTTGTAGCATTGCAATAGATTAAGTGCAGAGCACCTTGAGAATCCAGCTGTCTTCTATGACCCTGGACAGTAAAGACATTTGAAAAACCTGTAAACTGATTCCATTTTCTGACTAATGTTTAAAAAATATAGCCATTTTTTCACAGAAATACGTTACCTATATTAACACATAATGGTTTTATTTTGCAATTTCCAAATGCATGAATGCATATTTTTAAAAGGTCACAGTTTTAATAACTACTATTATAAGTAGCAATTCATAGCAGTAGTAGCTAAAATCTAGATCGATTTTAATCATGTCCATTATCTTGGCAAAATTTTTATTAGTTTTATTTGTATAGCTGACATCAGGGGGTCCTCAGTTCATGTTAACAGAGCAAGAGGTTCTGAGAGCCCAAAGGCTGAACAAGTCTGCGATGGCCGTTTGCTGCTTGAGAACAGGCAGCCTCATTTGAAGTCTCAGGGCGGCTGTGTTGGACTCTGCTCCCTGCCGGCACTCACATTCCTTAAATTCTCTGGCTTCACGTAGCTATGTTAGAAATGAAGATTCTAGCATTCCCCAGCTCACGTGCATTAGTGAGATCTGCAGATTTGAGACATAGGTACTCCTCAGAGACAGTGAGTATTAAAGAAGTGTTTGCAAGAAATAAATATTCTAGTTATTTGTGCATATGGATGTCGCTTTCCTTATAGGTTATGGCTGCCTTAAAGACTGTAGATAGAGTCTCATACTTCTATCTCTGCATCGCCATGTTCACTCTGAATTACTAGAAGTCAGATAAAGGTGAAAGCAATAAATATTCCCCTTACCATGTGCCCCAGTGGCTGGCACAGTCCTGTGTACAGAGCCGGTCCTCAACCCATGTTTATGCCATCCTTGAAACAACTTATCTCAAAGGCGCTCATAAGGGAACTTCTTAATAAAGAAACAAGAGTGACTTCTAATTAGTATCCAAGTGTTTACAAGTAAATAGATGCTTCTAGACACCTGACGGTGTTCAAAAACAGTGTTCCTCTAAGCACTTTGAGTATTTGCTTGAAATACTATTTCCACTACCAGTTGGTTTAATAGATGCTCTTCAAATGAAGTATAAAATTAAACTTAAATTCTCGTTCTGTGTCAGTCATTAAGTTCAGAAAAGCACCAAGATTCCCACAGGGGAAAAGAAACATGGATCTTACAGTCCCTGAGTATGCACCACGCATGGGATTATTTGTTCACGTGACCAAGAGCGTGCTTTGAGGAGGCATCATTTGTCGATAAGCATTCCATATTGAAAAGAAAAGGCTCTGGTCCTTGGGGATGTCTCATCCAGAATCGGATCAGCTTGCCCCAGTGCCTTTCCCAGGTAGAAAAGCAAGAACGGACAGGGGAGAAGATTAGGAGTGTGGCTCATGTCTCCCATTTCAGCTATGCAAATAACATGGAGCTACACTTTGTGGCAAAAGGTTGACTATTGAATAGCATCTGATTTCCAATTGCTACAGTTTGGTATTGCCTATTACAATGCTCATGCTATGATGGCAAATTTGCTAAGAACATTTAATTCTAGAAAGAGCCGACAAAAATGAATTGTGGATGGGAGATGCATTAATACAAATTGCTTTCATTTACTACACATTAATTTCAGAATGAATAGACATCCAAGAAAGCAAAATATTTTCAGGTCTATCTCCCAATGCAATTATTTGGTTCTGCTTTGATGGAACTTTAGTAATGAATCCTAAGCCAGAGCTGAAATGGTCTTATTAAAAAGCTCGTAAGCACTAACCCGTAAATATTGCTGACCCTGATTTCTACTTGAGAGACTTGATACTTATTTTATTCAGAGGTATTTTTAGGTACCTGAGATCTGTCATATTTTACCTTGGTCTTTTAGTTCTTTTTGTTAAATTAGTTGAAACTTAGGGGCGCCTGGGTGGCTCAGTGGGTTAAGCCTCTGCCTTCGGCTCAGGTCATGATCTCAGGGTCCTGGGATCGAGCCCCACATAGGGCTCTCTGCTCAGCAGGGAGCCTGCTTCCCCCTCTCTCTCTACTTGCCTCTCTATCTACTTGTGATCTCTCTCTATATATCAAATAAATAAAATCTTTAAAAAAAATTAGTTGAAACTTAATGTCCAAATGTTTAATGGAAAAATGATATTTTATAGTATTCATTTTATTTTAAGTCTGCCTTAAGCATTTTGTTGTTTGCTTCTTGCTTTCTGTCTTAATGAAATGACTTTGTTGCATATATTCAAATACATTTTGGTTTCTTTCTGCTTACCTTGGACTTGTGTGGGTGTGTGTGTGGTGCAGATTTTTATTGTCCTAAAAAGCATCAACATGGGGTGGTCCAGACTCTTCCGCTGAAGGCTGTGTCCTCTGCTCAGCCACCCCATTGCCCTCCACCCCCCGCCCAACCTGGCCCTGTCCCTGTCACCTGATCTTCCCCAGATGCAGTCCCTTTCCCAAACCTGTCACTTTTCCAGGTATTCCCAGGTACCTGCTCACTCCCCTTTATCAAGGGCAAGGTTCATCTTGCAAAAATTAATTTCTCCTCCCAGGAGATGGGGCCAGCACGCTGTTTGGGGTGGGAAGGCATTTCCCACTTTGCCCATCCTGATCCCTGGTTCTCCTGCCTCCCTCGTTCCCACGCAGTTCCCAAGCATCCCCCGACAGTCCAGGCCTGGGGACTTCCCTCGTGTTTCCCAGACCTTGCTTTCTATCCACTTTCTGGCCAATTCGTGTTCTGACCCCACTCAACCCTGCATGTTTTCTCACCTGACCTCTTACTTTTTGCCAGTTTTCCCTAACTACCCCCCGACCTCCACTCCTCCTCGAACACTTTGCCTTACTGCCCTCATGCCACCCTCTCCCGCTCCACTTTATTCCCGGAGAGCTCCGTCTCTGAGCTTTCTCCTTCTCCTCCTCGTTTGCTCTGAAATCACAGTAGGAAGTAGGTTCCTAGAACATACTTATCAAGTATGTGTATGTGGTTATTGTGTGAATTTCTCCTGCCACGTTTTCAGTCCACAGAAATCTGGATGTTGGCATTTCCAAATTACAGTCCAGCCCATGGAGGAGAGAAGAGTGGGGAAAGAGGGCTGGTCACTGATGTTCGAGGAGGCCCATGGCAAGTGACATGGGATTTGCAGAGCATTTTGTAAAACAATTAAAAAAAAAACAACAAATATACCTCGCGGAGTATTGACTCTTTAAGAGTGGACTACATCCGATAGTGCTTTTGTGTAGTTTCTGTCTTTGCAATTTATCACGGCGAGCACAAAACATCATTAAGTTTCCCAACCCATTTTGCCTGTGAGCTGTTCGATTCCTGAATCCCTTCCATTTCTCTTAATTAAATTCACTGCTGTCAATACTGATTAAGTATCCATTCTGTTGTTCTTACTATAGTTGAAATACAGCAATGGGTAAGACACAGTGCCTGCCCTTTGGAAATGTAAGGCCCAGAGGGGATTTGGAAGCTTGGACACTTGGCGTTTGCTGTAAAGACACAAGGCTTCGGGGGCGAGGGGGGCACCACCAGAAGGTGTGCAAGGGTGAGCCAGAGGGGGCAGTGTCTGAGCCAGGAGAACATGCCTTCCCTACCCCCTACCCTGCCCTCCATCCAGCTGACTTAGAGGGGTCCCCTCTGTCATGATACCACTGTGAAACTTTAAGGAAACTGTATTTCTTTGTTGATTCCCTCATGTGTATGGCTGCATACATATGCTGCTAATTTCACCAGACCAGCCTTGGATGCCCAGCGTGCACTTTGCAGGGTCATATAGAGCTAGAGCACAGTTTTCTGAGAGAAATTTGAACAGCTGCACTTAATAGTACACTATGAGCCCATGTACATGAAGTTCCTATTGCTGCTGTAACACGTACCACAAAATAGTGGTTGAGAACAACAGTTATATATTATCCAAGAGTTCCAGAGGTCAGAAATTGCATGAGGCTAAAACCAAGATCCTATCAAGACAGTATTCATTCTGGAGACCAGGGGGAGAACTTACCCTTTTGCTTTTTCTGGCTTCTAGAAGCCACCTGCTTCCCTTGGCCCATGACCCTCTTTCTCCATCTCTCAAGCCAGCCTTAGCATCTTCGGGTGTCTCTATCACTGGACTTCTCTGTCTCCTTCTCCTACTTAGGCAGGACCTGCTGATTATATCGTATCCACTGGATAATCTAGGTTAAGTTTCCTGTCCTCAGGTCACTGATTATCAACTTCAATTCCATCCTTTACCTTAATTCCCATTCACCATTAATTTACAGGTTCTTGGGATGAAGATGTGGACATCTTTGGGGACAGCATTACTCTGCCTACTATGACATTTATGATTCTTCTTTTCTTTGAAAGCTCTAGCATCCCAAAAATATGTCTGGTTTAAAAACATGTATAGGTTCTGCTTCTGGTGATGGTATAATAAACTCTTTTAGATCAACCCGCTACTAAGAACAACTGAAAATCCTGAGGAAAAACCCTCAGATTTGCTTAAATGCATTAGAGAACTACTTAGGCAGCCAGAAATTATAATAGGGTATCCCAGAGGAAATCCCAGAGATGAGCCCAATATTATGTGATACTTTACTCTTTAAGAAGTTTATTAATTCATAAGCATTGCAGGACCCAGAGATAAATATCTGAGTAAAAAACAGCAAATGAGAGTTTGGGAACTTGAGTCAAGGTTGGCTGCTGATTTGAAACATGGACTTTAGAGTTACTGAGGCATCACAGACTTGAGATACCAAATCATGGAGAAAAGGGGAATACATTCATGTGAGCATGACCATCTGTTTTTTTTTTTTAATTAATTAATTTATTTTCAGCGTAACATTACTCATTGTTTTTGCACCACATCCAGTGCTCCATGCAATACATGCCCTCTCTATTACCCTCCACCTGGTTCCCCAACCTCCCACCCCCCACCCCTTCAAAACCCTCAGGTTGTTTGTCAGAGTCCATAGTCTTTCATGGTTCATCTCCCCTTCCAATTTCCCACAACTCCCTTCTCCTCTCCATCTCCCCATGTCCTCCATGTTCTTTGTTATGCTCCACAAATAAGTGAAACCATATGATACTTGACTCTCTCTACTTGACCATCTGTTTTTTTTTTTTTTTTTTAATGCATTTGCTAATCTTTAGGCAGGTCCAGGTGGAGAGACAGAGGGAGGGACAGAACATGGTGTTCAAGGCTTTCAAAAAGGAGGTACCCTTGTGAAATTGCCAGGTTCTCAGAAAGGACTCCAGAACCAAAAAACAAGGATCCAGTGTCTTCCGGCTTAATCCAAGTGGGACTGAAATGACCTGCTTATCAGACAAATACGAAGCACATCTTCATTAAAGACAAAGACCAGGACAAGAAATTCACATATTTCCATAGATTTTCATACTTGGTGTCTAGCATTCAGCAAACAGTTTCCAGGCCCACCAGGAGGCAGAGATAAGGCATGAAGAACCAAGAGACACAAGAGTTTATAGAAACAGATCCAGGGAAATCCTGCTTTCTTGGCTCACTCTCTCTGGCATAAAGCCAGTCGCAAGGATGCTCAAGCAGCCTTATGGAGAGACCCTCGCAGAAAGGAACCCATTTTCCCAGCAACAGGGACACCCTGCTCACCAGCTGTAACAGTCGTGACCTCAGATGCCTGCAGTTCCTGCCGACATTTGACTCTAACCACAAGACAGGCCACAGCCAAAAACTGCCTTTCCAAAACACCCGACCCATCAAAACCATGAGTGTTCAGCACACTCAGCTTTGGGAAGATTTGTCATATGGCATCAGACAAATTACACAATACCAAACAGTTCACCACATATGTACACCAAAGACCTGTTTATAAAGTTTGTATCAACATTTTCTGATAGCCCCAAACTGGAAAAAGCAACAGTGGGATGAGTATAGAAACTGTGTTATGTTTATACCAAGGAACGCTAGGAAGCAGTGGAAACTGATGGAGTGCTACAAGCAACAATGTGGAAGAACCTCACACAGACAGCACTGAGCAAAGAAGCCACGTTGCACAAAGACTCCATGCTAACTGGCTGCATTTATGAGAAGTTTAAGCACTGGCAAAGCTAATCTGATCTAAGTCAGAATAGTGGAAATCTTCCAGATGGATGGTAATGGCCACCGAGAGGGGCATCTGGAATACTTCCAGGATGTTCATGAATCCCATTTATTTATCAGGTAGTAGCTAATTTTGTGACAATTTATGAAGCTCTATAGTATTATAGTATCCCCGTATACATATGACAATGCCAATGGAAATACACATAAGCAAATACATCTCAGTGGGGCGCCTGGGTGGCTCAGCTGGTTAAGCATCTGCCTTCAGGTCAGGTCATGGTCCCTTGCTCAGCGGGGAGCCTGCTTCTCCCTCACTCTGCCTGTCTCTCCACTCATGCTCTCTCTCTGCCTCTGCCTTTGTCTCAAATGAATAAATAAAACCTTTTTTTAAAAGCAAATAAATCTCAGAATATTTTGTAGAAGCAATAACTCTTCTAGAAAGTTCTCCATTAAAAAATAGAGAGGCTTGCCCTGAAGATGTAGAACTACCATTTGATCTGAAAGCCTGAGTAACAAAAGAAATCCGTTTTTCTATTATTTGCCAGGCTCATGTACTTGCAGCTGTTCCTGAGAAGGAACTAGAGAACCAGCGGGGTGGGGGGTGTGCCTACTTCTGTGTGCTGCTCGCAGAGCGTGATGACATCCACAGCTACTGAAGTTTGCAAAGAGCACAGTGATGCCCTAAGGTGCAAATCTCTTCTGGCCCTAGAATTGCTGGTAATTGCTCTGCTCTGATTCCTGTCACAGAGTGGCAGGGCCCCAGCAGCTGTGGGCAAGGGGAGCTCTGCTCACTGGCTGAGGAGCAGGACACCGGGACTACGCAGCCCTCCCTGTTACAAGTGTGCTCCTCCAGTGAGGGCCACCCAGACACATGGGTGTTTCTGAAGATTCATCGTTGAACAAAGGTTTGTCCTCTAGCAGCTGAGAGATATCAGACAGCTCTCAGCAAATTTAGCTCTCCCCTGGATCAGAACCAAGTTTTTGCCTGGTTTCCGGGTTTCTGAAATGCATAATCAGATCACATGGGTCTCACATCGAAAATTATAAAACAACAGCTCCAACACTTAGCTGATTGTGGAAAACAAACCTTAAAATTACTTTATCTGCTTTAGGAATAAATTAAGTTGTTTGAGCCTCATTATGCTCTGTTTCCCAAATTAAATTGCTCTTAAATTCTCTTCACTCTTAAAAGTTATGCAATGACGGTCTTTTGTTCTCCCCAAGGTTTATGTGATTTTGCTAATCAAGAGGGAGCTGAGGAAGCCATGGGGCCGGCATGAACACTGCCATCCAAGAGCTAACGGCCATTCTGCTGGCAAAAAAATTAAAAATAAAATAAAAGCCTTGAGGGGAAATTGATTTTTGTCAACTTGAACACAGTGTTTCTTTTCAGCGCTGTACGAAAACATCAAGAATTAGCCATTAGAACTGGTTTTCTTTGTGTGTCTGTGTCGCTGTTGGCAGCATCCATCACTTCTAGAGAAGTGGGAAAGATCTCTGTTGCGATTTCTTATTTTTAGTCGCTTCTCTGAGAAAGTGCGTTGGAAACATAATTTCTATATGATGGATTTGTGTTTCACAAGTTAATGCAATAACTGCTCGTTGGGGAAAGTTTTTATTCTTAAACCTTGAAATGCAGTGAACGTGGAAAACCCTTGACTAGTTATAGGACATAAAAGAAGAAGTATTTGAAACACGGAAAGGCTTTTCTTCCCTTTTGGCTCCTAATTCTAGTTCATGGTGAGAGTGAATTTTAAAATAGAGCTTTGTAGCCTAACTCAAAAAAAAATCACAGTTTCCATTCAGTTTCCCCCATATTGAATGAGCATCTACCATGGACAGAAAATGCCCCACATAAACACAGCCACATCCACGTGGGTAAGGCTGGCCAGTCTCAGGGCAAAGAGACACTTCAAACAGAAATGGGGCCTCTTGTCTTATTGAAAAGTATTTAGCCCAAGAAGTGGACATTCTGAAGCTTTCTTTGCATGAGGGTCTTTGCACACACACAAAACCTCTTTATCATATAAGTAAAAATGTTATCTAGTTCTGTGTGTTGTTTAAGAGAGAAAGAGAATCATCGTACTTATCTGGTTTTCAAATTAGTAATGGGGAACAGCAATTTCCAGCTCAATGAATTCAGTATGCTAAAACTCAGTTCAGTTACACATGGTATAAGCCAGGGAAGATTTCTGAAAGGAGGGATGTGTTGACAGGAAGCACAACACAGACCAGAAGAATGAAGGTACAGATTCAGAGGTGGCACAGGGGACAGGCACGGCATTGGTCCCTGTGAGGCACGAGGGGTCAGCGGGCGGGAGGGAGCATGGAAGGATCAGCACACTGCCTCCTGGTCTTTCACAATTAAAGGTGCAAACTCCTATAGGCATGGAACCTGCACATCGTTCGGGTCAACCCTATGACCCACCCCTCCCTCAAATGGGTTTAGAAGCAAACAGCATCATTTGTAGAAGAGAAATTACAAGTGAAATGTTCCTGCAGCAAATGTGAACTTGAGAATCTTTGCTGTGTACCATCGGATTTATACACACTGAGACTGAGATTCTGGAGACCTGAGATTTGATGGAATCTGGGCCAGTGCCAGGCTCACGTAGGGTTGGATCCAGCCAGATAAGCCTTCCCAACTCTCTCTGCCAGGGGTTCCAAACCCCACTGAGACTCATTGTAAGATCCAGGAACCATGGGTTCTGAAGATGAGCCCACAGCCATCTGAGGCCCCACCAGGTTGTACTGGCAAGCCACTTGAGGGCTTTGGGTATTCCTTTCCAAAAATCTTCTTTATTTTTCTAAAATAAATCAGTCTCCTCTTATGGCTTCCACAGCAAGGATATATCTCTGCTAAACAGTCTTTCTAGAGCCTACACACGCACACATACAAGCACATGTGTGCACACTCACAGGCATTCATGGGTGTATCTCAACCATAAGGAGTGAGACCATATCCAGGTCACCAATCCTAAGAAAGGAAATTATGTTAGGAGTGACATTTGCCACTTGCATAACACGCGACCCACTCTGCTTTTTTCTCTCTCCCTGTAGAAAGCTTCCAGAGCAGGTGCATCAAATGGGAAAGATTTGCTGACCAAAACCAAAGTCAAAGGTCTTACCTGCGCTAATGCGTGATTCTGAAGTTACCGTCACTGTGGACGGACCTAGAAGGTATTAAGCTACATGAAACGAGTCGGACAGAGATAGGGAAATGCTGCATGATTTTACTTATATGTGGAATCTAAAAACAAAACAAAACAAAGAAAGGAATGGAAACAGACTCATAATTACAGAGAACAGAGGGAAGGAGGTGGGCACATAGGCAAAAATGGTGAAGGCAACTAAGAAGAACACACTCCCAATTATACGATAAACAAGTCATGGGATGAAACGTATGGCATACAGCATAGAGTCAATGAAACGGTAACACCACTGCATGGGTTCAGAGCGTGACTACACTTACAGGGGTGAGCTCTGAGCAATGTGTAAAATTGTAACGTCACTGTGTGGTACATCGAAGCTAATGTAACATTGGACCTCAACAATATTTCATTTACAAGAATACCATAACTGTAAGTGTCTTTATCGTTAAAAATGTCTTTATCTTTAATTCTAAAATCTCACCTCCTTTCCGTGTTCCCAGAAGCATCACTTCTCTCTAAATATTCCTGAAAGCAAGAAGGAAGGCAAGAAAGAAAGAAGGAAAGAAGAGAGAGAGAAAAGAGGGAGTGAGGGAGGGAAGGAAGGAAGAAGGGAAGGAAGGAAAGAAAGAAAAATGAAAGGAAAGGAAAAGAAAGGAAAGGAAAGAAAAAAGGGAGGAGAGAATGAAAGAAAGAAGGAAGAAAAGAAAAGAAAAAAAGAAAAGAAAAGAAAAGAAAAGAAAAGAAAAAAGAAGGAAGGAAAGAAAGCAGAAACTTTTTTCTCGTCCCCCCTCCAGAAGGATGATCTCCCGAGGGCGGGACAATCATCATCTCTGACACCAAATCAAACCTGGTCCTTGGTTCTTGAGGTGAGTCTGGGTGAAGATTTCAAGAGATAAGACCAGCAGGCATTTTATTTTTATTTAAGCTTTTAATTTATTTATTTTTTCAGCGTAACAGTATTCATTGTTTTTGCACAACACCCAGTGCTTCATGCAAAACGTGCCCTCCCTATTACCCACCACCTGTTCCCCCAACCTCCCACCCCTGACCCTTCAAAACCCTCAGGTTGTTTTTCAGAGTCCATAGTCTCTTATGGTTTGCCTCCCCTTCCAATTTTTTTTTTATAAACATATAATGTATTTTTATCCCCAGGGGTACAGGTCTGTGAATCGCCAGGTTTCCACACTTCACAGCACTCACTATAGCACATACCCTCCCCAATGTCCATAGCCCCCTCCCCCTCTCCCAACCCCACCTCCCCCCAGCAACCCCCAGTTTGTTTTGTGAGATTAAGAGTCATTTATGGTTTGTCTCCCTCCCAATCCCATCTTGTTTCATTTATTCTTCTCCTATCCCCCTAACCCCCCATGTTGCTTCTCCATGTCCTCATATCAGGGAGATAATATGATAGTTGTCTTTCTCCGATTGACTTATTTCACTAAGCATGATACGCTCTAGCTCCATCCACGTCATCGCAAATGGCAAGATTTCATTTCTTTTGATGGCTGCATAGTATTCCGTTGTGTATATATACCACATCTTCTTTATCCATTCATCTGTTGATGGACAGCTAGGTTCTTTCCATAGTTTGGCTATTGTAGACATTGCTGCTATAAACATTCGGGTACACGTGCCCCTTCGGATCACTATGTTTGTATCTTTAGGGTAAATACCCAGTAGTGCAATTGCTGGGTCATAGGGTAGTTCTATTTTCAACATTTTGAGGAACCTCCATGCTGTTTTCCAGAGTGGTTGCACCAGCTTGCATTCCCATCAACAGTGTAGGAGGGTTCCCCTTTCTCCGCATCCTTGCCAGCATCTGTCATTTCCTGACTGGTTAATTTTAGCCATTCTGACTGGCGTGAGGTAATATCTCTTTGTGGTTTTGATTTGTATTTCCCTGATGCCGAGTGATGTGGAGCACTTTTTCATGTGTCTGTTGACCATCTGGATGTCTTCTTTCCAGCAGGCATTTCTGATGGAGACAAGACTTGCTACAGCTTTTTGAAATCTTATCCCTGAAAATGTTATAAACACATACCCTGGTCTCAGCGTCCTCATTTATAAATAATATATCCCATTACAGCAAAATGACTAGGATATCCAATTATTATATAAGAATATTTTTGAAACATTTTTACAGTATAAAAAAATCCTGGAAAATAGTCTGACTGTCCAGCTAAGATTTGACTACAAATAATCTTTTTTTTTCCAATTTCTTTTTTTCACTTTTTTAAAATTTCTTTTCAGCGTAACAGTATCCATTGTTTTTTGCACCACACCCAGTGCTCGACTACAAATAATCTGACCTTCATCCTACGAAATAGTATGTCACTACTTGATTTAACTGATGACAAGTTTTCCTTTACTACTGAGAATATTAATTATGCAGTTTTGAAAAATGTTTCAGCTCTTTGCACTGTCTGTTACTTCCTCATTTCTTCCTTTCTTCACCATCCAGGACAGGCTTTCTTGGGATCCGCAGCTTTCACACCGCACCCCTCTGCCGGGCGGTGCCCACAGCCCGGAACAGAAGTACACAGAAAGGAGCTTCCAGGTGTGGGTCTGCCTGGGCAGCCGGGAGTCTTGCTGTTTCGGAGTCAGACTCCACGCTGTCCTTTCCTCCCCTGGCCTCGACCCATGCTTAGGGGTGAGCCTGTCACATTCAGTTCCCCAGTCCCTGGTCAATGCGAGGTCTGCGGCGCAGAGTGACTGGCTGAGCTCGCTCAGGGCTTGGGGCTTACCTGTTGGGCTGCCGCGCTGGTTTCCTTCAGCCTGTTGCAGTCCAGCTTCCAAAATCATGTGCTCTCACCTGTTTCCATTCTCTTTTTTCTTAAAGTTTATGCATTTTAACTCCTTTACTCTCATCTCGAGGACGATGGGAGGGATGAAGGTGAACGAGTGTGTTCAGTCTGCCGTCCTCTAGCTGCGGACCCTGTCCCAGTTGGCCAGGGCTGTGGTGACAGAGTTCCACAGACTGGGGGACTTAACAGACATTTACTTCTCCCAGTTCTGGAGACTGGGAGCCCCAGACCAAGGTCCAGCAGGGTTGGTTCCTTCTGAGGCTTCTGTCCTTGGCTGGCAGACGGCCGTCTTCTCCTTGTGTCCACACATCACCGTTTCTCTGCGGGTTTGTGTCCCTGGTGCCTCTTCCTTAAGGAAACCAGTCCTTTGGGGCTAGCACCCCACCCTAACAACCTCGTACTCTCTCCCCTCTAAATGACCTTCTAGAAACACATCCAGATCCTCGGGAACTGGGGGTTCATGCTTCAACATAGGAGAGGGTCCATGTTGCATAAAACTGCGTTTCAGTGTTGTGTGTGTGTGTGTGTGTGTGTGTGTGTGTGTGCGCACGAGGTAAATTGAAATGGATCATGTATTCCTCACATGACACTTGCAACCAAAGAACATTTAAAAGCCACTGTCCTAGACAGTTCCTTTCTGGTGCATTACAAGTCAGGTGGATCTCTGACTGCCTTCTACCCTAGCATGCTTCCCGATGCTTTGCACAGAAAAGAAATCACAGTCGTCTGCTCAAAGAAACGGTCTAGTTATGACTTCAACAAGTTCATTCCTTCCTACTATATATATTTCATTGTTTTAGTTAGTTTTCTCATCAAAGAATAATTTGATGGTGAAAATACAATTAGAATAGTCTAGATTAAATGATAAGAAATACTTTTTTTAAATGGAAGTAAAAACAAGGCTTAGAGGCAAAGTGTAAGCAGGTGGCGGTATTACATAGAGAAAGGGACCGCTACAGAATGGTAGGAGCAGGGATCTGCTACAGAGATGCAGGGCTCTTGTGCACTGTATTAGGAATTATGAAGACAGCCATGGCAGAGCCTAAACCCAGGGCAGGACCCTTTTGCATGGTTGCATGTGACCACACAGGTCCCCTGTCATCACACTAGCTATATCCCCACGACCTGCAGATGTCCCAGGAGTTTCTAGACTCCAGCAGAGTGGATGGCTTGGTTTTCCTCTGAGCTGCTCTGAGGATGGAGCCACATGGCCTGCGTCCCGTCCGGCAGGCTTTCCTGGCTCCGAGTCATCTCGTCCCCAGAGAGAGGGGCACAGAGGCGGCGCAGCCTGGGATCCAGCATCACCCTGCCGGCTGCCCCCCCCCCCCCCACCTGTTGCTGTCTCCCGCCCACTGGAGAGCTGGTGCCACCACTCACATGCCCATCGGCGAGGTCAGATTGGGAGTGAAATGCTTTTATGGTGCTTTATTCCTTGAAGGAAAGAGGAAAACAAAACTTGTCCTGATTGCCTTTGAAAAATAGCTTCTTTACCATAAGAGACTATGGACTCTGAAAAACAACCTGAGGGTTTTGAAGGGTCAGGGGTGGGAGGTTGGGGCAACCTGAGGGTTTTGAAGGGTCAGGGGTGGGAGGTTGGGGGAACAGGTGGTGGGTAATGGGGAGGGCACGTTTTGCATGGAGCACTGGGTGTTGTGCAAAAAGAATGAATACTGTTATGCTGAAAAAATAAATAAAATGGAAAAAAAAATAGCTTCTTTATATGTTGAGGTGAGACAATTCCCCACTGCTGTTTTAACATCTGAAAACCACTCTTGGTGTGGACAAGAAACAGAGAAGGAACCGGGGACCCCCTCAGAGCTGCCTTAAGGTAGGCACCTGTTACTAGAGGGCATCACATTTTTATGTCTCTGTATCAAGCGCAACTGAAAGCATAAGGTTTATTCCTGCAAAGTGAGCTCCACTCTTAGGTCTGGTTCTTTCATTTATGTTCCAGATTCTACTCACTCTGAGAGCTGCTATTCTTACGACATCCCCTGGGGATTCTGAGTCACCATGGGTGCCTACAGGAGACAAACAAACAAATAAAATTAGTTTCCAGAGTATTTCAGGTTGTCTGGGCACCAGACTGAGCCAGAGCTCCAAGATTCTTGTCACAGGTAGAAAGAGCGAGGCCATTTGATGCAAACACACTTTCTCAGGAGCCTGTAGAGGTGGCCATGGAGAAGTCTTGGAGACCCTGTCTGGGCCGGGAGAGGGGCCGGGGAGGGAAAGACAGGACAATCCCACTGACATCACAAGCAAAACGATTCAATCTCAGTTGCATTATGTGTCTGGTTCTGTATGTATTTCATTTATATTGAAACCAAGAACACGATATCTTGGATGATCATTTCCAGCTCAACATTCCCCCAGATAGTGCTCCTAATACCGTTTCAGGCTGACTTATACCAGGACGTCTTTTGAAAAGATTAACACAATAAGAACATTGAGGAGAAAGATAATAAACATATAAATACATTTCCGAGAAAAAAAATGGAATAGAAGAAAAAGCTTGCTAAGTCCTTTGTGCTGCTGAGCAAACAAGTTGAATTTATCATGGTTCCTTCCAAGACAGAAAATGGACTCTTGCCTGCACTTCTGCCTGTGGTGTTTTCACAGGAAGATTCCCGTACACCTGTCGGTTTTCATCTGAATACGCAATCGGGGACCCATTGAGGTGCCTACGGGAAGTGACAGCCTTTCTTTTTGAAGCATGTGAGTCGGATAAATCCAATGACTGCTCACCCCACGATCCCACGGTGTGTTGCATCGGACATTTCCCGAGTAACTTGGGTGCGGGGTTGGGTGTGGTCTGCGTGAGAAGAGGAAACAAGGGCTCGTTGTCCTGAGCGCAAACACAGACGCTGTGTTTCAGAAAACTCTAGCTTGGTTCTGGAGACTGCGACACATTTTCTGATTTTTGTTGTGCTGTAAGTATAACTCTTTTGGTAACTGATTCTCTAATTATTGTCATAGCTTTGTTAAATTAAAAAACTCACCCTCCGATCAAAGTGTGCGAGCCACTGTCACAGACAACTGGGACAGGGAGGGGAAGGGGTCATGCGTCAGCTGTCTGGTGGCCAAGGGCCTTCCGAGGTCCTCCTGCTTGTCCCTCGTGTGGAGGTGGTCTGTCCTGGAGTAGCCCCTGACCTGTATTTCCCTTCACTCCTCACTCTACCCAGCAGGACCCCACATGTGTTTGGTGGACACCTGCCTTTTCTTATACCAGGAGCCTGCTTAAAACGCCGCCGGTTTGCTCCTGGCTTCTCACTATGGAAAGTCGGCCTCCCCAGGCTTGTGTGCAGGGCTCCGCAAGCTCTCTTCCACCCATGCCGCCCTCGCTGCTCGCGACTGGCTCGCTTCTCCGGATAGTTCAGAAACATATTCACAGGGATCCTTGTAGAAGGGCGGCCAGGAGGTCAGTGTGGAACGGTTGGCAATGCACAATGAGGCCATGACTGGAGCAGAGCTCCCAGGGACCAAGAAGGCAGAGGCCCCCCCAGAGCAGCCCAGGCAATGGTTAACCCCTCGTTGGAGCCAGCCCTGCCCACACCTTGATCTTAGCATCTGAACACTCATTCTGGCTTCCACAACCATGAGATAACTGTGTAATCTGAGCAGCCGGAGGAAAGAAATACATGACTCAAAGGTAGGAATTCTTTTTTTTTTTAATGAAGATTGTATTTATTTATTTGAAAGAGAGTGAGAGTGAGAGCATGAGCAGGCGGGAGAGGGAGAAGCAGGCTTCCCGCTGAGCAAGGAGCCTGACGGGGGACTCCATCCCAGGACCCTGGGATCATGACCTGAGCCAAAGGCAGACGCTTAACTGACTGAGCCCCCCAGGCGCCCAGAGGTAGGAATTCTTACCAAAATGCTTGCCAATGGCACCACTGCTCAGGGCCTGCTGCTGTCCTCTGGTGGCTTGTAGACAGTTCCCCTGCAGAGCTGGGCGCTGGCCTCCACACCTCCAGACTGCCCGTGCCTCCTCTCAGAATACTTGTTCCTCCTGGAAGTCCAGACTATTCCTCTTTCTGGTCAAGCTCAAATGTCCTTCTCTCTTCCTTCAAGAAACCTTCTGTACGTTCACCAACACCTCCCCATGCTTCCAATCTGCTAGGTTTATGTCACGTCTGTTTCCTCTTCTTTGAGCAACGTCGTCCTTGGATCTGCAGCACATGACTGGAGTCCCGCACGTCACCTCCCCAGCTGGCCCACGGGCCCCTGCAAGGCAAGAGTCTGGTGATGAAAACAGCAATAGCAACAGTTTGGGAGGTAGATTTCTCGCCATCCACGCAACCCACCCCGTGGAGCAACCCTCCGTTCCTCTGCCCTGAGTTCCTTCGATAGCACATCTTTGCAATCCTGCTGGCCAGACACTTTGGAAGTTTCTGTGATTTGGGTTTGCCGGATGTTTTCTCGTGGTTAGACTGAGGCTTTGCATATTCTGGGCAAGAATAGCCCAGAGTGACGTGCCCCTCGTCCCTCTTCACCTTGAGGAGACTCAGGTGTGCACTAGGTTGGGAAAGATGTTCTTCCCAAGAGAGGAAGCTTGTGCCTATCCCATTCTGTGGGCATGTGGGACGAGAGAGAGAAATGTGGTCTGGAATGGGGAGATGGGCTGCAGCCCCAAAGACCTTGTCCAATCACACAGCTCAGGGAACTCGTCACTGGGGGCAGGGATCTTGTATCTTTTCAAGAGCGTCATCTAAAATACCCTTGTTTTATAGAAATTGCTGTGTTCTGATATCTCTTGAACCACCCGATCTTGTTTTTCTGGAGCCCCTCATGACTGAAGCCTCCTGATTTTTTTTCTACCGGGTCTCAAGCTTTTCCCAGTTTACTTCCCACCCCTAATTCCCATCACCTTTCCCTGTGGTCAGGGAAACGGGAAAGACATCATCTCCCATATTGGATTCGAAGATGCAGCGTTGACCTGTTTTGGTCATACAAGCACACAGACTCTAAGCACAGAGCAATCAGTGTTGTTGTTAGTGTTGTCCTTACTCTCTCCATCTTACTGTATTTGAAGTTCATCTCAGAGAATGAGTAATTCGTCTTTTCCTCGACCCTCTTGGGTTACCAGCATTGTCCTTAACCAGCTAGCATTGGGCACGAACAAAATTCATGGAGGACCTTCTGAACCAAAGCGCCGACCAAAAGGTTTGCCTTCTGTGGGAATGGTCTCTCCCATCGTGAAGCTCATGATGACTTTTATAAATAAATGGGCACCAGTTGGGAAATGAGAGCCATGGCACAGAGAACAGAATGGGCAGCCTTACCTAGTCACCAAAAATCAAGCATTAGGGACAGCCTTCCCTCCACGTTCATCGGCAGTTTTCTGCTCCGAACCAGGGAAGGAAAGGCTGGAGGAGGAGAGCGCTGAGGATGGGCCCAGAGTGGTTTTTCTTGGTGAAGGATCTGAAGGAGGAGGGGGCTATTGGGATGCTGTGAGGCTGTCACCAGGGACAGGTGCATCAGCAAGTTGGGTCACTTCATCTTCGCTGTGATCTTGGAAATAAATGCTTCTCACGGGCAGGAAGGGGAGATATGGAAGACGAACGTGGGAGAAGAGGTGCATAAATTCAGACACAATTGGGCCACACAAATGCTGCTTTCATTGGGAAAGTGCTGCAGGACAAATAATGCCCCACATGCCCACACCCTCATCCCCGGAATCCATGACTACGCTAAGCCCAGAGGAAATTCGCAGATACAATTCAAGTTACAGATGAAAACTGGGAGATTATCCTGGCTTACCTGGATGAACTGAATGCTATCATGGGGGCCTTGAAATGTGGGCCCGGTTCTTTCTCAAGGCCCTGAATTCTGCCCTCCACCCAGAGCAGCCCGGACAGATTCTTCCTTGGACCCACAGGAAGGACCACCACCTGCCGATCAGTCAAGGGTTTAGGCTGCTGAGACCCGCGTCACAGTTCTGCCCTCCAGAACCACAGAAGAGTAAAACCGTGTGGTCCTAAGTCACTAGGTTGTGGCTGACTTGTTAGATAGCACACGCAGCTCTGTGGCCCACCAGAAAGCACTGTGTGTGTGATGTGTGTGAGGACCGCACTCAGACAGTGAAGATAAACGAAAGGACGTGTATTTCCTGTGCAGTTTTCCCATGTGAGGTGGCTCTAATTATTTTCCAATAATGCTCAGTTCATGGGCATTTTCCTGGCTCTTCGCTAACACAAAATAGACTTTGCTGAAAATCAAGACTTTGGGTAAACGGTGTTGCTATGGCTAAGTGACCATCCAATAAAAAACAGCTTCCATCTAGGCACGGAATTAATAGCTTGTCTGCTTCCTTTTCTTCTATTATTTCCTTATTTAATGGTTACCTTTTCTTCAATAAACATGCTGCCTTAGAATCACAACATAACAATTGTTGGAGCCCTGTCTTGTATTTTGCAGCCATAACTGGAAATCTGAAAAACATTTTTCTTTCTCTATTTCAGTGACAGGTTTCTAAATTGGTAAATTGCTACAATTTTTCAGACCCAGCAGGACCCCAGGCCTTATTGAGTGTCTGCCACAAGCTTCTGATTTCCTGCGTAACCTTCCCATCAGCCCATATATTTTTATTCTCTTTGCCTGTTGTCTGGCATATAGCAAGATGACTCATTCCCCAGAGACGTGTATTTTTCTGGCCACAGAAAGCAATTATTCTCAGAGATAACCCAGGAAAGCTCAGAAAATCCCAGGAGGAGGGCCATCAGGATAGACTTTGATCCTGTGGGTTGGGACTTGATGTCGTGTTGCTCATTCCCTGACTGCACTCTTGGGATCTGTCCTTGTTTGGAACCTGAACTCCAACCACACAATCACTATAGATATACACATAGAGCATTTGAAAACAGGTGGCTTTCAAGCCTTATACATCCCCTTTTTCCTATACAAGGGTGACCAGCGTCCCCAAGACCACAACAGCCTTGGAAGACCTATGGCATTGCCATGACGGCATTAAACTGAATTTCCCTGGCTTCTCCGTAACTTGGTGATGAAGTCTTGGTTTCACACGGTATCCTCCCCAAGCATCTTGCAGCAACCCCTTGGTGCACCTGGTGCTTCATGATTGTCTTTGCTGTTCCACACACTCGTTTCTACCAGGCGCTGGCCACTGTCTATTCCCACTGAAACACTGCAGTTCCCGAACTAGTACAGGAGTCCGAGATCACTCGTGTTCCCTATGGGGGATCTTCTATGTTGGGGCTACTTCAGCAGAAACCAGAGTCAACAACAAATGAGCCACATTTTATACAAAACAACTCTCAGCAACATGCAAGTATTCTCGAAGGAGACTAGGAAGTGAATTTGTCTTAATCTGAGGAGCATTGGAAGAAAGAAACAAGCAAGCAAGTTTAGAGTATTTTTTTTCTAGAATTTTTAGCTTAAAGAAATGAAGAGTGACTCTGAGCTAATTGCAAAATGGGCAAAAATATATCTCATATTTTATTTTGTGAGTACCAGAAAACAATCCTTTATTATATGCTCTGTTGAGTTGAGTCAGTGGCCATGAATTCATTGTAGAACTCTTGGGGCTTGGTGACATGCGACAGCTTTCCTGTTGAGCCATTAGGGGTGTTGGGAGGGCACCTGTCAGCAGCCCGAGCCCTCCCTCAGTGTAGCACATACTCATCGCGCTTGGGTTCTGGACTTTGGAAGATGAATATTCTAAAGAAACAACAAAAAAATATTGTTTGGGAGACTAGACAACTGGGAGGAAAGAATGGAGTGACCCAATGAGAAAAATGAATGTACTTCATATAATTATAAAATTATGAATTTCACAAAGTGAAGTCTGATGATCTATGGCTTAAATTTTTTTAATCTTTAAATATCAGGGATCAAGGGAGTTGTTTTTTTTTTAATTTGGAAAACGTCTGTGAATGTGTAAATTCAAGTCTTAAGTTCACTTTTAAAAAATCGAATTGATAGAATCCTAATAAATCAGGAGGCAAGGGGTCACCCAGTGGAATGGTCTTCAGAGAACACATCACCATTGTGACTAATGGAGTAATGGATCGATACCTCTGAAAGTTCTAAAATGTCACTTTGAGGATTCTATCAGATATAGGGGGGAAATTAACATGATTTCAACATAATCACATAAGCAGAAAATAGAGATGACCCTGAACCACCAAGATGACGTCTGAGCAGCTCACCATGCTCTTGAATTATGGGTACATCCACAGTGCACCAGATGGCACCCACCACGATGCACCCATCCATCTTATTACTTTTTTTTTTTAATTTATTTGACAGAGATAGATCCCAAGTAGGCAGAGAGGCAGGCAGAGAGAGAGGAGGAAGCGGGTTCCCCGCTGAGCAGAGAGCCCGATGCGGGGCTCGATCCCAGGACCCTGAAATCTTGACCTGAGCCGAAGGCAGAGGCTTTAACCCACTGAGCCACCCAGGTGCCCCCATCTTATTTCTTTCAGAGAGTGAACCACATAAAGAAAAAGAATTCATGTGTCATGAGAGCCAACTCTGGTTGCCAGGACTCCCACATCATGACTTGCAAAAGCACGGGACGGTCAGACAGTGGTGGACCAGACTGGCCCAACAGCCTCTTGTGGCATTGACTCGGTTATTGCCTCTGAGCTGCCCCGTGTCATTCATGTAATTCTTGTGGCTCCTCAGCTAAGAGAGATCAAGCACAAAGAAAGCCATACCCGCAACTCCCAATGTTCCATTTTCAGACCCAAGGATTGCTGATATCAATTACTGTCCGACGAGGTTTGTATTTTTCTGAGATGGAAGCCGTGTCTGGTTTTGCTGACAGAACCACCCATCATTCACAAGACAGACACTGGGATTGCACTTGACACCTGGAAGTTGACGGCTACAATTTACCCGCACGATTCTGTCATCACCCATAACTTTATTTTCTGTCCCATCCTTGGGAGTGTAGGTGTGCTACATGTTATTCCGTCTTTGGGGAAGAGTCCCCAGTGAAAGGAGAGAGGGACTATCTATATTTAGATGAACTTACTTAGAAAATAAAAAAGGAAGCTGTTCTTGTTTCAGAACAGACTGGGAAGATGGCTGCTCAGACCAGCATTTCCTCAGATGGAGGGTCACTTGGGGGTAGGCTTTCAGCTTGCGAAGCCCTAGCAAGCTCATTATCAGACCTTATTATGACAGGGTGCAGTGCAGACTGGGTCCTGGGTCCCTGACTCCAGCATCCAGTTCTTGGGGTTCCTGTTTGCTCTCATTTGCGCTCCTGAAAGCCTGAAGACAATTAACTATCATGGGGCTCCTTTTTCTCCAGAAAGAGTTTTATTTTCTACAGAGTGTCAGGGCCCAAAGTCGCGGCTAACAGTCACCTTCGGTGCCACCCCTTTCTAGATGATTCTCTGGAAGTCAAGATGACTAGTCTATGCTGTAAAGTCGAACCCTGACTTTTTTCTTCTGCAGACCATCCCTGCTGAGGTGCCTTCGGGGGTTTTCTGTCAGACTTGGGCTCGTCACGGTCCTGTGCTTCCATTTTATTATTTCTTTCCTCCTCAGAAGGAGCCATGGCCTTTCAGAGGCCATGCTCATTTTTCTGCATTTGTTCGGTGGGTCACGGTCCGCCTCAGAATGAATTGGCTTCAGTCCTAGGATTCGCAAATTGTGCTGGAGGGATATTCCCCACATGGGAGAGTGGATTTCCCCCAGGAACCAAATCCATGAAGGGCTGATTGAGAAAGCAGAAACTGCGGGAACTGTTTCAAACAGAGGGGGCGCTAGTAACTTTACACAGATGCTAAACATCTGGGAGGTAAAGAGGGGTGACCCGGGCGTTGGTAAATCTCAGAAGCATTTAACACCTCCAGGGCTCGGGTGACCCGTTTACTCGTGAAAGGAGGAAGCTGCTGACACTTCCCACAGATTGGGGAAACACAAGGAAGAAGTGAGATGATCAACTGTCAAGGTCAAAGGAGGGACCCCCACAAGGACGGTGTTCCGACCTCAGGACTAAGGGACAGTTGTGTTTACTTCTGAGAGTGAGTCGTCATAGAGTAGACCTGGAAACACCAAGGGTGTGGCGTGCAGCTGGTCCTGGGAGTTCGTGCCCAAGGAAGTGAGCCACAGCTTCACCCATAGCTGCCCTGGGCTGGGAGTGGGTGGAGAGATGCTTAGGGGAGCTTGAACCCGGAGGGACGTGTCTTTCCCCTCCTCTTGCAGGGTCGTGGCTCCATCCATTTCACCTGACCTGAGACATGGGTCTTTTTCCAGCCTTCTGACTCAAACTGAACCATGGGTTCTTTGGGGGTCTCCCACTCACCAGCTTCCAGACTGGAATCACACAGACCAGCTCCTCTGGGTCTCCACCTTGGCAATCGCAGGTCTTGGGACTGATGAGCCTCCATGATTGTGTGAGTCAAATCCCTATAATTAATTAATTAATTAATGATATTGATCTGTTTGTTTGGAGAATCCCAATATGGGAACTAAGACCTGGGACTGGAATTAGTGGAGGCAAGTGAAGCATCTGTCCCAGGCACAAAACTTAAAGGGCACCAAAACACTATAAACAGTATTTTAGTGCAATATTTTCAAGATCAAAATCAGTGCAAAAAACCCAGGATGAACAAAATTACCAAAATTCAAGACAGGATCTGACATTAACCAAGGCATACTGGAGCCGAAAGCAAAAGGAGAAGTGTGGGCCCTTACATCCATGCTTTTATGTATTTTTTTTTTTGATGGTTAGTTCTTATTATATTAAAATATTTTTTAAATTACTGAAAAATTATGAACAGGTGTGTTGAAATTTTAGCACAAATTTTAAATGTTTTACTTATATCAAAAGCAGAATTTATTATAACATTACTTTTCTGGCCTTAATAGAAAAAATTCATCAATAATATTTCCAATGTCATCTTTTTCAGTTACCTCATTTCAACTGAGAGAATTGCCATGTTTAACACTTTCTCTTCACGAAGTGACAGTCCTAAACAAAGTTAGGTGAACTTCATGTTACCAATCTTCTCTTTAAATTTCTGATATTTTGTTCACCAGATTTTTTGAATTATTTATTCTTTAAAAATATTACATTAAAACATAATTTATCTTGATGCCCGAGTTTTTGGTGTCCTTTAAATTTTACACTTGAGACAACTGTCTTACTTGTCTTACTCTAAACTTGGTCCTGCCCTAATTCAGTAAGGCTTAAGTAGGGGATCCCAGGAGGAAATCATTTTGTAGCCTATTGCTATGTGTAATAGTGAGGTGGGATGGTAAGACAACACCCCAGTTTCCAGCCCTTGTATTTCCAGATCCGTCCATACTGTCCACGAGGGAAATAGCACCATATGTTCATTGGATTAAAAAATGTACATTGTTTCCTCTAAGACAGCTCCCCAGATTTTTAGGTTATTATATCTTTTTTTTAAAGATTTTATTTATTTATTTGACAGAGAGAGATCACAAGTCGGCAGAGAGGCAGGCAGAGAGAGAGAGGAGGAAGCAGGCTCTCTGCCAAGCAGAGAGCCCAATGCAGGACTCCATCCCAGGACTCTGACCTGAGCCGAAGGCCGAGGCTTAACCCACTGAGCCACCCAGGTGCCCTTTAGGTTATTATATCTTAACTGGAATCACAGCTAAAGATCTAGATCAGTTCACTATTTTATCTGACCATCTGCTTCTCAATGAGGGGTTATATGTTAAAACCAGAAAGCTCCATGGACACAGGCCCATGACTATATGCTTTGCTGTGACGCGTGTTGTTCTATTAGGAGCCATGATGGTGAGGCACCACCACGGTGAGTGGGCCGTTCCACACACCCACCCTGGTGCTGGCAGAAGCGTTCTAGGTCGGAAATCCACATGCAAAGTCCATGTCTATTCTGGAAGGACAAGTTATTGCCCACCCGAGCTGGGAATCACGTCATACAAGCTGCTTGGCACAAGGTACTTGGATGTTCTGCTCACGGGACGATAGCTGCTGTGTCAGGACACGGTACTGTGGGCAGAGTAGGCACGCGACAGAAACAGGAGGCAGGCGCACCCTGGTGAGAGGCTTCCATGCTGTCAAGCCCATGCGTTGCTTCATCAAACATCAGGACATTTTGCTTGGCACCGGTGGGGAGAAAAGGTGGCTGGCAAAACAAGTCATCTTGTCTGCCTGGTTTTGCCAGCCTCCTCTGCAGAGATGCCCTCTGGTAGGCATTCACATTGTTTTCAAACCTGTGCCCGTTCTGCAAATCCTTCCATATACCTATTCTGTAGGCTTTCAACCCTGTGCATTCCAAGTTTCTGAATACAGTCGGCTCACTGGCCAAAGCTTGTGAACCATGGTGAGTGCATTCTCTATTGGGTTTCAGTCTAGAAAAAGTGGGCCCTACTTATACTGTTTAAAGTTCTGGCCTTGGGGAGAATTTACCTTCAACTCTGGTCATGTATGGACATCCCTATGTGATGCCACAATGTCATCACCATGGACTGATGCTACGATATCACAAAAACGATTACAACAAAGAAGAGTGATCAATACAATGATATTACTAGACTCGATTGCGATTTTTCTTCTGGAATCAACTGATGATAAGAAACTCTGTGTGAGGTCTTAGGATAGGAGGTACTAGGACTAAGTTCCATGAGACTCTGAGCAAGATGGTCATGCAATTTACTTTTGGTTCCACTACTTGATCATGCCCTATTCTCTTATCTGCCTTTTCCATGAGATGATGGGTTTTCTGCCACTCACTCTCAATCCCAAGGCTTGGTGACTGTGAGGATTCAACAGCAAGTGGGGAAATATGTTTAAAAAGCAGAATGTTTTTGAGTTGTTTTTTTTTTTTTTTTCCCCGAAACCCAACGTCTGCACTGTGACTCATTTTTTGGGAAGGGATGCCTCAGAGTCTCCATGCAGCATCTCTACCAGCCATGGATGTTTTAAGAGCCATTGCGGATGCTGGCTCGTAAGACTCCTGTGGGAGAGATTAGCCATGAGGGGACAAAAATCCTGTGTCTCAGAGTAACTGAGGCTGTCTCCCTTTTAGCCAAACATGCGTGACACATTTTTTTAACGGTACTACATTGATTTTTCTACAGTACAAATAATTTAAAATACCGGTTACCTAGTTATTTAGCCTTTACTGAGCTCATTAGATTGAGCGTTTGTTCGCAGCATGCAGTGACTCTGCGCGGACTCGGATGCAAATGATCTTTTCCTTCTACGCTGAAATGAACATGTCATGTACCTCAATAAATATTGAAATAATATGTTAAACATACATAATTAATGCACAAAAGTCTTGCAAAACAAAATTTATAAACAAAGCAATAGTAAAGCGAGGGTTTCTTAAAGAGCAAAATGTTTGCTTGCATCAGGCTTGGGTGAAAGGGGCAGGACGGTGCACTTAGCCACATGCTGCTTGGAGGAGGTGAAGTGAACAAAAGTACGCAGCCCGTGTCTGGACTGGAGATGGGAGGCGGTGATCTCCCTTCTTCCCAGATGAGACCTCGGAAGTAAACAGATAGGAAGCAAGGACAAAGCAATGGAAAGAGCTTCCGAAAATAAATAGAAAGAAAAAAGTGTATGCATGAGTTTGCTAGGGCAGCATTAAGAAAGTCCACAAACAATGACTTAATGAACACGAGTTTACTGTCCCCCAGTTTTTGGGGGGCAAAAGTCTAAAATCAAGGCAGAGCTTGTTCCTTCAGAGGCTGTGAGGGAGACACTGAGACAGGCCCCTCTCCAGATTTTTTGGTGGCTTGATGTCCCTTGGTTGGGCAGGGTGACTCCGGCCTTCACATGGTGTCTCTCTGCATGAAGTATGCGTGCCTTTCCCAAATGTCCCCTTTTCACTTCAGTCCTCTTGGATGAGGCCACGATAATGGCCTCATCTCCACCCCTGCAAACGCTCTTTCTGATCAGACTCCCAGGTACTGCGGATGAGAACGTCAGCATCTATTGGGAAACGCGCTTCAACCCGTAATAGCGAATCGCAGCCCCCGAGAGCACGGCTGAGCTTGGAACGGGGCCTTTACTGTGATGCTTCTGCTCCAGGCACGGTCAGACTCCTCCATTTGTCTGCTTTGACGTTCATCGTAGGCGTCTGTCCTGAAGTATCCAGGACTCCCTGCCTCCTTTCTTTCCCTGTGCTGGAGACATGGCCATCACATCAAACGCGTCTCCCGACAGTCTGTTCCTTGCTTGAGATGTTCATGGTGCTTCTGCGTTTTCGCTTCCTGTCCCTTTCCGCCCAGCCTCCCCTGCAGAACCGAAAACGTTTGCCTCCCTTCTGTCAGTTTAACTTGCTAAGGGTCAACAAAATGGGACACTCACCTCAGAATTGCTTCATTGTTGTTGGACAAGCTTGCTAGTTTAGAAAAGTTTCAGATTTTCGGAAAAACATTGTGCACCCAGCACAGACAGTTCCCGCAGCCCCAAACCCGACTTCTGCTCTAACTCACACCATGCATTAATTGTTCAGGACTGTTGTCACAGTCAGTGAACTACTTTGGATACATGATTTTTAACCAAAATCCATACTTTATTCATGGGTCCTGATGTCCTTTTTCTCTCCAGGGTCCCCTCCAGGTGATCATGTCACATTCAGTTGTCCTATCTCTCAGGGTCTTCCTGGTGGTGACAGTTTTGCAGACGCTCCTTGGTTTTGAGGACCGTGACAACTTTGAAGAGTAGTTCAGGCTGTTTGTAGATCTGTGCACCTTCCCCCTAAAATGGGACTCATCTGATGCATGACGGGCCTCTTTACCCACAGGGGTAAAGAGTGGTTCTCATCACATCTTATCAAGGTCACATGCTACCCACACAACGTACCACTGGTGATGTTACCCTTGACTACTGGCTGAGGGGACGTCGGTCAGGCTTCCTCACCGTGCACGTACTTCTTCCTTTCTATACTGCACTCTGTGGAAGTAAGTCACTCTAGATAGCTTGCCCATGAGGCAGGGACACCTAGGTCAGACCTCTCTGAGGGCAGAATGTCTATATACACGAGTTACAATTATTTTGCTCAGATTTATCTCTTTTCTTCCCCTTTTATATTTATTCAATTCTTTGTTTAGATTGGGTGTGGACTCAGATTTTAATTCCGTAAATGGGTGCTTACTTTGTTACTCAAGCTGTTCTTGCTTTGTACCTTGGGAGTTCTTTCATTTGGAACCTGTATTTGACAAGCTTCCATGAAGGGGTACATGTGCGTGTGTGTGCATGTGTGCATGTGTGTGCGTGTGTGTGTGTTGAGGTGTCCTAACTCTAGGGCAATGTAAAACGCTCTAGCTTCATCTTGCATATTTTCTGCTCAGTCTTAGAATCAGTCCTATCTCTTGGAGCCCTGTTCCTTTTATTGGAGAGTTGTGTTGGAAACCAAAGTCTGGGTGCTTGATGTGCCCTTCGTTCCTGTGATTTTTTTTAAAATATTTTATTTATTTGACAGAGAGAAATCACAACTAGGCAGAGAAGCAGGCAGAGAGAGAGGAGGAAGCAGGCACCCTGCGGAGCAGAGAGCCCGATGTGGGGCTCGATCCCCAGGACCCTGAGATCATGACCTGAGCCGAAGGCAGAGGCTTTAACCCACTGAGCCACCCAGGTGCCCCCCTATGATTTTTTTTGAGATTTTATTTATTTATTTGACAGAGATCATAAGTAGGCAGAGAGGCAGGCACAGACAGAGGGGGAAGTAGGCTTCCTGCTGAGCAGAGAGCCCGATGTGGGGCTCGATGCCAGGACCCTGGAATCATGACCCAAGCCGAAGGCAGAGTCTTTAACCCACTGAGCCATCCAGGCGCCCCTGTTCCCGTGATTTTGTTTCTAGGCCCTTCTGCTGATAGATCAAGGACATATATGTGTGTGTATATTGACACGGACGTGGCATCTCTATAAATATCTCTACACGTAGCCATGCGTCCATGTCCCGCTAGATTTGAGTGTGTGTTCCTTCTTCCAGCTGCAGCCCTTCACCACGTGGATCCCTCCTCCCCTTGCTTATCACCAGACTCCTGCTTGAACAGTGAGAAACCAACCATATAACATGCTTTAAATGCTTCCATAATTCTTAACTCCATAAGCGTCAACGGAAAAGCAGAAGACTGCTTATATATTTACATAAAAGACCAGCCCTAGAAGGATGTCTGGGAGCGCTGCCAGGCTAGATCAAAGAGGAAGCTAGGGACCTAGGGTCTAAGAGCAGCTGGGCTGTCCAGCAGCGTCCCTTGGTTGGCACCTGGGCCACAGAATCAAGGTAGATCCAGCCCTCAGTAAGTTCCTACAAAAAAGCTCCTTGTTACCATTTCTTGGAGTCAGAAGTCCCTGAGTTTGGAGAGAGGAAAGTGACATTTCTCGAAATATGGAAAATGGGTATCTTGTAGACGGTCTACTCAGTACGTTGTGAATAGACCCAGACCCTTCCCTGTAGCTATGCTTCTACTGTCTTAAGCGCAGAGAGAAGTGCCGAGCTTCACACACGACGGCAAACACGCACCAGCATAGACTTATTTTCCACATCTTCAAACTCCGAAGTTTATGGACGCAACCTATTCCCTCTAACTCTGCTTGAAACTAGATAGTTCTTTTCTGAGGTGGAAACTTTCCTCTAAGACCTTATCATATAGAACAATAGCAGTGAACTCACCCTAGCAGGTTCACCTCAGCGTGCCACCCAGACCACCGGTTCGCCTCATCAGGTAATCACCTGCCTGTGAGCTATCAGACACGATGCTCTGACGAGCTTGGATAACCATCCTCCCGCCTCTTACATTAGTTAGCTTACTTCCTGCCCCGCAACGCGAAAGCCAACACCACGCCATTTCTCCGTTTATTAGAGACACAACGCAAGTCCCAGACTTAGTGTTCCAGGATCTGGCTTCTTGAACCAGACAATGATGGACACGAGGGTTGCCTCAAAAGTTGCGGCACAGGCTAGGCTGTCCTGGGGCTACAGCTCGAGCCAAGGGGAGACACAGCACTGAGAGGGCAGTTGGGCTGTCCTCTCTGAGCAAAGGTATACAGAGAAAGCTCCCTCCCGCTCGGATTCCAGGTTCTGGTCCAAGATGCTGATGAGGGAAAGGGGGAAATTGCTTTGTCCTGATTGGTCGGAAGGACCTTGGACTGATCCGTGGATCTGGGCCTGCCACTCAGGCTGCTCACTGGTGCCTTTTGGAGCCTGGCTTCTCTGTGTTAAGCCCGACTTGCACATGGGGCCACATCCTGGTTCCTCCTGGTTCTGCTCTATTCTGCAGTTTAACCGTAGTGGCCAGTGGAAAGTGCTCCTGGAGACGCATGGCAGTTTTCACTTGGGGCTTGTTCCTATGGTTGCTAACCACCTCACAAGGATATCGTTTCTGGGTTAGTAAAGCTCTGCTCTAATGATTCCCCTATGTCTCCATGAAACACTGATTTCTCATTCATGGCTCTGTGACTTGCTGGGGCAGTTTTTCTCAGGCTGCAGATCAGATTCAAATCAGCTCCAGTTTCTACCACTTAGTTACTGGTATTAGCAATGTTCTAGGGCTTGTCATTGTCCAAGTCTCTAATGACTTCTTACTCTGGGTTTACAAAGTAATGCCTATTTCATGTGGCAGGAGGAAATATTATAGTTCTGTGATGGGTTCTGAGTCGATATTTCATACCGCACTTGTTTCTTCAAGTGTGGGACCGGAATGAAAGCCCACCCAGGAGTTTCCTCCGGTTTTGGTGGCAGTGACTTTCACTGAAGTCATGCTCTCTGCCTTCCAAGTGCTCTGGTGTGTCATCTACCTGAGGAATAATGACATTACAAAGACATGACCTTGAGCTGTGGCAGATGGAGGAGAAGCAGTGAGAACTAGTTTTTTGGTGAGTGGGCCACGGTCACAAAGCTTGCAAGGAGGACAGTGAGAACTTGCACCTGCCAAGGGCCACCCCTGTGTCTGCACTCTTTCCACCCCACCCACTGCTTCCTCCTGGAGGCCATTGTGTCACTAAGGTGGTAGCAGGAGGACAGGCAGACGGCTGAGATGCATCACTTGACATTTCCAACAAGAACAGCCATGTTCCCCAAGCACCTGCGTCTGAATAGAGTCTCTTGTGGCTAAGGGAAAATGATGGCTGGGTTGTGCTGGGTTCTTGCAGGGCCCTCTACTCGGCCGGCGATCCTGTGGTTGAAATATTTGTGGACGAGGGGAAGTATCATCTACCACACAAGCTCATGTTGATGTGAGTTAGAGAGAAACTCAGAGGAGCAAGTGTTTCTCATGAGTACTTCATGGGATGCCCTTAGGTTTCCAATTAATTATTTCGCAAAGCTTATGCATGGATTACAAGCATAAAGAAATTATTTACAAGATGTTTGCTATGGCAGAAAGTAGTGACCGTCCTAGCATAGACCCACTCACAGTTTAATTTAAATTATTCACAAAAGATTAATCTTGGGTAAAAGTTGTTGCCAAAATACCTTACTTGCTTCATAGCTTCGTGTCTGGGAGAGAGGCAAATCTATTGGGAATGTAATATTTGTAAGTCTTACGGCAACTGAAGCCAAAATGTTAAACTCGGCATTTTTTGTGTGAGGTCTAGCTGTGTTGGTTCACAGAGATCTATATGCTTGTTTAAATGTTTTATGATGGTTCATCATATAAATAGACCAAATATTTAAATCTGTTTCTTTAAGGAAAGGTGATTAGTTTGTTTGATTAATTAATTAGTATCAGAACCCCTGCAGAATATCTTGGTGTCCATGGGTTTTGTGAGCTTACCTTACTCAGTGCTTTCTCATTATTTTTGACTACAAGAACTTCCACAGACGCTTTTTCCATACTTTGAGATACAGTGAGATTAGGAAGACTCTAAGGAGCCTGGGCTTGAGAGAAAACCAGCCCGTGGGTCGGAGGGAGGCCACAAGAAGTGTCCCGGCTGGACATACTGGGGGAAGCTGCGTGCAGGTGCATGAGTGGGCCCACATGATGTAACGAGAGCTTACTGACTGAATGAATGGACGGATTGACAGTATGCTGCGACTGTGAGAGAGAGCTCAGGTGCTGCACCAGGGCCCCAAGTCGGGGAGAGACTGAGGTCAGCATCTTTGTAGTTGTCACAGGTCAAGCCGGTTCCGTGTGAACAAAGGTAGTGCTGGCCGTGAGATAGGACTTTCAGGACAGGACTTTGATCCTTGGGGAAATTTCACCCATAAAATCTTGCACCCAGTGACGGGTCCCTGGACTCAGTCCCCACACCGACAGGTGACTGCTGGGCACCTGCAGGGTGTTGTCGTGCAGGCTGCTCCTGGCTGGAAATCTGAGGTTCCTGCAACCCACCGCTTAGGTTTACTTGGCTACTGTGGCTCACAGAGCGGAGAAACATTTGGCACCCAGGTTACTGGTCTATTACACAAGGATGTAACTCAGGAACAGACAGATGAATGAGAGGCACAGGGCGACGTCTTGGGAAGGGGCGCAAACTTCCCTGCCCTCCCCAGGGCCTGCTCTCCCCAAATCTGCTCCTGTTCACCAACCTGGAAGCTCTCCAAACTCCTCCTTTGGGGTTTTTATGGGGTTTCATGACATGGGCATGATGGATTAAACAATTGGCCGTTGGTGATTGATTCAACCTTAGCCTTCTGCCCCTCTCAGGAGGTCACTGGGGTGGGACCGAAAGTCCAACCTTCTAATCACATGGCTCCTTCTCCTGGTAACCAGCACCCCCATCCTTAGGTGGGGTCCAAAGTTACCTCCTTAACATGATGGAAGGCAACTTTACTGCTCTCATCACTCAGGAGATTGCAGGGGCTTTAGGAGCTCCGTGTCGGAAGAGGTGATGGAGGTCAAACACATAAATTCTTACAACAAGTCACAGGATCCCACCCAGCGTTTAGGTTGTAAAGATTTGGGTACATGATGTCAGATGAAAACAAAGCTGAACCTAGGGGAGGAGAGCTTCTGCTCAAAGGGACTCTTGCAGTGAGAGGTCAGGTCTATTGCTGTTGGGAGACCGTTCGGACTCTGGGATCTGCGAGTGTCTCAGAAGCTAGGTGGGCAGGAATTATCTCTCCAGGGATGAATGGGCAAAGCTGCAGAGAACCAGGTGTGGGGGCATGGGGGCCTAGTGGATGATTGATCAAGGAATGCTCTTCCTTGGAGATCACAGTTCTTGGGAAGGGTTGCCGGCTGGCTCAGTCAGGATGGGTCCAAGCTCAGAGGCCTGCAGGAAGGAGGGATGTTTGCACAAGTCAGGTATCTTGTCCAGATTGGTCAGTGGGCACAGGGAGTTCCGTGAACCACTTAGGAGAGAATGGGACTTGGGGGGGTTGGGGTCTGAGCCCCTCACGGATAAAAAAGGAGGGTACCTGGGTCTTATTGAGCGCATTTGGAGCGCATTGTGAGCTGGTTCCTGACCACTGACCCACAGGCCCCCCCCCACACTTGAATCTGCCTGGTTTTCTAAATGAGGCTGGTGTGCTCTGGTTCTGGGGTGTAGAGGAACAACATGCACCCTAGGAACAGGTAGGCCTGGCCTGAAGGAATGGGTAGGACATGGGCAGGTAGGGTCATGCTGAAGGGGCCCAAAATCCTGACAGCACCGGGCCCGTTAGAGAGCTCTCTATAGGTGAGTTTCTTTCACTCTTGTACCATAAACTCTTTTTTTTGTTATTTATTATTATTTTCTTTTATTTGTTTATTTTCAATGTAACAGTGTTCATTGTTTTTACACCACACCCAGTGCTCCATGCAGTACGTGCCCTCCCTATTACCCACCACCTGGTTCCTCAACCTCCCACCCACCCCCCCGCCCCTTCAAAACCCTCTGGTTGTTTTTCAGAGTCCATTGTCTCTCATGGTTCATCTCCCCTTCCAGTTTCCCTCAACTCCCTTCTCCTCTCCACCTCCCCATGTCCACCGTGTTCTTTGTTATGCTCCACAAATAAGTGAGACCATATGATACTTGACTCTGTCTGCTTGCCTTATTTCACTCAGCATAATCTCTTCCTGTCCCATCCATGTTGCTACAAAAGTTGGGTATTCATCCTTTCTGATGGAGGCATAATACTCCATCGTGTATATGTACCACATCTTCCTTATCCATTCATCCATTGAAGGGCATCTTGGTTCTTTCCACAGTTTGGCGACCATGGCCATTGCTGCTATAAACATTGGGGTACAGATGGCTCTTCTTTTCACTACATCTGTATCTTTGGGGTAAATACCCAGCAGTGCAATTGCAGGGTCATAAGGAAGCTCTATTTTTAATTTCTTGAGGAATCTCCACACTGTTCTCCAAAGTGGCTGCACCAACTTGCATTCCCACCAACAGTGTAAGAGGGTTCCCCTTTCCCCACATCCTCTCCAACACACGTTGTTTCCTGTCTTGCTAATTTTGGCCATTCTAACTGGTGTCAGGTGGTATCTCAATGTAGTTTTAATTTGAATCTCCCTGATGGCTAGTGATGATAAACATTTTTTCATGTGTCTGATTAGCCATTTCTATGTCTCCATTGGAGAAGTGTCTGTTCATATCTTCTGCCCATTTTTTGATATGATTATCTATTTTGTGTGTGTTGAGTTTGAGGCGTTCTTTGTAGATCCTTGATATCAACCTTTTGTCTGTACTGTCATTTGCAAATATCTTCTCCCATTCCGTGGGTTGCCTTTTTGTATTGTTGACTGTTTCCTTTGCTGTGCAGAAGCTTTTGATCTTGATGAAGTCCCAAAAGTTCATTTTCGCTTTTGTTTCCTTGACCTTTGGAGACATATCTTGAAAGAAGTTGCTGTGGCTGATATTGAAGAGGTTACTGCCTATGTTCTCCTCTAGGATTCTGATGGATTCCTGTCTTATGTTGAGGTCTTTTGTCCATTTTGAGTTTATCTTTGTGTATGGTGTAAGAGAATGGTCGAGTTTCATTCTTCTACATATCGCTGTCCAGTTTTCCCAGCACCATTTATTGAAGAGACTGTCTTTTTTCCATTATATATTTTTTCCTGTTTTGTCAAAGATTATTTGACCATAGAGTTGAGGGTCCATATCTGGGCTCTCCACTCTGTTCCACTGGTCTATGTGTCTGTTTTTATGCCAGTACCACGCTGTCTTGGTGATCACAGCTTTGTAGTAAAGCTTGAAATCGGGTAACGTGATGCCGCCAGTTTTGTTTTTGTTTTTCAACATTTCCTTAGCAATTCGGGGTCTCTTCTGATTCCGTACAAATTTTAGGATTGTTTGCTCCAGCTCTTTGAAAAATACCGGTGGAATTTTGATCGGAATGGCATTAAAAGTATAGATTGCTCTAGGCAGTATAGACATTTTAACAATGTTTATTCTTCCAATCCAAGAGCATGGAACAGTCTTCCATCTTTTGTGTCTTCTTCAATTTCTTTCATGAGTGTTCTGTAGTTCCTCGAGTACAGGTCCTTTACCTCTTTGGTTAGGTTTATTCCCAGGTATCTTATGGTTCTTGGTGCTATAGTAAATGGAATCGATTCTCTAATTTCCCTTTCTGTATTTTCATTGTTAGTGTATAAGAAAGCCACTGATTTCTGTACATTGACTTTGTATCCTGCCACGTTACTGCATTACTGGAAAACTATAAACTCCCATAATTGAACCAGGAAGAAATTGACAACCTGAATAGACTGATATCTAGTAATGAGATTGAAGCAATGATCAAAAACCTCCCAAAATACAAGAGCCCAGGACCTGACGGATTCCCTGTGGAATTCTACCAAACTTTCAAAGAAGAAATAACACCAATTCTCCTGAAGCTGTTCCAAAAAATTGAAGCAGAAGGAAAACTTCCAGACTCTTTTTATGAAGCCAACATTACCCTGATCCCCAAACCAGGCAAAGACCCTACCAAAAAGGAGAATTTCTGACCAATATCACTGATGAATATGGATGCAAAGATTCTCAACAAGATCCTAGCAAACAGGATCCAGCAGCACATTAAAAGATTATCCACCATGACCAGGTGGGATTCATCCCTGGGTTACAAGTTTGGTTCAACATTCGCAAATCAATCAATGTGATAGAACAAATCAATAAGAGAAGAGAGAAGAATCACATGGTCCTCTCAATTGATGCAGAAAAAGCATTTGACAAAATCCAGCATCCGTTCCTGATTAAAATGCTTCAAAGTATAGGGATAGAGGGAACATTCCTGAACTTCATAAAGTCTACCTATGAAAGACCCACAGCAAATATCATCCTCAGTGGGAAAAGCTTGCAGCCTTCCCATTGAGATCAGGAACACGGCAAGGATGCCCACTCTCACCACTCTTGTTCAACATAGTATTAGAAGTCCTAGCAACGGCAATCAGACAACAAAGAGAAATAAAAGGTATCCAAATTGGCAAGGAAGAAGTCAAACTCTCTCTCTTCGCAGATGACATGATTCTTTATATGGAAAACCCCAAAGACTCCACCCCTAAACTACTAGAACTCATACAGCAATTCTGTACCATAAACTCTTAAATCAGAAAGTGCAAGCCCCATTGGGATGACAAGAATGGCTCTAGGTACCTCTCATGACCCAAGTCCAACTTGCCCCTGCATTTTCAGAAAGCAGGGTCTACGTGCCATTGTCCTGTATCAGAGACGTGGGACGTGTGTGTTCGTTCCCCCAGCCACTGTGCCTGCCCCTGATGCCCTCAAATGGCACGGCAACCTATTTAAACTCATACATAAAAATCCTCTGATGGCCTATCATAAAACAGTTTTAAAATCATTTACATCGTTATTTAACATTTAACAAACTACTAGAGTTCCTGTCAAACGACAGCAATGCAGTCGAGTCTGGTCACTATCAGTGGCAAACCCCTCCGGGCTCTACACTGAAGAAGCGTGTGTCCTCACAGATAAAGTTACTTTTAACATTATGCCTAAGAGCTTATCAGTCGTTTGTGGTTTAATTTTTTTTTCTCTTTCATGGAAGCTTTTAGAAGTTTCTTTCTTCTCCTCACCCCAACCCCTGATCTTCTTTGGTTTCTTTGCGATGTAACTGGATGCAGGTTTTTAGAACTCCAGCCTGCTGAGCTCTGACCACTCACCCAGTGCAAGTGAGCCTGCGCTCCAGCTCACGTGGGATCGCCCGTCCCTCTGATGGGAGGGGGCTTCTGAACCCTTGTCTCCCCCGGGCCTGCCTGTTCCCCATTCAGTGTCACTCGTACTCCCCAGGAGTGCTGGGGTGTCTCTGCTGCTCATTAACCACCGTTAGGATCGGTTTCATATTTTCTCTCTTTCTGACCCAGTGACTCAGGTTCAGGACGACGGCACTGCCCTTTGAATCTGTAACGAATCTGTTTCTACTTTCCATATATATCTTGTTGAAATTTTATTTTTCTTACTTCTAATTGGCTTAAAATATCTTTCTCTGCTTTCTTTGTATCAGCCTTTTTAAAAAAAATTATTTATTTATTCGACAGAGAGAGATCACAAGTAGAGAGGCAGGCAGAGAGAGAGAGAGAGAGGGAAGCAGGCTCCCTGCTAAGCAGAGAGCCCGACGCGGGACTCCATCCCAGGACCCCGAGATCACGACCCGAGCCGAAGGCAGCGGCTCAACCCACCGAGCCACCCAAAAATCATTCCTGTTATGGGTTTTTCAATGTCATTCCTTCATTTGGGACCTGTTCTTTCCCTGGGATGGCTGTTTCCCTTAGAAAGTGGAGCTCTAACTTCCGTGACATCGCTCCCACTCATGTGCACTGGAACTCTTGTTTCTAAGCTCCTCTCAAGTAATTATGTGTGTGTTGTGCATGGGGTATGTGAGATGTGTGTGTGTGAGTGTGTGTGTGCCTGTGTGCCTGTGTGGTGTGCGTGTAGTGTGTGTGCAGCCTGTGTAATTCCTCTCTCCTTGCTGCACAGAGAAGCTGCCACTGCATGGGTGCCCACTAGCAAGCCAACTCAGCCTGTGCTCACACCACGGGTCTCGTTCCACAGGGATGCTCCCCTCGTTCTGAGTGGGGACATGTACTTTTCCTGTACGTTGTAAGTGGAACAGGAGAGAGAGGAGTGGGGAAGTCACCTGAGTCCTTGAAGTGTCTTCTGACCAGATGCCTCCTTTTCTTGGTGCAGGTTGTGCTTGACGCCTAGTGGCCTAGTTCACCTTTCATAAGTCACTGTCCTGACACCAAACAGAAATAGCTAGCTGGCATCTGCCAGATGACCACTTTCCGAAATTAAGCCCAACAGGGACAGCCCTGCAGGATCCCGCCAAGGGCAGGACTTCAATCATAATCAGATTGTTAATGTGGCTGTTTGCTCTACTTAGTTATTAATGAAAACAAGGCTGACTCTGTCTGGAAGACTTGGCAGGATGGTTTTCAGTAAGAAGATGGAGTGAAGACTCATACTTAGTGGCCTAACTTGCTAGAAACTGAATATTTTGAAAACCGAAGAACGGTCTGTTTTCCTACCTGAATGTCCTCCTCTTGCAGACAAAACTAAAGAAGATCCTGCCAGGAGCAAAATGAGTATTCTCTCTTGAAGGGAGCACCAGGCAAGCTTTCTCTCTCCATCAATAGACCGCTTATCTTGAGGAATGGATAAACGTTGAAACATCGATAGGACTCCAGGTTATTTATGGAAACATGCATTCACTTGAGACGTTCAAATGAGAGTGGAGTAGATGTGTTTTCTACTCAGTTTATGAATAGACTGTCCCTGTTGAGCTGCCCCCCTGTGTCGACAGTGCTCATCTCTGCTGCTCAAACGCTGACTAGTGGGCCTTTGTCAGGATCCGTGACATGGGCAGTGCAGGAAGCCTGGAGGACATTCCTACCATGCATGTCATCTTGAGTCATCAGCCACACAGCCCTGCCTTTTTTGGTGACCTCAGGCTTTTTCCTGGCTCACCTCCTTCTTATTCCTACAACTTCTATGAACAGAGAGGGGTTTTTGAAATATTTTATTTGTTTGACACACAGAGAGATAGTGAGAGAGTGAGCGAGCGCACAAGCAGGGGGGAGCGGCAGGCAGGCAGGGAGAGGGAGAGGGAGAGGGAGAAGCAGACTCCCCACCGAGCAAGAAGTCCAACGTGGGGCTCAATCCCTGGACCCTGAGATCATGACCTGAGCCTAAGGCAGACTTAACTGATGGAGCCTCCCAGGCACCTTGTGAACACAGAATTTTAAATACAATTGTCCTTGAACCACGAGGCAGTTGGGATGCCAACCCCAATGAGTAGAAACTTCATACCTTTTGACTCCCCCAAAACTTAACTACTAATTACTCCTAATAGCCAGAACTATGGGCCAGAAGCCTAGCCAATAAGATAAACAGTCACATAACACAACTTTGTGTTAGGTATATTATGCACTGTGTTCTCACAAGGAAGTTAGCTAGGAAAAGAGAATGTTATGAAGAAAATCATATGGAAGAGAAAATTCATTCACGGTCCTGTCCTGTGGTTACTGAAAAAAATCCAAGTACAAGAGGAGCCCGGCCGCTGATGCCATATTGTTCACGGGTCAGCGGTATCTCAGACCCCGTCTTAGGATAGCCTGTGTTGTTCGTGTCAGGCAGTGTGGCAAAACGGATAGGCAGCCAAAATTCACAGTGCGTGCCGGTTCACCTCACTTTTTTTTTTAAAGATTTTATTTATTTATTTGACAGAGAGAGATCACAAGTAGACAGAGAGGCAGGCAGAGAGAGAGGGAGAGAAGCAGGCTCCCTGCTGAGCAGAGAGCCCGATGCGGGACTCGATCCCAGGACCCTGAGATCATGACCTGAGCCGAAGGCAGTGGCTTAACCCACTGAGCCACCCAGGCTCCCTCACCTCACTTCTTAAGAAGCGCGGTGGTGGCACCATTTGAGACAAGAGCTATTTTAAAGTAAATAAATGTTCATTGATCACTTTACATGACAGTGAGCATGCGTGCTATGCAAACAAGTCCTAGAGGGGACCAAAAGCCTAAAATCCAACAAAAATGTGTTTACATACCATGGGCCCAGTTGGCAGAGGCTTTGAGACAAGGAATCCACACATTTCACCCTTAGGGCCCAGGGATGGGTCTGGGTGTGGGGACGAGGAGGCAATGATGGTTTTCTGGGAGTAGAGTCTGAACCCCCAGGGCAGCAGACCTCACTCCCTGTGTTCTTCTTCAGTCCTTATTGACTGGTTGTTTTCCAAGACATGCGTATGATTTGATGTCATTAGAGTTGAGAGGACCTGTACCGCCTGGTCTCGCTTTTAGTATTAAATTTTAGGTGTTGTTTCCTTCCTCATCTTTCTCCCTGGCCTTGTTCCTACCTTAGGGATCTTCATTCTCCTGATACTTAAAGGCCAGCTGTGCTTACAAAAATCCATGCTTTACTTGGCTGATTACTGTGTTTCAGATATTTTCAGATCATTTCATGTACCTGTAGCTTCTTTGGTTATTGTCTCTTTTTTTGGCGGGGGGGTTTGGCTGATGAGTGAGATTTGCCTGGTTCTGTTGTTCTTGGGCATTATACAGAATGCCTCTGATTTCTCTGAGACCTGTGCCGTCGCAGTGGGGGGAGAGCAGTTTTCTACGGTCTCTCTCATAAAGAAAACTGATCTCAACAATGATGACGGATGGGAGTGACTCTGTGGAATTCCAGCAAAGACATTCCACCCCTACATTGGAAACACACACACACACACACACACACACACACACACACACACCACAAAACAAAGATAAACCCAAGGCTGGACACATTGAAGAGGGTAAGAACATTTTCCTTTTATCCCTGTCACCCCTCCTTCAAGGCAGCACAGCTCAGTGCCAACAGTGACTTTCTTATGGTGGAAAACAAGCGTGTGAGTGTCCACCTGTGTGGGACTGTGCCCCATCCAGATTACAGAGCTGTGCTCTGCCACTGGGTCACGGGGAGTGAGGGGAAAGCAGCATCTCAGGTGCAGAGGACATCAAAGGGATGTGGATCCTACTAACTGCTTTGCAGGCTTCATCAGGAAGCCTGAGCATAAGCTGCTGGGGCAGCTCAAATGCAGATCCCCCCAAATGCTCTGCATGCCTCACCCACACACACCTCCACCCCATGTGTGCACCCCTGACGGTGCTGATCATGAGCTTTCCCGGGTACTGGTCCAACTCTGAGGGACTGGTAGAAAACACGTAGAGTTAGCCATTTCGCATCATCCTAGAGAAAGCAAATGGGAGGCTGTCAGCACCCAGCCTGGATTTGTACCATTGAGGGAAGGCATACAATCTTAAGAAATCCCCCCCCAGAGGGAAAATGAAGTGTAGAACAGATATATCTACACAAAAAAGATGAGAAAGCCCCAGAATCCCTAGCAGAACTGACAGAAGGTCTCTCTTGAGTCAGTCAGTAAGGACTGGAGGAGGAGGCCACTTCTTTAGATGTGAAGACAGCAACACAAGACTTGAACGAAAAATCAAGGGAACATGATGCCGCAAAAGGAACATGATGACTTTCCTGTGACAGACCCGAAAGAAGCGGAGAATTCCTTGATGCCAAACACATTCAAGGATACTCCAAAAAAAGAAAACCATAGGCCCAAGGTAGATGCAAGGATTCTCAACAACATATAGTAAACCAATTCAATAGCTTATTACAAGACTCATAGAGCATGATCAAGTGGAATTTATCCCTAAAATGCAAGAATGGTTTGACATAAGCACATCATTAAATATAATGCACCATATTAACAGATCGAAAGATAAAAAGCATATGATCATTTCTGTAGAATCAGGAAAAGCATTTGACAAAATTCAAATGATTTATGATAACTCTTAGCATATGGAAGATGGAAGGAACGTGTATCAGCACGATGAAGGCTATGTATAACATGCCCACAGATAACATCATACTCAACCAGGAAAGTTTGAAAGCTTTTCCTCTGAGATCAAGAATAAGACGGGGTATCTTCTCTTAGCACTTGTGTTCAACAAAGTACTGGAAGTCTTACCCAGAGCAATTAGGCAAGAAAAAGAAATGAAGACATCTAACTAAGAAAAAAATAAAAAGAAGTAAAATTGTCTGTCTACAGATGACATATTCTCTTATAGAGAAAATGTTAGGAAGGAAAAAATGAAACAAGATGGGATAGGGAGGGAGACAAACCAAAAAAGACTCTTAATCTCACAAAACAAACTGAGGGTTGCTGGGGGGTGAGGGGTAGGGGGAGGGTGGTTGGGTTATGAACATTGGAGAGGGTTATGTGCTACGGTGAGTGCTGAGAAATTTGTAAGACTGATGATTCACAGACCTGTACCCCTGGGGTAAACAATACACTATATATTAATAAAAATTATTAAAAAAATAAAAAATAATAAAATGTTAAAGATTCTACAAAAAAATAAAATCCCTGTTAGAACTAAATCAGAGTTCGGTGAAGTTTCAGAGTATGTATAAAAGCAGCATACAAAAATCAGTTGTGTTTCTATACACTGACAACAAACTCTCTGAAAGGAAATAAATATTCCATTTATGATACTACTGGAAAAGTAAAAATATAGGAGTAAATTTTACCAGAGAGAGGAAAGATCTGTACATGGGAAACAAGAAATTGATGAAAGAAATGGAGGAAGACACAAATAAATAGAAAGGCATCCTGTGTTCATGGATTAGAACTATTAACATTTAATATGTTCTTACTACCCAAAGCCATCTACGAATTTAGTGCAAACCCTATCAAAATTCCAATGGTGATTTCCATAGAAATAGAACAAGCAACCCTAAAATTCATATGGAAAAACAAAAGACCTTAAATAACAAAACACTGTTGAGAATGAGCAATGCTGAAGGGACCGCACTCTCTGATTTCAGTTCTATTACAAAGCTGCAGTGATCAGAACAGTATGGTATTGGCATAAAAACAGATACCTAGAAGAAAGGAGCAGAAGGGAGAGCCCAGAAATAAACCCGCACATATATGGTCAACTCATATCTGACTATGAAACTAAGAATACTCAATGGGAAAAAAGATGGCGTCCTCAGTCAATGGTGTTGAGAAAACTGGAGAGTCACATGTTAAAAAAGACATTGGATCATTACGTCACATGACTCATAAAAATGTACTTGAAGTGGATTAAATAAAAATGTAACGACTGAAACCTTAGAGCTCCTCGACGAAAACAAAGGGAAAAGGTGCTTGACATTGGCCTTGGCAATGATCTTTTGGACCTGAGTCTTTTGGACAAAAAAACAAGCGGACTACATCACCTAAAAAGCTTCTGCACAGCAAAGTAAATGATCAGCACAATGAAGAGGCAGTCTATGAATGGGAAAAAATATTTGCAAGCCATGTATCTGATAAGAGATTAATACCCAGGGCGCCTGGGTGGCTCAGTCATTAATCGTCTGCCTTCAGCTCAGGTCATGATCCCAAGGTCCTGGGATCGAGCCCCACATGGGGCTCCCTGCTCAGTGGGGAGTCTGCTTCTGCCTCTCTCTCTGCCTGCTGCTCTGCCTACTTGGACTCTCTATCTCTCTCTCTGTCAAATAAATAAATAAATAAATAAATAAATAAATATTTTTTTAAAAAGAGATTAACATCTATAATATATAAGTAATACTTATAACTCAACAGCAAAAAAAAAAAGTGAATAATCTGATTAAAAATGGACAAGGTACCTCAATAGAAAGTTTTCTAAAGATTTCACACAACTGGACAACAGACATATCAAAAGGTACTTAACACCACTAATCACCAGGGAAATGGGACTCAAAACTATAAGTTGACATCACTTCACACCTGTTAGGATGGCCATTATCAAAAAGTTAAGAGATAGCAGGTAGTGGCAAGAATATGGAGAAGGGGGAAGCCTCGTGTACTCTTGGGGAACGCAAACGGGGGTAGCCACTAGGAAAAACAATATGGCAGTTCCTCAAGAAGTTGAAAATAGAGCTCCCCTGTGATCCAGCAGCCCACTTTGGGTATGTAGCCGAAAGAAGTGATATCACTATCTGCACCCCAAGCTCATTGCGGTATTGTTCACAAACACAACATGAAAACAACGTAAGTGTCCAGTGATAGATGAATGGATAACGAGAGTGTGTTATAGAAATACAAAGGAATATTATTTAGCCATAAAGGAGAAGGAAATCCTGTCATTTGTGATAACATGGATGAAACTTGAGGGCATTACGTTAGATGAAGTAAATCACACAGAGAAAGACAATTATTGTATGGTCTCGCATACATGTGAATCTAAAAAAGCTGGGCTCAGAAACAAAGATGGGATTGGCAGTTGCCAGGGGCTGGGGATAGGAGGTGGGCCACAGGAGAAGAGGTTAATCCAAGGGTACAAACTTCTCATTATGTAATTCTGGGGATTTGATGTGCAGCCTGGTGACCATAGTTAACAATGCTGTCTTGTATACTTGAAATTTGCTAGGAGAGTAGATCTTTAATGTTCTTATCAGACACACACAATATAAAGACCGTGATGTAGGTGACATAACTCACCTTAGGTCAGAAAGGATGGTGTGTTAACTCACTTGATTATGGTGATCACTTCACAACGTATACGTGTATCAAATCACTGCATTGTGCCCCTTAAACTTCCACGGTTATGGCCCATCGTAACTCAGTAAAACCAGGAGCGGGAGACACCTTGGCCCTGTGAGAACACTGCTCCACACAGAGGATGGCCCTTCCTGAGTGAGGACGATGCTTGTCTTTTTCAAAGTAGGGTCCTCACTTGGACTTGAAAGCTCTGCATTGAAGTTCAGCATCTGGATGAGGAGTCACAAACTGTGGCTTGTTCTACTCCAGAAAGGATGAGCCAGATGTCTTCGGAGTCTAAGGTAGCTTAAAATAGCTTCCTGTCTCCGGCAGTTGGGACTTTGGTGTTGCTTATCATTTGCAGACTATCAGGATGCTGCATCAACCTGGCATCTGTAAGAAGTGACTCGGGCATTAGCAATGGGGAATCTTAGGGCCCTGACATTCTCGCCCATCATGTGACTCCTCCTCAATGTGAGCCAGACTCAACATATCAGAAACCAATTCTAAATGCAGCTGCAAGGTTGTATCTCAGTACCGTGTTCCATGTTCCACCCACACAGAACCGAAATAGCACCACAGATGGCATTAACGGATGGTGCGGATTTCACCAATTGTGTTGGGTTCAGTTTGACTTGCGTTCCCACCTGACCAGCAAAACCAAACCGGGTTGTGCTGTTCTCCATGTGGTGTAGGGTCCTGCTTGGGCACCGTGTGACAGAAAATTCTTCCCATGATGATCCTGCCATCTATGTGCATACAGCTCCCCCGGAAGCAGGATGTCGCCATGTTGGTCCCGATGGCTTACTTTTCCCCAGTGGTTCTTAAATGAGGCCAAAACCACATGGCCCAACTAACCACCCTGTCCTAACCTGCTGATGTGTCCTGTGTCCTGCTCGTGCATGCAAGGACAAGCCCTGTCCCACGGATGTGGGGAAAAAAATCAGTGGTGCAAGCAGCAAACCAACCCGTGTCATTAGTTTTAGCCTCTCTTGGGTTGTTCTCAAACCTGATCTTGGGACACTCTTTGAGAATATGTGAGTGTTTTAGATTGTTTCATGGTCAGCATCCTTTTTTCCAGTCTCTACGTTGCAAAAAACCATGTTTTTGTCAGCGTGTATGCTTGCAAATAAATTGAATTAGCAATTGCACTACTGGGTATTTACCCTAAAGATACTAACATAGTGATCCGAAGGGGCACGTGTACCCGAATGTTTATAGCAGCAATGTCTACAATAGCCAGACTATGGAAAGAACCTAGATGTCCATCAACAGATGAATGGATCAAGAAGATGTGGTATATATACACAATGGAATACTATGCAGCCATCAAAAGAAATGAAATCTTGCCATTTGCGACGACGTGGATGGAACTAGAGCGTATCATGCTTAGTGAAATAAGTCAATCGGAGAAAGACAACTATCATATGATCTCCCTGATATGAGGACATGGAGAAGCAACATGGGGGGGAGGGGGATAGGAGAAGAATAAATGAAACAAGATGGGATTGGGAGGGAGACAAACCATAAATGACTCTTAATCTCACAAAACAAACTGGGGGTTGCTGGGGGGAGGTGGGATTGGGAGAGGGGGAGCGGGCTATGGACATTGGGGAGGGGAGGCGAACCATAAGAGACTATGGACTCTGAAAAACAACCTGAGGGTTTTGAAGGGTCAGGGGTGGGAGGTTGGGGGAACAGGTGGTGGGTGATGGGGAGGGCACGTTTTGCATGGAGCACTGGGTGTTGTGCAAAAAGAATGAATACTGTTACGCTGAAAAAATTAATAAAAGGGGGAAAAAAAAAATGCTTTCAAGAAAGTTACCAAGAAACTGCTAGAAAAAAAAAAAAAAAAAAAAAAAAAAGAAGGGATGTTCTGAGACTTGGGAGACCAGGTCATCAGAAGCTGTGTAGCTTCCACAAAGGACTCTTGAAATACTTGGTCTTGAGACACTCCCTCTTGCCACCCACCTGCCACGCTACAAGAAGCCCAACCCAGGTGGTGAATCCACGTGGGGGCACCCCAGTCCACAGTCCCAGTCAGCCGTGTAAGGGAGTCTTCCTGCTCAGTGAGCCCCCCTGAGCCTCAAGGACTCCAGTCTGGCGACCATCCAACTGCAGCCATGGGGAGACTCGAAGCAAGAACCACCCAACTGAGTCCTGTCAACCCCCAGAGCCATGAGAAATAATAAATTGTATTTAAAAAAAAAAAAAAAAAAAAAATGGAAGGGTAATTGCAAAGCTGCAGACTGTGCAACTTAGGGCGAGCCCCATCTTCTGGGTAAGCCTTGCACTCCTGACTTCTAAAAGGACATTTATGGTATCTCTGCGTGTGGTTGGGAGGACTGAATGAGACCTTGGCCAATGGCTGTGCCAAGCAAAACACTCAACTGCTTTAAAGGAAATGTAAATTCAGGTGATGACTTTTTTAGCTTAAGATATTACAGTCATAAATGATTATGGCTTGCCTTCAGAATTGTGCTTTTGTACAGAGTTTTTACCATTAAGATGGAAAAAAGAATGCATGGTAGTCAGTTCTATTTACAAAATAGATGTCCATAGAAGTACAATTTGTGGACACTTGTAATTGTTCTATTCCATTTCCATTGCTTCTAACCTAAGATCTTAAAAATTCAAAAAAAATATATACACATATATACACTCATATGGGTATATGTATGTATAAACTGAATATATATACTATACATCATGTATATGTGTATAGATCTCTCTCATTCTGTTTCTCTTTTTCTACACACACACACACACACTGTGCATATGATAAAACCTGTGAGTTTTGTGTTAGATAATCCCAAGACCTAAAATAATAAAATGAAACCCAATAATACACAAAGCAAAATTGTCCTGCTTTTATTTCCCAGTGGAAGTCTTGATGAGTTTCCCAGAGAAAGGGTCCGGCATACTTGGAAATGAAATAACCTCCCCCTCCCCGAGAGTTCTCAATTATGGGAAGTTTGAATATAAACTGAAGTGCACTTTCAATTTTATAAATCAAAGCTTTCAGAGCTTTGCCTCGTCAAATCCTTGAAAATTAAAGTGTGTTTAACATATTCTAGTGGAATCTCTAAAAGTATAATCTGTGGAAAGCAAATAATGTGGTTCGTATGAGATCAGAGGCATATGCTTTATGTTCTGCCTCTATCCCTGACTGATGACCCCAGGGAGCTGCACAGAGACCTTCAAGAACCTGCTCCAGGGGGGCGCCTGGGTGGCTCAGTTGGGTAACCTCTGCCTTCGGCTCAGGTCATGATCCCAGGATCCTGGGATCCAGTTTGTAGTCGGGCTCCCTGCTCAGCAGGGAACCTGCTTCTCCCTCTCCCTCTGCCCGCCTCTCTGCCTACTTGTTCTCTCTCTCTCTCTCCTTATCTCTCTCTGTCTCTCACTCTCTGTGTCAAATAAATAAATAAAATCTTAAGGAAAGAAAAAAAAAGCCTGCTTTAGGGGACAGAGGGCCCATGCAGGGGGTCCATCCCTCTGGATTCACTCTGGCTGCTCCCAGCAGTGACTGAGCATGCCTAGGGTGAGAGAATGGGCTCCTTCTGGTCCAGATGGGGCTCCTCTAACATTATAACTACATTTAACATCTGTAGCACTTTGTCATAATATGCTGGATCAGGTGTGTGTGTGTCTGTGTGTGTGTACATACATGTTGTATGTATGTGTGTCATCTCAGCATCTCTTTCAGGATTCATTTTTATTATTATTTTTTTTTCCTTTTTTTTCCCCTTTTTATTAATTTTTTCAGCGTAACAGTATTCATTCTTTTTGCACAACACCCAGTGCTCCATGCAAAACGTGCCCTCCCCATCACCCACCACCTGTTCCCCCAACCTCCCACCCCTGACCCTTCAAAACCCTCAGGTTGTTTTTCAGAGTCCATAGTCTCTTATGGTTCGCCTCCGTTTAATTTAATTTTTTCAGTGTTCCAAGATTCATTGTTTATGCACCACACCCAGTGCTCCATGCAATACATGCTCTCCTTAATACCCACCTCCAAGCTCACCCAGCCTCCCACCCCCCTTCTCTGAAACCCTCAGTTTGTTTCTCAGAGCCCACAGTCTCTCATGGTTCATCTCCCCCTCCAATTTCCCCCAATTCACTTTTCCTTTCCTTCTCCTAGTGTCCTCCATGTTATTCCTTGTGCTCCACAAGTAAGTGAAAACCGTATGATACTTGACTGTCTCTGCTCCACTTATTTCACTCAACACAATCTCCTCCAGTCCCATATCCATGTTGATATAAAAGTTGGGTATTCATCCTTTCTGATGGAGGTGTAATATTCCATTGTATATATGGTCCATATCTTTATCCATTCATCTGTTGATAAAAAGCTTCTGTGCAATTAGGGAAACAGTCAACAAAACAAAGTGGCATCCCATGGAATGGGAGAAGATATTTGCAAATGAAACTACAGACAAAGGGCTGATATCCAAGATCTATAAAGAACTCCTGAAACTCAACACACACAAAACAGATAATCATATCAAAAAATGGGCAGAAGACATGAACAGACACTTCTCCAAAGAAAACATGCAAATGGCTATCAGACACATGAAAAAAAAAATGTTCATCATCACTAGCCATCAGGGAGATTCAAATTAAAACCACATTGAGATACCACCTGACACCAGCTAGAATGGCCAAAATTAGCAAGACAGGAAACATGTGTTGGAGAGGATGTGGAGGAAGGGGAACTCTCTTACACTGTTGGTGGGAATGCAAGTTGGTGCAACCAATTTGGAGAACAGTGTGGAGATCCCTTAAGAAACTAAAAATAGAGCTTCCCTATGACCCTGCAATTGCATTGCTGGGTATTTACCCCAAAGATACAGATGTAGTGAAAAGAAGGGCCATCTGTACCTCAATGTTCATAACAGCGATGGCCACAGTTGCCAAACTGTGGAAAGAGCCAAGATGCCCTTCATCAGGATTCATTTTTAATTAACATGCTCCCCCCAAAAGCCTCTGATACAGATATTCCTTACCTTCAGAAAACTGTGTGGAAATGAATCCGACAGAGCAGGAGGCTGGTGATTATTTGCATGAGGGGGTTCTTTCCTGGAGGGTCTCTAGAAGCTAGACTTCTAAGGAGGCCCCTCATTCCTTCAGAAAGGTAGGTACGCCCCTGAGTAGGGCAGGCCTGTGGCTTGCTTCTTAACGATTGTATACGGCGAGGGTCAGTTCTGGGATTATATGGCATTTGTGAAGGCTATCCTAGCCGGCTAGCTGTGGAGAAGTTGTTCTCTGCTTGTTGAAGGGATGAGCCACTGTGACACAGTGGGGGAAGGCAGCCTCTGGTAGCCAGGGAGAAGCCAAGGCTTCAGTCCTACCACGTTATGGAAGGAATTCTGCCAACACCCTTAGGGAGCAGGGAAGTGGATTCTTGCATGGCTGAGCTCCAGATGAGAAGTCATCCCTGGCCAACACATCCCTCGTCCCTTGGGAGACCATGAGTAGGGGCCCAAGTTCATGAGCCATCTTTCGGCTCCTGACCCACAGGAACTGTGGACCTACACGGTTGCCTTCTTGTGTATGTTAAAACATGCTAAGAGGAAAAATCCCACATTGAATGTTCTTGCCATATTAAAAGCATACATACAAAAGAACACAAGAAAGTTTTTTTGGAAGATATGGATTCTTTAACACCGTAGTCATGGTGATAGCATTCAGGTGTATGCACAGCTCCAAAATTGTCAAGATGTATAAAATAAGGTGTGCAAATTCTCATGTCAATTATACTCAACAAAGCTAAGAAAATATAAAAAAGAGAAGTAAAATGTTGTCTTAAGCTGTTCAGGTGGTGACAGCTTGTCTCACTGAGATAGGCTCTAATCTGCACTCACAGATGAGGGGAATGGTCTCTTCTTTCCTTCTTTCAGGAGTAGGCCCTGTGTAGTAAGGTGATATAAATGTCAGATATTGTAGATGATTTTGTAGTTTCAGGGAGCATTTGGTTGATATTCAGACAAACTGACTGCACTCCGGTACATACTAATTTTAATAAACTAGGAGCTGGGCCCATTGAGCATGTGTTGCAATAAACACAGCCCATTTGGAACAATTCATGGGCCCCAGTCCCCACCAATGAACCTGTGTATCTCTCTTGCTCTTTACTTATGGAAAAGAAAGCAGGAATGTGAGCAGGTAGGCTGGAGGTTAGGGACATCAGGAATATCAGTCTTGGACAGTTAGCTTGGATGTCTCTGTGATTTTAAATACACAGCTTTAAGTGAGAGAGCAAGGAAATTTTAAGGCACTTAATTGAGGCAATAATTATCCTAGATGGCTTTTCTGTATTAAGTTATATTTCATATATTTTATAGTCTATAAAGCTTTTCAGTGTAGTTTAGGAAAAAAATAGGCTTTATTATAATTAAGCCCCAGTATATTTCTGATGTCAGGAACTTCAAAATGCACATTCTAGAATGAAATATGCATTATTCCCTGCTTGGGTATGGTTCTGGATTTCATGCTGATTTTCTTCTGTTATTTAAAGAGAAGTGACAGAATGTGTGATTGGCTGTCCTAACATTTAATGGTGCCAGCACGATTTGCCCCAGTGATAAGAGACCTAAGGATGGTCAACAGACGACTCCCTCCTTCATGTTCAGTGGTTACACTCTCAGCATCCAGGGAGTGTCTGGAATTTATTGACAAGTGAAGAATCAAGGAGTATTTTGATAACCAATCTCCAATATTGCTGAATTTGGTTTCTTCTCTGAGGACAAAACTCAGCTACAACAACACGCAGAAATGAGGACAATTGTATTTTATTCACCAACATTCATTTTACAAGAAACTTCTCAAAATACCCTTTTTAAAGATGAGATGTACCACTGTGTCTCCAGAACATTCTCCCGTCACTCCAGTGACATCAGAGCTAGAGAGGAAGTCCCTTGCTGCCGAGGAAGACAGGGGGCCCCTGACAGCCACAGGAGGGTCTGCTCTGAGGTTCAGCTGCCTGTCAAGGAGTCAAGGAGTCAAGGAGGAATGCGCTGTTTGCCCTGGATGGGACCATTTGGGGAAGACACACTCCTATCCCATGTTCCTTGCCCAGGACAAATCTGACAACAATCCATTTCCAGAGTCAGACCCTGCATGGTTTTATGAGGGAGAGGTCCCCTTGGGTAAAATACATAAGAATATATACTCTAATCACACCACATTCTCAAACTGCAAAATTCTTTGCATTGAAGCACCCATGTGTACTCAAAAAAAAAAAAAAAAAAAATCACAGGCTTTCTCTATTTGGTCCTTACTTCCAACTGGAAAGTTTAAAATAGCATACCAGAAGGTTGGTGTTGAGGTTTATTTATTGATTGTTTATTTATTCTTTTATTTTTATTAGCATATTACGTATTATTTGTTTCAGGGGTACAGGAGTGTGGATCATCAGTCTTACACAGTTCATAGCACTCACCATAGCACACACCCTCCCCAGTGTCCATCACCCAGCCACCCTGTCCCTCCCTCCACCCAGCAGTCCTCAGTTTGTTTCCTGAGATTAAGAGTCTCTTATGGTTTGTCTCCCTCTCTGGTCTTGTCTTGTTTCACTGTTTTTTGTCTTTAAATAATCTTGGTGGTTGTTTGCCATTTGTCCTGGAAGGCTACCCTGCATGAACTGTGTCCATAGGCTCGGCTTGCTCTCTGCCCACCATTTGTTTTCATGCAGGGAGGACGACTGGATCACTCCAGGAGGAGGGAGCAGGGGTAAGTCAGTGTGTTTATCCTGACACCGTCCCCCTGACACACCCAGGGCTGTCACAGGCTGTGACTCACCACCCAAGGTCTCCACTTTTGTCATGGTCTTTTTTCCATGGGATTGTGTCTGGGATGCTCTCGCCCCTCCAGAAAAAGGCACTCCCCAATGGGAGAATCCCACATCCTGCCCACACCTCTGTAAATAGTCCTTTTAAGCACGGTTCTTCAAACCACACCATTGAAAATGCCATCAATTGGTGCCAAAACGTTAACAGATGTGTTACCTATTATCTCACAGAAAACCTGCAAGGTGGGGAGGTGGCCACTTGTGCTTGTCTCTGACCAACAGAATGAAGTAGGGGCGCGGAGGTCAGACCAGCTTACCTGAGATCCGAGAACTAGGAACTGGGAAGGCTGGCTGGGCATGGGGTCTCCTGCACCCCAGGGTCCCTCTCACATGGTGCTTTCGGCTGCAGCTCGGCTCCCACACTGAAGTCAGAGTTCCAAGTTAGCATCATTAAAAAAAAAAATAGATGTCAAGAATGTTCTTACATTATGTGCTTACATTTATTCTCTTATTATGAAACACCATAAGCTCATTGACAAAGGGCACAGCATTCATTTAAAATTAATAGATAGCACCATGGAAATTGGAAGTCTGGCTTCGAGCTGGTGTGATTAATTGTTCTAGTCATGACTAGAATAAGTGTGTACACTAATGAGCTAGCTGGGCACACTCCCAGTGGCATTACCATTGGATACCCACAACTAAGGACACCCCTACGGAATGACTTAGAGCAGTCCGTCATTCCCCCGGTTTCCCCTTTCAGGGGGTTGGAAATCTCAGGACAGCAGAAATGTGGAAGCTGATTCTGTTGGTCCAGCACCTGTACCAGGTGACAGGTGAGCACAGTTTCATCCCTCTTGCTCTTTCCACACACGAGCTGCTCAGAGAAGGAGAAAAGGTGTACGCTTCTACATCTAAAAGGTGTTTACTTTTAAGAGTCAGCTTTGGATTACATTGCTAGTGCAAATTATAGAGACTTGCTGAATTTACTATATAAAATCAGAATGCTACAGCTAGCAAAGGAATCATTAACACGATCGTCAATCATGTACTACGCACCAGCCCCCGTGCTGTGAAAATCAGGAGGATTTAGATCTTTGTTCTTCTCTCCAGTTGGGTCCAGTGAGGGAGATGAGCACACAAGGATACCTGCTGGATGGTCACTGCAATCAACCAGCATAAAACTATGAAACCCTTAGGTAAGGACTGGCCCCTGTTCTACACTAAAATTTAGTTAATGTTCATTATTGTCATGAAACACTGACATTGTTGGAAAGGCTTCACCTTCTCTCACCTGTCCTAGGACACCAGAGGGCCAGGCACAGGCATTTCCTCCTAATGGAGCCAAACCCTCCCGACTGCCTGTTTTGAGCCTGGTCATTGCCAGCTTCTCACAGCCTTGGGTGCTCTCATTGTCTCCATACTTCCCACACTGCATCGGCGGGAATGCACTAGCGGTCAAGAATACAGGGATGAAACAAAAACAGGAAACAACGGCTCAGCACAGGGAATGCTTTAGGATAAGGAGGGCTGTGAGTGAATGTCCTGTGGTCGTCCACAGCCCTTCCTGTCTAAAGACTTGTCTGAAGACTTAGATGCCAGGGTACGTTCTGCAGGTGAGAGAGAGAGAGATAATGAGAAGTGGTCAGGGCTGGGCTCTGCCGGCCAGTATAGGGGTAGAGTATTTGGTAAGAGTTGTAGTTTTGTCCTGTGCAGACTGTGGAAGAACATGGATGGGAGATGCCAAGAACTATGGCCGGGAGCCCAGATCATTGCAGTCAGGGACCCAGACAGGAGGACATCATGTGGGCTGAGACAGCACAGGGAGACGAAGGCGAGGGCCATCCTGGCCGGGGCTTCCAATGCCAGCCAGTGCGTAAGGCCAAGGCACATTTTCTCTGCTTCTCTGGCGCATCCCCCTCCTCAGATGAGAGGTGGTGTTGTTCCACCAGTTGTGGTTTCCATAGCAACCCTCTGGCCTTTTCCCTTCCAGATCAGCAATAGATGCATTGAGAAGGACCCGGGGATCGGTGCCTCCTCCTGGAGGAAAACCATCCTGAGTTTTCAGAATGAGGAATCATATGAAGAATTTATCCCATTCTTTCCTGAAGGATGCTGGGAGTGGGACTCGTAGATGCTCAAGGAACCAGCAGCCCAGAAACCCGAGTCTGGAGTGCTACCTCTGCGCCTCCCCTCCCTGAGTCTGAGCATGCGGATGGCATCCCACTAGAAGTCCTTGGCCATGTCCATTCTCCCTGCTGCAAGCTGGGCATTCTGCAAACAGCAGTGCTGAGTATTCCTTTATGGCAGATGTGTGTGTCATAACCCAATACAGGTCTCGGTCACCCTTCCAAAACTTGATGGGAAGTTCACTGGCATTTTGGTTGTATTTCCACTTAGTTAGGAGACAGTGGCGGGAATTCAGGGACAAAAGTGGCGTGTCAGAACTGGGCAGTGGGAGCGTGGCGAGGGGCCTCAGGCAGGATTATTTGTGGGACTTGGTAGCCGGCAGGGTTGGGGGTGCAGAGAACTCCCACAGAAAGACTACGTCAGTTGGATTGTAATAGGGGGTGCAGCTCAGAACATGTTGTTTCCCATGCATTGCACTGGGTCTTTGCCTCTCATTGGGGTGGTCTGGGGGTGTGCAGAGAAGCTCCAGTCTTACCCACAAGTCGTGCCCTAACAAGATCTGAATACCCAGAAGCTATCCCTATACCACTCCACCCATCATCATAAAAAACGATGCCAGAAACACATGGGATAATTGACAAAGAGGTGGCCAGTCAGAGGGAACATCTGTTAACTCCTGTCCAGCAGGGATCCTCCGTTTATCCAGTCTCCATAGCCTCAGGGCACAGTGGCCGGTGAAAAGGGACACCACCGTGTCAGCATGTCCTGATTCTCCTTAATAGCACAAACCACACAAATCCAAGCCTTAGGGATGTTCTTTCTGGGCAATGGAAAGAATTTAGTTCTCTGCTTTTCTGCACCTCCCACACACCTTACAAATATTCGTTACATTCTTTCCCAAGGTGACTTTGTAGCGAGTAAAGAACATACTTGATTCACATAAAGAATCGTGTTTTTCTACCAAAAGAAATTGTTTTAATAGCTGGATTTTATTAATGAAGCAATTTGAACTTCAGGAATAAAGATTTTCTTCAGAAACCAATAAACACCAAAAGATGAAGATTTATTCATTCCTGCAAATGTCACTAGCAAATACACACACACACACACACACACACACACACACATATATCTCACATCTCATACACTGGAGCCTCTTCTGCTCTCAGACTTCTCAGACTTGCCAGGCACCTAATGGGTGCACTGCGCCATCCCACCCGCCGTGGGACACTGGAGAAGGGCACTATTGCCCATCAAAGCACTCTTCAAAGTTCCCTTGCGTACAAATAATGAGGGATAGAGTGAAGATTTCGATCAACTGTGCTAACTTTTTAACATTGTTTTAAAAGTTCTGCTATTTTCCCCTTAAAACTCCAGGCTTTGCCTTTCAAGTATTTGAAGGAATTTGAATTAAGCTAAGCACAAAGGAGAGAACACCCCTGCCTCTCATGATTTGCTTTTAAATGGTGAAAACTATATGTAAGTTTTTACCCAAGGAGGAAAGGCCATAAAACCGCAGCCAGTGGCCCAAAGAGCAGCTGTAGGTGGGGGCAGACCGGGCACGGCTCCTGATCTGAACGCAGTCGCCTTGCCCTTCCCTGCCGACTCGCTCTGCTCCCCCGTGTCTATAAAGGAATGCAAACAGAAACACAGACTTTTGAAAGGCCTTTTCCAGCTCTGACAATGCTTGTCTTCATGATTTTTCTCTTCATGGTTTTTTTAATAAATAATGAGGAAAATAGCTCAAAAAACCTCATTTTTGCGAAAAGTAAGAGAAAGAAGATGCTGCCAAGCAACCTGGCCTGGCCGTCCCCCGAGTGCGCGAATCCGACTTCTATTTAGCCCCATGCTCTTGTTCAGCCAGCACTTTTATTAGTGGGCGAGCATCCAGAATGAAACAAAAACATGGTTATGGGTTTTTCCCAAATTACATTCTGCAGTTGGCTCAATGATCACTGTCTACAGCAAAAGAGGGGCCCCCACCCCCAATATGAGCAGACCTCTTTCCTTTGCGCCTGAGCCAAGAGCTGAGGGGGGGGGCAGGAAGGTCTACCTCTCCTCAGCACGGAGCAGGCAGCGACAGCTTGAAGAGGGAGTAAAAGGCTCCAGGACCTAAAAGCAGCTTATCCGGCTTGTCATTTTCTAAAGAATACATTGAGGGAGCAAGAAAAGAAAACAAAAATTCTGAGGATATGAAAAATAACATGGATGAGAGATGTTTTTAAACTGCGTGGTATCATGTCCCAAATTCTCCAGGAAGGAGGCTCTGGAAGGCTGGCCTGAAGATGGGGCGTTTGGGGGAGGCCAAGCTTCCTTAGCAGGGGACGGGGGCCACCTGGAAGGCAAAGAGATCATTCGGGCCTTGGTCCCATGGCACCTCGCGAAATGCTGCAGGAAACCAGCTTGAGGTGCTGGGGGGGTGGTTTCCCATCTGGGGGAGAGCTTCCGTCTTGACACAGCACGATGGAGCGCAGGTGGGCAAGTCCCCAGCGCTACTGAACACACTGCTTCTCCTCACTAGGTTCCCAAGCATCAAAAAGGGTGCTTTTGCTCATGGGAGTGGAGAGGATCATGTGTGGTGTTGCATGAACCAGTGGCAGATATTCTAGAAGAAGTCTTCCTGGGAGGGGTTTGAGACAGGACGTCACTCTCTGTGTCTTGACTGCCATGATTCAGACATTCCACCCATGCACGTTTGTTACTTTGTAGCTGGAAGCCTCTGAGTGTGAAGCGGAGAAAACCGGAGGTGGTGGAGGAGGACGGCATCTTCGCAGGGAGATGACAGCCCTGGGCGGCATCTGTGGTTCAGGCCGCCGACAGAGGCTCCCGCAGGGGCAAGAACACTTGTCACTGTGGGGTACATTTCCTCACGGAGAAATGAGCTGAGGACACTGGCCTTCCAGGTGAGCTTTGCGTGTTGGGGAGTGGCCTTAGGTCATTCCCTTCCCTTCGCCCCATGCACTCTGCTCTATGTCCCCTTACTGCACTCTGCCCCACGCAGGGCACGTGGCTCCCCGTGCAGCCACAGGCAGAGCAGGGAAGATGATCCATGTTTGTTCAGGGCATGAGGTATCACTGCATGAGGTGGTCCCATGACTGTCTCTGTGAGATCATGGCTAGATCATGAGCATGTCCAGCAGGGCCCAGCCATTTGGAGGAGGAGTAAGGAAGGCCTCTGGTCTGGGCAGTCAAAGGCTGGGGCTCAGCAGTGAGAGAGAACCGACGGTGAACACCATGTGACTTTGTCTGTGTGCCCTGGCTCTGCACTGGGAGGGATGATTTTAGGAAGGTCGGTGACCTCAACATAGAGCACTGGGGCTCCAGGAGAAGGAAGCAGGGACTCCGACTGATGCACAGGCTCACTGGTAACAGTACCACTTACAGCGGCCAAAGAGGAATCTTCATCTTATATCCTGAAATTCAGCACTGTGTGGGAAATGGTGCATTAAGAGATAATGGCGGACATCTGAGAGCGCAGACATTTGGGAGGTGAGCACTGGGATCCCATGGCTGGCCTGTCTGAAAGTGTGGAGGCAGTCTGCTGTCATGCCCGAGGCCACAGCTCATCCTCAAGGCTCCAAAACCTGAGGAATTGCATTTTCCTGAGAAAACCCAGGAGAGCAAACCTCACAGAAATGAAGGCCAAAGCCAGACACTGGGTAACTAGGAAATGTTCCCTGAAGAGGGAGGCAGCTGCCTGGAAGTCTTCCTTCCTTGTTTTACAAAAGGGCATCGAGATAATGAAATAACACCGTGTCGGTAGGTCTCCGCTCCCCTTCGTCTCCCCGGCTCTCAGGAACCGCATGGGGAGGGGACGTGCGGCACTGACTTCCTCATGAACACGATCACGGCTCCAATCCCAATGCTCCACCTCTGGAGAAAGGCAACCGAATAAAAGGCAATAAATAAAAATCAAGCTGGGAGAAGGGAGGGCCGCCAACGCAGCCTCTAGACAGCACAGACATTAATATGACAAATAAAGGAGACATAAATACCACTCAGTTCGCCCATGCTCGGAGACACTTGGTATCTTATTCCTCGTGTATGTGTATCACTGTGTGAGTGTGTATGCGTGTGTCTGAGTGTGCGAACATGTGCACGAGCGTGCATGTATGTGAACATGTGCATGTGCACATGTGTGTGACTTGTGTGTGCGTGCACGTGTGTGAGCACGTGTGCGAGCGAAAGTGTGCATGTGCATGAGTGTGTGCACTGCACAGGCATGTGCAAACATGTGCGTGAATGTGTGTGCACGAGTGTGCACATGTGCATGTGTGAGCGCATGCATGTGTGTGCCAGTGGGCAAACATGTGTCCGTGCATGTATATGCATGAGCACGTGTGTAGATGTGTGTGCACGAACGTGTGTGGACATGTTTGTGCATGAGTGTGCCTGAGCATGTGCGTACACACTGACATATGTGTGCATGAACATGTGTGTGTACGTGAGCGTGTGTAGGTGTGTGTGCACAAGTGTGAGCATGAACGTGTGTGCATGAACCTGTGTGTGTACGCGAGCATGTGTGGGTGTGTGTGCACGAGTGTGAGCATGAACGTGTGTGCGTTAACATCTGTGTGTATGCATTAGCACGTGTGCGTGAACATGTGCTTGTGCATGAGTGAGGGATTGAGCGCTCACGTACAGGTTTCCACAGGTAGGTCTCCCCTACATTCTTCAGGCTGTGTGGACATCAACGTTTGTATTTACTTCTTATGGCTGTGGAGGGACAGGAAAGGCTACTGTGGGCATGGCTACACTGAAGACAAGTTGAATTCTGTTTTGCATAGTGTGGATTTTAACCTCTCGAAAAGAGAAGGGATTGTAGGCCAAACAAAGTCAGAGGACAAGAGCCTGTGGAGGCCAGCAGTTGAGCATGTGAAAGGCAGATGTGGAGACGGGGGACAGACACCACTCTGCTTTGCCAAGTCTGCTCCGTGGTTGGAAGAGCTGGAGAGTCTTCTCGCTTGGGTGGAGCACGCATGTGCACGTGTTGGTCTGCTCAGGCTGCCATGGGTGCGGCCAGAGGGCAGGAGTCCGTCAGTGGACAAACGGGAGGCCGGTGGGCTCTCCAGGCAGGTCCAGGCCTACCTGGTGCACCTGTTACAATGAATGACGGAAACCGTGCCCAGGAGGGAGAGGGTCCAGGCCAAGGATGGGGGCAGGGTCTCCACCACATGGAATTGCCTATAGCCCACCCAAAGACCATGTGGACTCATGACAAAATGTGTCTCAGGACCTCAGCTTATCAAGGACACAGGCTGCCCCATGCAGAGAAGAGTAAGAGAAACTGGCCACTCTTGGCCAAAAGAGGGATGCTGTCTCCCCAGAATTTCCCCCAGGGAAGGTGGGGTGGCCTTGACAGGCTCTCAGTCGGGGGTAGGTGGCTGTGAAGCTGAGCAATCCCTGCAGGTGGGTCGCCCCCAACCACAGCTCCCCCAGGAGCCCCATGGGACCGTGCACAGGGCAACACACAGGCTGTCCCCCAGGGCACTCATACACATACGTCTCCCTGCCCTTCATCCCTCTTAAAAGTCCACGGTGCTCACAGTCTGGAGGGATGGAGACAAGAATACGTTCACCAGAGGCTTCCTGGCAGGGCGGGTCATGAGTTTTGGGGCCAGACAAAACTGCTTTGACCCTGACTCTTCCCCTTAATGGCTGTTATCAGGGTGAGCTGATGACTTTCTCTGAGCAGCAGTGAGGGGATCTGCAAGTGTAGGTATGACAATACCTACCTCTCAAGGTTATTAAAAGGCGGGGCAATGTATTAATGGCATTAATTGCATTAGCATACTCAGAAAATTTATGTACATATAATTATCTCAGATGCTGAAATAGCATGGGATAAAATTCACCACTGTTCCTTCAGAGAGACTTGACAAAGAAGGAGCAGAGAACAGAGTGCGTGCCACGGACACTGGCTGTCCCCTGGCATCCCATATAAACAGTCCCAGGCATGTTAGAAGAGACGCACTGCCATTAACATCTCATGGATGCCAAAGGCTTCTGCTCTTTGTGCCACGGTCATCATTGACCTGGACATTCTCACCACGGTAATGAGTGTAAAAATAAATAAGTTAGAGAAAATTGACATTTACCAACTGTGTAGTTAGAGCCCTAGAAATGCAGGAGGATGAGTGAAAGCCCTCTACCAGCGGAGTAAAGCAGCCAGTTGTAAGACCCAGAAGTAGTGAGCTGTCTCTGTACCAGAATAAGACATGGAAACACTTTGTAACAAAAACGTCATAATTATGTTGAAATAAAAGTAAGGAACTAATTCTCCCAATACCGGAGACGTGCATGTGAGATCTCTAACAGAGGATAGGAGCATGAATCCTCGGAGAGATGCCCTGTGAGCTGGGGTGAGCATCAGCTCGTGCACACGTCAGCTTCTCGGCTCAACTCAGTCTGGGAATCAATGACACACCCCGCGAGGAAGCCCAGTGCTTTTCAGGGACCCCACAAGCAGTGAAGAGGACCTTACCCTTTCTATGGTAAGTGTATGACAAAGAATGTCACTGAGACAGAGCAAGGAAAATACGGACTCTATCTCATATCTTTTAGAAAAATGGCCTACCGATTTGGGGAAAATTCAGTCTGAATCCTTCCTACTCTCATACACAAAATGATGACCATGTACAGGAGCATAACAGAAAAAGAAACACGATGAGACTGTCAGAAGAAAAATTAACATAGTATTTTTATAAGTTATGCCTTTCGGTGCAAGGTAGAAAGCACAGAGATGTAAAAGAAAACAAAGAGATTATACAGTTAGAAGTTAAGGTCCTCTGTCTTAAAGTCCCCATTAACAAAATTAAAACGAGCCACAGTCTAGAAGATGTTTTAAACATGGACACTCGACAATCGGTCATAATGTACAAAGTGCTCCTGAAACCTCCTTAAAAAGGCAACTCAGACCCACATACATACACTCAACTGATCTGTGACAAAGGAGCGAAGACCACACAATGGGGCAAAGAGTGTCTTCTCAACACATGGGGCAGAACAGGTGCACACCCACATGCAAAAACAGTGAATCTAGACGGACCCTGGACAAAAGTTTTATCAAAATGGATCATAGATCAAAATGTAAAATGCTAAACTGTAGAACTCTTGAAAAATCAGATGGCGTAGAGTCTGGAGATAACTTTGGAGATATAACAGGAAAGGATTTCACTAGAATTAAAAACTTCCGGTCTAGGGAGCCTGGGTGGCTCAGTGGGTTAAGCCGCTGCCTTCGGCTCAGGTCATGATCTCGGGGTCCTGGGATCGAGTCCCGCATCGGGCTCTCTGCTCAGCAGGGAGCCTGCTTCCCAATCTCTCTCTCTCTCTGCCTGCCTCTCTATCTACTTGTGATCTATCTCTGCAAGTAAATAAATAAAATCTTTTAAAAAAAAACAACTTCCGGTCTAAGAAAGACACTGTCAAGAGAATTAAAAGCCAGCCAGAGTGGAAGAAAATATTTGCAAAAGATATATGATGCAAGACTTCTATCCAAAATATACAAAGAACTCTTAAGATTAATATGAAAACAAACAATCTATTCTAAACATGGGCAAAAGTCTTGAACAGAGACATCACTGAGGAAGGGATGCAGATGGAAATGACCCTAGAGAAGACGTTGAACAGCTGATGTCACTAAGAGTTGCAGGTTAAAACAACAATGAGGGGCGCCTGGGTGGCTCAGTGGGTTAAGCCTCTGCCATCGGCTCAGGTCATGATCCCAGGGTCCTGGGATCGAGCCCTGCATCAGGCTCTCTGCTCAGCAGGGAGCCTGCTTCCCCTTCTCTCTCTGCCTGCCTCTCTGCCTCCTTGTGATCTCTGTCTGTCAAATAAATAAATAAAATACTTTTTAAAAATTAAATAAATAAGTAAAACAATGAGATACCACTACACACCAACAGATTGGCCAAAACGCTAAACACTGACAACACGAAATGCTAACAAGGGTATGGAGCAGCAGGGGCTCTCAGACCCGGTTCCTGGGGATGCCGTAAGGTGCAGCCACTTTGGAAAACAGTTTGGTGATTTCTTACAAAACTCAACACTGTCTTACTGTGTGATCTAGCAATCATCCTCTTTGGTATTTACACAAATGATCCAATGAATTGAAAACTTATGCCTGTATACACGACCTGCAAAAACCTCTACACCCATGGTCATAACAGTTTTATTCATAATTGCCAAACTTAGAAGAAACCAAGACGTCCTTCAGGGAATGGAAAAAAACAAAAACCGTCCCATCCAGACTGTGGAATATTATTCAGCACTAAAAAGAAATGAGCTATCAAGACAGAAAAAATCACATTGGAAATTTAAATTCATTATGAGTGAAAGAAGCCAACCTGGAAGGCTTACATTCTCTGTGATTCCAGCTCTCTGACCTTCTGGAAAAGGGAAACTATGGAGACAGTAGAAAGACAGTGGTCACCAGTGGGTGGGAGTCAGGGATGAGTAGCAGATCACAGAGGATTTTTAGGGCAGTAGAAATACTCTGCGTAATGTTGTAGTGACAGATGCATATCAACAAACATTTGTGCAGACCCATAGCACGTACAGGTCCAGGAGGGCCCAGTGAACCCCAATGTAGGTCATGGACCCTGCGTGATTATGGCATAGTCCTGGAGGTTCATTGATAACAAATGTACTGAGGGTTTTGCTGTTAGAGGAGGAGGCTGTGCGTGGTGGGGCAAGGGGATATGGGGACCCTCTGTGCCTTCCTCTCAATTTTGCTCAATTTTGCTGTGAACCTAAACTTCTCTAAAAAAATAAAATCTTAAAAAATTAGAGAGCAGGGCAGGGAGGGAAAGAGAGAGAGCAAACAGTGATGCAGTAAGGTAGGATGTAATATTAGCCACCACTCAGTGAGGACCTACTGTCCTATTTGCCAGGCACTGAGCAACCCTTAACCGTGTGATCTTGGCCAAGCAATTTCTCCTCCTTGCACCTTAGTGTGTATCTGAAAAGTGGGAGCTGATGATTTTCTATTTCACTGAGTTGTTTTGAGGATCCAACTAAGTCATGTCTGTCAAATCCTCAGTACTATGCCTGGGCCATAGGAAGTGTCCAGAAGATAGTTATTACTGTTCTTTTTTTTTTTTTTCAGCGTAACAGTATTCATTGTTCTCGCACCACACCCAGTGCTCCATGCAATGCTGCTCTCTTTAATGCCCACCACCTGGCTCCCCCAACCTCCCACCCCCCACCCCTTCAAAACCCTCAGGTTGTTTTTCAGAGTCCACAGTCTCTCATGGTTCATCTCCCCTTCCAGTTTCCCTCGACTCCCTCTCCTCTCCATCTCCCCATGTCCTCCATGTTATTTGTTATGCTCCACAAATAAGTGAGACCATATGATACTTGACTCTCTCTGCTTGACTTATTTCGCTCAGCATCATCTCTTCCAGTCCCGTCCATGTTGCTACAAAAGTTGGGTATTCATCCTTTCTGATGGAGGCATAATACTCCATCGTGTATATGGACCACATCTTACTGTTCTTCCTATAAAAATGCATAAAAAGACAATGCCGCAGGTAGGGGAGTAGAACATACAGAGAGCAATTGCAGAAGAGATCCAGATGGGCAACGAACACGGGGAAGGCTCTCCAGTCCACTGATCACAATGGAAATGGGATGGAAGCAACAAGGATGTATTTTTCACACATCACACTGATAGCTGCGTAAAAGAGTGGACCATATTCAAAATGGCCAGGATGCAGGAAGATGGCACCTCCCATGGTGCTGGTGGGGGAGAACATGGGCAGTGTTTTGGCCAACACCATCATGTGGCCCTCCAAGAAGCCTCTGTCTTTTGCTCTATACTCAGGGGCACAGGCACCAGGGCAGCCAGTGGGCTGGGAGAAGTCAATACACAAGAGTTTCTGAGGCTCATCTTTCCTTTGCTGCCTTCTAAGCTCTGTTGTTTTGGAAAGTAAAATGTTTGTTGTGGTGTCACGAATGGAGTGATTTTTCTATTCTTTCTATGTATTCTTGGGTCCTCTTGAGCAACTGGCCCCCAAATCCATAAAAGCTACTTAATAAGTTGTCTTCATTCTTACATGCTTTTTATTATTTTCAGCCTCCTACTCCAGAAGTGCGTAGGACAATGGCCGTGGGAGAGCTTCTCTTAGTATCCAGGAGTTCTGTCATGTCCCTTCTGTGCCGCTTGATGGCCTCCAGGTTGCTCCTGGTTGTCAGTGGAACAAGAAAGAAGGAAGAATGATGAAAACATGCTCTGGGCTTCATTTTGATGAAGACAGTACTTTTGAGATGCGCTAACCTGTACATTTAGGGTCCGTATTGTAAGTCAGCAGAGCTATGCAATGGACTCGCCTCCCTGACTTTAAACCAGGAGCCCCAGTGGGCGTGGGCATAGGAAGAAATAGGCGGTCTTTAATGGGGCCGACAGCAGGTGGCTCACATACCAATGACACAGGGTTCCTGCTCCTGAGCCTGCCGACCCACACCCACGGCAGCAATGGCCCCCATTTCTGAGTTTGATAGTCACCGGCTGCTCACACAGGAAACACTTAGGGTACTGATGTGAAACACACACACACACACACACACAGCACCAACATATGGAAACTTTGCTTTCAAAGCATAAATTTCTTTCTGTGCCCATATATATACATATATGCACATACATGTCTGTGTGTACATGTATTTTGTTTTCATAGCAAGTCACTTGTAAGAAATACACCAAAATCATCAAATTATCACCAGTGGCTTAACAAGATAGTGAGATGTGAGTAAATTAGTTTTTTTCTCTTTTACTTCCAAATTCCCTAAAGTAACTTTATAATAACCAAGAAAAAAAGGAGTTTTTTTCTGTAATGTTCAGAAATAACAGCACCAACAAATGACTGTCCACGTGGACGGGTGCATGCTGACTGGACGAGTCCCAGCTCTGTCTCCGGAGAGCCCTAGGCTCTTGTCCCAGCAAACCCGCAACCTGGGCACCGTCAGTAAACAAGCGTCTTCATCTCTCTGCACAGCAGTGGAATGACATCTGATGCAACAGGCATGGTGCCTGTCTCTACCCACGTCCTTCCTAAATGTCGTATACATCATAACTGCATGATTACCACAAGGGTTCAGTAAAACGTAGTACTGCATTTTGAATGTTTAAACAGAAGTCTGAGTTGTTTTTCTTAGTTCTTCCTTACTTAATTAACTAATTTTCTGAAGATTTTGTTGCTTTATTTGGTAGAGAGGGTGAGTGAGTGGGGTTGAGGAGCCGAGGGAGAGAGAGAAGCAGATGCCCCGCTAAGTGAGGGGCACCACGTGGGCCGATCCCATGACCCTGAGATCATGACCGGAGCTGAAGCCAAGTCAGACGCTTAACTGACTGTGCTACCCGGGGACCCCTGGTTATATATAATTTGGGTTAGATATCACTCCTAATAGTTTTTTAGAATCACAAAATGTTACTATTAGAAAGAACATTTTGGAGACACCTAGTTTGGCACTCAGATGCATTTTCCCTCTCTCTCTCTCTCTCTCTCTTTTAAGATTTTATTTATTTATTTGACAGACAGAGATCACAAGTAGGCAGAGAGGCAGGCAGAGAGAGAGGGCGAAGCAGGTCCTCCGATAAGCTGAGAGCCCTATGTGGAACTCGATCCCAGGACCCCGAGATCACGACCCGAGCCGAAGGCAGAGGCCCAACCCACTGAGACACCCAGGTGCCCCATTTTCTCTCTTTTTAATTTACTTGAATTAAGGAGCAGATATAATGGTACTACTCACATCTGCTGGGTGGTCAGCAATTTGATTGTCCTGCATGTTCCGTTCTGTCAGGACAGCCGGGTTGTCTAGGAAGCAGAAATAGGAACTTGCAACAGAGAACACAACCATCTGGAAATACATTTACATGGATAGATTTGCTCCAACCCCCTTGAACTTGCTCTTACTGGGAAGTTTTCTGGCCGGGACGAGAGACACGGTGCCACCAGGGTGAGGAGGCAGCGAGGGGCATGCAGGCCTCTGGCTCCCACTCTCTCAGGCCACAGTCTCCTCTGCACGGTCACCATCACGAGGATGATGCTTTTCCCCAAACACATGAAGAGAACAGGCGAGGGACTGCTCCTTGTTTCTTATGTTTTTTTTTTTAATTAAAGATTTTATTTATTTATTTGACAGACAGAGATCACAAGTAGGCAGAGAGGCAGAGAGAGAGAGAGGGAAGCAGACTCCCTGCCGAGCAGAGAGCCCGATGTGGGACTCGATCCCAGGACCCCGAGATCATGACCTGAGCCGAAGGCAGAGGCTTAACCACTGAGCCACCCAGGCGCCCTGTTTCTTATGTTTTAAAGACAAGAGGTTTACTTAGACAAACACTCTTCTGAACCCTTTCGAGTTTTCTTCCCTCCGGTGTCAAATTTGATATTCCCTTATATAACCTTTAGCCAAATCTCTTCCTTTTCCTCCTCTAATACATTTTTCAGCTTCATCCTTTCAGAAAGGGAAAGGGAAACTGCAAAGACTAGCCTTGGAAGCGTCCAAGGTGTGCAAGCAGCCTCCCAGGGGTGTTTATCAAAAGGCAGGGAGGGTGTGAAGGGCGGACTTCTCTAAGCCTCGGGCGGAATGCAGAGATGCTAGGTTTATTATTCTGATTTTGCACAGGGCATGCAAGATTGAAAACAAATGCTCCCATTCCGTGTGGGTGATAAAAAAGAAAACTTTTTTATAAAGAGATTATTAAAATTCAGAGACACCAGATGCCTCCAGCAAGTTCCATCAGGGGAGTTCTGGTGAGAGGTCTTTCATTTTCAGAGTTTTTAAAAGAGGAATTTCCATTTTCAACTTAGTAGAGAAGTATAAAATCCCTATTTCTCAATATGAAAAGATGGTACTTAGGAAGGTTTATGTACCTCCAAAAATTAGAAAACATGTCTTCATTGATTTCAGTATTCTGTTTCAGAAGTTTTATAATTACGATTAGCCATCCCAGTAATATTTTTTTCTATAAAGGAAAAATAAGATCTCATTTCATGTTTTTTTCATCAAACCCCAAGGAAATAAAGCAATATTTCTATTAGAGAAATACAGTTTGATAAACTCAACCTGAGATCTTGATACTTTTCATTATAAAGCTCCCTAAGGAAAAGCCATGCGGATATATGAAGAACAAATACACAAATACCAAGATCTGGAAAGTAGAGTATGGTGGTGGTTATCCTTTTATCTTGATGCATATATGGATAGGTTTGAGGGAGCATACACACAGACACTTTTCCACAAGTAATTATTTGTTTGGACTTTACCCATTTCCCACTGAAATCACCATCATCTTAATTCAAATCCAGGAAAAGAAAATACTGTTTTATGCAAAGCGTATGGCTTCTTGTCCCATGAGGAGAATCTTGGTCCCACAACCATAGGTGCCTCCGCTGGTTATACCGCTTATGATGAACTCCGGGAGGGGCACTGAAGTTGCTGACTCAGAATCTGAAGGTAGAGGTTTGACTCTCTTCTGAGACGTATCAGCTGTGGCTCAGGGTCTTTGCCTGAGTCTCTTCCTTGGTGAAAGTGGGATAATGAGTATCAGATGAGCAACTAGTTAAGCGATACATATGAAATACCCCATCAAGGGCATCTCCAGTTAGAACACAGGGATTATTTGAATCCCAGTGTGTGGAGACTGGGATGAGGAGCCGGAATCAGGGGTCCAGGTGACTTGGAGGAGGCACCCTCCACACTGCCTGCCCCCGTGTGTGCAGCTGTGAGACTGGACTGAACACAGGGGTCAGTGGTCTGAGAGCCCCAGAAGGTGTGGTACCAGGAGGACTGGCGAGGAGGACCAGAATTTGGAGTTCCATTTAAACTGACGGCAACCTCTTTCCTTCCTGCAGTCAGAGACCCTGCATAGGCACCAGGGCAGACAAAGACCTCCCGGAGAAACTCTCCAGTTCAAGTTCAAGAAGCAACAAAGATGTCTGCCAGAGGCACAACAGCCATGGGCCCACGGGGGCCTAATCTAAAAGGGAGATCACCTTACTCATTGAGCAGAGGAGTTTTGACCTTGGAAAGTGCATGGATATCTTTGTCTCTTTGTTTGGTGTCCTCGTGTCACATGGCCTTAATTGTGGGCACCATTGGGGAAGTACAGAGGACAGTACGATAAATCAACTCTAGGTTTTCAGGATTCCCAGGGAGAACTTTAAGGACCTAGAGAGAACTGAGAAGATTGTGCAAAGAGGAGACATTAGAAAAGCAGCCCCAGCAGTGGTTCACTTATTCCAGGGCTCAGCCTCTAGGCACATACTCATGGTTCTTACCTAAGGCAGCACACAGGAGAGTGTTAAGTACTGAGCTAAGGGCTAGGCCCCTGCTGAGGTCCCAGACTCAACGTCACTCACACGCCCGGCTTCGGATCATAACAGTGCTATGCAGGCTGTGAGAACGGAACGGGCGTTCATACCAGAGCCATGGAGGCCTGGACACGACTGATAGCCTAGACAGTGGCTGTCTACGGGAGCAGGGCTGAAAGACATTTCTTGACCTCAGATGGACCCGCTCCTGCCCACAGTGTCACGTCAGCAAGCCAATACACGGGTAAATTTCGTGTCCCCGTAAACACTCCACTTGGCCAGAAACACAGTAAATCTACTCAGCCAGCCCCCAGCTGCCAAGCCTACTCTGGGCTCTACATTGACTTCCTTGCTCCTTATTCTTTATCCTGTGAAAGCTTCCTGCCTTCCTACCCGTTGTGCAGTTCTCTGAAGGGAGACCTCCCACTCCATGAAGTGTTGCGTCAACTCTGCGTGACTGAATTGTCTTCTTCAATCATTTTTTAATATCGGTGAATATCAATATTCTCCAGAAGCTTTAGAAAAGACTCAAAAGTTCACGAGCATAATAGTTAACGTGCCCAGAATACAATCCAGAATTACTTAGCCTATGAAGAACCAGAAACATATCAGCTACATGGCAAGAGGCATTCAATAGACGTCAGTGCCAAAATGGCACATGTGTTGAAAATATCGGTCAAAGACTGACTTAAAGCAGCTTTTATAAAATGTGCCAAGAACAGCAAGCATTGTTCAATCAAAAGGAAAGATAAAAGACCTTAGCTGAGAGGGGGAGACAGAAAAGAGAAACAAACGAACAAAAAACAGTATGTGGTCCATAAAAGGTTCTTCACTGACCTGATAGAATCTTCTCAAAGCCCTATGACGTGAGGGAAGCAAGAAGCAGAAAAGGCTGTATATAAATTTGTGTGTAGATTTGCCGGTGAAGCTCAGTAGCTGTCACAGTACTAGTGACTCTGACGTGTAATGGATCCTCAGTGTCAGTATACGTGACAGGATTTTTTTTTATTTTGTTTTAATTTTTTTAACATCTTAATTTTATTTTTTTCATGTTCCAAGAGTCATTGTTTATGCACAACATCCAGTGCTCCATGCAATAAGGATTTTATTTATTTATTTGAGAGAGGGAGAGCACGAGTGGACGGGAGGGCTAGAGGGAGAAGCAGGCTCCCCACTGAACAGGGCCTTCGAGGTGGGACTCCATTCCGGGACCCTAGGATCATGACCTGAGCTGAAGGCAGACTCGTCACTGATTGAGCGACCCAGGTGCACCCACGTGACAAGATTTCAATGGAACACATAGAATACAACTTATTTTTAAGATACCGTAAGTACACAAAAATAGAATACGCATATAGACAAAGCATGCATATATGAGCCAAATGTAAACATTGACTTGCTCTTCTTAAATGTCTTTTAATTCCACAGAATATCTTTAATCAAATATTTTTCTTTCCCTTGGGCCTGTTTGCATCAGGAAGGTGGTGATGCCCACCTCAGAGAGTTATTAGGAGAGCACAGTCTGCTCTCGGGTTTGGGCATGGGTGGCAAATTCTAGGACAGCCCCTTCACATCACATGTTCTCTGGCTCCTCAAAAATGCCCATGTGCGTTTACTGCGGCACCTCTGCTGTAACCCAGAGAAGTTAAATCATCCTCAATTAAGTTGAATGCCTATCAACCCAATCTAGTGTACTTTGGGAAATTCTCTATGATTGGCGAAACGATGGCTCGTAAAGATGCCCACGTTCTAATCCTAAGAACCTGTGAATATGTTAATTTACACAGCAAAAGGGACCATGCAGACACGCCTATGACAACAAATGCGGGCATCCCTAGAAACTGGAAAAGAGGAGGAATGGCTTCTCCCCTGAGACTCCAGAGGGAACTCAGCCCTGCCCACACCCTGACTGCAGCTCAGTAAGACCTCTGACCTCCAGAACTGTGGGGTAATAAGTATGCACTTAATTTGTGGAAATCTGTCCCAGCAACCATAAAAAGTGAATACAGCCCCCTTGGGAATTCCCAATTACCTTCCTCTGTTCTCTCCGAGAGCCCTGATACCACTAACCTGTGTGCTCACCTGTCCTCACGTACCTGATGCTTCTGCTTTCTCTCCTTCTCCGTGTCTGCCCTACGTTGGACGAGTCCCCTCTTCTGTCATTACCCCAAGCACTGGCAACATAAGGTAATAAGTGTAGAAATTTTACAGCCCTTTTATGGCTATCAGAGGATCATTCTGGAAAGAAAACCATTTTGTTTGCTTGCTGGGATGGACAGAGTTCAAGCCAGTATAGCTGAGATTTTGGTCCTTGGAAATGTAGTGGCAACAGTGAGTTCTTTCCCTGATGGTGTCTCGTGGGTGGGTTCAGGCTCCTTTCTCTCCGCAGCCCTTCTGAACCCTTTCCTCTCATGTTCACAACCCTCCACTCATTGATCCTGGAAACTCAACGTTACTGTTCTTTTATCATCACTCGAAAGAGTCTGGCCTTCAATTCTTCCCCCAGATCGTACTCTATGCCTCCAGATGGGACCCCAAAAGGTCATTCATTTACTTTATTCCACTTGAAGTAGGGTTATGCTGTGGGACCACTGTTGTTAATTTTATCTTCTGTAGACTTTTATTTGAATTTTCTTGCTGTAAAATGGCACTTCCCCTTTTATTTCTCTTGCTTTGTTTCTTTCTTTCCTCTTGAGTCCTGAGTATGTGGCAAAGTGATCCCAGGGGAGGCGAAGAGTGGTTGGGCCATTGGGGCACTCTGGTTGTACCTGCGTTCAACTCTAATAACTTCCTTAATGTATCAGGGAAATAATTCCTAGATGTCCTTCAGGCTAAGTTGGCATAGGACTTAGATGCTCAGCCCTGCCCAACTTGTTTCCTCAGCAGACAGGTTCTGATCATGTTTAACACAGCTTCTGAGAGCTGAGAAAATCCAGCAGGAGGTGGTGAGGACAGCAGAGATAACAGGGGGCACAAATGTCTTCCTATCTCAGCATTTGAAGAGACGCTGTTCAGATGGCCAGCGGAGACATGGGCCAAAGGAAGGGGCTGTCCCAGAAGAGGAGCAGGTTGCTGTGTTCTGCCTGTCCTGGACACTGAGACAGTCCCTGCTCGGTCACGTATGGAGCCTTTCATGTTCAAGACAGAAGTGGCTGCTAATTCAGGTCATGGGATTCTTCCGGTGTCCCATTCTGCTCCTCTGGGAGGGAGGCCTAAGCAGGGGTGGAAGGTGGGTGGCACGGCTCAGCGTAGGATGGGGCACCCCCATGGGAGGGAGCTGCAAAGAGAGACCATGCTACACTCAATGCCCAGAACTCTGGTGTGGGGTTGAGCACACATGTCGGCAGGCTGTCTGAGGATCAAGGACCACATGTGGGTGTGCTGGAGGGACAGTGACATGGAGGAGGCCACCTCCAACAGCATCCCTGGCCCTGCTAGGATCACCTGGCTTTCCCCTGTGGCCGTTGCATTGATGGGAGCATTGATGTAATCAGTAGTATTGAAACATGCGACTCTTCAGGAGAAATCCTACCACAAAATAAGTGGATCCTTCTGTCTGTTCTCTGGTGCCCTGCTCTGGCTGTGTGTTGTGTGTACAGCAAATACCCAAGTCCCACTTCCACTCATGGTTGGAAGTGAGGCCTCCAACAGTGAGGTCTGGGACTTGCTTGTCCTCAGAGGACATGGAGCTCACACCCCGGCATGCTCTCCATAGACATTTCTCAAATAGACCTAAATGCAATATGTATGCCTCCACTGATGATCCGTGCCATTGAAGACCTTGTCCTAGAGCTTTAGGAGGTACAGAGCTGAATAAGAGCATCTGTGCCCAGGAAAACGCATTCCAGGAGTGATGGGGCCTCGGCCCACTCAGGCTGCCATGACAGAATGCCAGAGGCTGGTGACTGACCACAGACATTTGTGTTCTCACCATCCTGGAGGCTAGACGTCTAAGATCAAGGTGTGAGTAGCGCTCTTTCCTGGTGACAGCTCTCCTTCTGGCTTGCATATGGCTGCTTCTTGCTTTGTCTTTGCATGACCTCTCTGTGTACTTGGGGAGAGAGACAGAGATCCTGTGCTCTGGTGCCTGTCTCTTTTTATATGGACACCACCCTGATGACCTCACTTGACCTTCATTATCTCTCTAAAGGCCCAAATACTGTCACACTGGGGGTTAGGGCTTCAATATGATAATTTGGGGGGAACAAAATTCAGTCTATATCCAATGGAAACCAAAAAGAAAAAAAAGTATTAATTATTACTTTCTTACTATGATTTGGTACAAAATTCAGGAATAGGCTGAAATGAACCTAGCTTATTAAAACTCCCAGTATTCTCAAAAAGCATTTGACAAAATCCAGCATCCGTTCCTGATGAAAACGCTTCAGAGTATAGGGATAGAGGGAACATTCCTGAACTTCATAAAATCTATCTATGAAAGACCCACAGCAAATATCATCTTCAATGGGAAAAAGCTTGCAGCCTTCCCGTTGAGATCAGGAACACGACAAGGATGCCCACTCTCACCACTCTTATTCAACATAGTATTAGAAGTTCTAGCAACGGCAATCAGACAACAAAGAGAAATAAAAGGTATCCAAATTGGCAAGGAAGAAGTCAAACTCTCTCTCTTCGCAGATGACATGATTCTTTATATGGAAAACCCCAAAGACTCCACCCCCAAACTACTAGAACTCATACAGCAATTCAGTAACGTGGCAGGATACAAAGTCAATGTACAGAAATCAGTGGCTTTCTTATACACCAACAATGAAAATACAGAAAGGGAAATTAGAGAATCGATTCCATTTACTATAGCACCAAGAACCATAAGATACCTGGGCATAAACCTAACCAAAGAAGTAAAGGACCTGTACTCGAGGAACTACAGAACACTCATGAAAGAAATTGAAGAAGACACAAAAAGATGGAAGACTGTTCCATGCTCTTGGATTGGAAGAATAAACATTGTTAAAATGTCTATACTGCCTAGAGCAATCTATACTTTTAATGCCATTCTGATCAAAATTCCACCGATATTTTTCAAAGAGCTGGAGCAAATAATCCTAAAATTTGTATGGAGCCAGAAGAGACCCCGAATTGCTAAGGAAATGTTGAAAAACAAAAACAAAACTGGCGGCATCACGTTACCCGATTTCAAGCTTTACTACAAAGCTGTGATCACCAAGACAGCGTGGTACTGGCATAAAAACAGACACATAGACCAGTGGAACAGAGTGGAGAGCCCAGATATGGACCCTCAACTCTATGGTCAAATAATCTTCGACAAAACAGGAAAAAATATTCAATGGAAAAAAGACAGTCTCCTCAATAAATGGTGCTGGGAAAACTGGACAGCGATATGTAGAAGAATGAAACTCGACCATTCTCTTATACCGTACACAAAGATAAACTCGAAATGGATAAAAGACCTCAACGTGAGACAGGACTCTATCAGAATCCTAGAGGAGAACATAGGCAGTAACCTCTTCGATATCAGCCACAGCAACTTCTTTCAAGATATGTCTCCAAAGGCCAAGGAAACAAAAGCAAAAATGAACTTTTGGGACTTCATCAAGATCAAAAGCTTCTGCACAGCAAAGGAAACAGTCAACAAAACAAAGAGGCAACCCACGGAATGGGAGAAGATATTTGCAGATGACAGTACAGACAAAAGGTTGATATCCAGGATCTATAAAGAACTTCTCAAACTCAACACACACAAAACAGATAATCCCATCAAAAAATGGGCAGAAGATATGAACAGACACTTCTCCAATGAAGACATACAAATGGCTATCAGACACATGAAAAAATGTTCATCATCACTAGCCATCAGGGAGATTCAAATTAAAACCACATTGAGATACCACCTGACACCAGTTAGAATGGCCAAAATTAGCAAGACAGGAAACAACGTGTGTTGGAGAGGATGTGGAGAAAGGGGAACCCTCTTACACTGTTGGTGGGAATGCAAGTTAGTGTAGCCACTTTGGAGAACAGTGTGGAGATTCCTCAAGAAATTAAGAATAGAGCTTCCCTATGACCCTGCAATTGCACTGCTGGGTATTTACCCCAAAGATACAGATGTAGTGAAAAGAAGGGCCATTTGTACCCCAATGTTTATTGCAGCAATGGCTACGGTCGCCAAACTGTGGAAAGAACCAAGATGCCCTTCAACGGACGAATGGATAAGGAAGACGTGGTCCATATACACAATGGAGTATTATGCCTCCATCAGAAAGGACGAATACCCAACTTTTGTAGCAACATGGACGGGACTGGAAGAAATTATGCTGAGCGAAATAAGTCAAGCAGAGAGAGTCAAGTATCATATGGTCTCACTTATTTGTGGAGCATAACAAATAACATGGAGGACATGGGGAGATGGAGAGGAGAGGGAGTTGAGGGAAACTGGAAGGGGAGATGAACCATGAGAGACTATGGACTCTGAAAAACAACCAGAGGGTTATGAAGGGGCGGCAGGGGGGTGGGGGGGTGGGAGGTTGAGGAACCAGGTGGTGGGTAATAGGGAGGGCATGTACTGCATGGAGCACTGGGTGTGATGCCAAAACAATGAACACTGTTATGCTATAAATAAACAAAACAAAACAAAAAGTACTCCTATTATGAACATTGTCAAATAAGTGGTCTAAAATGAAGAGAATTATTATAATTTGAAACGTAAATCATCACAATCATAACCATTAAGAGTCTCCTTGGCGTTTCCCTCCTGGGATATCTCAAAGATGATGAAATATGAAATTAAGCAGAGCTTATTAAGATCAACCATTTTTATCATATGACCTTTTCATTTCAAAATGTAGATGCACATAATAAATAAGTTTTCCAGCGTCTATGACTGCTCCGAGGTTTCCACCACTCTGAACGAAACCAAGCTAATTAGACGTGAAATATCAACTGGTGAGCAATTACAGCCTAACCAAAAAGTACCCCAGTGACTCTGGGAATTTGATAAATTTATGATTTAGGCAAATCTCAAGGTTGTGTCTGTGTTGCGAATTCAGAAGCAGCAGTAAAACCTGGTCATCACCAACATTAAATCTGCGGCTATCTATTTTTATTTGGTTGGTAATAAGTACACAGGGACATTTTTCATCTGTTAGATTTCTCTGCTTACTTCTGATTTTTCTATTACTTCTCCTCCCCAGCTTTGAAAAGGAAAAGCTTAAGGAAAAGCATCTTTTCTTCTGTGTAATGACATGACAGAACTCTATTCCCCAAAATAAATAAATAAACACATAAAAATCAGAAGCTCTAAATTCTGGAAGGTTAGTAAACCAAAGATCTAAAACCAAAGACCCAAAATGCTGGCTGTTTTGCCTTTTATGTATATAATATTTTGGCAATTCTTACCCAGCCATGGGAACGGGTGGGAATTTTGACTGTCATCTTCTTTTGGGTTCATCCTAGAGCAGAACCTGTGGCTTGGGCACAGGTGGTTTGTTTGGGAGGGAGTTGCAAGATGCTGAGTGTTGAGTTGGAAGTGGGGGGACTGTCTTCATGCTCCTGGGCTCCTACTACTGCGGATGGGGCACAAACTTGCTGCAGATGCCCAAGGGTGATGTGGATGTGCCTCAGAATCATTCGTCTGGAGAATAGGACGTCCTCTTTGGTTGTCAGTTACCCCCAGAAGAATTTCCCCCCAACATTTCCAGGCTGCCCTTCTTACTGAAAAAAATCACACTGCCATTCCAAAAAACAAGCAGGTCAGCAAAAAACAAACAAACAAACAAAAAAAAAACACCAAATAAACAAGCATGTACATGCACGCACACACGCACACACACACACACACACACACACACACAGTAAGGCAAAGAGGTGAAGCAGGCTCCTGCAGCGGCACCCTGACCGTTTGTATGGGAATTGTCCATCCACAGCACCTAGAATCCACTCAGGGACATGACAACATGACATGGGCACCTGGAACCCCATCCCCACAGGTACCTCTGCTCTCTACTCACGGTCACATTAAACCCACTCTGTCTTCATCTGCATGGTGGTGGCTGGCCATAGCCACAGACTATTAAAAAGACATAAATGATCCAGCTTTCCCACTTCTGAGTAGACAGCCTAGAGAAGAGAAGGCAGGATCTCCGAGAGACCTGTGTACGCCCACATTTGTGGCAGCATGATTCACAATAGCTAAAAGGCAAAGCGCCCAAAGTTGGATGAATGAATAAGCAAAATGTGATATATACATGTAGTGGAATATTATTCAGTCTTTAAAAAGAAAGGAATTCTGTCACATGTTACAACATGAATGATTTTTGAGGACTTTATACTCAGTGAAAGAAGCCAGTCTCACCAAGACAAACACTTTCTGATGCTACATTAGTGAGGTCCCTATGGTAGTCAAAAGCCCAGATATAGAGATTAGAATGGTGGTTTACAGGAACTGAGGGGATGGGAGTCATTTAATGGACTTGGAGTTTCAGCAGATAAGAGTTCTGGAGGGGGATGGTGGTGGTGGCCACATGGCAACATGCATGTGCTGAAGGCTAGTGAGCTGTTCACTTCAAAGAGAAAAATGGTAACTTGTGTGTCTGTACATGTCACCACAATAAGAAGGAGAGTCATAAAGGAAGAGAACCGTGGGATAAGCTACAGTCTCTGCTGCTGTGGGCGGTCTCAGGGAGTAAATGAAATTTGTCAGCTCCCTTCTCCACCACCCATTCTAAACTCCCCCATTAGGGACAATAGTCCCTGGTCCCTAGCCCACAGTTTTGGATTCATACCTCTTGTCCTGATTGCATTTTTCTTCCCAGCTGTGCTTGCTGCAATTTGCCCATCCACTTGTCACCATGGCGTGCAGAGACAGGAAAAGACATCTTGATGACTCTGATCTTGGATATTCTCCCCGAAATTCCCTTGAGCAGAAACGCAAACTCATCATGATGATAACGGTCCCCTTCCTTTGCCAATATGGTTGTTCCTTTCTTTATTTACTGGTTCATCAATCATTAAATTCTTTTTAGGGTCATGCCAGCTAATAGTCTCAAGTCAAGTGTTTGTGTTTTCTGGTATTATCAAATAAAGGTCTGATTGGTAATGGTCAGGGAAGGCTATGTGCCCAACAAATCTGAATTCTTCAGTCTCACTATCCATAGGATCCTTGGATTCAGAGATCTTTATTAACAGCCTGGGGATGAAAACAGACGTGGGGTACAGTCCATGGATCAGGAAGTATTGGAAGCTGTTTCACAGGGAGGTTGCAATTTTGTGGGCATTAAGTTCATCTTAATGGTTCTGGAGAAGGAGGACCTGGGGAAAGAAAGTGTGCACAAATAGGAAGGTGAGAGAGTTTTAAGTTTTGCACATTTTTCATTGGCATTGCCTGAAGAATCATTCTGGGAGCAATTCTGGAACTGAAATTGCATCTGTTTCATAGGATACTTGAGATTTTGTTTCTAAGTTTTGTTCTGGTTTTCTCTCATAAACAAGATATTCATGTCAAATGTTCCCCAAAGTGGGCACAATAATTCCAATTTGGATGTCATGAAATAGGCCATCTAGAGAGATGTGTGCATATTTTAATCAAATAATAAGATCGGGATCCTGGGTGTCCCAGTCGGTTAAGCAACTGCCTTCAGCTCATGTCATGATCCTGGAGTCCCAGGATCGAGTCCCACATCAGGATCCCAGCTCCATGGGGAGTCGTCTTCTCCCTTTGACACTCTACCCTCTCATGCTCGCTCTCTCTCTCTTTCTCTCAAATAAATAAATAAAAATCTTTTAAAAAATAACAAGTGCATGAAACAGTTGATATCTACTGTAAACTGATGTGTAGATGTAGACTCAGCCTGCAAGGACCTCATCCATCCCGTTCAGTGCAAATGAGGCGTTTGCAAACACATATCTCTAGAATTTGCTCAAAGAGCAGTCATGACCAACTGAGGCTTTCTAAACCCCAGCTTTAGGCAAATGCAACTAAGCAAAGTGGCTCTCAGCTTACAGAGACAAGATGGGAGGAATGTCCATATGTTGTACTGAAAACACAGAACATGTTGCGATGTATTCCTACGTGCTGGTTTGAGAAGACTTCTAAACATACCCTACCAAGAGCCAGGCTCCAGTGATGGAAATATTGGGTCCATGCCCTCATCAATAAGCCAGAGGCTGGCCAAGTAGTTCATAAGAGTGCTCTGTGTTAGGAGGTTAGAAGCCTAGGGACCAAAATAACCCCCAAACTGAGAGGACCAATGAAGGAGTTGAAGCTCATATTTAGGATGACATTGACTTCATCATTGCAAGCAAGGTGACCTTGAACACATGGAAATTCAAGGGTTCTCAAATGTTCCATGACTCCCAAGTCAAAGATTTTGGTCTACAGCAGCAAGGGTCATGGCCAAATCTCAGTGGATCCCATTTGTTAAAGCTCACAGTCCAACTACCATCAGGTACACACCTATAGCTGAACATTAGGGTTATGGAACTTGTTGGACATCAGGAAGAAGTTGCTGGGAGAGACATACAGGATTTGGGCTTGCTCTGAGTGATTCTGGGGAGGGTTTAGGAAAGTGGCATGGAATTCTGAATTGAATACTATCAGCAAGTGGAGATAACTTGGTGATTGGGCATCTTAAATTTTATGTGAGAGAAGGTAGAGCAGAGTTTCCATTGGTAAGAATCACTCATGTTGAGAAAGGAGGTACAGAGAGGTTTTTTTTTTTATTTGTTTATTTACAGCATAACAGTGTTCATTGTTTTGGCATCACACCCAGTGCTCCATGCAGTACGTGCCCTCCCTATTACCCACCACCTGGTTCCTCAACCTCCCACCCCCCCCCACCCCCCTGCCGCCCCTTCATAACCCTCTGGTTGTTTTTCAGAGTCCATAGTCTCTCATGGTTCATCTCCCCTTCCAGTTTCCCTCAACTCCCTCTCCTCTCCATCTCCCCATGTCCTCCATGTTATTTGTTATGCTCCACAAATAAGTGAGACCATATGATACTTGACTCTCTCTGCTTGACTTATTTCGCTCAGCATAATTTCTTCCAGTCCCGTCCATGTTGCTACAAAAGTTGGGTATTCGTCCTTTCTGATGGAGGCATAATACTCCATTGTGTATATGGACCACATCTTCCTTATCCATTCGTCCGTTGAAGGGCATCTTGGTTCTTTCCACAGTTTGGCAACCGTAGCCATTGCTGCAATAAACATTGGGGTACAAATGGCCCTTCTTTTCACTACATCTGTATCTTTGGGGTAAATACACAGCAGTGCAATTGCAGGGTCATAGGGAAGCTCTATTCTTAATTTCTTCAGGAATCTCCACACTGTTCTCCAAAGTGGCTGCACTAACTTGCATTCCCACCAACAGTGTAAGCGTGTTCCCCTTTCTCCACATCCTCTCCAACACACGTTGTTTCCTGTCTTGCTAATTTTGGCCATTCTAACTGGTGTCAGGTGGTATCTCAATGTGGTTTTAATTTGAATATCCCTGATGGCTAGTGATGATTTTTTCATGTGTCTGATAGCCATTTGTATGTCTTCGTTGGAGAAGTGTCTGTTCATATCTTCTGCCCATTTTTTGATAGGATTATCTGTTTTGTGTGTGTTGAGTTTGAGAAGTTCTTTATAGATCCTGGATATCAACCTTTGTCTGTACTGTCATTTGCAAATATCTTCTCCCATTCCGTGGGTTGCCTCTTTGTTTTGTTGACTGTTTCCTTTGCTGTGCAGAAGCTTTTGATCTTGATGAAGTCCCAAAAGTTCATTTTTGCTTTTGTTTCCTTGGCCTTTGGAGACATATCTTGAAAGAAGTTGCTGTGGCTGATATCGAAGAGGTTACTGCCTATGTTCTCCTCTAGGATTCTGATAGAGTCCTGTCTCACGTTGAGGTCTTTTATCCATTTCGAGTTTATCTTTGTGTTCGGTGTAAGAGAATGGTCGAGTTTCATTCTTCTACATATCGCTGTCCAGTTTTCCCAGCACCATTTATTGAAGAGACTGTCTTTTTTCCATTGAATATTTTTTCCTGTTTTGTCGAAGATTATTTGACCATAGAGTTGAGGGTCCATATCTGGGCTCTCCACTCTGTTCCACTGGTCTATGTGTCTGTTTTTATGCCAGTACCACGCTGTCTTGGTGATCACAGCTTTGTAGTAAAGCTTGAAATCGGGTAACGTGATGCCGCCAGTTTTGTTTTTGTTTTTCAACATTTCCTTAGCAATGCGGGGTCTCTTCTGATTCCATACAAATTTTAGGATTATTTGCTCCAGCTCTTTGAAAAATATCGGTGGAATTTTGATCAGAATGGCATTAAAAGTATAGATTGCTCTAGGCAGTATAGACATTTTAACAATGTTTATTCTTCCAATCCAAGAGCATGGAACAGTCTTCCATCTTTTTGTGTCTTCTTCAATTTCTTTCATGAGTGTTCTGTAGTTCCTCGAGTATAGGTCCTTTACTTCTTTGGTTAGATTTATGCCCAGGTATCTTATGGTTCTTGGTGCTATAGTAAATGGAATCGATTCTCTAATTTCCCTTTCTGTATTTTCATTGTTGGTGTATAAGAAAGCCACTGATTTCTGTACATTGACTTTGTATCCTGCCACGTTACTGAATCGGGAACACGACAAGGATGCCCACTCTCACCACTCTTATTCAACATAGTATTAGAAGTTCTAGCAACGGCAATCAGACAACAAAGAGAAATAAAAGGTATCCAAATTGGCAAGGAAGAAGTCAAACTCTCTCTCTTCACAGATGACATGATCCTTTATATGGAAAACCCTAAAGACTCCACCCCCAAACTACTAGAACTTATACAGCAATTCAGTAATGTGGCAGGATACAAAGTCAATGTACAGAAATCAGTGGCTTTCTTATACACCAACAATGAAAATACAGAAAGGGAAATTAGAGAATCGATTCCATTTACTATGGCACCAAGAACCATAAGATACCTGGGCATAAACCTAACCAAAGAAGTACAGAGAGGTTTTATGTACGAAAGAGGCATTCGTCTCTGTCTTGTTCTCTGTGTAGACTTGGAGTGGCCTTGTTCACAAATTACTTATAATCTTGGACCATTCTATATGCTCACCTAGGAACATAGTGGTTCAGCTGCCAGCAAGGCTGTTTTTTCTCTTTCTTGGGATCTATACTATATTTTATTTCATTTAGAGCAAAGAGAAGTTGATTCTTTAAGTTACTCAGGCCAACAGAATTCCTCCTCAAATGGTCTTTGGGATTTTCCTCTCTTTCATAATTAACAGTTATCAGTGATGAAGTGCAAATGTGTCCACGGCTCATGCCAAAATACTATTTCACAATTTCCCATCGAAAAGATTTTTGTAAAACCCTGGGGATTAAGAATGTGTCTAATTAACAGAGAAAGTGAGCTGTGAACATGAGGATTTTGTTCCTCACAGTTGCACGCAGAGACCACGTTCTCACAGCTCGATGATGCACGTGACAGAGGCGATGGTGGAACGTGCCCTGGCCCGGGTTACCCGGAATGTTCCTGAGTTGTTTTTTAACAATAGTCCCTGGACCTGACTCCAGGTGTGATGACTCTTTGAGACTTTTCCAAATTCCATAATTTGCTGGATCATCCCAGAACTTTCTCTTCACCTTCCTGCAAAGCATCTTTGACTGCAGCTTCCCATCGAACACACTCACATGGTTTATCTCAATCACGTTCCCCTAAACATGACCCCTGGACTCCATACTTCAAACACCCGGGGCATCTGTTAAAAGTACAAGAACTTGGGCCCTTTCCCAACCTTGTTATGTGATCATCTCTGGGGATAGAGTCTTGAAATTTTTTAAAGTTACTCCAGGTAATTAGAAGATACACCGAACTTTGGGAACCTTAACTTGACATGATACAGTGCCAATGGAATGTTGGACAGTGTTAGACAAGGCTGGACTCAGATTGAATTTGAAATTTAAATTTTGATCTCTTTTTGTGAAAAAAATTTTTCTGCATCCGTTTTGGGGTCCCCATCTTGTTCTCAGGTCCCTGGAGTCTCTTTGTGTTTTATCCTGAGCACCTCCAAAGTTTTCCACCTCGTTTGTCTCTACTGAAAGTCAACATTTTTTGTGTGCTCAACTTCCAGGAACTGATAGCAGGTTTTAATGGCTGACAACTACTCTTCACCAGAGAATATCTAGTTCTGATAAAAACAGCAAGGAAACTAACACTGCCTTAAGTTGAACCAATGTCTAACCCAGGGAACTTCTCAGGATTTTGGATTGCAAGTAAATTCCCTAAAGTTGGCTTCAGCTGTGATTTCAAGTTCACAACACAAAATGCCCTCTCCACGGGGGGCATTTCATAAGGCAAGATCTAGTAGCAGTGACTCAGCTGTTTGCTGAGAACTTCCTGGACACCCGTAATCCCAGGGAGGCCTCCTGGCCTTTGTGCCTGCTCTCAGGCTAAGCTGTCCTGCTGACTGCCATCTGTGGGGACACATTAGTGGCAGTGACCCTCGGATGCACGTGTGGCTTCCTTGCGCTGCTCTGGGAACTTTCCACTCACTAGAGAGAGGGTGTATGTGGCCCGCAGAGGAGCCCATCTCAGTCCTTCTGCTGATAGCAAGCGTATGTCCCTATTCACCACCCTATAGAAAGTACAGAGGGACAAGAAGGCACCAGGCTGGGGAAAATGGCTGTTCCATTCAGTGGGATCTAACTCACGGGTGGCTGTATGGGAAGCTCGGACCTGTTTCACCAGACTCACTTCTGCTCTGGTCCCCAGAAACCACGTGTGGGTCTTAAGGTGTATGAGTATTCAGACATTCACGATCCCAAAGCCAGAGCCTTTGTCTGACAAGCGGACACAACCACTCTCATGACCTAGGTGAACTTTCCAAGTAATACTTTTTTTCTTATATAAGTTATGCTACTTTGTCTACACTGTTTATGACTGATGAAGATTATTTTTTCTACCCATACCAGCACCTTAGATTTCCTTAACAGGTTATTTTCCAATTTCCCTATTTCTGTTCTTACTATTTTCCTCCCTTGCCACATGTGCAGTCTACATGCCCGTGGGTGTTTTCTCACTTGCCAAAAAGTTAATTTTTTAAAGATTTTATTTATTTATTGGAGAGAGAGAGAGCGATCAAGCACAAGTGAGGGGAATAGAGGAGGGAAGGGGCAGAGGGACAAGCAGACTCCCTGCTGAGCAGGGAACCTGACATGGGACTCCATCCTAGGAGCCCAGGGTCATGACCTGGGCCGAAGGCAAATGCTTAGCTGACTGAGCCACCCAGGCGTCCCTAGAAAGAGTGAATGTTCTTATCGTACATTGACGTTGTTGTGTGTGGGTTTACACTACCTCCCCAAAGAGCAGAGACATGATAGGCTGACCTTAGTTCACCTTTGAGATGGCTCACAGCTTGCATCTTGTTACTGTTGCCTGTGACATGGACCCCTCTTGATCCATTTCCAAGCAGGGTACCTTCTGGCAGCTAGGCCTGGAAAGTGTCTGGAGATGGGTTCATTCTAATGCTAAGTCAGATGTGGCAGCCAGCCTCCTAGACAGTCTGCGGGAACCTCACCTGCTTGCTGTCACACCCCTGTGAAGTCCTCTCCCGTATCACACCAGGGTTGGTCTGTGTGCCCAGCAGTGTATGGAGAAGGCAATGATGTCATTTCCCAAGATCGGTCATAAAATGACCTTCACTCTTCAGAGCAATACTCTTTCTTTCCTTCTTAGCTTGCTCACTCGGAAAGCTGGCTGCCATCTTGACCACCATAGGAGGAGAGCCATGTGGCAAGCAATTGAAGTCTCTGACCTAGAGCCCGCAGACACTGAGACCCGCCAACAATCACACAAGAGGGTTTGGAAGCATTCCCGGTTGAACCGTGAGATAACTCCAGCCACACCCCGCCCCCCACAGATAAAATGGAACCGCGCGGTAGGGCCTCAGCCAGGATAGCCTGGTTAAACCAGTCCTGGATTCCTGACCTGTAGGAAGCATGAGGTAGCCCCGTTCAAACTCTAGGCTGCAGGGTGATTTGTTATCCAGCAGCAGGTAAACAACACACCAAATGTCCGGCCTTGTTTCCTTAGGTCCCAGTGTGTTCACACCATTTACCTTCAGGATGGGATTGTCCGGATGACCAGCCAGGCAAGATCTTGTTGCCGTGACTTGTATTCATTCCTGCATCTTGCAATGCTTGTGTCCGAAAACCCAGCCCTAGTGTAGCGTCCAGCAGCAGGAGAAGCCGAATAAATATTGCAGATCAAATGCTACAAATAACACGGGTGTTATGTCTGCAAGCTCAAACCTCCAGCTAGACCCAAGCAACCTGGTCCGCCTGAAAGAACAGTTCCAGAATGTGCCATGAGGTGAATGATGAGTAGAGAAGGGATGTTCCATAGCAAAGGTCACAGAATTCTATGCAGCTTCCAAAGATACTCCTCCTTTGGGCACCCACCACTCCTGTGAGCTCCACCCCAACAGCTGGTGAGGACAGACTTCTGATGAGACAGTCACCGTCACATGGGCTCACAAATATGACTCAATCTTCCCAAGAAAAGGGCTGCTTCAACCTTTATCTGGGGTCTTTTCTTCTCTTGTTTCTCTCTCACCTCCTGAGTGTGCCTCAGAATGTTGCCTTCCTTCCTGTTTGGGGGTCTCTGTGTTCCACGCAAGTCACTGGTCGCGTTCTTTCTGGGAGGAAGCCATGAGTCCAGCTATGTTCTGCTGGACGTTCTTGTCTCTCTTGGGGGCCAGTTTGAGTGATTCCCTTGTCAGTCACTGTGCTCACAGTGCAACACCGCCCATCATCTTTGTCATTCAGCTTCAAGGAAATGAGCAGCAATGACTCTGTAAGCAGAAGTTAGGACAATAAACTCACCCTAGCCCTGCCTTCCTTCCAGCATCCTCTGCACAGAGGGTGGCATCCTTATCTTAGGTGACTACTTCCTGTGTGTTCAGAGGTTGGCATGGCATCCCGGGGACCCTGTAGGTCAAAGGTGGGCAAAATCTGACTATGCACACCTGTTGATTAACCATCATCTGTAACTTTTGTCTGCAACAGCAGAGCTGAGTATAGCCTGCCAGCATGAAACCTCTTACTATCTGGCCCTTTACAGGAAAAATTTACTATCCCCTGCTGTCTAGATCAGTGGATGCCAGAAATTTCCATTTTACAGAATTATTACCAAAATGGGACTGGCAAGTATGGCCATGATAATGATCATAAGATAACAAACACAAATATTTTTAATATTACAAGGTAAGAAAGTCATCTCTGTATTAAGAAAAAAAAAACTAATGAATATATTTAATTAGCAATCCACTGGAGTCCTAAATTTTCTCATATTTAATGTTTCCAACCAATAAAAATGTCACCCAAGCCCAACACTGGTGTGCCAAAGAAGATCATTAGAGTTTTAATTTTTTTAAAATTTTTTTAAAGATCTTTATTATTTGACAGAGCGAGCACAGCCAGAGAGGGAACACAAGCAGGGGGAGTGGGAGAGGGAGAAACAGGCCTCCTGCCGAGCAGAGAGCCTGATGCAAGGGCTCGATTCCAGGACCCTGAGATCATGACCTGAGCCTAAGGCAGACACTTAATGACTGAGCCACCCAGGTGTCCCTAGAGTTTTAATGAAAACATCAGAGGGTGAGTCCGGACTCTTCCTCTTTCCATTGAGTGAGCTGAAGAAGTCGATTGGTCTGTGTGATCTCACAGTCACAGAGGAAGGGAATAAAAATGGACGGACGGGCGGAAGGAAGGAAGGAAAAGAGGGAGGAAAGGAGGATGAGGAGGGTGGGGGAGGGCGGGAGAGAAGGAGCATGGAGAGAGGGAGAAAAGCGCAGAAGGAAGCAGGCTCTCGGGTGTGTAGTTACCTTGTGTAGGTCATGTACTATTTTTCTCTGCAGCACTGCTGTCCATGACGTAAGTAAGGCAGAAAGGATGACTCAGCAGCAGAAAGGATGACTCAGCAGCCCTGTCACACAGAGTTGGCTCAGCTGGGGAGGGAAGGGAGCTCTGCCCACTGGAAGCCTGGGCTGTGCTGTACCTCCAAGAGCCATTTAGAGGAAAAATACCCAGTAACGCTGGCAAGTCCAGGTAATATGTGGGCACTGCAAGGGCCGGCCTTTACCCAAAAAGGAAGAATCACTCGGTCGGCCCGGGGGCGTGAGCAATGAGAGCCGCCGGACGGTGACGGGCTGTGCTTGTGGCAGTTCTGCTCTGCTTGGAAGGACTCGAGCCCCGGGTGTGTAGAGGGAGGTTTGGTGAGGAGGAGGACCAAGAGATTGGGTGCCTGGTGGCCTACTCCCACCCAGAGAGGATGGGGTGGCCAGGATGGGTGATGCAGAATGAAAGTGTGAACCTACAAACCCGAATGATCCTTTGAAGCTCCCACAGCCTGCTGGGGGGCATGTAAAGTGCAGGGGCTCTGGAAAACACTCCCGCAGTTGCTCCAACAGTTAAACTTGGAGTTGTCACATGACCCAGCAATCCCATGTCAGGGTGTCTCCCCAAGAAGAATGAATCAGCGTGTCCATGCAGAAACGTGCACACTAATCTGTTATACTTGAAACGTAGAAGCAGCCCAGACTCCTATCAATGGACAGAAGGATAAACCAACTGTGGCGCCATAACAAGGGACGAAGCCAGGACCGGTGCTAGAACGTGGGTGAACCCTAGAAATGCTTCTGAGGGAAAGAGGCCAGTCACGAAGGACACATACGATACGACTCCCTTTATATGACATGTCCAGAACAGGCGAATCTGTGGAGACAATAAGGAGACTGGTGGTTGGCAAGGGGTGGGGGAGGAGGAGGGAGGGGTTTCTTTCCGCAGTGATGGAAATGTTCTCAAATTGACTCCGGTGATAGTGTACCTGTCCGTGAAATGGCCCAGAACCACTGAATTTGCACACTTCATATGAGTGAATTGTATGGCTTGTGAATTTTAATAAAGCTGTTGAAGAATATTCGTGATCACAGCCATACCTGTCTCCTAACCTTCCTTGTTCTAGCGTCTCACCGTGTTAGGTTTTAATGCGGAGCTAACGGTGAGGAGGTAGAGAAATCCTCCGTCGCCTGTTCTCATGCATCATGCCCTCCCACACACAGAGTCTGCGCACTTCACCGAAAATAGTCGGGTGGGACAAACAGTAGCTCCCAAACCTTAAAATAGCCGTTTTCTTTGTGTCCTTTATTTGATAATTGTCAGCAACAGTGAAGGTGATGCTGAGAAAGGGTCATTATAAAACATCAGAGTAGCGCACAATCAAAGGGACTCTCCCCCAGCATTCCCCTCCACCCTGGTCGGGAGATAATTAGGTTATCTGTGCACTGGTTTGAATGAAAAACCACTGGGATTTCCTGTGAGCAGGTCTGTTCCAGGCTCCCCCTGCTGGGAAGCTGGCTTTCCAAGGAGCTTGAAGGTCATGTGTCTCTTTCATGGTCTCTCCACCCCCGACTAAATGTTCTGTAAATAATTAGACATTAAAGGCTTGCAAATAATAAAGCCGCCATCTTCCACGGGTAAAGGACTAATTACCAGAATTCGGTCGTGCTGATCATTACATCCCTGAGTCTGAAATGCACTAGTGGGGAAGGGAGAGCCTGGGATTCTTGTCTAATATTGGTATTTATGGCCTTTGTTTTCCCGGGGAGCTGATGTCTTCCACTCCTGTGACCATAAATTCAGGGTCTTCTAATTTCACATTCCCATCCACAAATTATTTAAGCACTCGGGCCCTTTTATGAACAGGGTTCCCTTTAACAAAAAGAATCAAAGGACTGAATAACGTCAAAGTTGAATTTAAAGCCTGGAAGCTGTTGACGGTGTCAGCACCAACGGGATGAGCTGCTCTGAGGGTAAGTGCCTGGGTCTCATGAATATTCATGTCACGGGGCAAGTCCGAATTTGGACAGACACCAGCCAGCCAGAACCCCGGATGGGTGGTGGACCCAGTCTCCAGCCCTAGGAGCCCTGGAGGGGCAGCCCCGCCCTGCTGGGTCCTCCCTTGATCAGAACGCAAAGGTAAGCCTGTTTGCCTCCTGCTCCCCTGAGGTTCTTATGAAGATCAGTAAAGATCAGTGAGACTAAATGCCTGGGTTGTGGTTCCAATCTCCCGATACAAGGCCCGAGATTAATATTAGTGATTGTTATTTTAAAGACCTCTTCCCAATGTTTCTTGACGAGCTTTGTTAATGCATACACGCTCAGTCTGCTGGGCCCACTTCCTGTAAGAGCGAATTAAAATCAATTTTGGTGAAAAACCTATCTGGCAGTAATTGGACATCCTGAGCATGAGAAAGCAGATGGCAGGTTTCTCTGCCCAAAGTCGAAGTCTGGTAATGCTCCCCTGACCTGGGCCTCCCACAGGATGAGAAATGAGGGGAGAGCGTCTTGGTTCCCCCTCATCGCCGTGCTCCATGACCTGGACAAGGGGATGCTTCTCCACGTCCTACTACTCCCAAGGACCCGAGACATTACGTTCTGATTTACTGAGGGAGGAGGAGGGATTCTTTGTTTTTATGTTTGAGACTCAAATGCTCCGATAGCAATAATTCACCTGGCTTTGGCAGAAAGATTTACGGTGGTTACCATATTTTCATGGTTTCGTTGCATAGGGAACTCACTAAGAAATCATTCGGGGAAATAATTAGGGGATACTCAGGGAAATGTCATCTCTGTGTGAAGCAGGAGGAAAGACTCCAAAAATACCTCGGTGTTTGTCAATGGCACATACAAAGGCAGAGCAAACCCTGGAGGTGTGTCTTGGGCCCCGAACCCTTGTCCTGGCCAGGGGAGTCCTGCAGGCTTGGAGCCCAGCACTTGGGCGGTCTTTGTGGGATGGCCAGCCCTTTGACCGTGGGGCGTGGGGCGGTCACCACCACTGAGTCACTTTCCCATCGAGGGGCACCAGTGATAATCCTGTCAGTCTGGAAATTTGGGGCGGCCCAGCCAGAGAAGCCGCCTAACACGGCACGAGTTTTAGCCTGAAGGGAAGACCTGGCAATCTTTCAGCGTGCTAACTAGCTTCCAGACAGGCAAGCATGGGGACATTAATTTCTGTCACCTGGTTTTCCACTTGCATCCCCAAGGCGCCGATGCTGACGTGCATTGAGTTGGCACCGGGGTTTACTTTTGCAACAGCTCTTGCTTCAGAGAGACCCCAGCCCCGTAAGCTTCCTGGGGCCAGGGATGTTCCCAGGGCTGCCGCCAACACAGGGAGCGCCTCCTTCTGTCACTGGGTCTGGAAGCCACTGCACTGAGTGTTGCCTATCACTGTCTGTCTCCTTTCTTCCTACACCATCCAACAAACCACACCGTCCACCTACCCAGGATGAATATTGCCGCATGCTTTGGTGGGGACACGCAGAAAGATCGGGCTCGCTCTGGAAATTATCTAGCTGCTCATTTCATAGTAAAATGCTGAGAAGCTTCCCAGGAGAGCATGTCAAAGATGAGATTTATCCACTGCTCGGCATTTGCTAATTTGGTAAGAGTTCTGATCTCATTTGCGGGGCTTAATATAGAAATTCACTGAACCCGAACAGACACCTCGCAATGTGGTATTTCTGTGATGTGTGTCAGAAAATATATACAGGCATATGGTCATCGTATGTATAGGTCTGGGCTGTATCCTGTGTCTATATCCTGTGCGTGTATGTGTGTGCATACATATGTGCACACACACATTTATATATAGGAGTCAAAATTCTGAGACAAAAATCGCCTTAGCTGCTAATAGCATCATGCTGTCCAAATTCCTCCTCATTAATTTCCCCTGATTTTTGACAGAGGGCAACGGCGATTTAGAGGGTCAACATTTCATGCTGGAAGAAGGTATTATGATTCTAGTCATAATCCCCATATCTGAAACACATAACGTGAGATGAAAATCCTAACTTTGGAAATGTACCATGAAGACCCAGCAGGATCGCGGGATATACGGTTGGAGGAACAGACTAGTGGACAGGACTTGGTCATCTTCTCAAGGACCCAGTCCCACGTGTTCTCAAGCAGGTGTGGGAGGACAGGCGTGAGAATGGTCTACCCTGATAGTGTGACCCCGTTTCTCACATTGGGACTTTCCCAGGGCTGGAGTCCCTCTGTCCCCTTCCTGGAGCTGTGCTTTATTTGCTGGGGGTTTTTGTGTTTCTTTTTGTTTTTAATCCCTTCGTTGAACTAAAATGCAAGAACAGCTCAAATGGAAAAGACTGGGCAGGATTTAATGGTATTTTTATTTTTATTTATTTTAGGGGTTTTTTTGGTTTAATTTTTAAATTTATTTTTTGTTTAAATTCGACTAGCCAACATATAGTACATACTTCGTTTCAGAGGTAGTGTTCGATAATTTATCAGTTGCACGTAAAACCGAGCGCAGCTAACATCTTGTGCTCTCCATAATGCCCATCCCCCCATTACCCCGGCCCCCCCCCACCTCCCCTCCAGAAACCCTCGGTTCGTTTCCTAGAGTTAAGAGTCTCTCATGGTTTGGGGCACCTGGGTGGCTCACTGGGTTAAGCCTCTGCCTTCAGCTCGGGTCATGATCTTAGGGTCCTGGGATCGAGCCCCACATCAAGCTCTCTGCTCAGCGGGGAGCCTGCTTCCTCCTCTCTCTCTGTCTGCCTGCTTCTCTGCCTACTTGTGATCTGTCAAATAAATAAATAAAATCTTAAAAAAAAAAAAAAGAGTCTCTCATGGTTTGCTTCCCTTTCTGATGACTTCCCACTCAGTTTTCCCTCTCTTCCGCTATGATCCTCTGCACCGTCTCTAACATATACAGTACTTTGAAAGCAGTGTTTATAAATGAGCGACTGTCTCTTTCTGAGGTATATGGAATGTGCGTCTCTTCCTGGCACCTGGCAGTTCCAGCTCTTCTAGTTCCTGTTGTTCACATGGTGTGTGTGTGTGTGTGTGTGTGTGTGTGTGTGTGTGTGTGTATAATCAGAAACGTGTCCATATGTATTGTTTGAATTTTTCAGATTTGGCTGTAATAAAGGAAAAATCATCCCATTGGCTGCCCGCATTCACCATGATATTAGGGGTTACAGTGAAGGACAGACAGTGTGGGGAGAACTAGAGTTGAGTAGCTCAGTATATCAGCTCCAAGATGCTCCAAGGATGGTACACACTCCTAGACCGTTTTATGGTCTCAGAGCTGTGATCTTGTGGCAACAACACAGTTGTCTACGCTTTAACACCAACAGACAGTGCAGGAGAACTGTATGGCACTTTCATTGCTGTTATTGGAGTTGATTGAAGAGATCACCGCCAGTGACATAGGCGACTCTGTCCTATTTAGAATATATCGTCCTTGGTGGATGATGAGGGCACAGGGATAACTGTAATGTGCGTGGTTGGTAATAAGGCAGACTGGTGGCTTTAGCCTGTGTGGTCTACTTTCCTACAGCTGCTGGAACAAATTACCATAGATGTAGCGGCTTGAGCGAAACACAGTTTTGTTGTTTTTTATTTGTTTGACACTTCTGGAAGTTGAAATACAAATTGGTTCTTACTGGATGAAAATCAAAGTGTTGGCAGGGCTGCATTCCTTCTGGAAGCTGTTAGTGTCTGGGGCAGAATGGTTTCACTTCAAAATTATGTCTGCTTGCAACCTCAGAATGTGACCCTTTTGGGTTAGGGTTAGGGTTAGGGTTAGGGTCTTTGTAGGTGTAATTAGTGAAATTAAGGTGACATCATACTGGCATAACATGGGCCATAATACGGTGTTTGATGACCTTATAAAAGGTTAACACAGAGACAGAGAGACACACAGGGAGAGCACCAGGGGATGTCAAGAACTGCCCGTGGTGGGGAAGAAAAATCTCGAATGCCTTTTGAGATTCTTCTAGCTAGATTAAGAGTCAAATTGACATGAGACGGGTCAATAGGAGAAAATAAAATTTAATTTTATACATATGGGGAACCCATCCATACACAAAATTCCGAAGGCCATCAGGCAAAACTCTGTGTATGCGTCATCCTGAACTAAGGAGAAGTGGTCCAAGGCCTGGGGCTTCAAAAGGAAGGAAGGCAATTCACGGGAAGACCAAATTGTGTGCTGGTTCACTCAGAAACAAGAGGATCAAATGGGCTTTGCTAGGTTCCTCTCTGTGCACCATACCTAATTCATATTACAGTGGAGTTACCTATGATGATGGCTCTCTTTTTGGAGCAGGTCCTCTATCTAAATTTTGTTAGGCAGTTGTTCGGGGCAGGTCAAAATTTCTTCCTGAGGACCCCCTGAGAGACTCCGTTGGTTAAGTGTCCAACCCTTGATTTTGATTTCAGCTCAGGTCATGAGCTCAGGGCTTATGAGATTGAGCCCTGCATCAGGCTCTGCAGTGGACATGGAACCTGCTTAAGATTCTCTCTCTCCCTCTACCCTCTTCTCCCCACGCCCTCCCACCCCAGCTCATGTGCTCTCTCTCTCCCTCCCCCTCCCCCCAAAAAATTCTTCCTGAGTCTTTTGGACCCTGATTGTTTTTAGCTCAGCATAATCTGCACATCAGTGGCCTGTCTTCAGGGGCCCTGCCCTTGACCCCTACAACGGCAATCACCAACAGCTGGAAGAGGCAAGAAAGGATCCTCTCCTAGAGCCTTTAAAGAAAGGATGGCCCTGCTGGCACCTTGAATGTGAGCTCTCTGCCTCTTGAACTGTGAGACAATAATTTTCTATTACTTTAAGCCACTCACATATATGGTTACTGGTCATAACAATCCTGGGAAACTAATACAGGAAAAAATCTGTTCCTCCTGTTTCCCAGCTTCTAGAGGCTCATGCATTCCTTGGTTCCTGCTTCCCTCCTTTGTCTCCAAAACCAGCAATGATGGGTCAAGTCCTAATGTGACAGCTCTCTGACCTGCTGTCACTGTATCTGTCCCTGATCAGAGCCAGGAATGGTTCTCTGATCTTAAGATCTTATAAGATTAGGCTGAATCCAGTGGGATAATATAGGATAATCTCCCCATCTCAAGGCTGGTAACCTTAAACACACCTGCAAAGTGCCTGCAGGAATTAGGGAAGCACATCTTGAGGGTGGGTGGGGCATTAATCTAGCAGAAAAGAATACCTTGTATGAAAAATAAAACCGTGGTCAATGCTGTTTAAACTAAGAAAAAGTCAACAACTATTGAGTACATATTATTCTATATCCGTTCAAAGAGGAGTAATGGGGGGATGAGAAAAATGAAAGATCAAGAAAGCATGTCTCTTTCTTTAAGGACTCATACTCTAATGGAGTAATAGACGTGATAAATGAATCTCATCATAGCTACAAAGGCATTTTCTACTTAATTCCAAAAGAAAGCCCAGGAGACTCTCTGAAATGACAGGGGCTCCTTCATTAGTGTCTGTGCAATAGAATTCCAGCCCTGAGACAGGATGCCGGGCAATGTGGAGCTCCGTGGTGCACCAGGCAGAGGTCCATGGGGAGCAGGGTGGAGAAGAGCTCAAACCATGGACAGTCTTCCTAAGACAATAACTGAGCAGGATCTTCAATAACATGTGGCTTAAGCAAGAGAAAATGTGATTCCAAACAGTTAGATTAGCAGGAATGAGAAACTGAGGCATGAACATTGCATGAACGACAGGAAGAGCAAGTGAGAATTTCTGACAGTGTCCTGCTTCAGAGCAAGGGTGAATGTTAATTTGCTTTGCTTTCCAGTGGCTGCAGAGCCCTGAAGATGCTATTCTAGATGGATTTCTCTTTGTCTTTTAATTATTTACCAGTGACAAGCACACACAATGGCAGACTGCATTAAATTATTGTCCAAAAACAACTCTAGCATTCTTTGCTCTTAAGATTGCTTTTTTCTTTCTTTCTTTTTTTTTTTTTTTTTTTTTGGTTTATTTTCAGTGTAACAGTGTTCATTGTTTTTGCATCACACCCAGTGCTCCATGCAATACGTGCCCTCCCTATTACCCACCACCTGGTTCCTCAACCTCCCACCCCCCACCCCGCCCCTTTAAAACCCTCTGGTTGTTTTTCAGAGTCCATATTCTCTCGTGGTTTATCTCCCCTTCCAGTTTCCCTCAACTCCCTCTCCTCTCCATCTCCCCATGTCCTCCGTGTTCTTTGTTATGCTCCACAAATAAGTGAGACCATATAATACTTGACTCTCTCTGCTTGACTTACTTCGCTCAGCATAATCTCTTCCAGTCCCGTCCATGTTGCTACAAAAGTTGGGTATTCGTCCTTTCTGATGGAGGCATAATACTCCATTGTGTATATGTACCACATATTCCTTATCCATTTGTACATTGAAGGGCATCTTGGTTCTTTCCACAGTTTGGTGACCGTGGCCATTGCTGCTATAAACATTGGGGTACAGATGGCCCTTCTTTTCACTACATCTGTATCTTTGGGGTAAATACCCAGCAGTGCAATTGCAGGGTCATAGGGAAGCTCTATTCTTAATTTCTTCAGGAATCTCCACACTGTTCTCCAAAGTGGCTGCACCAACTTGCATTCCCACCAACAGTGTAAGAGGGTTCCCCTTTCTGCACATCCTCTCCAACACACGTTGTTTCCTGTCTTGCTAATTTTGGCCATTCTAACTGGTGTCCGGTGGTATCTCAATGTGGTTTTAATTTGAATATCCCTGATGGCTAGTGATGATGAACATTTTTTCATTTGTCTGATAGCCATTTGTATGTCTTCATTGGAGAAGTATCTGTTCATATCTTCTGCCCATTTTTTGATATGATTATCTGTTTTGTGTATGTTGAGTTTGAGGAGTTCTTTATAGATCCTGGATATCAACCTTTTGTCTGTACTGTCATTTGCAAATATCTTCTCCCATTCCGTGGGTTGCCTCTTTGTTTTGTTGACTGTTTCCTTTGCTGTGCAGAAGCTTTTGATCTTGATGAAGTCCCAAAAGTTCATTTTCGCTTTTGTTTCCTTTACCTTTGGAGACATATCTTGAAAGAAGTTGCTGTGGCTGATATCGAAGAGGTTACTGCCTATGTTCTCCTCTAGGATTCTGATGGATTCCTGTCTCACGTTGAGGTGTTTTATCCATTTCGAGTTTATCTTTGTGTACGGTATAAGAGAATGGTCGAGTTTCATTCTTCTACATATCGCTGTCCAGTTTTCCCAGCACCATTTATTGAAGAGACTGTCTTTTTTCCATTGAATATTTTTTCCTGTTTTGTCGAAGATTATTTGACCATAGAGTTGAGGGTCCATATCTGGGCTCTCTGGTCTCTGTTTTTGGTCAATGTGTCTGTTTTTATGCCAGTACCACGCTGTCTTGGTGATCACAGCTTTGTAGTAAAGCTTGAAATCAGGTAACGTGATGCCGCCAGTTTTGTTTTTGTTTCTCAACATTTCCTTAGCAATTCAGGGTCTCTTCTGATTCCATACAAATTTTAGGATTATTTGCTCCAGCTCTTTGAAAAATACCGGTGGAATTTTGATCGGAATGGCATTAAAAGTATAGATTGCTCTAGGCAGTATAGACATTTTAACAATGTTTATTCTTCCAATCCAAGAGCATGGAACAGTCTTCCATCTTTTTGTGTCTTCTTCAGTTTCTTTCATGAGTGTTCTGTAGTTCCTCAAGTACAGACACTAACAATGAAAATACAGAAAGGGATATTAGAGAATCGATTCCATTTACTATAGCACCAAGAACCATAAGATACCTGGGAATAAACCTAACCAAAGATTGCTTTTTAAATTATATTTAAAATATAATTAGAGTTGTGGGTCTCACAATAAAATAACAACTTAGGTACACTGATGGAGTTAAAAAAGATGTCCTACCTGTACCCCTCCATCTTCAGGTCATGAGCGGACTGACAAGGGATGAGCACGTGAGATGAGAGTTACCTTTAAAACAGGCTGAGAATACTTTCTTTTTAAAGGTTTCTTTTTTTCATTTGAGACACTGAGATACTGAAAGAGAGAGGGAATGAGCAGGGGGAGAGGCAGGGGGAGAGGGAGAAACAGACTCCCCACTAACAAAAACCCAATGTGGGTCTCGATCCCAAGAGCCATAGATCATGACCTGAGACAAAGGTAGTTGCTGAACCAGCTGAGCCACCCAAGTCATCCTGAAAATAAAACCTTTTTCCATATTTATTTAGGTAATTGTGAAAGGTTTCTGGGAAGTCTGCCTCTGAGCAGACACTTTCAAGTCTAAAAATGGGTAGAAAAGAAGGCACAGTTATGGTATGTTAAACTGGGATCCCAATGCCTACCCACTGGCCCTGGACACTGTTGATCTGAAACACTGCCCCCCGCCCCAACTCTGACGGGCCTCAGAAACCTCCCAATGCCTTGGACTTCGCCAAAAGCTTCAGGAAATTAAGTCTAAGGATGTCTTCAATGAGAAGTTATTTGGAAACATCAGCGTTAGATTTTGTCCAGATGGAATGAAATGGGCAATCTAAGTCTACTCCAAGTGGGAACACGGTAAATCACCTTAAGATTTAGGACCCACAAATACCTTTCAATCTGTTTTCTTTAGGTGCTTTGCTAACCCTGAAATAGCCTTTCAAAGTTTGTTGATCCTGAATTTTTAAAAAAGATTTATTTATTTATGAGGGAGAGAAACAGAAAGAGAGCCAGGGGAGGGGCCGACGGAGAGACTCTCAAGCAGACTCCCCACTGAGCACAGAGACCCACTCAGGGCTCAGTCAAACCTGGAGATCGTGACCTGAACTGAAACCTGGAGTCAGACCCTCAATGGACTGAGACCCCAGTAGCCCCCTGAACGGGGTCTAAATACTGAAAATTATTAGATAAATTTGAGCTGAACACATTGAATATAACCAAATAAAACATCCCCTAGGCCATGGTATTATCTGTCTCTGTGAGATTTTGTCTGGGAGTCTAATTCTGGAGCAAGAAAACCCTCCCCCTGCTGGAAGAGCCCACCACACTTGCTGCAGGCAGGGCATTGTGCTCTTTCCCCGAAACTGCTGCTGTCCCGACCATGGGTGAACGCTTTGATTTGGACACAGGGCAGCGAACAGCAGCCTTATCAAATAAACAGCCGGAGGTGTCCATAGGCATTAGGGAGAAAAGTAATTCACCAGATGGGAATACAAAGGATGCAACAGCAAAGCAAACGTAAAGGGAATCAAAAGATTAATTAAGAAAAAAAGCAAAAAAAAGGGATGGGTCTGGGTGCCCGGCTAAGTGGCTTGGCTACAGCCAAAGGTCCTCCACTGGCCAAATAGTCAGTGCGTGATGTGGGGGTGCACTCCAGCCGCGGATTCCAAAGGTCACAGAGGAGACCATTTTCCACACCGGCAACCTAGCATTGCATTTTGCGTTTCCCCTCCAAACAGGTGGAGGACCTTGGGGTGTTCGATACCATCCTGAGGGAAGAAGTGTCCAGCCAGCCCAGCCCTCCGGGGTCTTCCAGACATCAGGACGGACAGTGGAAGAGGAGAGGGCCAGTGGGGCTTCAGAGAAGGGGGCTAGAACTCTGCCTTGCGTCCTAAGTGTGTCACATGTCCGCCAAGCCCCCCTCTCCCCAGGATATCCCCCAGGCTGAAGAAGGAAGAAGCTGGAATCAGAGTTCCTGGGATCAGCGGCCACTCTGTCTGTTTCCCTTTATGTCCTGTTAACGCAGGGCCACTCACATGGTGGCCGTCTCCCTCTCCCATACACTAACACTCAGGACATGTCAGGGTTGTCTGGTTGGACCGAGAGGCTTTCTGACTGGAAGCGGTCAGAGAGACAAATACTGTATGATTTCACTTGTATGTGGCATCTAAGAAACAAAACAAATAAACAAAAACCAGAAACAGACTCCTAAATGCAAAGAACACACGGACGCTGCCAGAGGGACACGGGAGGTCGGGGGAGTGGGTGCTGGTGGGAGAAGTTGGTGAAGGGGATTAAAAGATACAAACTTCCAGTTACAAAGTCAGTCAGTCACGGGGATGGAACGTGCAGCATAGGGGGGAGCAGTCAGTCATGGTGACTTCCCGGATGCCCAGGTGCACTTGTAGTGCCCAAGTCACGTATTTAAAGATACCTGCTTGTCCCTCTCCTGCAGGGGCACATGCACAGCACACACGTGCACACACACGTCCACACCCATAGCGAATCTGACGACAGAACGCCTCCCGGCTAGAAGCCCAAAGCCCCGCTCACTTCCCCAGGCCCGGCCTTGTCATTTCTATCTTGCTGGTCCCGACTCAGCTGCTCACTAACAAAGAGACGTCTCGGATGCTTCTCCAGCCCCGAGACCAGCTGGGATAGTGAGTTTCTCGTGACGGTGGCTAGACAGCTGCCACGCGTACACATAAGAAGGTTCTCACCAGGCCTCCCGGAGTACAGACCCTGAATAGTTACCAGGAAAGAACACAAAGCAAGTGCAACTTGAGCTGACTGCAAAAGAGCCTAGAAGAGGCAACGTGCCTGCACCACAGAACACCTTCCTTGGTGTGAGGGTTGAATTATTTCCCCCCAAAAGATGTGACGAAACCCTAACATCCAGCATCTAAAACACGATCCTGTTTGCAAACGGGATCCCTGCAGTCCAGGACCTCAGGCACCCTTAAGGCTACAGCTGGTGTCCCCGGAGGACGAGGACTGAAGGCCTGAGGAGGAGCGTGAAGATCAAGATGAAGGCGGTGATGGGGCTGCAAGCCAGGAGGCCCAGGATCTGCAGCCACGATCAGAGGCTGAGAAGAGGAAAGGGTCCATGCAGTAGTGCCTCGGAGGGAGTGCAGGCTGCCCACACCGTGATCTTGGACTTTTGGCCTCCAGAACCGTGAGGCAGTGAACTCCCCACATCTTCAGCCACCCAGTCTGTGACACGTCAACGTGCCAGCGGCAGGACACGGGTCCACACGGAGTCTGAACAGGACACCTTCTCTCTGGAGTGGCAACGAGGGTCTTTGCTTGGATTTAATCTCTGTTGGGAGCCATGATCTCTCTGAAAACTGGATCCTATCATGCCTTTTCTCCTGAGCTAATTGACAGTGTTCAAGCAGCGTGGACTCTGAGTCCTCCTACTTACGTTTGATTGACTTTTCTCAAGACACTCAGGGTAGCTTCCCGTCTCCCTAGTGTGTTTGCATTTTATTGCTGTCGACTAATCACATTATCTAAATTCAACTCGGTGGCTTCCTTGCGATGGCTCCTCATTACTGAAACAGACACAGGAAGCCTAGAGCACATCAGCAGCGGCGGAAAAGCATCCCCCAGGCACTGGAGAGACCGCCGACCCCTCTCACCAGTCTTCAGCTGTGTTCAGTGTCTGGACTAATGGACTGAGCAGCCATCGGAGGGAATGTGTGCTCTTGTCTGGCCGGCAAGAAAGTCATCACCTGCTCATATATTAGTCCCTCGGGCTTTCTGCCAGGTTTTCTGATTTAAAAAAAAAAGGGCCAGACTCTTCTTTCTGAGTTAATCAGGATCTGCTCTGATGAAACACGTTGCCTGCTGAGTAGGGAGGATTTGCAGATCCTGGTCTCCATGTGGCTTCTGAAGGCTTTTTTGGGCATCAGCCACTCTGGTGCACTCTCATTCCTCATTTCCCACCCAAGCTAGGGGTGTGGAGCAGCTGTCCTTGGGCTCCACTACAAAGGTCTTCACAGAGTCCAAATCTGCTACGTATTATCTCAATAGAAAGACCAGACTTGCTACCCGCATGGGAGCCATTCATTTACAAAATCAGGCATTTTCACTGAGATCAGTTCTTGAGGGTGAGCGGCTGAGTGACCCCATCTAGCCTCATGCTTGCCACATTTCTGCACACACGTATGTTAAAAATGACACCCCACTCCGGAGACTTCGGACAAGGTATTTAACTTATTGGCCCATTTTCTTTTATCTGTGACAGGAAGAAGGACAGTAGGTAGGTGATCACTCAGACTCTCTCCTTTCTTCCCCACCACCGGGCACGGCCATCTTCAATAGCATGAAGCAGCTCCCTTGGAAACAGGAATGAAACCAACCTTGGGAAATGGTTGCATCATGATAGATCTTATTTGTTATTAAGTTTGCAAGATGGCTTCATGGTTGTAATCCTAATATGCAGCAACGTAAAAGCTACTCAATACTCCATTCCTTGTGTCCAAGGACAGTTGGTATGCCTGCTTCAAAAAGAGACATACCCCGAAATTTAGAGATAAGTCAGTAAACCTTAATCTCCGACTAGTATGATAAAAATCATTGTGAGATAATGAGCTTAACCAGATGAAAAACAGTCTCCAATATGACGATTGAGAGATGTCTTTCTGCCAGGACCCCTTCATTTCTCCAACACACCAAAGACTGTGGGTATGTCGTCCTTTTGGGCAGTATCTTCAGGGAGACCCCAAGATAGGTCAACAGTGGCAAGGAAACTTCAGGGAGTCAGTCACCAGTTTCAAAGTGGTATTATAGTCACAGCTTACACTGAGATCAGGCACAGGATGGCAGTGAATGAGGACATAGAGTCTGCCCAGGAAAAGTGGCCAGGGTCCCGACGACCCTGCTGCCAGGAACCCAGGGAGGTTTACTGTCCTGGAGGACTGACCTTCCCTCCTTCCAGCTTCTTCTCCCAGCGCGCTGGCTCATGAAGCAAGATTTTGGGGCACGGGGGTCTTCCAAAGCACGTTGACAAGAACAAGAAGGACAGGCGACCTTCTGAGGCCCCTTCTGTGTGCTAAGAAGTGCCCAGAACTCTGTGCTTACATCATCTCAGCCAATCCTCCTACAAGCTCTGGGACATAATCTTTGTATTAGTCACTGTGTTCCCAGGGCCGTCTGTTCCCAGGTCAGCCGTCTGCTGACCCGCCCGAGGCTACAAGCTGGTGCATGAGAACCCAAGATTGGAGGTCGGGTGGAAAACCCAGAACCGCACTGGACCCTCTGTCAAGAAGCCCCTCAAAGTGGGCAACAGGTTCAGCATCATGTGGGAGCTTCCTGGAAGTCCTGACTCACAGGGGTCTCCCGGGCTACTGCGTGGGGACCACATTGTCCCAGCGTCCCTGTGAGATTTGCTGCGAACAGACTTCCTGAAGAGCCGCTTCGGGCCCCAGGGCTGAGCTGCACAGTTCACAAGCCAGCGGCTCGCAGTTAAATGATCAGAATTAGCTGTAGCGCTCTACTCTTCAGGATTTACGCAATCTTTAAAATAAATGGAATGGCTAATATAGTTCCTTGATTTTTAATAAAAATGCAGGGCCTTTAGTGAGCTGGGCGGCACGACGTCACTGCTGCACATTTTGGCTCATGCAGCCGTGTTCCAGCTCTCCCCAGCTGGCTGCCGTCCTGCAGGTGGATGGCAGTGGCCTCCCTCCCTGTCTGTCGGGCTCCTCCCCAAAGGAGCACCTCACCAGAATGTCCGTCTGACTTGCCTTTGTCGTCTTCCACTTTTCTGCGTATCTGTGGCTCTAGCTGCGTGACCCTTGGCTTGGGTCAGCAGAAGGTCTCCTGTTACAGGACAGGCGTGCTGCAGGAGCTCAGAGTGCAGGGCACGCAGGCAACCGGAGTGACTTGGGGCTGCAGGAGCGACTCCTCTCCTTAGTGTCATGTGGTGAGACCAGCGGCAGCCTTAATCTCCATGCAGTCCCTTTCTCTCTCCCTCCGTCCCTGTCCCTATCTCTGTCTCTCTCTCTCTCCACCCCCTCCCTCACCCCTCTCTTAGATCCCGTACCTCCATCCACACATTTCCTTCAGCCTCAGGGCGCCTTCAGGGTAAGGTGCTCCAGTCATTCAACAGGGGGCACCAGAGCCTCCTCTGCGTCAGGGTCTGAGCTGGAAACACAGGCTCTGCCCTCAGGCAGCTTAGTGTCAGGTGCCTGGTGACATCTTTCGTAAGTGGGGGTCCATAGAGGGCAGGAGGATGGTGGGGGGACAGGTCATGCGACCCCTGAGGCTCTGAATGCAGCTGAAAGTCACAGGGTTTCCCATTTCAGCTCGAGCCCCTCCAGTGGCTGCCTCCTCCCCCAAGCTCTGAGAGCCCCCCGGAGAGTGGCACCTGCCGGCCTCTCCACTGGGCTTGCTGAGCTGGGGCAATGAGGCTTTCCTGCACATTAACCTCTGTGCCACGTCCTGGTCCCCACAGTGGTGGCCACACACGGGGCACAGGGGCTTCCTTGAGAACCCCCTTGTGGTCAGTTTCACAAAGTCAGTGCAAGGATTAACACAAAGGACTCAGCATGGCGAGGAGGAACCAGCACCGAAAGCTTTGTAATTTACTCTTCTAAATGGAATTTCTAACATAGGATGTGACGGGAGAGCGAGTACAATGCCCTGTTTTTATTCTGCAGACACAGAACCGGGCAGGCTCAGCGTCTGCAGTAGAAGTAAAGAAGGCAGAGGTCCCGCAGCCACCATCCCTCGCGTGAGAGGAGATGGAAACCCTCCTGCACACACGTGGAGACCCGGCGCACCACGGTCCAGCCCTGCTGGCGGACTCAACAGAACTCATTACTGTTAACATGGAGAGCAGGACGCATGGGTGCCCAGGCCTCCGTAACCCCCAGGACGCATGGGTGCCCAGGCCTCCGTAACCCCCAGGACGGCCGGCATCTGAGTGGTCCATTCCATTAAGCTTTTCTGACATGGACAGTGACAGCCTTATAAATAAAACAGTACTGGGTGCCGCAGAGGTCTTGGAGGCTCTTGGAGATAATACTGTATTCACACACCGAACCACTCGCTGGGGAGGACCACCTTGTCGGCCACAGTTTGCCTCCTAAATTGTAAGTGACGATATTATTTCAGAGTGAAGAGAACCGGACACCACCTCCTGGATCCTCAAAGACAGAGTATAGATTCAGGGGCTGAAATCATCCATGAGCTAATGCATTTGCAACATGTTTACCAAAATTATTTTTTTGTTTATAGTTAGCATTGCTGTTACACTTGCCTGCATAAAACAACACGGCAAATCAGTCTTCGGAGTTCCGGGACACCCGCAGTAGAAGTGGAAGTCATTTAGGTTGTGGTGGCTGCATTTGTCAATGGCATGCATTCCCTCTCGTTAGGGCCAAGGGTCATCACAAATCAAGATTATGGAAGTTAAATTTAAACACTGAATCTCGTCTTTTCAATTGAGGAGGATATCGATGAAGTTGAGCAATGAATCTGCTCAGTGCTGTCCTCACTCCCGTTTGTTCTGACTGCGCATCGTTTTCCACGTAAACGGAGCCCCCAGATTTAAATTATATCCATGTAACACAAAATGCACAGGGATTTCAAACCATTTGATTGACTTCATCAGAAAATATCTTGACATCTCAACAAGTCAATACAAAAATTCCCTGGGGTCCTGCTCATCTATTTTATTATATGGATTAGAGAACCATTTTTTTTTTTCCGATTTCCACTTTAAACTGCGGAGGTGTTTGGAATAGCTACAGAGAAAAGTTAACTTCAGGGGAGGGTGGTAAACTGCGCAGCGTGCCTCCTTTGTTTGCAGAACGATCGGTAAATTTCGAGCTTCTGGTTGGTAGCGCGATGGGTCTAACTCATTCCGGATAGATTCGGGGAGCAGGTAGAGTCTGTCCAGTGTTCTAAATATCCAGGGGCTCAGTGAGATGTGAGTGTGTATGGGCTTCCCCAGAAATCCTCCCATAGGACCTGTACAATCCACACAGGCTGACACCTGCTGGGAGAGGCAGTTTCTGCCTCCCTGGCGGGCAGGCTGTGACCCACAAAAGACGGTGCCCTGTGTGCTTGTTTTTCTGCACCCTCCCCTTTGGCCGGACGTAGGACCACATCAAGCAGTCATTTTTGCCTCAGCTGGAAGTTCTGATAGTGCAGCCCGACGCTTTGTCTCAGCTGCTCGCTCTCTCCGTCCGCAGGGCATCAAGCCGCGTCTGGCTGTGACCTGAGGCACAGAGCCTCTCAAGGCCCCGCCGATGGGTCCTCTAACAGGTGTAGACCCCGTCCTGCTCCAGCCTCTCGCCCTTGCTCACCCAGCCAAGCCCAGATTTGCTAGCCTGGGGCTCAGGACCTGCCCTGGTGGGGCTCTGCCTGCTTTTCTGGTTTCTCGTCGTGGAAGCAAAGCCGTAGACACATCACATCTCACGTTCAGGCAATAAAAGAAAAATGACAATGCCTTTATTTATTTATTTTATTGATTTATAGAGAGAGGAGGGGGAGGGGCAGAGGGAAAGGGAGAGAGAGAATGTTAAGCAGGCTCCACACCTAACATGGGACTCGATCTCCCGAGCCGGAGATCATGACCTGAGCCAAAATCAGGAGTCAGATGCACAAACGACTGAGCCTCCCAGCGAGCCGCTGACAACTCCTTTAAACCAGACTTTGGCAGTGATGTCAGAGATGTACCAGGCCCCTCATGGATACAATCGTCGGGAAAGTAAGAAACTTCATCTCAGGAAACAAACTGAGGGCTGCTAGAGGGGAGGGGGCTGGGAGGGACGGGGTGGCTGGGGGATGGGCATGGGGGAGGGTGTGGGTTATGGAGAGGGCCGTGAACTGTGTAAGACGGATGACTCACAGACCTGTACCCCTGAAACAAACAATACATTATACGTTAATAATAATTTTAAAAAACACAATCGTTGGGAGAGAAGATTATTGTTTTTCCACCGTGAAAAGACTGTCTGCTTGCTCACTTTGGTGACGTGTGCATGTGTCCATTCCAGTCCAGGTCCATTATGGGTTTTCTTCTTATTACTACCATGAAATGAGCAAAACCTTCAGAGGACTAGACTCCCCTGCACCCCTCTTCAAGGAACGTCTTTGCTGGAGCTCTGCTGAAATACTTCTTTTGGAGTCCTGCTCTCCCAACGGGAATTTCCACTGCGGTTTGCGGACCAGACGGCCCTAGAGGAACGCACTACTCTGAACTCGCATTGCCTTAGCAGAGCGCCTTGCCAGCCTGTGCACGCCACTGGCCCACGGGGGTGTCCAGTCCCCAGGAGAATCCCACACGGCTGTCAAGAGCTTGTACTTCTGTCCTCAGTCTCCCTCCCTCGGTCTCTCTCTCCCTCTTTCTTCTTGGCTGTCTTTCTGTCCTATGTCTGGATTTAGTCAGGTTCTTGCCCAGCTGGCTCCACTTGTATTGGAAGCCCAGTCCCTTCTACACCACCGGGAAGCTTACAGTCTGACCATCTGTTGGGTGGCGAAGGACAGGGTGTGTGGTGTTTGTGTGTGTACGGGTGTGTATGTGCAAGTGTGAATTTGGCTTTTTGGTTCATGTGTCTTGGGGACTCTGATATCTTGGTATTTGGGACAAGCATCTGCTCGCTGCTGGGTCCCAAGTGATTGTTTCTATAAGGACGAGGCAAATCACACCTTTTCATCCATGTCACCCCCCCACCAGGCTGATGTACCTTGTCCTCCGGCAACTGAGAGAATCCTCTAGGTTTGTCTTTGTAGCACACCACCATGATCTGAAGTCACCCAAAAAGAAAACTTCTATCCCATCTGGGACGGAGGACAAGTCCAGGACTTTTTAAGCAATAACGGACCCATGATTCTGCGATTCTACATTTCTCTTGACGAGTGACTGGGGAGTTTTGCCACTGATTTTCACGTGGCTTGCTGAACAAGATGGAGACATAGAAGAGGATTTTCCTTCGTGTGCCAGCCATGGAGGGACTGGCCGTGAGTGTGGGGTGCAGGAGGAAGCCAGTTCCAGAGTGTCTGGGACTTCCTGGCTTCCTGAGATTCCCATAGGGTCCTGGTGAGTGACCACCTCTCGCCTCTCATGGAACAGAAGCCCCGAGCCAACACTCAGATGAGCAAGTCAGCCCGTGAAGGGGAGGAACGGGGCTGACAATGGGGTACAGACAGATTTTAAATTTGCACCTTGACCTTACATGGCAGCCCGGCGAGACGCGGGGTGAAGAGCAGCCCAGCAGGATGTGCTGATCTATGAACAACTGGGCCCGCTCCAGAGCGTGCCCAGGACCGGACCACGATCTTTGTATTTGTCTGAAATGCATTTCTGAGCAAGCACATTGATACCTTCTCCTAGCTTCAGACAAAAAAAAAAAAAAAAAAAAAAAAAGGGGGATTATAAGATTTTGTAACTTCAACAGAGCTTCTCGTCTGATTGGTTTTCGATATCCTGCAAAGCATTTACATCAATGTAAGTGACCTCAAGTATTTCTAAATATTAAATAAAAAAGAGAAAAGAGAAGTTGAACTTCAAATACCTCAAGCTGCCAACTTTTGACATGTTATTTATTCATTTATTTTTAAAGGTGTATTTATTTATTTGAGGGGGAGAGAGAGAGCGAGAGAACTTGGGGAGAGGGGCAGAGGGAGAGAAGCAGACTCCCTGCAGAGCATGGAGGTCAACACAGGACTCGATTCCACGGCCCTGAGATCACGACCTGAGCCACAATCAAGAGTTGGACACTTAACTGATGGAGCCACCAGACACCTCAGATTTTGACGTTTTGGACATTTGCTTAAATCAGGAGGAAACACTGTTTAGCTATAAGTCATGGTCTTGATGAATAAGAATGCAAGAAAAGAAAGTTAAAAAAAAAAGAAGCAAATTTGATAATATGAGACTGAATGTTTATAGCAGCAATGTCTACAATAGCCAGACTATGGAAGAACCTAGATGTCCATCAACAGATGAATGGATAAAGAAGATGTGGTATATATACACAATGGAATACTATGCAGCCATCAAAAGAAATGAAATCTTGCCATTTGCGACGACGTGGATGGAACTAGAGTGTATCATGCTTAGTGAAATAAGTCAATCGGAGAAAGACAACTATCATATGATCTCCCTGATATGAGGACATGGAGAAGCAACATGGGGGGGTAGGGGGATAGGAGAAGAATAAATGAAACAAGATGGGATTGGGAGGGAGACAAACCATAAATGACTCTTAATCTCACAAAACAAACTGGGGGTTGCTGGGGGGAGGTGGGATTGGGAGAGGGGGAGCGGGCTATGGACATTGGGGAGGGGAGGCGAACCATAAGAGACTATGGACTCTGAAAAACAACCTGAGGGTTTTGAAGGGTCAGGGGTGGGAGGTTGGGGGAACAGGTGGTGGGTAATGGGGAGGGCACGTTTTGCATGGAGCACTGGGTGTTGTGCAAAAAGAATGAATACTGTTACGCTGAAAAAATAAATAAAATAAAATAAAAAAAAAAAAAGAAAAATAAATCATGAGTTCCTACTGGTATTTCCACTTTAAAAAAAAAAATTTGATAATATGGAAAAATAGTTGGGAAAACTTCAATACCAAAATTTAAGCAAATTTCAAAGAATTTTTAATATTTGGTGCAAAAAAGTGGAAAAAGCTCAGGTAATATTTTTTTTTAAAGATTTTATTTATTTATTTGACAGAGAGAGATCACAAGTAGGCAGAGAGGCAGGCAGAGAGAGAGGAGGAAGCAGGCTCCCCACGGAGCAGAGAGCCCGATGCGGGGCTCGATCCCAGGACCCTGGGATCATGACCTGAGCCGAAGGCAGCGGCTTAATCCACTGAGCCACCCAGGCGCCCCTCAGGTAATATTTTTAATCAAGGTGAATCCACAGGCAAATTGGATTAGTTTGATAATTTGGGTTTTAATATTATATCTTTCTCATCTATTTTATCATAGCCTAAAATGTAATATTACCAAAATACTCTAGCTGATACAAGATAAAGGTCTTAAAATATAAATATCTTGTGCCAGAAAGGTATAGAAGCTAACAAAAGACATATTTGAGAGTGTAAAATAAGTACAAAAGTACAAAGGGAAGTGAGCTTGGGTTTATGCTACTTGCAACTAATGTATTTGGAAGGAGCAGTGAAATGTGTGAAAATTTTTACAAATTTGCTCAGTGTCAGCGAACATAATTATAAAATGAGAAAAAGGCTTGTAAAAACCTGCCTGCAAATTATTGCATGAATGGCATAAAAGAAAAGAAAAAATAAATCTGAGGTTTCCTTTCTGTTAAGTGACGATTTGACGTTTGAGTGTATTAATATACATTCTTCTCTAAACAGGAAATATAAATGTTACTCTTCACCTTGGTCCCAGAATTCCTTATTATCACCAAATTTTGTTAACATTTATTTTTTCCATGATGTTCAAAGTTGGTTTTCTTCATCATCATCGTCGTCATCATCAAAAGCTAAAATCCCTAAGAGTAATAGTTACCTGCTATGGTGTTTTGTTTTATTTTAATCTGAGATTGAGGCTTAATTATTTCTTGCCTCTATGTACTTATGACTTAGGTTTACTTATTATCTTGTGCTCTAAATTTATGCCCTAACTTTGGAATGATAAAACTTTTAAGAAATCTTTTTTTTTTTATTTTAACTATCTTAAGGGCTTTTCTGATGGCTGCAGTCCCAGTAAAGATCCACTCCTTTACTTCATAAAAGGAGGAATGCTAGGAATAATTGGGTTGGGTTGCCATTCTCCCAAGTTTTAATTCGCTCCACTCATGTGTCAGAGCTCTCCTGGTTACTGAACCAACCTGAAGAGAACAGACACATCACAAAATGGAACTTGCTCTCTAACTTAATCGGAACGAAATAAAGAGTCATTAACATGAAGGTACATTCAGCCTTGTGTTTTTGCAATCTGGATACTCACAGGCACTTGTCACTCGTTGGCGATCAGATGGCAGGATTGATGGGACCCATTCCGATATCATGGAGATTGGCCAGTGTCCCCACTGACCCTGTAGACACACCATCTCAGATTTGCTTTTGATTTAATTCTTATCATGCAATACACACCTCCTTCAAAAGAGGACTCACTCTCCTCCATTTTAATATACAGTTGATCCCTGCAGTGCCGGGTGAAGGGCTCCATTCCCCGTGATGTCGAAAACCCGGGTGTCAGTTTTGAATCCTACAGAACGTAACTACTAATAGGCTGCTGGTGATCGGAAGTCTTTAACATAATGTAAGCAGTTGGTCAGCACACATTTTGTAGGTTTAAATATTATACACTATATTCTTACCTGGAGTTAAATACCTGGAGAAAATACAATGTTATTGAGAAAACTGTAAGGGAGAGAAAAGACACATACAGTCTCTCCTGTATTTACTGGAAAACACATGGGTATAAGTGGACCCTCGTAGTAAAGCTGTGTTAACTGTCAACCGGAGCTGGTCATAATCAGTTTACCAGACCCATTCCACCTTGCCGAGCCCGTGAACTGGTGTTTTCTCATCGCTTTACACTTGCCAGAAGTCCTTCGCTCTGTGTGACAACCAGAGCTTCAGTTTTCTGAAGAAACATCAAAAGAAGCACAGTAAATGACTAAAGGGGCTCTTGACCCTTCTCACTACAGTGACTCTACTCAAGGACACCAACTTCACAGTGAAAGTCAACGCTGTCCCTGAGAACAAACCCTTTCATGTCCTATCCCTGGACCAAATGAGAACTCCCAGGACTCACCCCAGACACAGATGTGACGAAAGCCATCTGTTTAACACAAAATCACCATCATCAAAAATTAAAAGACCTTACAGAGGGATGAAATAGACCTAAAAGCATGGATTTAATTGGGATTTAAGTTCTGTTTTTAATGAGCTTATGAGAACCCCTCTTGTTTCTTCTAACTCTGACTCTAACACTAAGTTAAGAAACATTCTTTAAATAGTATTTTGTGGGGCACCTGGGTGGGTCAGTGGGTTAAAGCCTCTGCCTTCGGCTCAGGTCATGATCCCAGTGTCCTGGGATCAAGCCCCACATTGGGCTCTCTGCTCCGCAGGGAGCCTGCTTCCTCCTCTCTCTCTCTATCTGCCTCTCTGCCTACTTGTGATCTCTGTCTGTCAAATAAATAAATAAAATCTTTAAAAAAATAAAAATAAAAAAATAGTATTTTGTTCAAACTAATACTTGAGCATTGAGAAAAGAGAAAAAAATCTTATGAAATTCCTTGAATAAATAAGCGAATAAATTGTTAGTACACTTAAGTATAGTGATGTTAATACAAAATAATTACAGATAGTAATTGTCTGTGTCCGCAAGCCTTTTCACAAGATGTTGCCAATGGTTCTGTATAATGCAAATGATTTTTCTAAATCTCTTTACTTCTCATGACCATGTGTTATTTACATAGGTCAATAAGAATCTTTTCCCCATCCAATCAGTGTAATTTTAACCCTGAAAGTGCCAGAAATCTCCTATAAATAGTTGGACAAACCTACAACTCCAGAACCAGGCTCTTCTTCAGATGTGGACAGGATATTAGCGAAGACTTCCTAGGAATGCCGGCTGATACCTGCTCTTTGACCCATGGAATCCTGGCCTTGTGAGAGCAAATACTGCTTCCAGGCATGGTGGGAACATTGAGAAATTTTATTATCTCAGAGAAAGAGGGCTTCCTGAAACATAAAGGTATTAAAAGAAAAACACATTAGTGGTTAATTAGCTGTATCTTCATGTCTGACCTCAGTAGATAACTGATAGTTACAAAGAAAATAAATCTAGTAAACAGCTATAGTTCTAGCATTTACACAACCTCATGAAAGAAGCTCATTCTTTGTCATGGGGCACCTGGGTGTCTCAGTTGGTTGTCTGTCTTCAGCTCAGGTTATGATCCTGTAGTCCCAGGACTGCATTGGTCCCGCGTTGGGCTCCTTGATCAGCAGGGAGCCTGGTTTTCCCTCTCCCTCCACCTGCTGCTCCCCCTACTGTGTTCTTTCTCTCTCTGTGTCAAATAAATAAATAAAGTCTTAAATAAAAAGCAGTCAATTCTTTGTCCAATGTTGTATAGATCTACCTTCTTAAACCATATAAGGCTATATTTATATGCTAATAAACATCTTCCATAGCTAGAAAATAAAAGTGGAAATAAAACAAACCTGAAACAAGTCATATACAATCAGAAAATCGAAAAATGGCACAGTCAAAGACACACCCTAAAAGTTGCGGTAGACGATGATATCCCCCATCTGGGCACACCTACCCTCCATGGCCTCTCATGGACAGAGTGTGTGTCCCTGTCCCTTGGTGGGATTTGGCCATGTGTTTGGCACTGGCTGATGGCGTTTCAGCAGACGAGACAGTGTTATGGTTCTAAGTCATTGGAGGCCTCAAACATTTCCACTCATTGTCTCAGCTCTGCTGTGGCCATGACAAGAGTCATGATGGCCCATTCAGGTCTGGCTCCAGGGGCAGGTGTGTGGGGATACCAGGGTCACAGATCTACTGTGAGAAGCACAACCATCCCACCAAGCCTGGTGTAGATCAGCAGAACCCCAGGAGACCCACAGACATGTGAGCAACGGTAGATCACTCTCGTTCTAAAGCACTGGTTCCAGGGGCAGGGGTGGTTGTTACACAGCAATAGCTGACAGATGCACAAGTGGACAGCTGACCACAAGGGGGTGCCATGGAGCAGGAGTGGCTGCTTCCCTTGCTGTCATTGTCCACAAGCGCACACAACACATCCCACATTCAGAGGCAATTACCTTTTGTCCCGTGAGGTAAAATAAAAATAACATGGTCACCCTTTAAAACACTAGTCCCCCCAAATAAATGATATTCTAAGGCTTTCCTGTAAGTGACTGTCTCCTTACTGAAAGCGATTTTTTCACTAAATACCACAATACCAGTGTGTGAAGACATATCACAACGAGAATGTGAAAATCATGTAAGAAATTTGCTATTTACTCATCATGGTCAGATTCAACATGAGATTGATTGGTGTTATTTATGGTTTTCTCTTAAGAGAAAACCTGAGGGTTTTTAAATTAATTTTTTAATGAGGGGTCTTTCTATAGACCAGACTTCCTTGTATCTCTTTGGGAGAGAAGTTGTTTTCTGACATCCTCTGTCTCTGCTTATCTGTTTATGAAAATGCTCCCCCGGCCTCTACTGGTCCCTTCCACGTGTGCACACCCCCTTTGCCCACCTCCCTCCGGGAATTCCTATGGCACCTCCCTCTTCTTTTATATCCCACACCATTATTGTCTTGCATTTGTCTGTATTTTGAACCTTATCCTTAAACTCTGGAATGTAAATGCCTTTAGCTCCTAAGCAGTGCTCAGGAATGTTGTCCAATTGCTTGCATGACCACAGCTCTGGCACACTCTTTCTTTGGGACCTCTGGTAAGATTTTAAGCTGGGTAATCTTATAAGAAGACATTTGTCTCTGGGCATGCAGTGGCTCGGTCAGGTTTTGGCTCAGGGCCTGATCTCAGGGTGGTGGGATTGAGCCCCACGTTGGGATCCCTGCTCAGCAGGGACTTTGCTGAAGATTCTCTCCCTATTCCCCCTGCCTCTCACCTCTCTCTCTCAAAATAAACAAATCCTTTAAAAAAACGACGATATTTTTCTCATGACCAAAGGGGAGGGAACATAATGCTTGATTACAAACTCTGAGCTGCTCAGATCATCTGAGCTCTATCCAGTCAATGTCATTTCTATAGCCCTCAGTGAACAAATGAACTTCTTTGAGGCCCATTTTCCTATTTTGTGAAAAGCAATTACTAGTCATGACCTCATCCATCTGTCACAAATGTTAAGTGAAACAACGTATGTAAAGCATCTAGGTCATAAAGTTTGCTAATAGTATAAGCTGGTGTGGATTCCTGCTATTTGACCCAAGTGCAGTTCTCTCTGCCTCCAGGATGGGGCATATAAGGTTAGTAATTGCCATCCTGGACCCTAATGCCCTTCTTCATTATTATTCAAGAGATAGTTGCATCACTTCTAATAAGGGATCCTACAATTCTTTTTAAAGGGAAAAAAAAAACACATTTCTTCTTCCTCTTCTCCTTCTTTTCCTTCCTCTTCCCCTTCCCCTCCTCCTCTTCCTCTTCCACCTCCTCCTCCTTCTCCTCCTCCTCCTCCTTCTTCTTCTTCTTCTTCTTCTTCTTTAATTGTGAAAGTATCTTACTTTCAAAACAGGAAGGTCTAAAGTTTGAATATTTGGATTTCTCTTTTTAACCCAACATGTAATCTGAAACATCTCACAGCAGCACCTAAGAGTGACAGGATCATGTCAGGGGTACATGTAATTTGTCTGGGTAATTACTTCCCAGCCTCAGGAACCCAAGTCCATTTTCAGAGTCTTGTGCAGATTCAGGTGGGAAGCAGCAAGACCCCTTATGCTGCCACGTCCCTGTCTCCTCAGGGCACCACACATCTGCCTTGGGCATCGGGCAGACTTCCGTGGCCACGGCACTGGTTCCAGCTGAAAACCTACCTAACTCTGGCTCTGCCATGTGTGGTTTTATGAAGTATTCCCACGGATGTTGAGCCGACAGTTGCCGTGGCACCCTTTTAAATTAGTAGAGCAGAACACCCAAGCTAATTCAACTATTTGATCACAGAAGATTACAAATCAAGTATTTAACAAAACTGAGTATGGATGAATTTTATAGCAAATGGGGTCTACTAATATCTCAATTTATGTATCATTTCTACATGATCAAAGCAGATCTGTCCCCCAAATGAACAAAAATCTGAGCGTGGTATAATGAAATTGTGGTGAGAAGCAGAAACCAAAATGCTTTCTTAGTGTCGTCTAATACGGCCCAGGACAGCCGTCAAGTGAAAGTAGCCCCAGTGAGGCGCAGGGGTGGGAGAGCACCGGCTTCGCCACTGGACCATCCACTGAGGGGTGCTGACCCGCTCACCGAGAAACAGAAGACGGAAGGACATGACAGCCAAGGGGCGGCGGCCATCACCAGGCACACAGTTCCAGACAGACACAGTTCATGACAGTGTAGAGTGAATGAATATGTCACAAACACTGTGAGACATTCAAGTCCGAGAGCCCCAGAATCTCTGATCCTAGAGTTTGGATGACCACTCTGAAGAACCGCGAGCAGAACCTTTTCATTAGTCAGATGCTTGAGATTGCCTTTAAATTTTCATGTGAGCATTTATGTTCTAACGCCAGCCTTGGGTGGTTTTTTGTTTTGTTTTTTTGTTTTCATGTAGAGAGAAGTTATTTGGGGATGAGGGCAAAGGTGGAGAATATCAGCCTAAAACGGTCATAAGAAATCCCTGAGGTACGTTACCCATCACGCATAGAGCTGGTTGGTACTTGAGTATTCTCTTTGAATTTCAGGCTTTCATGTTTTTGAGTGAATTTTTGTAGCTCATGTAGCAAGATCACGACGTTCCTCTTTAGACTAATTTAATGTCGGTATGGTCAAGTGGTCTCTGTCATTTTGCAAAGCACTGCTGAGTGTGGGGGTGAGGTCATAGAGTTGAGTTCCCCCAAAACCCAGTAATGGAAGCTAAGAATTGGTGTTGATATAGAGGTGCCTAGAAGGTCCCCCATGTCCTCCCAAATCACTGGTCTTCTGTTACCCACTTCCCACCCATTCCACAGACAGGCATGCTCTCGGCTATGTGCAGGCACCAGCCGGTCGGGCTGTGATGATGAACACGGCAGACAGCCCTGTGCCCTTGGTTCATGTCACTCCACATGGGCAGTCAGGCACTGAGACGGGAAAGGACAATGCAGTTACACGCTTCTGTTCATGGGGTACTCTGGTGCCCGGCAGCACTGTCATATGTCATATGTCATATGTCATATGAGAGAGGACAGAACTCTGAAATAAAGCCAGACCCACAGGCTGTGTCCTTGAGCGCTGTACAGCATTTCTCTCGTGACAAAGACTGTCCTTGACCTAGTGTCAGCAAAGCTCCTCAGAGCCCTCTTCTTGGCCTGGCCTCATGCTTGCCTCCCTTCCTTGTGGGTGCATAGCCTGGTTTTAGCCAGAAACCCACCATAATAGCCGATCACCCCATATACTTTTAGCAAGAAGCCCCCACCCTGGAGGCCTTGTCTTGGCAATTTCCAACCCACTGACCCGTCTCTCTGCTTCGTGACTGCAAACGTGCAGCTGCCTTTGCTGGATTCAGAGTTGAGCCGCTTCTCTCTCCTACTGCAATAGTCTTGAATAACATCTTCTTTCCTATTTTTAACTAGCCTCAGAATAATTTTTCTTGAACACTTGTCGACCAACTCCAGATACTTTTCATCTTCCAAAAATCTTAAATTACTCAGACTGATGGAAGTGCTTGGCTAATTTGAACGGATGGCTTGAGGAGCCATCGCAAATTACCGAATTGTATGATTTGGACTGTTGGCTAACAACATCGAATGGGATTTGCTTGAGTCTGTTTTGGTCGGTGATGGAAACAGTCTAATAGAAATTGTCACCCGGCCCACATTGAGCCCTCCACTTCTGTGCTCTGTGTTCTTAGGTTGCTGTAAATATATTAACTTGCTTTTCTCTCCTGGGGCTTCAACTTCTGAGTATGGGATGGAAGCAAGAGCATGAAGGCATCTCAGCAAGACCTTATCCTAATTCTCCTAAGCAGGTCTTAGTGGCTTTGTCACTTGGTGCTGAGGTATGGCCCATCCTACATAAGTCCTTCGGAGAATCACAGGTGTAGCAGGATACAGACGAGCAAGGGGGCATCTCAGATGAGGACTTGGGAAAACTATGCTAAACCAGCACCCACATGGATTGAAGAATTGAGACCACTGCCCCAAGGCTCATCATGTCCATAGATGACCTGCAGATCATGTCCTAGGTGTCCCCAAGGGCCTGGCTAAGAATTCTGCTGGACATGGTAGCTGGAGAGCTGGTTTTTCCCCAGTTCATCATGGCTCCTTTGGACCAGAACCTGCCCTGGAGGTCATGTACAGCCACAGACCCACAGGTACAGAAAAGACCAGCCCACAGCCTCCACAGGGACTGTCTCCAGGACTGACTCAGATGCGCTCATCAGGAATAAGACCTTCCCGTTTCCTCCCTGGAACTCCCTCTCCTCCCAGCTGCCCTTGGCCTCATCTGGCATCTCTTGTTTGGACGGCAGTCTGGTGCATCAGCTCTGGCAACTATGCCCGGGCTTTGGGGAGATAAGGCCAGAGAAGGAATGGAGAGAGACATTTCCTTCCTTGTCATTGCTACTTCCTTTACACAGGAGATGCTGGCTAATTGCCTCTTTATTACCACTTCTCCCACATCAGGATCTCACAGTATCACTTTTATTAACTTAATTTAAGCATTAATTATTCCAAATTAAAAAAAAAACTTTTCTTTTATTAAGAAGATAATATTTCAGTTACAAATTTAAACTAGCCTTATAACAATTAATCAAATGAAATTAAACATATCTCAATATGTGGCACACAGAAACCAACATGTCCTTGCCTTTCAGACTGTTAGACCTGGTGAGACGCACATTGTGCAGAGAAAATGTCGTGGGATACTTGATGGAGGCCCTTAACCGCATCTGTTAGAAAATGTAGACACCGTAATATTGGAAATGACTTCTTAATTATAAAGATAGCATGGGGCCATGTTTTCATCTGGGGGTTAACCTCTTTTACAATATTTACTGTGTGAGAATTTACTACCAAAGAAGTATTTGCAGTAATTGCTTTTTTTTTATGTGTTGAGATAACACAAAAATTGGTTTTTGAAATTAAACTCCCATGAATCTGCAGTGTTACCCAGGATGACGCTTTATGAGTCATTTTGAGGATATAAGGAATCACAAGACAGAGGCCGAGAGGCAGAGGTCTGGGACCCTCGCCTGGGTCTCACTGCTTCCAGATATAGGCATTCCTTAAATGATACAGAAAGCTGTATTTCTTAACCAAAATGGGCACATTTGGTCAGGGAACATATCTATTTTTTTACCCAGAAAGTCATACAATTTCTATGACACTTTCCAGGGAGCCATACCCTTAAACCCCCAGTTTCTAGATCCGTTTTCCGTAAGCAAGCCTAGTGAACCCGCGCCATCCTGCTGAAAGCAATCCATGGGTAGATTCTGGAAGGACTCAAATATCATTGATTTGTTTGCCAGAGTTCTGCCAGTTACTTATTTATAAGATTTCACTATCCATCCATCCATCCATCCGTCTATCTAACCATCCGTCTATCCCTCCAACCATCTTCTTGTCTTTTTTTCAGTCTATTTATCCATCCATCTGTGTATTTATATTTCTATCCCTTTTTTATTTAATTTATGTTTTTTATTAATAGACTCAGAACAAGGGATAGAGAAGAAGACTTTAAAAGCCCTGTTGTCTCGTGACTAATGAAAAGATCTTTCATTGGTATGAACGCATGTCTTTTTTCTTTTTCCTTTAATCAATAAAGCTTCTTGAGAGCATTTATATGGACAAAAAGCCAGTGTTTAACTAGTGACATGTCCCATGCTAGATGTGAAGGCATCTTCAGGCCCTTCTTATGGTTAGCTAGGAAGAGCTCAGAAGCCCCCTGGGGTTGATTCGATTTGCTCTGTCTCCCATGCAGCACCCATAAGTCCACACTGGCTGCCTCGCCTCTGTGACTTTTCCTGTCCAGCAGACAGGCACGGCGAGCAGGACCCTCCCAGCACCGCACGCTTCTCCTTCTTCTGGTAGGAGAGTGCTCACTCAGGAATGCCTCCCGCCACCTGCCTGGCAGACATCATTAGTTCAACACGCCCGCGAACATTCCTTTGTGCATAAGACACCAGAGCAGGCGTGCAGGCCTTGGTGGGCGTGGCCAGACCCAGGAGAACTGTTGCCTGTGGCGAGTATCTTACGTGTGTTGGCTAAGGGGCCACTCAGACGTGGCCTTGGGGTGATGGTGAAGCCAATGGGGGGCTAACAGCCTGCATGTCCTCACAGCGGGGAGGCTGTCCCTGTGGGGGACAGTCAGTTCCTGACTTCCCCGAAGGAAGACGTCTCAGCTCTGTGACACATCTTTCCAGAGCTCGAGGACACCCACTTTCTGAGATTCTCTACCGGTTCAGTAGAGAAGGAAAACACACAGCCGCTGAAACCCAGCCCGCAGACACAGATCTGAAGCCAGTCCCGTAAGTGGTTCCGGGCACACCTGTCATAGGGTTGACTCAGTTTCCTGTTAAATGGGATTCCTGGGGCCCCTTCCCCCTCCCTTGCTCGCCACATGCCACTTCCATGAAATTCGTCATTTACCCACAAACCTTGCTCCCCCTGGTGTGTCGCTGTGCCTTTCAGCTTTCAGTCCCTCACGCTGGAGGGTCCTTTTCCTCCTCCACGTGAGGGGCTTATATCACATGGAAACAGCCGGGTGGCTTCCAGTAAACCCCGGGACACCCCGGCCACAATGAACTAGCATGCGTTGAATGAGCAATTGGATGAATTAATGGCAGAGTAAACAGGATCGCAAACAGGTGAAAGATGTGCACAAGGAGAGCGGCAGGTGGATGTGACCCCGTGGTGTGGTGTACTTTCAGAATGCATATGAGATTCGACAGGGTGAGCTCCATAGCCCATGGCCAACAGAGAATTCTTGAAGCATCTTTGGTGCAGAAATGTGATTTTATTAAAGCACAGAGACAGGATCCTTGGGCAGAAAAAGCTGCCATAGGGTTATAAGGGGCAATTGAGTATTTACAACGGGGTTGGGGGAGGTGAGGAAAAAGGGATGTTTTCAAAAGAACTTTCATATGCTTAAGAGGACCCACAAGATACCCAAGGCCTGCCATTGTCAAGTTAAGGTTGTTTTCCCCTTGCCTGAAGTATTAACACTAAGACAGTTGGGAGCTTAACTGAAGCCTGTCACCCGCATTCCTGGGGTGGGGTGGGGCTTGCAGGACATCAGCCTGTGCTGTGTCCTCAGCCAGCCTCCTTCTCCCTCATCAGGTGAGGCTCACCCTTGGGAGAAGCCCTCAGCAGGGGGCACACATGGGCCTGGAGTTGGGGCTCAAATACATAAATGATCACCCGTGACCCGGAAGACCACACAGGCATGCATGGCCTTCGCAGGGGAGACACAGCAGCGAGACTGTGTCAGCACAGAAGGTCTCTGCGCATTATGGAAAAAGTGGACTGAATGGCAAGGGTGACCTTCCGACGTCTTGCAGTTGAGAATTCTGATGCAACGTCTCCCAAACATCCGATGGCATGTTTCTTGGAGCCTGAACTTGTGGGGAGCTATCTGCTTGGTTAAATGAATTTATCACCTGGGAGTAAGGTGGTTTTCGTTTTCCTTATAATTTTTCTTGAGTTTTTCAATATTTTTTGCAATAAACATAGTCACGTTTATAATTAGGGAAAATAGTAGCAAAATGAATCAGCACCAAGTTTTTAAAAACTACCTTTGTTCATCTTGTGTCTGGGAGTTTTCGGGAGCGACCTGGGGTCCTAGAGGGCAGCAGCCTGCTTCTGGAGGAGGTTTGCTTTTTAGCACAACTGAGGTCGAACAAGTAGCGAACTTGTTGGCACCAACACTCTCACCTGCCGAACCCACTTTCCCAACCCTGCAGACAGCAGCCCTGCCCTCCTCCTCCTGCATCCCTCCCTCCTCTTGGAACACCCCTACCCTTCCTCTGCACCATCTCGGCCCTCTTTCTGCTGCATCCCTGTCCTCCTCCTGCAGCATTCCTGTCCTCCTCCAACACCCCTGCCCTCATCCTACTGCATTTTTGTCCTCTTCTTCTGCATCTCTGCCCTCCTCCTGCTGCACCCTGCCCTCCTCCTGCTGCACCCCTGACCTCCTCCAACACCCTGGCCCTCATCCTACTGCATCTCTGTCCTCTTCCTGCTGCAACCCTGCCCTCCTCCTGCTGCACCCCCACCCTCCTCCTGCTGCACCCTGCCCTCCTCCTGTACCATCCCTGCCCTCCTCCTACAATATCCCTTACTCTTCCTGCAACATCCTTGCCCTCCTCCTGCTGCATCGCCACTCTCCTCCTGCAGCAAGTCTGGACCAACACCTGCCCCTGGAGGTGTTCTCTCTCCAGGCAAAAGGGAGAGATCACAACTAACACCAAGGAAATAGGAACAATCATCAGAAATTATTACCAACAATTATATGCCAATAAGCTAAGTAACCTAGATGAAATGGATGCATTCCTGGAAAACTATAAACTCCCAAAATTGAACCAGGAAGAAATTGACAACCTGAATAGACCGATATCTAGTAATGAGATTGAAGCAGTGATCAAAAACCTCCCAAAAAACAAGAGCCCAGGACCTGACGGACTCCCTGGGAAATTCTACCAAACTTTCAAAGAAGAAATAACACCAATTCTCCTGAAGCTGTTCCAAAAAATTGAAGCAGGAAGAAAACTTCCAGACTCTTTATTTTTTCAGTATTAAATTTATTTATTTTTTCAGTGTAACAGTATTCATTGTTTTTGCACAACACCCAGTGCTCCATGCAATACGTGCCCTCCCTATTACCCACCACCTGTTCCCCCAACATCCCACCCCCGACCCTTCAAAACGCTCAGGTTGTTTTGTGAGATTAAGAGTCATTTATGGTTTGTCTCCCTCCCAATCCCTTCTTGTTTCATTTATTCTTCTCCTATCCCCCTAACCCCCCATGTTGCTTCTCCATGTCCTCATATCAGGGAGATCATATGAGTTGTCTTTCTCCGAATGACTTATTTCACTAAGCATGATACGCTCTAGTTCCATCCACGTCGTCGCAAATGGCAAGATTTCATTTCTTTTGATGGCTGCATAGTATTCCATTGTGTATATATACCACATCTTCTTTATCCATTCATCTGTTGATGGACATCTAGGTTCTTTCCATAGTTTGGCTATTGTAGACATTGCTGCTATAAACATTCGGGTACACGTGCCCTTTCGGATCACTGCGTTTGTATCTTTAGGGTAAATACACAGTAGTGCAATTGCTGGGTCATAGGGTAGTTCTATTTTCAACATTTTGAGGAACCTCCATGCTGTTTTCCAGAGTGGTTGCACCAGCTTGCATTCCCACCAACAGTGGAGGGGGTTCCCCTTTCTCCGCATCCTCGCCAGCATCTGTCATTTCCTGACTTGTTAATTTTAGCCATTCTGACTGGTGGGAGGTGATATCTCAGTGTGGTTTTGATTTGTATTTCCCTGATGCTGAGTGATGTGGAGCACTTTTTCATGTGTCTGTTGGCCATCTGGATGTCTTCTTTGCAGAAATGTCTGTTCATGTCCTCTGTCCATTTCTTGATTGGATTGTTTGTTCTTTGGGTGTTGAGTTTGTTAAGTTCCTTATAGATTTTGGATATTAGCCCTTTATTTGATATGTCATTTTCAAATATCTTCTCCCATTCTGTCAGTTGTCTTTTGGTTTCGTTAACTGTTTCCTTTGCTGTGCAAAAGCTTTTGATCTTGATGAAATCCCAATAGTTCATTTTTGCCCTTGCTTCCCTTGCCTTTGCCGATGTTCCTAGGAAGATGTTGCTGCGGCTGAGGTCGAAGAGGTTGCTGCCTGAATTCTCCTCAAGGATTTTGATGGATTCCTTCCTCACATTGAGGTCCTTCATCCATTTTGTGTCTATTTTCGTGTGTGGTGTAAGGAAGTGGTCCAATTTCATTTTTCTGCATGTGGCTGTCCAATTTTCCCAGCACCATTTGTTGAAGAGGCTGTCTTTTTTCCATTGGACATTCTTTCCTGCTTTGTTGAAGATTAGTTGACCATAGAGCTGAGGGTCGATTTCTGGGCTCTCTATTCTGTTCCACTGATCTATGTGTCTGTTTTTGTGCCAGTACCATGCTGTCTTGATGATGACAGCTTTGTAATAGAGCTTGAAGTCCGGAATTGTGATGCCACCCACTTTGGCTTTCTTTTTCAATATTCCTTTGGCTATTCGAGGTCTTTTCTGGTTCCATATAAATTTTAGGATCATTTGTTCCATTTCTTTGAAAAAAATGGATGGTATTTTGATAGGGATTGCATTAAATGTGTAGATTGCTTTAGGTAGCATAGACATTTTCACAATATTTATTCTTCCAATCCAGGAGCATGGAACATTTTTCCATTTCTTTGTGTCTTCCTCAATTTCTTTCATGAGTACTTTATAGTTTTCTGCATATAGATTCTTAGCCTCTTTGGTTAGGTTTATTCCTAGGTATCTTATAGTTTTGGGTGCAATTGTAAATGGGATTGACTCCTTCATTTCTCTTTCTTCTGTCTTGTTGTTGGTGTACAGAAATGCAACTGATTTCTGTGCATTGATTTTATATCCTGACACTTTACTGAATTCCTGTACAAGTTCTAGCAGTTTTGGAGTGGAGTCTTTTGGGTTTTCCACATATAGTATCATATCATCTGTGAAGAGTGATAGTTTGACTTCTTCTTTGCCAATTTGGATACCTTTAATTTCTTTTTGTTGTCTGATTGCTGAGGCTAGGACTTCTAGTACTATGTTGAATAGCAGTGGTGATAATGGACATCCCTGCCATGTTCCTGGCCTTAGCGGAAAAGCTTTCAGTTTTTCTCCATTGAGAATGATATTTGCGGGGGGTTTTTCATAGATGGCTTTGATAATATTGAGGTATGTGCCCTCTATCCCTATACTTTGAAGAGTTTTGATCAGGAAGGGATGCCGTACTTTGTCAAATGCTTTTTCAACATCTATGGAGAGGATCATATGGTTCTTGTTCTTTCTTTTATTAATGTGTTCTATCACATTGATTGATTTGCAGATGTTGAACCAACCTACAGCCCTGGAATAAATCCCACTTGATCGTGGTGAATAATCCTTTTAATGTACTGTTGAATCCTATTGGCTAGTATTTTGGTGAGAATTTTTGCATCTGTGTTCATCAAGGATATTGGTCTGTAGTTCTCTTTTTTGGTGGGATCCTTATCTGTTTTGGGATCAAGGTGATGCTGGCCTCATAAAATGAGTTTGGAAGTTTTCCTTCCATTTCTATGTTTTGGAACAGTTTCAGGAGAATAAGAATTAGTTCTTCTTTAAATGTTTGGTAGAATTCCCCTGGGAAGCCATCTGGCCCTGGGCTTTTGTTTGTTTGGAGATTTTTTTTTTAAAGATTTTATTTATTTATTTGACAGAGAGAGATCATAAGTAGGCAGAGAGGCAGACAGAGAGAGTGAGAGGGAAGCAGGCTCCCTGCTGAGCAGAGAGCCTGATGTGGGACTCGATCCCAGGACCCTGAGATCATGACCTGAGCCGAAGGCAGCAGCTTAAACCACTGAGCCACCCAGGCGCCCCTGTTTGGAGATTTTTGATGACTGTTTCAATCTCCTGACTGCTTATGGGCCTGTTCAGGTTTTCTTCCAGACTCTTTTTATGAAGCCAGAATTATCCTGATCCCCAAACCAGGCAAAGACCCTACCAAAAAGGAGAATTTCAGACCAATATCACTGATGAATATGGATGCTAAGATTCTCAACAAGATCCTAGCAAACAGGATCCAGCAACACATTAAAAAGATTATCCACCATGACCAGGTGGGATTCATCCTGGGTTGCAAGGATGGTTCAACATTTGCAAATAAATCAATGTGATAGAATAAATCAATAAGAAAAGGAAAAGAACCACATGGTCCTCTCAATTGATGCAGAAAAAGCATTTGACAAAATCCCGCATCCGTTCCTGATGAAAACACTTCAAAGTATAGGGATAGAGGGAACATTCCTGAACTTCATAAAATCTATCTATGAAAGACCCACAGCAAATATCATCCTCAATGGGAAAAAGCTTGCAGCCTTCCTGTTGAGATCAGGAACACGGCAAGGATGCCCACTCTCACCTCTCTTGTTCAACATAGTATTAGAAGTCCTAGCAATGGCAATCAGACAACAAAGAGAAATAAAAGGTATCCAAATTGGCAATGAAGTAGTCAAACTCTCTCTCTTTGCAGATGACATGATTCTTTATATGGAAAACTCCAAAGACTCCACCCCCAAACTACTAGAACTCATACAGCAATTCAGTAACCTGGCAGGATACAAAGTCAATGTACAGAAATTAGTGGCTTTCTTATACACCAGCAATGAAAATACAGAAAGGCAAATTAGAGAATCGATTCCATTTACTATAGCACCAAGAACCATAAGACACCTGGGAATAAACCTAACCAAAGAGGTAAAGGATCTGTACTCAAGGAACTGCAGAACACTCATGAAATAAATTGAAGAAGACACAAAAAGATGGAAGACCGTTCCATGCTCTTGGATCAGAAGAATAAACATTGTTAAAATGTCTATACTGCCTAGAGCAATCTATACTTTTAATGCCATTCCGATCAAAATTCCATCCGTATTTTTCAAAGAGCTGGAGCAAATAATCCTAAAATTTGTATGGAATTAGAAGAGACCCCGAATTGCTAAGGAAATGTTGAAAAACAAAAACCAAACTGGCGGCATCACGTTACCTGATTTCAAGCTTTACTACAAAGCTGTGATCACCAAGACAGCGTGGTACTGGCATAAAAGCAGACACATAGACCAGTGGAACAGAGTAGAGAGCCCAGATATGGACCCTCAACTCTATGGTCAAATAATCTTCGACAAAACAGGAAAAAATATACAATGGAAAAAAGACAGTCTCTTCAATAAATGGTGCTGGGAAAACTGGACAGCGATATGTAGAAGAATGAAACTCGACCATTCTCTTACACCGAACACAAAGATAAACTCGAAATGGATAAAAGACCTCAACGTGAGACAGGAATCCATCAGAATCCTAGAGGACAACATAGGCAGTAATCTCTTCGATATCAGCCACAGCAACTCCTTTCAAGATATGTCTCCAAAGGCCAAGGAAACAAAAGCAAAAATGAACTTTTGGGACTTCATCAAGATCAAAAGCTTCTGCACAGCAAAGGAAACAGTCAACAAAACAAAAAGGCAACCCACGGAATGGGAGAAGATATTTGCAAATGACAGTACAGACAAAAGGTTGATATCCAGGATCTATAAAGAACTCCTCAAACTCAACACACACAAAACAGATAATCATATCAAAAAATGGGCAGAAGATATGAACAGACACTTCTCCAATGAGGACATACAAATGGCTATCAGACACATGAAAAAATGCTCATCATCACTAGCCATCAGGGAGATTCAAATTAAAACCTCATTGAGATATCACCTTACACAAGTTAGAATGGCCAAAATTAGCAAGACAGGAAACAACATGTGTTGGAGAGGATGTGGAGAAAGGGGAACTCTCTTACACTGTTGGTGGGAATGCAAGTTGGTGCAGCCACTCTGGAGAACAGTGTGGAGATTCCTGAAGAAATTAAGTATAGAGCTTCCCTATGACCCTGCAATTGCACTGCTGGGTATTTACCCCAAAGATACAGATGTAGTGAAAAGAAGGGCCATCTGTACCCCAATGTTTATAGCAGCAATGGCCACGGTTGCCAAACTGTGGAAAGAACCAAGATGCCCTTCAACGGACGAATGGATAAGGAAGATGTATTCCATATACACGATGGAGTATTATGCCTCCATCAGAAAGGATGAATACATGGACGGGACTGGAAGAGATTATGCTGAGCGAAATAAGTCAAGCAGAGAGAGTCAAGTATCATATGGTTTCACTTATTTGTGGAGCATAACAAATAACATGGAGGACATGGGGAGATGGAGAGGAGAAGGGAGTTGAGGGGAATTGGAAGGGGAGATGAACCATGAGAGACTATGGACTCTGAAAAACAACCTGAGGGTTTTGAAGGGTCAGGGGTGGGAGGTTGGGGCAACCTGAGGGTTTTGAAGGGTCAAGGGTGGGAGGTTGGGGGAACAGGTGGTGGGTAATGGGGAGGGCACGTTTTGCATGGAGCACTGGGTGTTGTGCAAAAAGAATGAATACTGTTACGCTGAAAAAATAAATAAAATGGAAAAAAAAAGTTTTCATATCAATGAGACCACAGAAAATGTCTTCTTCCTTGTCTGCTGAGTCAACAGGGACCCTGGATGAAGTGTGTGGGGCAAGAGCGAGGCCTGTGCACCCGCATTCGTTGTGCCTTTGAGAGATGGAGCTGCATTTAAGAGGCATGAGCCTCGTTTCCTTCTCAGCTGTGACACACAGCCTGACCTCCTCTGTGTGACACACAGCCTGACCTCCTCTGTGTGAAACTCCCAGGCAACGATGTGCCGAGGGAGGTGTGCAGGCCTGGGTATGCACCAGACCCTGCACCATGGGCAGGAACAAAGATAGGCCAGGTGGTCCCCTGTGGTGCTCTTAGAAGGGCTTCTCTGTCAATATGGGGCACTAGTTTTGTTCTGTGAAAGGCTCAGGCTGCACCTGTGACATCCATTCCCCTGCTTTATGGGCAGCTAAGGTGACCCTCCTCCACTTACTGAGCCCGGGGCAGTGCCTGTGGACAGAAATGGTTAGAATGGGGTGGAGCAGAAGAGTCTGTTTGCTTAACCTTGAAAAATAGCAAGAATCCCTCAGATGGACAGGAGCAACATCCAGGATCCAGGGAGGGAGTTGTGAGGTGGACACAGTCATGTGCAGACCAGTCCAAAACTCATCCTTGCATTAATGTGCCAAGAAGCCAGCCCAGAGAGGGAAACACCAGGCAGCTCACCTGGAGAGGGCTCTGGAATTGTGAGTTCTGGGGCCTCAGAGTTATTTCAATGGAGAAGTGGGCTTGTCATGTCTGCTATCGTTCTTTTAGTCCTCTGTCTCATTTCACTCAACATATGCAAAGTCTCTAGCGATCCTTCCACTCAGCTTTCCTCTGAGTTACAGACCTAACTACTGCACCTGGGGAATTCTGCAATAGATTTTCGAGGTACAGACCCACCGGCGGGCTGAGTGTCCCAGCCAGGGGTACCAGGACCGCCCCGGAATTACCCGTAGGAAAGAAGAGATGGTGGAAGACGGCAGCTGCTCTGCTGGGTTCCCTGTGACTTTGCAAAGGCATCTGTGCCCGGTGGCCCAGCCTCACGCAGCCCAGGTGTCAGAGGCTCAACCGGCCGGCTCATATGCTCTTCCCCTCCAGGCCAAAAATCCTCACAGGAGAACTCCGACCGTGCACTCTCCCCTGTGGGCCCTTGGGGACTTCTCTTCATGAAGCACCTGGCCAGCAGACCGGGGTCGATCTGGACACTGGCAGTCACAGCTGACATGGCCGGGCTGGCATCCCCCTCCCTGGCCAGTCGGACCTCTGATGCCCTCCTTTCTGGTCAGCTGGTGGAATGGAACATGAGACGATGAAAAATACACGGATTCTCTTCTTCCTCTTCCCAAATTCTTGTTTGTTTGTTTTTTTTTAAGATTTTATTATTTATTTGAGAGAGTGAGAGAGAGCCAGGAACGGGGAGAGAGGGAAGCAGCAGAGGGAGAGAGAAGCAGACTCCACACTGAGCGGGGAGCCCTATGCCGGGCTCGATCCCAGGACCCCGAGATCACGACCTGAGCCGAAGGCAGATGTTTCGCTGACTGAGCCACTCAGGTGCCCTTCTCTTCCCAAATCCTTATCTTTATTTTCTTGGCCTACTTTAGAATGTAAGTTATTTGAGGTTTTTCTCATTTTTCCCATTTCTTGGCTAACATTGAGTTTGTGTTTAAGGATATGTACTGTACTGTAGATTGTTGTTGGATTCTGATATTTAGGGTAATTGTTGTACAGTTGCAAGTCGTTAGCAGGTAACCATGGTTTCAGGCTTGTGTTGAGTATAGATCGAGGGAGCTAATGCTGGCTGGAAGCAGTGTGTGTGTGTGTGTCCTTGTGTGTGAACGTGTCTCTGTGTGGGTTTCTGCGCTGTGTTCTGGAACAGAGCACACATGACCCATGGCAACAAGTATCGTGCGCTCTGCCAATCTTGCTGATGAGAGCAAGGGTTCTGTTAGAGGGGACAGATCGCTTCGTCATTGCCGGGCTCCCATCCCCCATGCACCTGACACATCCCCTGGCATGTTCAGTGGCACGTGAGGTCCTGGGAGTGCTCTGATTGACCTCTACCCTCCCCCGCTCCTACTCAGCGTCGTTGCTGTACACATGGCAGGGTACACCTTTCTGGGTCCGTCCACCAAATCTTCTCTAAGTCTTTGCTACATGCTTCCCAACTGACGTGCCTGCTTCACACCCATGCATGACCTGCTCACACGCGCCCCGCCCTGCATGCTTCCCTGTGCACAGACCCACTCATGCACACCCCACTGGGCATACCCCACCATCCAGGCTGCACTGTGCACGCTGTCTGAGGGGCCATGCCCAGTGCCCTTAAGACCCTGCTTCCCTGGAAATGCCAACTTGGTTCTAACACAAATTTGATGCAGTCCAGCAAGGCCCGTCTCTGAAGGAGCCCTGGCACCCATCCTTGACCACCATGGACTTCACAAATCTGCACAGAGAGCCAACTGACTGATTCTCTCTTTCTCTTTTCGTCTCAGATGTCACAGCACAGCAGCGAGGAGCGTGCAGTCCCCGGTCTACTTCCCTCACGATGTAGATGAGGTGATTCCTTAGGCTGCCATCCCAGCTCCCAGCACCAGGCACGAGGCAGTGTCCGCATCGGACCTTCCTTCCATGGAGGCTCTGCTTGCAGCAGTTCGTCTGCTGTTCAGAGTGACCATGGGGCTCCAGACAGGTGTCCGAGGAGGCTCGGATGTCTGCTGATGGAAAATGGCAGCATGATGGGTTCAGTCAGAGTTCACAGACCCAACAGTCCCCCTTCCCAGAGACATCTGTGAGCAGTGACCTCGAGTCACTGAGCCTTGAGGAGCAAGGCCTTAGTGCTGACAAGTTGGACCCATAAAATCCACTTTAGATGATGCTTTTATGGTCCTTACACTTTGCGTGTCCCTTCCACCATCGACACCAGGGCTGTTTCCAACTTTTTGGCTATTGTGTACCTCTAGGAAATTCAGGGTACATGATTCTGTTTGGACACCTGTGCTCAATTCTTTTGTGTATGTACCTGGGAATGGAATTATTGTGCCAAGTGAAAGAAACCAGACACACACAAACTATATGTTGTATCATTCCATTGATACGAAACACCCAGATTAAGCAAGCCTATAGATTCAGAAGGCAAAATCATGGTTGCCAGGGGCTAGGTAGGGCAGGGGACATGGGAGCAACTGATTGATGGGCATGGGGTTTCTAATCAGGGTGATGGGAAAAGTTCTGGAAGCAGAGAGTGTTAATGATCACACAACATTATGAAAGCCGTCGAGGCCACCAAAGTGCACACTTCAAACTGATTAATTCTACGTGTATTGTACCACGAAATTCCACATATGAAAAAAGAATTTTTGAGGTGTGTGTGTGATATTGATGTACAGAATAAGTTGGTTGAGAATTGGCAACAATCTATCCAGCATAGGTTTTGTTGACGATAAATAAATAGATGAAATAGTTGCAAATTGAGAACCAATCGCTTTTGCTCAATGTGGGATATAATATGCTTAGCTGTAGAAACCTTATCCTCATCACTCAATCTAGACCTGTTTCTGTTCCATGGAAATACACAGAAAGTAGGTTTCAGCTCACATTACAGCGGGTGCTTAATGAGTATGGTAAATAAGCAGAGGTTTATTGCATACTTGATTTACACCCAATGTCACGTCACTTTTTCTTGTCTTTGATGTTGGGAAGATCAGTCAGAGAGAAGCGAGTGTGTTTGAGTGATCAAGAAAAAAAAAAAGAAAGAAACAGATAAATTTCAAAAGCACGGCCATGCTTTTATCATTCCTCTTACAAAAAAAAAAAAAAAAAAAAGGAAAATGATGTTTTGTTTCTTTGTTAAATGTGTATAAGCCTGAAAACAGATGTCATTTCACTGATATCTTCAAGCCATTAGTGGAGATATAAAAACTAGAGCTACCCATGGGGGAGAAGACTGGGCCACTTTACAGCTGTGCGCACAGCATATAAACGTTTCAGTAATGAAAATGGGATTCAGAATGAGCAGCCAACATTCAATGAAAAAACAACCGCCATATATTTTCGTAAAACTCACTTGCAAAATGTGTTTCTCATCTATGAGCCATTTATATGCAAACACACGCTTACACAACACGTTTCTGGCAACATCAAACAGAGCTTGACCTGGTTAACCCCTTCTTGGTCAATAAATATGTCACCGCATCGAAATTATTTCAGTGACATTTGATTTTATGGTGCCTAGAACCCAAAGTGATTATTTAAAAAAAAAATACAATTAAAGTTCTTTTAACACAGACATAAAACTTGCTGAGAGGACCCCCTTTTAGAGCACTTACCCAAACTTTAAAAGATCCATTACTCACACAAGCTTTTTATGTGGTGCAATTTCCAGTCTTTATATCAGAACTCGGGAAATTACAGCACAAACAGCAGTCTCCACTGCCCACAGACCACCCTCAGTCGCTGCCATTCCCCTAATGGGCATTAGGATTGCTTTTCAGAACATCCTTCTTGCAGGAGAATGCAGCATGGAAAAGCACTGAAAGGGTCTTACTGAGTGCAGGAGAGCCCAGATCTCCCTGCCACGCCCTCCCGCTGTGTAGCTGTGAATGGCCCCCCACCCGGCTGCTCCCAGGCATGGGCTTCTGGCACATTCCCTTCTGCATTCCCAGCTCAAAGGGCTTGGCAGACAACATGCCAGTCAAATGTGTGAATGAATAAGAGAATAAATGCGTGAATGTTCTTAAGTTATGGGACACATTAAAACTTGACATGGCCACAGAAATGTGTTTTTGTTTTGCGGCTGATCACCCTGTCGCATTTGTTAAGTTTGGGGGCACAAGCCTTCCTCCAGGAATAGTGCTGTGTCCTGCCAGAGTCATGGGAATATCCAGGGGCTCCCTGCCAGGACCACATGCAGGAGCTTACACACACACACACACACACACACACACACACACGTGTGAATGTGCATGCACATATATCAGAATATATATATATATATGTGTGTATGTATATATATAAAATGATACTACAGTCAAGTAAAATGCATGCGTGTCTGTGTGTGCACGTGTGTACCGGGCAGCTCCATAGAATTCATGGACACGCATGGACGTTTCTCACCTGAGCTGCCTGTCACATCAGAAAACAAACGATGGGAGTTTAAGCAGGAGATTTCACATAAAGCTCTATGGAGGCAGATGTCAATGAGGGACACTGGTGACTGAACGGCAGGTCGACGACTTCGCTGCCTGTGCTATCAAGAATAAGCCAGCCCAGCTGGCCCTGCCTTAATTTCCCCAGATGAAAAGTAAAAATGATAAAAATGCCTTCTCCATGACATCGTGTAAGGACTGAGTCCCTAAAGCAGGCAGCCCCTTAGAACAGTGTTGGCACAGAGTAAGGGGTCAGTCCGTTCCGCATTTGAGTTGACATGCTTGCCACTTAACCCAAGCCAGGGCCAAGCTCAGAGTCTTGCACAACTGATGTACTTGCATGTATATAAGGGGAAATCCGATAGAAAAAGCAAGGAGAAACGAACACATTCATAGTCATCGTAGGAGTTTTAAATCCCACGTTTCAGAAATCAATACATATAATATAAATTATATATATATATAAATCACTCTCCTCATAAACTCAAAGAAAATCAACATCTCATGGAAAAATGGAATTCATACCTGTTATGTCTGATTACAACACACAAATTATAAGCTAGTAGCAAAAGGCAGAACAAAAATATATTCATTGGAAATTTATTAATACCCTTTTAGTAACCCTGTGTGAAAGCCAGAAGCAAATCTTAAATATAAGTGATGAGGCCACTTTACCTCTCTGTAGTTACTTTCCAATTAACATAAACAGATACTTTACAAGATATGCACACATGCAGACATTTTAAACACAAGGAACAAAATAAGCTAGTGTGGAGGAAATTTGCCCAAAATACTGGGTATTTCTGTAAGAATCATAACTTCACAGAATTTCAAGTGTAAGCAAATTTCTTTAGAACTTCAGCTTCAGAAAGACCTCGTGTTCGCACATAAACATATATCTGTTCATCTTCTGTTTAATTTGATAGAAGCTGAATCTCAATATTTACGTGTCTGATTGACGACCCTCAAAGAACGCCCCCAGGGGGTGCAGGGGTGTTACGGCAGAAAGGTTGCCCTTGAAGATACAGAAGAGTCAAAGCCGGGACCTCACAAAGAAGGAAGGGACCTTGGATTTGAGGCATTCTGCTTCTCCTACTTAAGTAAAAGCAAACACAGTGAATGGAGGTCTTGGAAAAAAACTATAAGCTGCTTGCTATAATTATAAATGATGTCAAATTTATCATTTTTTATAATTCCAAATGTTTAGAGCATATAAATCACAAAAATTATAGTTTAGTATTTAACTGTATAACACCTTTTAAAATTCTTTTAAAACATTTAACTGTTTTGTTCTTCAAAAATGTCAAAATAATAATGTTGTTTCTAAAGAAACTGCTTCATCCTCATCTTTCTGAAAAATGTATTAAAAACTTACTTGTGTCCTGCCACAAGTTGCTGTATGAGTTCTAGTAGTTTGGGGGTGGAGTCTTTGGGGTTTTCCATATAAAGAATCATGTCATCTGCGAAGAGAGAGAGTTGGACTTCTTCCTTGCCAATTTGGATACCTTTTATTTCTCTTTGTTGTCTGATTGCCGTTGCTAGAACTTCTAATACTATGTTGAACAAGAGTGGTGAGAGTGGGCATCCTTGTCGTGTTCCCGATTCAGTAACGTGGCAGGATACAAAGTCAATGTACAGAAATCAGTGGCTTTCTTATACACCAATAATAAAAATACAGAAAGGGAAATTAGAGAATCGATTCCATTTACTATAGCACCAAGAACCATAAGATACCTGGGCATAAACCTAACCAAAGAAGTAAAGGACCTATACTCGAGGAACTACAGAACACTCATGAAAGAAATTGAAGAAGACACAAAAAGATGGAAGACTGTTCCATGCTCTTGGATTGGAAGAATAAACATTGTTAAAATGTCTATACTGCCTAGAGCAATCTATACTTTTAATGCCATTCCGATCAAAATTCCACCGATATTTTTCAAAGAGCTGGAGCAAATAATCCTAAAATTTGTATGGAGCCAGAAGAGACCCCGAATTGCTAAGGAAATGTTGAAAAACAAAAACAAAACTGGCGGCATCACGTTACCCGATTTCAAGCTTTACTACAACGCTGTGATCACCAAGACAGCGTGGTACTGGCATAAAAACAGACACATAGACCAGTGGAACAGAGTGGAGAGCCCAGATATGGACCCTCAACTCTATGGTCAAATAATCTTCGACAAAACAGGAAAAAATATACAATGGAAAAAAGACAGTCTCTTCAATAAATGGTGCTGGGAAAACTGGACAGCGATATGTAGAAGAATGAAACTCGACCATTCTCTTACACCGAACACAAAGATAAACTCGAAATGGATAAAAGACCTCAACGTGAGACAGGAATCTATCAGAATCCTAGAGGAGAACATAGGCAGTAACCTCTTCGATATCAGCCACAGCAACTTCTTTCAAGATATGTCTCCAAAGGCCAAGGAAACAAAAGTGAGAATGAACTTTTGGGACTTCATCAAGATCAAAAGCTTCTGCACAGCAAAGGAAACAGTCAACAAAACAAAGAGGCAACCCACGGAATGGGAGAAGATATTTGCAAATGACAGTATAGACAAAAGGTTGATATCCAGGATCTATAAAAAACTTCTCAAACTCAACACACACAAAACAGATAATCATATCAAAAAATGGGCAGAAGATATGAACAGACACTTCTCCAACGAAGACATACAAATGGCTATCAGACACATGAAAAAATGTTCATCATCACTAGCCATCAGGGATATTCAAATTAAAACCACATTGAGATACCACCGGACACCAGTTAGAATGGCCAAAATTAGCAAGACAGGAAACAACGTGTGTTGGAGAGGATGTGCAGAAAGGGGAACCCTCTTACACTGTTGGTGGGAATGCAAGTTGGTGCAGCCACTTTGGAGAACAGTGTGGAGATTCCTGAAGAAATTAAGAATAGAGCTTCCCTATGACCCTGCAATTGCACTGCTGGGTATTTACCCCAAAGATACAGATGTAGTGAAAAGAAGGGCCATCTGTACCCCAATGTTTATAGCAGCAATGGCCACGGTTGCCAAACTGTGGAAAGAACCAAGATGCCCTTCAACGGACGAATGGATAAGGAAGATGTGGTCCATATACACAATGGAGTATTATGCCTCCATCAGAAAGGACGAATACCCAACTTTTGTAGCAACATGGACGGGACTGGAAGAAATTATGCTGAGCGAAATAAGTCAAGCAGAGAGAGTCAAGTATCATATGGTCTCACTTATTTGTGGAGCATAACAAATAACATGGAGGACATGGGGAGATGGAGAGGAGAGGGAGTTGAGGGAAACTGGAAGGGGAGATGAACCATGAGAGACTATGGACTCTGAAAAACAACCAGAGGGTTATGAAGGGGCGGCGGGGGGGTGGGGGGGTGGGAGGTTGAGGAACCAGGTGGTGGGTAATAGGGAGGGCACGTACTGCATGGAGCACTGGGTGTGATGCCAAAACAATGAACACTGTTATGCTGTAAATAAACAAATAAAAATAAATAAATTAAAAAAAAAAAACTTACTTGTGTGTGTCACTTCTCAGGGGGTCTATGAATGAGAACACAGAGAAGCAGCCCATGAAAGGTAAGGCTTATAACTGGGTGGCCAGACCCAGGAATCAGGCACATAAGGATTAAAACACAGACTAACCTCCACACCAGAGATGAATATCGTGTCCAGGACCACGGTGATGACTCTGTGTGTCTCAGTGTGTCACAGAATGGTATTGAGTCACCTTGGCAGACAACTGGGTTTGGAGATGGGGAACTAGAAGGTCCATATCAGACCCACTAAGTCTGAGAAGTCATAGTTTTCTAAGAAATACACCGAGAGGAGGGCTGGATCGGCTGGGACTTAAGGAAGAGCTGGAGGCTGAAGGTATACACTTAAGACTCCTCAGTATGTTGACGGAAATTTCCCACCAGCTGCCATGGGTTTGGTTCCACAGGAAGCCAACTTGGGGTGGGGGTGGGGGGATGTTAGCCCATCAGAAGTTGATGAAAACAAGCTTTGCTGAGAAATAGATACCCTTATTTTTAAGCTTACATATTTTCTCCCCATACTCTTCTAATGGCATTGGTTCCATCACGTTAATCTCCTTTTTCAAAGGCTGGTCCCTTTCCTAATCTCCATCTCCCAAAGCCATTGCTCCTTCAGGGAATCCCACTCAGTCCAGTGTCATCGCTGTTCCCCTAAGCATTCCTGCTTTTTGCTATGCTCTTCTCTCTCCCACCATCTCCCTGCTCTGGTCTCTGTCTTCAGCCACAGACCTGTATTTTCACTCTTCTTTATGCCCAAACATTTCTAACAAGGTGTCTACTCCTCCCCATGGACTTCAGTCTCCATCATCCTATATCCCACCTGCCTTTCACTTGTCCCACCCACCTGGACTGCAGTTTCAAGGTCATTAACAAAGGCTCTGATGTCAAACCCACACAGGCACTTGTGCCCATCTCACACGACCTCTCAGCATTATCTCGAGTGATGGACAACCCCACTGTTGAAGACGTGCTCTCTTCTGACCTCAGTAAGGATGTGGCCAGGGTTCATCCTGCCCCAGTGGCCAACCCCTTCTTGTCTCCTTGCTTCATTCTTGGGCCCCACTTTGATCCTCTGCGGTTCTTCTAGGATTTGTCCTGCACGCATATTTTCCTTACGCTGGATTGTTTATGGTTGTGGATTTAACTATTATCTTCAGGATGATGACTTTCAGTTGTGATTCTCCATCCTAGACTTTTCTTCTGATATCCTGGGCCCCCCCCGCCGACATCTCCATTTGAACTTCACTTGGGTGTCTCACCTTAATCGGTCAAATACTGAACTCTTGTTTGCACCCTCACATACTTCCTCTCCAGACTTCCACATTTCTGGAAATCACATGGCCGCTAGGCCATTGCTAATTTCTGATTTCTCCTTTCCCCTCCCTTCTCCCTGCCCCAGGGTCAATAATCCCATCGGGCTTCCTCTGTAGTGAGATCTGACCTCCTTCCTCTTCCCTGAGTGCCCTGTCCCCCCTGCGCCCACCTTTCCCTTGCCTTACTGACAGAAGCTCCTCACGCTGGATCTTCTTCTCTTGCTCCCTTCCATATAGTCTCCTTACAGCAGACAACCTTCTGGAAATATAAATCAGTTCTCATGTGTCTGCTCAAAACTTTTCAAAGGTTTCTTAATGTGCTTAGAATATAATGAAGTTGTATTTTATCCTTGCAGGAGTTTGGATGAATTCACAACGACCTACCTTTTCTATTTCATTCTCCTTTCTTTCTCACTCCGCTGTCTCACATCCAATTAGTCTGTTCTCAGTTCCAACTTCTTCCCGAGATCTGTCTTAACTCAGGGAATATTGTTGCCTCTCCCTGAAGGAAACCCCCACCCCTCTTCCCTCCTTTGAGCTGCCCTTCCCTTGCTCTTCCGCAAGTCCCAGCTTTGATTTAACCTCCTCAAGAAAGTCTCCCTAGGCCCTTTCCCTCCACGGTATGCTCCTTCTTTAACTAAGGTTCCTGTTTCCTTCTTATCACTTAATGCACTTTGTTCAAAGCTGGTCTTCCTCCTCCACATCATGAGGGTGGGGATCTCATCTGTCATGTTCATCCAGGTGCTCGTGGATGTGGCAGGATGAATAAAATCTGGATGTTAAAGGGACTTCGCACAGGAAAGACCACTAGAGGAGAAGTCATTGTTTTCATTGTAATTGCCTGAAATTATAGCGAGACATTCAGAAGGCAGAGCACAGAATTGGGCAAAATACAAAATGCGAGTACAAAGATAATTTTCTAGATCTCTGGGGTTGTTTGTACCTCGCCCAGAATCAAGTACACGGAGAATCCAGTGTGGCCATCCAAAGCCAATAAAAGAGCAGAGAAGACATAAGGGTAGATAATACTGAGAAAGATTTTAAGGTCTGTTGAGGAGGAATTACAACACATCCTTGAAGAATTGCTTATAATATTTGGGTCAAATGTACCTACAGAGTGGAAATGCACCTGTAAGTGGGAACGATCATTCGTTCGGACATGGATCACCGTGAAGGGACACCTACAAATATGCATGCGTACGAACACACACAGACACACACACACACACACACACACACACACACACGACTGTGTATTGCTGCACTGCAAGGTTCTTGACAGATCATTTCTCTAAATGGTCTGCAGGCTCTTAATAAACGTATCTGCCTCTGTTTATTCCCAGAACCCAGATTACTTATTTCCTACATGTGCCAGGCACGCCTGTCGGCATGGGAAAGATCCTTCAACAACAACAAGCTAGCTGGTGTGCCAGGTGTTGGGAGCTGCCAGGGAACAAGACAGGGAGAAGAGATCATTGCTGGGAGAGCTGTGCTTCCATTCAGATGGTCAGGGAAGGCTTCAGGGACACAGCCACAGGTCGTCAGACAGATCCGTGGGGAGTGGCGTGCACCAGGTCAAAGACAGCAGGTACAAGAGCCCTGAGATAAGGAATGTGCTTGACAGAGGAGAAAAGGACGCCTCTGCCTGCAAGAGGTGGTGAAAGTGTCGAGGGGCCAGCAGCAGGGGCCGGTCACCTTCTGGCTGGGAACCTTGTTGGCCAATCTGCCACACTGCTTTTCCCCTGAGTAAGATGAGGAGCTTTGGTGGGCATCTCCAAGACGGATGGGATCAACCTCCTTTTTGAGGAGACAACTCTGTTGAGAGCCTGAGGTCAGGACGGTGCAGAGGTGAAAAAGCAGGTGAGGCTGTAGGAGTGACCCATTAGGGGATGAGGAAGATGCGGACAGCGGTGAGCACCAGCCAGAATCTAGATGTGTTTTGAGTGCATAGACGTTCTTCTTGCTGACGGTCTCAGTAGGAGGGCCACAGGAAGAAAGAAGACAGTCTCATGCATTTGGCCCAAGCAATGGACAGCAGGATTTCCATTCATGGAGATGCATGGAATTAGGGGCAGGCCATGACGGGGACAGAAGCCACTGTTTACAGATGATGCTGTTGCTGGCTTACTGAAAAGAATTTCAGCATTGACTGAAGAATATATAGGAAAAAGAGGAATTGTCTTGTTCTTTCCATAACCCCCCAACCTCCGTCTTATGCTTTTCCTGTGGAGAAATTCTAGAAAGGGCCAGTTTGCCCTGAGGTTCCTCAGCCGTCTGTGAGTGCTCTCCCTACAGGTGGCCACATACGCTGTGCCATATTGCAATTATTAGTCGACGTGTCCCAAGGATGAAGGCTTCATAGGTTACTGTAGATTCCAGAACATTCCCCATTGCACTCATTGTGGGACGAGTTTTCTCCCTTTAGTGGAGTGAATATCTATACCCCAACTGGCCTTTCAAATATTTTTTTAAATGCCCTAAATCTTCCTCACAGCCTACTTTCTTCACTTTTAACAGAAATGTCTCTTTATAAATATTTATATTCATTTTGATTTCTCTAGCCTTGCAAATGGCCAGGAGTGGAGCATCCAAGCCTGAGGGAGATGAGGTACACACCCCTTCATTTTCTTTATTTGAAAATCATGGGGACACCAGGACTATCTGTACATAGAACACCTCTTTCACTTTTGAGCAGCCTGGCCAGACTGAAGGGAGTAAGGTCCAGCTCTTCTGTTACCCGTAACTGGTAATTTTCCAGATTAATATCACACTTAAAAGACACGTGTTTTTATTATCTGCATTTTCAGCCAAATCCTTGACAATTATTTTGTGATTTTTCTCTTCCTCTGAAAAACATCCTTAACTTGATTTCTCTTCATAGGAATCATGCCCTATCAGCTCCCCACCCCTGCAAAAAATAAAATTAAATTTAAAAAACTGTGACAATGTGCTCTATTGATTCTTTTTTTTATCTGTGTATTAACCAGGTTGTGAATTATGACATATTTCTGGGACCAAGGTCATCAATGGCAGCAGAGGTAAGGACAAGGGACAAAATTACATAAGTTTATTTCTTCTCACGTAAGACATCCCAGCCAAGTGCTCTAACAGTTTCAGTGTGAACATAAGGTATTGATTCAAAGCTGAAACCTGCTACTTAGCCACGGCGAGAGGCAGGGGCGTAATGTATCAGATGCCATTTGCTATTTAGTCTCAGCTGGTAGGCCAGAATCAATATCCTTAAATCAAGGATCTCTGTATTAAGCAAGAACAGGGACATTAATCATAATTTTGGCCCTTTCCCACTGTTAGCATGTGGAAGCAGGCATATGGCTCTGGCTTTCCAAGCCACGTTGCCCTGAATATCCACTCTGTGCTCTTCTCCACAATTGTATTCTCTCTGTACTAGAGTCGGGGAACAGGCTCACACTAAGGTATATTGTCCAAAAAATACTTCGATTGCTTGAGAAGGTTGAATTCTAAGATCTAATAGCACTTGTTTGAGAATTAGATGAGGGTTAATTAATCAATGTAAAATGAAAGTAGTGTCAATCCGACAGTGTAGGAAATAACACCAAAGTCAAGAAATCAGTAAGTACAGGGGAAATGAGAAACCTTGAGCTTTCATGAACACAATACAAAACTCATCTCCAGCTTTCTCAGGATCTGCACCGACTCCTGTTAGGAGGTACACCAGTATATCCAAAAATCTTGAAGAGCTTCTTGGTCTCACCCTCCAAGAGAAATTCCTTAGGGAGTGCCCAGTAGTTTCCTCAGCAGTATGCGGGACCTCTTGGATAACAATTGGGTGTAAAATTCAAAGGTTACTGCCATTGTGTTCCTTCTTGTACGGCCCTTTGATAAAAGTCAAATTTAAGCTGATAGGGCTCCAATTAAGTCAGTTATACTGGGAAATGTACCAGGGGTATGTCCATTTTGGGAATCTTCAGTTATACTTGAAATTTGGGGGAAATTTTAAAATTCTAAACTAAATATTAGAAAGATATTACTTTAGACTCAGCTGGACCAAACACAATACGAGATAGAGCAGGAGATTTACCTCAGTTGGGCAAGGAGGGACCCTGGGGACAAAACCACCATAAGCCTGGGTGTGCAGGTTGCAAAGATGGGACATTCTACTCAAAGCCAAGGGTTTCCCTCCAAACTGTGAATTGGACCCATCAGAAGGATGTTACTGCTTTTCCAAATATTTTAGCAGAATTTTGCTAAAGATTCAAAGGGCATTTGAAAACCCTTGGGTCTGGATCAGCATCATCTCACCTGGTTCACACAGAAAGTTTCTGAATCTAAGTCATTAAAAATCCCCAAAGCTAATACTTTTGTAGCACACACCGTGCGCCAGGATCTGTTCTAGTCAAGTTACTTAATTCATCCTCATGTATTCTCCTAAGCCAGTGATTAACATTAGCTTCCACTGTTTACCACGAGGAAATGGAGGCACCAAAAACTATGGACCCCTCTGGGCTGCCCTGCTGGCAGGTGGTGGGTTTCGATTCAGATCTAGGGTCTGCCTTCCCAGCTGCAGGGTTACCTCTCCACCTAACCACAGACAGATTGTATCTTGATTTATTTTTAAGTAAGAGCTCAAACTCATGACCTTGTGATCAGGACCTGAGCTGAGATCAAGAGTTGGACACCTAACTGACTGAGCCACCCAGGTGCTCCCACAGTTATTTTAAAACTTAATTTGTACCCCACCTTTTTATTTTCAATGAAACAATGAGAAACTCCCAGAAGTCCAGAGGCTTTTGTCGTCTGTCTTTTTTCTCATGTAAGACATTACGTCTCTCGGTATTGAAAAACAACAAGAACATTGTCATGGAGATTTCCAGAACTAGCCGGCAGAAGGTCTGCATTGCCATGGAAGGACTTCGGATGCCGTGTTGTTTGTTTCTACACCCAGTGTCAGTTAGCACTGGGCACCACACCAGGGAAAATGGAAGTGAGGGGAGAAGCCGAGCAGAATCAAGGCCTCCAGAAGGACGAAGGTCTGAGAGACTCAGCAGACCTCTGTGTTGTCAGCATCAGTGTGCCCGCCCAGAAGTTATAATAACAATGCATGACCAGCAATCCTTGCAAGGTCTCAAGCCCCCTTCTGGGACCATGCCCTGGGCTGTTTCTCTCACCGTATGTCTTTGAAAACTCACAAGGGCCCTTCGAGGAGAGCCCAATGCCACCCACATCTCTTCTGGCTTCAATGCCAAGACTCTTCACCGTTAGGATAGGTTGTTTCCTAGAAACAAAGAAGAACAAAGCCTCATCCCGGATCCAGTGCAGGCACCTGCAGATCAAGCCATGGACCGCGCTCCTTCCTTTACCTGAGCCAGCCCTGCGCGCCATGGGCGCTACCCATCACAGCCACGTGCAGGTGAAGAAGGTATCGTCCTCACAGTTAACACTTATGGGCAGGAAGGACTAATTCCCACTGAGAAGTGCGGAAAAATATCCACGGAGGGAAGAGCCAAGGTGCTGAGAGTTGAAGACTGAGTCGGACTTTATGGCGGGGAAGGGGGTGGACAGTACCAACTGAGGAAAAGGAACAGCAAAGGGACAGAAAGAAAAACACATTTTCACTTCAACAAAGAAACCTTAGAGAGAATGGAAACCCCTGTCTAAGTCAACTAAAACACAATACATTCCACCCAAGGTAAAATTGTTGTTCAAGATAAAAATGAAAAGAAATTGCACAGATGATTCAAGATTGAGGGAACAGAATGTAGACTTAGTTCCTGCAAAGGCAGCCTTGGCACGGGAAGCGGGGTCCACACCACAAGGGCAGGAGGGAAGGGCTTTGGAATCACACACTTAGCCCCACTGTGCCGAGTTTTAAATAAATGCTGTTACGTGACCACCGCCCTTTGCCTTAAAAATTGGTGTTTATCCACTCTGCTGCGGAAGAGGCTTGCACGGAACATGTTTCTCACCAGGGTTTTTAAATATTTACATCTGCTGATTAATAATTTATCGTTGGCATTCAGGACCTCAGACTCATGAATAATTGACGTGTTCATTTAAGATTTGCAACTGTTCTGGATAATGATGGAGGGCACCGGTCTGGTCCCTGGCACTCTGATGGTGAACGTTTACAGGGAAATTGGGCCTTCTTTGGGTTTTACAGAGGTTGGAAATAAAGATATAAGCAAATAAGGCAGGAGAATAATTGTGTGTGCCAGATGTTCTCTCTATTAAGAAAGGAGAGAGTAATTGGCACAGAGGGAAAGTCTCCATACTCACGGCAACAGAAACAAGTGGATTTTATTGGCTCCATTTTCAGAAGGAAGGTGCTCAGGAAATTTGATTCAATTCCACAAGGTCTCCCTACCCTATTTAAGTCATGGAAGAGTAGTTTGAAATAGTAAAAATATGTGTGTCTCTATGTGTGCGTGTACCCGTGTGCACATACATATGTGATACGCATATACACACGTGTATTTCCAATCACCACCAGTTTAATTACTGTGATAGTGCTTTCGAGAAATGAAAACTATCTGATAAAGAGGAACAGAGAAATGGGTCCAGGGTTTTGTGGTACTGCCCGCTTACCTGTCCTCTCAGAGTCACTCCGAAATCTCTGTGGACAACTTCTTTCCAAGAATTGCATGTTAGGTATGGGCAGTTTGATGGAAAAGTAATCTTCTCTTTGAAAATAAGAAGTCTAACTTAGAAGATCTATACAAAAAGAAAAGAAGAAAATAGTGTCAATTTTAGTATATGTGCTGCTAACGTGAGTTCAAGACAAAAGTAGTGCATGTAACTGTTCACTGAGCCGTCCTTCTGGCCCCCGGCAAGTCGGGGTAGGGTTCAGTGAGTCATCTTCTGCATGGGTCACGGGCCATGGCCCCACCACAGGAGAGGGGTGTTTGGTAAGTATTTCTCTAAGTTCACTCGTATGTTCTTCTTGAGACCATGCTCCATTAGCTCTATGGTTTGTCCCATAGGATTCCTCATTGCTCGACTGAAGAGCTCATTCTTAGTTTATTCTTTTCTTTTACAAAATGGCTTTCTAACTCTTGTCAAGGTAACCACAGAGACAGTTTCATGGCACTGTGTTTTCCGGGGGTGATATTTCAAGTACAATGAAAGACAATGGGTAAAGTTTTTTGTTTTGTTTTGTTTTATTTTGTTTTTAAGATTTATTTTTTTTATTTTTTTTAATTTATTTTTTTTATTTATTTTTTTTATTTGTTTATTTACAGCATAACAGTGTTCATTGTTTTGGCATCACACCCAGTGCTCCATGCAGTACGTGCCCTCCCTATTACCCACCACCTGGTTCCTCAACCTCCCACCCCCCCCCCACCCCCCTGCCGCCCCTTCATAACCCTCTGGTTGTTTTTCAGAGTCCATAGTCTCTCATGGTTCATCTCCCACCTGACACCAGTTAGAATGGCCAAAATTAGCAAGACAGGAAACAACGTGTGTTGGAGAGGAGGTGGAGAAAGGGGAACCCTCTTACACTGTTGGTGGGAATGCAAGTTAGTGCAGCTACTTTGGAGAACAGTGTGGAGATTCCTGAAGAAATTAAAAATAGAGCTTCCCTATGACCCTGCAATTGCACTGCTGGGTATTTACCCCAAAGATACAGATGTAGTGAAAAGAAGGGCCATTTGTACCCCAATGTTTATTGCAGCAGTGTCTACGGTCGCCAAACTGTGGAAAGAACCAAGATGCCCTTCAACGGATGAATGGATAAGGAAGATGTGGTCCATATACACAATGGAGTATTATGCCTCCATCAGAAAGGACGAATACCCAACTTTTGTAGCAACATGGACGGGACTGGAAGAAATTATGCTGAGCGAAATAAGTCAAGCAGAGAGAGTCAAGTATCATATGGTCTCACTTATTTGTGGAGCATAACAAATAACATGGAGGACATGGGGAGATGGAGAGAAAATTTATTTATTTTTGAAAGAGAGACAGAGGAAGAGTGCAGTGAGCATGGGGGGGGGCAGAGGGAGAGGGACAGGCAGACTCCCCGCTGAGCAAGGAGCTGATGTGGGGCTGGATCTCAGGACCCTGAGATCATGACCTGAGCCTAAGTCAAGAGTTGGACGCTTGACTGACTGAGCCTCCCAGGCACTGCTGAGTAAAACTGTCTTCTAATGACCATCACAAATATCATCCAAGCCAATGTCCACATTTCTTGCTCATAAGATATTTGAAGATCCTGTCTGTGATGTGCTAGAAGTGGACGCCTCCTTGTCACAGGCCTGCTTGCACTCTCCTACGTCCTCGCAGCTGGTCAGTATCCTGTGTCCCAGTGCACACACAAACGATGGCTCGTTTGCCAATTTTGACTGATGTTTCCTGGCCTGCCTTCCTGGACCATGTGACGTCTTTTTGGCCCCAAACTTCAGGTTTTGCCATTCATTGCAAGTTTTCTTGTGTGTGCAATCTATCCGAGGCCCCTCTATTTTCATGACTCTACCTCCTGCAGAAGAACCGTCAACTTCTAAGCACATTCAATTCCATTGGTCAGTGTCTGGGGAGAAGAAGCAGGCATCAACGACCACAGAAAGAGAAGCTGCCCTACAATGCAGCACACAGGAATTGTTGACACAGTAGAGCAAGAGCTCAGAAGCTGAATGGGAGCAGTGATGGAACGGGATGAATCAATATGCTATTTTTCAAGGAGCAGATGGTGTACCGGGTCTGGGACTGAGGTCATGACACAGAAAAGAAAGAGCTGGTGGAAGCTTCTGGCAAGAGCCTGAGCTAGAGGGGACGATATGGGATTAGGAGTTGGCACCCAAGGTGGACAGGGAGAGGCCAGAAATAGTTCGTCTTCTCCCTTCCTCATCCTACTCCCGTCCCATACCAGTCAGGGTCCAAGCTGGTAGGAATCGGCTGACACGCGGGTAGGGCTGTCCAGCAGGGGGTGGGGGAGTAAACGCACCTGCACTGGAGAGAGAGCGGGGAAGGGTCGGGAATGAGACCTGCTGGCAAACAGAAGGTCCTGCCACCCTGCCACCATCACCCCGAGAAGGTACTGAGAGTCTTCATGCACTTCTCCAAGCTCAAGTCTGGAGTGAGACTGTCTTGCCAAGTCAACAAAGTTAACAAGTCAGAATCCACCATTTCCCCTGTAAAATAGAACAGGACATGAAAGATATTTGAATGCATTCTCTTTTTTTTAAATACTTTATTTATTTATTTGACAGACAGAGATCACAAGTAGGCAGAGAGGCAGGCAGAGAGAGAGGGGGAAGCAGGGTCCCCGCTGAGCAGAAAGCCCAATGCGGGACTCGATCCCAGGACCCCCGGATCATGACCTGAGCCAAAAGCAGAGGCTTTAACCCACTGAGCCTCCCAGGAGCCCCAAATGCATTCTTAACACCTACAGAACTATGTTTTATAGGAGGAAATGACTAATTGTCAACCTGAGCTAAATTTTATAAAATGAAACATGTTCAGAGTAGATTTTTTAAAAGATTACTTTTTAAAAAAAAATTGAAGATCCATTAATTAAAGGTCATTAGATTGGCAGAAATGTGCTTCGGGTTCGAGCAGGGACATAAACATGTGTACGGAACATGAAAACTGCTTTAAGGCCCTTTCCATGGGACCCTTGGGGAGCAGAACACTGTGTAACACAGGGACGACTGCATCTACCATCATCAGAAGGGCAGGGGTCGCAGATGGCAGGAGGCGCCCCGGGATGGTGTCAAGAGCACAGGATGAGCCATGAGGAGGACAGAGGGCGGCTGCTGCCTCTGCCTTTCCTGGCACCCCCAACCAGCCCACCTCATCGGCCATGGAGACACTGGCGTGTGGATTGCAGACCCCGAGGCCACTCCTGGTGGTTCTCCCGCCACAGCAGGCAGGGCTGCCATGTCAGGGCTGACTCTAGCACTTCATACAAGACTGTCTCACTGATGGTTTACCTTCCCGGACTTCAGTGGGAAGGAAGTTTTGCAAACATGGCTTTCAAACGCCCAGTCCCTTCAGTACGTGAAAGACAGGCGTATACAGGGCAAGAATGTTGGCCGAGTGTTAGAAAACAATTTAAAGGCCAAGACTGATGTTAGGCTCCTGGGAAAATCTAATTCCCTGATTAAAAAATACACATGCTTGAGAAGAAATTCTTCCTCCTTTGGAGGAGGATGCAATGTCTGGAGAGATGGTTTCCTTTTGCAGTCCTGAAGGTTCAACGGCCAGGGTCAAAGTCAATTAAGTGAAGCCAAGAGAGAAATGGAATGTCTCCCATCCTTGATGGCACAGATCTATCAGAACTCAGCCTCAAAACTGCTTACCTCTAGTGGATGAGACCCTAAATTCTCCACGCTGTTGGTTGGATGTTCCTTCCTACAAAACCAGAAGAGCCTTCCTCCCATGGCTGTGAGATCTACCGCCACGGCTGAGAGAAAGAACACAGCGGGACTTGGAAAGAGCAGGCAACTGGACATTTGGAAACCATAGCTGATGTCAGGAAGAAAGTGTTGGAGCTTTGTTCTCGAAATTCTTCTCTACAACCCACTTATTCAAAATATGCAAGAAAGTCCTTGTAAACAGCACTGGGCTTCAACTTCCTTGACTTTTTAAGTGTTGATGTTATGATTTTGAAATAGTTGGAAGTTTCTTATCTGAGAACAATTCTTCTGAAACTAATTTTTATCTGCGATCAAACTTCTGTTTTGTGTCAAACACTCAATGCCAGGTGGTTTGTATTATTCTTTCTGATTGAAAAAATTAGTATATATATAAACATAAATATAAATATGGATTAATATATAATATATAAATAAAATACATAAAAATATATATATGCATGCTATATGTTAATATCATCTGCACTCCTAGATGTCATAATGGCCACTGGGCAAGAATATGAAATCCAGCAAAACACACCACCAATTGCTTTGAGGGGAGGTACATTTAGACTGGCATGTCTATCTTTCTTTCTGTGTTTGTCTGTCCTTTCAAAACTTACAGATATAGGTTTATCTATCTCAGTGCTTACTAGATGCTTTTTTACATTTTAAAATAAATAGAGAATAATATAAATTGGGAAACACTGGTTATTCACGAAGTACTCATTTTTCCCTGCTATGGGCTGTTTGTGCCGTCCGTGGGGCCTGCAGCTAGAGAGGAGGCTTTGCTTTACAGTGTGTCTACACAGGCATTCGGCACGTGGAGTAACGTCGGACATTCACTCAATGAAGTGATGTGGATGTTTCATGGATGGACCATGGATTCCTGGATGACTTAGCTCACATTGTATAAAAACAACAAGAGCCATCATATTCCTCACTTTCTATGCACGGAATATCCTCCTATTGCCTCTTTTAAATGAATTTTAGTGGTTCAGGTTTTGCAAGAGCTCAGTTCTAGGCAAAGTATAAAATTAAAGCTCAGAGGATCAATAGCCCATTGACTCAGCTAATGAATAATCTGTGCATGATTTTACTAAAAAAATAGCTTAGCCTCATCCTTCATTTGTGGGGAAAAAAAAAACAAAAAAAAAAAACCCACAGTGTATGAACGATTCACATCAGGGCCATTAATGATCTAATAGGAATTAAAGTCAGCCTCTGTGCCAGTCCATAGAGTTACATTTCTCTATAGAAACCCCCCAAACCACCGGGCCTTCTTTTCTGCAACGTCAACATTTTGCTTAGACCTTGTGTGGGAGGGTTCGGCTCGTCATGGCCCCTCAGGCACCTGCGTGGACCCAGCCTCCACCTCCAAAGGGAGGAGGGGTTCGAGCTGATTACGTCACTTCTTGGAGTCCCTCTGCCACAACCTGGGATGAAGCAGGAACCCAGAAGCAGGGAACTAGGTGGTAACACCCCCAGGCCACCGGGGCAAAAACAGACCCCCAGGGTCCTTTCACTGTCTGCAGGTGGTTTCGGTGTTGAGGCTCTTGGGAAAAACTGGAGAGAGGTGAGGTTGGCCTCTATGCTCATCTCCACGGGCAGATGTCAAGGCTTCTGTCCCTGCAGCCCGCTCCGACGCCAGTCCTCCTCGGTGGGCACCAGACGGTAGAACCGAGTCTCCCTCTCCTCTCCTCAGCCAGGTACTGATATCTTAGAGAATTATGTAATTGCAAGCACTCTCTGATTTCTCAGCACATTCAAGTATTTAGAAACGACCATAAGCCATAGTCCAGCCCTCAAGTCTATGAAACCTGCTTGGGATCTGGGGCCTGTCCATGCCGAAAGCTGACAACATTAGTGGTGTAAGTCTCCCATCTGAATCACACAGGGGACCGGGCCCCATTCATGTTGCGGGGTGTGCAGAGACCAGAAGGGGGAGAGGCCATATTGAGGAGGTCCCTGTGTGAAGCCATCAGGTTCCACATCAGGGCAGTGACTGCGATTGTGGAGGAAAAAGACTAATTTCAGAAGCACTGTAAAGGGATTGGAGCCTGGTAGCAAGTGCTCAGGATGGTGGCATCAACAGGGAGGCAGGAATCGGATGGCAGGTGCAGGACGTGAGTGTGAGGGGCAGGAAAGATAGCGGACTCACACTGGTGAAGCTTGGTCTTTGGTACCTCCTTGCACTTCTCCACGTCCCTCTTGCTATGTCCTCCTTCCAGATGCCTCTCCTTGGGCTCATGGGCGAGCAGTGTAATTAAATGTGGGGGAGAGTGGGCAGGGACAGAGACCAGATTGAGCCAAGCCAGTCTGGGACAGCGCCTTTGATTCTTCAGCAGACAGCAAAAACACAGACAAAGACTGTAAAAATAATGTTTCTTGAAATTTCATCTCTGCTGACCTTGCGTCACAGCTATAAACTTACTTGTCAATCTAGGCACATGCTTCAAGTTATTACCAAGTATCTGTTTTTAAAAATCAGAAATGTGCTCTGTGAGAGTTTCATAGGGAGTGAGGGTCTGCTTTCAAACCCAGGACCACCCTGTCCATCCTTCCTGCTGGGGGACTTACACTTCCATGACCCACCCATTCCTCAAAGACGGTCTGTCCGTCCGCCCCTCAGCTTCTGTGATCTGTGCTTCCCTTGCTCCTGGACTCTTCGTCGGTACTTAATGGTGCTCTGGTCTCCCCCAGCCCACGGTGCTACACCCTACAGCCCTCACCCTTGACCACACACAGGCTCTCCTTCCCCAGGAAACTGCTGTTTGGTTTACACAGCAGGGCAGCCTCCCATCCAGGTTCCGCCTGGGACCCCTTCTTCCCTGGGTCATCAGCGACTTCTTTATGGCTGGATCTAATAATATTCTGCAGTCACGTTTCAGGAACTCGCTCAGGAAACTGCTGCCTTGACCCTCCACCTTGCCTTACCCCCTCCTAGGAGCTCCCTTTTGTGGAATTGTGCCTGATCCTCAATGCATTCCGCTTCCGGGTCCCTCCTGGTCACTGTTCCCAAGCCCCAGGGCTCTGTATCACCCTGTTTTACCACACCCACTTGTGGGCAGATGGGCTCTTCCATTTCTATGGCAGTGGCTGCCTGCTCGGCTCCACGCTCATGACCCCCAGAAGACCCAGAACACGTGTCCTGCTGCCTTCCAGACAGCACCTCAAATTCACTGGGCAAAATGTCCCCTCCATGTCCCTGAGCCCTGTACGGAGCATCACCACACCTTCGGTTCCCACGCCAGGAACCCACATCCAGCAGCGGTCTCTCCATGCCCCTGATATTTCCAACAACGCTCGTTTCTCCATCCTCACTGCTGTGGGCCTGCTACGGTGGCCCTTGTCTGTGTACGCAGCTCTCTCTGTCCCTAAACTTCTCTCCACTAGTCTTCCAGAGATCTTTCAAAAATGTACACTAGATCTTGTCCCTCCCTCTTTGAAAAATAAAAGAACGCTCCGTGTTTCTCCGTAGCTTGTGTGACAGAGTTTTTAAAAACTTCATGACCTGGAATCTGCTGGGAGCTAGTCTCATCTCTTGTCGTCCCCCGTGCCCACCTCCCCCTTCCCGCCTCATCTATGTCCCGGTCCTCCTGACCCCTTTGTACTCTCTGAGAACCTAGGACATTTCTTACCTTTTCCTCCCAAGCCACAGCCTGAACCAGTGCCTACAATCTCACCTGGCTGGTTTGTGCACCTGCTTTATTCCTCACCCAGGCGCCCTTGATCAGTCCACCTGTTCACCCTCCCCCTAGCTCTTGCAAGGAGAAAGGGAGCCCGCTCATGCCTGGAAGTCTGGCACGGAACGTGAAGCGTGGCCCAGACCACAAAAGGAGCAGCTGGCTGCGGTGGCGAACTCGGTCACTGTTCGGGATAAACCTTGAGAAACGAGCAGGTCACCTCCAAGGGTCATCGCATGGTGCAGCTCCAAACTGCTCTCCAGAAGGGCTTGCACGCAGATCTGTTTGGGCAGCTTTTCTTTTCTGTCATTCTAAAAGAGGCCAGAGACAAACACCACCTCCTCAGGGTCCTGCTTCTTCCTCCAGGAATGGGGACTCTTGGGTCTTTGTGCTTTTTTCCCTAGCCAGGGACAGCAATGTTAAGCCTCTAGCAAGTGACACGTTGAGCTGATAAAATTAGAGAGACATTATTTACTTGGGTATAAGAAAGGTCAAAGCTCCCCAGATGTTTCATTGTGTTACTGTTTAACCTTGTTTACTAGCTTGAATTTCTAAGGACTGGATTAACTTGGAGGGAGTCCTCTCATTTGGTCGAAGAAACAGTTACATCTGGTCAGGAATCCAATGATCTTCCGTGTAGGTTTTCCGCCTAGCTTGGCTGAGACGCTAAAAACCCCAGGTAGGAAAATTCCCAGCTGAGGGTTCATGACCTTATGGGAAAAATCAGAAGGATGGTGGGGTCCTCAGTAAATGAACTTCGAGAGAGTTCTTAAATATATATATTTTTACGGAAATAAAATAACACATAAGGAGACACCAAGTAAAGATAATGCTTATGACGAAGTATATCGTCTAATTGATAATTAGGACGACTATGTATGTGTTGGTTATCTCTTGCTCCACAGAAAATTTTCTAAATTCTCTTTTCTCCTGGTATAAAGAAATCCTTATGGCTTGGCTTTTGTTCTATCATAGTATGCCCAGCACGAAATATCTTTCTCTGTCGTTCTTCATCCTACAGTTTCGTGTCTCCTAGAAGTGGTCTCCCTGGTTGGTGATGCTCACTCTTGCAACTGTTGACCCTTCAAATCAGAGAAGCTAGGGCAAGGTCCAAGGCAGACACCTGGGGCAGAGCTGTGTCCCACATTCCGGTGCAGGTGACCCTGGTGAAGGTATGTCAGGTTAGGGTCCGACCCCAGCGTTCCAAACCCGGGAGCGTGACCCCGATGTCACTAGAAGGTCCATCCCATCTGGGTTGCACTCCTATACACCAAGCCCCTGAGACTGACATAGAAAACCAGAAGACCAGATGGCTAATTCTACAATCTGAACAATCTAATTGTTATTCAGAGTGAAATATCCCCATTGGCAAAGCCAGCACATTTTCTCCTTGGGAGTAAACCCACGTAGGAAAGCAAATCCGAAGGCTCATTAGAGAGCAGGCTTCCAGCACCTGCCACTAGAGCGAAAGGAAACACGGCCATCGAATGGCAGCGGACTGGGAGACCCACACAGGGACAGCCCTGCTGACGGGACATGCTGTTCTGACTCTGAGGCCAGGGGCTCTCTCTGCCCCAGCAGAGGGCTGCAGGACATGCCAGGGTGGGTGTCCGTCAGCAATCGGGCGGGCTGTCCTGGTGCCCCTAAAGCTCCAGACCCAGATGTCCCTGCTCTGCCTTGCATGTGTCACTGACAGCTCCACCGTGGAAGACTTGTCCCCTCTGCCCTTCCCCCACCACTTCATCAGACCTCTAGCAGTGGGACCCTGTGTGCAGGAGCATCATGGTTGAAGCCTGCTGGAGGGCCTGTGCTGCCTTTGACGTTGTCTAATGGATACCTACTTTCTTGAGAGGAGTAGATACATTAAACCATGTCTCGCCCAATTATTCAGGGCCCCAGAGTCCTCCTTTCTATTATGGACCAAACGTACCACGTGCCCACACGTCTAGGGTTCTTGGTCCTGTTCCATGAGGCTGAACTCAAGCTCCCCACAGTATTCACTATTTTAATATTTCACTTGAGCAATGAAGATAGATTTCAACCTCTTACTGACTGAGCCAGCTCCGTGGCAGTTCACTCACGTGGGTTGAGGAAAGATGGTCGAAGGATGTGTTGTCGTCTTCAAGGACACCTGAGGGCCAGGACCACAGCGTCCTGAAAGGCATCAAGTTCTGTGGGTATGCTTGTGATTGTTTTCCCTCGAAGGAAGGTTCCTTACCTGGGATCTGATGTGGATTTCACCCACGGGACACCCACCTAGCTTGATAACACATCGGAAGACCTCCATCCTCCTTGTCCTGCGTCTGCTGTACCCTGTCACCCAGAAAATGCCCCTTGTGTCCAGAGGGACACAGTGTGCTGGTTTCTCAGTCTCTAACAACAGATTGGGAAGTGTTTAGATAAAACTGATGTTATCACTTCCATAATCTATCTTCCTCTTCCTTCCCTCCTTCCAACCTTCCTTCCTTCCTCTCTCTCTCTTTCTTTCTCTCGCTCTCTCCCACCCCCCTCTCCCCCTCCCTTCCATCTTTCCTTCCTTCCTCTTTCTTTCTCTTTCTTTCTTTCTTTCTTTCTCTCCCTCTCTCTCTCCCTCCCTTCCTTCTTTCCTGATAGAGCGCATGTAAATGGCCAGGAGGGGCAGAGGGAGAGGAAGAAAGCAGACTCCCCACTGAACACAGAGCCTGATGCAGGGCTCAATCTCATGACTCTGAGATCATGTCCTGAGTTGAAATCAAGAGTCGGAGGCCTAACTGACTGAGCCACCCAGGCACCCACTTCCATCAATCTTCCAATGTTTGATAGCATCACAGGTAAAATATCAGAGACTGTAATATCTTCCTATGAAGTTTTTAAATTCATTTTTTATTATACAGGCCTACTAAATTTAATATATATATATTTTTATGATTTGGTAAGTTGTGTTTTTCTGGAGACATGTCCATTTCATCTAAACGTTATATACATTGGTTTCATATTTCATTAATTTCTTCTCTTAGTTAATTTTTCTTCCATTCATTTATATTTAACAAGTTTTGTTTATCTAGATACTTGAGGTGGACGCTGTCGGAGAACTCATTGCACCAGGCAAGGGGAGCAAACCGAAATTGATTTTATGCTGATATCATTGCGAGAGGCAGTGGCAAATCTGGACGCTCAGCTCCACTGAGACAAGGCCGGGATCAACACACCCGTCTCAGGGCACAGAGTGCTCCTCCCTCATCCCCACAGCAGACTCCAGTTCCCACTTTGACCCCCAGACCCACAAGGACAAGGTCAACGCTCTGTTCAATTTCTTAATCTCTTAGCGACCCAGTGTGAGCAGATGCTTCTCCAGTGCGGGGCTCACCTGTCTGTTTTCCTTGGTCTCTCTGGTTCTGTCCCATAACCTGAATAGTGCTTGCCCCATGCCACTGTCGGAGAGCTCCTGTGTCCCCCAGCAAAATAGATTTTCCAGCTTCTCTACATGTTCTCCATGAAAACAACCCCGAATCATCTAGTCTGCTATTATTTAAATATTTCATTGCCGTCGACGTATTTAATCAACAACTGTGATTTGCCAGAGAGTAGATGCAAGTGAAAATACCTGAGTGGAGATTCTGCTTCTGTAGACAGAACGCGCCTTTGCGTTTGCAGTCTTTTTCTCTCCAAGGGTTCTCGCTGCATTTCCTTTCATAACACAACTTGGGCATCTAAACATCGAGTTTATTTTGCTGGGGTATCGCGTGGGCATCTATTGTATTCCCACTGTTTACATGCCATGCTCTCTTTTTACTCCGACTTTAATGTGACAAGTGAGCCCTGAGATGTGCATTAGGGAAAGAGTATTGCAAACTCGTACCACCGCTCAGCTTGTGTGGCTTTTGAAAACAGACATGCCAAACGAATGATGCCACTCTGCATAGGACATGTTTCCATTTAGCCTACCGCTGGATTTTCACGGTGTCTCAGCGACAAACGTATCAATGACACAGGCTGGATTTGGGTGGCTCTCGCCGAGTTGCCGACAGATACTTAATTCAATGGCTTTACGTGCATTCATGAGTAGTGGGGACAACTGCCCGAGTACTTCTTTGCCAGTCATCTGTCACAACCACTGGAAGGTTGAAGACAGCACAGGAATACAAGTCACCTACTGGTGAATTTCACAGTGACGTCGTTGGTGTGTCACTACAGCTCCCCCATCTTCCCAGCAGTGACCTGCAGCCTGTGTGCGGGCTCAGGACGGGTGGATGAGGTTGGGTCTCTGCACTGACTCGTCACACCAGGGCAAGTGTGACATGAAAGCAACAGCTTTCACAGTGATCAGAGGAAGAAACTGAGGCTTGCAGAGCCTGTGGGATTCACCGAGGAACAGGGTCCGTGGGTGTCTGGTCAGGAGGCACTGTCACTGTTCCGTGAACGTCTTCTTCCTGCTGAGGCCCCTGTTCCCCAGAGGCAAGCAGCGCACGGACTGGTGGCCGGCTCCCAGCCCTGCGGCCTCCACTACCGTGACCCCAGCGTGCACGGCACTCGCTGGGAGCTGGGAGGAAAGGGCCGCTCGTCAGCGCTGGGGCGGGAGGCTGACTTCGACTTCCCTTTCTTTGACGCTGTTTCATTTTCCCTCCTGGCTTTCCCCTTTGCTTCCTTTGGTTTATTCCTTCCTCTCATTTTGATTGTTTCTGGGTGATTTCTGTCTTAATTTTAGCCTTAGTGACTACTTTTTTAGTGTCTTTCCTTTTCTTGTCTTCTTTTAGTTTACACACACACACACGGGCATTGCTGCCCACACCACTTCTCGCAGTGAAACGAAGCTCTTCACTAGCTGTTGGTGTTAGTCCAACATTGATGGACTTGGCTTTGTGGAAAGATGCCAGGCGGGGTTTCCAGCAGGCACCGTGCCCTCCTCAGGTGGGGCAGGCCGACCGCCCCGGGAGCCGACCCCCAGCCCCGCCGGAGTCCACGTACAGCTGCAGGTGTTGAGAGCTAAGTTGGTGCAGAAGCCACCTGCCGGGACTCCTACCGTACCCGGAGACGACTCCCGGCCCCTCCGAGCAGGTGTGCCCCACGGGTCAGGTACACGCAGATGTAACATGCATGTTGGTGTGACTCAGAAAAAGGCCCCTGTGAGAAGACAGACCTCAGTCATTCTGCCAGATGGGCCTGAGCCAGCCCTGCCCACCTAGAGACCCTGACTCGCGGCCCCTGTCCCTTCTCCCTCCGGCTGCCCTGTCACCCACTGCCATCTCTCGGTGCATGGACTGATGTTTCTGTTCTCTCAAGTCATGACCATTCTGCTCTGTTTTTGCTTTTGTTTTCAATGTGATATCCATATATCCTTTTGAAAACACACAACGACACTTCCGGAAACCGGGATTTTGACTCAGGCTCTGTCGCTGCGGACGAGACTCCTCCCCCATCTGCGAGCTGTGTGGGTTTGTCTACTTCAGATCCCTGTGTCTCTCCCGTGTGCCCTGATTACTCTCCTGGCTTTATGCCGCCCCTCTGGGCCAGTCCACGATGCCCATCTGGCACTGAGAGGTGCTTTTCTCCAGTGTAACACGTAGGTAGACTGCAGGGTGTCATGAGGCATGACTGCCCACAATTCACGTATCCGGAGCCCGTGAGAGGGAAGGAACCCGTCAGCCAGGGGCAACCTGGTCCTCGCAGGAAGCAGTGAACCCGAGCAGCCCGTGCGTGAGACGTCGACGTCGCAGGCCTCTGCAGAAGGACAGCTCCCACCGCTCCTGGAAAACTGCACATTTATGGAAATAGAAAGACCCCTGCCATGCCACGGTTTCTATAGGGCGATGCTTCAAGCCTTGGGAAGAACTCAAAAACCAGTGAGGGCAGAAGCAGGGTTTCCAGCCCCCTGGAGAGAAGTGCCCGCTGTCTGGAGGCTCTCTGGTGGGGCTGTGTGACCACTCATTCTGGTGACCAGAGTTGCCACTGTGTGTGTCCTAGAGACCCTGGAGAGTGCCAAGGGTCCCCACCAAGGTGTGTGCTCAGACACCTGCCGCTGGGTATAACAGCAACAACGACACAGCTTGCTTCAAATGTTTAAATAACAGGACTTATTTTAGCTTAAATAATCTGGACGTTCCTTGCAGCTTTGTGACAGGTAATGTCTTCCCCCAGAGCCTTCCCTGTGTCAGGAAAGCCTGATCCCTGGTCACCAGTGTCCAAAAATAGGACGGAGAGGCTCGGAAAGGGAGGAACCATGTGGCCTAACGTAAGTCAGGTTTTCCGTCCCTGAGAGAAAACGTGCAGGAGAGACACCGTGGGGAACGGAGCATGGAGAGCCGTCTCCGCGTGGAGAGAGGGATGTTCGGCAAATTCAAATCCTCCTACCATGCTGGTGGCTACGAAGGCAACACCAGTGTCCATACCGTGGGACTGGGAATGAACTTGGAGCCTGTCTGCCAGGCATCCAGGTGGTGATTACGGCTGTGTCCAGAATTTTGTTCCCCTCAGATCTCGGGGTGAACACAACTGGATAATTGTACGCGTGTAGGATGACTAAAAGGATGAATTAGACAGAAGCGAAGGAAAGCCGTGCCACTTAAGAGATGAAGGCAGAGGCACGGGCAGGCCGCCATGATGTGGAAGAACCCCAGTCTAGATGAGGCCCTGTGGCCTCTCATCAGGTCCCCTGGGAAGCTGTCCCAGGGGTTCACAGAGGGAATCCTGGCAGTCGTGAGGGCAAGAGCTAACCTTGACCTTGACTCTGATCCAAGGAGCTTCTGGCAAAGGCGTGGAGGGCAGTTATGGTCCTGGGGCTCCCAGGCATTGAGAGCCTCTGCCGTGGGGCCCCACATGATACCTGTGGGCGACGGCCATGGTCAGTTGTGAGCAAGTGGGAAAGGTAAGGACATGTCTGCCAGAAAGCTCTGATCAGGTCCTACCAAGGGAATTCGGTTTCTCTGTCCTTTCCTTGGTCTGGACTCTTGATCTCAACCCCTGCTTGCTTCTCGTGCTCACCTCCGCACAGGTTCACTCCGATGTCCCCTTCTCAGGATGCCCTGCACGACTGGCTAGTGTAAATTTGTCACCACTCTCCCCAACACTGTCTGCACACTCTCCACAAAATCCATGTCATCGAAGCTCCTGTCTGTTTCACTCATTTATGGGACGTACCATCTGTTCTCCAGCACCAGGGCCTTGTCGGGTCACTTTGCCAAGACATCCCGCAGTCTGGAGTGTTGTCAGGCACGTGGTAGTTCCTACTGATGGCCTGAGTCGTGAAGACAGACAATCTCCAGTATCCCACATACCAACAAAGGTGACCCTCACCAAGTAGGAAAAATTTAAGCTAAAGGCCGAAAACTGAAATTATTAATATGAAAACCCAAAGCATTAAAGTTGTTCAAGATTTACCATTGGCTGGGCCAAAGTGTTGTCAGTGTGTTTCATTTAGAAACTACAGATCGTGTTAAACAACAAGAAACCTTCTAGGAGAGAAAACCATTTTTACAATCTGAGTCCACCTGATTGAAAATATACAAATTGTCTTGGGTATCCATCATAGTTCAATTATATAAAAGTTAACTGTTAATTTAAAATAAAAAGGTTGGGATAAATTATTTTGCAAACTAAGAATGTTTCCAGTAGTTGTCTTTTGAGGTAGCAATCTCTGTCTATGTCAAATCTTACGGGATCTGCCTTTTAGGAAAAAAAAAAACTTATCTATAAAAGTCAACGATTGCATGATAAAGCTTTGTACTTTTCCTCAAGTGTGACTAAGGACGGTGTCAATTGATAAACAATTAAAATGTTTATTATTGTGACCCCAATATCCTTATTTACTCATTTGGCTCACTGTCTCTGAGACAGCCATCCATCCGTCGAGTCACTCAGCCAACAAAGAGCAATTAGACAGCGAATACTCGGCGAGAGCTGGTTATGGGCAGAGCCCTGTGCTATGTATAACGGGATGAATAGGGTGGGCTCCTGCCTTGAGAAGCACATTTCCCAGAAGGGGAGACAAGCTGCAGTAAAATCCTCCCTGCCAGCCCCCCGCCCCGGCTCTCTCTGCACACTCTCCTCAGGTAGGAGGGAAGGAGAGAGCCCCCTGAGGAGCAGGGCTGTGTCCACGGGCAGAGGTGAGCATCCCGGCGCCGGAGTGTCATGGGCAAGCAGCAGCCAGTGAAGACAGGTTTGGCCACACTGCATTCAGCACTGAGTGCCGGGGGGAGTATAGACTTGATTCGTTGGACAAACCAGCATCTTTGCACGGAATTAAAGTGTCACGAGGATAACCGGGACACTTAGCCTCTGTGAATTGGACAATCTGGACTGCATTCAGAAGCAACACTTGATTTTATAGTTCTTATTCAAACTGATGCAGAAACAGCCCACAAGATGTTGAATTTAGGGAGCCGTAATTGGATGGGATGCATGCTTTCAATGTGTGTGATGGACAATGACAGGCAGCTACCTTAGCAGCAGCCAGAAATAGAAAATAATTATTACAGGACACCTAACAATTGGTCCGAGCCTGTGCCTGACATTGTATGGGATGCCAGGTGTCTGTTTGGAAAGTCCTCTCTCCCAGCCTGCGGGGGCGGTCTGCTGGCATGGGGGGTTCTGGGCAAGTAGCTAAAGCGCGGGGCTGTGTGCAGAGCACACAGATGCCGAACATGCTCTGATGCTAGCACCTAGGTCCTTGCTCACCCAGGCAGGTGCTCAACAGACCCTGGGTGTGGGCAGATGAGGGGTGGCTGCGAGAGGCCATTGCTTGGTTTCATTATAGGGGTCAGGGCTAGGGACCACAGCTCAAAGTGCAAACCCTTTCCCGAAAACTACCCAGTCTATCTCATGTGCCAATGACCTCCAACTAATCTTCCAGGACCTTTCCTGAGAAGAAAACGGTGAGTGCCAGGAGCCAACACTTCTCCAGCTTACACGCCACAGATTTCAGTCTCCCCCACGACACCCGGATGGATCCAAAGTGTTTGCCCCATTGTGCAGTGCAAAACGCAAACCAAATTCTGTCCATTGTTTCAGGAAATTTCAACTTTTGTACCTACAGAGAGAAGACTGAATGACAGGGACAGACATGTCCCCTCAAACCCACGAGTCCTTCTTGCTCTCCCTCCTTCTCCCACTCTGTCCCCCAGTCATTCACATCCAGACTTCTACTGTACAAGTAAGTTTTCGATATTAATATTCTGTGGGGAGAAGAGTAAATCACAGATCCCTCCAGCAACGTTGCTTCAAGTGGCTTCCTTTCTAGGTGTTCTTTTAAAAAATCATTGTGTTCTATTACTTTTAAATACCGAGCTGCCTTCTAGGGAGAAAATTCTTTACTGATCCTGGTTTCCAGGCATCTCCCATCTATGAGTGAGATGCTCTACCTGGGGCACAGTGAGGCCGGAGGACAGACAGATGGACAGGAGCAGGTGGCTTCAAGCCACAGGCAGGGTCCTGGGTACGCAGAGCTGGGCATTTGCTTCACAAGACTGGTGCTGTCCTGTGTCTTGTGTCCCATGTCCCCAGAGCTCGGGAAGGGGTAGGCTGGCCAGGAGGGCTTATTAGAATAAGGGATGTCACAGCACTGAGACTGTGACCCGAGTGGAGAGGAGCGAGGTTTTCTATGGGCTTGTCCTTCCACCACCACGGTAGTGATAACAGCGGAGGGCGAGAGACTGAGGCCCTGGGATCCATGACTGTCAGGCCTCAGGAGCCCTGGGAGGAACTTCTGGAAGGGAATCCCCCAGGTCCCTCAGCCCTGTGTGCACCTGCGCCATCAGCTTCCACCCTGGACAATTCAGAGGCCACCGCCACAGGGCACCCAAACCCAGATGCCACAGCAGTGGCCTGCTGCCTCGTGAGGAAGACGCCTTAAAAGCTTAAGACCCTCATCAGATGGGGTCCCTCCCCACACCCTCACCTGTCGGGTCTCAGCATTACTGGCCCACAGAGTGATCCCTGAGGTGGGGGCAGGTGACAGACGGGGAGAAGAGAAAAGACATCATGGCCCATCTGTGCTGTGACTCTGTGTCCCAAGTGATTATAGATCTCCCCCCTTGTTCCCCCCAGATAATTCTGGAGCTGCCCAGGGCAGGGGTTCCGATGTCTGCAAAAAAAGACCCAATAATGAAGAGATTTGAGGCTTGCCATCAGCAGACCCTCCCTCCCTTCCTCCCTCTCTCCCCTCCTTTCTTCTTCTTCCAAAGTGAATCCACCCAGGATGTGGGGCTTGGCCTCAAACTTTGTCCTCTGGGAGACTTTCCAGCAAGGCTTGTGTGAGAGACAAATCCCCTGTTCTTTCCTGTGCCACCCCCATTGTGGGGTCTCTTATTGCTCACTTACCCGGCACTGGCTAAGCACTCAGGTGACCCAGGGGCCATGTGGGGCCCACAGGCCTGGTCCTGTGCCTGGAGGTCCACACTCTGGGGCAGAACCAGGGCCACACAGCTGGCCACCTGCTGTAGTGGACACGTGGACAGGGGAACAGCACGGAGGCCACAGTGGAACGTGGACACAGTTCCCTGAGAAGACAGCCCAGGGACCCATCTGTCCCTCATGTCTCTACATAGGCTCTCAGTCCAGGGAGGGTGTCCCAGAGGCAGAGGCACATACTTTATTTAGAGGGGGCATCGGGTCACCTGGAGAGTTCCCTGGTTTTCAGATTCTTCAGTGAACCTGGGTTCCCCACTGCCATCATTCCCCTGGGGAAGGTATGAAGATTTCAGTCACCTGCCGGGTGTCAGGGACTACAGAGCATCCCTGGCTTCCTCCCACCCCCTTCCCAGGGCGCGTGGCCCCCTCGGATATTGTCAGTGTCCACACAATTCACAGATGCCCCCCCCAACCAAGGCTGCTCTCTGAAGAGGCAAAAACCAGTTCAGCCACGTGCATGCAGCTGCTCTGTCTGCGACGGTGTGTGTGTATCCACTGCGGCTCACAGAAAACCTGCCTCTGCTTGCCCTCTTGTTCGCACCCCAGACAGAGCCCTGCCTGCCATACCCTCTGAAGCCAAGGAAAGCAGCGCTTGTTTGCACCAGCAGAGGGAGTGCATGGCAGTTTGCTTGTGGCTCCTGGCCAGTCTGTTCCTGCACCTGGTGGGGACATATGCCAACTGCTTTTGGCTTGTGCCTATCAGCGCCGTGCCCTGGGCAGGCTCCACGGCCCCCAGGGAACCCCCATGGACCGCCCATCTTGAGAACCACTAATTACTGCACTGAGGAGCAGAACCGGCTTCCCACGGACCATTCAGCTTCAGAGGTGTTTCCACGTGGGGCCATGGTGACATGCTGTAGCCCTGGGTCACCCCAGCTGTCACTGAACCTGTGTGGGTGCCCTGTCGGATCCCATTTCCCCCAAAATGTGCACCCCCCTCTCCTGGTTTCTTTTGTGCAGGGCCTTGGAGACTCTGGGGAGCCGAGAATCTGAAGGCAAGCACTGTTGGGCTGTGATCCCCCCATGTGGACCTCGCCAATAATTCTCCTTCCTCACCCAGGTTCCTCGCCCATAGCCTGTGTCTGCTGGTTCATCTTCTCTTGCTGTTTCCCATCCGCATGTCCCTAGCTCTTGGATCATATGATGAATGTGATTAATAACCCAAGTGTTGCTTTGTCTCTCTTCTTAGCAAAAATTCAGCTGCAAACACCACTCGGTAGCAACAGACACTTGGGTGTCGGTGACAGTGACATGTAGGAGACACTGAGGCATCTAATTCCCTAGGATAACGTGACAGTATCAGTCAGTTTCCTGGTTCAGTTCTGATCAACTGTACCAACAGCCAACATTCTGCCAGGTTTTCTACTTTTTTTTCCTATTTCCTTTTCTTTCTTTTTCTTTTCTTTCTTCCTTTTTTTTTCACTGCAGACAATTCCTCAGTCTCATGACATTAGCTTTTAATCATGATTCATGAAGTAATAAAGGAATCCTTTATTCAAGAAGCCACTTATCCTGCTAAAAATTCCTTCTATATTAGCTTTCTCATTATGACCCTGTGCAGGCATCCATTTCGCAAGAAGAGCCAGATTCCTTATCTCTCGAGGAAAGGATTGAGAGACATAGAAATAGTATAATAATCAGAATGGTGATTTGTCAGAAACTCATAAGAAAATGAGTCCAGCTTCTTAGGTATCCTGGGGACTATCCCAGGGTCAGGAGTCTCACGAACACCGTTGACACCACCTGCTGTCGGCTTGTGAGCTGTTGGTCACAACCGTCGGCAGGGAGAAGGTTGCAGCATCTCTAACAAACCACGATGGGAAAAACCTCCAAACAGAAAACCACGATGGGAAACCCTCCAAACAGAATTCACCTGAGACCCTCCTGGTCAGCTGACTCCAGTCCACGCCCACCTTCAGGGGAGAACTTCCAAGGGCACAGTTCCCTCTACATTTGTGTCAGCCAGAGGTGCCATCCCAGGGACTGTGACAAGACACTGTGGCACACTCATGGGTGTGCTCAACCTGGTCTAACACGTGCTCTCTGCGTGTTTGTAAGATTTCTTCCGTTTCCCTGGCAATCAGCTCTTCGGGTCTTACAGAGGTCCCCGGGTTGATTCCTGTTAGGAACCTGCAGGTTAAGGAGGGATGGAGCTGAGTGCGAGACCCGAAATACAGGGGAAGAGTGCACCTGCTTGTCACGGGACGGGGGTGGGTGGAGATGCTACCAGGAGTGGGGGTGGGGCTCCGGCTCAAGACCCAGATGTCATGACCTGAGCTAGAACCAGGAATCAGAAACTTAACTCACCGCACCCACCAGGTGCTCTGGTGGCTTTGTGTGTTTAGGAAGAGAAATATAAGGCAGAATTTAGAGAAGTTATTTGATCCCCAAAAGTACTTTTTCTCAAAGAATCTTGTGGGTCTCCTGTTCTGTGGAGAACATTTTGGGAAAGGCTAGATACAAAATGGTAAAGAGCTCATCTGGGCTCGGAGGAGGGCAGGTCTAAGGGCGTTCCAGGGGACAGAGGGAGAGAATTCGGATGCGGCTGGATGCAAATGGGGGCCTCTCCCATGAGGCCGATGGGGTCCTGCCAGACCTGGACACCTGTGCCTTCTGATCCACACCACTGCCTTCCTCCCAAAACACCTGTGGCTCCATCCCTGGCAATCCACTCTGGTCGTCGGATGCCACGTGAAACTGGCGGAAAGTACCAGCAAGTCAGTGTGCCTGGGAGCAGCCTTCAGACAGTGAAGGATGGAGGTGGTTGGGTAAACCCATGTCTTCTCGGCCCACACACCCGTCTACAGTCACCCAGATCCCCAGGGAGCGAGACCGCAGTTTCACTGCAGCGATCCGCTCTGGCTTCCCCACTCTCTTACCATGCTTCCTGGAGTCACTTCCAAAACTTAACACTTTCACCTAAATCCTGGTCTCAAGGTCCACTTGTGGGGAAGCCCAAACTGAAACAGACACTTACTTAACTAAAAAGGGGCTGCATCATTGTCGTAATTCCCGTGGAGGACTTCATCCTTGTCTTCACAAGTATTCCAACCAGCTCTGTATCTGTCCCCGCCCACCTCGCTGCCATCCCCTTATCTATCAGTCCTCGGTCTGCCCATCCAACCGGTCTATCATCAGCTCTCCACCTACCTAGAAAAGAAGAAAAGGGGATACACAAAATGCTGATGCTCACCCTTATGTTACATGGATTAAGGGAGAGGGACCTACATGTGTCCATGTACATGTGGGTGCCCCTGTGTGTTGTCCAAGTACTCCAGAACTAATGTACACTCACTTTTATATTTGGGGGGAAACAAGAATATTTTATGAATGCTTACCTATAAGGCTAAAGATTTTACACTCAAATTCCACAGTCTCCTGGCACTCTACACTGGGAAAGAATGACAACATGCACTACAGACAAAGGGCTGATATCCAAGATATATAAAGAACTCCTCAAACTCAACACTCAAAAAACAGATAATCATGGCAAAAAAAAAAAAATGGGCAGAAGACATGAACAGACACTTCTCCAAAGAAGATACACGAATGTCTAACAGACACATGAAAAAAATGTTCATCATCACTAGCTGATAGGGAGATTCAAATCAAAACCACATTGAGATACCACCTTACACCAGTTAGAATGGCCAAAATTAACAAGACAGGAAACAACGTGTGTTGGCGAGGGTGTGGAGAAATGGGAACCCTCTTACACTGTTGGTGGGAATGCAAGATGGGGCAGCCACTTCAGAAAACAGTGTGGAGATTCCTTAAGAAATTAAAAATAGAGCTACCCTATGACCCAGCAATTGCACTACTGGGTATTGACCCCAAAGATTCAGATGTAGTGAAAAGAAGGGCCATCTGTACCCCAATGTTCATACCAGCAATGGCCACAGTCACCAAACTGTAGAAAGAGCCAAGATGCCCTTCAACAGACAAATGGATAAAGAAGATATGGTCCATATATACTATGGAGTATTATGCCTCCATCAGAAAGGATGAATACCCAACTTTTGTAGCAACATGGACGGGACTGGAAGAGATTTTGCTGAGTGAAATAAGTCAAGCAGAGAGAATCAATTATCATATGGTTTCACTTACTTGTGGAACATAAGGAATAATACGGAGGACACTAGGAGAAGGAAAAGAAAAGTGAATTGGGGGAATCAGAGGGGGAGATGAAGCATGAGAGACTGTGGACTCTGAGAAACAAACTGAGGGTTTTGGAGGGGAAGGGGGTATGGAGGAATGGGTGAGCCTTGTGGTGGGTATTCAGGAGGGCACGGATTGCCTGGAGCACTGGGTATGGTGCATAAAAAATGAATCTTGAGACACACACACAAAAATTTAATTTAATTTAATTTAATTTAAAAAATTAATTTTTTTTTTAAAAGGACAACATAAATATAGGTATTGAGCACCTCTTTTCCCTAAAACTGTGATTTCCTATTAGACAGCCACATGCAGAAAAATGAAATTGGACCATTTCCTTACACCACACACGAAAATAAACTCAAAATGGATGAAGGACCTCAATGTGAGAAAGGAATCCATCAAAATCCTTGAGGAGAACACAGGCAGCAACCTCTTTGACCTCAGCCACAGCAACTTCTTCCTAGGAACATTGCCAAAGGCAAGGGAAGCAAGGGCAAAAATAAACTATTGGGATTTCATCAAGATCAAAAGCTTTTGCACAGCAAAGGAAACAGTTAACAAAACCAAAAGACAACTGACAGAATAGGAGAAGATATTTGCAAACGACATATCAGATAAAGGGCTAGTATCCAAAATCTATAAAGAACTTATCAATCTCAACACCCAAAGAACAAATAATCCAATCAAGAAATGGGCAGAGGACATGAACAGACATTTCTGCAAAGAGGACATCCAGATGGCCAACAGACACATGAAAAAGTGCTCCACATCACTCAGCATCAGGGAAATACAAATCAAAACCACAATGAGATATCACCTCACACCAGTCAGAATGGCTAAAATTAACAAGTCAGGAAATGACAGATGCTGGCGAGGATGCAGAGAAAGGGGAACCCTCCTACACTGTTGGTGGGAATGCAAGCTGGTGCAACCACTCTGGAAAACAGCATGGAGGTTCCTCAAAAAGCTGAAAATAGAGTTACCCTATGACCCAGCAATTGCACTACTGGGTATTTACCCTAAAGATACAAACGCAGTGATCCGAAGGGGCACGTGCACCCAAATGTTTATAGCAGCAATGTCCATGATAGCCAAACTAAGGAAAGAGCCTAGATGTCTATCAACAGATGAATGGATAAAGAAGATGTGGTGTATATACACAGTGGAATATTATGCAGCCATCAAAATAAATGAAATCTTGCCATTTGCAACAACGTGGATGGAACAAGAGGGTATTATGCTTAGCGAAATAAGTCAATCGGAGAAAGACAACTATCATATGATCTCCCTGATATGAGGAAGTGGAGATGCAACATGGGGGGTTTGGGGGTAGGAAAGGAATAAATGAAAGAAGATGGGATCGGGAGGGAGACAAACCATAAGTGATTCTTAATCTCACAAAACAGAATGAGGGTTGCTGGGGGGAGGGGGGTCGGGAAAGGGTGGCTGGGTTATGGACATTGGGGAGGGCATGTGGTATGGTGAGTGCTGTGAAGTGTGTAAACCTGGTGATTCACAGACCTGTACTCCTAGGGATAAAAATACATTATATGTTTATAAAAAAATTAAAAAGTTAAAATGTAAAAAAATAAAAACCAAACCAAAACAAAACAAAACAAAAAAAAAAGACTGTGATTTCCCTTGAAAGCAAAGAAGGAAGACAGAGAAAGGAATCCCACAGCAATTCACTGACTGGCTAATGCCACGTTAGCTCCTGAGGAGGTGGCCGAGCCCGTTCCTTAGCTCCCATGTGAGATGCTCCCCCTCGCCTCCTATTTGAAGGCATTTACTACAGGAACACATGCCTTCATCACTCTGCCTTCACTATGAATTATGACTCACCCTGCCTACACAAATCCCCTCAACAGCTTCGGTTTTCTCCTGAATCAGTGACATTTTAGTCCCCGGTACGGTAGACCATTTCCATAAAACATATACCATCACCAGAATGCCCTTAAATTTAGCTCGGAGACTGAACTGAGATATCTTTGTCAGAAAGATCAGATTGGTTAATGGGGAACTAGAAATTATATGTATGTGACAAATCGTGTCAGCATCCTACCTGATGGGGGCTGTGCCCGGGGCAGAGTGAGGTCTGAGCAAGAGGAAGAGAACTAGAGCATCTCTCCAGCCTGCAAGCCAGCATCACAGGCCATGTAGCTCCTGAAAGGGCTGAGACCATGTAGGTCATTTCCAGATATTTCCCTTTGTGCGTGGGGACGTGTGTTTCACCGGTGGGTGGGAAACCTCCATTGGTCCTCAGCCAACAGGAGGCCTGAGGGATCCATGACAGACAAATACTTCATGGTAGGGAGGGAGAGTTCACAGGACAGGGCAGCCACACGGAGCTGGCCTAGCTGTTGCCTCTCCCCGGGGAGGGCGGGATGGAGATGCTGGTGGGGGAGGCCAGCAGCCAGCGTGAGAATGGCTCTGAACCCCTGTCTCGCTGTCTCGCTGTCTCGCTAGAGTGGGACTCTTGTCGCTTCCGGAACTATAAGCAGTAGTTTCATTCTCTTTAGAAGGAACGCAGCCCCTGTCCCCATGACAACAGGTCAATAGGACAAACAGTCAGTCTAGATACAGATTTCCATCTAATAATCCTTTTGAAGCGGCCAATAAAGACCTAAAGCCTGCTTATGCCCTTGGAGGGCCCGGGAGGGCTGTCCCGTGAGCCAACCTGCTTCCGATGCTGCGGTGCACGGCGTAGAGAGACTGTGGTCTGAGGAACGCTCCACAGCAAGGGCAGTGCAGGTCCACGTTCTCACCTCCTCCTCCAGGTTACGTTCCCCCTTTGGACTCCATCCATCACATTTACATTCTCGTTCTTTGGCTCTCCTCTCTCCACTTGCCCCTTCTCCTTTGGAAAGAAGGAGCTGTGGGCAACCTTGAAGCCTGAGGAGGGCAGAAGGATCACAGTTGCCATCCTCGGTCAGGCGCATTTCTGCAGTAGCACATTTGGTTCGACCAACAATGCTCTACTCTGCAGCCCTGTGCTGGTCATTCTCTGTTTGCCCTTCTGGACTCAGTGACTTCCGGCCTCCGACTTTCCTGGGCTCCAAGGGGATGAAGGCCTGCAGTTACCAGCTCCCTCCTCTTCGGGCTTCTGTCAGTGGAAATACCAACAGAGAACGAGATCCCTAAGAAAGCCAGGCACAGGGCACTCTTCTCCACTCTCTGGGCTGCAGGTCCAGTGGCTGCGTGCTTGTTTCATCCCTCTGGACTGAGAACACCCGCTGGGCAGCCCCTCTATGGCACCAGCTCTCACCTGTCTCAGGTGACACTCCTTCTCTCCCCCCACCCCGCCTCTTTGGGTCTATGGCAGGTAGTGGGCCTCAGCTGTGGCTATCACAGGTCACCTCAAAATCCCCAGCTGGTTACTTTAACTGACTTATGCATCACAAGTGGTCCCTTCATTGAACTCATTGGTGAGCATGACTCTCTTGCCTGCAGAAACCAACTTACAGCATTGGCTGGTGTTCTAGAGAGTTGAGACAGCACCCATTATGGTTATGGGGGAAGGATAAGGTACCTGAGTTCAGCCCCCTTTCTGGTTCCTGAGGTTTAAGCATGAGATCCTGTTGCTTCCTTGAGCTGGAGGCATCAGCAGACATAGGCTCAACTTCCTTTCTCGGTTTCAGAAGTGCCAAGAGCAGTCTGCTTGGGGACCCTGGTGCAGGTGGTGCTGGTGAGTGGTTTTCTCCAGACCCCGGGTGAACGCCTTATGGCCTGCCTTGGTTGGGACACATTTCCACGTAGGCCAGATGTGCCCACACCACGGCCCAGCACTAGCCACTCAGAGCTGCTGTCCCACGGATTTCCCTTTCTATCCTTCTTAGATTTTCCTGCTCACTTCTCCCTGAGCAAGGAAACAAGGATGGAGTCCCTGGCAATTTGCCAGCGGCTTGGGGAAGTCTGACCAGTGAATCTGTCCGTTTCCCTCTGAGAAGTTCCTGAGGGCAGAGAGACCAGGACAGGACAACTGGACGTGAGCACTCAGAGCTCCTGGAAGTCCAAAATGCCAGCACGTGACGTGACAGCTTCACTGCCTCGCAGCTGTGGTGTGGCCCTCCTGCTGCTTCTCCGACTGCCACCGACACCAAGCACCCTGAGCCGCATTCCTAGACGCTTGCTCTCTCATTGCCCACACATATCACCCACCAACTCTCGAGAATGCCATTTCCTCGACCTCCTTGAACCAGTTTCACTTTTCCTCACCCCTACCAATGCTTCCCTATTTGAGTTGATGGCCATTTCTCCTGGAACACCAGAACACATTTTTTTCCCCAAACGGTTCTCTTTGGTTCCTTTCTTGACCTTGAAGATTATTCTCCACCTTGCTGTCCATCTGTCTTTCTACTCACACCTGATCATACCCATGGGCACAATACCCTTCAGTAGCAACACATGGACTGACTCACAAGGCATAGGACGCCCCTCACCATCTGATTCGCAGACCTGCCCAGTCCTGTGACCTCCCTGGGACATGCCGTCCTGTCTCCTGCCTTTTACTCACACTGCTTGTGGTCCTGGGACACCCATGCCAGAAACAAAACAATCTGGTCCCAATGTCTTCCTCAACTTTGCTTTTCTTGTAAACTACTTGCCTTTGTCTTCCTCCAAACAGAATAATGTTTTCAAAACGTTACTTGACCTAACTTCTTATCCAAAATCTCATGCAAAGACCCAAATTGTAACAAAATCAGTTCAGCCCCAACACTGTGAAAACACATCGAATAACCTGTGACCCTCAGGAGAGAGCAGTCCCCTCACAGAACATGGGTGAGCATTGCAGCAGTACGCAGGGCAGGACAGGGAGAGTGTAAGGAGCTTTCTACCCATAAGCACCCGCATCAATCACCCTCAAAATACAATCCCCCTACTGCGTACTCTCAAATGTAAAGAAGTTGTCTATGCTCACAACGGATTATCCAGACAGTGAAGTTATGTGTGTGCGTGTCTGTGTGATAAAGATCACCCCTCACCTGTAATCCTAAATAATGTCCTTGGCTTAAAATATGCCCCTCAACATTTCACTGCCTGGAAGATGCTTTCTGATCCTTCAAGACCATACCATGTATTATTATAGCATTTTTACATTTGTCTACAAGAGAATTCATGTATATGTTCATTTGTCCATGTGATGTATTTCTCTATTTCACAACTGTTCTTTGACTTTCTCCCCCTGCAGTCCCATCCAGCTACCTGAAAAGCCCCTGTAATGTGCTCTTGCCCTTGGAATGAAGACAAATCACTTTAGCCCAGTTGACAAAAGCTTGCATGAACTCGTCCCTTCCCGTTTCTCAACTGTCCCTCGAAGTGATATGCGTCTATCTCATAACAGTGCAAACACATCAGATCAGTGCACCAGGAAAGTCTGGTACGTAGGAGACGTTAGCACCCAGGGAAGAACTCATCACAGATCATGGAGAAAATGATGATCCTTTGCTCTATTGTTTTGCACACATATTGTATCACTTGTTTACATATTTTAGCTGTTCAGAAAAATCTCCATAGACTGTCACTTCACACCGTGCATTCAACAGAATCCCAAATAGATGGAAAGGTAAATCCTGAGGTTGAATGTGAGTTTATTTATAAATGAGAAACAATTCTCAAAGATTTTTTAAATAAATTAACATTTAATCTGAAGATGGGGAAGAATTTATCAGTAGACGAGCCAAAGAAGACAACACAAGAGTGATAATTAATTGATTTGCTTAGAGATAGCGTGTTTTCATCCTATTGTCAACATCACAGGCAAAATCAAAGGACCAAAACACGTTGGGTGAATACTTGCAATATGTTTGATAAAGAATGTATGCTTGAAATATACAAGACTCACTACATCAATGGGTAATGTACCCACAGCCCTGTGGAACAGTGTCCAGCATTTTAAGTGCTCTGTAATAATGTAAGCTCTTTATTACTTGTTTGTTATTGCTAATATTTGTTATAAAATTGTTAATATTTGTTACTATTGGTTAGTATTGTTACTATTGTTAACAGTACCAGTTCTAAGATACAGGGAGAAAATAAAAGGTCCAAAGGTCATAAAAATAAGGGTGAAATGCTTAAAACAATATCTATCACTTGTAATTAGTGTAATTAGTGAACTCTAAATACTTAATTGATACTGTTTTGTCTATCAATTTATTAAGGATTTTAAAATAAAAATCAGTTCTATCAAAGACTCTTCACTTTATGGTAATAATTAGCATCATTATCAAATCTTTCCTTTTTTTCATCCTTGGAACACCTTTTCTGTTCCTGAAGGTGGGTGTGGATAACACACTTACTCTGGATGAGTGTGTGCGGGCACAAGTGTTGTATGTCCCGTGTGGGTGGAGCCTCAGATCCCACCAACAGATGGCAAGACCACCTTCCTCGGCCAAGGTTGGAGGCACATTTGTGACACAGTCAACTCCATTCAGGCTCTTTGTGGACAATAGCAGCCAGGAAACCGGCCAGCCTGCTGTGCCCATGGACGTGGGTTGGAGAAGCAGCCTTTCTATGTGTTTAGTTCCAGAAACAGTCTGTTCTGGTTGATACTACTTATAGGGGGAATGCAATTTGGAGGTATCGTTCATGAGAACAGTTTCACAGTATATAAAGAGATTTTTTAAAAGATTTTACTTATTCATTTGACAGACAGAGATCACAAGTAGGCATAGAGGCAGTCAGAGAGAGAGGAGGAAGCAGGCTCCCCATTGAGAAGAGAGTCTGATGTGGGGCTCAATCCCAGGACACTGGGATCATGACCTGAGCTGAAGGCAGAGGTTTTAACCCACTGAGCCACCCAGGAGCCCTATATAAAGAGATTTTAAAGAATCTCAGGGTGCCTGGCTGGCTCAGTCAGTTAAGCATCTGCTTTCAGCTCAGATCATGGTGTCAAAGTCCTGGGATCTAAGCCCCACATCAGGCTCTCCACTCACAGGTGACTCTGCTTCTTCCTTTCCCTCTGCTCTCTCACTTTCACTCTCTCTCAAATAAATAAATAAAATCCCCCCCCCCCAAAAAAAAGGAATCTCAGATTTGGATTGACTGATTCCCACTCATTCACTTGTTCATTAGGTAAATGTTTTCTAGGCTTATGATGTGTCTGGACACTTAGCAGGCACAGAGAAAACAGAATAGACAGGTACCCGCACAGGACCACAAAGCAATTCCCTCTCGAATAATTAGAAGCATAATAAATAAGTACACAAACATGCAAAATACATGTTTTTCTCTATGATATTGATCAGTTAGATACAAGGCAGATAATCAAGAAAAGAAGAATGTTAAAAATTATTCAAGCAATCGGGTAAAATGTTCTGTTTATTTATAATTTTAAAATAATATTCAGAGGCATAGCAAGTGCTAATTGTACAGTAATCAGTGAAGAGAGCAAAGTGCATTTGAAGTATAGCATAGTCCAAATTTTATAAAGTATATGCTTATATTTAAAAAAGATAAAGTTATACATCAAATTACTTAAATTGATTATCTCTGGATAGCAGGGAAATGATTTTAATTTTTCTTTGTATTTTTTGTTACAAAAATCTAATAACGGACTTGATGTATTTTTAATAAAAATTGAAAAAATAAAAGTCATTTAGAATATTTTCTACCAATTCACAGGCTCTCATGAGGATGAATTAAATTACATTTTAGACTGCTTACAATTTATGCATAACAACTACAACATTATTAAAACAAAACAAAGACCTAACTCCAAAAGAAACAGAAGGATAAAAAATAAATTGCAGTAAGATCCAAAATGATAAAACTGTTCAGGAAAAAGTATTTCCAGTGGCTGAGCACCCTACGAAATAGATTGGTTTTAGTCCGGTAGGACTCTAATAGGCAATTAACATACAATTTGCATAATAATAGCCAAATCTCAGCCAATTCCTAATTTTACAACTGAGAGCACTGAGAACACAGAGACATAAGTCTTGTTTGTTATAACCATAGCGGAATCCATGCTCTGCGACCCCAGGGATGGTAGCAAGTGGAGGCCACGTTATCCATTGTTGGTGAAGTTCTGCTGCTCGGTCACACCGGAAGTGGGGGAAGGCCACATTTGGGTTTGTTCCAGACCTTAGATTATATGAATATATCATATTATATATACTATATCATAATGATAATAATTAATAATTATAATAGTACTATAATTCATAATGTTATTTTCTGTGTTGTATAATAATATATATAAAATATGTATACCAAATATATATACCTGTATTTATTTATTTCCCATCCCCAATAATAAATCTTGCTCTTTATCTGACTCATTGTTTTTATAATACTTCTTGCTAGGAGCCTCAGAACGGAGAATGTGGAGGGCCTGTGCCAGTTTGTAATTATATGAAATACACTGATTTATGGAAGACTTTAGAGAAATCTCCCACCTATCTTAATCCTTATACTGTTTCAGGTAAGTGGCTCATTACTTCTACTTCTTTTTTTTAAATAAAGAAATTTAGGCAACCTTTCTGCTTTTGTACACAACTTAGTCAAAAAGCGGTTTGGTAGGGTCCAGTAAGGCTAGCTTCTGTTTGAAGCAGAGTTGCTGGTCCGGCGCAGTTAGGAGCAGGACACAGAGGACACCTGCAGGGAGGAGGGGATGGGAGACCAGCTGGCAGGGAGAAGAGGGAATGGAGAGGGGAGGCTCCTGCAGGGTGGAGGAGGAGGGTGAGGGAGGGAGTCGGGGGAAAAGGTATGTGCAGGGAAGAGGTGGAGGGGGTAGAAGGGAAGGATGGGGGAGGCACCCGCATGGGCCTACTGTGTTGATTTCATATCAGGAAGAATGGTCAAGGGCAGGAACATATTGAGGATCATGGGAAACAGGCTCCTCACTGTCAGAGAAGGGATTTACAAATATAAATAGAGAAGGAGATTGGTTTTCAATTCATAAAGGAAATTATAAGGGGAAAATGGATTCTCTTGTTTTTTAGAATATTATTTAAGAGAGAGAGAAAGAACAAGCAGTGGGAAGGGGCAGAGGGAGTGTTAGAATCTTCCCACTAAGCGGGAAGCCCAGTGTGGGTCTTGATCCCAAGACCAGGAGATAATGACCTGAGCCAAAGGCAGAGGCTTAACTGTCTGAGCCCACCAGGTGCCATAAATTCTATTCTGAAATTGACACAGAAAATCCTTATGAAATATTGGCAAATTGAATTCAACCATGTAATAAATATATATATGTATCATCACCAGCAGGAGTTTCCAAGAGGAATCAAAGAATGATTAAAAATCAGAAAATTAATACTTCTGGCAAACTTTGTGACTCAGCCACACATTTTTATCTTCTTTCCCTTCTGCATCACCACTGAAGAACAAGTAAAGTTCTAGAAAGCATATCTCCCCATGGGAGACAATGTGATGGGGAAAAACACATCAAGTGAGTAAATATTCTGAAATAAATGTAGGGGGCACGGAGCTTTTGAGGAGAGAAGAGAAAACTGCAATCAAATTCCTTCAGTGGAGGAAGAAGAGACAAGGAAGTGCCCAGACATTGGTCTGAAAACAAAGAGGGAAAACAAAACTCACCATTAGAACCAAGGGGACCCCACTCCTGGATCTGTTCCCAGCTTTCTGGATCTGAGCAACCGTGGGTGTATCCCTGAGTAAGATATGGAGGATGCTTCACAGGGATGGCTAATGAACCCCAACAGAGGAGAAACCTCTCCAAGTGGTATTTGGATACTGAAAATGGAAAAATCTATGTCCTCATGCATGACAGTGAATCTAGTTGCCACTTCCGTGTCTCACTGTTGACAAGGAGTCATCATGCAGAGAATACCGGCTCTTAACAAAGCTTCTAGCATGAAGGAGAGAGGCTGTAAGAGGGGGTGATGTCCGAGGAAACACATGGAATGAAAGGAACAAGATAGCCTTCAAAGCAAGACAGAATAGTAAAGATAAGGCTATAATAAACATCCTGAAAAAAACATAATGGCATTTCTTCCATAAACAAGAACAGGATGCAATGAAAAAGGACCAACCAGCAAGAGAAGACTCTTGAAAAGTAAATAGAGCAGAAATATCATATCAATAGAAAGGTATGAGAGAAGTTACAGAATGACCTTTAGTAAGCAGGAAAAAAGTCAAAAAAAAAAAGAAAAGAAAAAAGAGAAAATTGGATGAGTGAATGAAATGTGAAGGGTGGTATACGAGTCAAACCATGGGATTGCTGGGGTTTCAAAAGATAAAAAAAAAAAAAAAAAAAAAAAAAAAAAAAAAAAAAAAAACCTTCCCATTGTTTGGAAAAGTTCTCCTGTGAGCCCAGCATATTGAATAAAAAAGAACCACAGAAAAGTCAATCTCATTACTTCAGGGAATAAGGGGTGATCTGAAAAACATGTAAATCAGAAGTTGATTTAAAAATTAGCTCATATATTTGGGATACCTGGGGGACTTAGTTAAGTGGCTGCCCTCAGCTCAGGTTATGATCAAGTCCCACATGGGACTCTTTGGTCAGTGGGGAGTCTGCTTCTCCCTCTGCATCTGCCCCTCCCCACTGCTTGTGATCTCTCTCTCTCTCTCTCTGGCAAATAAATAAATAGAATCTTTAATGAAAGTCTATTTGTCAATCCCAATACAACATATCTTACTACAGTCTTTAGATTAAAATCTATTTTTTCTGATAAAAAATTTAAATAAAAATTAACTCATATTTAAAGGGCACGAAATAAAAGATCACTTCATTTTCTTTTCACCAACATTAGAAGCTTGAATACACTTTAAATATTCAGTGATTTTTCAATCTGGAATTCTATACTTACCCAATGTTCATAGGTTAAATGCAGTTATTTGACACTCAAAACAAAATGCAAAGACACGGCTCCTGCCAGCCACTGAAATCTGAGGGTAACAGACAGAGGGAGTAGAACATGAGGGCAGGGTGGAGGCTGAGAGCAAGAGGGCGGGCTGTGGGTGCCACGGCCACATGCCTTCCTAGTCAGGGTCATCAAAGACAGGGGGCACCTGACCCACCCCAGAGTGAGGGCTGCCCTAGCCCCAGCCTATTCCCTGCCCCAGAGGAATCAAGAACCAAGAAACAGAGAGCCTAGGGCCCAGGACATAATGCCATTCTCCAGTGGAGTGCAATGAAGAGGGGCCTCTGGTTTGGTGTCCTGCCACAGACCAAGAAAGCAGGTATGAACTCCTTATTTAGAATCACAGAGATCAGTATCTTACCATGAAAATTACGAACTTAAAAATGACTGTTTTTGTGGAATAAGAAAGGGGGATGAGCAGGGAGTAGCAGGAAAGTGTTGCATTTTGCTTTCAGCTTTCATTTGTCTTTTTTACCATCCAATTTTTGAAATTTCATATTTACCATTCAGGTAAAAAAGGAAAAAAATGATTTAAATGAATCTAGAAAAATAAATTCCAATGTAACTTCCCACATGAGTAGATCGAAGGAGAAATGAGTTGTTCCTTTACCTAAGACACAGGATAAAGCTTTCATAAAAGCCAACAGCCATTCATCAAGAGACAAATGAACCTTAACGAATCAGGGATGGAGGGACTTTCTTTGACATGAGCGAGTGTCTGCTAAAAAACGAAAATGAAAATAAACATCATGCTTTGTGTGGAGCATCAGACGCATCCTATTTAAAATTAGGATTAACACCAGGTGGCCAGTCTCTAACTATGAAGAAGAAGAAGAAGAAGAAAAAGAAAAAGACCTAAAAGATGATGCAAATGAATGCAGAGAACTGCCTCATTCCTAGAGGAGGAGACCGAGTGCTGTAACCATGTCAATTTTTCCCAAATTTGCCTGCAAATTTAAAACAATTTCAGTTAAAAGCCCTGCAGATATCATTTTGTGAAAGCTTACAAGTTAATTCAGAAATTTATATGGGAAATTGAAGGTGCTTTTGAAGATAAGGTAAGATGGATAAGATGGCTTTGAAGAGTCAGAACCAGTGGAAGAAGTCTCTGGGCCGATGTGAAAGGGCGTGGGGAAGGGCTGTCATGAGCCCGCGTGCGGGGGGCGGAAGGAGCAGAATAGTGTCCAGTGAGGGAGGAAGCTGGGGGCGCAGGGACTGTGTTGGGAGGTAACCAGCACCACAGCCGGGAAGGGGGTATGGGGGAACTATGCCATGAATGCCGTCAAGACCATCAACAGTCCATTTGGAAAAATAAAGTAAAATGAAATTAGTTTCCCACTTTGCACAATGCACAAATAACGCCATTAGGATGAATAACCTAATAGGGAGAAGAACCCAAGAAGATCCTTCTCTGTCCTAGAGATTACGAAGTCACCCTTCTACAGTTTGTCCTGACAATGTAACACAAGAACAATAAACAACCTCCAGCAATAAAAGACAAAAGCAAATGTAATCACTTCAAAACATGAAGTATTGGTATCTTGAAAGACACTGTAAATATTTAAAATACAAGTCACGGTCTGGGAGAGAGAATTTCAACATAGTAACGGGCAAGAGAGAAGAGGAAGTTTTAGGAATCAGAGCATTAATGAACAGTCAGCTCATGGCAGAAAGGTGGATATATATCCTGAGACAAGATGCTCACCTTCAGGACTAGGCAGGGAAATGCACATTGAAACAGCAAGGGAGGGGGACACCTGGGTGGTTCAGTCGGTTAAGCAGCTGCCTTCAGCTTGGTCATGATCTCAGGGTCCTGGGATCACGTCCCACGTCGGGCTCCCTGCTCAGGGGGGAGCCTGCTTCTCTCTCTGCCTCTGCCTGCCGCTCTCCCTGCTTGTGCTCTCTCTCTCTCTCTCTGACAAATAAATAAATAAAATCTTTAAAAAAATAATGCTCTTGAAACAGCAAGGAAGGGTTCTTTTTAATGAAAGCGAGATGGGCAGAGTGGAGGCGTGGTAGAGTCATGTGTCGGCCAGAAAGTGTGGGATACAGCCAGGCATCTAACTAGCTCCACAATTGTCGGGGTAGTGTGGAAGCATCCTGAAAAATAAAGGAAGTGCCTACCCCACAGACAAGCAGTTCTGTCTCTGGGCATGTAAGCTAGACAATGATGGCCCGCGCTCACCAGGAGATCCCACAGGATTTTGTACTGGGCACGGGTTGTAACACTCAGTGGTTGGGGACAAACCAAAGGTCCACCCGCTGGAGACGGAACAAATAACATGGTACCGGTGGTAAAGTAAGGACCCCACCACCGCATGCAACTCTCCACATCAGTCCAGACACATATCAGAAACAAAATACAGAATAAAAGAGCAAAACGGACATCAGTAAGTACAGCTTCATATCTTCACAAACTAATAGCAGACACAAAACAGTACGTAATTTGGGGAATGCAGTGTATTATCTGTGAATATAAAAACACGAATAGCATATATATATTTTTTCTTTCTAATGATGCTGGACTCCTAGCACACAAGTTAGGGTTCACAGGACTCCTGGGGGGGCTAACAGTGGTTTTAGCTGTATCTTTAGTATTTTAGATCTTTAAATAGGGCACAATCAAAGATTTACAAATGTCAACTGTAAGGTATAGATGGTAAGAATATGGGATTTTGGTTTTTTATTCTTGGTAGTTATCTCAACTTTAAAAATTAAAAATTGAAAACTTCAAAAATTATAATTTTAAAAACTAAAACAATAAAGTTCATTGGTAAAAGGATCTGTGATAATCAATACAGTGTCCCATGAGTGTGGCTTGGCCAACTCTGCCCTCCTATCTATTCTCTCTATGCATTAGGCTTTTCTGTGTTTGATCTTGTAGTAATCTTTAATAAAACTTCAAAGTCACATTGGAGACATTTAAACTATGCAGCAGGCCTCCAAGAAAGAAAAACTCAGTTGGAGGCCCGGGGCTTTAAAATATGTTTAGCTTTGATAGTATTTCATGTTCATATGAATCCTTTCATCTCCAGAATATTAAACTCCTCAGACATGTCCGCCCAAGGGTCCCCACAGTCCCCCGTGAGGCGGGAGATTGGCTGGCGTTGTTTGGAAGAATCCAAACAGTGAAAAATTTAGATGCTGCGAGTCAGCAGAAAGGCAGGTGGCGGAACCACGATTCAGGGTCGCAACGTCCAGAATATGTCACCATGTCATGTGGGTTACATGTCCTGTCTTCGCCGACAGCCCCTACCCATATTTCCGTTACATGTGTTTATTTCCTCGTTCACAAGTCCGTGGTTTTCTTCTGCTGCTCTTTCTGCTTAATTATTCATGATGTTCTCCAGAGGAACACATCGAGAATCTTCTCAGTTTCAATATACATCAATATACATATATTTCAATATACATCCTAACCGTGTCATCAGCGTGACGACACAGTGTGCTTACTTGTGTACCTCTGACCCTTCTCCGCTCTTTCCACCCTGCCATTAAATGTCCCTGAAATACACACACACACACACGCACACACACACACACACTCTTTCCTCGTGTGTACGCATGTATTCAAATCTGTCGTCACTTCTGGTGGATTGCCAGAGAGACGTATGAGACAACTGTTTGCAGGTCTGGGATGTGGGAGTGGGTGACGAAGGACTTGTCGTGTGGATTTCCTGTACACAGGGCTGGAATTCATTGGATAACAGAGCATCTTTCTTTTCACTTCATAGGTTGTGGATGTGGCTAGAACAAGTTCCCAGCATGCGTCCCAGAGTTTTCCGCCCTGGCACTACCTCGGAGTCATGTCCTTATTTTTCTGCTTCCATTTCAACATGAAAAATGCTCCTAGACTCCACGTTCAGCATGAGAGAAGCGGATGGAGAAGAAACAGGCACACAGGAAACTTATTATAGGTACTCGGAATGCACTCATACACTGTACGTATGAGCTCGTCTCCCCGTGGGAGCCCTTTCTGTTTGGCTAAAGGAGAGTGACAGCTGCTCCTTGGCCACGGGTCCTAGTCCTTTCATTTCCTAAAGGTCAGGTGTCATTTTACAGAGCTGGCGTCTCGCGGGAGCTGAGGAAGGCAGAACAGAGCCTCGACCACGAGGATGCAGGGTCTCCTCCGCCTGCCTACCCCTTGCCCCTGACTCGGCTCAGGCACACACTGGATCCTTCATAAATACTGGGTCAGTCGGTGATCGAAGGGCCCGCACACCCCAGTGAAGAGATTCCTGCGACTTCCCAGTCATCCCAGGCAGGATGGAACGTGTGTGTGCGTGCACACGTGTGCACATGTGTGTGCATCTGTGTACACGCTTTGCCAAGTGGGTTCTTCCTCTAACAGCTGTGCTTTTAGTGGTCCCCGAGCCAAGCTGCAGGTCCACACACACAGCAGCCTGGGCAGCATTCTGGAGCTGGAGAGTGGCTCTGGATGCCCGTGTGTGCTGCCAGCCGCCGTCCTGGAGACCCGCCAGCTGCAACACGCTGCAGGGTTCTGGAGCAGCCTGGCGGGCTGGGTGAAATGAGCCCTGGGTGAGCCTGATCCGTGTGTCAGGCTCTCAAGCCACACAGAGTACAGCGGGGGGAGGCCGCCTCACCCACCCCTCACCCACCCCTCGTTTATTGACGTCGTTCCCAGGCATCGAGTCCCCTGCGTCCTCAGCTCCCAGTGTCTCCCCCGTCTCGCTCCCCTCCCCTGTGCCACAGGGATGCTGTCAGGGGCATGTAGCCTCTGCTGCACAGTGTGTGGCCGGTGCATGAACAGCCTCAAATAAGTAAATGAAAGCTGTACTAGCTCCCTTCTGTGGTGATTGTCAGTGTGCTGTTCTGCAGCGGACCACGAATTGGTCCCAGCACGGGGATCCTGCTCAGGGGCCCTCCAGGGGCCCATGTCACCGGGGCTTGAGGGCCAGAACCCTGTGTGTCCAAAGGATGATTCATCGTTGATGTGAAGGACCGGTGCCTTTGTTGAATATGTTCCCTTTAGAGGCAAAGGTCACCTGGCAGAGAACAGCATGCCTTCCATTCATTGTTTTTTTTTTCTTAAAGATTTTATTTATTTATTTGACAGAGAGAGATCACAAGTAGATAGAGAGGCAGGCAGAGAGAGAGAGAGAGAGAGGGAAGCAGGCTCCCTGGTGAGCAGAGAGCCCGATGTGGGACTCGATCCCAGGACCCCGAGATCATGACCCGAGCCGAAGGCAGTGGCTTAACCCACTGAGCCACCCAGGCGCCCCCCATTCATTGTTTAAATATAAGAGACGTGAACCAGAACCTGTCGGGGAGGGTGGGGATTGTCAGCCCCCCATGCCACTTGCGTTCTGTAGGGCTGGTTGACTCTAGCCATGTGGGCTGCTGAGGTGGTGTGCCCTGGGGGCTATTAGCACTCAGAGTGTGTGCATGCGTGCAAGTGTGTGCACACGTATGTGAGTGTACATGCACATGTGGGCGTGTGCGTGCATGTGTGAGAGTGTGCGTGCACAGAGGAGCTGGGGTGAGGGCCGTCAGTTATCCGTGTGAGACACAGACAGACGGACATGGACACACATCCTCATCGGTCGTCCCAGGAGCTCTGCTGGTGAGTGAGGCTGGGGCAATGAGTTTGGCCTTGTCTAGGGAGAAGGCAGGGTTGGTGCCCTCGCTGGTCGCCGTGGAGAAGTGTGCTGAGTGTGCAGGAGTGGGACAGCCGATTTGTGCCAGGGCAGCCAAACAAGGGTGAAAGAATGACCTCGGCCTCACATATGCTCATCCATCCAGGAGCCCAGAAAGACTCTGAGGTTACTAGATAAAACCACAGGGTGTGGATTTCACATGTTCTGAGGGCCTAGCTCCTGGCCATGGCTCTGTGCCCGGCATTTTCCATGCTCTCCCTTGGGTATAACTACCCCAGGAATCCTGTGAGAAATTGTGCCAGACGGGGCAGGGCAGACATTGCCAAGATGACAAACGCCAAACCTCAGCTTGTTTCTTGTTCCCTGTCAGTCCACGGGGGTCCCTTCCAGCCCCTTGTCAGAGCCAATTCCTCCTTGTGTCAGACGAACACACAGAGCTGCTCGAATATGGTGCAGTTCCATCTGCACACCTGCTTTCCTGGTCACCGCAGCAGGGGGAGAGGACACGGAGAGCCACAAACAACATGTCATCACGTCCCAAACAGTGATGCATGCCTTGGAAAAGTCGGCATTCTTCCCCTCTGTAGGGATGCAGGGGGAACAGAGAACTGGATGTCTTGGCAAGTGCCGGTAATGGGTCCCAGCATTGTGGATTTTCTGTACGTTTTAGGAGAATGTGAGCTTTGCTCTTGTGCACACATACCCAGGTGTCCCCAGGCTTCTAAAGCAGATCCTTATGTCCCAGAACTCTGCTCTTGACACACCATGCAAGTGCAGCTGGCTTTTTACTTGACCTGGCAGCATAGGGCACAGCTGTCCCCCCCTCCTTCCTTATGCAGTCCTTCTTGGGTCCAAAACTCTGTCATTTCTTGGTCATCCTTTCCTGCTCAGCATCCTTTACTGGTTCTTCCTTGTCCCCTCTGACTTAGAATGCTTGAGTTCTCCACGTTCTGCAAGTCCTCTACATTCTTGACTGCACGTCCAGTCCAATGGACTTAATTATTTTCCACACATGGATAACTGGAAGACTTATCTCTAATATGGATATCTACACAAAGACATCTACATGATCATTCCTCTTGGATGTTGGATAGGCAATTTAATATGGACAACACCAAACACCCAACCTTCCTTACCCCCAATCTGGCTCACCCCTCCACCTTTCCTATTGCAGTGAGAGACAACTCTTTGCAAATTGTTTAAGTCAAATGTTTCAGAGTCAGTTTTGATCTTTCTCACTCCTCTTCTGTCATTCAGAAAAATCCTGTGAACTCTACCTTCATAATACATCTAGAAGGTGACCACTTCTTTTTTTTTAATTTTAGATGAAATGTTCAATGATTCATCAGTTGTGTATAACACCCAGTGCTCATCACATCACGTGCTCTCTTTAATACCCATCACCTAGTTACCCCATCCTCCCATCCCCTCCCTTTTGCAACCCTCAATTTGTCGCCTGGAGTCCAGAGTCTCTCATGATTTATCTCCCTCTCTGATTTCTTCCCATTCATTTTCCCTCCCTTCCCTATGGTCCTCCATGCTATTCCTTACATTCCACATGTGAGTGACACCATAAGATAATTGTCTTTCTCTGATTGACTTGTTTCATTTAACATAATCCCCTCTAGTTCCATTTATGTCAATGCAGATGGTGGGTAATCATCCTTTCTGATGGCTGAGTAATATTCCCTTGTATATATGGACCACATCTTCTTTATCTGCTCATCTGTCAAAGGACATCTGGGCTCTTTCCACAGTTTGGCTATTGTGGACATTGCTGTTGTAAACATTGGGGTGCAGGTTCAGATCACAACTTTTGTATCCTCTCAGTAAATACCCAGTAGTAGAGCTGCTGGGTCATAGGGTAGCTCCATTTTTAATTTCTTGAGGAACATCCATACTGTTTTCCAGAATGGCTGTACAAGCTTGCATTTCTATCAATAGATTAAAAGGGTTCCCCTTTCTCCACATCCTCACCAACATCTGTTGTTCCCTGTCTTGTTAATTTTTTGCCTCTTTGACTAGCATGAGGTGGTCTCTCATTGTGGTTTTGAGTTGTATTTCCCTGATGCCAAATGATATTATTATTTTTTCCATATGTCCACTAGCCATTTGGATGTCTTCTTTGGAGAAATGTCCATTCATGTCTTCTGTCCATTTCTTGACTGGATTATTTGTTTTTTGGATCTGGAGTTTGATAAGTTCTTTATAGATCTTGGATACTAGCCCCTGGCATGTTCTTTCACAAAATATGCAAAACATTTATGCACTCATCTCCTTAGGTCTTTCATTATTGATTTCTAAAGTAATTCCATTTTGGCCAGAGAACTTCTTTGCAGGACTTGAATCTTTTTCAGTTTACTGAGACTTGTTTTATGACCCAGAATATGATCTATGTTGGTAAATGTCCCACATACATATGAAAAGGATATGTATTCACTGTCTTTCAAGGGAGTGGTCTATAAATACAAATAACATCAAATTGGTTGACAGTTTTGTTCAAATCTTTGGTACCTTAACTGTATCAGTTATTGAGAAAAGGCTACTAGAATTCCTGAGAGTAACTGTGGATGTTTCCATTTTTCTTAAAGTTCTTATGGTTCTTATCTTTATGAAATGAACTTCTTTATGCCTTTTAACATTCTCTACTCCAAATTTACTCTGTATGATATTGACATAACCACTCCAGGCATCTTTCGATTGGTGTTAGCCTTGTATACATTTTTCCAACTTACTTATCAGTGTCTTCTTACATAAAGTATTTCTTATAGATAACATAGAGTTGAGTCTTGCTTTTTTCATCCGGTTTGACAATCTGTCTTTTAAGAAGGATGTTTAGACCATTCATATTCAACAAAATCACTGATGTAATTACATTTAATCTGTTATCTTCCTATTCGTTTTCTATTTTTCCCACCTGCTCTTTGTTCCCTTTCCCCTCATTTTCTTTTGAGTACTTTTTTTAAAAAAAGATTTTATTTATTTATTTGACAGACAGAGATATCACAAGGAGGCAGAGAGGCAGGCAGAGAGAGCAGGGAAGCAGGTTCCCCACTGAACAGAGAGCCCAACATGGGGTTCAATCACAGGACCCTGAGATCTAGACCTGAGCAGGAGGCAGAGGCTTAACCCACTGAGTCACCCAATTGAGTACTTCTCTTTGATTCTTTGATTCTAGTTTATCTATTTGTTAGCTATAATTAATCATGTTAGTAGTGAGTCTTTAATCATGACTTTGTTCAAGCAATAGTCTACCACTTCAAGTATTGTGCAAAAAACTTACACTGGCATGAACTGTCAATTCTTTCCTGCAAATTGGTGTTCTTATTGACGTACATTTTACTCTTCTTTTTTTCTTTTTTCTTTTTTTTTTTTTTTAAGAGACAGAGAGAGAGAGAGAGAGAGTAAGCATGAGTGAGGGGAGGGACAGAGAAAGAGGGAAAGCACGAATCTTAAGGAGGTTCAATGCCCAGCACAGAGTCTGAAATGGGGCTTGATCTCACTATGCTGAGATCATGACCTGAGCCAAAAATCAAGAGTTGGACACTGAATTGACTGAGCTGTCTAGACATCTCACATATGTTTTACTTCTACACGCTATTACCCCCACGCTACATTCCTATCATACTATTTTAAGAATAAATAATCTTTTAAAGAGATTTAAGATTTTATTTTATTTTTTAAGTTTATTTATTTATTTTTGGTTATCTCTACACCCAACTTGGAGCTCAAACTCATGACCCCTAGATTGAGCATTGCATGCCCTTCTGACTGAGCCAGACAGGCACTCTTTTATAGCAATTTAAGTAAGAAGAAAAACTGCTTTACACATTTAGCCTGAAGTTACCATTTTTGGTGCTCTTTTTGCTTTTATGTAGCTCCATCTGCCATCATTTTCATTCTTCCCAAAGGAGTTTGTTGAGCATTTCTTATAGTACCTTATAGTGTGCTCGTCATGAATTCTCTTAGCTTTATGTATGCTAACTTCTCGTTTATTTATGAAATATACTTTGTGAGATGAAGAACTGTAGGTGGAGAGTTTTTCACTTCCTTTCAGATCTTGAAGAGAAGATGTTCCACTGTCTCCTTACTTGCATTATTTCTGATGAGAAATCTACTGTCACTCTTATCTAAAATTTTCCTTAGTTATTGTGTTTTAAAATTCTACCCCTGGGGATAAAAATACATTATATGTTTATAAAAAAAAATTGGAAGGGGAGGCGAACCATAAGAGACTATGGACTCTGAAAAACAACCTGAGGGTTTTGAAGGGTCAGGGGTGGGTGGTTGGGGGAACAGGTGGTGGGTAATAAGGAGGGCACGTTTTGCATGGAGCACTGGGTGTTGTGCAAAAACAATGAATACTGTTACGCTGAAAAAATAAATAAATTTTAAAAAATTAAATTAATTTAGAACAAAATAAAATTCTTGGTTTAAACAGGAAAAAAAAATTCTCCCTCTGGTTGTTTTTAAATGTTTTATTTATCACTGGCTCTGAACAATTGTGTTATGATGTGTCTGTGGGCGGTTTGGGTCATGTTTCTTGTGCTTGAGATTTATTGAGATACTTGACATTGTGATATTATCGTTCTCATCAAATATTGAAATTCTTTGGACATTATTTCTAGAATTTTTATTTATTTATTTTTTATTTTTTAAGATCTTATATATTTGGACATTATTTCAATTATTCTTTCTGGCCACCCTTCCTCCTGTCTTACAAAAGTCCACTTACAACTGCAGTGAAGTTCTTGACCTGGCTGGTGAAAACAGGCACTATTTCCAGTTCCATGTGAACACCAAGCATTCTTCCTTCAATCCTTTATGATGACTCTTCTCCTGTTCTCATGTAGTTTCCTCACCTGCTGTACTGGTACCATCTCTCTGAACCTTTCCCAGCCTACATGTAATAAAATTGAACATGCCCCCTTCCTAACCACTTCTGCCCCCTTCTTTTCCATAACCCTTATTATTTCTAACATAGCAAACTTCATAATGATAATGATTAATTCCCTTTATTCTCTGCTGCCTCTCCATAATCTAGAACAGCACCTTACACACAGTAGATGCTCAGTAACTATGCAAGAAATAAATAAATGACTGAGTGTTTGAACGAATTGTTGAATGAATCCATGACTAGGTGAACAATTGAATGAATAATGAATAAATGAGCCACTTCAGGAAAGACTATCCATGTTCCTCCCTATAACAATGCAAATGGATCTTGTTTCAGTAAACCAATGCTCTGGTTCTATTTCTACTAAAGCAATAATTCTGGTGAATTCTGTAAATACACACAGAATCTGCAAAATATGCCACAGCCTTACTCTGGAATGAATCAGGGGATCAGAAGGGAGGTGTAGGACCTCCCAGCATTTAAGAGTAGCTGACTGAAGGCAGCTGATTTACCTGTGGTTTGTTTTGGGGTTAAAACCTAGAGGTTTCAGGGAGAACCAGCTGAGATAAAGCATTGTTGTTGGTGTAATATTGGAAGCAAATGTAAACTAAATGGGTGGGAAGAAAACCAGGCATAGGGTGGACCAGAAGGTGAGAGCAAGGAATTTGTTAGAATGACATAAATAAGTTTAGCCCCAAGAAAAATTCAAGAATAAGGATTAAAAACAAGAAGGAATATAGAAAAGCCAGGACCCAGACCAATTGTGTTGATGGTGGATTCTTTTCCAGATGCCCTTATTCCTGGTGGTTGAAGATATCTGTTCATCAGCCCTGGGTCTCTCAACACATCTACCATTGGTTGCCATAGAAACATTTATAGTTCTCAGGTCTTGAGGCCCCAGTCTGTATTTAAAACCAGGAGCCTTGCACACACAGGGCCAAGATGTTCCTCTGGCTTCAGGATGGCTATTTGGGAGAGGAATGTTCCAGGATCCATTTTCGGGCTTGAATGTTGATGAACCAAATTAGCTTCACATTCCTATTTAAGTTAATGAAACAGCCTGCCTGGGCCTTCCTGGGTTTGGTAGAGAAAGCCAAGCACATCCTGCAAAATTAAAATAAATGATATGTTTGGCAGCAAAAATTGCTAAACATCAATCATAATTTACAAAGTAAATTTCAGAAATGCCAGCAGCTTTGGAACAGTTTTTAAAATATGAATATTTTCCAACCTAAGAAAATATTTTTTTTAAAGTTGTAATTGCATAGCAAGGAGTGACATTCTTGAAAGAGCAATTTCTGAAACCTTTATCACATTGTATGGGTAAAATTGAATAAAAAAAGATTAACTGCCAATAAAAAGGTTCTGAAATTAAGAATCAAGTTTTAGAGTATTCTTTGAGAAGAATGCTCTTCTCTTGGTCTAAATTTTTTTTTATCCTTTCAAAACAGAGGTCAAAATAGTCATTGATTGAACCTGAGTCTGATGTGAAATTCAAAATGAATTGAGACACTTCAAGACAATGCCATTATTTGTGAGTACTAATGATGTTGGTGAATTTGGAATATCTTACACAAAACCACCAATTACTGGCTTTGATATCCAAAAGAACATCTGAGTACTTTGATCCATTTCTCTCTGTTCTTCCCAGATGTAGATCTTCGCAGCAATGTGGGGTCCGCAGACCGACGACATGTATTTATGGCTCCTTCGGCACGTCATCCTTCCTGAACAGTTGGCATATGTTAGCACCCTCCAAAGGGGTACAATATGCCTCCACAGTGTCTTCTTGAACTCAGACTCAAATGTGTTTTTAAGCATCAAGTGCTTCGCAGGGTCACCTGCACAGTGACCAGCAATAACATGGCTTCATGCCCTTTGAACACGTGCTTAGGGAACTCGTGGACTCTGATATATCACAGAGCCTATCTGCAGCAGGACACTCAGCGAACATCACTGAGATCATCAACATGCCACCTCAGTCACATTGGGAAGGGGAGGGTTACAGAGCTGATAGAATTTGGAAACATTGACTTTCTTGAGCCACTCTTGTTTTATCTGTTTCTCTTTGTCTTTCTCATGAAAGTTCATTCAAGAATAATCTCGAGTCGCCAGATGGGTACTTAGGATTTATGTTAACTATTTGTCATCCCTAACTGTTTATGCTGAAATGTGGGATCCTCGAATGCTTCATAGAATTGGCTATGCACCCTAATTGTTATAATTGGAAATAGAATCTGAACAATCATGCCTTTAAAATTGAAGCGGCTGGCAGCACATGAAAATTATAAGCATGCGATCTGCTTGCCTTACTGAGTGTACAGTGAAGAGTTACTCAAATTTATTAATGGAATGTGATGATTTACATAATTATATGAAGGGGAGTTTTTAAAGTGGTAGCTATTTGGTTTGTACTGGGGAGGTTTTTAAGGTGTGAGCATATAGTTTTTTATATAGATTAAGGTGTTTTTTTTTTCCATTTTATTTATTTTTTCAGCGTAACAGTATTCATTCTTTTTGCACAACACCCAGTGCTCCATGCAAAACGTGCCCTCCCCATTACCCACCACCTGTTCCCCCAACCTCCCACCCCTGGTTTTTAAAGTACTAACATATAGATCCGCACTCAGAAAAGAGGCAAAAGTGCTGTTTTACAAACTCAGTTACTAAAAACTGAATATCTAGATGAAAAATGAAATGTTTACATTCCACCCCTCCCTGAAGGAGACATAGGTTTGTAACTAGACAGGTGGAGGGCAGAGTAGGAGACTAGTGCGAGAACAGAGCTGCCAAGTACCTAACCACTCTTGTCTCTGCAGTCGTGGCAACACACTTGAGCCTGGGGCATTCTTGTTCCTGGGCAGGGGCCTTCCAGAATGCAGGCTGCACTCGTGGTCAGCTCAGAGCAGATAGGTGGGCAAGAGAGAGATCCATGCCATTTGCTTTCCTTGGTTCATCTTCTCCCTTGAACCAGCTCTTTCTTGAATAAACGTGTGTGCGCAACACACACACACACACACACACACACACACACACATGAAAAACCACTGTTGTCCAAAGGGGGTTTATTTCTGGTTACACAGCAACATAGCTTTAGAGATGACATCTCCTTTACTCAGGTCAGCTTCGTTACTCCCTTCAAAGTCACGGACTCTTCCCTGGAGAGCACTGACCTGTGGGCAGGTGTCCTGCACTTACCCAGTGGTGACATGTCATCACGAAGAAATTGTGTTCTATGCAAATGGGCTCACTGTTCAAAGCAATTCAGTAATGGGTACTCCTGCACGGTGGGAAGTCCCTCGAGGTCATTTTTCCTTTATCATGTTTGCACATATGGGAGAACTTTCAGAGTCTACAGGATTCAGAGTCTGAAAATTTAGAAGAACGCTAGAAAACTTCATATTTGATTAAACCTTAACTTTCTCTTCCCCAACTCATTTTTGGCACTAGGATTTCTATCTATCTATCTATCATCTATCTATCTATCTATCTATCTATCTATCTATCTATATCTATCTATTTACAATTGAATTATAATTCACCTACAATATCCTATTAGTTCCAGGGCACATCACAGCAATTGAATATTTTTATAAATTACAGAATGATCCCCATAATGACTCCAGTTAGCTGTGCATTACATCCCCATGACCTATTTATTTTATAACTGGAAGTATGTATCTTTTAATCCCAGCAATTAGGCTTTTTAAACTTGAAAATGAGACTTTCCGTTTCTTCTTTTCAAAACTTCTCTCATGAATTTCCATGCCACTGATGTGGTTAGCTTTGACACAATTCTCAAGTGTCAGACCTTTGCTCTACCTCTGAATTTGCATTCCCGTTTCTCATCTTTTCTAACAGCAGGGTCCCCCACTCCCTCATCTGCCGCAAAGCCTTCCAGCTCCCCCTGCCCTTTGGCAACCCCACCAGGACTGCAGGGGAGCTGCAGGGAGTGGTGATTTCCGAAAACAGCTCTACTTTTGTTTTCCTGATTTCCACTCAAAACTCAACAACCCTTGCCGTTGTTCCTAGGAAGATGTTGCTATGGCTGAGGTCGAAGAGGTTGCTGCCTGCATTCTCCTCAAGGATTCCTTTCTCACATTGAGGTCCTTCATCCATTTGGCAAGGGAAGCAAGGGCAAAAATGAACTATTGGGATTTCATCAAGATCAAAAGCTTTTGCACAGCAAAGGAAACAGTTAACAAAACCAAAAGACAACTGACAGAATGGGAGAAGATATTTGCAAACGACATATCAGATAAAGGGCTAGTATCCAAAATCTATAAGGAACTTAGCAAACTCAACACCCAAAGAACAAACAATCCAATCAAGAAATGGGCAGAGGACATGAACAGACATTTCTGCAAAGAGGACATCCAGATGGCCAACAGACACATGAAAAAGTGCTCCACGTCACTCGGCATCAGGGAAATACAAATCAAAACCGCAATGAAATATCACCTCACACCAGTCAGAATGGCTAAAATTAACAAGTCAGGAAATGACAGATGCTGGCGAGGATGTGGAGAAAGGGGAACCCTCCTCCACTGTTGGTGGGAATGCAAGCTGGTGCAACCACTCTGGAAAACAGCATGGAGGTTCCTCAAAATGTTGAAAATAGAACTACCCTATGACCCAGCAATTGCACTACTGGGTATTTACCCTAAAGATACAAACATAGTGATCCGAAGGGGCACGTGTACCCGAATGTTTATAGCAGCAATGTCTACAATAGCCAGACTATGGAAAGAACCTAGATGTCCATCAACAGATGAATGGATCAAGAAGATGTGGTATATATACACAATGGAATACTATGCAGCCATCAAAAGAAATGAAATCTTGCCATTTGCGACGACGTGGATGGAACTAGAGCGTATCATGCTTAGTGAAATAAGTCAATCGGAGAAAGACAACTATCATATGATCTCCCTGATATGAGGACATGGAGAAGCAACATGGGGGGTTAGGGGGATAGGAGAAGAATAAATGAAACAAGATGGGATTGGGAAGGAGACAAACCATAAATGACTCTTAATCTCAAAAATAAACTGGGGGTTGCTGGGGGGAGGTGGGATTGGGAGAGGGGGAGCGGGCTATGGACATTGGGGAGGGGAGGCGAACCATAAGAGACTATGGACTCTGAAAAACAACCTGAGGGTTTTGAAGGGTCAGGGGTGGGAGGTTGGGGCAACCTGAGGGTTTTGAAGGGTCAGGGGTGGGAGGTTGGGGGAACAGGTGGTGGGTAATGGGGAGGGCACGTTTTGCATGGAGCACTGGGTGTTGTGCAAAAAGAATGAATACTGTTACACTGAAAAAATAAATAAAATGAAAAGAGAAAAAAAAACACCAAAAAAAAAAACAAAACAAAACAAAACTCAACAACCCTACTCTTCTCAGCACTTCTGCCACCAGAGGTAGACATCTCCAACCTCACTGGGGCACGTCAGACTGGTGGGATCTCAGGAAGGGGAGTTGCCCTCAGAATCCAGAAAAGGGAGCTTCGTGGAGGTGCAGGGGAGCACGCAGAGCGGGGATATGGGGCCCCGGTGTGATGATCTGGTTACTTTACCGACCAATGGATTTTGGGGAAACATATACTAAATTATTATCCCCATGAGCATTTACAGAGAAATAGGAGGAAATGTAAGTCAGAAAAAAAAGTGAAAATTTCCATTTGAAAGTTTATAGATAAAAGGACTGTTGGCTTGAAATTTGGCGTTTTAATTCATTGTGCATAAATTCTGGTTAAAACCTGCGCTTACAAATTTCCAACCCGAGGCTTAGCTGGGTTTGGAAGAGGGCGGTGATGGGACCCGGTGTCACCTTTCCTCAGAAATGACTCAGACAAGCCAAGAAAGCAGAACAACCTGGTCTAAGAGGTGTGGAAGGAGCGTGTATGGGAGAGGAGCCACGTTCCTTCCAGAGCTGTCCAGGTGTGGCTGGAGCAGGTGAGGGCGATATTCTGCAGAACGTAGCTTGGGAAAGCTCACATCACTGAAAAAGGCCAGCAAATTCCACACATGGAGCCACAGCCCCCGATTTGTTCTTGATCTTGAAACTCCAGGGCCACCATGGTTTTCCACTGTGACAGTGGCTCCCTGAACATACCTGTCCTTGCATAATTTGGAAGTTAATAAGGAAAGGTAAGTTCCAAAGCCAAAGGATTCTGAATTGCATTAGAGTCCCTCAGCAATGTTCTGCCATTTTCTGCAGAGAATTCCCATATGTCATAGGAATGGTGGTGGCCTCAGGCCTCTGGGACCTCAAGGAATTGTGTAGACAAGCAGACAGTGACGGGCTGCTTTCTCCTGGGCCATCAGGGAAATTCGATGCCCAAGGAAGCTACAGGTCAAAGGACTTGTGTCTCGAGACTGTTAGTAGGCTTCTCCTTCCCAACTGAGTTTTGGGAGGTGGGTGGATGAGAAAAGGCTATTTGATCTGATAAACTCAAATCTCCAGACCTACACTGCCCAGAAACTCACTCATTTCATTTCTAAGCCAATTATATTCCCATCATTGCCATAATAAATCACCACAGACTGAGCAAATTAAAACAACACAAATCCATCATCCCACAGTTCTGTATGTCAGGAGTCTGACAGCGGTCCCACTGGGCTGCAGTCAAGGTGTCCACGGCCTGCCTTTTTTGCTGGGAGCTCCAGGAAGAATCCATTTCCTGGTCTTTCCCAGCTTCTTGGGGTATGTGTATTCAGGCTGGCAGCAGAACTCAGTGTCTTGAGGTTGTGGGACTCAAGTCCCCAAGTTCATGCTAGCTTCACCAGAGGGCCATCCCCCCCTTCCTGAGGCCATTCCCAGTTTTCAACCCCTGGCTCACAGTACACTCCTCCTTTCTCAAAGCCAGCAGTGGGGGCTGAGCCCCACTCATGGTGCATCTCTCTGGCTTCTCTGCTTTTGAACATTTTGTGATCAGATTTCATTCACTCAACTAACTCAAAACAATCGCCCCATCTCAAGACCCATAATCTTAATCTCAGCTGCAGAATTTCTTTTGCCAAGTAAGGTAACACTTTCTCAGGTTCTGGGGATTAGCCTGTGGACATCTTCGGGGACCCCGATTCTCTCTACTATACTAAGAATTTAATAACAAGCAAGATTGCAAGGCTAATGTTAATGCTGTGTACCAGAAGCAAGTGAATTTATACAAACTGAAAATATTCTTACATATTAACATACCTTCTAAAGACTTTACCCAGAAGGGTCAGTAGATTTTGGTTTAATTATTGAAATTAAGTTTTTAAAACATACTTTGGATAATCTACTCTTTTTCCTAGTTCTGACTGACCTCCAATATTCATTGACAATAGGTGTAGCTCACAGTCAGGGCATTAGTGTGTGGTGCCCTATGGTGTCCTGTTCAGCTATGATCCTCCATACTTTCCACTAATGGGTGCTGCCATCATTCTCAACCTCTTCATTTTCTTCAGTGTTTATTCGCTGTCTGTCTTCCTCCCCCAAAATAATAAGGGCAGAGATCATGTATGTCTTATCACTAAGCATCCAAACCTAATGCACTGTGTCTAGAGAAAAGTAGATTCTTAAATATATATATATATATTTAAATAATCTACTTATATGTATTTATATATATATATATCATATGTATATATATACAAGATTTTACTTGTTTATTTATTTGTCAGAGAGAGAGAGAGAGCACAAACAGAGGTAGCAGCAGGCAGAGGGAGGAGCAGGCTTCCCACTGAGCAGGGTGCCTGATGTAGGACTGGAACTCAGGACCCCAGGATCATGACCTGAGCCATAGGCAGACACTTAACTGACTGAGCCACCCAGGCTTCTTGAGAAAAGTAGAGTCTTAATAAACATTTGGACATATGGATGTATCATTTAATGGATGAATGGGCAGATGGATGCCTGGATTAGTGGATGGATGGATGGATGGCTGGCTGGATGGATGGATGGAAGGATAAGTGGATGAATGGATGAATGGATGGATTATTTAATGGATGAATGGGCAGATGGATGGCTGGATTAGTGGATGGATGGATGGATGGATGGATGGATGGATGGATGGATGGATTAGTGGATGGATGGATGGATGGATGGATGGATTAGTGGATGGATGGATGGATGGATGGATGGATGGATGGATGGATGGATTAGTGGATGGGTGGATGGATGGATGGATGGATTAGTGGATGGATGGATGGATGGATTAGTGGATGGATGGATGGATCAATGGCTCTATACAATAGTTTCTTGAACTGAGAGGAGTTTTCAACCAGGTAACTTTTGCTTTCACTCAGTATTTAGATTCTATAATTCTCTAAGTCTGAACGTGTTAGGAGAAAATTTACTTCCCACTTTAACTTCTCAATGACTGCTTAGCATGTCCACATCTACTCTCTCTTTAATTTATGTAATACCGCTGACACAAACAGAATAGATATCACTCTCAGTTTCATTATTAGGAAACAGAGCCTCAAAAGCTAGTTTGAAAAGAAGGACAGAACTCTTGGCTTTTAATTTCCAATTAAATATGTTTGTTCTATATGAAGTCTTGTGCATCACCCACCAGGCCATTGGACCGCATGCATATACAAGTGTCCATAGCATATGTGTGTCTGACTCCCAGATTCTGGTTTTAAGAACTAGAGATGAGTTTATACTGAATTCCGAAGGCTAGACCCAAGCCCAGGGAGGTCTGTGTGTGCAGTGAGAACATCAGGGCCTTAAGTGACCTGGTCCCAGCACTTCTTCTTCTTCTCTTTCCATAATCCAGGAACACTAATGCTACATGATTAATGAGAGGGAGATAATGCATCTAAACTACGTAGACCAAGGAAATATAGCTCACTAAACAGTTCCAAATCTAAAACTGGTTTCTACCTAGTGAGGGCCAGGCTCATGGGTCTCGACAGGTTCACTGGCATCCCTAGGGCTGCTGTGGAGAGAAGAGCTGAACCACTCATCCCGGGAGGAGCACTGTGAAGACCAGGATGGGGAGACCTTGCCTACACCAGCAGTCGGCCTTACAGAGGTCATGTTCATCCCATCCCTTCCTTCCTTTGAAAACCCTTATGGCGTGTCTGCATGTGTCAGCATTAGACTCCATCACACTGCTTTTACTTTGTGTTCTCTTTCTCTGTATCTTACAGGTTAAAAACAAATTCATCCAGGAGTCTTTTTTTTACCAGGAAACACAACCACTAACTTCTGTTTGCAACAAGATGCTTTTTATTGGATCTTTGAAGGGAAACAGTCCTCAGATCCTGTCTTTCCAGTGGGATGTGGATGAGCCCTCCTTCACCCCCGGTGAGAGAGGAGCCCCGTCTCTCATCACACCCCTTTCTCCAGGTAATACCACCTCGTTTTACGACACCCGATGATACTTAGATTTGTTTCTCATAAGACCGGTGTTTCTCTTCCATGAGTCTGCACCTTAATTATCTTTCGTGACTACAACCCCTTTTGGAAATTTGTTCTGTGTCGTCCGATTTAACTGTCTGCAAGCTGCTACCAGAGAGGCTGAGCAGTCTTGTCCTTTCGCTTTTACAGAAAATGCACCACAGAACAGGAGCCAGCCCTGTAGAGAAACAAGAGTGATACAAATCTCATGCGTGGACTCAAGGGTTTTGGAATGTGTTTATTTTTTTGTTGTTATTACTTTGGTGTTTGCTTTCCAGAACAAACCTGGCTGTTAGGAATTATTAACTAGGATAAATTGTTCCCATTAAAACCTCCTGGTGAAACATATTGACCGAATTGTCATTTTGAATCTTGTTTGTAAGTAATCATTAAGGATTCATTTCACTGTATTTAAAGAAGGCATAGGGGAAGAAGGAAGATGAAAGAGGAAGAGGAAAAGGAGGAAGAGGAAGAGGAGGAAGAGGAGGAGGAAAGGGAGGAGAAAGAAGAGGGGGAGGGAGAGGAGTAGATAGAAGAAGAGGAGAAGGAAGGGGAGGAGGAAAAAAGAACATGCCTTAAATTTCTGCTTAGCCAGCCAGCTCAACTGGCTTATTTCAAGTTCCTCTCAGACCTTTTCCTGAGAAGCATTATGAAACTGACTGTCTGAATGTGAGTTTCTAGAAACTTGTTCCTGAGAAGGTCTTGCATTTAATGGCTCTGTGAAGCACTTATATTTAGATGAAATCTGCTCTGTGTGCCACACAGACACGTGACAGAGAGTGTAGGGTGTGTACACACAAGTGCGGGGCTGCTGTGTGTCAACAATGACTTGCCCACAGCAAATACCAGTCATGTCTCATTTATGTGGAAAATGAGCACCTGGCATTTGGCGGAGCTGACCGAGTACATTTTGATCTTAAATATCATCTCGATATGTCCCTGAGCACTGTGAGTTCTTCGTAGAATAAGATGTGGGTGTCAAACAACCCGATCACGGATGCCCAAGGCCACACAAGAGGCACATTGAAAGGACTTTCAGCAAGGATCGCCATCATCGTTGTTGTTATCACAAGCTGCTTCTTGTCTACTTCTTTGCCTTAGATCAGATTCCCAGGACACACTCCTTTGTTGGCTTCTCTGGGCCTGATGTTTGGGACCGTGGATGATACGAGAGCAGGACACACTTTCTAAAGGGCGACCACTAACAGCAACAGAGAAGCTTCCCTGTGCATATCTGAGATGATGACTGTCCACAGCAGCACCCCCTGTAACAGGCACTGGCTGGCCTCGGAGACAGGCTGCTCCGGGACAGTGGCTAGGAAGACATGGCCCAGCCCGAGGAAAGATGCTGGATTCCACGAACTGAGCATAACAGCAAAACAACCTCAGTAGCAACCATCCTTTTTAATTATAGGAAGCAACTCTTATATGACCCCCACTAATTCGAAAAAAAAATTAATTGCTTAGACCGAAAATAGTCATTTGGCAGGATACCAATTATCTCTGTTGGTAGGTGCAAGTCTTGCCTAGAGGCAGGTAAACAAACTAAACTGCCTTTTAAACTCCTCAAGCTTTCATAATTTTTTAATAATTAATGTACAATTGAACAGTTTGATAAACTTGAGAAACCATCTATTTACTTTGAAGCTGTGTGAGAAATGATCTTCTCTTTTACAAAGCAATTGTGGCTCCGCCAGGGAAAACCATCAGTGTGGACATTCGTCTACAAAACCACAAACTCCCCTCACCTGTGACTACCCAGGATGCAAGCCTATGGCCTAAGTGTTAACACTCACACACGTGCCTTGGTACTGGTGAATGCGACTGACCAAACGGCAGATTCAACCAAACCCTGCCCTTCCATCTCCAGGCTCCTTAGGACAGGGACCAGTTTGCATTACTCGTGACACCTAGATTCTACCCATCTGCTTGACTCTCTCTTCATCTGTCTTTCTTTCTATCCATCCACCCATCTTTCTAGCTAAGTATCCATCTAGTTGTAATTTAAATTAATGAATAGATGAACACAATGAAAACAGAGAGATCACATATCCTCCATAACATGATTGGAAGTATCTTTCCAGGTTTTTGTGGTTTTTTTTTTTCTTAATTTCAAGAATTTGTTTACCCTTTAACATTCAGAGAAACATAGATTCATAGAGTCAGGAGGTCTTCGGCGATCATTGAGAAGAGAAACAGCCACTCAAAGAAAGAGAGAGCTTGTCCAAACGCATACGGATTTTTCATTGCTTATTAGAACTGGGAACACATTTTATTTTATTTTTTATTTTTAAATTTTATGTATTTATTTGACAGACAGAGATCACAAGTAGACAGGGAAGCAGGCAGAGAGAAAGGAGGAATCAGGCTCCCTGCTGAGCAGAGACCTTGATGTGGGGTTCGATCTCAGGACCCTGAGATCATGACCTGAAATGAAGGCAGAGGCTTAACACCCTGAGCCACCAAGGCGCCCCATGGGAACCCATTTTAACTTGACAGTCTTGCTTATACTTATTTCAATGGTGGATTACTCACCAGAATTTAAAATTAAGCATCATTCTTCAGTTGTAGGAGAAAGATTTCCTATTTTCAACTTGATTTCCATGGCATGAAGCAGCTCAGGTTATCTGAGAAAGGTTTCACAATGTTTCTCGTGAACGCAGTCCCAACCCAGGGGGGAGAGTAAACGCAGGGAACCAACGGAACATCTGACCCTAGGAGACCACAGAGGTGGGCAGGAAGGGTCAGCCCTGATGGACACAGCAACTCAACTCATCCACGTAACGTCTGCCTGCTTCCCGCTCCATCCTCTGTTGCTGACGCGGGAGAAACCTGAACTCTCTTCTGATTTCCAAAGCTGGGATGGTCTTTCTTTAATAATTGAAAACCATTATTTCTTGGATAATGAGATCCCTCGCTCATCATTATTTTATTCCTGCTTCTGTTTTTCTTCATAATATTCAAAGATCACGAGTGATATCATCTCATTAATTGTGGCTGGCAGGAGCAAATACTCAGGATGGATAATCATGATCACTTTGGCACAGATCTCTGGCAGAATCTGAGAGATTCTGCCTGTAATTCAGAAGTTTCTGTGCCTGTGGAGATCCTGCGGAAAGCAGGGCATATAGTAACAGAAACGGTGCAGAATGACTGTGGCTGACGCTTGTCCAAATGCCTTTCAGGGGCTCTGGATGATCTTCCTGTGCAGAACATAGGAGAGAGACTTTCAACAGCCCCGCAGTGTCCATGACATGGGCAAGGCTCCCCAGCTGGGAGAGATGGCTCAGCAAACACGCTGCCAAACACTGATGGCTTCACTCCCACGTGCAGACTTTGCTGCTAGCTCCTCTGCAGGGATGATCGCTAGCAGGGGGGACGGGTGCATCAAACACACGGGCCCGGACAGCTCTCTCAACCACATTTATTAAAATGCAAAAGTATAATCTGATAAGTGACAGTTTTAGAAATAATTTTACTCCACCAACAGGAAGAATCTACAAATAGATAGCTAAGATTAAACAAGCTCGTCCCCCACTGTGTGCTTCGTCAGGTGAACAATTAGCGGTGACATCTCCAGGATTTGTCAAGGCTGAGCTGATCGCGAGACGAGCCCAGCTAGCAGGTCTGAAACTCTCCTCAAATGTGAATGCAGGAAAACACCTATCACAGTAAGTAAGAAAAAAATGTCTCTGAGCTTCATATGAAATCAGGTAATGTGTTCCCCAGAATTAAAACCTTTCCTTTCAACTTCACCCAAACTCTATAAAATTCATCTGAAATAGTTTTGCCAACTATGGTGAGGCTGGCGCAGGTTACAGTCGTCTGTAGGTGTTCACGGTCCAAGCTGGTTGTTGAATCAATGGAATACACAAAAGCAAAGATGCCCCAGAACCAAGATGTCCACATGACTCACCCCATTCTCCCATTTCAGAGGCCACAACAGTCTGTGTTTAGCGCAGACAGTACTATTTGGATTAATAGATCACCTTTCTTCTAAGTAGTGTTTTCACATTGTATATGATTCTTCATGTAGTGTCTGTAGAGAGAGCTTTTTTTTCTTTTCCATCTAGAGGCATTTTGTCACCCTGATCTGTCACCATCATAAGAGTTCCTGCAAGTTCTGTTGCAAGGTGTGCGTCGTCATTGGCCTTTCTGCATGGGTAGTTCTTATACTCAGCCCGTAAGCGATCCAGCTTCCCTTTCTGTGGCTTTCCAGAGACATGCAGCTGGGGCAGACAAAGGTGTGCATGACACAGGGATGCCCCGCAGAGGCTCCAAGCCTGACTGAGAAGACACTGAAAGAAAAAGACAGAGAAACAGGGAATCAATGATGCAACCATTCTGCAGAGAAACAAAGAGAGCTGTGATGGATGGGCCCCGGTGTTCTCTGCTGTGACACTTCCCTCTGTTCCCGTGGCAGCAATGTCCCCATGAACGTATCGGCACCCCTTTGACCTCCACCCACGCCCTCCTGCCATCACAGTTGACATTAGAGAAGAACAATTTACAATATCATGACGTGATGTGATTTAAATCCCCAGAGGGAATGGAAACGTCAAACAGCTCTCACCTAACTAAGTGCTCTCAGCTTTCTGGTCTCATAGAATGATCCTTCTCTCTTCCCCATTTTCGGAAGTGTAGCCAACATCACATGCCAGTTTGTACATTGCGGTGAATCCCTCTGGATTTTAACAATACTTTTTAACTCCTCCAGGAAGACTTCAGAAAAATTTTTCATTGCGTTCTTGAATTCTGGAAAACGTGGATATATGCTATTTTAAATCCATTTCTAAATAGTCTCTTGGTCTCTTCCACCAGATTTCTGTCCTTTGGAATGCTCCCAGGCATGAAATGAGAGCAAGTGAGCAAAAATACCCTTGATTTCTACCACTCCTGACGGTGCTAACGTCTTCTGAGCCCATTTCCCGTCCCCCTTGTCTCTCCCAGTTGGAAAGACTTTGCAACCAGAGGATGCAAGTTCCAAAGCCTCCCTGAACCCACCCTAGACCTTACGTTTCTGGCCTGGGTTCACTGGCCTAATTAAAAAAAATCTGTTGTGGCTTCTGTAAGTTTTAAAGCTCGTCAATATTTACATTTATTTTTTACCTCGGAGAGCTGAAGCAACACATCCTATTACAGCTGCATCCTTTCCACGGCAGACATGGGAAGTAAGCCTTTTCCACAGGGACCTTATGTATAATAATGGAGAAATGTTTATCTTTCATGTAGTGAATGATTTATTGCCAAGAGGAAAGCAATTCACATCCTACAAGGACAGGGAGGGCTCTTTAATTTTGCCATTCAAGCGGTGGATGATTCATTATAATCCTTTTGTTTCCATCTTAAATTTTCCTCTCACCACTAAGGAACTTGGGTTCTGTAGAGCTTACGATCATGGAGGTAGTTATTTTATTTTATATTTAATTATTACTATTTTTATTATGTCACGTTAGTCACCATACAGCACGTCGTTAGTTTTTGATGTAATGTTCAAAGATTCATTGTTTACATGTAACACCCAGTGCTCCATGCAATATGGGCCCTCCTTAATTATCACAGGGCCAACCTATCCCTTTACCCCCTCTAAAACCCTCACTTTGTTTCTCAGAGTCCACAGTCTCTCATGGTTTGCCTCCAACTCTGATCTCCTCCTCTTCATTTTTCCCTTCCTTCTCTAAATTTCCTCCATACGATTCCTTACGTTCTACAAGTGAGACCATATGATAATTGACTTTCTCTGTTTGACTATTTCACTCCAGCTTTTGCATCAACATGAATGGGACTGAAGGAGGTAGTTATTTTAAAAGGAATTTTGGGGGGAGCTACAGGGTGCTTGAGTCAGACTGAGTGGAAAAGTCCAATAGCTCAGTCATTCGTGCATCTATGGGGACGAGTCCCAGCATAGCCGTGGCACTTACCCTGAATCGTGAAATAGCAGGGTGCTTGTCAGTGCTCCCAGCTCTCAGGAACAATGTCCTTTCTTTAGGCGGCAATGAGCTCCCTGTGCATGGTCCTGGCCTGTGTGGGTGAATATATGGTTGCATCTAAGGGATGCTGGGAGGGCTTGGACGGCCTCCTGGTGACCAATATACTCCAGAGAAGAAGGATATGACCCTCTACATTGGGACAAAGAATCAGGCAGATCCTTCCCTGACCCCAGATATGCAGTGACCCATTAGAGGTGCCAGGTAGAGGTATGGCTACGTGGGAAACCTAAAAGAGCCATTTCCTACAAAATTAAAGTTGACATGAGATCCAAGCAGTTCAGTTTTGTAAGCTATTATCATTCTAGTATAAAAAAGGTGGTATGCGTTCTTATTCTTCCCACTTAGGGAAAGACCCTTGGTCAAGCTGGAGTGGGAGCTATAGCAGGGGGACTGTCCAAGGTCAGGCTATATGGCTCTTATGGCCAAGGACAGATCTATGAGGCTGGTGACAGACCAATGCCACTTGGGGTTTGGGCCAGATTGGGGAGCCCATGGTGCATCTCCCTTCAGGGCCTCCTAGAAAGGGGTGGGATATGTCTTGTTCCTGCATCATGAAGGGCAGGAGCTATAAGTGTGTGTGACTGTGGGGCCATCTATGTCCCAGGGAAGGCTGGGGGATCTTTGCCAGTGCCTCGGGACTACTGGGATCTGGGGGAGCCAGCATGTGCATTCTGGGCCCTACCACAAGGTGGTCCAGGACACTTCGTGAAATAAAGGTGGAAGGCAGAAACAAGGTCAGTATTCCTTACAGCAGGGGGGAAAAGAGGATGCACTGGGGAAGCTTTTTCCTCTAGAACACAAGAAGGTTAGGGCCAGGAACCTGTTTCCACCTAAAAGTGAAGACAGAAGTTCGGCTAATGGCAACAGTCCTCACTATTGAGGAACGGGAGATTTTGTTTAGACACCATTCAGCCCTCTGCAGCTAGAAGCCTGCACACCACCAGAATTGCTGTAGTTGCCCACGGTTCAAGGCTGAAGTGGCCAAGATGCCTCTCGACAGCCCCACCAGATACACCTTCTCATCCACACCAACGTGCAACGGTTATCGCACACAGTCTAAGCGCACACTCATACGACCTGGGGCCTTCTGTGCATCCTGACAGATTTCCACAATGACCCCTTCTTTTATTTATTTCTTTATTTACTCAACATATAATGTATGATTTGTTTCAGGGGTACAGGTCTGTGATTCATCAGGCTTACACAACTCACAGCACTCCCCATAGCTCATAACCTCCCCAGTGTCCAGCCCCCAGCCACCCCATCCCTCCCATGCCCTCCCCTTCAGCAGCCCTCAGTTTGTTTCCTGAGATGAAGAGTCTCTTAGGGTTTGTCTCCCGATCTGGTTTCATCTTGTTCCATTTTTCCCTCCCTTCCCCTATAATCCTCTGCCTTGTTTCTCAAATGCCTCATATCAGTGAGACCATATAATTGTCTTTGTCTGATTGACTTATTTCATTTAATGTAATACCCTCTAGTTCCATCCATGTCATTGCCAATGGCAAGATTTCATGGTTTTTGTTTGTTCATTTATTTGTTTTTACAGATTTTATTTAATTATTTAACAGAGAGAGAGAGAGAGATCGCAAGCAGGCAGAGAGAGAGGAGGAAGCAGGCTCCCAGCTGGGCAGAGAGCCCAATGCAGGATTCGATCCCAGGACCCTGAGACCCAGGACCTGAGCCAAAGGCAGAGGCTTTAACCTACTGAGCCACCCAGGTCCCCCAAGATTTCGTGGTTTTTTGATGGCTGCCTAATATCCTCTTGTATGTATGTATATACACCACATCTTCTTTACCCGTTCATCTGTTGATGGACATCTAGGCTCTTTCCATAGTTTGGCTATTGTGGACATAGTTGCTATAAACATTGGGGTCCATGTGTGCCCTTCAAGTCACTACATTTGTATTTTAGGGGTAAATACCCAGTAGTGCAATTGCTGGGTCACAATGACCCCTTCTCATAATAGTTAGCTTGGGTAGACTTTCATGAGTTATGCAGTGTCTCCATGTCTGTTCTCTCTGTCCAGCAGTTCTGAGATGTGGAACCTCTCCCAGAATCAGGTGGGAAGAGGAGACTCTGGTCTTCAGCCACGTGCCAAGTGCCAGACCCTGGGATCATCAAAAGACCCCCCAAATCCAGCTCTCCCTAGGGCTCTAGCTCCTACAACCATGTCCATCTGAACTCCAAATAGTAACTGAGTGGCTTGAACTTTCGTAAAGACTCCAAAGTGGGGAAAAGCTGAACAAAGGAACACTTACAAGAAGTTGCACCAATTCCTTAAGAACATTCATTCGGCTGAAACAAAAACAGGTCTTAAAAAACTCTCTAAAATAATAATGTTTGATCCAAAGAGAATGCAGCCACTCGTTCCCACTCACTTTCATGTGTAATCTCTTCCACTGCCCTCAGCTTTTTTCCACCTGCTGTGTGAATAATTTCTATTCGCAATGTGTGTTCATATGTATTCCTTCCACTCATCATGGACTTTCATCATGCTTACTATTTCTCCTCTAGTCCCAAACCCCAGATGGTACGACACAATTTTCAAAACACTTGCAGTAGAGAGGTCCGGTTTCCACAGCAAGAAGGCGAGCCCCCTGGGGAGAATGGGGGAAAAGCCACCAGTGAACTGCCGGAGGAGCTCCTCAGCTTTCCCAGCATTCCTGACAGAGCCGGTCCTCCACCTTCAGGTCGCATCTGCTCCGTAAGCTCTGGAACATTCTGCCTTGAAAGCATTCTCTGGACACACCTGCACTCACTGGTGTGGTGTTTCTCCTCTGCACTTGAAGACTGATGTTTTAAAATCCTAGCATCTTGTAATGACGAGAGATTAGAAGTCTGTAACCAGCCGTTCTTGTGAAACTATTTTCTTAGCTGACTTGAGCAGAATTCAGGAGAGCTGAAATTATGTAGGAGCTCTATCCAAGCGCAGCGTGAAAAAGGACGGGTATGATTCTTGGAGCCTAATCCCAGCTACAGGAACTGGAAAACAAACTTCCCCAGGCTGAGGACATTAGGATGATGTGGTCTTCTGTGACAGGGTGACAGGCCATTCTCGGGCACACATTGGGGAAATGAGTGGGAGATCGTTGCAAACCAGACCAGAAGGAGAACACATGGATCCATTCCAATTAAAGCCGTGAGCACGCACAGAAACCCAAGGCATTTTTTTTCCATCTCTGTCCTCCCCAAGGTTCTCTGACACTTTCCCTGCTTTGGGGTGTGGTGCAGGAGAGGACCTGCTTTGGGGTATGGTGCAGGAGAGGACCAATTACGGCCCCATGAATCTGACCACACCAAAGGTCTCAAAGGCTGATGAATCCAAGGGAACAACCTAAATGTCTGTGCTCCCAGACCCAATGTTATGCCCCTGTGCCTACACTGACCTACACCTAGATACAGTGCTAAGAGATTGGAATCGCCGCCTGCTATCGTTTGACTATCAGCCGATTATTTTTAAAGCTATGTATCTCTTGGTATCTCTTGATTTGTTTTAGAGTTTGTCTTGATGAATAATTCCTTAGGGAGGGAAAGCAGAGAAATAGAACAATATTTGCAGTGTTGAATTCTGTAAAATGCCTCATCGCGCTCAGGAGAGATCTGCAGGTCTAAATTGTGCAAATGAGTTTAATTCCTGTTTAAAGGGCTTCCATTTAAATCCTCCCCTTATCCCTAAAGCAAGCTAAAATTACCAAAGACATTTGGGGAATTTGAAATGTAAAAGCCTTCTTAAAGAGAATTTCTGTTTGCAATAATAGAATTACAGAGAAACAGAGAGAGAGAAGGAAAGTGCGAGAATCAAGACATGAATCCTATACATACAGTCGTACTGGTTTTTGTGTCTTCACCTCAGATGAGACGCCCTGGATTGCAAAACATCACCGCTGAAGAAATTCGTTTGGATCCAAGAGGACAAGCTAGACAGGCATCTAGAGAGCACCACCAGAATCTCACTTTTAATGATGTAACTGCAAATGAGAGTAGGTTCGTAATTAGGAAAGAAAACAGATGGCGAAGACTTACTTGAAAGTGTTCATTAAAATAACCCGCACTGCCAAGTCACCGCTCCTCGCTCCGAGGCTGCTGCTCGGCTGAAATGTGCCACATTAAGATGAGATGGAGGAAGCGATCTCTGCAGTAGGGAACAGAGCATCATCATTTCCCTGTCGTCAGCCAACTTACCGATGGGTGCTGTGCAGGGTGTAAAAATGGTTATCGACCCTCCAAAATGCTTCACATCCCTGGTCAAAGGCTCACGATCTCTTAGCACTGCTTCCTGGCTACCTGCCGACCTCCCACTCTCTCCTCTGTGGCCCCCCACCCCAGAGTGTGGGCTGGACTCAATGACGGGCTTCTGACCAGAACAGCAGGCTGCCCAAGCCCCGGCTTCCAAGGTGGGTCCCTCCAGAGAAGCCCAGGCACAAGGAGCCAAGGCCACCAACAGCCACGGGGGAGAGCATGGAAGGGGAGAGCACCCCCCCAGCCACACCTTGGCTGCAAACTTTGGAAGCCTTGAGCCAGACAGACCTCATGAAGTCCCCTGCAGACCCCCAGCCCACAGCAATGGTGGGGTAATAAAAGCCATGTGAGGTGCTGTGCCACTTCTCAGGCAGCGAGGGAGAACGGACTCTATCCAGAGGTGCAGGGTCTCCAACTCCCAAGGCTTCCTTACTTCCAGGTACTCAGTGGACAAGTGACCCATTTACTGGTTTTTCCTTTCTTTTCATCTTATGTAATTACTGTGGAGCAGTAGGTTCCTGGAATTTCTACATAGGATGAAAGACCTTGTCAAAATATTCAATTGTAATACATTTGGTTGAACTTTTACACATAATTAAAATGTCAAAGTGATCTTCCAGAAGCGTAAAACAGACGGGTTATCTTTAGACTAGATTGCCAGGAATCGCGGGTTGCCATATCTCCATGGCGGCGGGTGGCTAGAAGTGCACGTAATGTTGAACGTCGCATCTGTGAAGACGGCCCGAGCGTGTGGGTGGGTGTCCGCGCACACACACAGATAAACACGGAGCTATTCCCAGGGAGAACGTACCGGATTGCTTGGCTGGACTTGCTTCATAGAATTTGTATGAGTCACAGGTGGGTTTCATAATCCCCTGTTCTAGAGACACGCAGTATCCGTTTTTAGAGTAAAAGAAAAACGAAACTCACACAGGTTCCTTCCTGTCTTGCTGGAGGCTGCTTCTGAGACCATTTTTGCTTTCTTGTCCCTGTTTCCCAGTCTCCAAATTATAGGGTCCTACAGGGCTCTTTCCCTAGAACTGTTCCCTGCCACGTGTATATTTCTTCCTCAGGTGACCCCGTCTATTTCGCTACCTAAATTCTGCACAGTGGAGGACTGAGCTGCCCAGCTTCTGTCGCGGGCTCCAGACCCAGACATCCTGACATCACCATCTAGATACCCAAATGGAAGATTCCATTTCAAATATCCAGAACAGGGGCACCTGGCTGGCTCAGTCAGGTAAGCGTCTGACTCTTGATTCCAGCTCACGTCATATGTCCGGGCTGAGGAATCCAGCCCCGTGTCAGGCTGGGAGCTCTAGTCGGCCTGGCTGTCTTCCTCTGCTCCTTCCCCTGCTGGTGCTCTCTCTCTCTACTTCTAGCTATCTCTAAAATAAATAAATAAACAAATAAAATATTAAAAAAAAATAAAATAAGATAAGATGTCCAGAACAAAACTCTTGACGTTCCCTGCCAGAGTCCCCCGTCTCCCACCTTAGCAAATGACAGGCTCATTCCTCAAGTTGTTCTGGCAAATGACCGTGGGATATCATGAACCACTGAGGTCCTCCCTCCAGCCATCAGCACACTTGCTGGCTCTTCCTTGAACGCATACACCAAGTTCGTTCCTATTTACCACCTCCACTGCTACCAAGCAAGGCAGCCCACTAACATCTTCCATCTGTCCCACGGCACCAGCCTCCAGCCAGCCTTGTCTGTTTGACACATTGTAGCCAGAGCAATACTCTAAAACTATAAATTAGGTGGTGTTCTTTCTTTGCTTAAAACCGTCCAATATTTTCCAGGTTTACACACTTCACAGCACTCACGATAGCACTTACCCTCCCCAATGTCCATAGCCCATCTCATCTAGAATAAAAAGCAAACACACTCGGATAGCTTTTTCAGCCTCACCTTGACCAGTAAAGGCTGATTCAAACAACAGGTTAATTGAAGAGATGCAGTGAGGACACGAGCACGTAGGCAGGATTGAGGGGAATAACCAGGTGCAGTGAGCCGTCCTTCTGTTAATCAGAAAAGGGTAAAAGGGAGAAGAGGCAGGCGATTCTTCGTCCCGGGGTAAACTGATTCATCCTCTTTTTAACTATAAGCCAGGAAGCAGGGACAAGTTTCTGATTAGAACCTAGTGCAGAGGGGCATTTCTTCAGGATCAATCTTTTCAGTGTCCCTTTATAATAAAGCACAAAATGCTTTCCATTAGGAAGTTCAATAATTTACCAGTTCTAACCTTAATGATAAACTTTGCTAGTACCCTGATCTAATCGCAGTGTGGGTCCCTGGTCTCTTATGCACCTACCTCCAAATCTTTATTCAGCTTGGCATCTACAACTTCTTAAATTTGGGTTTTTACATGATCCTTATATGCTCTGTGAGGTGGGGGGGCGTACAGGGCAGATGGAGCAGTTGCTCTTAGAAGGGCTGAGTATTAGAACATTGTATCTAAAATCTTCAGTTAACTGTTGATCTGCCAGGATAGCTGATAGATTTTTGCTTCACAGACCTCATGTTACAGCAATGGTACCTGGCTTCAATTTCTCGTAGAAGGGAAATACTAAATGACAGCCAGAACATAAACCAGAGAACTGCTGAGTTTGGACACTGAATCTGAAACACGGGCAACACTCAGCATTTTCCAGCTGGGTTATTAAGCTCAGATAACACAGGTTGTAGTCAGTGAAGGAAGAGGTGGATCACAGTCGAGTGCCAGATGGCTGGAGGCAACTGCGTCCGGAGAGAAATGCAAACACATAGCTAGAAGGGAAGATCGGAGCCGGAGTGCTGCTGGTTCTCCCCGGCTTCCCAGTCTGCTCTCCAGTTGGCTCTCCTGCACCTGCTCTGTCCTGCTTTCGCCCCGGGGGGCTCACCTGCGCAGACAACCATTTCTCGGGCTCCCAAACTAGGACCCCGGTTGGATTCAGCCAAGGGGAAGGGGAGCCATGGCGAGAAGAGAGAGAGCCGGTTAGTCCCTGCTCCTCCAACATTCAGAGCTGCATCTCAGGCACACAGCTGTCCTCTGTGAACACAACTTCTGCCAGGTGGCCCTTCCTCCAGGGCTTCCAATCTTTCTGGATGTACCATTGCTCATTTGCTCCCTTAACCCTCCCCCTGCTTTCTAGAGTCCCTTCATTACCAATTCTTCATTCAAACCACCGTTGTACATTCTGTGTCCTCACTAGTATGCCCTGTTAGTTCACAAATGTACTTACTTTGTGTGGAATTAAGTATTCTGAAGAAGGAAACTTCCCAAGAAACACAGTAATGAATGTAAACCTATGCTGTATTAAGAAGCATGAGATTTGAATTCTGTTCTCTGGATGCCTCATTTTCCCTATCCCTGCAGTATCTGAGTGCTAGGAGTGAAAAATAATCTGAACCACCTTTGTCAAAAATATATTTTTTCATTTCTTTTCAAAAGGAGGTTTTTTTATTTCCTGCCTCCCTTGGATTGAAGTATAGGATTTGGAGGTACTTTTTGCCTGCATATTATCTGGGGATAAAGAGTTATATAAATGTATTTTAAGTAATATTTTTTCCCTGTACTCGTGCCTTGGCAACTACTGATAATTTTAGTATTCCATCAATGCCCGGCTTGCTGGGGTCTGATTACAACAGAATAATCTGTGTACATGGAGGGGCTTTTTGTGAATGTGTGTGTGTACATGACAGAGAGGGAGACAGCCGGGGAGACACATGTCCTAGGAGACACTCCTACAACTGCTGACCCTGTGGTTTCTCATGGACAGTTCCTGTCACTTCAAAATCACCAGACCTAAAGGGAGGCATTGTGTTCGCAGTGGAGACAGTCAGCATTTCTGGAGGTCTGATGACTAAGAACTGAAGCAATAAGTGAAGGGAGAGGGACCCGGCATGGAGCTAGCGAGGGACAAAGAGCCGCATTCAAGACAAAACCCAGTGAGAAGCTAGAAGGGTAGGGAAGGAACGTCGGCGTATGTGGCTGCACAGACCTGCTCTCCCGGGAGGCAGTGGGGAGATGAGAACCCAGGGAGGGACTAGGAGAGAGACGTCTGTCGATAGCATCACGGACTTGAGAATATGCACGAGGGTGCAGTCCAAGCTCTTACCGCACACGTGGGTGCAGACATATTTGAGATCCGGGGTCATCCATTGAAAGCACCTTAAGAAAGACTCCTATGTTCATCCTGAACCCAGAGGGAGGTCAGACTTTTAACTCAGATTGCAAGAGAGAGAGAGAGGGAAGAGTGGTTGGGGGGAGGTGGGACTGGGAGAGGGGGAGGGGGCTATGGACATTGGGGAGGGGAGGCGAACCATAAGAGACTATGGACTCTCCTAAATCCTTTTAATTGTTAAACTCTCTCTTCATCTCTTGCGTGTTTGTTTCCTCTTAATTTATTAGTTAAAGAAATCAGGACGTTTGTCCTAGAGAGTTTCCCAGACTCTGGATTGTGTTGATTGAAACCTATGTTATCATTTGGCATGGTCTTCTGTGTTTCCTGCCACTTGGTAAATGGAGCTAGAGGTTTGATCGAAATTCAGGTTTGATTCTTTTCATTGTAAGATGACTTCAAAGGTGGCTCTCCGTCCTTCCATCGGAAGGCGCGCAGTGTCTGAGAGTCTTTCATTTCGCTAGGCGAGCAGCCCCTGACGATCAGTAATTTGATCTATTCATTTTTTAGGGGTGACAAACGGTGTTATTATAATTCCATCAGTCTGTCTTCGTGTATTAGCAGGAGTGTTTCTATACAGAGAATGTTCCCTTCCACTGTTTGGAAGTCCCATGATCTGCTTTGCATGGAAAGTCAGAATGGATGTTTCATTTTCCCTGTGTTTGCCAGTTTTCAAAAGAATGAGTTAGTTCCCTATCATCCCCCAACTGTGATCAGTTACCATTTTTTGCTTTTTAGACTCTTTAGGAACTCAAGGAGGTAAGCATCTTTTGTATGTTCCAATCTATTCAATTATTAACCGACTGACATTTCAAATATCCCACCTTTGGCTCACCTGAGAGTCTCGAAGTTCAAATCCACCACTGAGTTCTCTGACCGTGGTGCTGGTCGTCTTCTGCAGCTCCTTACACGATGGTGTGACATGATGATTCAGTATCATTTCTCGTGTCCCACGCCAAGGACCTGGAACTGCGATTTCTCCATGGAGCCTTGGCTTGTTTTGTGGGAAATGGTATTTTAAGACCACGACACACTCGTGTTTTTAAATAGCAGACATATAGTTATTTCTTGATTCTTTTCCATTTGAGCTATGATTTATTGAAATACTACCAACGATGAAGTTTTAACTCCCCTTTACATACTCCTATCCCGCTCCCAACAAAGCACCTAGTATTTGAAATAATAAACTTACTTTTAAAGGATTGATTATTTGTGAAATTATATATTTATTGTCTCTCTTCCTTCTCTCAAAGCTTTGGAGATACCCAAGAAATAAAAACTGTTAAGTCTAAAAAAAAAAAAATCACTAAGACGAGGTCAAGATTCTGCATGTGGCCGTCCAATTTTCCCAACACCATTTGTTGAAGAGACTGTCTTTTTTTCTGTCGGGCATTCTTTCCTGCTTTGTTGAAGATTAGTTAACCACAGAGCTGAGGGTCCATTTCTGGGTTTTCTCTTCTGTTCTGTTGATCTATGTGTGTGTTTTTGTACCAGTACCATGCTGTCTTGATGGTTACACCTTTGTCATAGAGATTGAAGTCCAGAATTGTGATGCCTTCAGCTTTGGTTTTCTTTTTTTTTTTTTTAATTAATTAATTTATTTTTTCAGCGTAAAAGTATTTATTGTTTTTGCACCACACCCAGTGCTCCATGCAGTACGTGCCTGACTTATTACCCACCACCTGGTTCCCCAACCTCCCACCCCCACCCCTTCAAAACCCTCAGGTTCTTTTTCAGAGTCCATAGTCTCTCATGGTTCACCTCTCCTTCCAATTTCCCTCAACTTCCTTCTCCTCTCCATCTCCCAATATCCTCCATGTTCTTTGTTATGCTCCACAAATAAGTGAAACCATATGATACTTGACTCTCTCTGCTTAACTTATTTCACTCAGCATAATCTCTTCCAGTCCCGTCCATGTTGCTACAAAAGTTGGGTATTCATCCTTTCTGATGGAAGCATAATACTCCATCGTGTATATGGACCACATCTTCCTTATCCATTCGTCTGTTGAAGGGCATCTTGGTTCTTTTCACAGTTTGGCGACTGTGGCCATTGCTGCTATAAACATTGGGGTACAGATGGCTCTTCTTTTCACTACATCTGTATCTTTGGGGTAAATACCAAGTAGTGCAATTGCAGGGTCATAGGGAAGCTCTATTTTTAATTTCTTGAGGAATCTCCACACTGTTCTCCAAAGTGGCTGCACCAACTTGCATTCCCACCAACAGTGTAAGAGGGTTCCCCTTTCCCCACATCCTCTCCAACACACGTTGTTTCCTGTCTTGCTAATTTTGGCCATTCTAACTGGTGTAAGGTGGTATCTCAATGTGGTTTTAATTTGAATCTCCCTGATGGCTAGTGATGATAAACATTTTTTCATATGTTTGATAGTCATTTGTATGTCTTCATTGGAAAAGTGTCTGTTCATATCTTCTGCCCATTTTTTGATATGATTATCTGTTTTGTGTGTGTTGAGTTTGAGGAGAAACTCGAAATGGATAAAAGACCTCAATGTGAGACAGGAATCCATCAGAATCCTAGAGGAGAACATAGGCAGTAACCTCTTCGATATCAGCCACAGCAACTTCTTTCAAGATATATCTCCAAAGGCCAAGGAAACAAAAGCAAAAATGAACTTTTAGGACTTCATCAAGATCAAAAGCTTCTGTACAATAAAGGAAACAGTCAACAAAACAAAAAGGCAACCCATGGAATGGAGAAGATATTAGCAAATGACAGTACAGACAAAAGGTTGATATCCAGGATCTATAAAGAACTCCTCAAACTCAACAGCTTTGGTTTCCTTTTTCAACATTCCTTTGGCTATTCTGGGTCTTTTCTGGTTCCATACAAATTTTAGGATTATTTGTTCCAGTTCTGTGAAGAAAGTTGATGATATTTTGATAGGAATTGCACTGAATGTGTAGACTGCTCTATGTAAAATAGAGATTTTAACAGTATTTATTCTTCTAATCCTTGAGCATGGAACGTTTTTCCATTTCTTTGTGTCTTCCTCAATTTCTTTCATGAGTATTCTACAGTTTCCTGACTACATATCCTTTGCCTCTTTGGTTAGATTTATCCGTAGGTATCTTAGGACTTGGGGTGCAATTGTAAATGGGATCAACTCCTTAATTTGTCTTTCTTCTGTCTCATTATTGATGTATAGAAATGCAACTGAATTCTGTGCACTGATTTTTATAACCTGAGACGAGGTCAAAACTCACTGAGATTTTTTTTTCTGATTATATCTTGTTTCTTAAGTCACTGCTTGTTTCCTCTTGATTTAATAATTGCCTTGCATTTTTTTTTCTATTTTTTGATTTTCTGAGATTCTGTAATTGATCCGTAAGCTTTCCTCCATGTGTAGACTGTCTTCTCATCACACTCAAACACGTCAAGTCATCTGTCAATTTCCCTTTTCATTTTCTTTTTTCTTTCTTAGACAACTCTTCTCTGGAAACTTCAATTCAGGCTGCTTTCTACCGCCTGTGTAGTATGGTCATCCTACGATTTCCCTTCACAAGGTCTTTGCTTTTCTTTTTTTTTGTTCTTTTCTTTTTTTTTTTTTTTTGGAATATTCTGCTTCCTCTATTCAATATTTTATACTTAAAAAAGAATTAGTTCCTAGTTTTGATGGAGCATCTTCTCAATGGTATTCCAAGAAAAATCCTTCAAGGTAATTTCTTTCCAAGGGCGAATACGTCATCATTGAGCTGAACATAACATTTTAAATTGGAAACAGTTTGAAGAAATCTGAAGGCATTTTTCCATTATGTTGTGACACCCGTGCTGCAGTTGATGACATTCTGATTATGCATCCTTTGTTTGCATTTTCCCTCTTTGCATACTTTGATGTCTTTATCGTCAATGCCTTGAAACTCCCTAAGGGTGTGCCTTCCTTTTCGTATCAGGAACTCCAAGGGACCTTTCCATACTGACTTCCTGGAAACTGTCTTTCTCTGGTCATTCCTTCCTTTGTGGTTCCCTTCTGCCCTTCTGTGAGTCTTGCCAGCAGGATGTCATATATTCTGAAACAGTCTTGTCATGTTCTGTCCCTTTCTCTTTAGTTACTCATTTCTTTGCCTTTGTATTCTATTTTTTGGGGGGCAATTTATTCAACTTTTTTTTTGTTTGTTTTCAAGGAGCCAATTAAATTTCCTTTCTACTAACATCTAAACATGTTACTACTACTACTACTACTACTACTACTACCGTCTAAAAATGTTTCTAATGTTAACATTTTTAATATCTGAGAGATTGATTTTTATCTCCAAATATCCCCTTTTTATGGGATACTATGCTTGATTCATGTTTGAAACCTCTTACCCCCTAAACCCACTAAGTAAAATGGGTTTTATTATAAGGTTCTTTTCTCTTCCTTTTTCATTGTCTGTTTCCTCCAAGTTCGTTTTATCCTGCTTGTTTATTCTGAACTCTGTTTCACGATAGGCCCTTCCACACCTGTGCTGCTCAGTGGCCGTCTGTCCATCCTTCAGAATGGAACATTATGCATGGGCCTGGAACTCTGTGCCAGGGCACTGCTTGTAAAGTGGCAGGCTCCATGGCAGGGCAACTGAGCTGGCAAGCCCTTGACCCTAGTGGCAATAGCCAACTGCCCTGGAAAGAAGTCTTCCCATCTCCTGTCTGGGCACAGATGGAGGGCCACCAGCATGCTAACTCAGGATCTGCCATTCACCTGATTCTGTGTTTTCAGTAGAGCTCCCTGCTGAGTTATGCCTGGCACCCTTCAGTTCAGATGGGTACTCTCCAGTCTTCTGCTGAGGTAGAGGAGGGACGGACCCGAAGGTCTAGTTGGCTCTAAGGCAAATGCTCCACCATCTCTGTCTCTGTCTTCAGAAGTTCCAAGGACTGCCGCCAGTTCCTCAGGTCTTCTGGATTTCTCTGGCATAAACCAGCTTGCTTATTAGAGTCCTGTATCCCCTATACGGGATTTCTGATTTCTTGCTTGCTATTCTTTAGGGCAAGGACCTGAGCTCCTTTCTCTACACTCATGCTGAATGATATTGTCTCTTTTTATGGTCTCAAGTACATCTGAATGTCTATAATTTTTGTTAATCTGGGTCTACTGAGAAGCAGATGTCAAATGGTTTTAGATATGCAGGAGAACACAAGGTAATTTAACCCACATCCTAACGAGCACTTGTCATGTTCCGTGATGTTCCATGATGACACGTGTGATTACAAAAGTCCGCTCTCCTCGCCGGCCTGTAAATGCCTTGAGAGGGACAGGGCGGGCTGCCCGTCCCTGACCCAGAGCTCAGGAATGCACGGAGCAGGCTCTCAATTTATGTCCAAGGACTGAATGAACACAACGTGAGTGCCTGGAAGCTGAAATTATGAGTCAGATCCTAGGAAAACTGGGCATGTGGTTTTTTCGGGTTGTAAATTCAGGGAAGGGTCTTCTAAAACGGCAGGAGAAGACAAGGGGCCACAGAAGGAAAGGTATCACCCTTGGTTTGCTGCATGGGGTGGCCTTTACTCTCTCTTCTGTGGTTGCCAACATCAAAAGTGATTCTTGTCCTTAGGGAAGGGGAGATTGGTCAGAATAAGGAGGAATGAAACACTGCATTAGGGAAACACACTCCTTTAGCCACAGGACTGTGGATGGGGTCCGATGCTGTCTCACTTTGCTGGGTAGCTGCTCCAGAGTGCCCTGCCTTCACGGAGCCTTTCCAGAAGCAGAAACACCGTCCCAAGGTGGGAGGGTGTGTGGGGTTGGGGAGGGTACGATGGGCAGTTGGCCGATGTCAGCCTCAAGCACAAACAGGCAGTTTCTGTAACAGTTTTACAAGAATCGTTACATAGCTTCTGCTGAGCTAAATGGGGAGAACATCCAGACTGACCACTGACTTGTCTCTCTCTTATGGATCAGATGGGAGTGAGCCTCCAAAATGCACATGTTAAAACCTTCACTCCCAACATGATAGTGTTTGAAGGTAAGGCCTTTGGGAAGTACCGAGGTTTAGATGAGGTCATGAAGGCAGGGCCCCCACAACAGGCTCCCACCCCTGCTTCCCCATGAAGGCACAGCAAAGGAAAAGCATCAGTGAACCACAAAGTGGGCTCTCACCAGACCCCAAATCTGCTGGTTCCTTGACCCTGGGATCCCCAGCTTCCAGAACTCTGGGAAATAAATCTCTGTCTTTCGTAAGTCCCCGGGCTGTAGTATTGCTTTTTGTCTGTTTGTGATAGCAGCCTGGATGGAGTGAGCCAAGGGAAACCGGCCCAAAGAGAGAATCCAAGGAGAGTTTTAGGACAGTCGAGCTGAGCACAGCTGGTGGGTCCCGAGGAAAGGTGGGGTTCTGTAGAGGGTGGCAAGGGAGATGCCCCTGTGGTAAGAAAGTGGCAGAACAGAGCGACACAGTGCGGTGACCTGTGTGCACCTCGATGAGACCACGACGCACAGCTGCTGGCAGGTGGCAGACGCTCCAGGGAGTGGGGGCTGCAGCCAGAGCCCCGGTCGTCTGGGGCTCCGCTTCACAAGAGGGACTGGGTCAAACCAGGGCGTTTCTGGAAGAGTGACCAGGTGCTGAGGCTCCCCGTATAGGTGCTTAATTTTAAAATTTATCAGAGGCTGATTGATCCTTGACAGGAGCCTGCGCATGTGCAGAAAGGTCACCAAACGCAGGAAGTTTGTCTATGACAGAATGGCATATCTGAAGTGAGACTCCTCATTCAAGTCCAAATCTAAGAGCTGCATAGATATTTTCATACGGTGATATGTAATGGCCAACAATGGAAATCAGTTGTTCTAGAACACGGCAGCTGAGCGTGGGAATTTTCAACATCTTTGGCCTCTAAGGACACAGGGCTGTACACTCACTGATAAAAGACACAGGGAAGGGTCTACTTCCCCTTCCAAAATTTCCCTGGCAGATGGCAGAATCTATAGGATGTTCCTTCTTGGATTGTAACTGAGCAGCTCGTTCCTTGGCAGCCTTGGTGGCCCCTTGCTCTCCGAGGCGGCGTATAATCTCTGGAAAAGCCTCAGCTGATAATGGGCTACTTTGAGCTTGGAGGGGTAGTTCCTCTCTGTGCCAATGTGTGAGATGCTGGTGGACGGTCTGAGCCTTCCACTTTGATCCAGTCCCTTCCACACAATCCTCCCAAGTTCACGGGGACACCAAAGACACAGCCTAGACAAGTATGAAGACTGACAGTACGTGACGTCACGGGAGCCGGTACGATCTGCCAGCCCATGGGCTCACGAGGAACTGTGCTCTCTGGAGAGACCCTCTCTGTTCCCTAACTGGGAGACAAAGGGGTGGATCACAATTTCTCCTCTGAGCACAGGGTTTAAAGGCCAATTAAAGTAACTTTTATGCCTAAAACCACACTGTTTTCTCAATGGGGTGGCCGTTTTACAAAATTTTAAAAATACACATTTTAAGCTAGAATTTAAAAAAATGAAGAGTGCTATAGTTCTGTCAGATACTTAATGTTCTGTGAAAGAGGGCTCTTCTCTGTCTGATGTACTATTCTCGTGAAAAAATTAGGAATCTCCTGTGCTTGGCCTCTTCCTTCTCTCCAATCTCAACTGAAAATACGGCTCTCTTGACAGAACCTATGTTCTCGTGGCTTGTCCTGATGTAGAAGAGCGTGACTGAAGAAATTATACTTCAAGCTTCATCATTCAATATGTTACTGTCAAAAAAACAAATCTCTAATGTGGACTTTTTCGAAAACATGTCTCCTGGATGGGGGAGGTATTGGGGAGAGGAGTTTGATTTGGGACCCTTCTACTTACCTCATCTAGTTGCATCTCACTGGGAGTGTCACTGAAGAGAGAAGAAATCTCTCCACTCCCCACTGACCATTTGGCCTTGGGTAAACCAGAGATATTAAAATTCTCTTCAATGGCAGTGTAAGCCTGAGTTTTTAAGAAGCTTGGCCTTGAACCATAGGAGACTATGGACTCTGAAAAACAACCAGAGGGTTTTGAAGGGGTGGGGGGTGGGAGGCTGGGAAACCAGGTGGTGGGTAACAGGGAGGGCACGTACTGCATGGAGCACTGGGTGTGGTACAAAAACAATGAATTCTGTTACGCTGAAAAAATAAATTAATTAATTAAAAAAAAAAGAAGCTTGGCCTTTTCCACCATGCCAGTGGTCAGGGGTGTAACTGCAGAGTCAGAAGACAGGGACCTGCCTTCTGTTTACGTCCTGCCCGACCTATCGCATGTCCCGGCTCATGCTTTTGCTCCCGAGCTATAAAACGGCAGTGTTCTCGGGAGACACTGACCCCAGGAGCTCCGGGCACCGTCTGTGCAGCCTCAACAGCCAACCCCAGGCTGGCCACCGGGCCTCCACGTCCAAAGTGTCCTATGAACACCAACAACACACTGCATAACCCTGTCTGCACTCGCTCCTGCTCTGCTGGTACTTCTGGGGTGAAAATCACTGCTAAGATCACCTTTTAAATCACTGCTAAGGTCGCCTTTTAAAGGTGTGATGTCAGCTGTGCTGGGGACAGGGCACGATCCCATTTGAGAGTCTCCCACGGACTCAGTTAAATGAGAAGCACGTTGGGGAGGTGGTTGAGGAGGACCGTTGTAATTACAGAGTTTTAGGAAGTGCAGATTCAAGTGCCATCCTTTCAAACCGAGCAGGCCACGAGAGGTAGACACGTAGGGGGCGGACGCGTGGAGGGAGAGAGAGAAGGGAGTGCTCTGTGAGGACAGCACGGCTGCCCTGTCACAGTTCACCAGCTCTAGAGCCTGTGATTCTGCAGTACTTGGTGCAGCCTCCTGCATGGGAAATGCAAAATGTTCCAACCAGACGGGTTTCCTTACAGGGTCCTCTGAAATGTGTGCCTGGCTTCATGGCGCTCTGGATCTCGCTCCGCTCTTCGGGATGAAAATGCTCCCCTCTGTTCTGCTAAATGCACCCGCAGGACCTGTCCTGTTCCGGGTGGGTTTCTGAGGAAAGAGGTGTTGTATGGAATCATACAGTCACGCGTGCTCTGCGGGTATGATTCTCGTGACAACGTTCCGAGCCTTTGCTTTAGGGCTAAGATACAATCACTGGGAGACACGCTTCTTGCATGGACTGGTTGGATACTATATGCAGCACTAGGCAAGGTTTTTTTTTCCCCCTTTGTACTGGTATTGATCATTTTTAATCAGGTATTAGCAGAGATGGCAAATCCAGGGTGAACACTAAGAGTAGTATAGAAAACCCAGTTTTCCACTCGGCAATGGCAGTGATGGGAGGGTTCAGAAATAGAGCTGTAGAGGGTGCAAACAGGACTAAAGATGAACTTGGCTTTCCAACTTAATTCCTGCCCTTGTTCATTCCTTGAGGTCCCCTCGGGCTGCCTACGGGAGCCAAGGCCACACGGCACACTTTCCACCCGAGGACTTCCCTTTAGATAAAGGGAACCCTCACTTATGGGAAGTAGAGGCAAGTGTGTGCCCTGCGCTGAATGTCCTTGCCCCCCACCCAGATTCATGTGTTGAAGCCAAACGCCCCATGGGACAGAGGTGGGGACTTTGGAGGTGATTGGGTCACGAGGGTGCAGCTCTCAGGAGTGGGACCAGCACCCTGAGAAGGGACACCCCAGACAGCTCTCTCCCTGCTTCTTCTGAAGACAGAGCAAGGGGACAGCCGTGAGCCAGGGAGGGAGTCCTCACAGGCAGGGGATCGCCAGCACCTTGATCTTGGACCTCCAGCCTCTGGAGCTCTGGGGAGTAAACATCAGTTGCGGAAAAGCCACCCGTGTATAGGGTTTTGTCCGACGGGGGCGTTTGAAAGGGTCCCACTGCATGAAGGCCTGCATGCTGTTTAGCACAGCAGCTGAGAGAGAGACACCCACGTAAATCAAATGTCTATTTTCTTCACAGGAAAATGAGGAGAAAGTGCCAGTTTTAGCAGGCCTGATGCTCCCAAAACTCTCCTCCGTAATGCTGTGTTCGCATGTTCCTGTGCTACACATCGTTTATAAAAATAAAATCCTGCTCTGCCGAGCACATGGCTCACGAGCCCCGTCCTCCATCATCATGAAGGCAAAGGGAGATTCTGCAAACAGGGCTGAAGCCTCGGCACACAGCCATAAGCGGCCTTACGCAGGTGGCTGGGATGCCTTTCTAAGCTCTATTTACAATAACGATGTTGCCACCTGGGGAAACGTCTAGCGGCCAAGCCCCCATAAACATCTCAACATTCAGTGTCATGCTTCATTTTATTTTCCTCTGCAAGAAGTCCCAGGCCTTCTGCCGTCAGGAAGAGTCGGCAGAGACCAGCACATTCGGAGAGGGTGGAAAGAGCGTCCCCCCTCTAGTCCCAGGCCCTTGGAGAGACCTGGCCTTCCCCAACCCCATGTGGGAGCCAAACATGGGGCTGCAGTATTTTGCTGCTTTTTTAAAAGTGAAGGAGTTCTTCTTCCCTGATGACTGGACTCTGAGGCATCACAGAAATGTGCTTCTTTGTTGCTCTGCTCTGCCTCGGCCGGGGTGGGGGTGAGCAAGGCTTCTGCCATGACTATGTTTCCTTCATCTCCATCTCTCTGCCGGAGCCCAGGAGAAGACGGTCCATGGGAAGGGTCACGGCCGCTGGCTCCTCGGCGTTCTAGAACAGAGGCATGCCCACCGGTGTGCGGGGAACCTGTGCAGAGCCAGAGATGGACGGCCACAGCAAGTCAAGCACATGAATGAGGTTACACACACACACAGACCTGTGTTCAGAGATTGTCCCTGCATTTGGTCTTTTAAGCATTTAAATATACTGAGCAAACATGAATGTAAAATTTAGTTTCTTTTCCTTTCATATAGGGCCTCGGGCTGTTCAACAAGTCTGCAAATCCAGAGAAGCCTGCAGGAAATATGCTGCATTCCCAGATACATGGATTACGTCTGGATTTAAACCCCAGCCCCAGGGCCATCTGCTCCCAGACGTGCAGATGTGGGCCTCGTCTCTCCGAAGCACTAGGACCTGGCAGAAATGACTGGAACAAACCAAAGGGTCCTGCAGGCCTCAGGCTAGCCAGATTCTAGAGGGGATGACTTCACCGATGTTGTAGGTGCCATGGAAGCCAGATGGTGTTCCAGGACCCCCCTGGGATGTACCAGGCACCTGCAAAATGGCCCAGGGCTTCAGCAAAGCATGCTTCATTTTATTTTGCTCTGGAATAGAGACGACCTTACAAATCAAGGGTGTGGACCGAGGAGTTTTGTTTTTATCCTTCCCATGCTTTTGTCATTATTCTGATAGTGGCTGACCCTCCGCCATTAAGTATGCAAAAACTGGTTTCTTGAGCTTTCTAATTCTTAAACAAACAACTCTTAACATATTACTACTAGGGTAACATATTACTACTCTGCAAAGGTGTAACCTCATAAACCTTGGCTCGTTAGTCATTTCTGAGAGTCGTGCGATGGGATGTAAGGCCTCGAATAGATGGGTCACCGTCGACGCTTGGTTTGGAGGAAAGAGAAGAGACTGATGTGCGGCAGGAAAGGAGACGAGGGTTGAAGGTGGCGGGATCCCCCGAGATTTCTTCTATTCTTTCATAACTGCTTGACTGAGCTCTAACTCACACCATACAGTTCACCTGCCAAAGCGTGCAGTTCACTAGAGTGGGGCGTCCCCTCCCACCCGGGGAAACAGCTCTCACAGAAGACAAGAGATGACAGATGTTGGTGGGGACCCAGAGATAAGGGACCCGCCTGCACTGTCGGTGGGAATAAAAACCAGTGCAGCCGCTGTGGGACACAGCGCGGAGGTTCCCCCAAACATTAAAAGTGGAACTACTATAGCCTCAGCAATCTGGCTTCTGGGTACCTATCTGAAGATAACACTAATTTGACAAGATGTTGGCACCCCCGTGGTCATAGCAACTTTATTCATGATAGCCAGCACATGGAAATGACCTACATGTTCATCAAGGGATGAATGGAAAAACAGAAAAAAATTTATATATTAGATATGTAATATAAATATAGAACTATAAACATATTTATAGTTCTTTCTTTATATTTTATTTGTATGTATATATTTATATTTATATAATTTATTTATTTATTTATTTACTTATTTATATTTATAAATACACACACACGTACATAATGGATATACAATGGAATATTGTAGAGTTCCAGTTATAAATACATAGGTATAAAAATATAAAATACAGAGTTCCAATTATAAAATAAATAAGTCAAGGGGATGTATTATACAGCATCGGCAAGTATAATTAATAATACTGCAATGCATATTTAAAAAACACTAAGAGAGTAGTGCTTATGAGTTCTCATCACCGGAACTAGAGTGTATTATGAGAAGTGAAAGAAGCCAGTCAGAGAAAGACAAACACCATTTCACTCACATGTGAGATTTAAGAAATACAACAAACAAATGAAAAGAGACGAACCGGAAAACAGACTCCTAACTCTAGCGAACAAAGGGATGGTCACCAGAGGGGAGGTGGTTGGGGGCTGGGTGAGATCACTGATGAGGAGGAAGGCGTGCACCTGTTGTGGTGAGCACTGGGTGATGTATACAATTGTTGAATCACTGTATTGAACACCTGAAACCAATGTAATACTGTATGTTAACTATACTGGAATTAAAAAAAAAGTTCTCATCACAAGAAAAAAACCGGTAACCATTTATGGCAACATATGTTAAAGAGACTTACCATGGTGATCATTTTGCAAATCATTAAGAAACTAATGTAATGTCAATTATACCTCTATAAACATTTAAAAATGAAGTGTACAATTTGAGAGTATTGAGTATATTCTGATTCATGTGACCAGCGCCATAATTTTAGAACATTTCTGTCCCCCCAAAAGAAACACTGTATGCATTGCCTGTGACTTCCCACTTACTCCCAACCTCCCCTAACCTCGCTGTGGATAACCACTAAGCTATTTTTATCACAATAGATTTCAGAAGTTATGCAGAAATGGACTCACAAAATATGAGGCCTTCCATAACTAGTTTCTTTGATTGAGTGTGTTTTGAAGGTTCGTTCCTGTTGCGGTCTGTATCCGCCCTTCAATTATTTTATTTCTGATACAGTAGAACGTATGCTTGTCTGGATGTAGCATATTTTATTTGTCAGTTTATAAGTTGATGGACATTCAGTGCATTTGCAATTTTTAGTTATTCTTAATACTACAGCTGAACATTGGTGCACAAGATTCTGGATGGACACACAATTTCATTTTTATTAGGTCTGTGCCTATCAGTGACATTTTGGGAAACTGCCAGGCTGTCTTCAAATGAGCCATACCACCGAACGTTCCCAACAACAGTGCGTGAGGGCTCCACTTTCTCCCCATCCTCGCTGGCATGTTATCATGTCTTTCTGATTCTGGCTATTCTGGTGGGTGTAGAGTGATATCTCCATGTGGTTTTATTTGCATTTCTTTGCTGTCAATGATGTTGAGCATCTTTTTTTTAAGTTGTTTTTTTTTTTTTTTAATTTGACAGGCAGAAATCACAAGTAGGCAGAGAGGCAGGCAGAGAGAGGGGAAGCAGGCTCCCTGCTGAGCAGAGAGACCAATATGGGACTCCATCCCAGGACCCTGGGATCATGACCTGAGCCAAAAGCAGAGGCTTTAACCCACTGAGCCACCCAGGCACTCCGTGCATCTTTTCATATGGTTATTGGTCATTTGTATGTCTTTTGGAGAAATTTCTAATTGTGTACCTTGTTCATTTTTGCAACAGGTTATTTCTCTTTTTGTTTTTGAGTCGTGTTTTTATGTGTTACAGATACAAGTCCCTTATTAGAATACAAATTGCAAAAATTTTCTCCCATTCTGCCTGTTCTTTAGTTTAGCTTTACGTTATTGATTGTACCTTTGGAGGCACAAAATTTTTAAATTTTGCTGAAGTTCAATTCATCTCTGTTTTCTTTGTTGCTTCTGCTTCTGCTGTGATATCTAACTAACCCAAGGTTATGTTCTTCTCAGGGTTTTGTAGCTCTAGTTCTTACATTAAGGACTACTCATTTTGAGTCAATTTTTCTGCATATGTGGTGTATATATGAGGGATCCAAATTCAGTCTTTGGTGTGTCCAGGTGTCAGAGCCATTTGCTGGAGACTGCTCTTTCCCCCATTACCTTGTCTTGGTGCCCTTGTGAAAAAGTTAATTGACCAAAAACATTAAGGTTTATTTCTGGACTCGATTCTACTTCGCTGATCTCTAAGTCGGTCATTACGTTAGTACAACAGTATCTTCATTATATTTGCTTTGTAGTAAGTTTTGAAATCAGGAGATGTTCTTCTTCAAGAGTGATTTGGATATTCTGGGTCCTTTGAATTTCCTTATGAATTTTAGGAGCAGCTTACCAGTTTCTGGGAAAAAAAAAAAGCCAGCTGAGATCTTCATGGGGTTGTGCTGGGTCTGTGGACCAGTTTGGGAAGCACTCCCGTCTTCATAACGTTGAACCACATGCACTCCCGTCTTCATAACGTTGAACCACATGCACTCCCATCTTCATGACGTTGAACCACATGCACTCCCGTCTTCATGACGTTGAACCACATGCACTCCCGTCTTCATGACATTGAACCACATGCACTCCCGTCTTCATGATGTTGAACCACATGCACTCCCGTCTTCATAATGTTGAACCACATCCATGAACATGGACTAGCTTTCCCTTATTTAGGTCTACTTTCATTTCTTTCAACAGTGTTTTATCATTGTCAAAATGTAAGTTTTTGACTATTTTTTCCTAACTATTTTTTTTCCTAATGCTAGTGTAAATTGAATTATTTTTCCTAATTTTTTTATGGCCAGCTTATATCAATCAGTTGATTCGTGTATATGGTGTATGTAACCTGCATGCTTACTGAATGTTTTTATTCCAATAATTTTTATGGATTCTTTTGGATGTTGTATGTACAAGACTATATCATCTTCAAATAAAGAGAGTCTTCTGTTTAGGGGAATGGATTTGGTGCTTCGAGGTTACATGTGATATTATATGAGGTTTTCATAGGTGCCTTTTATCAGGTGAAGGCTTCCCTTCAATGATTTGCTTTTGAATGCTTTTATTACGAAGAGTTGTTGAATTTTAGTAATTTGGTTTTCTGCCTCTATTGAGAGAATCATGTCGGTTTTGTCTTTATTCTATTAATTGACAACATTAAGTGACTTTCAGGGGTTAAAGCAAGCTCACATTTTTAGGTGAAATACCACTGATCAGCTTCTAGAATTGCTGGATAGAGTCTGCCAGTGTTTTGTTGAGGAATTTGGCATCTACTTTTATGAAAATAGAGATATGGGTCTCTATTTCTTCCATTGTAACGTCTTTGTCTGTATTTCATTGTAGTGTCTTTGTCAGGAAATGAGTCTGGAAGTGTTCCATGTTCTATTTTTTGGAAAAATTTGTAAAGAATTGGTGTTACTTCTTTTTTTAATGTTTAAGCAAAAAAAAAATGTTGGTCTCTTATCAGCTGAATATTTTAATGCAAAGCTGGATTTTAAACAATGCTCTTAAGTCAAAACACTGCCAAAGGCCACCAGTGGGTTTAATGAAAAGAGAAACTTTCCCCTGAATCAAATTACACCTTGATAATAAAAATGTAAACAGAGCCTTGATAAGCAAATTTGATAATGGCTGCTAGTCATCCAAATTGTAGAAGTAAAGGAATATTTTGTAGGGCTCAGGGTTTGTGGGGGTCCGTGGAAGCAAAGCCATAGCACAGGCAGTCTGATGAATAGAAATGCATTTGGAAGGTAGATATTAAGTGCCCTCCTTCCCAAGCAACCCAGAGAGGCCCAGGAGAGCAGTCAGGGGAGAGGGCCAAACCTGCACCCATTCCTCAGGACAAAATAGTGCCTACACCCCAGACCTTGTGGCCAGCCCCCTCCCACACCAGCCGCCTGCGGGGCGGGCTCCTCAGCCTTTCCCCTCGTCGCTGGAGCCCCACGGCTCCAAATGTCCATAATTATGGAAGATACTCTCGTTTTCTGCTCTGTGGTTGAAATAATGACAGTCTCTCTTTTTATTACTGTTCTAATGGCTTCATGTTCTGAATCACTGTGATATTATTAGTAATGGCAACGGGGTCTTATTTAGCATAGGCAGACTATCTCCCATACATCACTTTAAGAGCGGACGAGCAGGCTGACAGGTTCGTGAAGCTGCCCAGATATGCGGCTGAGCCGTTACAGGATGCGGCAGTGAACGGCTTTGCTCGGTCACTCATTCCGGATGATATTTACCTAAAACGTGAGCTGTATGTCTCAGAACAGGCAGCACACGTCCTAATTGCATGGCTTTTATCGCAACAGCACTCCCTAAATATGCAACATTTTACTTAGTACCCAGGGCTTCCAGAGATGTTTACAATCCTATCTCCAAGATGAATAAAGAGAATCACCTTGACATAGAAAGCACACGGAACACAAATTTCATTGGCAGGGGACAACGGCTCTAGCAGAGGGCATAAGCTCAGGAACCAGACTGCCTGCATTCGAATCCGGGCTCCACCAAATGCAAGCAAGTTGACATTGGGATGGTTATTTAACCTCTCTGTGGCCTAACCCCCTCCCCATTTAAGCAGCCATAATAATTATTAGAACTTTTATGTGTTTTCTAATATTATGACCATTATTACTATTATAATTACTATAGACTTATATTAGAAGGAGTCTTAAAATCAGTAATGAAACAAGGATACTGAGTCAAGAGCGTGTTTGGCAGGGAGTTACCAGCACCCTTCCTCTGGTAACGAGAAACTTCCTGTATTCTCCTTCCCGGGCCCGTGACTGCCCACCTACATCAGCATGCTCACAACTGCCTCAAGGGCCTCCTCCTTGACCCCAGCCTTCTGGTCATTGTCTTCTTCCTTCTCTTCCTCTCCTTGTCCTTGTCCTTGCCCTCCTCCTCCTTTTAAATCCGGAAGCTGATACCTGACATGAGGTGGGTCTCCGTTCTGCGGCTGAATTTGGAAGGTGTAAATTGGGAGGCTCTGGGAGATGACATCACCCGGCCACGTGAAGAGCTGTGTGAATGAGGACAAGGTGTCAGGGAGAAGCAGAGGGCTTCCTGCAGAGCTCAGAGCTCCTCCTGAGACACATCTCACCACTGTCCTCTGCTCTCTGAGAGTCCGCATACCCCTAATTTTAGCCAGAGAGGGAATTTTCGGTTTAAGTCAGATGTTTGTATCCTCTCCCCCTGAATCTCATTATTTAACTTTTTTGGGGAAGTTTTGGACAATTCCTTAGCACCTAAAACATAAAAAGTGACAGGTCTAGACATGAAGTAGATTTTCCTCTCCTAGTTCCTTCCAAAATAGGAAACCAATTATGTGTATCGTACCGGTTCAAGGAGGAGCATAGTAGCCAGCTTTGGTGTTGGACCCAACACAAAGGCCGTGAGGATGGCGGTTGACCTGCTACTGAGCCCTAAGGCCTAGTCTTAAAATTTAGTGGTAAGAAATTCTTGTCTCATAAATTTGAGTTCATTTATTTTGTGCTTGTGGCTTGATTAATAAGAGGGCCAGAAACTGAAGAGATGGCGAGAAGTAAATGAAGAAGCCTTCAGGGAACAAAATGGGCTTTATGGGGGGAGTCCCAGGTGTCAGCCTGGAGTGTGCCATCTGGGGCCTCTAGGGGATGATCTATTTCTCTGCCTTCTCCTGCCCCCGGAGCTGCAGGCCTTGCGTTGTCAGGTTCCTGGCCCTCCTCTATATTTGTCTTTGGGGCCAACTGCACACTTAACTCTCTTTCCCTCTGTTTCCATTATCTGACATTCCTCTCTTCTGCCCATAGTTAATGCTCCTTTCGACCCTGTTCTGTATCAGGGAATGAAAAATTCTTCCTCTACCCTTCAAGATCTTCCGGCTGGACAAAGAATTACATTTACACGAGATAGGTTCATAGGAGGAAAAAAAAACTTTTATTATGGGTCCACAGAGATCCAATAATGAAATTAAGACCTAAAGAAATGTACAAGGCAAAACAGACAGTAACTTGGTGAGGAATTAACAGGATAAAGAAAACAGGTGTTTGGGAGCTTTAATTAGTAAGGAATTCAAAGCAGAACTTGGGCAGAGGTAGCAGATTACAAAAAAAAAAAGTAACAAGGTTTGTTCTACAGCATTCTGGGCTTAGAATTTCCTATCTCTGGTAATAAAGGTATCTTTTTCTTTTTTCTCAGAAGGAGGTATCTTTCACATGGGAGTTTACTTCCTGCTTCCAGGGGGACAGAGGAGGGCCTGATTGTCCTTGTTGTTTCTTAAGTAGCTAACTTAAAATAATCAGTACGTTAAAGTAACACATTTTGGGGTGGCCTGACGTCATCCCCTACATACGGCTCTGACTGCCTTTAAGGTCCAGCAGAATAATGCAGAATAAACTCCCCATCTCAATATCCCTAAATGAAGCACAGCTACAAAGAAGCTTTTTCCATGTATTATATTATTCTATTTATGTTATATTATAAAACATCCAGGTATTAGGACCTGGATATTTTAGAGGTCACATTCCTCCCTGCCGCACTGGGGCTCAGATTCTGATCCCCATGTGTCCTGAATTCCAGGTGACATCCGTCCACCCCTGGACATGACCCAGGCACTGGAATGGGCTACAGTAGATCTTGGTCTATTTTTCTGCCTTATTTATGCTCCTGTGGCTGCAAAAAACAAATGTAAGATTTAAAAACTGAGGTTCAAAAAAGTATCATGATAAATATAATCATATCCTTAGACAGTTTACATATTTCTGTTAGGAAACTTTAGACCTAATAAAAATTTTATGGATTAACAGGATATAAAATAAATATACCTAGAATCAATTACATTCTTCCATACCATCAGTAACCTGGAATGAATCATTTATAAGGAATTTCTATTTACAATAGAAAGGAAAACATAAAATATTTAGAAACAAATTTAAGAAAGGATGCATGACCTTTATACAACAAGTGACCAAAGTTTGTCAGGGAATATATAAGCCTTGAATACAATGATCCACATCCCACTTTCTAGGTGGGAAAGATAAATATGATAATGTCAGTTTTTAGCAGATTAAAAGACAGATTCCACTTAGCTTGGGTACGATCTTTCATGGAACATTAGGGAAGGGTTTCCAAATTCATCCAGAATATAAAATTGAAGGGTATTTAGAGAGAAAGAAGACCGTGAAGGAGGGAAATGTAAGCTGAGTGGCTGAGAATGAGGCTGTATATCCACAGGGAGCAGGACTGGAACCAAGAGCATCATGTCGGGGCTGTGTCTTAGGGAAGCCTTGGAGAAGGTAGTTTCCTTATTTGTGAAATGGAGGTTTTTCAACATTCCCAAGTGATTTCTGAAAGGTAGTCTCAGAGTCTTCAAATAGAACTGATACAACGTGTTCTGGAAATCTGTTTCTGATGATGAAAGCCATATTTCCTGTGATTCTGAAGACGGTGTTCCAGTGTGAAGACTTTACATAAAATTGCTCTGGGACAACAGAGAAAGGGGAAAATTAATATTTTCAATGAATGTATTGGTGCATTTCACATAAAATTAAACATGTATGTAAGGTATATTAAATAAGTAAAAATCCATTTCAACCATGTCATGGAAAAATTCATGCATTTGATTTGGACAGAAGTAAATTTAAAATATTCTCCCTGGAAAAATGGAAGATAGGCAGGATTTTGGCTTTCTTATCATTCTAGCACTTTCTACAAGCTGTCTTGCTTCAGGGGGTGGTGCAGCCGGGTTGTGTGGGAAGCAGGCAGAGCCTGCACACTGACCCAGGCAAGAACCAGGACTGCGGACCACGAAAGCTAAGACGAGGACAGCAGAACGCACATTATTTGTCAGAATTTTAAGTGCTAAGCAGAGAGACAATAAGCAAATGTAGCAGCGAGAAGGAAAGGATGACTAAGAGCTGTCACAGGAATAAACGATCGGGTTTGCCAGAAAAGTCTCACCTGCAAATTTCACCAAAATAGAAAGCTAATTGCCCGGATGCCCTTGAAACCCTTCCCTCATCCCTGAGCTCCTGAAGAGCCATGCTGGCTCGCACAGGCGGCTGCACCTGTCCCCGCATTTGGCCCTGTCCTGACGTACCCTGGCAGGACCGTGAACAGGAGCCCCCTCACTCCAGGGCGAGTGGGCGCCTGGGGGGTGACACTGTCTGCAGAGTCGCTCCCCCTGGAGGGATCACCCGGAGTCAGGCCCCACCCCAAATTACACACATTCCTCTCCCCGTTTCCCTCTCCCCAGGGAACACTTTCCGAAGAAACCCAGCACAGGAATTATCTCTGGGAACCCGGTCTGAAGCATAACTAATTTTTAAAAATGAATGAAAACAGAAAAAAAAATCAATGGAAATCATGTGACACATTGAGACACTTTTGCAATGGATGTGCAGTACAAAGGAGAGCAAAAAAGGATTATTGCAAACACGTAAGAAAAAGAGAAGGAACACAATGGGAAAAACAAGAAAGATCATGAACTGACAATTCAAATAAGGAGAAGGGCAAACAATCAAGAACACCTTGCCATGTGATTCTCACTTGGGAAAACTAAATAAAACCAGATTGATTTGTTCCCATCAGATTGGAAAATCTAGAAAATTTAGTAATGAGGCTCCATGGACTTGAAGGGAAATGACTATTCTCAAACACTGAAGTCTTTATAGCCACCTCGAAGGGCAATTTGGAATTATTTCCTAAAATGTAAAATCCCTCTGACCTCTGGTCTAGGAGTCTTAACATCCTGATTTACTTACTCATTCTTTCTAAAACTATTTGCAAAGTGCCGTGCATGTCCCCAGAACCGTCCCGGGCACTGGGATGTTGCAGCATCATCAAACACCACCACGGGCCTGTGCCGGCTCCACCTGCTTCTTTGCCTGCTGCACCAAGAGGAAAGGTGCCCCATAAATGCAGGAGTTCCTCGGTCTTAGTGAGCAGAGCAGAGGACCCAGGGTCCCTAATGGGGTCTGGGCTTGGGCTAGGTGAGGAAGCAAGGGAGGGCCAGATGCCCTTGTGAAACAAAGGCAATTGGTCATTTGGATCTTACTTATCCTCATCTCTGAGCCGGGAGGACTACAGCAGAGCTGAGCTGGCATTGCTAAGAGCAGGAAGAAAGGTCAGACAGAATGACGGGAAACTCCAGTGTTTCCTGGAGCTGCAGGGTTGACTTAACTGTCTCCTTCCAGTGGCTTATGGCATAGCCGTGCTGAGCATTATTCATGGTCCAGGTAGAAATATCTCAGTCTGGCCGCCAACAATGTCATCTGTTATTTTCTCCATGCAAACCACTCAACGCTCTGCCCAGTGGGGCCTTGCCTTCTAACGGGAGAAGATAGGCAGTAACTGAGTAAACAAATTTATATGTGCTGCAAAGTCAGGGAGAGGTAGGTACTCTAAGAAAAATAAAGGGGGAGGAGAGGTTAGGGAGAGATGTCAAGACAGGTTCCTTTGAGACAAGGTTTTTATTCCTGAAAGATGAGGAATCTCCTAAATTCCCATCAATCGGCAAATGGCCAAAGAAACTATGATACCTATGATTGGTCACAAATAATACCAGATATTTTTATACATATATGTGTCCATGAATACACAGAAAAAAGACACAGAAGTGTATCAACCAAATAATCGTATAATATTGGGAGAGAGAAAAAGACAGGGCACTTTAAAGGGAACTATGGTATCAGCTATAACATTGTAATCATTATGCAAGCCAAGAAATGTTTCCACGGATTGCTTTTGTTACTCTTTGTAAAAGGCGTAGTTACATATGATCCCAAAGATATGTCTTTATGCTTTATATCAGAAAATATTTTCAAATTTTCAAAATACAAAATCAAATATCCAAAACCATATTTGGAAATATGTAAATAAAAATCTTAGCAGAAAATTCCACATAGTATAGAAACCCATGCAATTCATCCAAAATCATTAGACTCCAGTAAATAATCAAGCCAATTAAGATTTACTTATTGAATTTCTATAATAAGTCAAACTTCCTTGAGCATTCCATCTCCATAAGGAGTAGCTGCCAGGTACACGCTTCCCTCTCCTTGCAGGCAGAGGCAGCAGACAGCCTCCTGGTGCTTCCTTCATGACTCCTCTTTCTCCAGGAGTCACACAGTGACCACATGGAGGAGCAATGGAGGGGGACACCCTGTCCTGACCCAACACCAATCTCTTCCAAAGGTTAGCCTTTGCTCTGGGACACTCTACTTGCTGCCAACCCACTGAGGCTCCTCCTGTCTTGTCCTCCCTTGTCCCGCTTGCCTCCCACAAGTGCTGTGTCCTCTCTCACTGCGGTTGGAGGCTCTCATTGGAGGCTCTCTGCGCCTTCCTGCTCCTTTTCCCCTCTATCTCTCACAGGTATTCCCCTCCATACCCTTTGACTTCCAACTCCATTCTCATGTCTGCTTCCCGGAGGACCGAGACTGACACCAGGGTAAAAGTTATATCTCTTGGGCTCAATCCTATAGCCCGAGTGCCTCACACGTAAACGCCAGTACAGTGAGGAAAGCCACAGACATGAAATACACCCAAAACCAAGGAACCGTCAGAGTGCAGAAGCAAGCTGTATTGTAATATGTTATACTTTTCAAATTAGCCAAGTAAATAATGCTGATGAGTTCGTTGCAAGGCTGGTATAATCACACCCTGCTAGTATTTATAATTAGCATATCATTTTTCAAAGCTAGCTTGGCAACATGAATAAAGAACTTTAAACGTGATCCAGCAACCCCCTGTTTCAGGACTGGTTCTAAAGCCATCTTTAAAGCAATTTTAAAAATAAAACAGGGGCGCCTGGGTTGCTCAGTTGGTTAAGTATCCACCCTTGGCCCAGGTCATGATCTCAGGGTCCTGGGATTGAACCCCATGTCAGGCTTCCCTGCTCAGTAGGGAGTCTGCTTCTCCCTCTGCCCCTCTCCCTGCTCCTGTGTGCTCTCTCTCTCTAATAAATAAAATATTTAAAAAGGTAAAATAAAAATAAAGCAAAACAAGAAACAACTAATATACACCAAATTAGCCATTGTGTCACTAACTATCAAATAAAATGCATTCCCAACCTTAGGAAACTGTTTGCTTAAGGAGTTCCATCATTTAGAAAGAAAGAGGCTTAAATAGAACTGAAGTGAATGAGAAGTAGCCTGTAGCAGCCACAGGCCATGAAGAGAGCTGGATTTTTCAGAATCTTGACCATCTGGAACAGTGCATCTATGTTCCCTAGCACTTCCTTATCAGTGGAGAGGGAGAGGCAGTGACCTTCATCATCCTCTGTAGTGGAGAGAGCTGGAATCCCTGGGGCGGGACTCCCCGTTTCTCCCCGTGGGATAAATAGACTTTATCTCATGTTGGGATTCATTTTATCTCCTAATGCTTGATGCCCTGGAGTTCACACGCCGTTTTTGTTGTCATTGTCCTCATTCCAGAGGGCAATGATTCTGAATCATTCTATTGACTTTTTCAGGGTTCAAATAGAAAAGAACAACTTAAACCCACAAATCTATTGTAAGATACATCTTATTTCCGGAATGTTGAGAAGAAGGCCAATGTGTCTTTGAGCTGGGGACACAGAGTGTGGAAGGCTAAGCCAGACCCCAAGGACCCAGTCCACTGTGACTGGCCACTGTGTACCACACTGCCCTTGTTCACTGTCACAACGCAAGGTGGTTTCCAGCTTGTGCCACCTGATACGAGAGGAATCCGGGGAAGAGCCCAGCCAGCTCGTTTTCCCATGCTCAGCACACATCACACATGTGCACCAGCAACCAAAGCCTCCCAAAGCCAACATACATTTATTACTTAGACTGGGTTCTGGTCTCTTCTACTCTCTGATCTAATGCCTTAAACATGCTCTAGCATAGAATGAAGCTTTGGCTCCAGGAGACTGGCTGCGAGTTTCAGGTTGGGGAGTGCTGATGGAGAAGGAACAGATCTGAAATAAGATAGAAGTTTTTTGTTTTTGGTTTTTTTTTTCAGCATAAGAGTATTCATTGTTTTTCACCACACCCAGTGCTCCATGCAGTACGTGCCCTCTCTATTACCCACCACCTGGTTCCTCAACCTCCCACCTCCCGCCCCTTCAAAACCCTCTGGTTGTTTTTCAGAGTCCACAGTCTCTCATGGTTCATCTCCCCTTCCAGTTTCCCTTAACTCCCTTCTCCTCTCCATCTCCCCATGTCCTCCATGTTCTTTGTTAGGCTCCACAAGTAAGTGAGACCATATGATACTTGACTCTGCGCTCAGCATAATCTCTTCCTGTCCCATCCATGTTGCTACAAAAGTTGGGTATTCATCCTTTCTGATGGAGGCATAATACTCCATCGTGTATATGGACCACATCTTCCTTATCCATTCGTCCGTTGAAGGGCATCTTGGTTCTTTCCACCGTTTGGCGACCATAGCCATTGCTGCAATAAACATTGGGGTACAGATGACCCTTCTTTTCACTACATCTGTATCTTTGGGGTAAATACCCAGTAGGGCAATTGCAGGGTCATAGGGAAGCTCTATTTTTAATTTCTTGAGGAATCTCCACACTGTTCTCCAAAGTGGCTGCACTAACTTGCATTCCCACCAACAGTGTAAGAGGGTTCCCCTTTCTCCACATCCTCTCCAATACATATTGTTTCCTGTCTTGCTAATTTTGTCCATTCTGACTGCTGTAAGGTGGTATCTCAATGTGGTTTTAATTTGAATCTCCCTGATGGCTAGTGATGAGGAACAAATGGCTATCAGACGCAAGATAGAAGTTTTTACTTATGGGTCTCAGAATTGCAATTCAGGGAGCACAAGTTCAGGCAGCAACTCAACTCAGATTATGTCCTTCTGGGGGGCAAAACCAGGGATGTTAGAGACGAAGAGGAGAGCTCGTGTATGTCGTTTACAAAAAATGTTGATTCTTGTTGGCAGCAGAAGAGGAATCCTGGCTGAACGTAATTGTCTGCTAAGGCTCTCGGGGAGCAAATGCCTGACTCTGTGGCAAGGGGCACATGTTCCTGCTTTGGAGTCCTTGGAATATTTGAGGTTTGGTCCGTGGGCGCATGGTTCCACCGCCTTCATGGCTTCCTGGCTCCATTTGAAAGCCAAAGTGGTGGGCAGTAGGAGACAAAAAGGACGCTTGACAGAAATGGCCCTACTTCATGTCACTTTTCACGGAGCATGGGTGGAGACCCCCATATGCCCTGCCATAGAGGAGGCACCGGACCTGAAGAGTATTCTTGCTGCCACAATGAGGGCACGCGTGGGGGCAAGACACTTGTTCACACTCACAGTGCGTGCCTTCTGCCCAGGATGCTGGGGACCTCCTGAAAAGGGCCAAGTCTCAGATGAGACGGCTGACAACCCAGGTTTCTGAGTTGAAGTTAAAGGTTATATTGACGTACGTCCTTCTCCCCACGCTCTTGAATCTTGAAGGCTTCCTACGGAATACCAGAGACTTCCATACAATACAGAGATGGATTGATTGATCAGTTCCTGGTCACTGAAGGTCCTCTGGACACATCTGGGGGGGGGGGGTTTCTTGTCAGAGTGAGGGGACAAGTCAGCAGGTATCTGCCCCATTGGGCTTGCTTCCCAGCCTCTGGCAAGGGCTTGGTAGAGCCGCTGGTGACTCTTTGCTTTTGTGAAACACTGGGAAACCTACGAGCACAGCAGTCAGCCTGTATGACCTCAGTGACCCTGAGCCAAAGGGCCATGAGAGGACTCTTCGGTGATGGGAGGAAAGTAGGGAGATGCCAGGCTGCTCCGTTCACCTTTTTCCACGTCTGAGGCTGACATGATTGGAGAGAGAACTTTCTGTGGAATAAAAGGAAAGCAAGAGAGCAGTGATCTTACAGTTTGCATTACACAAGACATCTCTCATACTTTTCTATTTTATACTCAGAACAGTCATGGAATGCACGCATCTGCTGAATTCACAGGGAAATAAGACCCAGCAAGACCATGGAACTTCCAAATGTCACACAAGCTGGACGGAATTGGGAAGAGGAAGGTCTGCGAATGTGCCTCTCGGGAGCGCTGGGTCACGTTTGCAGCAGGAAGGACTGGGGTGTTAATTCCAGCAGCCGTGTGAACTGAGAAGCTCCCCTGGGTTTGCAGCACGACTGGCAAATGGTGGTTCCTCATCTGGGCTGGTGCGTGCACCTAATTTCTGAGTCATTGTCATCTGATGCAGGACGTTCATTCCAGCAAGTACACCGGCCTGGGGCGCCTGGGGCACAGACCCACATGTGGAAGGGATTCGTGCCAGGGGCTGTGATAAAGCCAAGTTTGACTGTCTTGCTTCTGTGACCAAAGGAAACACGGCACTCGTGTTTCCACAGTGAACCTGCGGCCCAAGACCTTCATCAGGAGACTGCGGACACCGAGGGCCAGGTGCTGCCGGACCCGCCCGTGCAGTCGGCAGGTTACGGAAAGCGGTGCGGGGCATGGACACCTGTGCAGACCGCCGGGCCCCCAACTGCAGCCCATCCATCCCCAAGCAAATGCTCTTCTCCATTTCTCATCTTGGGTGGAACCATCTCTCAAGACAGGTGGGTGCGTAGCACAGTAAAGCCTTAAACACCCCACGTACATTGTAGGGTTTGCATCCTTTTAAATATTCGTGAAGTGAAGGGGTTTGAGTAAGAAACAGTGTCATGCTGATATGATGCCTGATTGGGGAGATTGGGAATGCTCTGTTTGCTAATTTTACATAGAAATAGAGTGTGACAGAGATTGCACTTTATGTGGGTATTCAAGGCACCATTATCAAGAGCAGAAAATTAAGGAAGGAGTAACATATTGGAAATAAGTTTAATACATCTAAGACCAGTGTGAGTTGACTTCAGTGTAAGCCCAAGGATGGGAGAGCGTCACTGGGAGGCGGCGGTCTGTGCTGAAAGCAGGGTCTGTGGGATGCGAGACAACCACTCCCTTTTCTTGTGTTGTTTATGAGGCACGGTCACACATATGAACACACACTCATGGACTTCCCAAAAAATTGATGTGCTCTCTCACCGATTTCCAGAGGGATGATTCAACATTTAAAAAAAAAATGTATTTGAGGGGCGCCTGGGTGGCTCAGTGGGTTAAGCCTCTGCCTTGGGCTCAGGTCTTGATCTCAGGGTCCTGGGATCGAGCCCCACATCAGGCTCTCTGCTTAGCAGGGACCCTGCTTCCCCCTCTCTCTCTGCCTGCCTCTCTGCCTACTGATGATCTCTCTCTCTCTGTCAAATAAATAAATAAAATCTTTTTTAAAACTGTATTTGAGAATTCAACACTTGATAAAAGAATTTTTATAGCAAAATTCTGTGTTCACGTGATAGCAGTTTGCTTTTCTCATACTTTATCCCTCACTGAACACATCAGACTTCTGATACATGAAACTCTTATAATAGTTACTTTTCCCTATCATTATGTTTGTTTTTCAGAACTGCTGGGTCAATGACCCATCTCCACAGTTAAAAAATAGATATGGTCTTCCCAAAAAATATGAGATGATCCCACACAACACCGAACGCTTAGCATCTACTCTTTCAGATGTATCTTTTAGATGATCTCCCACAGACCCACATGTGGGAAGTGTGTAAGTGCCCAGGAAAACACGGGAAGAAGCTCAGAAGAGACCGTCTCTTCCAGTCGTATCTGTAGGTTTTCTAAGGAGCATAAATTCCGTAAGAGCCCCATTAGAGATTTATCTATTATTATCAATATCCATCTTAAAGAATGTCAAACCATATCCTTTTATCTGCTTCATTTATCAAAGCCTACCACTTACATTCTGCTCTTCTTTCTGTTCTTGTCAAAAACTTTCATTTTCCAGAGACATTTAAAAAGGACCAACGTAATATGCCAAGGCAAAACATGGAGATGAAGCTTGAATTAGAATGTCAGCAATGATGTCGAAAGATTACTCCAGGGACAACTTGTGAAATAGGGAGACAGAGAAAACAGCTTGCCAGCCTGGCCAGTACCCACATCTTGCCTCTGTCACAAGAACATGGGGGGACTTAGAGGGACTCCTTCTACCTCTGTGGGAGGCAGGTTAACAAGTGCCCACTGTTCTTGCCCACCGAGGTCAGCTGGGAGAAGACCACCAGTCTTCTCCTTGCTAGTGAGTCAGCTGTGCCCTTTGCTCAAGAATCCTCCCAGAAAATCTGCCTTACAGATACTAATACTTACCCATAACTGGTAGTTAGTCTGGTGGTCACTGTTGGTGGGAACTCTGGAGCCTTTGCCCTTGAAGGAAGCCCCACCTGCAAATGTTCCCCGCAGCTGACTGGAAGAGAAACACCTGGGATTTCAGTGAACCACAGCTCACTCCCCTGATTGTTCAAAATCACTTTCAACTTGTGACCCTTCATTACACTTTGCGGATTTAAATGTCCCCTATTCACATAGGTTTCTACTCTGGGCGCTAAAGGGTTTTGTTGTTATTTGTTTCTTTGTTTGTTTTGTAATAACTATTGTAATAAGATAAGGATCTTTTCAAACCTACTGGGATATTGAGTGAATTATTTAAGGAAATCGAACGACGGATGGTCTATGCATAATTAGGTGGCTGGCTAATATGGGTGATGTGTTGAGGTCCTGCTTGGTCTTTTGCTTTATTTGAAATAAACTGCATTTCCATCGTCATCATGGTGTGTGAAAACACGACAAAGAGAAATGAGTCTTTCCTCTGATTCCTACAAAGGAGGTTTTGTAATAAATCTGAATGTCAATGATTCCTCCATCAAACACCTCTGACGGGGTTGAGTAAGGTTGTTGGTAAACTTGTAGCATGCACTTTAGGATACACAGAGCAATTCGCTGTGAAAGAGAGAGGGATGAGACTGGCTAACAAGTCCTCGGTGACTAACCTTGTGTTGGGGACACTGAGATGTTGGCATGGGCTGAATTGTGTCCCCAAAAAGATAGGTTGAATTCGTCATCCCAAGTACCCAAGGATTTATTTGAAAATGGGTGCTTTGCAGATAGGGTCAAGGTAGGATGAGGCCAGAACACATTAGGACAACACTAATCTGGCTCTAATGTCCATGGAAAAGGAGAGGAAACACGGACCTGGACACCGACAGGGAGAACGCCGTGGGATGACATGGGCAGAGACGGACGTGAAGTGTCTGCAAGCCAAGGGATGCCAGGTTTCCCAGCAAACACTGGAAGCTAGGAGAAGGGGATGGAAGGGGCCTCCTTTAGAGCCTTTGAGAGAGTGTGATCCTGCCAACAGCTGATTTTGAACTCATCAAAGCCACAGAGCCCCCAAGCGGTCAACCCTAGAGTCTCCCAGAAAAACCATGAGTATCAGAGAACACAGCGTCCTAGACATGTAAGGAATCCCTGCCATCATCCAAGAGCTGAGATTCCTAAGTTTACAGGTCAGGAAACACAACAGAGTTCTGGCAAGATCTTTTAAATTTATTTCTAACTATATTAGGAAAAAAGTAGCCATTTGCTTCTAGGCCAGTCCCCCTAGGTGGAAGCCTCAGGCATTTACTTGAAGCAATTGGGAGGTCAATTGTCCCCTGGTAGCTATAGAAATCCAACCCTCCCAGGCCCTTCCTCCTTGATTTGCCAAGGGTTAGGATGACTGTCACTTTCCTGGTGACCTTTGGAGACTGGCATCTCTGAGCTGAGCTACAGACTGAAGACATCTTCAAGACTTCTCTGAGGGGATGCCATCCCTTCCTGGGTTTGGCCTCTTGGGGGCATAGTGGGGACACTCAGCTCCCTGGGCTCCACCCAGGTCTGTCCTCTTTGTCGACCTCCCTCCACTGGAAGAGCTTTGTGCAGGGAATGGTTGTGAGGTTGCTTGCTGGAAACTACAAAAACCAATTAAGCCAGAATGGATGCATATACTGTGGGCTGTGTCCTCTTCCACCAACCAGCGGCTGAAAGCCAGTCCACTGTGAAGAGGCCAAGAGCTCTGCCTCTGCTGGAAGGCTCATCTCCTCACCCCTCCATCCAGTTCACTCGCCCTCCTATCAGAGGCACTCAAAAGCACCTCGGTTGGGCAATTTCACGTCACCCCAGGAATGGCCATGTTGTTCTGCCTTTCTTGAAAGAAAAGAATGCTCCCTGCTAGTCCCATAGAGAATTTCACTTTTCACAGTAAAGTTTTCATATCTCATATTCCAGTGGGATGTAGCATTTTCCTGCACAGATAAAGGAAACAGGAAAAGTGAATTCATTATGGAGCTAAGAATGGAATGACAGACCAAGAGTAAAATAAGTATTTTTCTGGGATCACAATTTCTAACAGGAGAACGCACACCGTCTTCTCAGTGTGGAAGCCCTTGGCATTATGCACCTGTGATGGGGGGTTTATGTCCTGTTCATGTTAGGTCACTATCGGTCACTCTACCAAAGCACAGCCTGAAAGTGGGCTGCCCGTGCTGTCCAGAACTTTCCCAGTGGCAGTAGGCACCCTGGCTGTAGAAAACAAGGAGACAACCATGTGTTTAGATTCAATTACTCTGGTACTAAAAGCCTGAGCAGACACACTGGGGAGTTTACATGTCCAACGTCTGTGGTTCCATCTTCATCCATCTTTCCGCCAGAAAATGACAGCTTTCTTTTATTCGAAGGTAAGAATTACATCTATAGTGGGACTTCTCTCACCTCACACCAGAGACAACACTAGCATCTGTGAAATAGATTATGTATCAGCCAGAGAGAACCTGGGGTTCTAGATTTCACCCTTAAATTTGTATGCAGTGACCTCCATGCACCAAGCCTCTACCAGAACCTCCCAGAAAGCATCTGCTCCCTCTGCTGGACCAAGCACAGAGCTCTGGGGTCCGTCCTCTTACTTCCTCTCTTCTCTATTAACCAGAGAGCCTACTTTGGTGAGAAGATGTTGCCCAATGGAGCCTCCTTCCTCTGTTGCCTTCTGGGCTGCTTTGCGCTCCTGCCATGTGGTGTGCATCTAGAATGTGTGCAGAGTCCTCCTTCCTCATCTGTCTGTCCAGTCCAGCACCCAGAGAAGGGCATGGGGCAAGAGGTCTGCAGGTGAGCCTGAGGTGGAATCCAGGAGAAAAGTGAACTTGGCTCACCATAGGATTCTTCTGTTCCCAATCCATGCCCTGGTTTGGTGAAGGTATTTTAAGATGTTCTACAGTGAGGATCTTAGAACAATGCGATTTTAAGACAAAGAAGGGGAAGGATGTAGGAACCAAGGGCACCCCAAAATGTGCCACTTTAACATACTGATTATTTTAAGTAAGTTCTTAAGAAACAGCAAAGACACTCAGACCCTCCTCTGTCCCCCTGAAAGATGGAAGTAAATCTCCCATGTAAAAGGTCCCTACCTTGCAATGAAGCAAAAAGACATCTTATCACCACAGATAGGAACTTCTAAGGCAAGAAAGCTGTAGAAATGTCATCTTTTTAAAAATTTTTATTTATTTTTTAAATTTATTTTCAGTGTTCCAGAATTCACGGTTTATGCACCACACCCAGTGCTCCATGCAATCCGCTCCCTCCTCAATGTCCATTACCAGGCTCACCCAATCTCCCAAGCCTTCCTCTCCAAAACCCTGTTTGTTTCTCAGAGTCCACAGTCTCTCATGGTTCGTCTCCCCTTCTGATTTCCCCCAAATCACTTCTCCTCTCATCTTTTTTCCCCCCTAATCTGCTACCTCTGCCCAAATTCTGTTTGGAATTCCTTACTAATACAAAACTAACGAATCATTGGGCACTACATCAAAATCTAATGATGTACTATACGGTGGCCAACTGAACATAACAAAACCAAGAAAAATAAATAAATGAAATCTTTAAAAAAAAATAATGGTCCCGGACATCTGTTTTCTTTATCTTGTTAATGGTTCACAAAGTTATTATCTCTTAAAACTGTCCACTTGGCCACATCTTTAGGTCTCAACTTCATTACTGGGTCTCTGTGAGCACATAATAAAATTCTGGGTATTTTCCTCCTGTTAACCCATCTCATGTAAATGTAATTCTTCATCCAGCTGAAAGACCTTGGAGGGCAGAGGAAGAATTTTTCCTTCCCTATAAGAAGGGGGAGAAGGAGAATGTGGAGTCGAAAGGGAAGAGGGGAACGAAAGAGATCAACTCTTTCTCCTGATTGAGTCAAGCGCCTTCAATCCTAAAGCCATCTTCTTCAAAGTGGAGTTAATGAGGCACTCAGGAACACAGTCCTTTAAAAGCCCAACACTGTTCTTCAATATATTTTAATAATGATGTCTTAAAATTAGTCATCACTTTATATTTTACAAATCGCTTTTAGGTCTGAATACCATTTGATGTTCACATCAATCTTGCAAGGTATGGAGGGAGGCATTTGTACCGTACCTGGAGATTTGGAAGTTATAAGGGATTATTTCCAGATGACACAAGCAGTTTGCTGCCTGGTGGGGACAAGTCTCTAATGGATGGGGCTGGCTTGCATGTTTTCCGTCACACCTACTGCCCGTGATTGTTCCAAGAACCCAACCTCCTTAACATTCTGCTTTCAGTGAAATGTGATTAGTGCGGATAGTTCTATAAACCACGCTCACGTGTGAAGTGTACATATCATGGCGGGTGATTGTCCATGTTCTGCTCTCACCCAGCTCGTAGGGTTGTGAGAGAGCGAGAAAAACAACAGCTACATTTAAATGTCGTTCACATTACAGCAAAGACAAAAGAAAAGGAGCAGGGGCTCTAGGGTGACACAGACAGGGTGTCTGTGCAGCTGGCTCTGAGCCCTCGGGGCACGTAACCCCAGTCCCTCCCAGGACTGTCCTTCCCAGGGTGCGGCGTGGAGGGTGACAGCTGGCCCAGGAGCCTGCTTCCATGGCCCGGCACCAGCCAGTGGCCAGCACCTGCCTGATTAGTCGCCTCCTCCCATGACCAGCTGTAAACTGTCTTGACTGTGACTCCGGGGTTGGCGACAGGGCGTGTATGAGTATGAGTGACGTGTTGAGAGCAGTAGTGGGGGTATTGAGAGGGCTTGGGGATGGAAATGTAGTCCCTGACTAAAGAGTTAGATCTGTCCTTCCACGCACAGAGAGGCACTGCCAAGTCATAATTCAGAGGGACACACGCACCGGTGTTTTGTCGAGCCTGATCAAGCGGCAGATGACCTCAGAGGGACAGAGCTGACAAGTGACGAGGCTCCTGCCGGAAGCCAAGCCACAGAAGAGTTAGGGTCAGCAGAGGGGAAACGTAGAGTATATAAGGAAGGTAAACCAGTGGACACGTTTACTGGCCAGATACCAGAGAAGGTGAAAAGATGGTCTGGGACGTGCCAGAGATGGCTGGCTAGAGTGAGTGCTGGGGGCAACCTGTCAGAGAGCTCGGCCGAAGAGGGAAGATGGACTTGAATAAACATAAGACGTCCCGAAGAACTGAGTTCAAGGTGTCAGCGGGTGTTAACTATGAATGATGGCATCCGCACTCTCCAGAACCAAAACCAAAAATGAGTCAACCTCGATTTGTAAGGTGAAGGGGGGGTGCCATCAGGACAACCCAGATGATGGTCCCTCAGCCCAGAGGCTCTGACTCGGGCAGCAACAAGGAAGAAGTCCCACACCTGCAGACACTTCAGGTTTGAGAAGGCTGTGCCTTACCAGAGAGAAGTGAGCTCCAGCAACCAGAGGGACCTGGGACTCTGAAGCCCAGAAGGGAGGTGCAAGCCACAGACCCAGATTTAGAGTCAGTGACACTAACTCTGACTTCAGTGATAAGGCTTGGAAAGCAGGAGGGATGACTCCAAGTGAGTTCGTGGAGTGAGCACGGAGGAAGGGGACGCCACCACTTAAATTTGCAAGAAGAGGCGCTCACAGGGAAACCAGGATCAAAGGGCTGGCAGACACAAAGAAAAGCAGAGGGTCGTGTCCCAGGAGTGACAGAAGCAGAGAATCCCAAGCAGGATGGGGGGCTGAGCAGTGTCCACTCTAGCAAAAAACCAACAAGCACAGGGCAGGAAGGTCACCATCAGGGTTGACAGCTACAAGTCTTTGACGACATTACTGGAGGCCACGTCAGGGCCACGATGGAGTTACGAGCTGTGGACTGAGAAGTAAACAGAAATGCTGGGCGTAGAGAGAGAGGTCTGGCCATGGAGGGGTGGCAACCAGGAGGAAAGACAGAAATACTCTTTCCTTTAACTCATGACTGCCTTACATTTAATGGTGTCTTACCCTCTGTGACCCTGCAGATCGGGTGGGGTGGGCTGAGCCCAGGGGGTTGGGTGCATGAGCAGTGAAGTCTGAGAGTCAGCAGGGAGACAGAGATAGCAACAGACAGGGCTTCCTCGTCGCTGCCCGGGTTGGAGCGTCTGGGCTGAGGGACCATCATCTGGGTTGTCCTGATGGCACGCCCCCTCACCTTACAAACTGGGGTTGACTCATTTTGGACTTTGGTTCTGGAGAGTGCGGAAGCCATCATTCATGGTTAACACCCTGCCGACACCTTGACCTCAGTTCTTCTGGACGTCTTATGTTTATTCAAGGCTCTGCCTGGAATAAAAGTCCCCCCCTTCATTTCCCTGCTTGATAGAAGTAGGGCAAATCAGACTTGATTTCCGGTAAGACGCTCAGATACAAAAAGTCAAAGGGGAACATCTGTTGCTGTAGCAGGACACAAACCCAGATTCTTGAGAAGACTCTGCTGTGAAACATACTGTTTTGTACCACTGCATATTTATACCACTGGAATCCAATTTCAAATCTGTAGTATTAGGGTTTATGTGGGCTTTAACTACATATATTCAGAATAAGAGGGATCTAGATTTTCTTTCCTTAGGACATGATTAATTATAGCCCAGACAAAATGGGAGATTAGTGGGTGTCCCAACCATCTCCTTTAGGAGGGCTTCGTAAAGAAGGATGTCAGGGTCTGACTCAGTCTCCCTCTAGAGCCCCAGTGACAATGCATCACCTCTTGACTCCCATGCTCCATCACCAAGCCCACACTTAGCCTCCCATCTGTAACACAAGATGTATCAGGCATCTAAAACTTGGGTCTCTTGCAAGAGGCAATGGACAAATTGTAGCATGCACCTCCTGAAAGCAATAACCTATGGCACCTACGAGAGAAAATTAATGCAGGAAGCAATTGATCGATCCCGTGTGGAATCAGAATGTGATGCAATTTTCAAATGCTAATTTTAAGTGCAACAGAAGCCACCTATAAATTTCCCTTTATGACTTTTACATTCATAATTTATGTCCTGCCAAGAATCTGGTACCTGGCTATGTAGTTAGTGTTTAATGCAGCGGCTTCGAGAACAGAATTAAAAGGCAGAATGCACATGCTTGACTCTTTCACTTCCAAAGCCCCTGGGATTTTTGGATTCAGTTTACAGTTCCTGAGACCAGGAATTCCAGGCTCTGTGATTAGCAACGGAAGCTCAGTCATGGCCCTGCCTTGAATAGTTTTTAAGGGCATGTTTAGTGTGGTGTGTTCTACGCGTCTGAGTTCTCTAGGATGGCTCCGAAGAGAGGTGCTGAAGGGAGAGCTCTTTAGTTTTCGGTCCTGAGCCAGGAACAGAGACGGGTAAGGGGATCCCTGTGGGGATCCTACCAGCTGGTAGCGAGAGATGAGCACTGAATATAGAAATAGATCCTACCTGAGTGGTGTGCGGCTTAGTCTTCATTAAAGTCAAACAAAGCAACCCCAAGAGCTACCACCAGTGTTTGATCCTTGTTCCTCCAAGTGAGATCTGCAGAGCAGCATTCGCGTCCCCTGGGAGATTTGTGAGAGGTGCTCTCGGGCCAGAACCGGACCAACAGCACAGAATCTGCATTCGATAGGACGGGCACGCGTGTTAGAGTTTGAGGAGCACATTGTCACAGTACATGCAAGATGGAGGCCGGGGTCCTGGTGACAGAGGCCAGCGCCCCTGGGTGAGCCACCCCCACCCCCGCTCCCTCGGATGCCTCGTCTCTGTCCCCTTCACTGGTCTGCATCAGTTTCTCCTTTCCGATTTCTTACACTATCTCCCCTCCAAGCACCGGACTCATCCCCACTTTCTTCCTTTTCCTTTTGCGATTCTCACTGACTTCTCTGTCCCAGGGAAAATCTTTCATGTCCGTGCCTTTAGCCCCCACCCCCACGGAAAAATCACAGGTACGCTCGAGAGCTGATTTGGGCTAGAACTGTGGGAGGAGCATTACATAAATGTTGGCTGTCACTAAACATGGCGGAACGCTTCCTTGTGCCAGCCCCTGTTCTAGAAGCTTTAGCTGCGTCAAATCATAAATCAACTTTCATAACGACCCCCTTACTTTCATCACCTTGCAAATTAGGAACTTGGAGAGGAGAGACATTAAAGACACACTCAGGTCCTGCAGGAAGCGTGGGGAGGAGGGAGGCCTTGAAGCTGCCTTCCAGGATTCCCATAGCCTGTGCCCCAGCCTCCCTGCAGTGAATGCTCATGTGGCCGCCCTCACAGACGGCCAGGAGCCCCAAGCTCACCACACACACTTCTGAGGCACAGCGCAGACATCTGAACCATTTCACCTTGCCTGTCCCCGTCCCCAGGCCATCCCTGGCCATCCGGCCTGTCTCTCCAGGGGACCTGACCGCCATGCTTGACCTCCCTCCCGCCCCCTCCCACTTCCACATCAAACACTGCTTATTCCCCTCACTGTCGAGTGCTTAAGTGGGCTCCCCAGTGAATGCCCGTTCCTCCATTTATACTCCCATGGCCTTCGGTCAGTCCCACGTTTCATTACCAACAACTTCAATGACATACTCATTTGTTCTACCTATTTGTAGTCTTCTTTTCAACTTCACACATAGTCACAAAGTTAACACCAAGCCGCCTCCAATGTGAATCAATGTCGTCCCTCACTTGTCTAACAGAGAACCATTTTCTGCAAGGCAGGTCCAAGTTCAACGATAATAGCCATTATGGGACGCTTGCATGAACTTAACAAACATGCTCCCTGTGAACACAGGCAAAGGCCCCATGTAGGCCTATGTCCCAGGTCTCGATCACCATATGTACCGAGCTGTGTGTACATTCATGTATCCCATGTAAACACATACATGCATGTCCTGTATCTCTATATACACACAGGCTATGTTCCCATATAGACACAGACATGTATCCCTGTGTATCCCATACAGGCACATGTCTCCCATACAGGCGTATCCCATACAGACACGTGCACATGTCCGCACGTGGGTGGCCACAAACTCCCATGGGCACAAACATACCAGTCTGGGGGATCTGTACTTGTACCTATATTACAGCTATCCTTACATCTCTGTCATCTACATATAGGCAAGTTTTATCATATCTGGATCATGCGTACATGGTCCTGCTGGCTGGCTTTCCCAGCAAAGTGCAAAACTTCTGAGGGCAGTGCTGGGGTGCAGTGGGGACCCCCGCCTGTGTGCTCCGTGAGTGTCTGGCACTTTATTTACATCACAAGTGGACAGTGTTTCTGCCTCCAAAGTTCCTCTGGATCCATGAGCCCACTTGACCTTTGTTCAGAGGAAAAATGACCCATAGGTGAAAATGACCACGGTGTTGACCCCTCTGCATGTGAGAATTGAGTAATTAATACCAGGGGATGATGAAGATATAGGACCTGGATATGGCATTGATGTCAAATTCAAATATTTGCCATGTGTGTCCCTTGCTGAGTCCGACGTCCACACCCTTTCATTCAAAGCACCACGCTGCCCATCCCCACACCTTCTAGCCTCACACCCACCGCGGTCGGCACTGCACATTCCTGGCCAGAGCAATCAAGTGTCTACTGATGTCCGCAGCTAGGGCGTGTGGCCTTGAACCCCCATTAACTTCTGAGATGTTTATTTTTTGCATTACCTGAATCATGTAAGAGAAGAAGGAAATGTAATGATTTTTATGTGTGTCAAGGGCCCTTGGCCTAGCTTGTCTGTTGATGTAATTTTGGATAAAAACCATCCCAGTCTTCAATTATCATGATCTTTGCCATGGAAGAGGGCAAATTTGGGACCCCAATCTCAACTAATGCTGTTTTGTTCCAGGGAAGAAATGAAGGCAGGACTCTGGTGTATTTTCCAATAAACCAGTGCTGAAAATACTGTTTTTGCTACAAGTTATCTTTCAGGGGTATATGAGCCAAGATGAAGTATTTGAAAATTTGGCATGATGACTACCTGAACAGCAAGGCGTTGGAGAGGGTGGGCGTTGGGGACATGGAGTGCATGAGAGAGGAAGTGAGCAGTGATTTGAGCGAGACTCCGCAAGGCCGTCAGGGTGGGCAGTGGAAAGACGGGGGCTCAGACGCAGTAAAGAAGAAACACGGTAGATGAAGCCGTGAAACAACTGAGCCCGATTTTTCTCCTCAATGTAAAACAGTCGCTTGTACTTTTTTTGACTACAAAGTAAATAGTTTACTTTACTCCACAAAGTAATTTGCTGCAGATCTATTGTGATAACAAAACCTTCATGTAATGTTTTATTTTATTTTGTTTTTCCTCTATGCGTTCTTTATTCAACACAGAAGCTTCAGGGATACCTTGCAGTTAAATAGATTATCCTAGCAAGTAGGCTGCTTCCAAGGAATAAATCGGTTCCTCGGTTCCTTTTACATGCCGGTGTCCCGCCAAGCAGCCAACTAGCCCAGTTGTTGATTGCGTTTTCAATAAATACTCACTGGGTGAAGGAGCCAGTCCCGAGCTTTGCATATCTAAGAGCGTAGAGCTCTCCTACACTTTTGCTTTCTGGCCCCTCTGCTGTCCATCTGCTGGACAGAACCCAGCCATGGACCGCATCTATCTGTACACAGAGCTGGAAATTGTGGGTGTGATAGATGCCACCAAGGAAGGAGATGGATTTTGGTGAAGAGCCAGCAGCCACCACCACAGTCACCCATCTGAAGGTGTGCTGAGCATTCAGGGAGGAAACACAGCTCAGTAAAAAGCCACTGCTAGTCCTAGAAAGATGCCTCCAACTTCTAGTCCTTTCTGAAACACTCTAAGTGCCGGGCGATTATTTTAAGTCTAACTATTTCATTGTATCTCCAGCCAGATGACTGTGTCTGGAGCTCAGAGACAAAGTCCAGACAGGACTTAGAAACACGGCAGTGATTAACAGTTAGGTGATCTTTAAAGTCAGTGAGATAGATGATCTCATTTAAGCAAGAATTGCAGAGATAAGATCAGACAGTGGAGGGCTAACCCCAGAGGCGTTTCAACACTTCGAAGCCGGTAGGGGAGGAAAAGCCAGCAGAAAAGATTGTAAAGGAGCTACCACCGAGGAAAGATGCAGAAAGTAGGGGTGTGTAGGGAGGAGACAGTGTTCACTCATGCCAGTGCTGCCGGGGTCCAGTGGTGCGAGTGGAATGTGTGACTTGGAGATCATTGTTGGCCATGGAGACACTGGGAGGGAACCCTGTCTGAAGTGAGGGTGGGGGGGGATGACCAGGCGTTGAGAAAGCTCTTATTCCCCGTCAAAGAACTTGCTCTGACGAGTCTGCTTCATGGTACACTGCTGGTTCACCAGGTTGTTGCCTCAAACAGCAGTCGTATGCTGGAAATTTCTTAAAAAGCTTTGTCACGCATGTGAGAGGTGGTCTTCATTTTATTTACCTTTTTTTTGGTGGTCTTCGTTTTATTTATTTTATTTTATTTTATTTTTAAATTCTGGAAGCCCGTGATTGGCAGCTTTTCTTTATCCTCCTCATACATTACCCTTTACACCAACCAAAACACTCATCTTGCCAGAGAAGAAAATTGCCACTTTGGAACAAGAAAAAACAGGCAGACACATAAAAATGTGAATAATCATCACTGTGAGTGTGGTAAGCACCATGTGATTGGGTGAATAAGGCAATTTGGAGCCTGTTATGCCTCCCTCCTTTTTGCTTTCTAATTATCGAAGCACTTTTTAGATTATTAACGCTGCCAAGTACAAATTAGAGGAAAGCACTCTTCCAATTGACATGGATGCTACGAAATCCCCAGCTCCTGGCTCTAAATCACAGAATTTTCCAGGTGAAAAATAGTCTTTTTTTTTTTTTTTTGGTTTGTCCCCCAACTTTATTCCAAATGCATCTTAACCTCTATCTATTTGTTAAATCCCACTAAATTCATGTTGGAAACAAATAAACAATTTTTTTATTTTGTTATGTTAGTCACTATGCAGTACATTACTAATTTTTGATGTAGTGTTCCAAGATTCATTGTTTGCTTATAACCCCCAGTGCTCCATGCGATACATGCTCTCCTTAATACCCATCACTAGGCTTGCACATCCCCACCCCCCTCCCTTCTAAAACCCTCAGTTTGTTTCCCCGAGGCCATGGTCTCTCATAGTTAATCTCCCCCTCCGATTCCCACACCCCTTCATTTTTCCTTTCCTTCTCCTACTGTCCTCCATACTATTCTTTATGCTCCATAAATATGTGAAACCATGTGATACTTGACTCTCTCTGCTTGACTTATTTCACTCAGCATAATCTCCTCCAGTCCCGTCCATGTTGATGCAAAAGTTGTATATTCATCCTTTCTGATGGAGGCATAATATTCTATTGTGTATATGGACCACATCATCTTCATCATCATTAGCCATCAGGGAAATTCAAATCAAAACCACACTGAGATCCCTCCTTACACCAGTTAAAATGGCAAAAATTGACAAGGCAAAAACAACGAGTGTTGGGAGAGGATGTGGAGAAAAGGGAACCCTCTTACACTGTTGGTGGGAATGTAAGTTGGTGCAGCCACCTGGGAATACAGTGTGGAGGTTCCTCAAAAAATTAAAAATAGAGCTTCCCTATGACCCTGCAATTGTCCTCCTGGGCATTTACCCCAAAGATACAGATGTAGTGGAAAGAAGGGCCAGCTGCACCCCGATGTTCATAGCAGCAATGGCCACGGTCGCCAAACTGTGGAAAAAGCCGAGATGCCCTTCAAAAGACAAATGGATAAACAAATTTAATTTACCCCGAATTCCTTGATTGTGCAGTAACTACACATAATTCCTTCCTCACACTCTGAGGATGGGAGAATGGCATAATGGTGACCATGCGGAATGATTCCAAAGATGGTCAATGACTGGAATGATACAATACCTACGCAGCATGGGATGATTGGATCATTTAAGGGTTCTTCTCATTTTCATTAATAATCTGAGGATACTTTAGAGTCTCATAAGAAAACACTGGAGAGCTTCTTAGGCTTTGAGAACATCGCAAGACAAGATCAGAGAAAGGAGTAACCCCAACACTCAGGATAGTATTTTTCCCTCAAGACATTTTCTGACAAATAAAAGTGGACTGATTTCTGTTCCTTGGCTTCAAATCCAAGGAACAGAAAAAGTCAAATGGCAGAAAAGAGTAGAGGACCTCCAAGGTAGGCATAGCTTGAAGATCTTCAGTAGGGATCTCTGAGGTGGTGTGGTCAAGGAGAAAGGGCAAAGTAGACCAATGTTTTCAAAGATTCCAGAAAACAAACCAATATCAAGAAAGAAACACTTGGTTTGTCTCAAGGTTGAATAACAACAAAACGCTATAGTAATATTTTTGTCCATTTAATAAAAATTTATAAATATATTGGCATAATTTTTTAAAAACACACACAATAACACAAGAAATAGCATCTATCTTCTATCATTTAATCCATAATTCTAGGCCCAGCTGACTTCATCAGTATATTCTAAAAGCATGTATAGTATAATAACACCAACTTTGCACAAAATCTCCTGGAGAAGAGGAAAGGAGGAAACAATATCCAGTCAATGTAGAAAGCTAGACAAAACTTGATAATAACCTAAAAATGACAATTCAAGAAAGGAAAATTACAGTTCAATTGTTCTATAAACACTCGTGAAAAACCCTATCATATTAACTAGCTCACTAGTTTGATAGATATAAATTAGTAGAGAGATATATCGGATTAATGCATTAGAAAATTCAATAGCAGAGAAACAGCTATTTCCCCCAAAATTGATCTATAAATGTAATGCTCTCCCAATCAAAATCTCAGAGACAAGACATTTTGCATATAAACTGACCCATTGTCTGTGACTGGGAGGTTGAGGCAGCATGGGGGACAGACTTGGGAATAGCTACCGTCTTGGCAAGTTCTCTGGCTGGTCCCCAGCAGTGACGGGCCATCAGTTTACATTAATGGGAAAGAAACGTACTTGGCAATGAACATAATGTCTTTAATCCCCTGCCAGCTTTTGGATCACTGGGACCCCTTCCAACAGCGTCATAGAAAGGGGGTTTGGTTGTCCTGGGGGCAAGGGAATTGGCCCAGTTGGAGCTGCACTATCTAGCAGCCGGTCCTTTTCCACCCCAGCCCTGCGGTAACTCCGCAGCCTCAGAGAAGGATGTGGCATCGCTGACTCCCCATCACAGAGGCAACAGGTGTGAGGTGCCCTTCCATTCCTGGAGCTAGACTTCGTGAGCTTGCTTTCGTCTGCTTCCTTCTCTCTGGTTTTGTAGCGGCCAGACTCAGGCCCACCACGCAGGGTCACGGACTCTCCCTCAGATCGAATCCTTACTAAATTCAGCTATACTAAGCAAATCCAAAACAGATTTTATAACACTTTGGCATATTTTTTTACAAAACGGTTTAAATCTTTTTTCAAGTTTTTTTTTAATCTTTATGCATTTATTTGACAGAAAGAGAGATCACAAGTAGGCAGAGAAGCAGGCAGATGGGGAGGAGGGAGCAGGCCTCCCGCTGAGCAGGGACCCGATACGGGGCTCGACCCCAGGACCCTGAGATCATGACCCAAGTCAGAGGCAGAGGCTTCACCCGCTGAGCCACCCAGGCGCCTCCAGTTTTAATCTTATTTCCTAATACTTAACATAAAAAAATTGAAATACATAGAAACTCCTCTCAATAAATCATTCCTGAGCACCAACCCTGCACAGACTATTGCAGACTCCATGTGCAATCAGGCGCGTCCATCTGCGGGAGACATCCTCAGGGAGGCATGTCTGTTTCATATACACGGTAAATGCTTGTGTGAAAGTCACATGTACACATATGTACACATGTGAATAGGCATAATCTTTATATATTGCCCCATTGTTTCAATGATGCCATTGTTTTATAGTTCTGGATCAGAATTTGGCCAACGAACATGTACATATAATCCTCATTTAACTCAATCCACGAGGAGCCTCTGGAACATTCAAAACAGGACAGTTTTCCTTTATTTTGTTTGTTTTAAATGTAGAACTTCAGAAAACTCGTTGCTTTAGGCATTTAGAAGCCAAAATGCAACATTAACTTTCTTTTGTAAATGCATGATTTTTTAAGAAAAAAAACACCGGATGCCATGGAAATCTATAAAATCAATATTCTCACTAAACTATTTTTTATGCACTTACTGACCTTAGAAATATGCTCTGACATCACCCTGTTCATATTTCTCTGCATTTATCTTCCTGGGCTGCTCTGTGTTACTCCAGAGTTGTGATGCACCAAGCCTGTCACTGCATTTTGCAAGGGCTCCTGAATTACAGAGGCCATGGAGCCCATGAGAATTACTGACGGATAAAAAGAGATGTTTTGTGATTTTTTTCTCCCCTGAGTGAGGGTGCGGAGTTAGTCTGTGGTCCCCAGAGAAACAGCACGAATAAGATGTGTGTGTAAATGTGAGTAATATAATATGTTATATAGAAATAATATAAAATGTTACATTTAATATATTTAATATATGTTATATGTAAGTAATATTATATACTTTAATATGTATTATATAAAAGTAATACATATTATATTTTTAATAGATGATATATATAAATAATATAAGTAATTAAGTAGTTAGTTAGGAATTGGCTGATGGGATTACAGAGACTGGCAGGTCCAAAATCTGCAGCATAGACCAGCAGGCTAGACACCCATGAAAGCTGATACCACAATTCCAGCTTGAAGTCTTACAGGCTGGAGACAAGAAAGTCAAACTTAAACTCTAGTCCAAAGGCAGTTGTAGAACCAGGAAGCTCCAGGGTGGCAGATGAAGTCCAGAGGCCATCTCCTGGAGGGTTCATTCTTGCTCAGGGGAAACCAGTCTATCCCTTCTATTCAGGCCTTCACCTGATCAGATGAGGCTCACCCACAAAATGGAGGGCAACCTGCTTTACTCACAGTTCAGCGACTTAAATGTAAATCTCTTCCACAGCACCCTCATAGACACTTCCAGAACAATGTTGACAAATATCTGGGGATTCCAGAGAAGTTGACACATAAAACTAACTGTCACAAGAACATAACTTCATTTCCAATAATCTTTAATATAAAAATCCTATACATTTCAATTCTGCAACATATAAGCCATGTTTTCCTGCCTACTAAAATGAAGAATGAAAGAGGAAATACATCAGACAAAGCAAAGCTCTCCTCTCATTAGATATATTACCAAAAAAAAAAAAAAAGTAGGTTTAGGGAAATGGGCCTAGTCCTTAGCATTTAATCAAAATCCAGGGGCAAAATTAAAATATGTCTTTATGGAGAATCCTGTACAAGGTTATGTTTCCTTAGTAAGGAATTCTACAATCATAAAACAGATGGCGCTTTATCTGCCTTTAAGGAAGGGTTGTTTGTGAAAAGTGAAAGTCACATGAAAGATAAAATGGGTGTATAAATTGACTTTAGTCCTGAATCACTGTGAACTCATAAACTTTTGACAAACACCACTGCACTCTTCAATACAACACTTTGAGGCAAATATCATGATATACACTATATATTTACAGATTGTTAAATGACTAACTAGAAATCAAAGAATGCCAGCCCCAGGGTCTGACTGAGCCCTGCTCTCATTCCTCTGAGCATCTCCGTTGAAGAACAGAGTCTCCACACAACGGAATGAAGTGGAAAGAAGCAATCAGTGGGATTGAGAATGATGGGAAAGTGGACTTGCAGTTATTCTGCTGACCAGGGTAGGTTCCCACGCAGGTGTGAGACACCTACACCTGTCTTGAATCATATTTGAAGACAATAGCGTGTCTCGACCTCCCAACTGAAGCTTCCCCCTGCTTAACAGACTTCATATTTATCTTATTAATCAATTGTTGCAGCACCTGAGAATCAACACACTGACAGAAACAGGTAAGTGCGTGGGGAAGAAGCTCAGTCCTAGAAGGACAGAGCCTTGGGGCATGAGATGACCTTCAGGCAAGGAAAATATGGTGACCAAAGAGGCAAAGGTCATGGAGACAAAACCCTCATGCCATGATCCATTCTGGTCCTATGTGCTGGGCACCCCAGACCAGTTCACTAAGGGAACCAAGGCTGCTTGATAGGAAGGGGACCCAAACAAACATACTGGGCCACCTGTGAACCAAAATCCAGGTCAGCAAAAGGACTGAGGTGATCCCACCTGGGACTTGGAGGGGAGAAGCAAGAGGCCTAAACTGGGTGCTTGGCATCATGGGCCTCAAGAGGGCTCCAACAATTTTCCCAAAATGCCCACTACATACAAGAGAGGAAACTGGGGCACATATGAGACCTCAAAACTGTGGATGTGGTCTTTGACCTTGACCTGACTCTGGGTCTTGTCTGAGGTGCAGGAGGAGAAAAGATGGGGGTGAAGTCATCATATGGGGAACTGGTAAGAACGGGAACATTTTTGTTGAACTTGCCCTGGAACTTAGAGAATGATTCTACTCACAGACAATTCTTGATGGTGCTATCTGTCCCAAAGCTTGTGTCCTATTCACGACCTTCATGTGATCCTGGCCTGCTGTGTAGGTGTCCCTCAGGTGTCCTCTCTGCACAGCACCTGTCAAGAGGGATGAAGGGTGATCTGAGCATGTGCACCGCACCTCCCCCTGCACCCCGAAGCCCTAAGGGGCTCCCAAGGAGCATCTAGAAAACAGGGTCTCAGAGGGACGAGGGTCCATGCATCCCGGATCGAGCTGTGCCTTCCCAAGTCAGAAGACACAGGGCTGGCAGTGCTGCCCCCCTTCCCCTGACTGGGATGCTGGGATGTTCTCTGGGAAACAGGCTGAGAGAGACATGAAGAAGAAATCTACTCATTACCACCAACTGCTTAGTGCACACTGCCTCCATAATCCTTGCAAATGCGAAAGGTACGCTCTCCGGAAACCGAGGTGAGGCAGCTTCCCTGAGGTCACACAGCTCGTCTCTGGAGCTCAGTATTCAAACCATGATGGGACATGTCCCTGATGAGGGGCCAGGGGATGGGGGTGCCTCAGGGGCTGTGAGGGGAAAACTGCATGATGAGTGTGTGTCAGGGGCACAGCACGCCTGCTCTATCCTGTTGGCTCTCAAGATGTCTTAAATTCCGATAGTGATTTTTTATTACTATTTTTTTTATTATTGATTTTACTATTATTTGAGTTATTACTAATTTGGTCACACCTCTATTTGGTGACAAGATTATTCATTTAAGCATTCGCTTATATTGGATTTTACTCTTACTTCCTCGGGGCAATACTAGTTTTCGATGCAGTTCACATCCTGATCTATTGTCCCCACAGACTCCTTTAGGCTCTGCTTCAGAGGCCGCCCATGATCTGCCCAGTTACACCAGCATCCTCCTCCTTCCCTCCTGCCCTGGGGGCTACAGAGGAGAACAAGGTCAGCTCTCACTCTAGGTAGGACCCACACACCAGCTGCTCCTCCTGCAAATGCTCTCAATTTAGGGTCCTGGGAGCCACCTGGTTTACGGGCTGCACAGGTGCACACAGATGACCATGAGAGTCCAAGGGGAGAGAAGTGGGCGTGTTGATGGCACTCGTAGCTGCACTCTGAAGTCAAGGGAGAGGTGCCTGCGGAGCAGAGGTCATGGGCAGGTGGCTTCAAGGACACGGCATGGAGATGAATCACGGAAAATGTAAGGTTTCGCAGTCTCTCACCTGGAGTCTCCAGGAGCTGTTTCCACACAGACTGGAATCAGGAGAAAGCATCCAGATAGCAGCTTGGACCTTTTCATCGGAGCTTGGCACTCCAGCCGTGACTGGGCTCTTGGGGCTCTCCGCAGGGACCCCGGGAAAGGCAGTGGCTGGCGGGCTGCGGCCGTGAAGCCCAGTATTGCATTCCAGGCACGGATTTGCTTAGCAGCAAACAAACATGATGAAAAAGGAACAACAACAACAACCACAAAAGACAGACTAGTTTTGCTGGAGAGTAGAGACATGGAGAGAGGTCCCGGAGCACAGGTGTGCTTCTTCTCAGTGAAGGATGTCTGTTCCTGCACCGCCAGCGGGAGACGACACAGACCAGGTGGCACCCCAGTCCTGGAGCCGCAGGCTGCTCAGAGCGGGGAGGGCCCCCCAAACCCCAGGCATCGCTTTCCAGGTGCCGGGGCACAAGCGGGAGTGAAGGCGCTGGGAGCAAGGTAGCCCAGGCGAGAGGTGAAGTCACGGATCTCAGGTCTCCCCCGCTCGGTCCAGTAGAACGATTTTCAGTCACAAAAGGGCCTCCAGCTTCAAACTGATTAGATGTAACTTTTCCACGAAATTTTTTATTTTCCATTGCTGGATTTAAAAATCAAACCAACCTCGCCATGAACAGGGCCCTGTGCCTGCAGGGGTGTCCAGCTGTCCATCCTGACCTCCCTCTCCCTTCTCCTGGATCACGCGGAGCTGACCACATGCGTCCTGCCTCTTGACCTCTGACCGACAGTGGGGCGGGTCCTTCTGCAGTGGGGGGGTCCGTGTTTGGTGTGAGTCCCCCTCCCCGGGGCGGACACTGGCAGTTGCTGCGGATTTTCCTGTTAGATCTGAGCCCCTGCCCCCAAACACTGAGCGCGCACCATCGACCCCCACCCGCGCTGTCTGTCTCCGGTCATCACTAGCTGTCCCCAGCCCTGGCTCCCTGCACTACAGGTTGAAGCTGCTTTGTCACCCTGTGCTTTCCTGATTTGCTAGTTCGCTTCCGGAACAGACACCTGCATGGCTTTTCATGAGCAACCCGGAGAGCTGACTCGGAGAGCCTGTGTTGGTTTTGGGGACCTGTCACCGTCCGCCTTCCGTGCCCCAGGGCCCAGCGAGCTTAGCCTGCTGGATGCACTGCACTGTGAGCTCCTGGAGGGCAATCAGGGTCTTTCTGGGTCCTGATCCCCAGCGTGGAGTCTAGAGTGCCAAAAGCATTCAAGGAGCATTTGCAAAGTGGCAGAATTAATAAATCAGTTTCTAGATGAGGGCGCGTCTGCCCACACGCCCTCAGCCACAGTGGTTTTGTTGGTGGTGAGACGGCTCTTGGAAGGGCTGCAGGTTTGGCTGGGATTTCAGAATGTTCCCAAGCTCCAATGTCTTCTCCATGAGGTTGATGATTACCTGCTCTCCCCACGTGCCTTCCCAGGCACCCCCCGGTGAGGGCGCCCTGTCCTCCCCCTGCAGTCTGCATAGACCAAATGAGTGATGGGCAACAGGGTCACTGTGCCTTGGATGTGAATCTTGCTGTTAGCAATTGCAGGAGGTGGGGCAAATTGTGTGATCACTAAGCCCCAGCGGCAAACTGTAAGAAGGTACAACTGTAGAGTAGGGAACAAAGTAGAACCAGTAAGACCATGCACAGTAAAGCAGCTAATGAAATACAACCAGAGCAGGGCACTTGCCCAGTACTAACTGACTTTATTACTATTATTAGAGTTACCATCACTGTTACTCCTCCTGCCCCATGGCCATAGAGCCCATCTCATTCTTGGTGATGTAGCTTTGGGTCCCCGGAAGCCAACTGAATGTTGGGTCTGCCCACCTTTGTCCAGCCTTAATCTCACACGAGCTAAATGCAAACACAAGCAAATTAGACCTGCCAAGGAAAGTTCTGCCCTCTGAAAGTTCTGGGCCGCTCACTCATCATCGTCTTCTTACTGTGTTTTCTTTATCCTTTGGTATCGTCTCAGTGTTTGGGGACACTGCAACCCACTTTAAGGTGACATCTACTCAGATCTTTGTAAGGGATGATCTCTCTCATCCCTGTTCCTCCCTCCGGTTAACTCATGCTTACCTCCTGAACTCAAAGTAGTTACCACTTCTCTCAGGACACCACCTGACCACCAGCTGCCCAGGTGCCCCCTGCCAGACTCAACACCCCTACTCATTCCCCCGCAGTCAACATTCATCGAAACCTAACTACTACCAGCTATTTAGTTCCAACTACTGAAAATAATACTTTCCCTGCAGTGGACATCTGCTGTGTGTGAGGGCATGTGCCCACTTTATCTCGTTTGATTCTACAACCGAATGATTGATCACAATATTGCCAATCCCCCAGATAGTCACTCTTTGTGGATTGAGAACCTCATGTTTCTGTTATGCAGCTGAGAGACACAGGGCGAGGTCTGACCCCAGCGCAAGATGATTCTCCAGGTTTCCACAGCTTCTCACAGTGTGCCATTGACTGCAAGCTCTGGAAGGTGAGAGACTACGTTTTATTTGAATTTTAATTGCAAGTACGTAGCGCGATGCTCAGCACAGAGCCTGGCATAAGGCGGGTTGTTAATTGCATTATTTAACAGCTATGCACAGACGCTCGCAGTTCTGGGGAACAATAGGTGAAGTCAGCGATCTAAGGCTACCCATTTCTGTGGATGGCCTCGTACTGTACACACAGAATGGACGAACATGAGATGAGAGTTGAATTTAATTGACTTGGGCCCTGAAAAGAAGGCATAAGTGCTAGAAATTATTTCAGAAAAGTGAAAAGCTACAGATGAGTTTTAGAATTTCCTGGTATTAAGGGAATTTGCAAAGGGAATGTGGTGCTAAAGACCTCCCATAGACACGCGGGCCAATTTGAACTTCCTAGTGGGTCATGAAACTCCAGCTGCTTCCCAGAGGATATTGCATTAGAGAAGAGTGACGTCCGTTTCTTGGGGACTCTAACTGATGCAGCAACTGATTGGACCCCAAGACCTCAGTGGCCTAACCCAAGACAAGTTCATTTCACTCATGTGAGGTCCAGTGAGATGCTTCTGTGAGCTGGTACCCAGCTTCCTTCCCTCAGGGATTCTGCCCTCCTTGGGGCACGTAGGGATGGAGTTTAATGGGTCAGTCCTAGAAGTGGCACCTGTCACTTTCCAGCACAGTCCTGTGGTCAGGACTTTGCCACCTGATCACACCTAAATGCAGAGGAGGCTGGAAACACAGTCTGGCTGGTGCCCCGGCAGAATGGAGAGGGGCTTGGGGAAACATGAGGCAATGTCTCTGCCCGTTTCAAAACCGTAGACACGTTTAATCTGTGCAGAAAATGCATTTTTGCTGCAATGTACAATGTGCCCTTGCATGGCCAATGCGCATGCTGCAGGGTACGTTTGGGGATGTGGCGAGAAGAGGCCTGATGGTGAAGGCACACATCCACACCCAGCCAGCCGCAAAGATGTGATGCTAAAACACCCCACAGCTCACCTGGCTGAGACCAATGGATGAGCAGGTGTCAGAGGGGAAACTGATCTTCTGCGCGGACACCTTCAGCCTGAAGAACCACCGAGGGATCCCAGGATAGCTGGGGCGTGGCGACGCTTCTCCAGAGGAGCCGGGTGGTGCTCAGCTGTGGAGGAGACTTTGTTGTTTTCTTTCTGTTCGTTTTGTTTTGTGTTTTAATGCCGCCGTCCTCCGACAGCGGGAATACACATTCTGCACTCTGAAACTGGCAGACGCAGAGCCAGGAGAACCAGGGAAGAGGAGCACAGAGGACCAGGAAGAAATACATTTTGTTAAATGAAGTTTCACTCCAGTTCCGAGATGGAAGGACTGCGTGGCTCTCTCTCCAAGAAAGCTGTGGTCCTGGAGGGCTGGTGATTTTTCGGTAGCCACAGCAGCTAAGAGAGCAGCAGGGAGAGGCAAGGTGGCCAGCACTGCCCCAGGCCCAGTGGGTGGTAGCCATGCGGCCAGTGCTTACCAGGATCCAAAAGTACATCTCCCTGGACTGCTGTCACACTGTGCACGTCTCGGCAGCTCAGAGCTCCTTCCAAACGGAAGGACAGGAACTCTGCACACAGACAACAATTGTGAGGGGTTAGCATGCCTCCAATCATGGCTTCTAGGAATCCATGGGTACCCAGCAGGTCTCTGCTCCCTGGTGCGTGGAATCACCCTGGGCTGTGTGTCCCCAAGTTTTCCTAAAACACTTATGTGGGGGTCAGCAGGTCTGGTGATGCCATTTGCTGACTGTCTTCCTTTACTCCCCCACTTGTCCAACCACTCACATGACTCCTGCTTTGCCCAAACCTACTATTCTTTCTGAATCCTTCACTCAAGCTCTGCCCCCAGGAAACTAAAAATAGAGCAACTGCTGACATTTTCTGGACATTTCCATATTTCACCATTTATTCTTACCAGATTGCTCTTTTTTGGATATAGTGCTTATTTCCTGGTAAACCGAAAACCCCTCATCTTCTGGAATTTCTGCCATGGGCACAGAATAAATACCGTGAAGGTGATAAAGATGGAATGGAAACGACCCAATGTAATTACAGGCAGAAGAACAGGAAGAGAAATTTGGGCCATTTTTCAATAAGATGCTAATGAGTTACGAAAGAAAAGAAATGGAAGGTTGCTTTTCAGGACAGAAAAGCGGCAGTTCAGAAATGTAATAATAAATTCTGCTGGGGGACGAGACCTGCAGGAGAACAGGAAAGGCGGAGAAGAGAAACCAGGAGGGAGCCCTGTTGTGTGGCTGCAGGGTGGGCATGTGTGGACTTGTGAGCAAGTCTGTATTTCTGTCTGGTTCAGGTGGAAAGGCTGCAGCATCAAGGGCTGAAGCAACTCCAGGGGGAGGGAGAAGCCACCCCCACGAATGAGTGCGCCACCCGGGTGGGATCGCGAACCACGGAGGTCCACTGTACGTGGAACTGGGTATGTGCCTTGGTGAACGGAAACCACAGTGAGAGAGAAGACGGAAGCCCAGATCTTTCAGACGCCCAGCTGGGAATGAAATCATGCCTGTCGTGTGCTATTATGAGGTGCCTGCAAGATGAGAATATTAACCCATTAACTGTTGCTAACGCCATCCTGCACCCCAGCCACCCAGTGATGGACCAGTGATGGCAGCCCAGTGTTTGGTGTGACTGCTGCCGTACCCTCTGGGCTCTGTGGCCTTTTCCTCCGTACATCAAGCTCACCCCCTACGCTCTGTAATCATGCATCAAAATGCCTCCCAAGGAAATCCATGATCAAGTCATTCGCCAGGGATGTTCCTGCAAAGGCAGAGCATCCGTCGCCTTCCTGGGGCACCGTGTCAGAGCCCTGATTGAGAGGAAGACCGCTGGCCTCAGCTGCCCTAGAGAAGGGAGGGCTAGGCTCTCACTTCCTCTTAGCACCTGAGGAAACCAATACTTGCCCCCAGTCCCAACCTGGTAAGGCACTGCTCCTAGGGGCTCCCTGGTATCCTGCCCCCAGCTCTGTCATCGCTCTAAAGACACCTGCTGTAACCGACCGTCACCCGTCTGTGTGTTCCTCTAGAAGGGGAATACCCAGAGGGTCCGGGATTATTTTCGTAACACACATGTGTGTCTTACTGCTTAGTGCAATGTTCGGTGCTCGGTAAACTTGGAGTGAGCACATGAATCCATGACTACTTTGTCCACCTGCAGTCCCCAACTACATACCCGAGACCTGCAAGCCTTTCTAGGTCTCCAAGGAAGGTTACCCTTGGGTGACTTCTCTGTGTCCTTAACCCATCACACTTGACTCTATTTGTCTATTTGGTTGTTTGTTTTCGAACTCCTTCCATCTGTGTCCTCTTTCATGGTCAATTCTTCCGTCCTCAACGCCCATCTCCTACCAGCTGCCAGGGAGACTTTTCAAACCCCGTCCTGTTTCTCTTATTTCAGAGCTCCGGCTGGCATGGCAGAGACAGAAAGAATTCTCTGCAGCAGGCCTCATCTTGATCTTGACTTCTTTTGACAGCGTCTCACATGGTCTCAGTACTGCCTCTAAAATTTAATAAAACCCCAGCTCTTGGCTCTAAGCTGGCTTATTAACTGACCCTCTGTTACTACCTAAAGTCTTCTGTTAAATGCAATTAAAGTTATTTGATTCCAGCATGGAAATCTGCTGTGTAATCCCCTTGTCTCTGCCGTTTTCTCCCATCTGGATGTCACATGCGTCCCTCTGCAGAGCTCCCCACAGGCTTGCCGCTCAAGCCGGCTGTCCCCTATCCACACCTCACTTCAGCCAAGATTCAAAGACAGACGAAGTGTCCCCTGCTGGACCCCTGCAGTTATTCTAAGCTCTGCCCTGGTCATTAGAAGGACCTCCTGCACTCGTCCTTTGTCTTCTCCTCCTTCCAATGCTCATCCTTGGGAAGACATGTGTGGTTTTCTTTCTCTGAACAGACTGACATGTTCCCTTCCTGTGGGTTTCCACCCTTTTGTTTTCTGCACTTTCCACTCCCTTCAACAAAGAAACATGGGCTTACCGCCCTGTGGCATTTCCCTCAGAGCCTTCCAGCGTAGTGAGGAGGACAAAGGGGAAGGGGGGCAGGGATGAATGGACCCGTCAGGTTGGCCTTAGAGGTTTCATTTGTCAACTACATCGATCTACCCCATGTACAGGAAGTTGTCCTTTGCCCAGCAAGCTTGAGAATGCTAAAAATATCCAAGTAGTTTTTGCCCAAGTACATGCCCGAGTGTTCAGGAGGCTTGAAGAATCCGTGGTATGGGATGGCGTAGCAATGTCATCTGGATTCACATTAGCTCTTCTTCGGACATGTCTTAGTTGTGGAAGAGCACAGTGCAAATGTTCACGTATCTGTGGGGGAGAGGAAGCTCCTGAGGAAGGACAGGCTTTCTCTGTCATCTGTCTGCACTGTGGGGAGAAGAATTGTCCTTCCCATGGAACTGAAGGCCAAGTAGCTAACTTAAGAGAAGCAGCACTTCCTGCTCTGGAGGAAATAATGACTCTCCCTCTCTCTCTCCCTGTGTGTGTGTGTGTGTGTGTGTGTGTGGAGGAGATCTCCCTAATCCCATACAACTTGAAGTGTATAGGTTTCGCTCTCTGAAAAGAACTAAAGACCTAATCTGAGGGTCTTGAGAAGGAATTGTTTGGGCCTGATTTTAGGGTCAGGATAGAATGTCCCTCTCTGAGCACAATTTCTAGACCTTTCCAGGGCTCTCCATGGTCACTAGGGTGCTGCTAGCAGTGGTGGAGATCTGGGGGATTTCTGTGATTAGTCAATTTGGGAAATGTTACATTTTTTTTCTGTTTTATTGTTATAAAAAACACATAACATAACATTTACCATATTAACCATTTTTAAGTTCATAATGTTGTACAACCATCACGACGATCCATCTCCAAAACCTTCTGCCTTGTGAAGCGGAAATGCTACAGCCATTGAAACATAACTTCCCACTTCTCTGGACAGCCCCTGTCAATCTGCTTTTGGCATCCATGATTTTGACTAATGCAGGTGCTTCCTGTATGTGAAGTCATGCAGTATTTGTCTTTTTGTGACTGGCTTATCTCACTTGACATTATGTCCTCAATGTTCATCCATGTTGTAGCTTGTGCCAGAATTCCCTTCATTTTAAGGCTGAATAAGATCACGTTAAATGTACATACCAGGGGCGCCAGGGTGGTACATACCAGGGTACTGGGATTGAGCCCTGCATCGGGCCCTCTGCTCATCAGGGAGCCTGCTTCCTCCTCTCTCTGCCTGCCTCTCTGCCTACTTGTGATCTCTATCTGTCAAATAAAATCTTTAAAAAAAATGTACATACCACATTTAGCTAATCTATTCATCTGTTGATGGACATTTGTATTGCTTCCATGTTTTAGCTACTGTAAATAGCACTGCTATGAATGTTGATGTTAAAAAAAATCACTTTGACAGTCAATTCTTTGGGGTGTATACCCAGGAGTGGAATTGCTGAATCATATGGTAATTCTATTTTTATCTTTTGTGGATACATCGTACTGTTTTCCACAGCAACTGTATTATTTTCATTCTCAACAGCAGTATGCAAGGGTTCCAACTATCCCATATCCTCGAGGACACTTGCTACTTTGTGTTTTCTTTTTTTGAACAGCCATCCCAATGGACATGATATGCATTTCCCTAATGATTAGTGATGTCGAACATCTGTTCACAGGCTTATTTGTATATTTTCCATGGAGAAATGTCTACTCAACTTCTGTACCCACATTTGAATGAGGCAGAACACAGAGCTGTTGAATGTACAAGGGTAGACCCAAGTTAAACCAAGTGTAGTCAAAGCAAAAGAGATATTAGGCAAAGGAAACATGTGTTAACATAGGACAAAGTAAACTTTAAGACAAAAATCATCATCAAAGATAAAAATATCAACATAAGGACAATAGTAAGTTTCTTCAGGGAAATTCTAAATATTGACATGTAAGACTCAGCGTTCACATCTCTGTCAGAGCTTCAGGACATATAAGGGCAAAAACTGACACAACTATAGGTGGAAAATGAGAAATGTGTTATTACTGTAGGAGACTATTAAGACTATCTCTTCCAATAATTGAGACATAAATAAATGCAGTAGAGATACGATATAGGCTAGCTTAATGTTGCAATTATAAAACATCTTGACTTAAAAAAATCTATAGATCATTGACTAATATTGGCACCTTTGTTAATATTGATTTTGTTATCTAGACCATAAAACAAATCACAGTGAGTTTCATAGACTATTTCTTCTGACCACAGTGCAAGTAAATGAATTTATTTTTAAAAAATGATAATGCATGTTAGGCTGTTTCAAAGCAAATGTGGGCAGAACCCATGACTCAAAGTAGAAAGTATAATCAAAATTGGAATATATATCTATAAATAAATGATAATAAAAATGCTACTTCTCAAAAAGAAGAACTATAAAGACATTTGGAATTATACTAATATTAGCAAAGAAGATTAACAGAAAATACATTACTATTAACATCGATATATTAGAGAAAAAAACAAATGAATAAGCATCTACAAAGTAGAAGTATTATAAGAGAGCAGAAGAAATTAACAAAACATATATATATATATTTTATTTTTTTTTAAGATTTTATTTATTTGACAGAGAGAAATTACAAGAGAGGCAGGCAGAGAGAGAGGAAGGGAAGCAGGCTCTCCGCTGAGCAGAGAGCCCGACGCGGGACTCGATTCCAGGACCCTGAGATCATGACCTGAGCCGAAGGCAGTGGCTTAACCCACTGAGCCACCCAGGCGCCCCTATATATATATTTTAAAAGAGACAAAAACTCAAGAAGATAGTTATTTGAGAAAAAATAAAATTTAAAAATTGAGGAAACTGATAAAGCAAAAAGGTTTTAGAAAATATAAATTCCCAAGGTTTTTAAAAATGAAAAATTACTAGGTACGGTATGAAAAAAATTTTGAAGAAAGAAATTAAGAAGACAGTGTCCTAGGATGGGGGCACAATTACATTAAGGCAACTCAAGAGGAAACAAAACAACCTGGGTAGAAATATAACTGTCAATAAATAGAACAGTATTTAAAATTTTACAAAACACCAAGGTCAATCAAAACATAAAAAGCTCCTCAAGTAAAAATTCTACCAATAATTCAAGAAACAGATATTCTAACATTGTAGAAATTATCCCAATGACCATGGATACAAAAGCTGGGCTCAAATCTAATAATGTTTGTTCAAAGGAGAGACAAGGACACTATAAGAAAAGGATGCTATAAGCTAGTTTCACTGTTGATCATTGAAGCAATAATATTCAATATATTAGCAAACTAAATCCAGTGGTACATTAAAAAATAATACATCATGAACATAATGGTTTTATACCAAGAACACAAGGATAATCAATATTACAAAATCTACTATTGTGATTCAAAACATAGAGGGAAAACAATTAATTTAAGACATACAGTAATTATACTTAATTCAGTTGTATTCAATTATACTCAAAGCTTTTCTAAAATCTAGAAAGTAAAGCATTTTCCTTATTATAATAAGTATTTGCTAAAAACTACAATGAATCCCATATTTAATTGTAAATTGATGGTAGGATTTTCTCTGAATGTCAGGAACAAGAACAAAAGTCCTATTTTCACTAGGTCTTTTTTCAATTTTTTTCCCCTGGATATCTAAGACAACACTATTAAGCAAGAATAGAGAGGTAAATATTAAAGGCTAGATGAGTCAATATATTTGTATTCATAGAAAACCCTAGAGCATCTAGAGCTAAATTATTGGAATTAAAGAAAATTCAGAAAGTTGCTAGATTTAAAATCAATCCATGAAAGTGGATTGCATTCTAAATAACCATCAACAAACAGAAAGTCTACTATAAAAAAGTACTATTTACAAAATGACAAATACATTGCCAAGGGCAATAGGTATGGAAGAGCTTTGCAGGTGAAATATGAAATATTATTAAAAGACATAAAATAAGTGGTAACTAAATGAAACGAGAGAATATGTCATGGCCAGAAAGAGTTAGATATCAAGATTTTCTATAAAATAAAAGTGACGGAGAGTGTGATGTTAGCACTGGAAAAGAAAAAAGAGACGAAGAGAACATGATGGAGAGCCCAGAAATAGACCCTCACACACGTATAGAAAGCTGGTTTATGGCAGAGGCAGCTTTGCAAGTCAGTGGAGAAATGCCGGCATATTTAGGAAAAAGTATGAGAAAAAGTAGTTAACCAAAAAAAGAAAAATATGTATGTAAAATTTAAATACTAGATTATATCTTTTACAAAGATCAAAGCTAAGTGGGATTAAAAAAATCTAAAGATGGAAATAAAACTAAAAATTTGTGAAGGAGCGTAGACTTACACCCGTGTAAAGATAACTCGTGTGGGATGTGCCCACCCACCATAAACAAGTAGAAAAAAGAACTAGACAAAATACGCCCAAGGATCGGACAAAAGGATTGGGTTCTTCTCTGAACCCGAAGAGAAGGAAACAACAAAGAGACCCCTGTCACCGCTTTCTGCCTGCAGGGATCTTCTAGGCTTCCATCTGGGGAGAGGGACCCAAGCAGAAAATTGCAGTCTTACAGAGTTCAGGAAAGGGGGACAGCACTTGAAGGAGGCAGAGGTGGGTGAGATATGCATGGCAGGTAACAGAGTGGAGGGAGAGAGTGTCTGCTTGAGTCTTTGGCTGAATCTCATTTGCTCAAGCAAGAGAAGAAATTCCGAGGATGGGGGAACAAGTTTTGGTTCTGAACCATTAGCAGGGAAGCGTAAAAACGCCCATGCAAAGGCAAGAATTACTTGCATTCCTGACGAGGCAGTATGAAGCTCTCTTGTTGAATACACTGGGCATTTTAGTAGAGACCCCAGGAAATCAGGAAGCGTACAGAAGTCACCCAGAGAGAAGTAGGCATAAAATAACCCTAAAGTAAAAGCTACTCTAGATGTGTTCAAGTAAACTCCTAAAACCAAGCTTCAAATGTACAAGCTGGTCCATAAGTTATAAAATGCCTGGTTACATGCCCGCTCAAGTCCAACAAGTTTTCAAGCAGTAAGGCAATACTTGGAACTCAAAATTATAAATTCAAAATGAATCCGACCAAAAATTACTAGGTAAGACAATAAGCATGAAACCATCCCACCCATTACCAGGAGAAAAAGAAGCCCATAAAACAGACTCAGAAACAAGAGAGATTAAAAATTAGCACAAAAAGACTTGAAAACAGAATTTATATTATGCTCAGGAAACATGAATACAAAGAGAACAATTGGGGACATAAAGAAAAGCTAACTACACATAACTTATTGAGATGAAAACGAGTCAGACCCATGAAAAGTCACATGTTTGAATAAATTCTCTACTTTGAGTATTGGGAAAATTTCACTGGGTAGTATTAACAAAAAATTAAATACTGTAAAAAAAATCAATGAATTTGAACACAGGAATAAGAATGGTACAAAATGAAGCATAAGGCCAAATAAAATCTGGAAAAAATTGAACTTCCTAAAATTTATTAATAACTTCCAAATCAGTACTCACAGCATGCTTGTGGCCCAATAAGACAACATTCTGCCTTTCTGTTTTAGCTTTCCTACTGACAACAGGTGTGTTTTTTCTAATATATTCTGTGTCGTGTTTGTGTTTTGGGGCTTTTTTTTTCCTTTTGGTGATTTTGCTATCTAACCTTACTCCCAAGCATAACACCAAGGTTTTGTCTGGCTCTTAAGCCCAAGGAGGCTGGGATGTGCCTGATGGAGACAATACATATGTGAGGTCAGTTTCATTCAGGCATGAGTCATAGTGGTGTTGGCCACAACTTTAATGTTAAATAATCAACATAGTATACCAAATATGATGTCTTTAATAAGGACACAAAAAGATTGTGTGTTGATTGATTGCTGAAAATGTTGGCTCACAGGAAACTAACTCTCTATGTGCCAAGGAAAAAATGTTCAGTATTCACTAATTTGGTAACTATGGCCACTTTGTAGAATATAACTATTCAGAATAATGAAAACTGGCTGTATTTTTGTATTAATACAATTGCTACATTTTAAGAACAGAAATGTTACAGGAACTACATTAAGAAGATGTGCCTTCTCAGAGTGCCTGTGTGGCTCATTGGGTTAAGCGTCTGACTCTTGGTTTCAGTTCATGCTGGGCATGGGGCCTGCTTGGGATTCTCTCTCTCCTTCTCTCTCTGTCCTCCTCCCCACTCATATAAGCTCCCTAAATAAGTAAGTAAATATCTTAAAAATATAAAGATGTGTTCTCTCCATTCCTTCCCTCTTAGAACTCCTTCCCAGAGGAATTCCTTATGTTGAACTAACTTTCCAGATAAGAACGAAGATAAATTTTATGTAAAATATGATAGACAAATCTTGAAGGCCCTGGGAAATGACTACAAGTTGGCATAACGAGTCTGGATTTGACTCTTGAAAGAAGACAACCACACCTATGAAATGCACATTCATGTCTTTCACCTTCAGTGGGAAAGACAGAATAAACATCACTAGAGGGATCTTGAAAATAGAGAAGCATGTACTAAGATGACACTTGATGTCTAGGGAGGATGAGCTGCAATCTGGTCCATGGAAATAAATTTACGATACAATGCAGAGCACATTAAGTAATTGTTGAAATATTGCTAAGTATCTTTTATGAAGAAAAACTAAATTCTTAGCATAAGATATTTTTAAATTGTAACTGGTCCCATGAAGAGTTCTAGAAGAACCAGTAAGCGGGGACAAGGTCCGACACCAGCAATAAGGAGCAGTCACTAGTGCTAGTAATTTTAGTAACCACTAATTTTAGTAACTAATAGTCATTGAAACCTAGAGGAACAACCTCACATGTTGGCTTTTTGTTTTTTTTGTGTGTTTTGACAGGCTTGCTGGAATGGAATATCCCGAGGAAGCTGTCGATACAGTATCTTGACTTCAGTAAGGCATTTTCAGTTCAGTGGATAAACAAAAGGATGTAGTAGGAATGAATTTAAATCCACATGTGCCTGGAGATGCTCTATTTAGAACTCTGTGCTAGTCTCCGGTGGACAGGAAGCAATTCCATCACATTCTCATTATTGCTGAAAGGCAGAGTGCCATCCCAAAGTGCTCACGAGAAGTGAGTACACAAGGGAAGATGTAAATGTTTTGTATCATAGCTGCTTTCAGAGGGAAGAGTGATCATTAATAAAAAGTGAGTATCTCTCTTCTCTCTTCTCCCTTCCCCTGCTGTGTTTACATTTTGTTTTCTGTTCTTTTCCCAGCTCCTTTAGATATAAGGTTAGTTTGTATGTTTGAGACTGAATGGAAGAAGATATTTGCAAATGTCTTATCAGATAAAGGGATAGTATCCAAAATCTATAAAGAACTTATCAAGCTCAACAGCACCCCAAACCAAAAAAAAAAAAAAAAAAAAAAAATCCAGTCAAGAATGGGCAGAAGACATGAACAGACATTTCTCCAAAGAAGACATCCAGATGGCCAACAGACACAAGAAAAGATGCTCAACATCACTCAGAATCAGGAAAATACATATCAAAACCATAATGAGATACCACCTCACACTGATCAGAATGGCTAAATTTAACAACTCAGGGAACAACAGATGTTGGTGAAGATGTGAAGAAAGGGGAATCCTCCTTTGTTGGTGCAGTTTGTGAGACTGCAAGCTGGTACAGCCACTCTGGAAGATAGTATGGAGGTTCCTCAAAAACTTAAAAATAAAGCTACCCTATGACCCAGAATTTGCACTACTAGGTGTTTATCCAAAAGATACAAACATAGTGATTTGATGAGGTAACTGCACCCCAATGTTTATAGCAGCAATGTCCAGAATAACCAAAATATGGAAAGAGCCCAGATGTCCATCAACAGATGAATGGATAAAGAAGGTGGGCACATGTGTAAAATGGAATTCTACTCAACCATTAAAAAGAATGAAATATTGCCATTTCCAGTGACATGCATGGAACTAGAGGTTATTATGCTAAGTGAAAGAAGTCAGTCAGAAAAAGACAAATATCATATGATTTCACTCAAATGTGGAATTTAAGAAACAAAACAGATGAACATAGGGGAAGTGAAGGAAAAATAAGATGAAAACAGAGAGGGAGACAAACACTAAAAGACTCTTAACTCGAGGAAACAAACTGAGGATTGCTGGAGGGCAGAGCGGTGGGGGATGGGGTAACTAGATGATGGACGTGAAGGAGGGCACTTGATGGAACGAGCACTGGGTGTTACACGCAACCGATGAATCACTAAATTCTACTGCTGGAACTAATACTACACTATATGTTAATTAAATTGAATTTAGAGGCACCTGGGTGGCTCAGTGGGTTAAAGCCTCTGCCTTCGGCTCAGGTCATGATCTCAGGGTCCTGGGATCGAGCCCCGCGTCGGGCTCTCTGCTCCTTGGGGAGCCTGCTTCCTCCTCTCTCTCTGCCTGCCTCTCTGCCTACTTGTGATCTCTGTCAAATAAATAAATAAAATATTTTTAAAAAATTAAACTGAATTTAAATTAAAAAATAAACAGCAAGCATACTCCTTGCTCATTTATTTTGGGTTTTATAACTGAATTTCTGCAATTATATTTCCCAAGGAAATCTAAGTACAGTATCTCCATATATATAATGAGTCTTATTTTTGTTTGTTTTCAATTTTTATTTTTAAAAATAATCATGAAAAGTTGGATTTACAGAGCTAGGGGTTGTGATGCATACCTTCATGATCTCGAAGTTCTGGTTAAAAGACAAACAGGACGTGTTAACACTATGTGTCTTTTTTTTAATATTTTATTTATTTATCTGACAGAGAGAGAGCACAGGTAGGCAGAGCATGAGACAGAAGGAAAGGGAGAAGCAGGCTCCCCTCTCAGCAGACAGCCTGATGCAGGGTTCAATCCCATACTCTGGGATCATGACCTGAGCCAAAGCTGATGTTTAACCAACTGAGCCACTCAGGTGTCCCCACTATGCCCCACCTTTTTTTAAGTTTTTAATTAATTTGAAAGAGAGAGAATGAGAAAGAGCCTGAGAGGGGAGAAGGTCAGAGGGAGAAGAAGCAGACTCCCCATGGATCTGGGAGCCTGATGCCAGACTCAGTTCCTGGATTCTGGGATCATGACCTGAGCCGAAGGCAGTCGCTTAACCAACTGAGCCACCCAGGCGCCCATACTATGTTCTTTTCGTACAACTATACTGATGGTCGTGTTGCCCTTACACATGGAAGAATAAAAAAAATAAAAAGTCAGAATAAAGACTAATGTAAGTTTATGAGAGTATTTATATGCAGTCTGCTAGAATGGATGCAATACACAATGGGGGATGTCTTGCTTATGTAAAAATATCCCCACAAACCCAGGAGACTCGTGGCAAGAGGCTTCACTGACTGGGCTGTCCTCTCTTTCCAGAAATAGCTGCTGGGTCTTGTTATCCAAGTACACAGATGGGACTGTGCTGTGCACAGTCTGACTCCTCTCCGAGGCTGCCACAAAGCACAATCTCACCGTGCCACTGGCTCCCCAGCTCCTCGCTCACACATCAGGACTCAGGTTACAGCACAGCCAGGACCCTCCAGTGCTGCCTGCCTGGGCTTCTGCGGGGCTTCGGATGTTCCAACTCTGGAAGCAAAGGGATGAAGGAGCTAGTGTATCTTAAAGACAAAGTTATAAAAATTAACATTTTAGGAAACACTGTTAAAGAACACTTTTAACAGCCATAAAGATAATACAAATATATTTTAGAAAATGGGATTTAAAGAAATAATTATTTACTACTTGTGGTAATAGTGAAAATTATCTAACATTCAGTAAATACTTATCACAATCTGGAAACTCAATACTTTTTATCCATTTTCAATTTGTTTCTTCCCAAGCCTCATGAATTAGGTAATATTATATTAGTTACATTATACAGATGAGTACAATGAGCATTAGAGACATAATTATTATTTACACATCCATGATATGATTGCACAAGTAGTAAATGGGATTCAATCTCAGACCAAGTAATAAAGGATAATTTTTTACCATTGTAATAATCTCATTGAGTACTAATTGTTCTTTTCCTTCAATCATTCTGTCTTTGCATAGATTTATATTTTTAAAATAAAATTGAGATTACACTATGTATGTTGAATTGGTTGGCTTGTATTGTTAGAAATATTATGAATATCTCTCCATATCAATATCATAGGCTAATCTTACGAAGTGCTGTTTTCAGTAGCCTCATGACATTCTGTTGAGTGGAATGTTGTAAAATTTAGCAGTTATCTATTGACATACCACAAATTATTCTTAAAAAATTAAAGCTTAGGGGTACCTGGGTGGCTCAGTGGGTTAAAGCCTCTGCCTTCAGCTCAGGTCATGATCCCAGGGTCCTAGGATCGAGCCCCGCCTCAGGCTCTCTGCTGGGTGGGGAGCCTGCATCCCTTCCTCTCTCTCTGCCTGCCTCTCTGCCTACTTGTGATCTCTGTCTATCAAATAAATAAATAAAATCTTTTAAAAAAATTAAAGCTTAAAACAAATAATTACCATCTCACACAGTTTCAGAGAATTAGGAATCTGGGAGCAGTGGTTAGTTTAGTGGTTAGTTTAGTGGTTAGTTTAGGCCAGTGGTTCAGGCTCAAAGTCTCTACATGGGAGATGGAGTATTACAGTCACAATGCATTCAAGATGGCAGGTGGGGGCAATGGTCATCTGAGGGCTTGACTGAGGCTGGAGAATCCATTTGTAAGAGAGCTGCTTCACACGGCTCATCATAATATGGCAGGCAACTTCCTGCAAAGTGAGAGATCTAAGGTAGAAAAAGCAAAGAGTAAACAAAAATTAAGTCTCAACAACTTTCATGTTGTAGTTTCCAAAGTCACATAGATGACATACTGTTTGTTATACTGAGTGTAAATTACCCATTAGGTCCATGACACACTCAGAGGAAGGGGCATTAGTTTCCATCTCTTGTAAGGAAGAGCATCAAAGAGGAGTGGGAATCTTAAGCTACACCATAAGATAACCCTTTCAATATTTCATTTACATGTTTTCTAATTGATTTCTGTTTCCGTTGTTAATAATGTTGTTATAAATATCTTTGTACATTAATCTAAGAGTGTTTTGTTCTTAATTTCCTTAGGATAATAACCAAGTGAGATGATTGAGGAAAAGGGTATAAATAAATATTTTTTAGTTTAGTCTATTGCCTTATAGAAAAGAGAGTATCTCTTGCACCTTTATGGAGATTATATTATCCAAAGATGATGAACAAAACACACTGCATCCCACACATTATTCTTTTATCATTATTTTGACAATATTCCCATTGAGTGTAAAATGCATGTCCTAGCCCCCCCACTCTTGAACCTGGGCAAAATGCTGTGACTGTTTCAACCAATAGAGTATGGGAGGAATGACACTGTCACTTCCAAGCAGGTCATAAAAATACCATGCACTTGTACCTTGTCCTCCTGAATGCTTGCTGGACCCAGCAAGCATGTCCCGAGGAAGCATCTTCAAGGAGAGACCACACGTAGGTATTCTGAATGTCATCTCCAGCTGAGGTCCTGGATAACCGCCAATATCAACCACCGGATAAGAAGTGAATGAGCCTTCTGGTAACTTCATCCCTGAGACACAAGGCAATCCAGGTTTCTGGATGCCCCAGTCGACACTATATGGAGAAGAGCTGAGCTTCTGGACTGAGCCTGGTCCAAATTGGAGATTCATGAGCAAAATTAGACTGGTAATTCCACTCCAGTACATTTACCTGAAAAAAAAAAAAAAAAAAAGAAAGCCTAGGCCAACAAAAGAGTTATATTAAAAAATAGCTACAAAAACTGGAAAAAACCCATATGTCCATTGACAGAAAAGCAGATAGCCAACTGCACCAGACCCATAAAATGGAGCTGCACTAATCACCCACATGCAGTGATGGGCAAGTCTCACAAAAGAGGGCACACTGCATAATGTCACACACATGAAATACGAACGAAAACAAATGAGCAAAGAGGGGAAAAAAGAGGGATAGGCAAACCAAGAAACAGATTCTTAACTACAGAGATCAAACTGATGGTGACCAGAGGGGATGTGGGGGGCATGTGTGAAATAGGTGCTGGGAATGTACACTTACCGTGATAAGCACAGAGTAATATATGGAAATGTTGAATCACTACACTGTACACTTGAAACTGTATGTTAACTGTAATGGAATTTAAATTAAAAACTTAATTAAAAATGTAAAAAAATAAATATAGGAAACAGCAAAAAAAAAAACAAACTAAAATATGGTAATTAAAATAAGACTGGTTCTACGGCCCAGTTGAGACAGAGGCCAACAGGAAAGGAATGAAGTGGAATTTCATGGGAGGGTGAAGATATTGTGTATTTATTTTGGGTGTAGTCAGGTGTATACCATTGTCAAAATTCACCAAACTGAACCCTTGATATCTGTGTATTTTGGTGTGTACTGATCATATCTCACTTTTGAAAATGCTATTACTGTGCCCATCTTCTAATGTACTTTTGTTCTGTCTGTCCGACCACCACATTTAATAACACTGGGCAGGAGGTCCATGAGAACCTTCCATTAAAGCACAAGAGGATGGGAAATGAGAAACCATATTTATTGAAGGTCATTTTCCACCATAGAGGTTTCATTAATTCAACTTGGGGGCAGAAGATGCTAAAAAGTAAAGCTAACTGCTTGGTGAAAAATGGGGTCTGAAGATAGGAACTCAAACATTAAAAATTCTAGCAGATGAAGATTGAGATGGGCACTCTTGCTACTAATAGTCCCACATGAATTTATTAAGAGGAAATTAGCACAGGCATTGGACTTATTACCTAGCCAACACTGCTTCTGACAAGTTGTAAGAAATAATCTCGGTAGAAGAATGACTATATTAACACAATCAGTATTCTCATCTAAGGCCCTGAAATTCAGTTCTGATAGAGAAAAAAGTAAAATCTTAGTTGTGTGGTGGTGCTTTCGTGACTCAGTCCTGAGTCAAGGGGAAATTCTGAATGAAAATGAATCCTATAGTCTGTCATCCTGACCTTTGAAATTTAGGAATAACAAAGGAAGTGTTTTATACAGGGAGGGGTCATCCCTTTGCCTAGTAACCTTTACAAATGGTGTGTGTCCTGCTCCGGGGGGAAGCTGAGTAAATGTCCCCTCTACTGCCCTGCTGTCCAGTCAGATATAGAAACAGGACACTATATCTCAGAACATATGGAATGTTCTGAAGAGCTACCAGTGGTCTCTGTGAGTCCTATTTCATTTCTGATGGTTTTGTCAATGATGTATTAGTAAGTTTGGGCGATGTGATTGGGGCACCGATAGCAGATAAAGACCACAGTCGGGGTTCACCCACAGAAATGGTTTCACAGTCAGACATGAGGCCCTGAGGCAGGTATGAGGGCAAGAGGGGCCACAGGGCTGTGAGAAGGAAATGTAAGATCCCCACTTCGTATTAAATTGTGATTAGAAAAGGAGTATCCAGGGGCACCTGGGTGGCTCAGTGGGTTAAAGCCTCTGCCTTCAGCTCAGGTCATGATCCCAGGGTCCTGGGATCAAGCCCCACATCGGGCTCTCTGCTCAGCAGGGAGCCTGCTTCTCCCTCTCTCTCTCTGCCTGCCTCTCTGCCTACTGTGATCTCTGTCTGTGAAATAAATGGATAAAATCTTAAAAAAAGAAAAAGAAAAAGAAAAAGAAAAGGAGTATCCACTCCTCAAGCTCAATAACACGGGACTCGAGCCCTTGATCTGTGTGCACGCCACGGCTGGTGGACGGGCGTGTCCAGAGAGAGGCCATGACCAAACCACAGGCAGTGACACCTCACTCAGTCACCCACCTTATTGCCATGCTTGGCAGCTTACATGGGCCAAAATAAGTAGATTTAAAAATTGTGTTAGCTAAAAAAAAAAAAAAAAAAAAAAAAAAAAAAAAAAAAAAAAAAAATTGTGTTAGCTAATGTTACTTATCTGTATTTTACAAAATAAGAAACTGGCTTCAAGAATACATACACAGAGCTAACAGTTGGGTCTCAGTAGTTACCAGTCCAGAGAGGAGAGGAGAGCAGTCCTGTCCAGTCCCTCCCTAGCAGAGGCCCGTGGGCGAACAGGGTCCCACACCTTACATCCACACTTCCCTAAGGACACAGCCTCTTGTCCGCTGCTTCTGGCCAATGTGGAATCCATCACAGGGACTAAATATGTCTTTTCCCTTGAAAGGAAAGAAAAATGCACAAAATTTAGAAAAGAGTGATTTTCAAGACGCTGGAAGTCAGGCGATGAAGGACAGTGATCCTTGGTTGACAGGAAAAAAGTGAGGTGAGCCTGCAGCAAGCACAGCTTACGACCTCGAGAGAGAACTAGCTGGAACACGTCAACAGCCTAAGGTGAAAGATGGATCCAGAAGTCTGGGGTGAGGTCATGAGAGTTCCCATGGCAGGGGAAGGGACAGGATAGAGCCGTGTGGAGAGACAGCCCCAGAGATCCCAGGGGACCTCCCTCAAATATTGGGCTGTGCACCGATCAATTTGCTTATCTGTCTGAGGATACTATCAACCACCAACAGGATTAGAAAACAAAGCCTCGTGCTCACACCGGGCTGGGAGAGCGCCTGTTTCCACCAGCCAGACCAGAAGCCCGCTTGGTTCGTGAGAAGCTGGGCAGAGTACTCAGCTGGCTTTTGTCTCCCCAGAAGAGATAATCCCCAAACTGACCACTGCTCCTGTCCCACCCAACATATATTATAAGCAAGACCCAAAAGGATCAAACCATTTGTAAGTGGCTTAAATGAGCCTCAGAACAAAGCTCAAGAACACTTCTGGAAATGCAAGAATATCCAAGCACCAACGAGGTAGAATTCAAAATGTTCATCCAGGAAAATATTATCAGGCATGCACTGAATCAGGAAAATACCACCTTACTGAAAAATAGGAGAAAAAGATAAATCCACCATTGTACTCAAGTATTACAATATCTCTCTCAATAACTGATAAAATGGGCAGAAAATCAGTAAGGATATAAAAGATTTAGATAACACTATCCACCAAATTGGCCTCATTGGTATTCATAGTAAAACCCACCCAATAAAGAGCAGAATACATGCTTTTTCCAAATGTCCACAAAATTTTTAGCAACACAGGCTATATTTAATGTCAAAAAACAAATCTCACTAAATGTAAAAGAATATGTTCCCTGACTACAATTAATTAAATTAGAAATCAAAACAGATAGCTTTCTGGAAAATCCCTGGACATCTGGAAAGTGCATAATATGAAGGCATCAGAAGAAAAATCAAAAAGAAAGCTGGAGAACATTTTGAGCTGTAGAAAAATAAAAAGACTCTCTGATAAAATTTGTGGAATGCTGCCAAAAGCAGTGCTTGGAGGAGGACGTATTTAGTTCTATATGTTGATACCTGAAAAAATACGTATTCTCAAATAAATGACTTAAGTTTCCTCTTTGGGAAATGAAAAGGAGGAGCAAATGAAATTTCCAAAATAAGCAGAAGAAAAGAAACAATAAAGATTAGAGTGAAAATCATGGAAATAGAAAACTTAAAAGAAAGAGAAAATCAATGAAATCAATAGCTAGTTCTCTAAGAATATCAGAACGCTGATGAACCTGGAGGCAGACTAATTAAAGACTGAAGGAAGGGAGATTTTACCTATATCAGGAATTAAAGAGGTAGCCTCACTGTTGGTTCTATGGCTGTTGAAAGAAAAAGAATGTACGGTGACTATCTTTATGGCAATGAGCTTGTAAAAGTAGATGAAATGGATACATTCCTTGAAAAACACAAATGATCAGTGTCCATGCAAAAAGAAATAGGTCATCTGAATAGAGCTGTGTCCGTTATTTTTTTAACTTCTCATAAACTTGGGGCACCTGGGTGGCTCAGTTGGTTGGGTGTTCCACTCTTGGTGTCAGCTCAGGTCATGAACTTAGGGACCTGGGATCAAGCCCTACATCAAGCTGTACACTCAGCATGGAGTCTTTGTCTCTCTCCCTCTGCTCCTACCTCCACTCATGTACTCCCGCTCTCTCTTTCTCTCTAAAATAAATAAATAAATACAATATATTTTTTTAAAAACCTTTCTCATAAGCTTTCCCATGAAGAAAATTCTAGGCCTAGATGGTTTCATTAGTAAATTTCACCAAAAATGTAAGAATGAAATAGGACCAGTTCCATGTAAACTCTTACAGAAATTGAAAACAAGAAGAGTGTCCCCAAATCATTTTATGAAGCCAGCATCACCCTGACACTGAAACCAAAGACATCACAAAAAAGAAAATTACAGACCAATACTCACTCATGAACATAGATGCATAATTCTAAACAGAATTTTAACAAGAAGAATCCAAATTACATATTAAACATTCATCACGACTAAGTTTTCTTAAGAAGATGAGGTTAGACTGACATTCCAAAACAAGTCAATGTCACTTGGCCATATTAAAAACCTAAAAACCAAAAAAAGTCATTTGGGGGCACCTGGTTAAATGTCTTCCTTTGGCTGGGATCATGATCCCAGGGTCCTGGGATTAAGCCCCAAGTTGGGCTTTCTCCTCAGCTTCTCTCTCTTCCCCTGCCTGTCCCCTGTTCATGCTCTCCCTCTCAATCTCTCTCAAATAAATAAATGATATCTTTTTTTTTACCATTTTATTTATTTTTTCAGCGTAACAGTATTCATTGTTTTTGCACAACACCCAGTGCTCCATGCAAAACATGCCCTCCCATTACCCGCCACCTGTTCCCCCAACCTCCCACCCCTGACCCTTCAAAATTTTCTAAACAGACACAGGAAAGACAGTTGATAAAATCCATCAAACTTCTGATAAAAACTCTCAACACACTAGGAATAAAAGGAAACTTCTTCAAACTAATAAAGGTCACCCATGAGAAACTATAGTTAACATCATTCTTAAAGAGAGAAGGCTGAATGCGTCTCCCCAAAGATCAGGAACGAGATGAGGAGATCACCCTCATTACTTCTGTTCAACTTTATATTGGAGGTTCTCACCAATACAATCATATAAGGGAAAAACAGAAAAAAGTCTCCATCACAAAAGTCATGATCATCAATGTAGAAAATCCAAAAACTTCTTTAAAAAACTATTAGAACTGGGGCGCCTGGGTGGCTCAGTGGGTTAAAGCCTCTGCCTTTCCCTCAGGTTATGATCCCAGGGTCCTGGGATCGAGCCCCGCATCAGGCTCTCTGCTTGGCAGGGAGCCTGCTTCCTCCTCTCTCTCTCTCTGCCTGCCTCTCTCCCTACTTGTGATCTCTATCTGTCAAATAAATAAATAAAATCTTTTAAAAAAAACTATTAGAACCAATAAGTAGTTTAACAAATCTACAGCATACAAATCAATATATTAAAGTCAACTGTATTTGTATCTGTTTCCCACAAATATTTGGAAATTGAAATTAAACCAGCAAAAACATTGGCAATAGCACCAAAACATTTGAATAATTAAGAATAAATCTGTCCAAAGATATGGAAGTTCAGCACACTAAAAATAACAAAACGCTGACAGAAGTTAAGAAGAGCTAAGGAAATGGAGAACTGTCTTATGTACAAAGGTCAGAAAACTCAGTATTATTAAAATGCTGATTTGCCTGAAATTAAATCAAAGCAATCTCAAATCAAGATACCAGCTGACTTTTTTTTTTTGGTTATTGACAAATTTATTCTAAAACTTTTATGGAAGGGGCCTCTGGGTGGCACAGTCACTTAAGGCTCCAACTTCTGCTCAGGTCATGATCCCAGGGACCTGGAATGGAACCTCTCTCATCAGGCTCTGTGCTCAGCAAAGAGCCTGCTTCTCTCTCTCCCTCTGTCCCTCCCCTAGCCCATGCTCATGCATGCACTCTCTCTCTCTCTCTATCTCAAATACATAAATACAATCTTTAAAAAAATAAAACTCATATGGAAATGCAAATGGCTAGAAATGGACAAAAATAACTTTAGAAAGGAAGAACAGATCTGGAGGATTAATACTACCTGATTTCATGACTTCTTAGAAAGCCATGGTAACCTAGAGATTGTAGTTTGGTGTAGAAATAGGCAAACTGATCAATGGAACGAAATAGAAGAACCACACACATATATGTACAATTGATTTGAAAATGGGACAAATGCAATTAATGGAGAAAGAATTGTCTTTCTTCAAATAGTGCTGGAGTATCTGAATATCCATACATTAAAAAAATAAATTAAAACTATACCTTTCTTGACATATAGAAATGAACTCCATATAGAAGTGGACTATAGGGTGCCTGGGTGGCTCAGTTGGTTAAGCAACTGCCTTTGAATCAGGTCATGATCCTGGAGTCCTGGGATCGAGTCCCACATCAGGCTCCCTGCTCAGCAGGGAGTCTGCTTCTCCCTCTAACCTCTCTCCTCTAATTTGCTCTCTCTCTCTCTCTCTCTCTCAAATAAATAAATAATATCTTAAAAAAAGAAGAAGAAGAAGAAATGGACTATAGACCTAAGTATAAGATTGAAAACTCAAAACCTTCTGGAAGACAATGGAGGAGTAAATTTTTGCAACCTTGAGTTAGGCAAGGATCTTTTAATACAACATCGAAAGTACAATCCATAGAGGAAACTCTTGCTAAGTTGGGCTTCTCAAAATGAAAAATATCTGCTTCCGGAAAAAATGTTTAGAGAACAAAGAGACAGGTCCCAGTCTGGGAGAAAATGTTGTTAAATCACATAGCTGAAAAAGGACATTTATCCTTTAATGTCCTTTAATTTATAACAGGATTCATAAAGAACACTAAAAACTAATGATAAGCATCTCAGTCTGTTCAGGCTGCCATAACAAATTAGCACAAATGGCGTGGCTTATAAGCCACAGAAATCCATTTCTCAGTTTGAAGGCTGGGAGTCCAAGATGAAGACACTGGCCGATTTTGTGGTCTGGTGAGGCCACTTCCTGGTTCAGAGGCGGCTCTCTTCTCACAGTGTCCTCACCTGGAGGAAGGGGTCAGGGAGCTCCCTGGGGCCTCTGTTATGGTGGACGTCATCTCACGGAAAAGGCTCCACCTCGACTTCAACACCTCTCAAAATCTCCATCTACTAATGCCATCACCTTTGGGGGTTATGAATTTTGGGGAGACACAAGCATTTAGATCATAATGATAAATATATAAACAAACCAATTGAAAACTTGGCAAAAGATTCAAACATCCATTTGGTCAATACTTGACTAAAAAATACTCATGGCCAGGAAGCACTATAAAGATCCTCAGCATCACCGTCCAGGGGGTAATGCAAATTAAACCCACAATGAGATGCTACTATTAAATACAGATCACTTTAAAAGATGACCATAGCCAGTGTAGGGGCCCCGAAACTTCCCAAACCATTGGGGCATAAGGCCACCTTGGGAAACATGGTTTCCCATGTTTCTACACACCTCTTAGTTATGGACAGTTTATCACATGGACACAGTTCTCCATCTTTAGAGAATCTACCTTTATGGAGAGAAGATAGACAATCATTAAATAAACATTTGTTGAATGAAATAACTGAATCACCTATGCAGCTGAAAAGTCGACCATAACATTTTAATTTATCAGGAAGTCCATTCTAAATGTGGATTTATTTCTACTCTCGCTAATTAATGACCTTGCTCAAAAGTCTATATATGGCCTTGAGATTGATGATGGTGCAATGTTTTATAAACCCTAAGTTCATGGATAGACCTACACGTGGGACATGTTAAGAAATGCTTTGTTGAAGTCATGCATGACCATAGTCATGTGTAGACTGCTGGTCCAGGTCGAGGCCACATGTGGGAGCAGGAGGCATGTAATGAACCACTTTTCCCCTTCAAGGAGAGAGAGGTCGACCCCTAAAATGTTAGTTTGAAACCTGGCTTAAAGAATGAGCTGATTTATTTAAACTTGTTTGTTTCTGTTAAACTATTTGGTTTGACCCTCTTCCTACAAGAGGGGAAGGGAAGAGGAAGGAGGAAGAGCAACACGGATTTTTCAAAAGCATCAGTGTGTGTCCCAGGGGGTCTCTCTCTGTGTGGACGCCACTTTCCCAGCCACCCATGAGCCGCAGCAGCAAAAATAGCCATGAACACAGACTCTGGCTGAGTGCCCTGGCATGGGATTTTTTTCTTTAATTTCATACATCATTTACAGCCTGCTGCATCGAGTCACACATCACCTCGAGAGAGAGGAACGTTGAAAGAACAGCGTGCCCATGCGTGGGCTTGGCCACACTTCTGCTGCAAGGAGCCTGCGGTATCGGCCGCGCATTTTCTACAAATAAAGGGAAAAATATACTTGAATCAAGGACCTTCATTTTTCTTCCTGGCTTTGTTGATTTCAGTATTTCAATAAGTCAGTCGACTGTGGGAGTAAGTTTAAATCCTTGTTTTATAACTAAACAAGGAAAATAATTTTCTTTTCATGTCAGTGATTGGCAGATCCAAGCCTAAGGGAGACCTTGTCTTCTTGGTTTGCATAAAGTTATTTTTTATAAAAAATGTATGCACACACACACACACACACACACACACACACACACAGGCACACTGACAGTAGAATAGGGCCATCACATTTCCTCCTGAATTTCAGATTAGGACAATTGAGGACATGTCAGATAAAGAAATGTCATTTTTTTCTAAATCAACAATTCTTCATCCAACACAGGTCACAGACCCCTCTGAGAATCTGAGAAAGTTATGGAAACTCTCCTGGGGATAGGGGTAGGGTGGAGAATATAAACTATTTTCCATACAATTTCCAGGGACATATGGCCCCTTGGAGGGGGGGTGGAAAATGCCGGTTCCAGATCTGAAATTCAGTGTGCACCAGCAAAGTCCATTATTTATAATTCAATAGCAGAGACTAAAGAAGAAAAGGGACCTTCATCCTTGAAACAAAAAGAGTGGCTGCTGCCTCACCTAGACACTCCCCAAGGCCAGAGGCCTTGTCTTTGATTTCAGTTCTGTTTCCACATGGCCTGAAGCTACAACATCCCTACCTACAGCAATCTCAGAAAATGAAAGGACTGAGCAATAGTTTTAAGAACCTCCTGGGTTGCTCTTTTATGTAGGGACGATTCTAACCTGGAGTCCAACCAGGAGGAAGTCACAGTGGGTGACCACTGTCCACAGCTGCTCACACCACCTCTTCATGACTGTGGTCACCAAGCTCCCCATTCTTGGCTCTCTTCTGATGGGGGCAGCCTGGCCTCTTGGGTGCAATCCCGGACAGAAAATCTTTGATCTCTCCATAGGTGTTTGGCAGCCTTCACTCTCCCTGCCAACTCTCACAAAGAGAATTTAACTGGGATTTAGGACAGAATAGCCCGCGTTGAAACATCATGTCCCATTCACCTTCCCCCAGGGAGGCAACATGCCTGAACACAAACACGTGTGTCTGTGTTCATCTCCCTTGTTTGTTACCCACAGGCTGTTGCTTGGATCCAAGCTCGAGAATCTGCAAATATTAAGAAGCACTGAGGGGCACCTGAGTGGCTCGGTAGGTTAAGCCTCTGCCTTCGGCTTGGGTCAATATCTCAGGATCCTGGGATTGAGCCCCACATCGGGCTCTCTGCTTGGCAGGGAGCCTGCTTCCCCCTCTCTCTGCCTGCTTCTCTGCCTACTTGTTAACTCTCTCTCTGTCAAATAAATAAATAAATTAAATATTAAAAAAAAAGAAGCACTGAAGGCATTTGAAAGACTCTAATGGTCGCGAGCATCATAAAACCCCGTGGATAGTGTTTGCCCTTACGTGAACGGGGTGCCCCTGCAAACTTTCTCAGGTTGGTGTTGGGAATGCCCCCCACCCCCGTACATCAGGAAACACACCAGCCCTGTGGGAGGCAGTAAGATCAGCTCTGCTTCTCAGCAGCCAACCTGAAGCCAGACCCTTCATGGCCACATAAAGAAGTGAAGGCACCCATCCCTTGTGTCCACGCAGGCCCGGCTTGGACGCGGCTGACCCCACTCTGAGGCTCCCATCCGGTTTGACTTGACTTCTTGGGAGCTAACATTTATTTGCACACCTAGAAGCTGAGATGCTTTTGATCCTTTTCTATGAAGTATTTTTAATCTTCCCAATGAAAATTAACCATCTTCTCCTCTATACCCCAGCATCCTTTAGTTGTTCGGTCTTGGTATCTCCATCTAACATCATCTTGTAAAAAGATGCACAGAGTCGTGGCCTCAAGCACCCCCCTCCCCAACAGTGGGGCTCTATGTTACTACTGAATTGTAAGTGTCAGGAAGCAGGAGCAGGGCAATACAAAGATGAGTCATCCAACCGACCACCATTTTTATTAAATACAGCCATTTACTCAAACTGTGGGCCCATCTTCCCAGAGGCTATATAAATGACTTATTCTCAGATCAGTCTTTCCGGGAAAGAAAAGAGAGATAATACATCCTCTAGTTTGCTCCCTCATCGGTGACACATTCTCTTCATAAGCCATTACTTACCCCGTATATTCAGGTTGGACACGTGTGGGCACTCGGCACATCCTAGGAGATGCTGAGGAAGGAGGCAGACGAGATATGTGGTGTAGGGCTCCTGGGTTGTGTCCACAAGGAATTGGCTGGAGACCACGCAAGATGAAATGGCATGGCAGGGAGGGCCAGGATGAAACAATTGGTCAAGGGCCCCTGAACAGATCACAACGACCTAATGTGGCACATGAGGGGTGTCTAATATTCACAGATGCACTAGTTTTGTCTCTCCCATCACGTGACTAGATGTGCTAGAAAAGTGTTCTATGTGGAAAATTCCAGAATCTCCAAGTTTGAAGGGAACTTGGAGTCTAATCTACACCCCGACCCTGGAGTCCCTTTTGCAGCATCCTTGACAAAGTCTAGACCAGGCATGAAGAACATAAGCTCTCCTGAGACGAGCTCCCTGGTACTTGGCACTAAGACCACAGGAGTCCCCCACGCCTACTGAGCCAACAGCCACCTCCTCCGAGCAGTTCTCAGACTTGACCGCGGTTCACAGAATGGGGGATCCCTCTGCTGCATGGCCGTCCTTCAGGTGTTCTCAGAGTGTTCTTTTAAGGTTGAACATGTTCAGGTATTAGAATAAACGAGCCACCGGTACCCATAACAATGGTGGATTCTGTAAGCATGATGCTGAGTGCCAAAATCCAGATGCAAAAAAGTACGCGACGCAGGATGCCATCTGTGCCAACCACACACAGCCACAGCTGTTCTTGCAGAGAAGCCGAGACTGTCACGGTGGGGCAAGGGTACAGCAAAGGGCTTCCGGCTGCCGGCAATGTCCCGACCCTGGCCCGGGTGCTTGTCTTCATGTGTGGAATTCATCAAGCCATCCACGTGAGCTGCGTGCTCTTTTCTGCATGCATATTTCTCATTGATATTTTCCTTAACATCCCATCTCCTCGAACATTATTCTTACGAAAGGGTGTCCGGATCCCTCATGGGCACTGGACCTTCTGTATCACCTCCGTTGCATGGTGCCCACCTGAAAACAGAGCCTCCCGGGCAGTATCCGATACAGATGATGTGGTCTATCAAGCCCAAATGTCGTCATAAAGTAATTTCCATGAGTAGACACTCAGCCTCCATTGATACAACCTTCAGCGGCTTGGGAAGCTTGAGTATCTTTCAGAATGGATGAGCCTGGTGGTGGGTATTCAGGAGGGCACGTATTGCATGGAGCACTGGGTGTGGTGCATAAACAATGAATTCCGGTACACTGAAAAGAAATTTTTAAAAAATGATAGGCTCCTAACTTTTGACAATGATTTTTTCTTATATGTCCCCTAGAGTTATCAAGAAAATAAGCATGTGGTTAAAATTATTTTATAAACACAGCTGGAAATTCCATGGCTAACATACAAACATTTGAGAACGATGTGAAATGGAGCATGAGATCTCAAGCATCTGTGCCCCTCTTAAAACTCCCTAATATAAGCATTTTCTTTCTACCTTGACTGTACTTGAAAATGACTGATGAAATCACAATAGTCCCAGGTGACGGGATTTTAGCCAGTGTTAAATGACAGGTGAAAAGTTTGCCATCCTGACAACACATTCGTGTCAGTGAACGCCTGGAGGAGCACGAAGTTCCTCATGGGCACAGACGAATGAGCAGGTGATTCCTCCAGCGTGGATACACTGGGGGGCAGGGCATTTATTCCCGTGGGCTGGAGGCTGGCAGGAGGGGCTCCTCACCCAGCCTGGGATCCTGGGACAGGAAGGTCGCACCTACGTGTTAGACAATGTCCAGGCCAGGGAAGGGGCCTCAGGCGCACCTGCTCTCACTGGAGGAAACTCCTGAAGCTAAAGGAACGAAGGGAACAATTTCAGTGGGAATCGGAAATGGGTGAGATGTGGGCAGATGGAGAGGAGAGGCTGGGAAGGGAAGGGAGAGCCAGCTCCTGAAGGCTTCGGGGAGGCCCGGGAGGCTTTTTGGAGAAGGCAGGCTGGGTGTTAGCGTGGGTGGAGAAGGCCGGGTGGAGGCAGACAGGCCGCTCTGCAGGATGGAGCTTGCGCCCACCCAAATCGAGGTGAGGAAAGGAGGAAGGTAACGACGGGGTCTTGGGGTGGGATCTGCTGTGTGGAGTCCTCACCGGGTGTGGATGGTGAGGGAGACGGTGGTCAGGAAGGACTCGGGTTCCCGGCTCAGACACCTGGTCCCGTGGCAGCAGGGTGCCTGCACCCAGGTCATGCGAGATGCCCCATCCAGCCGTAGACTGTCCCCTTACGTCCCCCTGTGGGGTGCCCACGTGGAGATTTTGGGGAGGCAGCTGGAGACGGGCATCAGGAGCGCCGGGTGAGAAGTGGGTGACGGTGTCAGACTTGGGTTCAGGGCCGTGGTGGGTCCCTTTGACAATGGGCCGAGCGAGGAGAGGCTGAGGAGAGGCTGAGGTGAAATTCCTAGGACAGCAGGAAGGAGAGGACCCACCCAGCAGCTGAGCGGCAGCCCCCGAGGTGAAGGGACAATGGCCAGCTTGTGACATGAGGCAGCAGAGCCTTCCCCGGACGGCTGGGGTGTCAGTGCAGGGCGCCCAAGAGGCTTGGACACAGGGGGACATACTGTGGGGCCCCAAGGTGGCAGAGACCACAGGGGAGAGACCTCAGGCGTCTGGACAGTCGTCACTGCTGGGACCAGAAGGAGTGTGGGGAAGGGAGCATGGGGGCCGGTGTGGGAGGCAGAGCCTTCCCCGAGCGTGAGGCGGGGGGCCCCCACACAGAAGGGCGGGTGGGAAGCTGCTCTGAGGAAGGAGAAAGCCGGCAGCCTGAGAAACCAGGGCGGGACCTGCGCAAACCCGGGGGGCCCTCGCACGCAACTTGGTGGCATCCCCAGCCGGCTTGGTGCCCCGCTCTGCTCTGCAGCCAGGGCTTAGGGCGGGACGATGTGAGGTGCACGGGTCAGCTGCCACCACCGAAGGGCACGGGACGAGACCCTGGGAAGACAGCGGAATGGTTTTTGAACCTCAGCTCTTTTTGCCTGAACCCCCAACGAGCCGCAGAGCAGCTAGAGAACCCAACCCAAGAGCCACGGTGCCTCATTCCCCTCAAACCCCTTTGCTATGAGGGTACCCCACAATGGCCAGCCAGTCGCGCCCTGTTCCCTGTCCCAGCCGTGGGCCACGGGACACCAGGCGGGCTCATGGAGACGGGGGCGTTCCCAGTAGCTGAGGGGTCAGGGCTGGTCCTGGGGGACTCCCGGACCCACAGCCAGGGCTCCCGCAGGGCAGCGTCCCACACCGAGAAGCCGCAACTGTAGGAACAAACCAAAGTGAGTGGGACAAGGACAGACAGCAAAAGCAGCGCCAGCTGAATGGTGCGTTGCCTCGATCCAAAAGCCACATTCCTTCTGTGAAGTTACATCACTCCTGAGTCGTGTTTCCTTCTGAAATTTCAGGAAACCTAATCTCAGATTAAAATAAGTTTCAGAGAAGGACGAAGACGGACCCCACTCGAAGTTATCATTAAAGGGAGCACAGGACAGCCTCCTAGCAGGCCGTGGAAGCACAGCAGAGAGGGCCGGGCACGGCCACCTTGGTCAGGGGCACCTGCTGTCCCTCCTTCTGCGTCAGGGCAGTGGGGGCTGCGGGGGACATGCACGGTGACCGTGCGGCTTGGGCCCAGGGCACCAGGGAGCAGAAGAGCAGGTGGACCCAGTCCCAGAACTCAGGACAGTGGGATGTCTTGTCTCTTTCTGGGGTGTGCGTTCGTCCGTTGTCTGTGTGTGCATCTATGCACATGTGTATGAGTATGTATGGTGCGTATGTGTGTGTTTGTGTGTGATGTGTGTCTGTGTATCTGAAAGTATGTGTGGTGTGCATGTGTGTGCGCATGACACGTGTGTGTGAATGTGCCTGAGTGTATTTGTGTGCCTGTGTGTTTTTGCATCTGGGGCGGACCACGTGGTGTGTGTGTGTGTGTGTGTGTGTGTGTCTGTGTTGAATTGTGTTGCCTTCAAGGGAGAAGGCGAAGGAGACTGTGTGTGACTAAGAGAAGAACAGGGTGACATCACCCGCTCAGGCCCAACGAACGTCCAAAGGACGGGGGGAAGCGGCCAAAGCGTTAGAGGACAAAGACAAAGACAGACGGGAGGGGACCCTCACTCTGCCACCAGCCCACCGCAGACCCGGAGCAGATTGCTCTAGCTCTCGTGCCTCAGTGTCCCCCCCGGAAACGGTCATGGTGGCAGAGTCTGCCTTGCTTGCTCTGCCAGGAGCGAGGTCCCGGCAAACCACAGCTGCCTGTTTGGGGAAGCCTGGAAGCCAGCGCGATGTGGGTGCACGGTTCCTGCATTCTCTGGGCGCTCAAGAGCATGCGGGCACGGGGGGACATCAGAAGGCACCAGAAGGCTGTGCCACAGGCAGGAAGCGCACCGATGGCTCCCCGTGTCATGGGACCAGGGCACGGGTGCTACAGGAAGTGGAGTGAGTGCCGGCGTCCCACCTCCCGATGCCTGCGGCTCACTCCTCCCCAGGAAACCCCGACAGAGCTTGTCTCCATATTAAATATTATAGAATTAATAAGGCATTTAGCAGTTTCTGGCATAAAATAATTTCTCATTACCCACCAGAATTATTAGTTGGCCCCACTGCAGTTTAATTTTGGCTACCTGGAAAATTCAGTAATTTAATGTCCATTTCTCAGATGAAGAGACTGAGATCCAGAAAGGCTATGGGATTTTCCCAAGCCCCCAATGAAACTGCAGCCGTCCTGAGCACTCTGAGGTGTGGCTGACACGTGGCGTGCTCAATAAATAGCGTAGATAGCTCTGGAGTTGTGTGAGTGGCTAAGCCATTCAGCCAGCACGTGGCAAACGAGGTGGGAAAACCTTGACTTTCTGACTTTGAGGGCACCTTAATTTCCTTCCTCCTGCTGTGTTTCCGCCTTTGACTTCAGAATCAGGCCTTGGAAGGCGTTGCAAGCCGGGCTCCTGACTATCAAGATGGAGAGGAGTGGTGTGTACAACACTTGACAAACTAAAACGTAATACGGGCTTACAGAAACCCTCACCAGCAGCTGAGACATACAAATGAGAAATGCTAGAAAACACCAGTCTTACTGAGCTCACCCTTTCCCACACATTCTTTCCTCCAGTGTGTACTGCTTGGGCTCACAGGGGTCCATCCCTTTTTTTAAGTGGCCAGGAAAAGTGCCAGCTGCTATCCTCAGAGGAACATTTAGTTGTGGACAATTTCTCCTTGTTAGAACATTTGCCTCTCTGTGGCCCCATCACCAGCTGTCTTCTGCTCTTTGCCTGGTGTGTGCATTCCTAGCTTTTCAGTGTTTCTGGATCTTAACCTCAAGCATCTGGGTCACAGCTAGTTAGTCTTCAAATCACCAGTAATTGTCTCCTAAAGCTCAGTCTTCTGTTTACCTAATAGGGAGCTCCTGGCTTTTTCCTTTCTGTGAAAGTCATGAGTCAAGAGTCTGCCTTAACGTTGAGAATGGTCCCCAACCACTTAACAGGGCAAATGGGCAAAGGCAAGATGGTCATTTCAAGCTGTAGAAAGATTCCTCAGCAATCTTTTTGAACTTCAAGAAATTTTTTCCCATCAAACTGAGAAAGGGATCAAGCAGGAGGCACGTTCACCTTTGTAAAGCTGTACGGTTGCCTTCTGGCTGCCTCGTATTTAAGGGGCGCACTTGTCCTAAGGACAGCTTACCAACATCTGCTGGAAACCATTGGACCTTCCAGTGATACACCTGTTTCAAGGATTCTGTCACTCATTAGTATTTTTTCAAATAATATTTCAAATTTCAAATAATATGCATCACAGTGTCAAATCCAAAGCTCTAACTGCATTGAGGTACAGAATAAAAAGCAGAGAGTCACCTCTGGTATGTCAAAAAAGTCAAAATTAAAGAATACTTGTATCCTATAACCAAACAATAGCAATGGGTCATTCTACGTAAAGAAAAAAGCAGAAGAATTTTTTAAAGTGAAAAGAAATAACAATAATAATAGTAATTATTCATGTTGAGACCTGTAAGTCCCACAAGTTAGAGGTTTGAGAAGTCACCCTTGGACACTTGGGTGTAGGTGTAAGCATGCGTACATGTGTGTAAGTCAACTAGAGTCAGTGAGATCTTATTAAAGAAATTAATGGAGAGCTTGAACTATTGAATGTTTTAAAGAAATGTAAATTACACTGGTTGATACTTTAACCAAGAGCTTTGATTTATTTTTTAATTAGCATATATCAATTGTTGACAAGCAATTGGGTAATTTGAATATGCTTGAGAGAGTCTGAAAAAAATTGCTATCTTAAGCCTGCAAATTTATATGCATGGTTATTTTGTTAGTAATGTCTTTCTTCCCTGGCAGTGCTTCGATTAATCCTGTTGAATAATCAAAAGTTATAAATTAGCATACAACGGCCAGGATGTTACTGCATTTGTGCAATTTCAACACACGAATGCATTCTCTTTTTCTCAGCACAAATGAAGTGTGTGTGTGCACGCACTCCCATGTACCTGTGTGTGCGTCAGAGCCCGAACCTTTCTATGGCATCATAAAAATTCTATACGAATGCGAAAGAGGATGAAGAGAAGTCAACACCTGCCTACACATTCCCTCTGCCAACTCCTATATTCATCCTCTCGTTCCTTCCCTGTCTCATTTCTAACTTTGTAGTTCATGTCAAATTTTCCTTTTTAATAAATGTTAATCAGCGTCTACAATTATTCCTGGTAGGCATAAAGTGTTTGGGATTCTTTTCAAAGTGGGAAGGCTGTACTGAATACATTGCTTCATTTGAGCCCGAGAAAGCAAGGTCAGCATGACATTGTTTCACGAAGGCATTTGTGTTCCCCACTTGGGTGAGCTCCATGTCAGGATGGGAGCTGCTAAGGGAACAGTATTTGGTGCAAGGAGCCCAGGTAAAGTGGTGCCAAGGAGTCATCTGTGTGCTGGGAAATTACCCCCCACACACCATTGTCACCAGGGACAGAGGGAGTAATGGAAGGGAGAGAAAGGAGATGGACCGTGGTTAACTTCCTGTAGAGCCCGTCTCCGTGCACTTGGTGCTGGCTATCGGCTTGCAGACACTGGGGCTTGGAGGTGTGTCTCATTTCCCTGAATAAACTTTGTATAGAAGCCATCAGGGTGCATGAATCTGATACCATGCATTAGGAGTGTTGGTGTCCAAAGCAGCCTTGCAGGTAACATTTTAATACTGAGAGGACTCCAACCAGATGGCTGTCAGATGACAGGTTTTCTTAAAGCGAGGCTTTTGTGCCGTTTACTGGGCTGGCCTCTCTTCCTGCTGGTACAAAGTCATGGCTTCCCACGTGCTGGACAGCACCTTGTCCCTGCCAGCCAGGGGCGGGGGCACTGGGCAAGGGCACACCTCCTGGGAGCTGGATATTGGCGGTCTCCGGGAATTCGTAACATCAGACGCAAACGAACATCCACTTGGCTCTTTGTAAAGGCTCCCAGAGCTTCGTTTAATCCTTTGGACATTCTGGGAGCAATGATTACGATGCCCACTTTAGAGCTGAGGGAATGAAACAGAGAATGCAGTAAGCAGCATGCAAGTGCCAGAGCTCATCAGCGGGACACACGCCTCGCACCTGTGTGGTCGGAAAGATGCAAACGAGAGGGAGCAGGTGGGAGGTGACGATGGGGAGGTGGCCGTGGACCAGCCTCTGCCGGGCATGGTGGGTTGTATTCTGCATGATCACTTTCACACCGGAGAACACCGATGTGTTGATTGCCCCGCTGCTCCGTTCAGTCCATACCTGATCAGCTGCTCAAACATCCCAGCCAGTTTTCACTGCTCAGGGGTGTTTCTGCCAGTCAGCTCCCTCATTCTGAATGCAATTTGCTCATCGCTGATTTCCTTCAGTTACTAAAAGCCACTCTGTGAGAGTCTGTTAGTGATCCTTTCTCTGTGTCTTGACTTTCCTGGTTCCTAATTTGGCAGTTCTATGCCCTCAGCCCCTGTGTTAGTGGGGAAGACCCTGAGGCCAGTTAAATTGTCATTCGTTTGTATGCAATCTCTCCCTTTCTCTGTCTGTCCGGGAGGCTTTTCTCCTGGTATTTGCTGTTACATAATCACAAAGCGGTATATTTCTGTGTGTGTTTAGTTCATGCATTCTGCTTGGAATTTGGTACTTTCCCCAACCTGTCCCTCTTCAGGTCTGAAAAATTTTTAGCTACTACTTTTTGGAAAACTGACTCAGACCCCAGATTCTATTACTAAGGTGCTAAACCTCCTTCGCCCACTAACTTGGGCTGTTTTCATAAAAATCCATGTCTCCCACCCTCTGTGTCTAATTCAGGCTGATTTCCGTGTATCTGTTGTCCAGTTAACTCCTGTCTCTTCACATGTATCAAACAAGCTGTTTGCTGTGTTCATCACTCTCTTGGATGGTCGTATTTTTCATTGCTAGAAGCGCTGTTTATTTCCTTTTCCAAAATCCTCTTTTTTCTCTTCTTGTCCTGAACTTACATCAGGAACTCTGTACTCTTTAAAAAATCAATAATTTAAACATTTAACATTTCATAATCTCTTTCCGAAGGTGAAGTTCTTGACGGTAGGGCTCTGCCCTTTGCTGTGTGTGTCTATCCCGACGCACAAAGAACTGACTCGGTGTGGTTAACTTTATTTCCATTTTGAGCGCCTTTGGAGTACAGAGCTTCTTCCAATTTTTATTCAAGTAGTGTTGAACTTACAAATCCTATTTACATTTTTCTGGATTAGCCTTAAATGTCGGTTCCATAAATGTATTTTATCCACGTCTGGCTTTCACCTCCTCCCTCTGACGAGGCGGAGAGCCGGCTTCTACTGCTGTTTCCTCTCTGTTCCCATCGCCTCTCCCATGTAATCCTTTGTGAACTTCTTGCCAGATATGTATCAGTTGTCTTGCTTTATGTCGTTGTTTCGTGTCGAGTTTCTCTCATTGTACTGTATCCGTTCTGTGCTTTGCTACAGTAAACTTTGAGTGACCCCTCCAGAGAGGGCGTGAGGTTTGTGAAGCTACTGTAGGTTTGCCTTATGCTCAGAAGTGTTTAGATCTTACCCTGGAGTGTGATTTTAGCAGGATGTAGGATTCTGAGATTAAAGTGATTTTTTCCAAGGACTTGGAAACCTTTGAGGATCTTACTCCTCTAGACTCTAGCATCATCCTTGTGGATGAAAGTTTGGGGCTGATCTAATTTCACTCCTTGTAAGTGACTTGGGTCTTGCCACCTGAATCTCTCTCTCTCTCTCTGGGTCTCTCAGTATTTTCAAAATTTTTGCTCCTTAGATGTGTTCTTCTAAAATCTCTATTATCGTTATGTCTTCTTTACAATAGACATTCTTTAGTATTTGATGAGATTCAGTCATCCGTAGGAGCTCCATTTTTACAATGGTTCTATATGTGTTCAAAACCATTATAAATGAGAACTGGAGTGGATGGATATTTCACTCAATTAAACTACTCAATGACAATGTATATAATTACTGTATCCTTAGAACTGAAAAGAATGTTAAAATCTCCCATTATTTCTGTGAGTTTGTTCTCTATTCTCCTTTTCTTCTTATTTTACTGGTCAAATATACTTCAATCCACTTGCTTCCTTTAATCATTACAAGTTTTGTGATCACACTCGATTTTACTACATATAACTGACTTAACCAAAAACGTAAAGTTAATCATGATCTCAAAAGTCTTCCTCATCAGTGATCTAACAAGACTTTGGACCACTGCCCTCCCTGCCTTAACTGTTCTTCATCGTAGTCTAGTCATTGTTCTGTTTATCACATTAGAAACACGATGCTCATTTAGATTGACCAACAAACTTCTCTCCTGCAGCTTATTCTAGCGTCAGTTTTCTTTGTCCCAAAGTGCTTTTATCTTACTCTTCTATTGAGATTTATGGTGGTGAAATTCCTCAATCTTTGACTGATAAATAATATAGCCATATAGCTATATAGATTATATACAGTACTATACATATAATATATAGATAATAGCATTATCTAACACTATATATATAGTGCTATATGTATAATATGGATATTATGAATATATAGAGAGATATAGAGATAATATAGATACATCTATATAGATAATATAGATAATAGCATTATCTAACACTTATTATTAAATAATACTACTACTTTAGCTGGATATAGAATTCCAAGCAGAAATTTCTTTTCTTTTAATATTTTATAGATTATTTCATTATCATAGATTTCTGTTGTTAATACTGAGAAATGTTTTATCAGGCAAATTTTCACTATGTAATAATTTGTTTTTTTGTTGGACACACTTAAGAGCTTTTTTTTTTTCTTTTTGGAGTTTTTACCTTCTTTATGATGTGTCTACCTACATACATCTTTTATTTGGAGAATTCAGGTTTTACCTTAATTCTGAGAAATTTCCAGCCATTATACTTTGACTGTTTCTTCTCTCTTATGCTCTCTTTTTTCTCCTTTTGGAATCCTTTCAGAATATATAAGTATAATTTGGTCCCTCATTTTTGCTAGGAAATCTTTATGTTTCCTTTTGGAAATTATATATATGGTTATTACATATGTTACATATAATACATATATATGTTATGTATAATACATGTGTATATATACATAACACATATATGTGTTATATGTAATATATAAAATTATATATAGCTACATTATATATAGTTGTATATAATTTTTTATACTTATATATAATTAATATATCATATATTATACATAGTTATATAATTAGAGATAGTTATATAATTATATATATATATAATTTAAGAAGAGTTACTCGCTGTTTATAATTTTCAAAGCATTATGTAAATATCATTTCATTTGGTCCCTAAAAAAAGCTTTGAGGGACGTGCGTGTGGCTCAGTTGTTAAGCATCTGCCTTCGGTTCAGGTCATGATCCCAGAGTCCTGAGATCGAGCCCCACACTGGGCTCTCTGCTCAGCGAGGAGCCTGCTTCTCCCTCTCCCACTCCCCCTGCTTTGTGTTCCCTCTCTTGCTGTGTCTGTCTTTGTCAAATAAATCAATAAAAATCTAACAACAACAACAACAAAAACCAAACAAGCCTTGAGATAATGTTGAGTAAATCACCAGAGCAATTCTGTAGTTCACTGAATCTCTCTTCTGCTTTGTATAACTTCCCCCATTTCCTCAATTATCCATTTCAATTATTGGGTGAATTCCATGTCTGCCTGGTGTTCAGTTTTATCTCACAGCTTCCTCATGCCCTGGACTATTTCTCATGAACTTGTGTGCTTGGCTCTCCCCTGCTTTCTTCCACCAGATACTCTTGGACCTCTTACATGACCGGCTGTGCCTTCCGGCTCCTGTCATGGCAGGTTTTCCTTTCGTGTGCTCGTCTGTGAATTTGTCTTGGGTGGCTACTGTAGCTGGGAATCCTTGGTAGCCTGGGTTGCAGGTAGGTCCCTAAAATGTGCTTTTAGTGTTTCCGTTTGGTTGTCCTAAGGGTATTCTGACTATGTACCCCTTATTTGCTAATTCATGACCTTTCAGACGGAGATAGTATAGAGTTCAACCAGTCGGCTGGCCCACATTCCATGTTCTTTGGAAGCACTTCTATTCCTCTCAAAGCCTCTACAGGTCAAGGCAAGAAAGCTTAATTGTTTGCTTTCTGAACTAATCAGAGACTTTTTCTCCTCCAGTTTTTACTGAATATGTGATTCTGTGAGGTTCCTAACATGATGTCATAGACCTTGCGTAGACCCATGGCTTTTCTTACACAGATCTGCCCCTCCCACCCACAGTCTGGTCTCCCCATTTCTCATCCCTTCCAGAAGGCTCTAGCAACAGATGCTCCCGCGCCTTTCTTCTCAGGGCCCACACATCGGCGTTGCTGGAAATTCCTGCTGCTTTTCTGATACTTTATCTATATATTTCAACGCATATCACTATAGTGTTCCCAGCATTTTTACCTGTTTCCTAGTTGATTAAGAAGAAAATAGAACATCGCAGCTAACAGGGTGAACTCTGAAGGCGTAGAGCCTTGGTTCCACTCCCAGTCTCCCCCTGAGAAGACATAGAAGCCTTCGAAAGTTTTATAAATTTTCTGTGTCAGTTACATCATTTGTAAACCGAGATGACGGCATTCCCTTTCTCTTTTGAAGTGTGAGAAATGAGTAATTAGCTAGCAGAAATCATTTAGAGCTGTTTTTAAGCTCTCTTTAAGTGACAACTATCATTATAATTGTTACATGTTTGGGTTTAGAAGGCCAGCTTGTCAGAAACCCTTGTCCCCTTCAATGCAATTTTAATATAATAGGTGCTATTTTGATTGTGTTTTGAATAATTCTTCTTGATAAATGTTTTCACACTGGCTTGTCCCTTACATATGTTTCTTACAATACCCCAGGGCTACCTGAGCCCCGAGAGATAGGTATTGTTACCTCCATGTGGCAAATAAAAAAAGTGGACATGCAGCTACCTCCCAGACCCTCTGCAGGGACCCAGGATGCAAATTCCAGCCTCTACAAGCCTGAATTCCTTGCTTTTCCCACTTGTATTGAAATCAGACATCCTTATCTCTAGTTACTGTGACTGTCTCTTAATAAATAACCACATTTTTTGTACCATAAGACACTAGGCATGCCTCCCACAGTGCTCTCTTCTCAGAGTACCTGAGTCGCTGTGCACAAGAAAGGGAGGAGGAGCTTTGTGAGTAAGGAAATGGTAAATCTGAGCTGCTATCAGGATGTAAAACCCAACACTAATGGGCAGGTGGACGGAATAGGCTATGGCTGTAGCTATGATTTAGGTGTGATAATAATGGAGAAAAACGTAGGCAGGAGCAGAGATTGTCCAATGTTATTTATTACCACAGTCTGCCCTGCTGGTAGTCCTTGCCTTACCAATATTTAATCGATAAACATCAATACTTTTTCAATAGGCACCAGGAAAACCCAGTGTAAGACCTGCTGCCTTGTCCCATGTCCCAATTCAAGATACCTTCAGGGAGAGGAACATGTTCACTGGAACAGACGTCCCAATCCTTCATCCCAGCAACACTTTGCACAGCGTTTTCTCTGATTTGAAAATGAGTTCATGGCCACTGGAACTCAAACATACGAGTTTCCCCACAAAGCCCTGTTGAGAAGGTGAGTGCGTTCCCGGTTCGGTGCACAGAGCATTTCAAACATCGTGACAGAACAGGATACGGACCATTACATCGCCTGACTCAGCTATGATGTATGGATTTGTTCAGTTTTAGACTAAGTGGTCAAAATTCCTCACAAAAGGCTTAAAATGAGCTTTTGGAATTCAATCGCTTTCTGAGTTAGAACTGGTTGTATTAACATTTGTTTTGATTTGTTGCTGTCTGGTTCTGTGAGCCAAAAGCAATTGTGTTTTTTCCTTTGAAGTCTTGCCTCTCTTCTGTGAAGGAATATGAGTTAATTCAGTTTTGTTTGCGAGAACGTAAATGTTCATTAAGAATTAATCACAGGACTGAAAGATATCTCACCATCTGTAGCCCTCCTTCTTATTATTCCCAAAAGTTCTCGAGACTTCTATTTCTGGCCCTGTTCTCTCTCCTCAGCCATTGAAAAGCGTCAGCCAAATTGGATGGGAGCCTTCTCAAAGTTAAGAATCCAGGGTTTGGTGCCTGCTGAGGTGTGAAGATGTCCCACTACTGGGGGGTGCGGGGGGGCGGCAAAGGGACAGATGGGAGGCAGCGTGTGGTCGAGGGGGCGATGCTTGTCAGACTGGAGACCATGTGTGGGTGTATCCATTTGTGGGATTTATGTTTGTCCTCAGCACTTTTCTTAGGGAAAACTTTTTCTCTATGAATAAAAATGTCCAGGAAGGAGATGAACGTGATGCTGTTCGCAGGACCCTGATTCGTCTTGTTGCTGGGCCGTCGAGAGCCCTCACTTGCGCTTCTCCAGGGACCAGCAGCTCTGAGTCTCCCTATCCTTGGGACCACTGCTCATTCGTCAGTGGTGGCCCTCTCTGTATGTCTTTAACTATAGTACAGGGTTTTAGGGATGGGCTGTCAAAAGGAGAGGGAAAGAAGTTATCCTTGGTAAGGGAGATCCAGAGGAAAAGATTTTTGCACGTTTGGAACAACCTGGTTGACGGAAGACAGCCTTTAAATCCTGGGAGGAGGGCACCTGGGTGGCTCAGTGCGTTAAAGCCTCTGCCTTCTGCTCAGGTCATGATCTCAGGGTCCTGGGATCGAGCCCTGCATCGGGCTCTCTGCTCAGCGGAGAGCCTGCTTCTCCCTCTCTCTCTGCCTGCTTCTCTGCCTACTTGTGATCTCTGTCCAATAAATAAAATCTTTAAAAAAAAAATCCTGGGAGGAGGACTGGTTCGGACATGGGAGTGTATTGATGACAGTTCTCGGAGAAGCAGAGAAAACGAGACCCTCCAAGTCCTCATGCAGGGCATCGTGGCTCTCTCTAGGGGAAGTCAGGAAGGAAAGTGCAGCAGAGAGCACAGACCCACACAGCACTGGTATCGGGAGCTGGAGGCATCTGTGTCTCCTTCCTGGTTGTTGACGTACACTGTCTAGACACACGTCTCTAATCTCATTTTCGCTGCTCTGAGCACTGCGAGCTGGGCTCTTGCTGGGGGGCTGTCTGCCATTGTCTCCATCTTGAACAGAGATTGCACAAGACACACGGAAAGTGATGTGAAACACTGCATTGGGCCACGGAGACATTTCTTCGTGGAAAATTCTAGAAATGGTGTGTGAGAATTTGAGTGGTGATGGAGGGCAGTTCCATGGCGGGGGAGAGAAGAGAATGTTGGGCTGCTGCTCCCCCCCTCCATCGCCGTTGCTGAGTCAGGTCGCCGTGGGGAGGGGAGCACCGGTGGGACAGGTGGGAGCCTGTCCCGGCTTCTGCAACCTCCAGGCTCACCCGTCCTGAACTCCCTGACCCCCTTCTGCCATCCTGCCGCCTCCTGTCAAGTAAATTTCAGCTGCTTCAAATCAAGTGCACAATTTAGATGTGCCGGCAACACCACGCTCACGGATGTCCCGTGCTCTGCCTATGTGACCTCGCTGCCTCCAGCACCCCAGGGCAGCCTCCCCAGCCATCCCTGGAAGCCGAGGCTTACCCCCAAGAGGAGTTAGAGACTTTGGCCTGCAGCCACCCTCCCCCCAGGCCCTTGAATCAAAACTTCCAAAGGAAGCTCTCATTTGAAAACTGTTTCACAGTTACAACATATGCATAAATCTATAACCTGTCAATTTTTTTTTTTTTTGGTCACTTAAAAATCTTAACCAGTCACATGTTTACCTGCAAAGGTTGAAAAAAATCATGTTTATGTATCTGTCTCCATCCTAGAGGCATAAGGGATTTTGAGTTAACAGTTTCCAGCTTATTTGGCATGCTACCTGGAGCTGAGTTTGGAAGGAGAAGGGAAAGAAAATGGACATAAAAAGATCCATGGCTTATATCCTTACAATGTCCTTCTGGAAAAAATAACCGTGGTGGGCAGGGCTGACACTTAAGACCCCCATCGTTTGCCTCAACACTCTGAAGGGCTATGGCTCAGCCCCCCATCCCGTGACCTGACATGGTTTTTCTCTCAGGGCTGTGCTTGCCTGGAGATGCTCTCAGCTCCCAGGCCCAGCCTCATAGCCACCATGACCTTGGCAGCAAGCTGACCTACCAACAGCTCTGCAGAACCTCCTGGCAAGACCACCTCCACACGAGGGTGACTGGGTGTACACCAGGCTTTCATTTTCAGGTCGACTGGCACGTGGCTACATTAAAGTCATACCAGAAGGGCTAAAATGGCAAATATAATCAACTTCGGAGTTTCCACATGTTCCTTCGAAAAAGCCTCCTCCCCTCTTTCTTATTATATTTATTTTCTACAGTCCGGGGATGGGGGGGGGGGGCAAGAAACAGACATTTGCAGAAGGATGCAATTCTGATGTGCAGAAAGCGTATGTCGTCATATTGCTCTGGACTGTCTAGATTCTCATCCCAGTGGACTCTCCTTCTTATTACGGTTTGAGATAAAATCTGCCAGTCCCTGCTGCCAGCCAGCATGCTCGCAGGCCAGCAGCGTTTCTGTGCAGGCTCTGTTTCCAATCCTGCCAATGCTCCAGTGCTCCCGAGAGGGAGAAATCACAGGAAACAGCCCAGCCTCCTCTGCAGTGTGAATTCCAAATTCAAGTCAGACCTCCTAAATGAGTCGGAAAGCTTTGAGATGCCCATTTCTGACCCGGGGGGTGGAAATGTGCTGTTCATCTTTATATATGAGATGCGACCTCTGGGCACTGCTTTCGAGGGGGCAGTCAGGTCGGGGCCCAGATAGGTGCCATCGACAGTCACTAGGGATGGTCATGGGTTTGCAGAGGTGGGCCCCCGCCCTGGAGGAGCCGGGCGTCTGGTGGAGGAAGAAGGGACGGAAGTTGTCATCCCATGTGCACAGGGGCCTTCATGGAAGTCTGTGGCCTCAGAGGGATGGTGCCTGTGAGTTGAGGTATAAGGGGCCACGGGGACTCCGGGTGCCTGGATGGCGCTGACTCAGCAATCTCAGAGTCCAGCCTTTTTCTGCCAGCCTCGAGGAAGCAGCCAACCCCTGTGGCAGTGGTAAGCCAGATGTTAGTGGCCAAGGCCAAGGCCTGATGAGAAGGCTGGCAGTGTCCTCGGCAGGAGGGAGAAGGGCTATAGCGCATGGCCCGGAAGGCAGGGTGTGGTGTTGTCCCCACATGGAGGTTGGGACCTAGGGGGCACCGGTGAGCATGAAGGGCAGTGACCGCGATCCCATTCCTTGAGGTCTTCTGCTTTGCTGGAGACCATGTCTGTGTGCTGTCCCCCCATTCATATGCTGAACGCCAAGCCCTCCTTGTGATGGTATCGGGAAGCAGGACCTTTAGGAGGTATTAGGGTTAGATGAGCTCATGAGGTTGGGGGCGCCATGGCGGGATTAGTGCCCTTGTAAGAAGAGACCGGAGAGCTGGCTCCCAGGAACGACCTTGTGAAGGAACACAGAGACAGGCCATCTGCAAGCCAGCAGGAGAGTCCACACCAGGCTGTGATGTTGAACTTGCAGCCTCCAGGACTGTGCCCGTTAATCCTCACAACACAGGACTGGTTGTGTTAACCAACAGGACTGTTGGTTAATCGTCATGGCCTGTGGTATTTTGTGACTGGGGACCAGCTGACGAGGCTCGAGGTTAGTAAGGGCAAGACAGGAGCTGCCGAGAGAGGAGCGAGGACTGTTTGGACATATTCCATTCGATCTGTTTTGAGACCCTCAGGAAGACGTGCCAAGTTGGCAGGTGAATGAAGTCTCCACCTGGGCAGGGGAGGTTGGACTTAGACACACACTTGTGGTCCTGATTGCCTTCGAGGAGCCTCTCATGGTCCTCAGCAGACTACACACCCCGTCTCTGTCTATCACTGGGCAGGGTGCAGCCATGGCTTGCTCCCAGCTTACACGACAGGACAGTGAATCTCTGTGAGATCATGTAACTTGCCGAGGTCAGGAGCCTGTCTGCATCCAATTCAGAGCAGGGGAGGGAACGGTCTGCTCTGCCACTAGAGGACCCTCAGCCCTTAGCCTGTCCGGGGAGACAGCACAGGAGAGAAGAGAGATGAGAGTCACCCGTGAAACCATGCCACAGCGATCTGCCTGACCAGGGGAACACAGTGGGTTTTGCTATGTTTTCCTTCGTTTTGATATTGATGTAAAGACAGACGCACCCTGGGCCACAGGACACCCACCAGGTCTACAAGGGAAGGGCCCACATAGGCCTGCCTGAAATGATGGATGACTTCCTTGCAAAAAAAAAAAAGGCATTCAAAATTGAGAAAATTGCAACACCAGGCAAATCCCTCCTGTTATAATTCTACCTATGCAAATTAAATTTGGAATTAATAATTCCCAGACAGTTGTTAAAAAGGAAATGAAGAAACCTGGCTTATCGATGAAACCAAGCACACACCTTGGAAATGAAAAACCACCATAGGCACTAATAGTGAAGCCCTCCCATGTGCCAGCTCCCCTCAAGCGTCTCAGGCCGCTGCAGCCCATTCCCAGAAAACACGACACACAAGGCACAAAAGCTCTCCCTTCTCCCTCCTCGCCTCTCCTAGCTGAGCTCCTAATAGACTGTTTCCCAGTGAGCAGCGGCCAAGCTGGAGGCTGGCGGGAGTCCCTGCAGCCCCACTAGCCTAGCGTTGCTGGCGAGCAAGACCCACAGGCATTTCCCAGTGGCCCGGCGTGCACCTGTCATCACCAACAGAAGCCCCCACCTGGGGTCCCATCAGGGGCAAACCTGGGCTGATACTGGCTTCTACTTTCCATTTATCCACAGGGATGTGCCTCTCACACACTCTGAATCACACCCGTGTGTTCACACTCCATATTTTGTGCTTCACACTGTCACAGCATCTGAAATGTGGGCTCGGGACTGAAGGCACACACAGAGCCTGATGCAGGAAAGGGAGCTGGCTATGAAGATGAGCAGAGAAGATAGCTCTGGGTCTGGCGGTCTCATCTCTTTTTACAGCCTCTGTAGATGCACCGCGTGGCGGGACACCATGGTTGTCCCAGACTTGGGAGCAGTGCAGCTTGCTCTCAGGCGGGAGGTGAGAAGGGGAGAGGGTGGGCTGCTCACCCCAGCTCTGGGGGGACTGGGCAACCTGTTGCCAGTGCTTGTTCCTGGGGACACCCGAGAAGAAGGGGGCTGCCCCTTATGACTTGCCCCCATCCTTGTCCTTTTATCTCCAGGACACGCGCACCCCTTCTCGCACCTGCCCCTGGGTTCCCCAGTGAGAACAGGGGCTGGCTGGTGGCAGGAGGAAGAGGCTTGGTAGTCCAGAAGCCCTGCTCAGACCCTGCGCCCAGAGAGGCCCTGATTTCCATCTGCTGTTCTGCCCTCTGGAATTACTTGTTGTCGCTTTTCTCAAGCAGCTCTGAAGACAAATGAAGCCAGCAGGTCCTAGTCACAGCAGCTCCTCTCAGTTCTCCAGCCTGTTCCGTCCCCCGCCCCAGCCCCACACCATTGCAAGCACACAGGAAGCTCCAAATGAAACTTCTGTGCCAATGCATTCAAAGTAGTACAAGTCCAAGGCGTCCATTCATTAGGGAGGATTTAGAAGTGATTTGTTATGTGATAAAAACTCAAGGATATAATCTCTCTGGGCTACCTGTATTTCCAATTTGCATATTATATTCAAACTCAAGTTGATATGCAAATAAAAATGATTTAAAACCTAAAGCCCTGCTATTTATTTATAAAAGGGACACGTAACTCCCTTATCCCTGACTTTACTAATTTTCTGAAAAGTCATAAAATTACTGTTTTGTGTATTTTTACTCATTTTTGAGGTTCTTTGAAATTGGCCCTACCATGTCTTTAATTAATCTGTCCAGCTCGGTTTCAAAGTATAATTTTAACACATTCTCATTCTTCAACTTATGCATCAGTGGTCAAAGTCCATAGTCTCATAAAAATTGTCTTTTTAAAAAAAATGCTGTTTATTGAAGTTAAACATGTTCATTATAGAAGCTTTGGGAGAAGGAGAAGAAAATAAAACTTACCCCTCTTGATCCTATAACTCAAATGTAATCTGTATTAGAATTGAGAAAACACACAAAACTGTTTTTCGTTACAAGAAGCAGAAGCTGATTACCGCAGTCACTGCCCCTGAACGACGTGCAGAGACAATGGGCAATGCCGTAGCTCGGAAATAGACCTGCCCCAGAAAAGCAAGACAAACACAACTCAGCTCCCTCCCAGGACAGACTCGAAGGACCATGCCTGGATTAATTGTTTAAAAGAGGCTGTCCCCTGTCTGAAAAATGGGAAATCTGCAAACACACTCCTCACAGATTTTTTTTAATCACCTAAAGAAATATTATAAAAGATTTGATCAAAGGGAGAGTTTTCTTTTCTTTTTCTTTTTTTTTTTTTTTAAGATTTCATTTATTTATTGGAGAGAGAGAGCCCACACACAAGCAGGGGAGCGTCAGGCAGAAGGAGAGGGAGAAACAGACTCCCCCCCCCACCCCCGCCGCCCCCTAGCAGGGAGCCCGATGTGGGGCTCTATCCCAGGACCTGGGACCGTGAACTGAGCCAAAAGCAGAGGCTTGACTGCTGACAGAGCTCCCCAAATACCCCAAAGGGAGAGTATTCTTGTGAGGTTCGAGCTGCAAAATAATAAGTGAAAAAGGAGTCAAAAGGTTGGAATAACAGATGTTGGTGTGGGGAACCCTTCCTTCCACAAGCATACGGTCCAGCCAGCTCTTCAAACACGTGGCAAAACAATTTTCTTCTAAAGATTACTGTCGGTAGCTCCCGAGGGGAAAGTAGAGAGAGATTTAGTTCATGCTTGAACAGGTATATTCAAATATTTGCTTTCTGCTCGGGATGGTTATGCAGATAAATATAAAAGTGGGTATTTGGGGTATTTGTCTAAATGACACAGGAACTGATTGCTGCCTTTTTTACCTGAATGTGTGTTGCTCAGGAAGAGACCGCTCTACGTGGCCTTTAGAGCATGGATCCCATAAGCGAGAAGGTTCTGCAGCCAGAAGCTCTGGTCTGTAAGCGAGGGAGGGGCTGGTTGCTACCGCAGCAGCTCTCACAAGCACATGCAGGGCCAAACCCTGAACCAGGCGCTGTCCCAGGAGCCCTGCACTGCGCAGTGTGTGTTTCTGCAAGGGACTGTGACTCCCGTTGTACGAGTGATGAATGCAGACTGAAGTCAGCCCTTTTCACTCAGAAGCACACAATGCTGAAGCAATGACTGGGTGTGGCCCCCTCCTTCTTACCAACTCTGACATGGTACAGATTCTTTAAAATTTGTGGATGGAACATTGGCTCAATGGAAGAGAAAATGGCGAGGAGGTGTTTATGATGTGGAGTTTGCCCACAGTTTAGGGCATCATGCTAAAAGCTCATGAAGCAACGGCAGGGTATGGGCTTATCTTAGAAGTAGAAGACGGTAAGTCATGCACATCATTTTGCTTTTGTTTTGGCAAAATCATGAAATTTTATTCATTTTTATTATAATTTTTTATTTAAATTCAATTAACCAACATATAGTACATCATTAGTTTCAGTAATTCATCAGTTGCTTTTCTCATCCTTAAGACCCATCATCTAATTACCCCAAACCGCCCCCAGCATCTCCCCCACAGCAATGCTCAGTTTTTTCCTAGAGTTAAGAGACTCTCATGGTTTGTCTCCCTCTCAGATGACTTCCCATTCGGTTTCTCCTCCGTTCCCCTATGATTCTCTGTGCTGTTCTTATATCCCACATGTGAGTGAAGCCATATGATAACTCTCTTTCTGTGGCTGGCTTATTTTGCTCAGCCTAATACCCTCTAGTTCCATCCACCTCACTGCAAATGGTACCTATTCATCCTTTCTGATGGCTGAGGAATATTCTATTGGATATATAGACACATCATCTTTATCCATTCATCTGTCAATGGACATCTGGGCTCATTCCACAGTTTGGCTCTTGTGAATATCGCTGCTATGAACATTGGGGTGTTTGTGCCCCTTCAGATCACTACATTGTGTCCTTTGAGTAAATACCTAGTAGTGAAACTGCTGGGTCATAGGGTAGTTCTATTTTTAACTTTTTGGGAAACCTCCATACTGTTTTCAGACTGGCTGCAGCAGCTTTATTCTCACAACAGTGCAGGAGAGACTTTCTCCGTAGCCTCCCCTTTCTTCTTTCTTCATATCCTCGTCAACATGTGTTGTTTCCTGACTTGCTAATTTTAAAGAAAGCCCTCATTCATTTGTTAAGCAGAATTTTGTTGCATGCTAAGGATGAACAGGGCATTGGGATAAGTACTGAAAACCACCTTTGCAAAGATACAAATGTGTTCATCAATCTAGTATAAGCTAATGGGGAATAAATACATGATTATTAAAATTATTTTTCATGAAATGACACAAGTATCCAAGAGTTTATGGTAAGCAGATGTCTTTCCTCCAAGGAACACATGTCCTCCAGGTGCTTCACAAGACACCCCTGGGCTGGCTTGTGTCCCCTCCTGCAGCGCTGTTGTAAAACAGAAGTCAGCATCTCTCGTCACCAGAGGCGAGGAGCATTGTCCCCATGATTGCGTCTAAAGCCCTCTCTCCTCTCTCATTCATCATGAACACCTTACATAGTTTTCCTGGAGTGTGTTTTGCATGAAATGAAGCTCAGCCCATGTAAGCCACAGTGAGATGATTTATAATCAAAGTGTACCTGGTGCCTGGGTGGCCCAGTGAGTTAAGGGTCAGTCGGAATCTTAATCTCAGCTCAGGTCTCGATCTCCCAGCTGCGAGTTCAAGTCCCACGTTGGCGGAGCCCAGTGTGGAGCCTACTTTAAAAAAAATAAAATAAAATAAGGACACCGCTGTGCAATGACCACAAAGTCACGCTTCCCAGCAAGTTCCCTCAGGCGCTTCTACAGAAAAATGCTTCACAGAATTCCTATCATTCAAGATAAAGACTCTCAGGAAATAAGGACCAACGGGAACTTCCTCAATCCAAGAGAGGGGCCTCAACATAGAGCCTGCAGCTCACAGAATATTTGGTGGAGAAAGACAAATGCTTTATTTATATGGAACACATAAGACAAGGATGTCCACTTTCACCACTTCTGTCCAATAGTGTGTAACATGTGCAATACAGCAAGAAAACCATGCAGATTGGAAAGTGGTAAGTTCACCTATAAAGGCAGATACCATGATTCTATACCTAAAAAGTCCTGAGAGGCAAAAACTTACTCAAACTACTAAAAATCTACCAAAACAAATATGTGAGTTTAATAAGATTGCAGGTACAAGTCTGGTATATAAAAACTAATTATATTTACCTGTACTAGTAGCCAACAAATATAAAATCAAAATTAATAAAAATAATTTTATTACAGTAACTTTAAAAAACCTAAAAATAAATATACCAAAAGATTTGCAAAGCCTCTCTACTAAAATCCACAAAACTGCTCTCAGAAATGAAGAAAGTAGAGATGTATTAATTTCTTTGATTAGGAGACTTAATATTGTCAATATGAGAATTTTCTCCAAATTGATGTGTAGCTCAAAGATCATCTCTATGAAAACCTCAGCAACCATTGCATTGAAATTGATGGCCTGATCCCAGATGTATATGGAAATGTGAAACAAAACAGAACATATAATAAAATAAAACCTAGAATAACAAAATAATTTTAAAATAAAAGAACAGCCAGTGGACCTATATTACCTGATTTCAAAATTTGCTATAAAATTAAGTCATCAAGGGAATAAAGTATTGGCATAACGGTAGGCATAAAGTTCAATTCATTGAGACAGGATTTATGACCCAGCTTAAAGTCTATCTGGAGAAAGTTCCAGTTGAACTTGACAAATATGTACATACAGCTGTTTTGTATTTATATAACAGTGTATTACAGTGTTTCGGGGATGTTAGGTCAAGTTGGTTGAAAGTACTGTTCAATCCTATATACTTAGAGATCTATTAATGGAGTGAGTTCACTACAATCTCCAACTATGAAGGTCAATATTTCTATTTTCTTTCAATTTTGCCAGTTTTTGCTATACATGTTAAGGTCTGTTTTTAGGTGCATAAGTATTCAAATTTTATACCTTTTTCTAGTTTTCCTTTTATCATCATGAAATACTTATTTTTCTTTAATTTTTACCATAAGATATGTTTTTTTCTCCTCACAGTCAAATAGCCATTCTATTTCCCCTAAGCTTGGTGTTTGCAGAGAATATATTTTTGCATTCTTTATTTTCCTACTAGCTATGTCCTTGAATTTAAAGTACATCTTTTTTTTAAAGATTTTATTTATTTGATAGAAAGAGAAGCAGTGAGAGAAGGAACATGAGCAGGGGGGAGTGGGAGATCACCAGTAGGCAGAGAGGCAGGCAGAGAGAGAGGGGGAAGCAGGATCTCTGCTGAGCAGAGATCCTGAGGTGGGGCTCCATCCCAGGACCCTGGGATCATGTCCTGAGCCGAAGGCAGATGCTTAATGACTGAGTCACCCAGGCGCCCAAAAGTCCATCTTTTTAGGCAGCACATCATCAGGCCTTGCTCTCTCCTTCAGTGTGGTAAGTTACAACTTGGATTCCATTTTTTATTCCATTCACATTTCATGTAATTCTTGACATGACTGAATTTATATCTGCCATTCTGGTCATGTTTCTTATCTCCTTTGATTCATCTGCTTCTATTGCTAATTTCTTTTGCTTTAAACAAATATTTTTAGTACCATTTTAGTTTTTCTTTTTACTTTTTAGCTATATATATATATATATATATATATATATATATATATATAGTGGTTGTCCTAGGTATTACAATATAAATCTTTACGTTTGCAAAATCGACTCTAAGTTAATGTTAACTTCTGGTTAAATATAGAAACTTAGCAACATTACAACTCCATACACCCTCTCTTCCTTGTCGTACACATTTCATGCATTTATATTATAATTCCAAAAATACAATGTTACAAGTTTACTTTAAACAACCATACATCTTTTTAAAAAATTAAGGGAAGGGGAGCCTGGGTGGCTCAGTGGGTTAAAGCCTCTGCCTTCAGCTCAGGTCATGGTCTCAGGGTCCTGGGATCGAGCCCCACATTGGGCTCTCTACTCAGCAGGGAGCCTGCTTCCCTCTCTCTCTCTCTCTCTCTCTCTCTCTGCCTACCTTTCTGCCTACTTGTGATCTCTCTCTGTCAAATAAATAAATAAAATCTTTTTAAAAAATTAAGAGAAAAAAACACAGTTATCAGCTTTGCCTACATACATACTCTTTCTGTAATATTTTATCTTTCATATCTAAAATGTTCCTCATTATTCTCTACTTGCAGTCATTTCTCAGTACCATAAAATCGTTGTTTTTAATATTTTGCTGAGTTTTGTTCCTTTTTCTGCAGGGGAAATTTCCTAACATCTTCACACCATTATTGCTGAAAGTTTAGTTCCCAAAACACACACTTCATAATAATCGTCATGAGAAAAAAATCCTGATTATTGAGACTCAGTGTTTTTTGTATCTTATCTTCTCATCAAAAAAATTAAGTAACAAAAGTGTATTGATTGATTCTTCCCCAAGGAATGGTCTAGCTTGAAATAATTATAGCTTAACATAGAACCTGTGTGTCAGTCAATATTCTAAGTACTAGATATCATAACACATTCAAGTCCCCAAATAAGGAAACCACATGAGAAAAAACATTATCATGATTTTTTTTTACAGATGAGGAACTGAGGCAGAGAGATGGAAATTAATTTGACCAAAGCTATACAATTCATGAGTGATGACGCCAGGGTTCAGACTCAAAGATTCTGTCCCACAAATCCATACATTAATCATTGAACGTTTCTACCTCTTGAGTTCCTAAGACCCTGGCACAGGAAAACTCAAGGCTGGACCCCTGGTCACCCCACAGTGCTGCACTCACAGCTGCCCTCTGGCAGTGTCTGTCTCCATGCTGGCCTCTTCCTTGACTATGTATTCAGGATCCAGCCTGATGTGATCAGAAATGAGATGACTGTGTTTGTGTACGGTTTTTCAATTTGCATGTACCACATTTCAACTCTGAGAACATGACAAAAATAAATATCTGTGTTAAGAGAAAGCATGACATCAATTTGTGAGGTACACAAAGAACTTCCCTACATGATAATGTCATGGAAATATCACAACTGAATTCTTTCAAGCAGCCCTCATACCAAGGCTCAGAATGTCAAAGTGGATTCACTGAAGCAGAAATGCGTTCCATCTGTGTCCGTTCCTCCTGGCATGGCTACAAGACCATTGGCCAAGAAAGGGAAGGAGGGCATGTGGGAACATGTGAGGTGTGCTGAGGAAGAAAGGGGAGACAGACGTTGAAACTGAATCTTTTCAAACTAAAAGTGGACAAAGGAAACTTATATGTTCTACAATATGCCCCAACACTGCTTTTGAAACAGTGATCTCTCTTACCTGTGGTGTGATTGCATCATATTTGCAGTTAGATCATCTAAAAGGTATCCAGTTAGTTTCCTAGGTCATTTTGAGAGTAGAGAGATGTTTAAGATTTCAAACGCTTAGCTGCCAACCTTCTTGCTCATTCATTTTGTGTAATGGATGTTTTTCCCCAATAGGCTCATGCTTATTTATGATTCAGTAATGTGCTTAATGAAGCTTATGAAATGTTTATCTATAGTGTTGATTTTTTTAAAAACAGATTTGGATTTTCTCATTTCAGTTGTTTTTATTGTTTTGTACTGAATTATTTTTAACATCTTTTAAATTTATTTTCCTTAATTTTTGTGGGTTTTTTTTTGCTTTTTTTCCTAATATATTCAAATGAATACAAGTGTTCTCCATATATAGTTTCTCTTCTTGAATGCTGTAGCAATCTTCACATGCAGACATGCATCCTGACTCCACAGATTTTGATAGAATCCATGAGTTGTCTAAGAGAGTGCTTCTCAGTAACTGAAGAGTCAAAGACTGTTATCTCTTATCACTTATTTCTAACTCATAGTCAGAGACTGTGAACTGAAAAAGTAAGTAAGTAAATAAATAAATAACAAAATACCCCCCCAAATCTCTCCATTTAAAAATGAGTTTAAACATTGAGATACCACCTAACACCAGTTAGAATGGCCAAAATTAGCAAGACAGGAAACAACGTGTGTTGGAGAGGGTGTGGAGAAAGGGGATCCCTCTTACACTGTTGGTGGGAATGCAAGTTAGTGCAGCCACTTTGGAGAACAGTGTGGAGATTCCTGAAGAAATTACAAATAGAGCTTCCCTACGACCCTGCAATTGCACTGCTGGGTATTTACCCCAAAGATACAGATGTAGTGAAAAGAAGGGCCATTTGTACCCCAATGTTTATTGCAGCAATGGCTACAGTCGCCAAACTGTGGAAAGAACCAAGATGCCCTTCAACGGACGAATGGATAAGGAAGATGTGGTCCATATACACAATGGAGTATTATGCCTCCATCAGAAAGGACGAATACCCAACTTTTGTAGCAACATGGACGGGACTGGAAGAAATTATGCTGAGCGAAATAAGTCAAGCAGAGAGAGTCAAGTATCATATGGTCTCACTTATTTGTGGAGCATAACAAATAACATGGAGGACATGGGGAGATGGAGAGGAGAGGGAGTTGAGGGAAACTGGAAGGGGAGATGAACCATGAGAGACTATGGACTCTGAAAAACAACCAGAGGGTTATGAAGGGGCGGCGGGGGGGTGGGGGGGGGTGGGAAGTTCAGGAACCAGGTGGTGGGTAATAAGGAGGGCACGTATTGCATGGAGCACTGGGTGTGATGCCAAAACAACGAACACTGTTATGCTGTAAATAAACAAATAAAAATAAAAAAAAATTAAAAAATGAGTTTAGCTTTTGTAGCTAATACCAATTTTTGCAAATAATCCCCATAGAAAACACTCTCTAAGAAATGTACATTTCGCTATACATGTATTATTCATTTACACATTTGCAAATTTTTAATTATCTTTTAAAATTAGCCTATGTTCTTATTTTGTTCTAGGGAAAATGTCTGATCTAGTGATATTTTTAAGAGTCTTTCATTATGCCATTATGTTTGTGCTTCTGTCTCTACAGGTTAAAAGTTACCTTGTTCAGTATATCAAGCTTTATTACGGATGTATTTTGTTTGTAAGTTTGGACTTCTGATACAGGTGTAATATCCCTCTGTGTTGTTTAGCATTTTCCATATCGAATTCTGCCCTATTACTATATTGCTTCTGAAGCTTTCCTGTTTCCTGTTTCCTGTTCTTGCTCTCTGCATCATTGGTTGGTAACATCCCTGGATGGAAGTGACAAAGAACAGGACCTGTTCATGGTCCCAAAGCCTCTGTCCACAAAGGGCTTAATTACAAGTGAAAAAATAACAACTTATGATGGAAAAACCTGGTGACATCACTTTAATGAAATAATCAAAGGTAATTTTATGAGCAAAGAGACAAAGGGACTTCCTGTGGCTCGTGATACGATGCACAGAGAAGGATACAACATCACTTCTGTAATGTTGCTGCAAACACATAAATAATAAGCTAAATGTAGTGACGCAGAAACGTTAAGCAAACCCAAACTCTAGATCACTCAACAAAACAACTGGGCTGCATTCACCTTCCAAGCTGACCCTCAGGCAGGGTTTCTTATCATGTCTCACTCATTTTATTCACATTGAAAATGGGATGTGGAGGGCTGCCCTTGTGCCCACAATAGTTGTCTTCCTCTCAAAACAGTCATTTGAAGAAAAGATTAAAGCTGCTATTTGTGGCAAATACCAGGGCTGCTAAATCAGGGTGGGGGTTGCCAAAGAGAAAACTGAAAAAGATCCTGGACCTGTGGATTCTGCCCAGCAGTTACCCCTCCTGGGAAAAAAGGAGAACTCTTTGAGAAAGAGCCTGTGGATGAAGGCAGCCTGTGGGATGCATATCATGAACACAACAAGTCAACAACAACTTCTGATACTTATTCCAGCCTAGGCTTTGCTGAGCTTGCTGTATATCCTGGAGTTTCTTTCAGACTCAAGTCAAAGGAACAACAGATTATAGTTCAATAAATTAAATGGGATTAAAGCAAAAAAAGAAAGAAAACACACACGCAGAATGATATAGTGATTTCTAATTTGAGGGTATAGAGGAAGAAAGAGAGGGGCATGTTGTTAATGGAGCTCCTGATAGCCATTAAATGCAGGAAAAAGCCATTTCCATAAATTATGGAAATATGTGCTGGTCTCAAGTGCATCCCATTTTCATATTGTTTTGCTGGCTTAATGACATAGGCTATTTTTGTAACATCTGTTTTGGGGGACCCTCCCTTTCTCCTGTGCTTCATTAGAAATGCAATGGCTCTCCTTTATAATGAGCATTGGTGTTGTCTGGAAATGGACTGTGTGTCTCTTGTTACTGTAGGGGTCATTATATCTGAGTTGAAATGGTTTGTCCTTGGAACAGGTTCTGATGTGACCCCGGAAAAAATACCTGGAAGGTGTGACAGTGGGTGCGGTGTACCACATAGATGGGCACACATTCGGCAAAGGCCAGAAGCTGGGGCCTGGCAAGGATTCCTGGGAGCAGGATCTGACCCCGTTAGGTGGACATTACCTTCACTCTCCCTAAGCAGCAGTGTGAATTCAAAGGGTCTGATAGAGACTGTGTGAGATGAAACTTTAAGACAAAATCTGAATTCAATACCCACAGCTATTAACACTGTGTTTTTGCAGTCTACTGTACACTCCGAAATGAAGCTCCAGCCACCAAATACTGAAGCTTGATGATCTGGTGCAATGAATGACAAGTGTTTCATACCAGTGTCTCTGCTCCAGCGGCCCAGGGTCATGGTAGAGAGCCGTTCTTTATTACATTAGTGGGGGGTGCAGCTCTGCCCTGGTCCTAGGCTGCAGGTGAGAAAGAAAAGCAGGAGGAGAAATGAGAGAGTGAGAGGGAAGGGAGCAGGAAGCCTGGAGAGCAGGTGGAAGTGTGGTGTCCCAGCCCTTCAGTCTCACCTACACTTGAGCAGACAGGGTCCCATATCCTTGTCATTCTGGTCTCTGCTGCTCAGAAAGGGCCCCAAAGGCAACAGCAGGGAAGGATTCCTTTGGTGACAGGGAGCCCAGATGAAAAGGACTTCCCTGTGTTCTGCCTCTCCTGCCTTTGATTTGCTGCTTTGAGTTCTGCATTTCAGTCTGACTCTTGTAAGTGTTCTGTCATTAAGTTATTTTTCCAGAGTGTCATGTATCAATCTGAACTACAAAGGCAAAAAGTTTGAGGATCATAACACCTCTGCTTTCTGAAGAAATGAGACCCTTACGTTACAAATTAGCCAGACTTCTGCCCATCAAACATGGAACACAGATTCCAAATAAGCCCTTCTATGTTTCCTTTCCTGACTTACCCTTTAGCCTCCTATTCTCCTGTACTCCACCACCTCCAGCCTGTTCCCCTCACCTGTGCACACACGTGCACAGGCATGCACACACGTGCACAGCATGCACAAATGCACACATGTGCACACACATCCCCTTCTGGTCCCCCTGCCCGCCTGGCACGATGCATGCACTTTGCCAGGCTAGGCTGGGTGGCCGTCGGTGGGACTGATTGCTGTTTGAGGTTAATTTCACAGCTTGGATCCTGGGCAGGTCATCTTGTGCCTCTGGCTTGGCCTCCAGATCTGCTTCTTCTTTGAGACAACCTTCCACAGACCCCGGCAGCCCTGCAGTGCCGCAGCCATTTCCAGCGCAAGGACAGAGACCCCTGAGCATGCGTTTAAGCTCCGCCTCCTCCTTTAGTCCATTTCATGCAGACGTGCTGCTGAGTTAAGCGTCTCCCACTCACTCTCCGGCTCAGCCAGAAAGGCCGTGAGGGCAGCAGCACTGGAGTGAGGCGGAGCCCCTGACCCGCAGCTGCAAGGGAAACAAGCTGACCCGCGGCCTCTCCTGCTGGATGGCAGAGAGCCACCCTGCCTGCCTCCCCTGCAGGGGGCGCACAAGAGCAATCTAAATGCATCCGCCGCGCAAATGCTGGAGCCCAAGGGCTGTCTGGATGGCAAGAGTAGGACAGCTCCACCGCAGTAGGCGCGCCCAGCGTCACAAACCTACTCTTCACGGTATTATTTTTAAGATTTTATTTATTTATTTGACAGACAGAGAACACAAGTAGGCAGAGAGGGAGGGGGAAGCAGGCTCCCTGCTGAGCAGAGAGCCCCATTCGGGCTCGATCCCAGGACCCTGAGATCATGACCTGAGCCGAAGGCAGAGGCTTTAACCCACTGGGCCACCCAGGCGCCCTTCTTCTGAGCATTTAAATAAAGAAAGAGAAGGGCCACGCAGGAAGCCCCGCCACGCAAAGGTGGACGAAGTCTTCAGCGGGCAAGGCTGTGTGCGCGTGTGCGCGTGCTGCCGGTGTGCGCGTGGTGCCGGTGTGCGCGTGCGTGTATGCTACCTGTGCGCGCATGCGTGCGTGCTGCCGGTGTGTGCGTGCTGCCGGTGTGCGCGTGCTGCCGGTGTGCGCGTGCGTGTATGCTACCTGTGCGCGCATGCGTGCGTGCTGCCGGTGTGCGCGTGCGTGTATGCTACCTGTGCGCGCATGCGTGCGTGCTGCCGGTGCCGCTCAACCCACCTTTCCTCTCCTCCTCTGTCTTTAATACGTGACCGCAGGGAGACTGTGTCCTCCTGGGGGGACCTTCCTGCTCGTGTGTCTTCCCTGTGAGGTCTGCGCATCCTCTCGGGAACGCACAGATCTTAGCATCTCATCGTTAAGAACGTCCCTGCGCGCTTCGAGCCGGACAGGGGAGCCGGCGCGCGGCCACGTCCAGGCCGGGGCAGAGCCTGGGGCGGGCAGCGTCTTGCTCCCGCACGAACCACCGCGTTCTCGTAACTGCCGCTGTGGAGGTTGCCTCGTTCGCAGGTGGCCTTCCAGACCAGCTGCCTTCACAGCGAAGATGCCCGTGAGGCTGTCCTGGGGCGTCTGTGGGTCCCACCACACCCAGCTTTGGAAAACCGTCCGTGCGTCCCTGGTTCCCGCTGTGCGCCGCCGCCCCCGACTTCCTCTGGCCGCTCCAAGTGCGGGGCCACGGAATCGCCTGCTTGCGGAGTTCCGGGAAGCCGGCACTTTGAAGCGCCAGGCCCTCTCCCCGGTTGTTGGGACAGGGAGGGTGGCCGGCTCCGTTGGAGATTCGGACCTGCTTTAGCCCGCTCGCATTCCCTGGCCCACCTGGGGCGTGCTGGTGATGCGTGCCTTCCAGAAATCCTTCCCGGTCTTTCCAGGATTGGGACACCAGGACCAGGATGAATTGGAAGGGATACAGTGCGCGCGGAAGAAATGACCTTGGGCCACGGGACACAGCTGCAGACCTCTGCTCCCCACATCCCACCCAGGGGCACAGACTCTGCTCATAACATACCCGGTAGGTGTTTGCTCCTCAAGCTAGTGGTTTCCACAGCCTGGGACTGGCTTCATACATGTTGCACAGGACTTGTGTGCATCATCACTCGAGAGTGAGGCACGCACTGAGATATCGACATAACTGTGCTTCCTTGTAGGTGGCACACACGGTTTCTGTTCTTCCCAGCGCCCCCTGCTCCATGGCCTTGGCCACTGCCAGCCAGCCTTGCAAGGACTGAAGCTAGGTAGTCTCCATCTAGACTTGAAGGCACAAACTGGAGGCTCCTTTCTTTAGCCTCCTGACCTCACTTCCTTTATACACAACCCTTGCCCCTCTTCCCACCCCAGAATTTCCCTAGAGACATCGAGCCCTTGCCAAACATGAACTAAAATTCCCAAGGGGAGAGCTTTTGAGAGGTGAGGTGCACAGCTGAAATCCCCCTCGCCCACGTTGGGAGCCCTGGAGATGCGGCAGTGTTGAGGGCAGTGTCAGTCCTCAACACCGAGCGGCTGCCCCGCACTGGCTCTCCTTTGTCTTCATCTCATGCCCCTTTGTCTTTCCTCCAGCCCCTAGTAGGGCCTTTGTGCCTCCTGGACCTAAGCCTGGTGGCAGAGGGGTAGTGGTGTCAGGATTAGCTGTGTACTTGACTTTGAATCTTACCTCCAAGAAATCCGGAACAAGATTATTCTACCATGAAATTCCTAGTTACTAAAAAGTCTTGCACTTTATTTCTACCACACTTAGAAGAGCTGAGAGTGAGAGAACAGTCATTCTTCCTTCATTTTCTTGGCAGAATGTCTCACATCTCAGACCCCAGGGCATCCAGATAGGAGCAAGCAGTGTGGAGGGAAGCACAGCGAGTTCTTCTTCTGGGACTCAGACTTTGGTGAAAGAGGCTTGGGACTGTGTTCAGCTTGAGGATGGATATGGTCCCCTGGATTCCTGATGGTTGCTTAAGTCCCGTGTTCTTTTTCCTAACCATGCTTCTATAATTCCAGCTTATTTGTTTGTACCTGTATATTTGTTTGTTAATGTTTGCATTAACCAATTATTCTAGAGTGGCTTTTGTGATACCAACAAGCCCTTCTCCTATGACCAGGGGTGTGAGGAAAAGAAAGAACAGAAATGTTCCTCCTTCACTGCGTCCTTGCCCTATAGTGTTTATCACAGGGCTGGTGTTCCTCAGATACACAAGAAGAGAAAGAAGCTTTCACTAAACTGTTTTAGAATTCTGCATCATACTAACAGCAATCACCATCAAAAATGTGAAGATCTCATAGCTAAAAACTTCAAGCTGTGTTTATTTCTATGTTATGCATTCTTCATGTTCATTAAGTCACCATTGTTCAATACCTTTAGGTTGTATTGATGTATTTTTCTGGAGGATTTGCAAACGAGACGATCCCAGCAACCTTGGCCTATGTGTTGGCATAATCCAGAGCAGATGGCATGTTTTACTAAAGCCCTTCTGGCCTAGTCTGACTGGTACATATATGTAATATATGCATATATATTTAAGACATATGCATATAAGGCATGCATGTTCTATGCAAGATATGTACACACATATACAGGATGCAAACACTATGTATAAGATGTATACGCATGTATCAAAGACAGGCACAGTATCTGCATGACTTGTGTACATAAAGTGAGTGCACCTGCAGTGTGAACACTCCCTCCCCAGCTCCCTTGTGTGTTGATTGCCTGAGGGTAGCACCTGGCTGCAGAGGTAGCCATACGGGCTGATTTATGAATGAATGACCTCCACGAACCAAACCCTGAGATTAGCTGATCATGAATCCCATCAGATCCTCCAAAGAAGCCCCTAGAATATGGGAAGGAAACAGCCATGCACAGCAGGAGCCAGGCATGCTGCAGAGCTGCCAACTCTGGTCCTGTCAAGCGCCTTCAGCCTTGCTGTCCTATAAGCCATCCACCTGAGGATAACCTTTCCGGGTAATCTTATATCATGAAATTGGAAGTAAGATGAATGCCCAACCAGTGGGATCAGAAAATTGTCAAAGACAATCTGACCAGCCTGAAACCAAAGACAAGATAATTAGCGTGTTCTCCTAATAGCATACTTTGTAAATAAAATAGAGGATTTATTTGAATAAAATACCATATTGATCCAGTATTATCAGGAAATGGAAAGTTTCCTGGGAATCAATTCTTCAGCAAATTGAAGTGCAAATTGAAGTGCACCCCCTTCCTAGACGAATTTCTCTTTCATCTCTTTTTGATATTTCACTCCAAAAATGTAGCATGGGTTTTCCTGCCTTCTTAGGCAGAAACTGTTGACCTGTTTTGATCCCCTAATGCTCGAAGTCCTGCTGATGAAAATGTTCAAGCAACATCATGGCTGCTGTGGGGGTCCTTGGTCTCTCCTCCTCAGGCTTGGCAGTCACTTACCCCTCCCCTGTCTGTCGTCATGCCTCATGATTTCCACTGCTTTGCTGCTCTGCTCTTCCCTGAGCCAGGGTTCCACACCAAGCTGCCTATTAAGCATGTCATACTGAGAAAGATTTGATCAGAATCCAAGTGAGAACTCAGGCCTTGGGGAGCTGCTTTAGGGACATCAGAGAACGCTTTGATAATTTTTTAATAATGAGCATGCCCCACAGGGATGAGGCTGGGAACATCTCTGGTTGACAGTTTTGGTCTAAACTAGTGGCCATCAGCCTTCACTATATATTTGAGAAACTTTAATACTTCAAGAAAAACCACCTTGCATGATTGTCACTTAATTGGTTTAAGATGCAACCTGAGAATCAGGACTTTTTAAAGCCCATCAGGCAAATATAACATGTAGTCAATGTTGAGAACCTCTAAAACATGTCTTATATGGAAACCAGGCTCTGCCGATAGAGGTTGATGGGGTCTAGGGAAGAGGTTGCTCTTCATAGGTATTATGAGTTGAATTGTGTCCCCCACCCTGACAAATATGTAGAATTTTTAACACCCAGGGCTTCAGAATTTGACCTTATTTGGACATTGTGTTGTTGCAGATGTAATTAGTTAAGATAAGATTGGATTGGCGTAGATGGGGCTCTAATCCAATGATTGGCATCTTTTGGACACAGTCCTCAGAGGGAGAATGAAGGAGTGAGGATGAAGGCAGAGATTGGGCGATGCTTCCACAAGCCAAGGAAAGCCAAAGATGGCCAGCAGTTCCCCAGAAGCCAGGAGAGTGGCCTGGAGCTGACTGTGTCTCCCACCCTCAGAAGGAACCAGCCCAGATGACAACTTGACCTTGGCCTTCTAGCCTCCAGAGCTGTGAGACAACAAAGTTCTGTTGTTGAGGGACCCGGTTTGTAGTACTTTGTCATGGTAACCCTAAAACCTAGTACATGAGACATGACTATAAATTCTCAGAACTTCCATTTTCAGTGTGCTTAAGAAAAACCTTTCCTGAGCATTTGCTATAAATCAGACCCTATGAGGTATTGAGAGAAGATGCTGGGCATTCAGGAATAGGAGAGGGAGCTTTACTCTTAAGCTTACCTGGTAATTTTTGTCTTACGTTATCAAGTCAGGATTGCTCTACCGAGAAGCAGGCAACTCACACTGAGATGGGGGATGGGGGCAAATGCAGGACCCCTGTAGGAACATTCCTCGCTCTGATTTGCATGTGCAAATAGCATGGGGATCTGTGTGTTTAACTGATTCACAGGCATAAATGTAAAATGTACGAAAATTTGCATTGCAAAACATTCTTGCTCCAGATGCTGAGTTTACGAGAATTTCCCTTGCTTTATAAATTATAACACTATGATTTTATGAGATCAAATACGTTGGGGAATTTTTAAAGGATCAATTCAAAACCATATTTCTTATCTCTGAAAGAAAGATAATTGTGTGTAGTTTCTAATATAACCACTGGCCTTTAGTAAAATGCGTTTTGCATGGATGCCTTTACTTATTCATCTTTTCTGGAAGTCGGTATATAGATACTCCTCTCAAGGGTCTTTGAAAACAGGAACTGCTTTGGGGAAAGTAAAATAAAATGTCTTTTCTCAAGAAAAGAAAAAAGATGACATTTCATAGGCAGTGACACTTTTACTACTTTCTCTAGACATTTTACTATATTACAGATATAAAGTAAACAAAATATGTTGCTGAAATCCAAATGATTTTATTTTATAATATTTGTTGCTCAAACTTTTCCAGGTCATGTTATTTGAATGAAGGAAGATACTCAGCTTATTAAGAAAAGGCAAGGTGAGGAAACTTTTTGATACCTTGACCCCTGGGCTGGTCTCTGGAGACTGAGATGGTCTGGACAGTGGGGACAGAGGAAAGGAAGGAGACGGTGATGGGGCCCTGCAAGAGGTCACAGGGAATGGTCTGTAACTCCTCGTGAAGCAGAGAGAAGACACATCCTTGGATGTGAATTAGGGGTCAGAGTGAAGCTGGCCATGTGGCTGGGGAGAGGAAGTGGACTCTGCGGTCAGACCTGCTCGCCTTCAACAGCTGGCCCCACTACCACCTACCACGTGCGTCTGAGCTTGAATCTCTATTTGCTTCTCTCATTGATGTGACCAAAGAACCAAATACATATCCCCTGCGAGATACAGAGAGACTGGAAATGCCGACATGCTTGCTCTAGTATAAATGCTCAGTAAGCATTAGTTCCTATCTTTCCACTGGTCGTCCTTCCTTCTTTCCTTCCTTCCTCCCTTCATCCATCCCTCCCTTCCTTCCTTCCTTCCTCCCTCCCTTCTTTCCTCCCTTCCTCTCTTTCTTTCCTTTTTGTCTTCCTTCCTTCAACACTCATTTCCTCTCCTTTCCTACCTTTTCCTTCCCTCTTTTCTTCCTCCTTCCTCAGAAAGGAAAGGTTTGGATCAGACACTGTTGGGAATATCAGAGAGAATCCGCGTCCTCTTTAAATGTCTTCCTACAAGCCCTGCCCTCCCAACCAAAGCCACAAGGCTACCAAGCTGTCCCACCTGTTGTGCCTTTATATTTCTTCTTCTTCATATTATTATTATTAGTATGTTATGTTAGTCACCATACAGTACCTCATTAGTTTTTGATGTGTCCCACAGTTCACTGTTTGTGTTTAACACCCAGTGCCCCATGCAATACGTGCGCTCCTTAATATTCCCCATGTTTTTATCCACAGCCTTCCTGCTAGCTCAGCTTCATAAAGAAAATTCCAGAATCTAAAGGATATGTTAAGTATTCACTTAATGTACAAGAGCTTAACTCTACGATTGCAGGCACCCTGTTGCCTTCGGGAAGACTCCCAACAAAATGTTCCAAGCAAATTAAAATCTATTCTCCTTTTAAAGACTTCCCAAATATGTTAATTAAGAATTTACTCTGGTATTTAATAACCGCATATGTGAAGAAATCGTCCCGGAAAATCCTCTAAATCCTGTTTGCTGAGGTGGGAGAGGATCCTCCTGAGGAGATGTTAATTACCTGGAGCGTCAGCTTCTGCCGAGGTCCCCTCGGCCGTGTTAGCCAATGTGTGACTGAGGTGCGTGTCTCAAGTTAATGAGTCCCCTTCTGCATTTGGTTTCTGCTCTTCGACAAAGGAAAACGACCCAGCACCCCACGAGGCGTCCTGGTGCTGTGTGGGTCTGCGTGACAGTCAGACACACACCTCGAATACGGCCCCGTGTGCAGGAGAATTCCCTGAGTTTGCTGAGAGTGAGCAGCCCGGTGGCATCGTCCTGTGTGAAGACAAGTCAGAAGGCGAGTGTTTTAGATTTACTCGATGTGGACTGCCTGCCAGGCCTCCCACCCTTCCATTGGGCCATCCTGAGGCTCTTCTCCACGTATCAGACAGTGACTCCAACAAGGACATGAATTATTCCATGAAACACAGCCCAGCTGGGGACAGCATCCATTCTTAGTTCAGAAGGTGATACATTCCGGGTATGGTTGTCTAACTTCATCACGTATTTTGAGCTACGTCCAAGGGAGCTGGGGACACAGGCAGGACGGAAAGTGGCCCAGTGTGCGGTGAGCAGGTCAGGAGGAACTCTAGCCAAATCTGGGCCTTTTGTTGGGGTCTTCTGCAATGGATGAAAATTGGGTTTGAGCTGGACAGTCGTGGACATTGAAACATGTTTGGAAACACCTGCCACGCTGTCCCTTTTTTGGCTGTATTCCATAGCATTCTTGGAAGGACCATGGCAACGAAGTCCAAGTCCAGAACCCCCTTGACGTTCTCCTGGACATGACCAAGCTGTCCTGCAAATGAGGCTCTCAAGGCTGCTTGTCTGGACCCCGCCATCCCCACTGGGTTCACTGCTCTCTTCAGAGTCTACATTTCTTTTTTTTTTTTTTTTTCATTTTCTTTCTTTTCTTTCTTTCTTTTTTTTTTTTTTTGGTACTAGGAAACATTTTAATAAAATTACTTCCATTAGTAGACAAAGGGAGAAAATTTGAGATGATCAAAGGGTTTTTGTTTCTGTTGAACTCCCAGGTGATGGTGATGCTGTCAGGCTTGGCCCACACACTGAATAGCAAGGCTCGAGATGCTCTCATAGCCCACACAGAGTGGAAAATGCATTCATGACATAGGCCTTTGAAAGATGTTTTTAGTGGGTAACCAGGCATATTCATATAAAATTTGCCTTTCATGCTGCAAAGCTAGCATCAAATAAAGCATGTATATGTGAGTACCGTAGGAATGCCCGCTGACTAGTCCGGACCCAGGAGGGTAACTGGGAGGGGAGGAGAGACTTCCGAAAGCACACATGCCCTGGCCACCCTCCTAGACGAGTTCAGGCAGAATGTCTGGGGTTGGGACACAGGTTCCTGCCGGGTGGGAGCTCCCAGGTGATGCAACATGCAGTCAAGGTGGTGATCCCTGAGCACACCCCATGTGAGAGATTAAGACCAAAGTAACTTCCCAGTGTTAGGTCCCCGAAACACTCGGGACCTGACCAACTTTTTCTTAATAATTCCCAGTGACCGCTATTTCTGAAAACTCTGTGCCTATTAACAGCCGGAGGGGAAATCCTGCCTGGAAGTCCCAATATCCAGTTTTGGTTCTGAAGCATAGGATAAAATAAATCAATTGAGTTGCCATTTGCAGGCATGTGTCCTTATTTTAATCTTGCAGTTTTCTATTTTTGACATTATTTGAATATTCTTTCCTCCACTTGGCAGCAAGGTGCTCATTTTCAAAGGACCTCATTGGTAATGAGCTTGAGTCTGTCCATCAATGACTTCTCTAAGTGGCCCCAGGAGAAAGTTTGGTGAATGACTAAAGGCATCAATCCCTGCGGTCTTCATGAGTTCAGCCAGGATCCTCTGAAAGCAAATGTGGCCCTGACCAGCAGAGTTCAAACAAAAGAATGAGTCACCATCCGGCTACCAGAGGCTTGGAGCAAGAGCACCATTTTGGTTTTTTGATGCAGAAGGAACAAGGGTCGCCTGAGAAGTGGAGGACGGAAGGACAGAAGCTCTCGATTCCACCCCTGCGTGCACCCCGGAGAAACGAAACCCCGAGCACATGTACACGCATACTCATTCCAGCACTTTCTACAAAAGCCAAAACATAGAAACAACCCAAATATCCAGCAATGTATGAATGAATAAATAAATTTTGGGCTCAGTACACGATGGAAGTTATTCAGGTTTAAGAAGGAATAAAGTCCTGGTCACATTTCAACATGGATGAAGCTTGAGACCATTATATTAAAATGTGGAAGAAACCAGAACACAAAGCCATGTGTGGTTGGTCCCCTGCATAGGAAACACCAGAATGGAGAACCTCATAGAGAATGAATATACCATGGAGCCTGCCAGGAGCAGGCGAGAAGGAGGAAATGGGGGAAATCGGCTTAGCAGGGAAGGGGCCTTTTTTTTTCAAGATTTTACTTATTTATTTGACAGAGAGAGATCACAAGTAGGCAGAGAGGCAGGCAGAGAGAGAGAGAGAGAGAGGGGAAAGCAGGCTCCCCGCTGAGCAGAGATCCCAGTGTGGGGCTCGATCCCAGGACCCTGGGATCATGACCTCACCGGAAGGCAGAGGTTTAACCCACTGAGCCCCCCAGGCGCCCCACGAAGAAGGGGTCTTGCTTGGGAGTGATGAAATGCTTTGAAAGGAGATAGAGACGGCGGTTATGCATTACCGGTGCACTAAATGCCACTGAATTGTTCTTTGTAAAAGGGTTGATTTTATTATGTGAATGGTGATAGGTCATTTTTTAATGATGGAGAACATTTGGTTTATCTGATGGCGGTATGGCTATGGAGGAAAACAAAGCTAGAAAGGCAGCTGGGGAATGGCGGTGAGGGGGAACATTTTTACGTGCAGTCCCTGGGGAGGCATCTCTAAAACTTGAATTTGAGCCTAAGGGACGAGGGAACGAACCCCATGGACGTGTCTGAAAAGACCACTGGCGGCAGGAAACCCCCAGCAGAGGGTCCCGGAGTGCAGAACAGAGGGGCTGGCTGGACACACACGCCTGTAGCCCGATCCTAAGAGGGAGTTACAGGGGGTAACTGGGAACCGCAAGGAGTCCAGAAGGAATCAGGCAGAGGCCAGAAAGCGTGGGGAAATGAGAAATACAACAAATCACATGGAAAGTGTTGAATTTAAGCCTTGTTTTTAAAAGCCTTGTTTTTAAGTGGGTTGCAGGGCTTTCACAGCTGGGTTAAAACTTATTACCTATTTTAATAATGACCTAATAATTATAGAAACAGCCTAATCAGGTTATAAGCACTTTATTATATGTTGTTAACTTACTGTGTTCATCAGGACTCAATCTCTTCCGGCCCGGCCCCCCTCCAGGTGGGGACAGCCAGCAGAGCCTGCTGCGGTGCAGAGGGGGGGCTCAGTATGCCGCCCTGGGGGGGTGTGGGGCCAGGCTTTCCTAGAGGAGCCAGAATGGCTTCCCCGGGCTGGGGGTGCTGGGGTGGGCTTTGAAGCCAGGAGTCCGGGTTCAACAACAGGGTGTGCCCCAGACATCTCGTCTGTGAGATGAAACTGTTTCCATACATACAAACTGTGCGTTCCCTGCAGTAAGCCTCCTGCACGCTGAGCACCATCCTTCCTCACCTGCCCCACCAGCTTCTCTATCCCTGCTCCTTCCCTCACCTCAGCTCTAAGCCAAGGTCATCTGCCATCCCTTCGGCACCTGTCCTTGCACTTCCAGCCCGCTTCCACTCCCCTCCCGTCTCCGGCGCACACCCTGCGTCTGCCCCTCCCGCTCTCTGCCCACCGTGCCCACAGCTTCCGTCCTTCTTCCACAGACCGTGCTCACTGTCCCGGCTGCTCCCTCTGCCCGGGACCAGTTCTGGGTGGAGGTGTTTCTCCTGCTGCCCTGCTTACTTTGCAGATTCAAAGAAGCAGGGAGGAGGATGGCTGCAATGCTGGTATGGCCGGACAATGGGTCTGACTTGACCCCAGATGGCCCAGGTAGGTGAGATGTATTAGGGAGTGGTTAGATTTGAGATACATTTAAAAACTGAACACTGTATATCCATTGCCGCAAAGGCCACAGTTGCCAAAGTGTGGAAAGAGCTGAGATGGAGAAGGGAGTTGAGGGAAATTGCAAGGGGAGGTGAACTATGAGAGACTATGGACTCTGAAAAACAACCTGAGGGTCTAGAAGGGGCGGGGGGTGGGAGGTTGGGAACCAGGTGGTGGGTAATAGGGAGGGCACGTACTGCATGGAGCACTGGGTGTGGTGCATAAACAATGAATTCTGTTACACTGAAAAAATAAATAAAATTTTTTAAAAAAAGAGTATAATTATTGTGATGAGTACTCAGTAATGTATCGAATTGTCAAACCACTATATTGTATATCTGAATCTAATAACTAACACGACACTCTTTGTCTACTATACTGGAATTAAAATATAAAAAAAGAAAAAAAAAAAAAAGAAAGAGCCGAGATGCCCTTCAACGGACGAATGGATAAGGAAGATGTGGTCCATATACTCTATGGAGTATTATGCCTCCGTCAGAAAGGATGAATACCCAACTTTTGTAGCAACATGGAGGGGACTGGAGGAGATTATGCTGAGTGAAATAAGTCAAGCAGAGAGAATCAATTATCATATGGTTTTGCTTACTTGTGGATCATAAGGAATAACATGGAAGACACTGGGAGATGGAGAGAAGGGAGTTGGGGGAAATTGGGAGGGGGAGACGAACCATGAAAGACTGTGGACTCTGAGGAACTGAGGGTTTTGGAGAGGAGGAGATTGGGGGTTGGGAGAGCCTGGTGTATTAAGGAAGGCATGTATTGCATGGAGCACTGGGTGTGGTGCATAAACAATGAATTCTGGAACACTGAAAAAATGAAATTAAATTTTAAAAAACCCTGAAAACCAACATTTTGGTTTTTTAAAAAACAACACAAAAAGTAAAAAGCAGATTACATGGCAATTCCCACTGTTAGCCAGATTTTTTTTTCTTCAACTGTTTAGCACTTTGCATACTTTTCTCAGAATCGTGTGCCCTCTACTGCTCTGATGGTGAGCCCATGTAAGCCTTATACCCACAGAGCTTCCGACAGCTGGAGACCTAAGGGACTTCCTGGGCAGCTGTTCAGGCCCTGGGGCTTCCCATGTGTGGTTCCGAGGAGGAACCTGCTGGCTGGTCCATGCAGACTGTCCTGTGGCCCCAAATCCCAGGCACAGGCTCACTCCCTGCAGTTTGGGTCCACAGAGAACACTCCACTGAGCCTCTCAGAAACTCACCCTTTGTCACAACAGCGATGTCACAGAGCAATGTGCAGGAAATTTTCCACGTGCCTCCATCTCTGGAGGTGGTAAGCACACTCTGTCTGCAGCCCTGTCCGCTGCCAGAAATGCCCTCCCCACGGCTATCCCAGGGCTCATCTTTGCTGCCCTCAGGTTCTGCTGGGGACAAGAGGGGACAGACTAGTTCCACCGCTCTCCCAGGCCTTGCTAAGACCGTAGCACTCGGCACCTTGGACGTGCAAAGCCATCCATGTCTGCTTAAACCTACACCCGTGTGTGCATCCAGGTCTTTGTCGGTGTGGTCCATCTACTCCATTATGCAGCTGAGCCCTGAGCAACACGGGGGTGAGTGGCACCGGCCCCACCCCCAGCCCAGTCAAAAACCCACATGCAGTTTTAGCTTCCCGGAAGTTTTTACTAGAATGTAAAAGAGCAAAAAGAACACAGTAAAAAAAGTGTTGCGTTCTTACAATAAGGTGAGCTGGAGAAAAGAAAATGCTATTAAGAAAATCACAAGGAAGAGAAATACATGTACAGCCCTGTCTTGTATTGATTGGAACATGTCTGCAGAGTCCTGACCTGCACAGTTCAAACCAGTGTTGTCCAAGCATCGGCTGTTAGACAACGTTATATAAGACATATGACATGGATATGCATACGAGTACATTTACTATATGTAGGTGTACCTATACATTTGTGTTAGGCAGACTATGGATACACATGTATTTGTTCATCGTTTTTCTCCCGCCTTTAAAATGCAAGCTCCATGAGGAATCTTCTTGTTTCGTTCATTACCAAGGTCCCAGCACTTGGAATAGATTCTGAGACACAGCAAATCCTCAGTCAGTATTTGAAGAAAGAGAGAAAGGAAGGAGGGATGAGAGACAAGGAAAGGGGGAGGGGGTGAGAGAGAGAGATTGGTGCTGATTTCCAGCCTGGGGAACTTCAGGTCCCGGGTGATTAACACCCAAACGCGTTGCTGTAATGTCAGAAGAAAGATAGCTCCCACAGACAGCCAAGATAAAAAGATACCTCAAATGGATAGCTGGGTTTCTAAACAGTGACAATCAGGGGGAGCCGTTAGGAAGTAATTTGGAGAGGCTTTCAATAGGTTGGGGGAGATTTTACTTAGAACAGATGGATATGAAATGTCTGAAGCTAGAAACCACAGAAGACCAAGGACAATTAACAAGTGCGTAAGTGGTAAATGGCTTGAAACCCCATGATAGACGTTCATAAATGGGCACGCGTGAAAGATAAAGAACGCCCTGCAGAGAGAGTGAAACAGCCCCTTGCACCACTCCTATTAAAAGCCATCACCCAGGGCCGGCGATGATGTCGTTGTGTTAAGACAGAAGGCTGTAATTGCATGATTGTGTGAAGCCCATTGAAAACCTTCCGGAGAGAGGCAGGAGGCAAATTTGGAGCGGCAAGTGGGTTAGCATTCATTTCACAAAGTCTTCTCCCAAACACACATGCTACGTCAAAATGGACAGCCTTGCTCTGGCCCCACTATTCTCTGAGATAAATTACCCACATTTGCATACGTGTTTTTTAGCTCTAGGCAGAGAAATATTTGTAAGTAACACCTGGTGCCCTGAAAGATACACACTCTACTCTATCTCATGAACTTTATATTTTCTTTGCTCCCGAGTTCAATTAAAAGACTCCCCAGTGAAGTTTCATTGATTTACTATAATATATGCCTAAAACTTAGCCAGGGCATAACCGATTTCTAAACACAATATCCTGTCGATGAACGAAAGATGCCACGAAGTAACTGTCAAGTTCTGCTGACAGACCATTTTGCTCATGTTCTGGGAGACTTCTTTTTTGTAATTTTCTCCCCGAGTGTCTTCAAGATTGCTGGTATTGTGGGATAATCGATCATGTAATGTGTGCCATCAAAAGAATTGGGGAGGGGCGCCTGGGTGTCTCAGTGGTTTAGGCCACTGCCTTCGGCTCAGGTCATGATCTCAGGGTCCTGGGATCGAGTCCTGCATCGGGCTCTCTGCTCGGCAGGGAGCCTGCTTCCCTCTCACTCTCTCTGCTTGCCTCTCTGCCTACTTGTGATCTCTCTCTGTCAAATAAATAAATAAAATCTTTAAAAAAAAAAAGAATTGGGGGAAAAATACATCCTTTTGAAAAATCACATTGAAATTTAAAATCTGTACAGTTTTCCTTCAAAGAAACTAATAGGTCTACCCTTCCAAGATAAAGTTCTTTCTGCAAGTTGTCAGGGGTCAGAGTAGAGGTGGAACATGTCCCTTACAGATCCGGTCATATCAGTGAGAACATCAAAGTTCCCTGCCTTTGACCCACAGCTCCAGAACCACGGACAGAGCCTCCACACCCAGGGACCCATGAGCACGGACAGGTGGTTCATCTCCTGCCCTCCACGGGCAGGGGTGGAGGGGCACAGAAGAGCCCACAGCTGGTATCTTCCGGAAGTCTTTACCATAAACACACCGCTGGGCATTCCATCCAAACAATGGAAGGGATTTTTTGTCTTTTAAAGAAATCAGAAAGTCAGAGGACTTTCAGGATAAATCCCAAACTAAATGATGCTGAGAGCTTTGCATTGGTTCAGAGCCTTGCTGTGTGTTTGTTTCTGATAAGTGCAAACAGATCCCAGCCTCCCAGAAAGATCAATAAGTCACCCTGGAAGCTAGAAGGAGTCCAGAGATCAGCCACCAACTGTGAATGTCATGGGACAAGCAGGAAGGATGGCTCGATCATAGACAGAAAAAGCCCAAGAAGAAGCTTCTTGGGCCCCCGTGGGCAGATGCCTTCCCTGCCCTGGAGAGCTGGACCACATGGACTTTTGACAATGTGGGTCTGCTCTCACTGCTGCCAGAGAATGGCCATGATACCCCTAGAAACGTCGACGCCCCTTGCCTGCCTTCCTCAGCTCACACCTCATATGTCCCTCACCCCACCTTGTTGGGCTCTCTGAGAGGCTCCTGGAGAGAGTGGACAGTAGCACTGCTCCTGCTTCTGCCCTGGCACCCCACCTGCCACGCCCAGCTCCCTCCCTGATGGGGCCAGAAGGGGGAGAAGCTCCTACAGGCATTGCTCTGCTGATTTCTGCATGTGATCTCTCATCTCCCCCCTGGAAAATGGGCTCCTGCCTGCCCCCAAGTCTCAGGCATGTCCTCGAGCCAGACGGGTTCCTAGGCGTCCATCTGCTCCGTGAGGCTGAATTTCTAGTTCTGTTCCAGAGCATTCTCCAGTTTTCTCTTCAGCAGCTGCGGCTCTGTCTGTGTCTCGACGCTCGCCCAGTGGTTGGGGTCCACAAGCCATCATCTGACAGCCACTTCCCTGGAGCTGACTGGTAGCCCCAGTCTCCCTTGGATTTCTGTCAGAATCGCCCCCCCCCCGGCCCTCTCTCAGACACGCTCAGCTGACCTGGTGTGCACCCTGTAATTGCCACCATGATCCACTGACCATCCACGAGTGTCCTGGCCCCTTTCTCATTTTTCTGGCTAAACCTCATTGGTCTGAGCTCGCCCTAGCTAGTTCTCACACAGGACACAAGACTCAGAACACTTAGGATTCCCGTGGCACATGTGGGAGAAAAACAAGGCAAGCAAATAGAGATAAGTAAAATAATCCAAATGCTTGCCCTGTTGATCTTCTGGTGGATGACGGGACCTGCTTATACAGAGTGGCTGGACCCTGCGGGCCATCCATACACGGGACCCTCTGTTCACACTGAGATGACTGAAAGCCCTTGCCATTAGAATCATACTAGATCAAAAGCATATTATTTTTAATGCATTATGTTATTTCATTTATAACCATTTATAGGAACATTTTACCATATGTTATTTTTAGCAGCTGATCTCATTTATTGGGAAATTATAAAATCTCTCCTTGTCCAAGTCCTTCACACACTGCACTCCTTTCCCGTGTTCTGTCGCCCGACTCACTTGCACACACACGCACGCACGCACACACACACACACAGCACATGCTTCCCTTGCCCTGTGCACTCCTCATTCTTCATAAATGAGACCTCTGGGGGTTGCTTACATGAGGCCTCTGTACCACGGCGTACGTGACTTCGAGCAAACACCGTGGCCGCCATCACAGAAAGGTCACTGGATGAAAAAAAGACAATCCAGTACAGGACGTTAAAGGCGAATAAAAGTCTGACTCAGACACAATCCCGGAATCAATAGGGGAGCGGAGCAAAGTGGACGTCCCGAGGAAAAGAAAGGGCAATTATTTGGAGATCCAAGCAAGAACTTGCAAGGCCACTGGGAAGCCCCCCTACAGACAAGTTACCTTTCTGCAGTGAGAAAGCCCAGGGGTTGGGGGACATCTTCGTGGGGGCAAGGGTCCCATTCACCACCTCCAAAATGAGAGCAGCAGGCACCTAAGAACCCTCCCCCCGCCGCCTCAACCAGGTCTGGGGTGATGGGTGGGCAGCTGAACGAGGCCCATCCTACAGGCTTGCTCTGGGGGCTCTGGTCCAGGGCTGCCCCTCACAATCTACTTGCAACCCATTAACTCAGGGAAGGGCCACCTTTGTTTTCAGAATCCTCAGAAACTGTATAGAAAGACCCCTAATAAATGAATCTCACAAGTCAGATGCAGCATTTTAAAATACCATGTTTCTATTTCATGATTTTTTTGGAGCTAGTTTACAAAAGGATTAAAACGAGTGCTTTAAAATCATAAGCATGACTCTGGACTGTAGAGCAGAATGCCGGATGTAGCCCATTTCCGCATGGGCCCAGCTAGTCAACCTGCACGACCTCGTCACACTGTGCGCCTTAATCCTGTTCCCCAGTTCCCGGTTTTTACAGCCTTGGATGTGAGGAGTAGGTCTAGCTTTAACAACACCGGTATCTATAGAAATATTCTATTGAAACAAAGACAGAACAGACATATCCTTAATATGGGCTGTCGTGTCTATGAGAAAATAAAATAAAGAGAAGATAGTTGGGCACCTTCTGCAGAGCCAAGTTCAAAATTCAGAATGCACAAATGGAAGCTAAAGTTTGCAACTGCCCTTCCCTAATGACCCTCTGTCCCCCATGCCTGGGACTCTGAGCATCTTCTGGCAATGACAGGACATTTGTCTGATTGCAGCAAGCGACGGGGCGCGTGCTAAGGTGTTAGATGCTATTCTGTCCTCTGTGCGGTTAACTCTGTTCTACCCTCATCTTGCCGTCTGGCGGTAGAGTGAAGCAAGGGGACACCTCTCTCAAGGAACTGGGCTCTGGCGGGAGCCATCGATGACTGGTATAAATTAACCCTGTTTCTCCACAGAGGAGAGAACTCATGCTTCCCTTCATGTCTGTCCCCTTCACTTGTCCCCGCAAAGGAGGGTGACCTGTCCAGGAAGCTGATTGGAGTAGTTATTGAAATGCCGGACCCTCTCTCGGCCACATTCCGAGAAAGACTGGCATTGTCCTCTCCATCTCCAGTGACCTCAGGCAGGCCCTGCCTTGTCCTGGCAAACCTGCCTCCTCCAGTTCCTCTGCCAATAGCTGGCTGGGCCAGAGCAATGGAGAGATAAAGGGAGACAGCGAACTCTGACCTTGAGATCCAGGGTCGCTCTGCGCCTGTGTGGCCTTGTGTGGGCCGTTCACCTGTCCGTACCTGGGTATCCACATTGGCAAAATGGGTTCCGTAACCATAGCCACTCCATGCAGTCGGTGCCTTTTCCATGCCCCAGTGTTCCCATCGGTGAGATGAGGACAGTGACCATATCTAATTCACGGATAAGCTATGATGTGGTTATGAGTCTGCAAAGCGCTTTAGGAATGCCTGGCCTTTACGAGCTCTGCATAAGTGTTACAATTATAATTATCTTACGTAATGATATGTGTGTTCCCTTTCTGGCTCCTGAGGCTCCTTATCAATAAGTTCATAACAGAGAGGGGAAGGGACACTGTTGCTTAAACCCCTCGCACCCAGCGAGGTTACTAACCAGAGGTTACCAACCAGTCAAAGGGCCTGTCCGCCACACCAGGCCAGGAAGTCAAGGAAGTCAAGTGTACACAGACACAGGAAGGGGCCGGGATTCAAGGAGTCGAAACTGATGCGTGAGTAGTTGCAGCACTGGGTGGTCTTCGGAGCCTCAACGGTTTCCTGTCTGGGCCTTTGCAGGAAAAGTCTTCTGACTCCTGCTCTAATTAGGCAACACCTTGTAGGCCCCCACACCCCTCAGAAAACTGCCATCCCTGTCTACCTACTTAGACGTGTTCTCCGTCAAGGCCTGGGTTTAACAGCTGCCTTCTCTCTGAACCCTGGCCACTGCTGCCCCTTCTGTACCTAGTGCCGTCTGCCTGACCTCGGTCACATCACAGTAATTGTCTCCTAGCTGCAAAAAACGGATAAGTGAATGCAACGCACTGAACAGTTACTTCAGATCTTCACTCAAGTGGGACTTTCTGAAAGCTATCTCCACTGTTACTAAGGATCTAATTCCAGCTACATTTCAGCAGAAATTTAAAAGAACTACAGTACACCAACCCTTGCTTAAGCAGGAAGTCTGGTCACTCTTGGTGCATGAATTGCCAGCTTTGTCTGCATTGACCACGTTGATACAAGTGTGCAGAAATGGTGTGCACTTCAGGGGAGCCCGAGACCGTCTGACTCTCGGTTTCGGCTCAGGTCCCAATCTCATGGCTCGTGAGATCCAGCCCTGTATCGGGCTCCATGCTCAGCGAGAGTCTGCTTGGGTATTCCTCCTCTGCCCCGTCCCTTGATTGTGTGCTCTCTCTCTCTCTCTCTCTCCCTCTCTCTCTCAAAAATAAATACATTTTTAAAATGGAGTACACTTCAGGTAGCCAGAAGAAGGGCATGGTTGGGGCTTCTAGAACTTGTCAGCACTCTTATACTCAGTCGCCTTCTCAACAGACCTGGTCCCTGAGAAGAATACTGTATAGATTCCCAGATCTACTTACAGATGACTGTAGTGTAGACAAATAAAATGGAGTTGGGCGGCTCCCTATCTCAACTTCATCTGCAGTCCACAGACAGACTTAAAAGCTTGTAGGTGGTAATCGGACTTCAGTCATGGGATGTATCCGTGACAACAACGAAACCACAATAAACCACTCTGGGCATTTCAAAGCCTTCGTAAATCAGTTGGAGAAAAAGATTAACCCAGCCACAGGTGATCCTCCAAAGACCTGACTCTGTTTGTGACTGAAAAGACAGGCTTCTGGAAGTGGCAGCAGACATTCCAAGACATCCTCGTTTCTCCTGCTGGTTTTTCATTTTGATCATAAAAAGGTGGTATTTAGTTACAAATAATCCTGCCGCATCTAGAAGACAACCATTCAAATAATTACATGTAGTATGGATACACCTGTCATTTTACCTTGTGTAAAATGTGCCCTGGGCTTCCCCAAAGCCTCAATTCATCACTCTTTTCCTTAAATCCAAAGGATTATAAGTTGTGGTAGCTGATTTCCGAAGGTGAACCCCAACTGACCAGTTTCCCAACATGAGCACTCTTGTGTATTCTCCCCCCAACAAATTTGGGCTGGCCTATAATTAATTTCATCCACGATGATGTTTTGGAAGTGATGTCACAAATCTGTGCCTAAACCTTAGGGAGGCCTGGCAGGTTCTCTTTTTCTGCTCTTGGGAGTTCTGAACAGTCATATAGGAAGTTTAACTACCTGGCTGGCACTGTAGTCCCGAGAAGGATCCTGGGCTGCATGGACGGACACTGGGGCTACACAGTGAGACCTTGGAGCTGCATGCAGGGACCCTGGGCTGCCTGGAGAGCTGAAGAGAACCGTAAGTCCCAGCATCGGAGGTGAACCTCCCTAGGACTCCAGCCCTGGCCACTACCAATCTGAAATACATGAAAGACCAAAGTGAGAACGGCAACAGAACCAGACCCTAGTCAACATGTACAACCACAAGAGATAATAAAAGAGCTGTGTTTTTAGTGTTTGCACCAAAAGTGTGTTACAGAACAATGGATGATTCAAACAGCAGCAGGTGACCACAACAGTGTACACTGCTAGCCTGCACCTGACAAAGTATTTTGTTCTGGACTCTCCGACCAAAAACACCCCGGAACGCTGCAGGAGAGCATGGAATCACTATGGGCAGACACTTGTCTGCCTGTGAGAAGTAAGTTAAGGAAGACAGTTAGTGAGTGATGAGTAAAGATAAACGACCTACAGAACCAGCCGCTGTGAAGGTGACGGCTCTCATTCTCTCAAGCCAGCCTCTCAAGGACAGGTCCCTCAGTAGGAACACCCCAGCCGGAAGCTGGTCCTCAGCTTTGACAGGCTGTCTTCGCACTATCAAGGCACATGGAAAATTCCAAGTATACTTGGTAAGCACAGGATCAGAAAACAGATCTCATGAAGTAATTGAAGGCTTCTCAAGACTGCATATCTAGAAAGTTCTGGATCACATTCCACACAGATAAACACGTTTGTGTATCACTAATGCACATGTGTGTTGTGTTTGTGTCAGCGCCACTGCGTTAGTGTGTTACATATGCTATAAGTAAATGCTAAAATGAAACATACAAAGAGGAATGCCAGCAGAAGTTCTTGTGTTCTCCTTGCACACCCTGTCTTGTTGCTGTGTGTCCTCGTGGTGGAGAGCCACTCCAGACTAGAGGATTATTCTGCTCCAGGTGCAAGTGCTGTGCATGTTTCAAGTGACCAAGACATCCGTTAACACCAACAGTAGACTTTCTTTCTCCAGTTGATGAAAACTGATAAAGTCTAACTCCTTAATTCCTTTTTCTAAATCTCTCCTTTATCAGCATCAAAATCTCCAGCTCATCCCATGGGCTGTGCTCCGCCCACATGACTGGCTCCCTGCCATAGCAGTCAGGTCTCAACTTTGTGGAACCCCAATCAAACTCCCCAGAGGAGTCCTGGGATTGAGCCTGGAGGGTAGGGTGCCGCATGTATGCCTGGAGGTGGACGGTGCTATCTACAACACACGCAATACCTCAAAGAGTACCCGCAACTTCCTACTTTTGAGAATAGGATGGACTCAGAATGTGAGTTGGGTCCTTCCATTTGCTACTACTGCCTGTCACCACCCTGCCCCACTTCCCTATTCTACCCCTTCCTGCTGACTGGGTGTGGAACAGAGGAAGCAAGGAGAAAGTTCTCTTTGAATAAACTTCTCTTTGAATAAACAGTTATTGAGACTTGTTAGCAGAATGCTAATTAACCCCATCCCTTGTAAGTCCCCAGAAGGGAGAGAACTCATTGCCCATTCCCAGGAACACTGAGGTTTAGCATCCTGAAGCAGGTGTTCTTACTAAAGAAAAAGACAAAACACTGAAAAATAAATCATCATCAACCAAACCAAAAAATCATTATCCAACAACATAAAGTGATCTGATATTTAAAAAATCTTAATGAACCTACCAACTTAGGTTGAAGGATAAAATGAAAATATTTAATTGAAAGTTGGATACTAGCACTGAAACTTGGATGTAGAAATTAATATAATAATATCAATTACAAGGTCATCAAAATATATGATCCATAAGAATAAATCTCATAAAACATTGATAAGATCTTTACACTGAAAAGTGCAAAATACCACTGAGAGAAATAAAAAAAGACCTCCCTAAATTGAGTTATATACCATGTTCATGGATCAGAAGACTCAAAATGTCATGAAGTCAATTATCCAGAAGTTGATCTATAATTCAATGTAACTCCAATAAAAAAAAAAACTAAACTGATGTTTTGTACAAAGTCTGACTGTAAAATTGATATAGAAATGCAAATAGCCTAGAAGATCTTCTAAAACAATTTTGAAAAAAAAACACAATTGAATTTCCCACAGTGCTTGATTTAAACACTTACTATAAAATGACAGTAGTCAAGACAGGTATTGGCATAAATATAGGCATAGAGAAAAATGAAACAGAAGATAAACTTGAGAAATAGAACATACACATATGACCACCTAATTCTCAATAATACTAGGGCAATTCAGTGAGGGAGAGCATAATTTTTTCAATGAATGGTGCTAAAAGACAGACATTCCTATTAAAAAAATAATAAACCTGGTCCTCAAGTCCTAAAGAATGAAGTCAGAAGAATAATAGGCCTAATTATAACAGCTACCACCATAAAATCCGTTGAGGAAAACACAGGAAAGGCAGAGATTTTAAATAGAATATGGAAAACACAAATTGTAAAAGAAAAATGATTATGTGTTAGATTTTATCAAAATTAACAACTTTTGGATTAGAAAATAAAACACATTAAGAAAAAAAAAAGGTAAGGCATAGACTGGGAGTACATGTTTGAAAAATATATATTCAGGGGCACCTGGGTGGCTCAATTGGTTAGGCGTCCAGATTGATTTTTAGCTCAGGTCAGGATCTCAGGGTCATGAGACTGAGCTTCATGTCAGATTCTGTCTTTGGTGTGGAGCCTGCTTGGTACTTTTTTCCCCTCTATCTCTACCCCTCCCCTTTGCTTACATGCACTGTGTTCTCTCTCTCTCTCTCCTAAAATATACATATATTTAATATATATATTTTTTTCCATTTTATTTATTTTTTCAGCGTAACAGTATTCATTCTTTTTGCACAACACCCAGTGCTCCATGCAAAACGTGCCCTCCCCATTACCCACCACCTGTTCCCCCATTAATATATATTTTTATTTATATATTCAGTGAAGTGTTTCTTTGCAGATCTCTCTCTCTCTCTCTCTCTCTCTCACAAACACACACACACACACACATTCAAAAATTAGGGAGAAAACCTAACTTTTAAATTGGGCAAAAGATTTGGACATTTATTGCCAAAGAATATATACAAATAGCAACTACATACAGGGAAAGATTCTTATCATTTTGAATCATTAGGGAAATGTAAATTAACCCACACAATGGTTAAAATTTAAAACACTGACAATACCAAGTGATGTCAAGGACTTGGAGCAGTTGGAAGGGTCCTCTGCTGCTGGTGGATGGAAAATGGCACAGCCATTTTGGTGAACAGTCTGGGAGTATCTTACCAAGTTAAAAATATATTTACCATAAGACATAGAAATTTCACTCCTAGGTGGTTCCCCCAAAGAGTAAAAGCACAAGTCTGCATAAAACTTTGTTTGTACTAGCTTTATTCATTATAGTCAAAACCTGAAAAAAATCCAAATGTCCACCAACCAGTAAATGGATAAACATGTGGACTGTCCATACAATGGTACATTCCTCAGTAAAAATGAATACGTCACTGATGTACTACCATGAGTTTGAATCTCCAAAGTAGTATGAGAAGTGAAAAAGACAGGCACAAAAGGCTACACACTAGAAGAGCCCATTTACAGTGAAAATCTAGAAAAAGCAAAACCATAGAGATAAAAACCACATCAGTGTTTGCCACGTGTGGGAGGCCAGAGAGGGATTGAGTGATCACTAAAGGGTGCAGAGAAATGTTTCAGGAGGGAGAACAGGCTCTCCATACCTTACCTACCTAAACAACTGTATACTTCTGTCAAAACTCACCAAATTGTATACTCAAATCAGGTGACTTTTTGATATATATACTATACTTCCTCTAAGCTGACAATAATAATAATAATGCTGCAAGTGGAATTTGATCTATTTTTTATCACATTTTAAAGAATCTGGAAATAAACTTCAGGCTGTCAGTAATTATCTCCAGTGGATTTTTGTTCATTCTTGGTTTTCTTTTTTTTCTTTCTTCTTTTTTTTTGGGGGGGGGTTTAGCTAAATGTGCCCATCCCAGATTTCCAAATAATTAATATTTAATCTTAAATATTATTATGTTTTTTCATTATCATAAATCCTAATTAATTATATTTTGGATTGAAAGTGGGCAAGGAGATTGCTCCCATTTTCTCTGACCACCTTTCTCTATCAATAAATGTCTCCCCTAGTGACCAGGATGATGGAAATAGAGTACAACTCTACCCTCCCACCTTCTACGTGCTAGCGGACACCTGCCAAAACCCTCTTTCTTCCTCCATGTCTCCTTGCTTGGAGCTTCAGAAAATACGAAGAACTAGAAAGTGTCAGCAAAGAATCACCCCCATCTCATGGCCTTCATACCACATAAACCACTCCATTTATGAACCTTTCCACCATGCATCTAACATATAAACCTCCCCACCACATGGACCCCACACTATAGATAACACCCTCCCTATGGACCTCCCCAACCATGGATCACTCCCACCCCATGATTCTTCCCACACCACGGACCTCCTGACCTCATGGACCTCCCCACTCTAAGGACAGCCCCCACCAAATGGACCTCTCCAACCATGGATCACTCCTACCCCATGGACCACCCTCACCCCTTGGACATCCCCATGGATGGACCTCCCTACCCCATGCATGAACCCACTCCGTGGACCACCCCACTGATGGACCAGTCCCCCATGGACCTTCCCATCTATAGAGCTCCCTGCTGCATGGCCATTTAAAGCCTCCGTCCAGTAGGATAGGTGTTCTTTTAACTCTTCATGGGATTTTCCTCCCCTTAATGTTCCAAATGCCAACACGAAGAGACTAATCTCTGGGACAAAGCAGTGGTCCAATTTATTCCTCTTTATGTTGTGAATAGCACCACATAGAAAGTTCCTTCACAGAAACCTATTTAGGAAGATAAAGTTGGGGGTGAACAGAGAGAGATTTCTCTCATTAGGCAGCAATAGACACTTCCTATAAAAGGGCGCCTGGGGTGTGGAGTTGTCAAAGGAACTGGTAGCCCCACTAATGAGTGCCATGCTTGCCCTGAGTTGACATCTCCATGGTCTGATGCCACATTACCCTGGGATCTGAAGCCACCAGTAGGAGTGAGGAGGTGACCCAGATATGAAGGTTCAAAGTTATCTTCTCCCTGGACTTTCATTCACAACCAAAATTATTCTGTGGAACACTGGGACTGCACGTGGTGGTTTCCCCCATCCTGTCTGGGTTGCTCAGCAAGTGCATTTCACCAAATCTAAGATTTATATTTCTCATCTCAAACTTAAATCAGAAAATGCTATTATCTTCACTTGAAATATAGAAAATCGATGGCTGTAATGTATTGTAGAACTAGCCTCATTCATACAATAATGAATTAATTTTGATTCAGCATTCACTGTGTACCCTTTGTGTGAAATACGGCCTACTGGTGAAGGTGTGGACAATGTAGGAGTGGAGACTCAGGACACACACTCACAGAGGCACACTCACCAACACAGAGATACTCATACAGACACACAAACGCATACAGGCGCACACTCACACACTCACACACGGATGCCAACTCACACACAGGCACACTCACTGATGCACATCCACTCACACTCACTGCATAATTGATGCACACTCACTCACAGACACACTCACAAACACACACACTCACCAATGCACACATTCACTGATGAACACAGGGATGCACACTCACTGCAGAACTGTAAGGAGAGGGTAGGAGTGTGGGCTCAAGGGCTGGACACCTGGGCAGCGTGGCTCTTCAATGGACTCAGAGCAAACTTCCAGAGCTCCCTTGACCTCTGCTTTCTCATCTGTCAAGTGGGGCAATGTAGGAAGGAAGATGGCAGCTAGAGAAGCCGGCCCCACAGAGCCAACCCAGGAGTGCCTGCGTGTGGCCAGCAGAGCCACCATGCTGAGACGAGGCTCTGGACACTCCTTGTGGGGCAGACACTCAGTAACTGTCATGGGAAGTCAACCTCAAGAGCTGGAGGAAAGGCCGGGCCCCTGCAGGTGCAAGTCTAGGGGCAGGGGCTGGCAACACCCAGCCGTCCACTCGCTGAGGCTCCGCACAGCTATGAGCCATTCTCCTGTCTCCCGTCGGTACACCAGAAAGCCCACCGACAGAGAGCTCGGAACCGTCCACATGGGACCAGTTCATATCCGTCTTCATCCCTCCTCCCATCTTCGGGCCATAGTTGTAGGGAAGAAGGAACCAGGCCCCATGCATCTGGGCCTCCAGAGCTGTGAGAGAATACAGGTGTGTCACTTGAAGTCACCACCTTCGTGGTTATTTGTTATGGTGGCCTGGGCAGGAAACGCTCCAGAGGACATGCTGTGCCCCCTAGTCCAGCCCATTTGGGGCAAGGACATTGCAGCCTTACCTAAAAGCAGGTGGGAGCCGCTAGGTTTATGAACCACATCACATGCTAGTAATCCCTGGGAAATCACAGGCACCGTGGCCGCCTTTGTTCCCGGAGGTGAGGAGAGGTACCGCCCTCCGTGCCTGCCACCTCTTGTGGGCGAGCCAACCTCAGAGGCAGCAGCCACACCGCGCAGCAGGAAGGAGTAAGAACCACACCGTGGCTGTCTCAGTAGGCTCCTGGGCGCGAGCTATGTGTGTATGTTAGTGTGCCAACAACCGTCCCATTATCCCAGTCCCAATTCACACCCTGCCCCTTGGCTCTGTTGCCCAAACCGCGTGGCTCTCATGTCCAGCCATCCCCCTCTCTTCTAGGGAGTGCTCTCTTAACTCTTAGCCTGGGTTACTACTTTTCACCCTGGCAACTGCAATGCCCACTTGTGTCATCAAGCAGAAGCTGATAAAGCCGCAGGCTGAGCGGGGACGTCGTTACAGTGCCGGAGGAGTCCCACGGTGGCCCCAGACTTCCTCACTCCTTGCTGGCTGTGAATCTATGCAAACCAATGTCTCTAAGAGGATCTTCTGTTCACTGTTCCCTGTCTCATCTCCCAGCCCAGTCCACCTCCACCTGCCGGAGTCCTCGTCTGCACCTGCAGGCCTCCTGAAGACAGCGGCTTCTCTCCGCAGAAGCTGACTGTGAGAGTCAGGAGTGTTGAACCAGTTGCTTATTTTAGGGATAGATGCACGCCGTCCAAATCTGCAGCAAAGCCTGAATTCAGCCCACCCGTGTCGGGCTAGTGTTCCCTCAGCACAGCTACTAATTAGGAAGCCAATCTATGGAAGCAACAAGGGAATAATAATTAAATTGCTGACAGGTGATTCTAATGAAATAATGCAGATATTAAAGAAATAAGGACGCAAACAAGTCTAATGGTTTGGTGGAACTAGGTTGCAGAAGGGTCGTGGGCCCTGCTAGCGCCATGGCCATCCCAGTGCCTAGGAGCACCTCTTTACGCTTGCAGGACTTGGCTTGTCCATCCATGTGATGGACACACTCATGGCAACCATCTCAACTCCAAGTTGGGCTAAGAAAGTTGCTTGGGCAATAACAGTAAAAAGTTTAGAAAACCAAAACACTCTGATTTAGGAATCATATAATCTGTTAAATATTTTCAAATCACCAAAGATAAACCTAAGTGTTGCCCTTAAACCCATTGATGGGCTGGACCCATGGAAATGGGGGACATCGGCAGGAAGAGGGTGCTCTGTGGCTCCAGTCCACCATCAACATTAACCCTTGCATACAACTGAAGTGTTGGTTCACAGCTGGACATTATTCTACCCCAGGGGACATTGGACAATCTCTGGAGACATTTAGTTCTTGTTCTTGTCTTTTTTTTTTTTTAAGATTTTGTTTATTTGACAGAGAGAGACACAGCAAGACCGGGAACATAACCAGGAGGAGTGAGAGAGGAAGAAGCAGACTTTCTGCTAAGCTGGGAGCCCAATGCAGGACTCAATCCCAGGACCCTGGGATCATGACCTGAGCTGAAGGAAGACACTTAACAACTGAGCCACCCAAATACCCTTTTTTGGTTGTTTTTTTTTTTTAATATTTTATGTATTTACTTGACAGAGAAAGACTCAGCAAGAGAGGGACATTTAGTTTTTTAAGATTTTATTTATTTGTTAGTTTGTTTGTTTATAGACATAGAATGTGAGGGTGGGCTGGGGGCAGAGGGAGACAGAGAATCCCAAGCGGAATCCACGCAGAGCATGAAGCCTGATGTAGGGCCCAATCTCAGGACCCTGAGATCACGAGCTGGGCCAAAATCGGAGCTGGCTCTTTAACCGACCGAGTCACCCGGGCTCCCCTGGAGATGTTTTTGGTTGTCATTTGCTGTTGTGGGGGCTACTAGTAGCCTGGACTGGTGCAGGCCACGGGTGCTGCTGAACACTCTGCAGCACACAGGACAGACCAGGGCGAAGATTTATGTCACCAAAATGGCAGTAGTGCCACAGAAGAGAAACTCTGACTGGAATGACCTCCCCTCTCATTAGCCTTCGGTCCCTCGAGGGTCCTGCTCGATCCTTGGGTTGTGCTGGAGACCACGCTCCTGATCTGGACCGAGAGAAACACCAGACCCACCAAGTCCCGGAGAGATGACACCCTCCCAGCCTTTGAGCTTGAGACCCCATATTCATGCTACGTCAGCTGTAAACTATAGAGAAATGTCTTGGGAAATACTGAGTAAGAAGGGGAGTAGAATAGAATATTCTTTCCAGACACGAACCATCTTACATCCTGGAACTCTGTTCTGCCAACGGACATCCACTCCGTCTGTGTGTTCATGCAGATGAGGGGAGGAGGGGACGGAAGACAGAATCCTCTGTGACCCCAACAAGATGGCGGCCAAGGAAGGAACTGGAGTTTTGTAGATGACTTGGAACATCCTTTATGCAACTTTCACTTATCAAGCACCAACTGTGCATGACCCAGGTCCCAAGGAAGAACCGGACATGGTGGCTTCTGTCAGGGAGCTTGCAGGCTAATGGGGAGAGATCATAAACCATGTATGCACCATAATGGCTACGAGAAACCAAGCTGTGTGAGGGGACCCGGGAGGGATGTGTGCAGTTAGGCAGTCTCCTCAGATACGGTGAGATTCAATCTGCCAGGGACGGGGCATCAATTTACAAGGTCTGCGTGAAGAAAATTCCAATGACGCAGGCCACTGGCACGAAGCAATGCATCATTCGAGTAACCTGGGTCCTCTTCCCACCCTGATTGTGCACACCTCCACATTGTGTAAGGCTGACACACACTCATACTACCTCCCAGCCTTCCGCTTAGGGCCGGGGCATCCGAGAACGCAGCTGCCAGGCCCTGGTGGGCTTCACCCCTTCCTGAGGACTCGGTCTACCATCACCAAGAGCCACCCAGCACGTCCCCGCCAGCTCTGTGCCAATGGCGGCATTTAGTTCTTGGCTTTTCCTGCTCCCCCAAAACAATGCTGGCTTTGGAGCCTGCCCAGCTCACTTAACTAGAAAAAAACACACAGCTAGAAGAAAAGAAAAGAATTAAAAATTGAGAAGAGTTGAAATAGGCAGCCATCCATGGGGCGGCCCGTGTTTCAAGACAGCTTTATCTCTGCAGTTCACACCCTTTGGTTGTGAGCAATTTCAAGGTTGATGGGGTAGCAAGTGCCAGACATTCTTCCTGGCTGGTGTTGATCACTCCCTCTGTTGTCACGGGGCCGCACCGGTGCTTTGGGAGGGAGAGAGCTTCTGCTCGTCTCCCACCTCATTAGGTCAAATCAAGCTTTTCCAGGGCCAGGGCCTGGATCCCAGCTAGAAAGTCTTCCATGCCACTGTGCCATTCTGATGCACGATGCTCCTGTTTCCACAGAACCCACTAGAACAGAGCGTCTCTATCAGGGGGAGAGAGAGTTGAACCTGGAAATGGTCCCCAGCCCTCGCCACCTTGCTAGAATGTGATAGATTCACAGCTTCTTCCTGCCTCTGTACTGTCCCCAACGGCCACTCCGAGGTGACTGACGGGGAGGACCCGCTTCGTGTCCCGGAGCTCCACAAATGCATAAAGTCCTTTCATCCTAACACCAGCTCTCCCCTCAAAGCTAGCAGCGAGGGCCCCTCTCTGTGAGTGCCTGTCCCCACGGCCCCTGAGCCTAGACTGTTGATGACTGCATGTTTCAGACGTCCGACAAGACCTATGCCACACGGAGCCCCGCTGCTCACACGCACGGACTCTGCGGGTGTCCTTATAACACATTGTGTTCTGCCATTTATCGGTCACTTCCTGTGGATTCTGAAGCTTTTTACTGAGAGAAATTCCAGGGACAGAAATTGTATACATAGAGGGAAAGTTCTCTGAGGAGGCACCAGTTGAGGACGGCTTCCTCGGGGCCTAAGCCGTGGGGACAAAGAGCAGTTTAACTCTACGTCCCCCTGCAGACTGGATTTGGGGTAAGAAGGCGGGGCTCATGTATTATTAGGTATGTGTATGATATACACATACACACGTGTGTACTTTATACACCATCTCATGTGTAGCACGGTCGTTTAAAAGAAAGAACAGAAGAAGTTCTGGCACATTCTGACTGCTCCATGGTTAGAAATAAGTGAGGGGGCGCCTGGGTGGCTCAGTCGGTTAAAGCCACTTAGAATTCCAGACCAAGTCTAGACTTCATTGTCCACTTGAGACTGTGAAACAGCCAACACCCGGGGCCGGAAGCCCAAGGCCATTTACTCATCTGGTATTTACTGGGTCTGTGCTGGATGCTGGAGACAGAGCTCAGACGCAGGCAGAGGCAGAAGTGTGTACAGACACTGCACTTCACACCGGGTAACGTTGCAGAGCCTGTGGGTGTTAATTGACTGAGTCAGTCATTCATTCATTCATTCATCAGAGAGTTCTCATTCGGTGTCCATGGACCATGCACCAGCTCCCCTTTTAGTCTGCTGCATTTTTCCATAGGACTGATCGTCTTCTAAAACACCGATTTTTTTTTAATTTATTGTGTCTCCTTTAATTGTCTGTGTTTCTCTGCTGGAGCATAAGACCCCAGAAGACAGAGACCTTTGTCTGATTCACTCACTGATGTCTCCCCAGAACCTAGTATAGGGCACATGGAAGGTGCGGGTAAATATTTTCTAATGAATTCAGTCCCTCTCCAGGCTGCAACCACAGACACAGGCTTCAGCACACCTGGACTGCAAGGGTCTCTTTCTTTCCACCTTGGCTAGGTCTCTTTGAGGCAGAGCTTTGGCGCCTGAGTTCTGCAGCTCTGCTTAGCCCTTTTGGACAGACAGTGTGGACACCTCCTGAACCTGGTTCATCCTTAGGTGCTGCCTCTGCCCATGGTCTACTGGGTCCAGCTTCCCTGCACTGCCAGTCTGGGATGGGCACTCACATGCCTCCCTGGCATGTCTTTCTAAACCTCCCCTCCACTTCCTGCCAACTTCCCTGAAGGTTCTGAGCCCCTGGAAGAGAGAAGAAGGGCCGGGAAGTGGAGAGAAAGGTAATGGGAAGACCAAGGAGTGGAATTTGTGAGGGGTCTGTCGGGTGGCAGACAGGCAGTGAAATGTGGGCTCACAGGTGGCAGGAGCACTGCTCCTGGCTCCCAATCACATATCGGCAAGGAGCTCCCCCCACGCACCCACCCCCACTTTTGAAAGCAAGTAGAATCCAAAACCACTTTGTCTCCTGTCACCAGCCCCTTGCTGACTTGTTCCGCTGTCCATATTTCTGCTTGCCCATTAGCCAGTGTATGTTAGCTCTGGTCAGAGAAGAGATGCCTCGGAAGAAGGAGATCTTGTGTCTTGTCACCTTCCTGCTCATAGATGGGGGAGTGTATGAATGAAAGACCATCCACCTTCTTTCAGGACCAGGAGGCACTGGCCATGCATTCAGTGTAGTGCTACCGGAAAGGGGGAAGGATATACACATATATTCTAGTCTCCTGTCTCATGTTGTTGAGCACAATTCATAAGGAACCCCCAAATTACTAGAACTCATACAGCAATTCAGTAATGTGGCAGGATAAAAAAATCAATGTACAGAAGTTAGTTGTTTTCTTATTCACTAACAATGAAAATATAGAAAGGGAAATCAGAGAATCAATTCCATTTACTGTAGCACCAAGAACCATAAGATACCTGGGAATAAACCTAACCAAAGAGGTAAAGGATCTGTACTCAAACTACAGAACACTCATGAAAGAGATTGAAGAAGACACAAAAATATGGAAGACCATTCCATGCTCTTGGATCGGAAGAATAAACATTGTTAAAATGTCTATACTCCCCAGAGCAATCTATACTTTCAATGCCATTCTGATCAAAATTCCATTGACATTTTTCAAAATGCTGGAACAGACAATCCTAAAAGGTGTTTGGAACCAGAAAAGACCCCCAAATCACCATGGAAATATTGAGAAAGAAAAACAAAACTGGGAGCATCAAATTGCCTGATTACAAGCATTACTACAAAGCTGTGATCACCAAGACAACATGGTACTGGTACAAAAACAGATAGACAGACCAGTGGAACAGAGTAGAGAGTCCAGATATTATGGACCCACAACTCTATGGTCAAATAATCTTTGACAAAATATCCAGTGCAGAAAAGACAGTCTCTTCAATAAATGGTGCTGGAAAAATTGGGAAGTTATGTATAGAAGAATGAAACTCGACACCATACACGAAGATAAACTTGGAATGGATAGGACCTCAACGTGAGGAAGGAATCTATCAAAATCCTAGAGGAGAACATAGGCAGTAAACTCTCTGACATCGGCCACAGCAACTTCTTTCAAGACATGTCCCCAAAGGCAAAGGAAACAAAAGCAAAAATGAACTTTTGGGACTTCATCAAGAGTAAAAGCTTCTGAACAACAAAGGAAACAGTCAACAAAACAAAGAGGCAACCCACGGAATGGGAGAAGATATTTGCAAATGAGAGTACAGACAAAGGGCTGATATCCAGGATCTATGAAGAACTCCTCAAACTCAACACCTAAAAAACAGATAGTCATGTCAAAAAAAAAATGGGCAGAAGACATAAACAGACATTCCTCCAAAGGAGACATACAAATGGCTAACAGACACATGAAAAAATGCTCATCATCACTAGCCATCAGGAAGATTCAAATCATAACCACATTGAGATATCACCTTACACCAGTTAGAATGGCCAAAATTAACAAGACAGTAAACAACAGGTGTTGGAGAGGATGTGGAGAAAGGGGAAACCTCTTACACTGTTGGTGGGAATGCAAGTTGGTGCAGCCACTTCAGAAAACAGTGTGGAGACTCCTCAAAAAAATTAAAAATACTCTATGATCCTGCATTCACACTACTGGGTATTTACCCCAAAGATACAGATGTAGTGAAAAGAAGGGCCATCTGTACCCCCAATATTCATAGCAGCAATGGGCAAAATCGCCAAACTGTAGAAAGAGTCAAGATGCCCTTCAACAGACAAATGGATAAAGAAGATGTGCTCCATATACACGATGGAGTATTATGCCTCCATCAGAAAGGATGAATACCCAACTTTTGTAGCAACATGGACGGGACTGGAAGAGATTATGCTGAGTGAAATAAGTCAAGCAGAGAGAGTCAATTATCACATGGTTTCACTTACTTGTGGATCATAAGGAATAACACGGAGGACATGGGGAAATGGAAAGGAGAAGGGAGTTGGGGCAAATCAGAGGGGGAGATGAACCATGAGAGACTGTGGACTCTGAGGGTTTGGAGGGGAGGGCTGGGGGGTTGGGTGAGCCTGGTGGTGGGTATTAAGGAGGGCACAGATTGCATGGAGCACTGGGTGTGGTGCATAAACAATGAATCTTGGAACACTGAAAAAATAAAATAAAGTTTGGAAAAAAGAATTTTTTTAAAAAGTTTTATTTATTTATTTATTTGAGGGAGAGAAAAGCAGAGAGTGAGAGAGAGAGAGTGAGACAGAACAGGATGAGGGGAGGAACAAAGGAGGAGAGAGAAGCAGGCTCCCTGTTGAGCGGAGAACCCGATACAGGGATCGATCCCAGGACCCTGAGATCATGACCTGAGCCAAAGGTCATGGAGCCACAAAGGTGCCCCTTAAAGAACAATTTTGGTAAATGAAAGAAACAATTGTGCTTTGAGGACTAGAGGAAGCTACTGGCTTGGGATGAGTCAGGTACGTCTGACGTCTGAGAGCCAAAAAATGGCCGGTACCCTGGGTGGCCTCTTCCAATGTGTCTCCCACCCCATTGCCACACACACAAATTTGGCAAACTTTAAATTATGCAAGAGGTAAACCACTGAATTAATAAAACCCTATATTTTGTGGACTGATATCCTATGATTACATCTTTGAATTGGCTTAGATGTTTTTTTTTCCTTAATAGTGCTCAAGTTCTACCAAAAGTTTCTGCTATCAAACTGTTACTCTAAAACTTACCCTTGAAGCAGTTAAGATAAAAAATCTACAAATTAAATCCTAGCCTGGACCTTTCCCACTAACCTGCCTGCTCTCATTTCAAATAACAACAACAACAAAGATGTAAAACCCACCACAAGCATTGCTTAGTCCAAGACCTTATGTTATAAATTCCCAGAGTGACTCATTTAATCCTCTCAGAAACTTGAGAAGTTAATCGCAGCCTGTAGTAGTAGACACAGTGGGATGCATGACAATCCTTTATTAATATTACATAGTGAGTTCAGAGCTGGGATTGATTGGGGGCCTGATACCAAGAGCTGACCAGTGTCTCCCCGGTTAGTGGCTCTATTTGGTAACATAGACTCTTACTTCCTTAATCAATGCATTCCGCTAATTCATGTTTAATAAGATGTATACATATTTTAGCCATTCCTTTCTCCTTCTTCTCTTATCATTTATCACATAATTTGGAAACCAGATTTTACAGAAGGGACTTGGGTAGAAGCTGGCCCCTTAGTAGTGGGCTTCAAGTCCAGCCTTCCAAAAAATAATATATTCAGCTGTGCCCCGTTGGCTCAGTCTGTGAAGTGTCTGCCTTTGGCTCAGGTCACAATCCTAGGGTCCCCGACTAGAGACTGAGCCCCACATCGTTGGGCTTCCTGCTCAGAGGGGAACCTGCTTCTCCCTCTCCCTCTGTCCACTGGCTCATGCTCTCACTCTCTCTATATATCAAATAAATAAACAAAATGTTTTTAAAAAAAGAAAGAAAAAATATATTCAGCATCAGAAGGGAAATTCGAAAGGAACGTGTCTATAATTTGGTACAAAGGAAGTGTTGGTACCTAGTGCATTTCAAGTCAAACAAAACTTCTTCTGTTAGGTTTCTGAGCATCCTGGAAATGAGACTGAGATGGACTTGCTGTACCATGCTTATCCCGTGCGTGGATGGAGCTGGGGTGGGGGACAATCGCTGTGTCTAAGAGCAGCTTCAGGACTCTTGCTCCCCATACAGCCCTGGATTTGAAGACTGAGAGGAAGGCTTCGTCAATTAATCACAACAACAGGCAACATGATGTTGTTTGTAGCAAATCAACCTGGACTGGTTGTCAAGGGCCATCTGAAGGCCAACCGGATGGAAGGCATGTCCAGAGGTTCCCAGTGTGAGTCATAATGACTGTGCTATGGAGCCATCATTTAAAACATTACCTCAACATCCTTGAACTTGTTTTTGTGTTCAGTGTGTGCTCAGGGGGCAAGACGTGGAGGACTGGGTGTTATTAATGTCAGCAGCCTGATCTCGGCAGCTAGACTGCCCGGGGCAAGTCCCTGTGTAGACCACTGTCCTGTGACCTTGGGCAAGTTATTTCACCTCCATTTGCCTCGTTTTCTCTCCTGTAAAATGTGGAAATTCCTAGGTTGCTTTGAGGATTAGAGTTCACAACGATGTCCGGCGCACAACACACACTGTCTGCACTTGCAGTTCTTAGTATGAAGATAATGCCGGGAAACACTTGAGGAGTCCTTTATTTTTTGAAAGTGTGTTATTTTAAAAAAGAAAAAGAAGAGATGGATGCTGAGAAGGTGATGAGGAATCAGGTAACGACAAAATAATGCCAAGGGATTGGATGTTTCACCTGCATGGGGGTACCGAGATCTTTCTGGATCCCCCTAAAGAACCTGGAGCCGTGCTAATGAGTGAGCACATCAACAACTGAAGACGACTGATCATGGTTGGTTGATTATCCCAAGAAGTCAGGCTTGGGAAAAATCTGCTATGGAGAGACTGCTGGGTCTTGGGGTTACAAGTCACTGGCAACAGTGCGAATGAGATGACGTGCCTCACGGGGACAATGGCTCTCCTGCCGGGTCCTGCTCCATGGGCTTCGCATTCACCTTCCAACATCCAGCCATATGATATTCACATACAACCTCCACCGATGCTCTTATTCAGGGCCTTCACCCTTGCCGGCCCTCCGGCTGGGGAACCACTGCCCTGTACTGTTTATCCAGCTACCACCTACCCATGCGTAAGTCTCAGAAATGGCATCACTTCCTCTGAGAGCTTTCACAGACCAGCTCGGTCCCATTCTACCTCCTGCCTGTCCCCTTTGCGGACACTTCTCAGTACACTGAGCCAACAGTCTCAATGGTGGGACTGTGTCTGGGCCAAGATGGCACATGACACACAACATGTGAATACTTGTGAAATGGACTGCGAGTGCTCTCCAGCGACAATTCACCAGGACTGAGCAGAGTTGCGTTTACTGACTTGTCGCAACAAGGGAGAACGTGAACCATGGGGTGCTGTGAGGTTTCTCAGAAAGAGGGGATTAGAAAGGACTTACAGGATTTGAGCTTTTATATGTGATTCTGGGGAAGTTTCCAGAATGTTGGACTTTGTTCTAGACTGACTGCTGTCAGGATGGAGTATTTCTATGATGCATTTCTACGCTTAATAAAGCGTATGCAGATGGTAGAAGGGAGGCAACAGGCTAGCCCTGTAACTGTCCAAGCTTAGTCACACCTGTCAGTCTGGGCCGGGGGCTCTGTGATCACATCCCTGGTTGGACAGCATTCATCTTGGTATCTGTGCTCAGATATGGTTATGGAGTGGTCTTGGCACTATCGTGGTCACCAAGCAGCCCTCTGAAATACTGCCATTCTGGAAGACTCGTTCGTATCCAGAAGGCAAGCACAACACCTGGCTGTTGGATCAGGCCAGCTACGCGTGCATGGGACTGTTTCTCTCTTTCTCAGAATAAAGCACCGAAGAAAGGTCTGTGCTGTCTTTCTTGTTCTGTTTCCTCCCCGTCTTCAGTCTGTCGTGACCTCGTCCGCAGACCTCAGACTGCGGAAGCTGCTCTGAGTTTCTGAAATCTGCCTCCAGCAGAAACTGAGCTCGCGACTCCGCTCCCCTGGGGGCTGAGCTTACCTTCTGCTGTTCTGACCTTTCGCTCCTTCCGTCCCTGCCTCTTGCAGTGTGGACACCAGCCTCGCCGGTATCGAAGGGTAACTTGCAGAGCTCTCCCTTGTGAACAGTCCTGCCACCACGTGAGTGATGCAGCACAATAACCCCTACTCTAGGTACAGCGGGGCTCTCCTCAGCCCTCTGGGGTGGCTTTTCTAATGTAGCGAGGGCACAGCGGGACCTCGCAGGCACAGCAGCCTCCACAGGCCTCCACCGCTTCTTTGCTCTTTATCTGTCGTACGAGTTCACTGAACTCGAGAAAAGTAATTTATTTCTAAAAAATGAAGGGCAAAACAGCTGCCCACCCCACCCCATCCCCAGCGGGCTGAGGTGGAACTGAGCTGTTGGTCCACACCCAGGGCCCCCCGGCCACGCGTGGAGATGTCAGGGATGCTGGTGGGACTGGAGCAAGCATGCTCTCCCCAGTGCAAGGGGACATCATAGAAGGAGCAGGAATCTGAACAGAGTGCGGGCTGCTCCCAAGAGTGCAGTGCAAGCCGGCACCACGCCACACACTACCTTCTCCCCCAGATGCCTAACAAGGTACCCAAGCCCTCCAGCTAGTATCTGCAAGACAGCTACTGAGTCCATGCTAGGGTCGCTCCATCGATGCCCAGCCAATGTGTGTCAGTGAGGGGAGGTTGGAGGGGGTTTCAATGGACATCCTTCCTCCTCAGGTACCACACATGGCCCCACAAACCTGGGCCCCTGGAAGGGCGACTTCATGGCTCCAAACACCCCATCTCTAACTTCCCCTTATTGCCACAGATAATGATCTCATGCTCAGGTAAAGGAGTCAGGAAGACACCCCTCATGGCTCGTGGGGACAGCCTCAACCATGTCACCACTCTGGGCTGTCGAGGGTCAGCAAGTGCTTCCCATGGAAGGCAGGAAAGATGGTGCAGGGAAAGTAGGAGAGATGGCACGGGGAAGGCCGGGGTCCATTCGCTTCGGAAGTGAACTTGGCTTTGCTGCCTGGAGGCAAGCCCCATCCTGGAAGTACGGGCAGGTGAAGGCAGAGACTGCTCTTCTCTGGACAGTGTGAATTAGAACGTCGCTCCTTTGCGGGGGACAGGACCCACGGGAGAATGCGGAGTCCTCTTTCTGCCTTGTTATTCTCTGTCCAGACGGGGTAAGGCTAGAGAGGGAGGGGGAGGCCAAGCGGAGCTGGAGGGGGCAGGGGCCCCACATGTGTCCTAGGACCCTCTCCTCTCCATCTCAAGCGCACAGTAATCCACTAGGTTCTCCGCACACACAGCCTCCCCAGGGACTTGAGGTCATGGCCCCAAGGGGTGTCTGTGGAGTGGGGCACTGGCCAGGACAGAGAAGTCCACAAAGTGGATGGCCACCACAAAAAGAAGGAGCTGGACAAGCCCCTCTAGCTTTGCTGGGCTCGTCCAGGAGGCAAGACAACCGCAGCGATAATCACGTGCCCATCTGGAATGCAAGTGGGGCAAGCACAATCATCTGAGGTTGCCCCTTTTCAATTTTCAATTTTACAAGCAAGAATAAAGTATCTTAAAAAACTTGAATGACTTCACGATTCGCAGAGAATAGAGTAGATTAACAGGAACATTTCGAGACACAGGGAGGGCTCCCCTTCCCAGACTCATTAAGATGTCAAATGAGTTTCTCTGCACATTAGCACCCTACACACGCCCTGCAATGGAAAGATAAAATTAATTTATGCAGGTTTGTTCCCACTCTTGAAAAAAAAGCAGCGTGTGTTTCTCTGCAAGTCTTCCAGAAGGCCTTCGCTGATTTAGGTTGGAAAACACCTTTGATGTGGCGGGTGACTGACCCAGAGGGGAGGGAAGTGATTTGGCTCTAGATTCATACAGGATGAACTCCGGGTGTAGGGGAGAGAAAGCTCACATAAAGTCACGCGTCCCATATGCTCTTCCTTTCAAGCTACTCACTTCAAATGTAAAAGATGGAATTTCTCAATATGCTGACCCTGGCGTGATGCTTCTGCTTCTGCTCAGTATTAAACTGCTTGGAGCTGAACTTCACAGGAAGCAAAACAAACAAAACCGCTTTCTGTAATTAGATGAAACTCACATCTTGCCTGTCCCTCAAGGGGCAGTTGGTTTCACTGGAATTTCTGTTCATCAAATTGGCTTCAGCAAAATATCTTGGTTTCAATAAGCACAACGCAGTTAGTTACATTTAGGCAAACTAAGGCACACAACTTTCATGGGTTCTACCAATTATTATTATCGATTATCTCACTGATAGAGTGCTTAGGAAAAGTAAAATGGCCAGACCAGCATTGTGTTACCATAGTGATACTCAGACACGATGGCATGTTTCTAGTGAAGTGGACATTTCAGTAACCTGGAATGTGCCCTCCAGTGTTTTGTTCTGGTTTTTTTGTTTTGTTTTGTTTTGTTTTGCTTTGGAGGCAGTTCTTTGAATCTCAAGGGAGCATATGGCACCTGTCCTGCCCGCATCAGTGCGGCTGACCTTGTGTGTTTTCGGGAAAGTGTTAGCCCTCCATTATTTGGTTCACAACCATTTTCATTAATTAAACACACCAGGCTCTGGGGAGAAATCTATGCCCTTTTCATTAAAAAAAAAAAAAAAAGTTCAAAATGTCAAGAAAAAAGGACTCTGGATTTATGCCCTAACCATCCACTCAAGCAAAACACAGCGTCCTCATTAAATAAATCCTTTGAGATCATTAAAAAACATTTAACATGAAAAGTCTACAATGTTAAGCAAAACCAAACAAAAAAATGGGCATTCTGTTGTAAACTAAAGTCAAATTCCACTCTTAAGTATTGATTCATACACGGTTCTTGCTATAAAATTTTTAAATATAAGTAACACAGCACTGTTTTCCTGCTAGTTGGAGATGTTCCTATATTGAAATACATGTTGCATAAAAGCTGCTTCGAGAACATACAAAAACAAAAAACAAAAAGCAAAAACAGGAAGCTACATCTCCTCTCACAGACTATCTGTATTTTTAACTTGTTTCTTGAGGAAAATCCATTTCCCCATATATGTTCAGGGCTCCAATCCCTCACCCAAGGGCAGAAACGTGCACCGTCCATCATTGTCTTCAGGACGAAGCCTGTCTTCCTGCTTCATTCTGTGACCCTGCGTCCCAGCTTCCAGAAGACAGAGCAGAGAGTCCCCTCGGCTCTGCTCCGCCGCGGGATCTCCTACCCACGCTCAAGAGCACACTTTAGGAAGAACGCAGTGATTTCCTAGCTATTGACATGACCACGTGCAGGAAATGTTCCAAGACATCCTTCATCCCATAGAGTCTGGTCATCTCTAAGGGAAGATTCAACCCAATTTTCACCCAGTTTGGTGGAGGAAGCTGGAACATCAACCCACGCAGAGTCTTCTGTTGCTTAACTGAAGGACCTCAAGAAGAATTCGGTTGATGTGAGGGTGTGTCCTGGGGTACAGTACCCGTCCTGCCGGGGAGAGTAAGGTCATCTATGGGCTGAGGGATGGGGCTGGATGAGAAGTGCATCTCCATGGAGAAAAAGACACGGCAATAATCCAAGGCCTGAAGGCAGAAGTGGCCAGCGAGGAGTCCCCTCAGGTCAGAAGGGCCAAGGCTGCTCTGAGGCCTGTGGAACTTGTTTGCTGGACGGTGGAGTCTTTCCTTCCTTTCCTAAGTCTAACATTGATTTCATTTCTAGAACCAAACTCACACGCATGCACGATTCCGGGGTGTGTTTCCAGCTACGTGAACAGTCGAGGGCACACAAGTGAACGTGGAAACACACCGCATACAGCACAGCGGACACACACTCTCCCAACCGCACAACGTCACATTCATGCACACTCACTCACATACCACATAAGCACAACCACACACATTTACCCTCACAAGGGCACACTCTTTCTCACACACTCATACATGCACACACTGGAGCACACACCCAACAACACCCATTCACACACACACACGCACACACTAGCCACTATCATCATCACGTCGCCCTCACCCTGTACAGAAGCCCCGGGGCCCTGGCCGTGCATGATGACGGCTGTGGCCGCATCCATCCCGTGGGACCAAGCGTGAGACCGAGGGAGAAGGAAAGTCTCACGCGAGCTTCTGCAGCAGGTCAGGGAGCATGTGGAGCCAGTCCCCTGCCCCGCTGCACCCAGCTCGGCCTGCGCACAAGTCACAGGTGAGGGAAGTGTGATCTCCTTGTGGGAGTGCACAGCCAGCAGAGAGTCAGAGGGCACAGACCGCACTGTGACGGCCGTCAAGGGAAGGACGGCTGGCCAGTTCTCGAATGTGTGAAGGCGGCAAGGCCCTGCTTGACACCTCGCCTCTGCCTTGGAGACACAGAGCCCCCTGCCTGGGAAAGAGGGTCAAAGGGCCAAGTCGGGGGGTCAAGGGGCTGAGTGACACCTGAGATCCCAAGAGGGCAGCGTTTCCCCAGAGAACCCAGATGATCTGCTCTGAGGTACTTGCACAAGTCACAGCGACCACCTGCTACTCCAGAGCTCCGTGGAGGCCCCTTCCTGGACCCGCCCGTGGCTGTGCCTCCGTGTGCTGGAGGGCAAGAGAGCATCTTGAGGAGCCCATGATGACCGGCAGCTCGGCCCTCCCCTCACCCCAACCCCACCTCTACCCCACACCCCAACCCCCGCATCCCCACCTCAACTCCCCCAACATCCCCACACCCCAACCCCCCCGCATCCCCACCTCAACTCCCCCAACACGCCCACACCCCAACCCCCGCATCCCCACCTCAACTCCCCCAACATCCCCACACCCAAGACCCAAGACCCCCAGCTCCCCCCAGACTGCTGGCCTCCTGGGTCCTTCCTCGCTGCACTGCGCCAGCATCAACATTCCGAGGCAGAAACCGTCCATCCTACTGCCTCAAATTAAAGATGAGAAGATTAGCAAGTGTCTGGCCGTAATTACCTGTAAATCACTTTTATTCCTCTGGTTCTCATTACAGTAATATCACGCAGGACAAACCCCGAATGATCAATAACTACAAGCACAGCCCTGCTTCCCGTGCTCCGCTGAGGGGCCCTGACTTCCCACTTCATCATCGTGGCTCCGTAATTATCTTTCACTTCTCACTGCCTCGTTGGGGAGGGAAGAAAGCCACTTGTCCCTGAGGGGGTCCCTCTCCATCAGCTGCTCAGTTTCCTGGCGAGTCACCCAGAAGCATCGCCTCCAGAAGCTGAGAGTCCCTCTGACGGCGTCTCTCCAGCATTCGGTCGGGCGCCAGATCTCCTCTTGTCCAAACCTCTCTGTCACCTGCCCGTGTGCTGGGCCCTGTGGGCGCCGGGACAGCAGAGCTTCCTGCGTGGCCTCCCCAAGGAGGGATGAAGACAAGAGCCTGTCCATAAAGTGCCGGGTGCCCGTGATGGAGGGGTCATGGCTCCCAACCCCCAGACTCAGAGAGGGCGAGTCGCTGCACCCAGGTCCCACAGAGGCATGATTTCATGTCTGTCTGTGTGGCTCTAGATTGTCCCAGCAGCGCTTCCTGGACCCTGGCTCCTTCAGGGACACGGCTTCCAAAGCAGCTGAGAGGAAGCGTGTGGGGACCTGTTCCCCAGACACTTCCTGCATCTATGGTTTCCGAGGAGCAGGTGCTCAGAAGCACACCCCGTCAGTGGGCAGCGGCTTCGAGCTCGGGGCCGCCTTTCCCCAGCAGCTGTCCACCCCAGCAGAGCAAGTTCTGGGGAGAGCGGAGCTCCTGATGGAAAGTCACGATCACAGACAATGTCACCACAGAGTCAGAGCAACAGTGCACAGTAACTGCAAAGAGTCTCTTTCTAAAATGCTAAAATAAGACGTAACGAAGTTCGAGTGCAGTTCTGTGCAAGATCGCCACCCCCGGGAGAAGGGCAGGAGACTTTGTCGCTGCTTAGGAAAGGTTTAGCTCAATAAGAAGAAGTTCAGCCTTGTCCAAGAGGTGGCAAGTTAGTGATGTGTTTCAAGAGCAGTTCAAGGGAATTCAACTCAAGGGATTCAAGGGAATTCAAGCAATTCAAGGGAAATGTGATGAGACAGTTGATGTGGAGCAGCTAAGTTCCAACCCAGCCTCATTGCTCCGGGATGGAGAAATGAATCCAAGAGGTCAGCCAGCACGGCCGTGCCCTGGGTGGTCTTCCAGACTGGACAACGCATGGCTCACAGGTGTTAAGGCTTAAAAATCGGATCCAGAACAGGTGTGTACGTGTGTGTGCATGTGTGTATGTGCGTGAGAGAGAGAGGCAGAGACACAGTGAGGTGTGTATGCGGGGATGCCCCTTGACTCTTTGACTTGCCATTAGACTCAATAGCTTATTGGGCAGATTCTTGTGAACATCCCTGGGACCCAACTCGGCAGCTTCTGCAGACCAGAGGCCAAGTATGTTAGTGTCCACCCGGCACCTACGGCGTTCCAGGCATCTGGCGAGGTTCTGCAGACACGACAGGAACGACAGTGCACCTGTACTCTCAGGACGTCCAAAGCGTGCAAACTAAAAAATGCTCTAACACCTAGAGTTTTCTGCATTAGATTCTTGACAAGTCAGATGCCTTTTTGATATAAAGTTTAAGAGAGAAAAAAATCAGATGTTCTTATAATAGCTTTTAATTCAAGATTCAATAGAATAGCTTTGTTGGTATCATTTTGTCCAAAACTTGCGTTTTTTAGTGGTCATGATCCTAACTACTCCACTCCATGCTGTTAGTGATGACCTTGTTTCTGGGAGCAAACTGCTATCCTGTCTGTCTGAGTCACTCTGGGCTCCAAGGTGCAGGGACGGTCCCTGGTCATCAGCTACCTGGTCCCCTGGGGTGATTCAGCAGAGGAATATTGCCTCCTGAATATAAACCTCCCAGAGAGAAGGTAATTAGGACTGTGGGCTCTGGACTTGTAGTTTGCATATGAAAACCATGCTCCCAGGGGAGTCATTTGCTATTTCTAAGAATTAGCCAGCCCTGAGAGGGGCGTTCTCTCCCCAGCCAACAAGGCCCCCTTAAAAAATCATAAAAAAATAAAAACGTGGTTAGTACAGCTAAGAAATGAATGCATGGGAACTGGCAGGGAGATATTACTGAATTCTTCCTGGAGGACACAGTACTGAAGCTCAGTCTCAATGACTGAGAAAACCTCAAGAAGGCAAGGGGCGCTGGGTGGCTCATAAGCTGGGCATCTGCCTGTGGCCCAGGTTATGATCCCCAAGTCCTGGGATGGAGTCCCGTGTCAGGCTCCCTGCTCAGTGGGCAGCCTGCTTCTCCCTTGCCCTGCCCCTCCCACTGCTTGTGCTCTCTCTCTTTTTCTGAAAAAATAAATTAATTAAATACTTAAAAAGAAGAAGAAGAAAAAGGAGAAGGACAAGAAGAAGAAGAGGAAGAGGAGGAGGAGGAGGAGGATGAGGAGAAGGAGGAGGAGGAGAAGAAGAAGAAGAAGAAGAAGAAGAAGAAGAAGAAGAAGAAGAAGAAGAAGAAGAAGAAGAAGAAGAAGAAGAAGTAGTAGAAGAAGAAGAAGAAGAAGAAGAAGAAGAAGAAGAAGAAGAAGAAGAAGAAGAAGAAGAAGAAGAAGAAGAAGAAGAAGAAGAATGCAGCAAACTCTGGAAGGAGGAGAATTCTGGATTTAGGGAACAGCAGATAGGATTTCCACAGTGGACTGGAGGGGGTAAGAAGGTTTTGTGGCAGGGCAGCAAGTTGGTTGCTCCTGGTGGACTTGGGGCAGGTGAATGTTCCTTGCATGTTTTATTTGCTCATATTTTTATGTCATTTCTTTGTGCTTATTTATGAAACTTTGACTGACATACAAAGCCCATGCTGTAAAGTGAGCACATTGTACTTGTACATTGAACAGGCTTTTAGTCAATGACTATACCCATCACTACCACTGCCCCAGTCAAGGTCTCAACAAGGCCAACATCCCAAAGCCTCCCAGGTATCCCTGCCATGACCTACTCCCTGTTAAGATCACCAGCCCCTGCCTTCCAGCCCATAGATTAACTGTACTTGTTTTGTTTTTCTCATTAGCCCAAATCAGTTCATGCACTATGCACACTTTCACGTGTAATTGTGTCATCCAGAGTTGTGTGTGTGCCTGGAGCAGGGTTTCCCCCCTTTGCTTTGCTGTTTCAGATACACTGTGTAGATACACACCCATGAGTCCAATCTGGTGTTGGTGGACTTGGAAGGTGTTTCCAGTTTTGAGGGATCATAGACAAGGCTGCTATGAACATTCCTTTAGATGCCTTCTGTGCATGGAGATTCTCATTTCTGCTCTGTGGAGTTCCCCACGGTTCCAATGTTTCTGGGTCATGGGGCATGTGTAGGTAGATGTCCTAATAGCATTTGGCAGATGCAGCCAAGGAACCAGTATTCAAATTCTTTTTTTTTAATTTTTTTTAAATTTCCTTTGTGTTCCAGAATTCATGGTTTATGCACCACACTCAGTGCTGCATGCAATACATGCCTTCCATAATACCCACCGCCAGGCTCACCCATCCCCCCTTCTCCCAATATTCAAATCCTTGTGACATTTTCCACTCCCATCACCAGTATCTGAGGAAAGATTAGTTTTCCACATGCTTGCCAACACTTAGTGTTGTCTCATTGTTTTGTTTTTATTTTTAGTCATTTCAGGGGAGTGTGGGACCATACTGTAGGTCTATATTCCACGTCCCAAATGAATTTCTTATTAGTTCAATGGCCATTTAGATATCCTTCATCCCTGTATAAAATGCCTGTGCAAGACTGGAACCCAACAACTTGAGTTATTGGCCTTTGGCTTGTTACTTTGTAAGATTTGTTTATATTCTGTGTCTGAGTCTTCTCGATATCTTCTCTTTGTATCTTTCTTTCCTACTCTCCCATGGTGTCTTTTGGTGAACAAAATTTCTTAGTCTTTACTCAGTCCTATCTGTGGATCTTTCAAGTCATGGTTGGCATTTACGGTGTCCTGTTTTAGAAAACTTAACTTCCCTAAGGACAGCTCTTTCCCTGTATTATTTCTCATGATTTATTATTTTGTCTTTCACATTTAGGTCTTTGAAACATTTGTAATTTTTTATAAGGTTTGATTTAGGGGTCATTTTTCACTTCTTTCCATATGGATCTCTAATGGACCCATACCACTTATTCTTTCCCAGACCATATTTCATGGTCACCTTTGCCATAAAGCAAGTCTGTCCATCCCTGTGTTCTGTCTCTCCTCTCTCCAGTCTGGTCTGTTGTACCACATTGGCTTCATCCCTCAAGCTTTAAAATAGTTCTCGCCATGCAGTACGTGGCTGTTCCCTCTTCTTCAAGACAGTTTTCGCTGACTTTGGTCCTTTGTATGTTTCTCAAGTACTACCAACAATTTAACACACACACACACACATCAGTAAAACATGCACATCAGTTTTCAAGCACACCTGGAACATTTATCAGAGTCGGCCATATATTGAATCATACGGCAGGTTGCAGTAAATTTCAAAGGAGGAATCCAGAACATGTTTGCTGATGACTTGAGTCCACAACTGGAACATAACAGCCAAAATAGAGCTGGAAAATTTCTCTTGAACAAGGCACTGATATAATTCACAAATCGAAGAAGAAATCAGAAGGGAAATTGAAATTATTTTTTTAAATGATATTAAATTCACAACCTACCAAAACTTGAGAGATGTATGAAAGGCTATATGTAAAGGGAAACTGAGGGGTTTAAATGCATAGTTTGGAAAATAAAATCAGATGAAGATCAGTGATGTAATTATCTAGTTCAAGATATGAAGACATGAACAAATTAAATACCCAAACATAGAGGCAAATTAATATTTAGATAAGGTAAGGTAACATAAAACATAAATTAACATGATAGAATCACAAAACAAAAGTTGATTCATTTTAGAACATTAAAAAATTATTTCTGGAAAGAATATTAAGAAAAAGAAAGAATAGGGGCACCTGGGTGGCTCAGTGGGTTAGTCCTCTGCCTTCGGCTCCAGTCATGATCTCAGGGTCCTGGGATGGAGCCCCGAATCGGGCTCTCTGCTCAGCAGGGAGACTGCTTCCCCCTCTCTCTGCCTGCCTCTCTGCCTACTTGTGATCTCTCTGTCAAATAAATAAATAAAATCTTAAAAAAAAAAAGGAAAATGAAAGAATATGTGAGGCCAAACCTATTTGTTTTAGGAAATCCATATACTTTAATATCAAACTCTGACCAGGCAAAAGTAAGATTACAGAACAATTGTTCTTGAACATAAAAGCATAAGTCCTAAATAAAATAACAAATAAATGATAGTGATGTATTAGCCCAAAATGTTGGGTTAATTTAGTCAAAGAAAATGTGTTTGGTGCATTTCACAAAATTAACAGAATACAGCAAAATAACGAACTATCACCTTAGTGGCTGCAGAAAAAATATCTGTTAAAAATCAATGTATGTTTACGATAAAATTACTAGCATTCTAAAAATAGAAGACTATTTCCTTAACATGATAAGATTTATCTACAACAAGCCTCCAGCAAACACCCATTCTTTGGAGTAAAATACTGAAAGATGGATCCTTCTGGTCAGAACTAGGACAGTCATGTTCACTGTACTATGCCTATTAAATATTTCATTATAATTTTAACTAGTTAAGTAAAAAACAATAAATATAAAGTTTGAAGAAAAAGAACTAAGCTGTCATTTCATTTACCAAAGTGGATGTGCTTTTTTAAAATAGAGTCTAAAAGGATCTATAGAAAAATAGTGTCACAATTAGTAAACAAATTTATTTTTTTAATTTAATTTTATTTTTTCAGTGTTCCAAGATTCATTGTTTATGCACCACACCCAGTGATCCATGCAATCCGCGTCCTCCATAATACCCACCACCAGGCTCACCCAACCTCCCACCCCTCTCTCCTCCAAAACCCTCAGTTCATTTCTCAGAGTCCACAGTCTCTCATTTGCTGGATGTTATATCAAGAGCAGATGATTAAAAAAATTTTTTTTTAAATTAAGATACTATTTACAGTAGTCTCCAAACCATAAGATCTCAAGGCAGACAACCACAAAATTGCTACTGGGGAAAAAAAAAAGGGGGGGGAAAGAAAATTTAAATAGTAGGCTATGCCTTCTTACAGATTAAAGGACTTGATATTGTATGGTGTTAATTTTCCTCCCAAATCTAAGAATTTGATGTTACTCCAATTAAGATTAAATAAGTGTATTTTATTATTTATTTATCCTGCTAAAATTTTGACTGAGAGATACATGCCTGATAAATCAGTTGGAGGGATCTAACATCCTAGCAGTGTTTAATTTCTTGCCCCACAAACCCAGTTTACATTTTCATTGCGTATCAATTTCCTTTCATTTCTTTCAGTGAACGTTTCTGGCGTTTTTAGCATACGGATCCTCCACATATTTGATAAACTTGTCCCGAGATGTTTCACATCTTTCCACATTATTTTTAATGTTATTATGTATTTTTTTAAATTTTCTAGATGATATGAACAGTTGAATTAATAACAAAATTACCCATACTTGGTCAATGAAGAAATTGTTTACTACCTGAGAAGACTTGCTAAAAATTGTCTTTTGTGTTTTCAAAAAAAAAAGTTGCACAAAGTTTATTTTATTCGATTTATAATTATCATGGTTATCATTATTATTATCTTTTATAAAAATTAGATCTCTAAAATTGAACTTGGCAGAAATAATGGCCCCAAATCATACTCTCAATGACAGAAGGCTAATTGGGTAAATATCATATGTACACTAAATTACTGATGAATCAAACCTTCAACACAAAATTTTCACAGGATAAAATCTATGCCAGCATCAATAATTTTGTAAAAAAAATTATGCAGTTCAGTAAAAAACAATCTTCAAATGGAAAAATTCATGAATTCGGTACTGCGGATTCGATCAAGGTTTAGGAGGTAAGTTCTCGGGAGCACCTCACCAGTAAGGCTTCTTCAGTGTTGGCGTGGACCTGATAAGAACACTTTATTCGGAACACGAAGTCCAGACGTTCTTAAGAGGAAACCCTGGGTTGGAAGTGTCTGTCATTTCCTCCTGAAGCCATTGCTGGTTCCATAAAGGAGCTGGGGTTACAAACCAAAAACCATGGGAAGCAGAGACAGTTGACCTTATTCGACAACAGGAAAATCCCATCTCTGACCCAAATGAGGTGAAATTTGATGGTCAAATGCATACACGGTGCAGAGAGGAAATCAGAGAAATAGAACACAAGACCGTGGGTTCCCAGAGGAGGCCTAAAATGAGCCGGCACAGACGGATGATTAATGGCCTCATCGGTGACCACCAGCCAAGCCAAGGAATTGTGGGCTGAGGACCCTCCTGGGGACCAGGCTCTGGCCATTACTGCCACATGGACAGAAGCTTCCTTGGTTAATTGAATGTTCACAGGAGCTCCTGATCCCTGCTGCTATGCTCATTAGTTATCCTGGGCCAGAGAGGAGGGCAGGCAGTAGTTTCTTTACACAGCAGGGGGAAACAGCGCAGCATGAGAAAGGCCTTGCACCTGAAACTTCGGAGAGACCACAGGAGCTCACGCTGAAAAGGACAGATCCGGTCAAGCCAGCCCTCTATGTTGCAGGGGAGGAAGAAGAAACAGCTGAAAGGTTTAATTGTCCAGGTCACCCGCCTGGCCAGTGAGTAGGAGCCAGGACAGGGGACAGCCACGGCCCCTCCTCCTTTGCCGTCCTACAGCCTCAGAATCCCAGGATGGGTCCAGAGTTCCTGCATCACTGTGCACTTGCCGTGAACCAAATAAACACACACACACACACACACACACACACACACACTCCTGCTGTATTTTTCAACTACATAGATACTACTGTGATTTGTGAAATACAAACTTATTTCAAGGTGTTACTGAATTCATATCTTTTATCATACTGTATTTCCTCAGTTAGTGTTTATCTAAAGTACAACCATCTCCTGAACTCACCCCACATAGGTGATATTACAAAAGGGCTCTGCTGGAAAGGTTCAGAAGCCACTGTCCTGCATGATGCTTCTAAGTCTTACCCATTTCTGGAATCCTATTCTGAAAGAAACAAGACAAAGGTGGTTGAGAAGCATGAATATTTGAGAAAGCCTTGCTTTTCTGTCTTGGATGATAAGAATGTTTGTGGATTCTGCTCACCAGCCCATCTGTATGGTAAACAGTGAATGCCCCACCCTTCTTCCTGAAAGGTAGCAATTGCTACATTGATTGTAACCACTAGCATTGTCCCTGTGAATTACAGTGTAAATGAGCACAGAGGTGTGCAGGAGAAACCAGTCATTCTATTAGGGAGGGAATCTGAAACTCCTAACCATTCAAATGCTTTTTCAAATCTCAAATTACTTTAAATGCATCTTTAAACTAGAACAAGTAAAAGAACAAAATCATGGGTGTCTCACTCGTTTGCCACTTAGACTCTGTTGCCTTCTACTACAACCCGAAGGACACCTGTGTCCAGAGAGAACATCATCCGTATTTTCAGCAAACATTTAGCCCTTTTACGTCACAGAAAGTCCTTGGATTGCGGAGTTTTAGAGGGATGGGTATGTATGCTAGCTGAGACCGTCCCCAGGCAAGATTACAACTGAGAACATAACCTTTCAATCTGCCAACAACCACAGACCGAGAATCTGCTATTTCTTAAATAGAATCATAATGCTTCTGGAGTCGGGGCCAAGTAGGCAGTGAAATGTGCTCACATGACTGAGCAAACAGTGTGGAAGCATTAGGTGAACTAATCGTTACAGAAAAATCACAAGAATTTCTATAGAGTCAGTTCTCCCCATAGACCGTAGACTTGGGTAAATTCCTCTTTGAAAAACCTAAATGTAGGCTTTGTATGTACTTTACGGGACCAGATTCAGTAGGAAGATGGGCTTTGAGACAGGGTGTGTGTGCAGTGGTTTGAGGGAACATGCCTGGGAGGTGAAGGATGAGGGTTTGTGCAGAGGGAGGAGGTGAACTGCCATGTCACCGTCACAGTGGCCTCAACTGATCCTCGGGAGGCCCAGGAGCCAGGATGGCTCTTCGGAGAGGTCTCTCTGTTTCTGGATCATTAGGGAGAAGCCCACAGGTAACCCCCAAAGCCAGTTCATGCCATGAGGCTCCTCAGCAGCTGAATCAAAAAGACCAAGAGCCAGCCAAGCACAGCCTGCAAGAATGAGCTCTCATCGTCACATTCATGTGACGTCACATTCATGGGAGCAGGTGCCATTCTGTGAGGATGGTCCCGGGTCAGGCACTGAGCCTGGCACTCCCCAGTGGTTATTCATTCTCCATGAGCATTCTGTAAGGTAGCCTACTCCCAGGATTGCTGTAACCAACGACCACAAACTGGGGGGCTTAAAACAACAGAAATTTACCATCTTGCTGTTCTGGAGGCTGGAAGGCCAAAATCAGGATGCCGGTAGGGCTGGTTCCTTCTAAGCACTCAGAGGAAGAATTGGTCCACACCTCTCTCCTGCTTCCGTTGACCTCTGGCAACACTTGGCGGTTCTTGCCTTGTAGACACATCACTCCAGTCTCTGCTCTGTCATCAGCTGATGTCCTAATCTCCTCTTGGTATTAGAACTCCAGGTATATTGGACTAAGGCCCACTCAACCCCAGTATGACCTCTGCTTTTCTTAGCTGATTACATCTGCAATGACCCTATTTCCAAATACGTCCATGTTCTGAAGTACTGGGGATTAAGACTTCATGTGAATTTGGAGGTGACAGGATTCAACCCAGAACAAGATGTATTCATTCTTATTGCTATTCTACATATAAAGAACTTAACACGATTAGCTGTGGCTCATCAAGGACTATAGAAACCACATCAGTTATTTTAGCAGAGAAAACTTAACACAGAGAATGAGTTAAATAGGTACTCGTCATTGAGAAGGTACGAAAAGATCCCAGCATGGAGAAGGATTCACAGAGCATATGCAGGAAGCAGTTACCCACCAAGGACACTCTATAAGCCTCAGAGACTTGGATGAGGACGTCAGAAGCTAGACCCACAGGTGGGCATAGCTCTGGAGTTGGGGCCTCATGACAATGACCGTCAAAGTTTACAACTGGGGTGCTTCTCTCTCTGAGGGTACACTGGGTCTGGTTTGGGGAAAGGAAATCAAAACTGGAAACTAGAATGAACAGGCAGAGCCATGTGGTGAAGGTGAATTTCCAGGACAGGCACACTGTGAGGCTGGAAGCCTGGGGGTCTCCCCCAACTGTCATCTTTGGCAGAGTGTCACGGGGAGAAACCAGCAGATCAGAGGAGTGGTTTGGAGAGCCCTGGCCTGCAAAGTCCAGAGCAGGAGACAACAGTTCGATCACAACAACCCACCCAGATTCCGAAAGTCGCAGCAGGTGGGGAGGGCCAAGGTCTACACCCAGGTCTGAGCCACTCCAAACTCAGATCCTGGCCCTTTGATTTACTTCCCCTTCAGACAGATATTTAAGAATGGGTAAGTGTGAACTGCTTTCATTAATTACACCATAATCTTGGGAGAACAGCAATTTATTAAACAGAAAAGCAGAACCATGTACTCAGTGACCAAGCTCATTAGCCAAGCTTGGATCACAAGTCAAAAGTCGGCTGTGCTCCGTCAACGGCAGGGCTGAGGGGAGGAACGCGCTACAGAAGAACAGCAACTAGAAACTTGCTGACCTCAGACCTGGGGGGACACACGGGGTGAAGAACCCTAGTAAAGGCAGTTCCCTGTTCTCAATCAAATAAAGATCAAAAAATAGGATTTAGATTGCAATATGTGAAAACAATCTAGGAGAAGGTGAGATGCTCTTCTGATCGAAAGCCCACTAAATAAATCCTTTGTAAAAACTGAGGAAACAACCCATTCCAAATGACAAGTGGAGCTTCTATTTTTTTTTTTTTAAGATTTATTTATTTGACAGATAGAGATTACAAGTAAGCAGAGAGGCAGGCAGAGAGAGAGGAGGAAGCAGGCTCCCAGCTAAGCAAAGAGCCCGATGCGGGGCTCGATCCCAGCACCCCGGGATCATGACCTGAGCTGAAGGCAGAGGCTTTAACCCGCTGAGCCACCCAGGCGCCCCGCTTCTATTTTTTTTTAAGATTTCATTTATTTATTTGACACAGAGAGAGAGAGAGAGAGAGAGAGATCACATATAGGCAGAGCAGGGGACATGGTGGGGGAAGCAGGGTCCCTGCTGAGCAGAGAACCTGATGCGGGGCTCGATCCAGGGTCCTGGGATCATGACCTGAGCTGAAGGCAGACACTTAACAACTGAGCCACCCAGGCGCCCCACAAGTGGGGCTTCTTAATGTCGGTTATACTGCTGTCTTCTTGGGACAGCCTTACCTTTAATCCATTAGCAGATATTTTCTTGAAATGTTGAAGCTGAATGTTTGTAAATCAAATCATCTTTTGCTTTCACTTCTGTTCTGTTGCCTGAGCTCTCTAGTTGATATTAAATGAACCAGTAATAAAGCCAACTTTAGTGTCTATGCAAGCAAGAATAGCATGAAAGAAACACCAGGATTGTTTACTTTTTCTGCACTGGTGATCTTGATACAAGACATTTGTATGACTGCCACGATTTCCCATTGTTTTCTGCACGTTGTAAGTCTTAGAAACACTTCAGCCGTCTTTTCTGAGTTTGTGGGACCATGACAGAATCGATCTGGGACCCGCTCCTTTACAGCAATTAAACCACAACAGTGAAACAGCACTATCTTTGTGTAAAGGAGATGAGAGGCACCAACAGAGGCTGAAGAGGAGGCAGACCCTCTTCTTGATTTCCTTACTTCTGACCGTGGTGAATCCTCAGTCTTGACAATCCACAGAATTTCTGCTTGTTTTTGTCTCAAGACATAAACCCAGACCAACAACCACTCATTTGCTGCCACCAACGTCCATAAACCCAGATTCCATCAAGATCATCTCTGAGCCTCTGACTCCATCACCCTCCTCCACAGGGAGCACTCCCCTGCATCCTTCCTCTCATCTGTGCCCTTGACTCCATCAGCCTCCTCCCCAGGGAGCTCACGCTTGTGCACCCTTCCTCTTCTCTGAGTCCCTGACCCCATTACCTTCCTCCCGGGGGTATTCTGCTGTATCCTTCCTCCCCACAGCATGCTGACTTGGTACTCTGAGTATATTTGAGAAGAAGGAACATTGCTTCAGAGTGCAGCAGAACAGGTCTCAAACTCTTGCTCTAACACTTTCTCCCCTTGAGGGTCTCTCTTTGCTTTGTTCATCTGCATAGAGAATTGGATCACACCTGCCTTGGAGGGTTTTTGATTAAGGAAGGACTATGATCAGATGAGGCTCCATTGAAGAAGTACAACATACAGCAGGTGTCAAACAAAGAGCCCCTCTCTCCAGCTCATCGTCCTACATCTGTGACTGTGGTGACTCGGGTTCCTGGATGAGCAATGTCTCTCGCGGACAGAGGGACAGAGCCCTCAGACAGCTTAGCTACCATGTCTCTGTCTTCTGGTCTTCCTTTCAGATACTGAAAGCAATTTGGAATAAAACCCAGGTGTATTTGTCCAAGTCATGTTGGTGCAGACAGACATGTGAATCTGATGCAACAGTGTTAAAGTCACATGATGTAAGCATTAGAGAGAAGGTGGCGATCACCTGTACCCGTGTCCGTGCTTCCCAGCTAGGAAGCCAGCTCCTTCACATTAAACTGTGACTACCTTGCTCAGTCCATGTCGACTGCTGGAACACAAAAGCAGCTGGGAGGGGTGTCATTACACATGTATCTCTCATAGCTCCAGAAGGGGGGGGGGGGGATCTGGGAGTCTGAGGTCAGATGAGGGCCCTCTTCTGGCTGCTGATGTCTCACTGTCCTCACATGCTAGGAAAAGCTGTGTGAAGAACCTGTTCTCCTCTCCCCTCAGGAGAAGGAGATCAATCGGAGGAAGAGCAAGAAAGATGGAAAGAAAGGATACTGCAAGCCTGATTAGCTGAGCCAGCTTCGGGGTCTGTGGGATGAAGGTCACCACGCCCCTGCTCTCTGCAGAATATGAGCCTTGAGAACATTGGTTTGTCTGAGAGCTAATGGTTCCAGTGAATTTTTCTTTTAGTGGCCTGGGAAATATAAGTGAATGAAGAGATAAGGGTAGTCGACAGGGAGAAACTTGACAGACTGTGAAAGCCCAAGCCTCTTATTTCTTCCAGATTAAAGAGGAAAATAGTCAATCACCGGAGTGCAGGAAAATGGAGTGCAGGTCAGAATGCTGACATTCTGGGAAATCAAATACAGGTTGACTGCAAAAACAGGGCCGTATGGATTGATGCATTAAATCTCTCCCCATGGGTACACTTTCACCACCTTGTATACATCCTGGAGATCGATGGCACGATACAGCTCACCAGGCTGTCTTTAGGCATAATTAATTAATTGGGCAGTAAGCTACTGAAATGAAATCTTCTTTTCATTACTTGTGTTCTTAAAAAAACATGACTCAAAGGTATTTAACAATTGTTAGAGTTTTAAGGTGATTATACTTTATGTTATATGAAGAAAATTGACTTCATTTATGTGAAGTTCTCATTTTTATACTAATTTCAAAAAAATGCTCATATCATATGATAAAACTGAAATGTCAAATTCTTTTAATTTCAGGGAAAATTTAGATTATAATTGTGACGTCACGGGCTTATTCTCCCGAGTTCTGACCGTCGTTATAAACTTTAAGAATTATGTTAGAGGGGCACCTGGGTGGCTCAGTGGGTTATGCCTCTGCCTTCAGCTCAGGTCATGGTCTCAGGGTCCTGGGATCGAGCCCCACATCGGGCTCTCTGCTCGGCAGGGAGCCTGCTTCCTCCTCTCTCTCTGCCTGCCTACTTGTGATCTCTCTCTGTCAAATAAATAAATAGAATCTTTAAAAAAAAAAAAGAATTATGTTAGAAATCTCATGTTGTGGGGTGCTCCCTTTTATAACCTCTATACTTGGCATTTGTGAGATGTTGAGAAGAAAGGTCATTTACTCACATTCCACGGAGGGTCTGCGCTCCATTCAGGTGTGACCGCAATCAGCCCCAAATCCACTCCCCCACCCTCCCACCCTCACCAAGACTCCTTTTCTTAGCATCTAGCCCTGACCGCATATTTCCATCTCCTGCCCCTCCCTGCCACACCTTGTAAATCTGCTTCTTTCTCTATGATGTCATTTCCCATAACTCTCCTTAGCTTCACAGGTGGTTTGGTCATACTTCTTCAGGCTCTTCAGGCTCAAAAGTGTCATTAATTTCAAGCAGGAAAAATTGATATAAATCCACACTAAGATTATTTTTAAAAACTTTAAAGTCTCCAAAGAAGGGGAAATCCTAAAAACAGCTAGAAAAAATACATCTACATATACACACAGTGTGTGTAGAAAAAGACAGAGAGAGTCCTTCCAGTGAATGAGAGTAACACTTGACTTCTTGCTAACAGCCACAAAAGCCAGAAGACACAAAACTGACATTTGCAATGGTGGGGGAGGGATAATTTTATACCCAGTGAACATATCTTTCAAGAACAAGGGCTGGATAAATACTCTTTACACAACAACAAAAAGTAACAGCACTGAGAACAGCACAGTAAAAGAAATTAAGGGTAGAATTCAGGTAGTCAAAATTTTCCAGATAGTAGGTTTGAAATACAAGAATATATATATAGTTACTTTATCTGCATTTACTTCCTTCTTGTATTTCAAACCTACTATCTGGAAATATATATATATATAATTTATCATATTTTATATATTTTATATTTAATATATTGTATATTAATATATCATATTAATATATAATAAATAATATTTAATATAAATTTATATTTATCTTTTATATTTATATATAAAATATATATTATGTTTATCATATAATTTTTCATATAAATATAATATCTCTGAAGAATTAAAACAAAATAAAATCTTAAAAAACAACAGTGACAATAAATAAATTGGAAGAGGATAAAAGAGTTAAAGTGCTCTAAATTCCTTTCATTGTTCAAAAAGAGGGTAAACATAATTATTGTAAAAGTGGTAAGTTGAGTAAGAATGGTGCAATTTCTGGGATAAGTATTAAGATAACAAAAGCAAAGTGCATGACTTTAAACCAAAGAAGCGGAAAAGAGATTTGAAAAATACTTAGTTAATCTAAAGGAAGTCATAAAAAGAGCAAAAATATATAGAACAGGTGGTAAAAATCCAAATCACAAAGTAAGATGTTACATTTAAACTCAAGTATGCCAGTAAACCCGGTAAAGAATTAAATATCAACAGAATTTTTCCATAATAAAGAACTCAAAAATCTCCTCCTGAGGAAACCATTAGTTCCAAATGTCCTAACTCACACTTTTTCCCTCTAACATTAAAAAAAAAACCCAAAATGTAAATAAATTCATTTGGAGAACAATAAATGTCTCATGTCATTTTCTGAGATGAGTTTAGCATTAGTGAAAAATCCTACAAGAACAGTAGGCAAAAGAAAATTATAGGCCAATCTTTCTTGAACATATATCCAAAAAGTCGAAACAGAATATGGACAAACTGAATCCAGCAAAAAGTATAGATATCATTACTGAATTAGTTTAACTACACAATGCAAGTTTGGTTTGATGGTGGACAATCAATGTAATTCAAAACCTTAACAGAACAAATGAAAAGTCACAGATGCAGAAATGGCACTTGATAAAGCTTTTCATGATAAAAATGACAAATTGCCTAATAAATTAAGAATAGATCTTCTTCAGTCTAATATAGAGATTCTATCAAAAAAATATGCAAAGCATATTTAATGGTTAAAAAGTTGAAATCTTTTGGGCACCTTGGTGGATCATTGGGTTAAGTCTCTGCCTTCGGCTCAGGTCATGATCTCAGGGTCCTGGGATTGAGTTCTACATAGGGCCCTCTGCTCAACAGGGAGCTTGCTTCCCCCTCTCTCTGCCTGCCTTTCTGCCTACTTGTGATCTCTCTCTGTCAAATAAATAAATAAAATATTTTTTTTGAAAAAAAGGTGGGAGGGGGTTGAAATCTTTTGAGATCAGGAACAAAACAACAATACCTTATAGTATTGCTTTCAACACTGTAGTGGAGGGCTAGCCACCAGTAAGGCAAGAATTGCAAAGAAAGAGAAAAATGTAAGACCTGGAAAAAGAGGTGATGTCATAATATGAAATTTTTTGTGTAAAAAGAACCCATAAAATTTAATTAGAATTAAAAGGAAAATTTAGCAAAATTGAAAGTTTATTAAAATTCAACATGTAAAAATAAATTTCATTTAGATATGTCAACAATAAAAGTCTACAAAACATATATTAAAAATGCCAGTTTTAATAGCAGTTAGGAACACTGGACAGCCACAGGAAAAAGAATGAAACTGGACCACTATCTTACACCATACACAAAAATAAACTTAAGATGGATTAAAGAAAGATCCACATATAGGACCTGAAACCATAAAACTCCTCAAAGAAAATGTTGGCAGTAAACTCTCAGACATCAGTCTTAGCAATAAGCAAAAATAAAATAGTTCCCACCTAAAAATCTTAAAAGTATTAAGGCTTTTATCAAAAAAATACAAAATGTCGGTAGGAGATATTAAAGAAGACTCAAGTGAATGGATAGCATTCACTGACAGACTCAGTTTTGTAAAGATGTCAATTCTTCTCAGATGTACCCTTAATGAAATCTCAACTAACTGTACAGCAGGATTCGGGAAAACTTGACAAACTGGTTGCAAATTGTATTGGGAAATATAGAGGGTTTTGGATATCCAATTCATTCTTGAATACTTGGAAATGGGAAAACTGTTCTGAAGATTTATTATCAAGTGTAGCAACCAAGACAGTTTAATACTTGTTCATGCAAAGACTAATGGATGAAAGGGAACAAGATAGGGCCTGGAAGCAAATCTGTACCTGTATGAATTCTTTAAAAAAAATTTATGGCTCCATTTCCTTTAAGTTTTTAGTCTGATGAGTGAAAATACCTTTTTTTTATTCAAGTATAATTAGCATACAGTATTGATTAATTTCAGGTGAACAATATAAGAATTCAACAATTTTATACATTACTCAGTGCCCGTCATGATAATCCTGAATCTCCATCACCCACTTCACTCATCCCCACCACATCCCTTCTGGTAAACCATCAGTTTGTTCTCTGTATTTGAGAGTCTGTTTTTTAATCTGTCTCTTTTTTCTTTGTTTGTTTTGTTTCTTCAGTTTCACATATGAGAGAAATCATATGGCATTTGTCTTTCTCTTACTGACTTACTTCACTTAGTATTAGTATTAATCTCTCTAGATTCATCCATGTTCTTGTAAGATGATGTTGTTTGTGGGAAAGCAAATTGGTGCAGCCAGTGGAAAACAGTGTGGAGGTTCTTCAAAATATTAGAAATAAAGTTCCATTTGAACAAATAATTCCACTAGTGGGTGTTACCCAAAGAAAAGGAAAACACTAATTTAAAAAGATGTATGGACACCTATATTTAGTACAGCGACTTACAATAACCAAAATATGGAAGTAACCCAAGTATCCATCATATATAATTATATTATATTTTATATATAGTTATATAAATATAAAATTTATATAAAATTATATCTTATATATATTACTCAGTCATAAAAAATGTTATCTTGTACTTGCATGAACTCTTGGCATCAATCTAGAGTGACACTTCAGACCAGTGGAGGCGTAATTTTGACAAACACTGTTGAGATAGTTATCCATATGGAAAACCATAGATGAAATCAGAGTACTACTTCGTATACCATATATCAGAAACATTTGCAGGTAGATTAAAGTCATTGTTGTTAAAGGTAAAGGATAAAACATGTAAACAATTATATAGAAGAACACATTCATGACTTTAGGTAGAGAAGAGTTTCATTAACAAGACAAAAAAAAACCCACTAATCCTAAATTTAACTATATTACATTTAAGTACTCACAATTTACTAAAAGACAGGATAGAGACAGTGAAAAAGAGGGTTTCCAAGATTTCCCATTTGTTGGCTCACTTGTTATTGGCACAACTGAGATAAAGTCAGAGGATGACAAAAGAGAGGAGACCAAATGGACATGATGAATTTGGTTTGAGCATATTGAACTGAAGATGCCATGAGATGCCCAAGTAGGATTCAAACTCTTGTAGCTCTTACAACAGGAAGAGTTCACTCATGGGAATCCCATTGCCTTTGGAGAATAAGCTTTCCCAAAGTTGTTATTCTTCACCGTCCTCCTTCCCATGACCTCACTCACACTTGTAGCTTTCAGTGCACCTGCAAAAAGGCAGCTCCGTAAATCCACTTTTGCTAGTTACCCGTCTCTCACCACACACCCTTTGCCTCTGCTTACTGGAAATCATCATCTGTAGACACACACAATAATTTTCTCTCCCAAACCATATTGTCCTCTTGACTTCACATTTAGTCATGTTTCTAATCATGCCAACATAAAACCCTCAAGTTCTTTTTGATTCTTTCTTCTCCTTTCCTGCCTCCTCCTATAGCCAATCAATCACCAAGTCTTAGGAAGTTTTCTTTGTACGGTTAAGTTTGCAGTTTCTATCCCTTTCTTCCTATTCCCACCATCTACCCTCTGGACCATCCCATCTTCAACCTCTCATTCTTGAACTCCCACAAGATACTTCTAAACCGTCACTCTGCCTCCGATTCATCCATTCTCAGATTATTTCTCTCATGACTGTATCACTTCAGGGCTCAAAAATAATCATGGGCAGCCATTGCCCAGAGCAAACACTGGGGAACCTGGCCACATTCTGCCATGAACCTAGTGTGTTCTGTGTTCTGTGCTGACATCAGTCATCACTGGAAGCTGGTCCCTCCTTCTGCTACCCTCTACCTCTTCACATATACATCTCCTGAATGTTCTCCTTCATTTCTGTTTTCTTAAATTGTGCTTACATTTTTTTTATCATCTCATTTAAATGTGACCTGTACTTGAATCACCCAAGTTAAGTTAGCTCATGTCTGAAAGGCTGGACTATGTCATCTCTCCTTACAAGACTGGTGTCACAGTGATGTGGTTGCAGTTTCTTGTGCATGTTTTAATCTTGACTCACTAGAAAATGAGCTGTCTGTGATCATAGACACAAGGTCATGTTGTTTTGTACGCTTAGTGATATTTAAAAAGGTATTTTCCACCAAATAGATGATAAGTAATTACTGAATGAAGAGTCCATGCTTTTAACTATTCTCTCAATCAAAATACTCACTAAATCTGGAATGGCAACTTTTTCTAAAGGTTCATCTGGAATTTGTCTTCTATGGAAAAGTAAGAGGGTAAATATGTTATGAGTTCCTCTGAGCACCACAGAGATGACTTGTTTAGAAGCATCCTTACTCTGGGTTTCTATATCTTGAGCATGTATATACCTCACTGATAAGCATATGTCCTCCTTACATACTTAAAGGTTTTAAGAAACTACTTAAGAAAGCCCAACTTAGGGGTACCTGGGTGGCTCAGTGGGATAAAGCCCCTGTCTTTGGCTCAGATCATGATCTCAGGGTCCTGGGATCGAGCCCCACATCATGATCCCTGCTCAGCAGGGAGCCTGCTTCCCCCTCTCTCTCTGCCTGCCTCTCTGCCTACTTGTGATCTCTGTCTGTCAAACAAATAAATAAAATCTTAAAAAAAAAGAAAGAAAGCCCAACTTATTCTCAATGTGCAGAGAGACTCAAAATTGAAATATTTATTGCCCCCCCCAAATTAAAAGCTTCTGCACAGCAAAGGAAACAGTCAACAAAACAAAGAGGCAACCCATGGAATGGGAGAAGATATTCACAAATGACAGTACAGATAAAAGACCGATATCCAGGATCTATATAGAACTCCTCAAACTCAACACACACAAAACAGATAATCATGTCAAAAAATGGGCAGAAGATATGAACAGACACTTCTCCAATGAAGACATACAAATGGCTAACAGATGCATGAAAAAATGTTCATCATCACTAACCATCTGGGAGATTCGAATAAAAACCATATTGAGATATCCCTTTACACCAGTTAGAATGGCCAATATTAACAAGACAGTAAATAACGTGTATTGGAGAGGATGTGGAGAAAGGGGAATCCTCTTACACTGTTGGTGGGAATGTAAGTTGGTGCAGCCGCTTTGGAAAACAGTGTGGAGATTCCTTACAAAATCAAAAATAGAGCTTTCCTATGACCCTGCAGTTGCACTCCTGGGTATTTACCCCAAAGACACAGATGTAGTGAAAAGAAGGGCCATCTGTACCCCAATGTTCATAGCACCAATGGCCACAGTCGCCAAACTATGGAAAGAACCAAGATGCCCTTCAATGGATGAATGGATAAAGAAGATGTGACCCATATACACTATGGAGTATTATGCCACCATAAGAAAGGATGAATACCCAACTTTTGCATCAACATGGACGGGACTGGAGGAGATAATGCAGAGTGAAATAAGTCGAGCAGAGAGAGTCAATTATCATATGGTTTCACTTGCTTGTGGAACACAAGGAATAACACGGAGGACATTGGGAGATGGAGAGGAGAAGTGAATTGGGGAAACTGGAGGGGAAGATGAAGCATGAGAGACTACGGACTATGAAAAACAATCCGAGGGTTTTGAAGGGACAGAGGGTGGGAGGTTGGGTGAGCCTGGTGGTGGATATTATGGAGGGCATGTATTGCATGGAGCACTGGGTGTGGTGCATAAACAATGAATTCTGGTACACTGAAAAGAAATTTAAAAAATAAAATAAAATAAAAAGAAATAAATAAAATCTTTTAAAAAAAAACTAAAAAAAATTACTAAGTCCAACAAGAAAGTACGATTTACAGTGGTTTTGAGGCCATTAATCTTTTGATTTTCTATAGTTGATGTTAATAGCTACTTTTAAAATTAGGAAATAAAGTATTATTTGGCACAATCACAAGAAGAGGAGGGAAAGGAGGAACAGGAGGAGGAGGGAACAGGGAAGAAGGAGAGGATGAAGCCATGAAATGTGAGCTCTAACTATATTTTACATCACAATTTTCCTTCTTTCTTCCTTCTTTGGAAACAAAATGCTTCCTGCAGCAAAACAGGCTTTGCAATGGCAGGCTACTTGGGATGGATGTTTAATTATCTGAGCAATCAGGATAAGGAGATAACAAACAGAAAGTCATAGATTATCCAGAACACTCATTTCTGTTATTAGCTTGGATTTAGTCACATTTCAGGCTGTCACCTAGCAACATCCAAATGTCTACGTGTCTATGATCAGTTCAGCAGAAGTTACCTCTTGTACAGTGAACAAAACCAGATACAGAAGTCATATTCTTACATGTTTAAGTTCCTCTTGTCTATTCCCAAGCAAGGGGCCCATGTGTACCCACTTTTACTTCTAGAAATCAGTGCATATCTGGTTCATCTTGGGGTTTCAGACTCTCCTACCAGGTGAGTGAACTCAGCCCTCTTGGAAGCCTCTGAGTCCTTGAAGGGAGGCTCCAGTCTACGGCCATACCACCCTGAATGCGCCCGATCTCGTCTGATCTCGGAAGCTAAGCAGGGTCGGGCCTGGTTAGTACTTGGATGGGAGGGGAGGCTCCAAGAGCAATAAGACAATCAGGACATCTCAAGATTCTTCTGGAAGAGTTCCTATTTCCTGGGTTATTTACCAGGGAAAACCCACAGCCCAACCCTGGAACAAGTCTACACTGTTCACTATGTAAAGAAGAGGTTCTTGAGCTTCTTGGCAGTCCAGAATCGCCAATACTCATAGCATGGCATGGTTACTCTCAGGAGGCCCATTACTGGCTGCATGAGTCTACTCTCATCCCAGCAATCCAGCATCACCTGGGGTACTATTCTAGAGTCTCCAGGGGGAAGACCAGCATCCTGTCCTTGAGGTTCTGGAGTTTCTCAGAACAGTCTTGCACCTCAGCTCTCCTGGGCTTGACTGTGGCTTGAGGGACCATCACCAGCTGGGGTTGGCTGAGCATGAATGGCTGCACTAGAGGCAGACCATCTTCTGCCCCATCCTCGGTGAGCATACTATGAAGACATCTGGGTCTCTTATTAACCTTCCTTTTGTGTTAGGCTCTTATTAAAGCCTTCTGAGATCCTGGGCTACAAAGTACATGAATGACTAACTCCATTATCTGCTCCCACCAAAGGTCCTAACCACACCCTTCCTAGAGGTAAAAGGCAAGTGAGCCCCCCAGTAATGGAGTCTGTGGAAGTTACCGGAGAGAGAGAAGGGAGAAAAGCCCTTCATCTCTGAGGAAGATAAAAGGAGCGAGACCATAAGCCCTGTCCCTTAAGAAATCCCTAGTCTCACAGCCCCTTGGACCAAGTCCACAAGGACAGACATCAGAGGTGAAGGTGCACAGCATTGAACATAATTTCAGTACATAGACATTGTAGGAGAATTCAGAACAAAGATAAAGATTTGTCATTATAGAAACAAGGCACTTTGGAGCCCCGTGTAAAGTGACAGCTACTGTCTAGAGTTTATATGTGTATGTATCCATTGGCTTCTCTCTTCAAAAGTATAGCAAAAAGACCTAGTTGCTAAGTGAACATAATTACAAAAAAAAAAAAGACCTAGTTGAACCATGGCCCCTCTCCTCCAGGGTGTCAGTGCAGATACAGGGTCAGCATCTCCAGGAGAGGGTCCAGCAGACTCTAGGGCTGCTCGTTGGCCCTGATTGCTCATCACCCTTTACCAGTCAGTCACCTGGAGTGCCTACACCTTCAAACCCCACTGGGCCACCTTCCTTACTGGGTTGGGCTCTTCCCAGCTTCCTCAAGGGCTGTTTCACCTTGACCTGCCTTATACTGCTTATCTATCTCATGGTGGTCCCAGAGCTCCTCATCACTCATCTGACTTCCTGTTCGCAGCCTTCAAGGACCCACATGTCTGATGCTACATACAGCTAGATTGGTCCTGACCTCTGCTCTTCTCCCTTAAGTCATGTAGCTTCTACACTAGCATGGTTTCCAACGCTTTCGAAAACACTCTTTGTCCTGATTCCAGCCTAGGTGTCTAGGGCCCATCCCAGGGATCCAACAGCAGGTAACCGCAACTCCGTGAATGCCACCCATATGTGACTTAGCAGAGTAAAACCACCAGGAAGTTATCCGAACCAACCACACATATCACTTCCTTTAGATGAAGAAACACACAAATGTCAGGAGACAGTAGGTGTCCAATCCATGCTGGTGCACAACACCAAGCTAGACTTCACAAAGGAATAAAAAAAGGTCTTTAAGACATTGTCAGCATGGAACCTTCAAATCAAGCCAGAGGAAGTAAGATTTATGTTGATAGTCCAAGTGTTTCTCCAGTGCCAGTGACATGCGCTATGTGAACGTACAAGCAAGCCAGGACTTGCAGGTAGAAACCCAGCTATAAACTCAGACTGTGTGGTTAAGTAATAAATTGTGTATATGGAACAACTGTTGGGAATGCTCCGAGGCACTGTCAGCAGTCCGAGGTCCAAGACTGCACAGGGCGGGAGGAATAAAACCATTAGTGGCTTCATATTCAATCTGTAAAGGTTTAGCTGAGAAAGAACACATATGGCCTAAGGAGGTAGAGAATGTCTCTGCGCTGGGACAGGGTCTGGAGCACCAGAGCAGGTTAATGCACACCAATGGTGGGCTCAAGTCTCTTTCCCAGCAGCACCCAAGTTTAGGGAAAGAGAGATCGCTCTGACATCATCCCTGCATTCTCAGTGGAAATGGAGTGGCAGTGGTGCTCCCCAAGGGAACACCTGATTGTTGGAGGAAAATAATTCTTTTCTTAAAGATTTTATTTGCTTACTTGAGAGTGAGAGAGAAAGAGGGCACAGAGGGAGAGGGAGAAGACTCCCCACTGAGCAGAGAGACTGAGGTGGGGCTTGATTCCAGGACCCCGAGATCATGACCTGAGCTGAAGGCAGATGTTCAACTGAATGAGCCACCCAGGTGTCCCTGAGGGAAAATCAATCTTACATGTTGCAATGGTTCATGGTCCTTCAAAACTCAATGCTACTTGACTAAAATTCACTCCTTAGTTTTTAATTTATCTCATTAAATAAATCAGAATTTACTTCTTAGTGGTTTGATATTGAAAACAAGTTCAGAAACACAGACCTAAATCTTTTTATTAATATCGAGCAAGCTTTCATCAAAATTAAAAATCTACGGGGATGTCTGGGTGACTCAGTTGGTTAAGCATCTGCCTTTAGCTCAGGTAATGATCCCAGCGTCCTGGGATCGAGTTCCGAATCGGGCTCCCTGCTCAGTGGAGAGTCTGCTTCTCCCACTCCCTCTCCCTCTGTGTGCTCACTCTTTCTCTCTGTCAAATAAATAAATCTTAAAAAAATTAAAAACTTACGTGCATCAAATACATTACAAAAGAAGCAAAAAGATAATCTAGAGGATGGGAGAAAATATTTGCAGATCATGTGTCTGGGTCATATCGCGATATGGGTCTTCTATCTAACATATACAAAGAACATTTAAAACTCCGTGATAAACAAGACAAACAGCCTGATTACAACATGGGCAAAAATTTTAAATAGACATTTTTCCAAAGAAGACGTTTCTCCAAAATGGTCAACAAGCGCACACACACACACACACTCACACACACACGTTTAACATCATTAATAGTTAAGGAACTACAAGTCAAAACTGAAATGAGGAAGGATTTCACACCCTCTGAGGAGAGCCATAATCCGAGAAGGGAAAAGACAAGTATTGGCAAGGATACAGAGAGAAGAGAACCCTCCCCACCGCTGCTAGGAGTGTGGAGTGTCATGCACACTGTGGAAAACACCAGGCTGTTCTTCTGAAGTTAAATGTAGAATTACCATAGGACCCGGCAGTTCTGCTCTTAATTATACATCTGAGAGAACTGAAAATGCATCACTCAAAATCTTGTATACATAAGTTCAAAACCGTATTATTTATAACAAACCAAAGGTGCCAAATAGTAGAAACAACGTGAATTTTTTTTCGAGTTGATGAATGGATAAATAAAATGTGGTCTATCCATAAAATGGAATGTTATTCGGCCATAAAAACTTGAAGGCATTATGCTAGCTGAAAGATGCCAGACACGGAAGGTTGTATATCCTACGATTGTACTTATGTGAAATGGCCTAAAGAGGCAGCTCTACAGAGACAGCAGGAGATCGGGGACTGCCCAGGGCTGGGAGGAAAGAAATAGAGAGTGACTGTGAAGGGGAATTAGATTTCTTTTTGGATCGGTGAAAACATTCTGGAATTAAATAACAGTTCAGGTTGCACAACCTTGTGAATATACTATTAAAAAAAAGTTGCTGTAAGCGGTAAATTTTATGATATATAAATTATATCTTAATTTTTTAATTTGCCAAAGGGCTTCTCCTGGACAAACTTGTAGGTGCTCACAACATGTCTAAGATGGAGGAGAAGCAGGGTGGTGACCTCCTCCCTCCTCGTCCGGCTCTCGGACCAGGGAAGAGATGTCAGCCTGGTCATAGGCTCATTTCTCCCCAGACACCCTAGACCTTGCAACTTTTCCATTGAAACAAACGGAATCAGTCAGTGAAGCCTGTGGCTGGCCAGGACGTGGTGTCTGTCATCTCACCGCGCTTGGCTCGGGGACGAATCTATTGATCGTTGGCATCCCCTCCGTGAAGCAAGCATGACCATGCCTGAGAGAATCGCTAAGCGGATCTGACGCTATTAGCGATGAACGCAGAGAAGAGACGGGCTCAGATTTACAGGACAATGATAGAACTGGCCGCCCTCACCCTCCGCCTGTCCTCAGCGAAGGTTCAGTGAGTGAAGTTTCATTTTCCATGATATTGTTCCACTTGTTCCTTCAAAGTGACCCTGAAAATGTGTCTGGAGCTCCATTGTTTCCGCACTCTATTTGTTTGTTTTCCTGTAGGCTGCTGACTTTACAGACTTACTAGAAGGTGTGTTCACAAGGCCCTGGGCTGCCGGTAGAAACGGGCTAGTGAATTGAACTGGACCTGGTCCCAGAAGTGGTGTGGGAAGGAGGTGAAAACCCCAGTGTTAGGTCAGGGCTTCACCTTCCTGGGACATGGGGAGATCTGCACTGTGCCAGCCCTGGGGACTTGGTCAGCCACACCCGGGGGTCCTGCATCCTGTGAGCAGTGCAGACCTTGACTTCCAGCGGGTGCCCTGTCCCTCGCCACAAGCCCCAGTTTCCCCAGTGAGCCCTTCTAAAGGGCACTGGCCAGGTGTTTGCTAAGATCAGTCGGGCTGTTTTGCAGGTCCAACTGAGAACTATCTCCAGGGCCCATGACATTTACAGCTGCCGTGGTCACCAGCCCCCAGCACAGTCCCACTCCTTCCCCCACAAGCCACCCGCCCCTGCTGGCCCCTCCTCTCACTGCCTTTGTTCCTGCGTCCCAGGAAGGAAGGGAGGGACAGCTGTCCTATCCTCAGCAGCCCCTAGCAGCCGGGTTCACTCTCGAAAATGGTTAATTCCATCACTTGACTGAATCTTCCTATTCTGTCTTTCCCTCAGATTCACAGCTCTTCACACGCTAAAGCCTCGTCACTGCTCTCTGCGCGACCCTCCCGACCTAAACTGCCCCTGGCGCTCTCTCTGTGGACTCTCAGGGCAGGGCGTTTCTATCTGTTGGCCTCTCATTACGGGAATGAGTATAATGATTTAGTTGAAGCCTTTCTGTCTGCATTTTAATAAAGATTCGTCATTAATTCCTTGTCTCTTCCTTTTAGAGGGGCTGCTGCCTGCTCAGTTCCCAGCAGACGCCCCCTCACTACTGAGCTGACTCTTTGTGCTAAGTAAATGCCACCTGCTGCTCCCTGGCCATCTGACTCCGGGCCTGAGAGACGCTGGTGGGTCCCTACAGATGCCTGCAGGTTGTTGCCTCCTCACCCAGGAAGCCGGCTGGCCACTTCACCAGCGTCCCTAGACACAGTGACAGCTAAAGTGACTGCAGACTCAGCCTCCAACCACCTCCCTGAAATCTCCCCAAACAGAAGAAAAGCGAAAAATCAGCAAGAACTCTCCATCCACATTTCAAAAGTAGTTTAGTTTAACGATGATAATAGACTTACAGGAGTTGTAAGGGGTTTAAAAAAAAAAGTCTTGATTTTTGTTTTTACAATCTTTAGAATTATTTCTCGGGGTATTATAGAGAGAGTACGCGTCCTCTTCTCTTGGCCCCTTTACCCGTAGCGGAGTCATCTGAGATGCTGCCGGGTTCAACCCATCCACCGTGGATACACCGAGGACTCTGCACCTGAGAGGGGCATCCGGTTCTGACCATTGCCTCGCCTTGCTCGGGGTCACTTCCGGCACATTCCTTCCCCGACACACGAGGAGCCCCGTCACACTGTCTCGACTGGTATTCTGCCTCATCATCTAATGCTTTTCCCAATGACGTGCTGTTCCATTGCAGGCTCATGACTTTTTCCTGATGTTTTTCTAAATCTATGTAACGACAGACCTGTGTCATGCCACCAATGTAGGTAACGTGTCTTTAGAGGCCAACGCCCTTCAGCCTGCAGAAGGGCACCCCACCTTCTCTTTATTCTCTCCATCCCAGTAAAAGCAGCAACCTTGCATGTCCTATCAGCACCGAGTTTTCCAAACACTTGAGTACCGCATCCCCTTCCTTCATAAAGACTTCTGCTCAGGGCTTTCCTATGTAACAGATAGGATCGCTGGAATGATACATCCGTCATTCACACGGACACAGCCTTGGGGAAAGGTCTGCCTGAAAGTGGTTGTTAATCTGGGTTGGGTTTTTATACGTTCTCTTGCTCTACTGAAACTGAACACATCCATTGACAATGGACGGGCCAGGGCTGAAGAGCTTTCTCTGGACTGAAGATGAAAAGAAAATACAAATGACCCCAAAACGCTGGTATTGGATGGCCCACACTCCAGCCAATTAGCGGAACTGGCGTTCAGCCCAGCTTTGTCTCAGATACTAGAAAAGGCGTTACAATTAGATTTCCCTGTCCTTGTGGCAAAATAAGGGTCAATTGTCTTGCATGCCCAATCACGAGTGCGCCACCCTCATTGCAGGCTTAATCCATATGCCAAGAAATTATGTGGGGATCAAATGCATGCTGGCATCAGAGAATGACTCCAGATTGTTCTCAATGGTAGGATTTCATCTGAAAGTAAGTGCTGATTTACATGAATTTACATCTAAAATGCAAATGACAAGATTCCCCAATGGAGAGCAGAAGGAAAGTTGAAGGCAGCTAGCTTCCCCCTTTATCTCAAAAGCAGAGGTCCCATTGGTCTTTAGAGTGGAAAACCCCCAAAGACTTCTCCACAGGCAGCCCCATACGCAAAGTGTAAACTACCCGATTACGCGCGCTCGGGCCTCTTTCTGGTCCCCAGTGGTAATTCCAAGCCTCTGTCGTCCATCTGCACTGATTTCCCCGGCGCCTTCTCCACCACCTGGTAACAGCGCAGGAGAAAGAGCAGGGCCGGGAGCACCCGCTCCGTTTGCAAAGGAAGAATGACTACTATGGGGGGCAATTGTATTAAAAACTCTACTTTTGGGGGCACTGAGGTGGCTTGGTCAGTTAAGCATCTGCCTTCGGGTCAGGTCAAGATCCCGGGGTCCTGGGATCAAGCCCCAGATCCGGCTCCACACTCCGTGGGGGTCAGCTTGAGATTCTCTCTCTCCTTCTCCTTCTATTCCTCTGCTCCCGCTCTCTCACTTGCTCCCTCTCCCTCTCTCTCAAATAAACAAATCTTTTTTGAAAAGGGATCCATACATATAAATAGATAAATGTTTGTATCTGGTACCTCCTGCCTTGGGCCTTATTCCTCACGGCCCTCTGGACGTGCAACACAGGCTCCCAAGCAAAGTCAGCGGTGCCTTGCTGGATGATACAGGAAGCATAAATTGGGGGTTCAAGGGGGCCTTCATTACCCCAGCAACCACACAGGGGAAGGGAAGGTGCCTTATTAACAGGCACCATTTTTTCTTCAGTACAAATTTAATATTTAGACTGAACATCTATGCCTGACCTTAAAAGGTTGTGTGTGGGCTTGTTCCTACAGCCTGCAGAGGTGCAGACAGACGGGCTCTGATCCCCAGCAACGGGGACTGCTCCATGGTGACACCAAGGGCTGTGTGAACAGGTGCACCTGCCCTTGTCATGTCATCCCTCTCAGGATTGTGTCCACACCAGGGTTTCCAGAGTCGGGATGCCGAGAGTTCTTCCTTCACCCAAATTTCAGAGACAGCCACCCACTGAGAAGAGGAGGAATCCGATGTTTGGAATGCATGTGCCTAAGAAAAGGACAGGATGACTTATAGCAAAATTTCATTTTTTAGGAGTTAAAGACGTTTCCACAATTTTCTGGCCAGAACTTCTGTTATTAAAAAGTAAAGGATGAACACCCAACTTTTGTATCAACATGGATGGGACTGGAGGAGATTATGCTGAGTGAAACAAGTCAAGCAGAGACAGTCAATCATCATATGGTTTCACTTACTTGTGGAGCATAAGGAATAACACGGAGGACATGGGGAGATGGAGAGGAGAAGGGAGTTGGGGGAAATCGGAGTGGGAGACGAACCATGAGAGACTATGGACTCTGAGAAACAAACTGAGAGTTTTGGAGGAGAGGGGATGGGAGGTTGGGTGAGCCTGGTGGTGGGTATTAAGGAGGGCACAGACTGCATGGAACACTGGGTGTGGTGCATAAACAATGAATTCTGGAACATTGAAAAGAAATTAAAAAGTAAAAACTAAAAAAAAAAAAAAAAGCAAACCTAGATCTTCAAAAGTACCATTGTCCTTCTGGCACTTCAAGGAATCAGAAGCATATCCTTCTTCCCACGTGCTCTAGGATACCAGCTGGACCCAGCTCAGGTGCCTTTCAGCCCTCAGCATCCCGGAGCGCCAGTTCTTCTGACGTGTTGCCTTTCTCTGGTCAGTGAGCCTCTGTACTTTCTGCTCGATTGCCTGGAGTTCACAGGTCCTATCCTGAGCCTGGTGAGACCAAACACCCCATCACAGCCAAGCAGGGCAGGGCATAGGGCTCTGTGGTCACAGGGTCACACAAGGCATCCTTCTAGGGGGTACCAAAATTACGGACTTTGGCTAGGGGAGCCATGGGCGTGTCTATCTGCAGTTATCCAAGATCACCAAGGGACACTGGACTGAGGGACAGGAGCTGATTCATGGCGGACATTTCATGGGTATGACTTTGAAATGCGGGTGCTGACCTTTTCCTCTCCTTTGAAATGTGTCTCTCAGTTCTGAAGTTACAAAGTGAATGTTCCCGCATTGCGAGTGGATTAAGACAATGAGAAGCTATTCCTCTGCCCTCACCTGGTCCTGGACCACCAGCCTTCAACCTCCACCCCAGCGGGTGCGCACCTGGGTAGGGAAGCAGTGTTTCTTGTTAACAAAATATGATCCCGCTATGCACATCCTTCCACACCACGTTTCTTGTTCCTTTACTGTAGGCATCCTTTGTGGTCAGGGCATGGAAAGTGGGGTAGGTAGAGATCTAAAACTGTATGTTTGTACATTTCTTCACAGACTCACAGATTTCCTTTACATAAATCGGATAGATTATTATTATTCTATTTAAAGGTGCAGGCTCTTTTTTTATTTGCATTTTCCTCTTCTTATCTTCCCTCTCCTCCCCACTCCAGGACACGGAAGCCCTTTTCCTGCCTCTCACCTCAGGACCCTGTCGCAACACTGCACACACTCTCTCTTAGTCACCCAAGCATGTGCACATACACATGATTCCTTCTACAGAAATGAAGATGCCACGCATGCAGCCGTGCAGCTCACCTTCTAGCTCAGCGGTACTTTCTAGAACTCGCACCAGCCATCCGACGGGGCGTCTGCTGCATTCGGTGGGTAACTGCATGCTCATTTGTGCAACAGATGCGTCACAGGTGACTCAACCTTCCAGCAGTTTCCCTACTGATGGGCAAGGAAAGGTCCTCTTTTTTGCCATCTGGAAATGGTATGTGTGTCCAGATGTGCCTGCAAATGTCCTGCACTCCTCTCAGTGAAATGGGTTCCCATGAGGGAAATGGCTAGGGAGACTAACGTGCTACTGCTGACTGTAATGGCCATTGTCCAAGGAGATCCCAGTTCTCATCCTGCCAGAAATGACACTTCCCTCATTCTCTCTCACAGCCCTGAAGCCAGTGCCTGCCTCCCTGAGGTTCCCAGGCAAAGTTAGTCTCTTTACCTTAATTTGCATTCTCTGATGCCTCTGAATTTGCTCTTTCAAATGTTTATGAATCATTTGGATTTGCTCTTCTCTGGATTTGCTATTCAAATGTTTGCCATTTGTCTTTCGAACCATCTTTCTTCAGTGATTTATTAGCTCCTCCTTTTTTGAACAATGAACAGGTTAAACTTCCAGTTCAGGAGCCCCCCTGAGAGGGTGTGCATCTCAGCTCTGCTGCTCAGAAGCCAGACAGCAATCTCCCTCCCTAAGCCTCGATTTTCTCATCTGTTGACTGGAGAGAAATACCCCCTATCTCACAGGGATATGGAAAGACATGTTAGATAAAAATAAATATTTATAACACAGGAGCTGGTTAATGAAAACCATCATTTCTATTTAGTCAGTTTGTGATTCTTAGAATTGACATAGGTTTTTCATTTTTATGTAAAAAATGTGTGTTCACTTTGAATGTTAATCCTTTCCTTATTTCTGCCATGGTTAGGGAAATGTCCATCTCCTTTTAGTCTGTGATGCACCTGTCCCAGCAGGGTCCAGGCTTCTTAACCCCACTAGTGCAGTTTCCTGCAAAAGGCGGGAGTCCCCTCCAGTTCCCACCTGCTCATGGTTCTGCCCTATAGTTTCCATATTTTGTCGAGAGATGACCACACCTTCCTGTGACTGGGTTCCTGAATCCCTGAGAGCCTAAAGCTCTCTTCATGCACAACGCAGGAACTTCCTTCCTATGACATAGGCGAATAACAGTATGAAGTGTGTAACTGGAAGTAATTCAAATGATAATTTTGATTTATTTAATACTTGCAATTGTTTTCTCTTGATTTGAAGTTTTGCTTTCAAAAACAGTAAGTGAGGGGGGTCAAGATGGCGGGGAAGTAGGAGGAGGTGCCGTTTCAACCTGTCCCCTACAGTGAGCTGATTACCTACCAAAGAACTCCGATCACCCATGAAATCAGCCTGAGATCAGAATTATACACATCTGGATCTCTACAGGAGCAGAAGATGCCAGTGGCAGGTAAAGCAGAATGGGAGCATTGGACTGATATCGGAAGATAAACAAAAGGGGGAGGGAGCCACCAGAGGTGACCGATTGGAAAGTAATACCCCAATACGAGAGTGCTCTGTGTCTGGGGACCAGCATTAGCTTGGAGTCTGGTTGAAAGCACTCAAAAAAGAGCAAGGGATCATGGGGGGAAATTGTGGGAATCGGGGTGGTCAGGGACAGGGGCTTAAGTCCCCGGACCCAGGACAACCTCCCCTGGCACTGAGCCAGAGAGTGTGACCGAAAAAGCAGGTCTTGGTCCCTGAGTCGCCAGCGCACCTGAGCTGCCAGCGTGCCTGAGCTGCCAGCGTGCCTGAGCTGCCAGCACGCCTGAGAATGCGTGGGGTCCAGCTCCCGAGAGGGACTGGGAGCCTGGCCAGATGGCAATCCCAAAACGCACACGTCCCACACCTGGGAGAGGTGTGCACAGGTACTAGCCTGGAGTTCTGGCATCCTGAAAAACCAGGCATTCCCAGCCTGGGCCAGCGGGAAAATCTCAGTGTATGATCACGCTTGGAACCTCTCTGGCGGTCGGGAGCTGCCCAGACAGCCACCGCTGCCGTGGTATTGGGTACAACGAGGAGCTCCTGCATCCCCAGGGACCGTGACTCAGAACCGACTCTGCCAACAGCTCTGCAGAGCATTCTGAGGCTTCTCTCTGAGAGGGAGGTCGGGGTGCAGCTTGCTCTCCTCTGAAACTCCAAAAACCATCAAAAGCTGTCAAGACGAGAGAAAAAAGATGAATGAACATAAAAACCTCCAGAGAACAAAAGCCTGAAAAAAACGGTTTCCTCAGAGCCCACCCCCTTGAGGGGAGCGGGAGGACCTAACTCAGGGAACATCATTGTCTGAAAACCCACGTGGCAGGCCCTTCCCCCAGAAAACCAAACAGGAAGGAAGAAAAAAAAAAAAAAAAAAAGACTACAAGAGAACAACCACCACTACTTCATAAATACAACTTTTATTTTTAACTCTTTACCAATATTCTGGTCCTTTTTTTTATATACATATAGATAATTTTTTTAACCTATTTACCATCACAGTGAGATGTCCAGTACATCAAATTCCTTAATAACCTTCTAACCTGAACTTTTTGTTACATACACCCCTGTTTTTCTTTTGCTTTTCTATTTTTTTAATTTTTTTTAAATTTTAATTTAGTTTAGTCCATTCTTTTTTAATTTTTATTTTCTAATATACATATAGAGTTAAACTTCAAAGTAATCCCCTTTCTCCAATCAATGCTACCCCTATAGGTAAACCAATTTTTAATCCCCCTTTATCTTAGGAAAGTTGAGTCCCTTAACAAAAACATCAAGATACATCCAGGAAGAATCAAAATAACCTCCCTTGCCCACACTGAGAATTTATAACCACTCTCCCATCTTTTCCTTCCGCCAGTGTTTCTGTGTATTTGTGTTTGTCCTGATAGTATATAAATCTTATACTTGGGGTTCTTTCTGATGAGGTTCTTCCTTTTTTTTTTTTTCTTTTATATATATATTTTTTTTTCTCTTGTCATACACTTTTATCAGTCTTTTTGTTTGTCTGTTTTTGTTTGTATATGTCATAAATCTTATCTTGGGGCCCATTTGGGCTGAGTCTTCTCTTTTATCTTCCCTTTTTTTCCTGTCTCTCTCTCTCTCTCTTTCTTTTTTCTTTTCTTTTCTTTTCTTTTTTTTTGTCTCTTTCTTCTCTATTTCTTTTTCTTTTCTTTTTTCTCTCATTTGGGTGGGGAATCCTGATTGCACAGAAGCGTTCCAGGGTGCACCTTGACTGCACCACAGTCGATACATCCAGCGGCATCCGTTCAGTCATCTCTTACCAAAATGACTAGGAGGAGGAATGCCCAACAGAAGAAAAATACAGAGGATGGACCTGCAACAGAGCTAATGGCTATCGATATAGACAATATGTTGGAAAAGGAATTCAGGTTAACAATTATCCAGGCAATAGCTAGGTTGGAGAAAGCCATGGATGACCAAACAGAATTGATTAGGGCAGAACTGAAAGCCACCAGGGATGATGTTCACAAAGCTCTCAATGAGTTCCAATATAATCTAAATTCTCTAAAAGCTAGGGTAACTGAGACAGAAGATAGAATTAGTGATCTGGAGGACAAACAGATAGAGAGAAAGGATCAGGAGGAAGCCTGGAACAAACAACTCAGAAGCCACAAAAACAGAATCAGGGAAATAAATGATGCCATGAAACTTTGCAATGTCAGAATTATTGGAATCCATAAAAGGGGAGGAAAAAGAAAGAAGTCTAGAAGATATAGTGGAACAAGTTGTCTATGAAAATTTTCCCAATCTCACAAATAGAAACAACGTTCATGTACTAGAGGCAGAGTGGTTTCCCCCCAAGATTTTAGATTCTTGAAAGTCCTCATGACACCTAATAGTTAGAATGAAGAATTATGCTTCTAGACAGACCCTCTTAAAAGCAGCTAGGACAAAGAGGCTCCTTACATACAGAGGAAAGCCCATTAGAATAACATCAGACCTGTCCACAGAGACCTGGCAAGCCAGGAAGGGCTGGCAAAATATATTCAGAGTACTAAATGAGAAGAACATGCAGCCAAGAATACTTTATCCAGCAAGACTGACATTCCAAATGGATGGAGAGATAAAGAGTTTCCAAGACCGGCAAGGCTTAAAAGACTATGCAACCACCAAGCTGACACTGCAGGAAATATTAAGGGGGGTCCTATAAATGAGAAAAAATCCTAAGAATATCATTGAACAGAAATATAGAGACAATCTACAGACAGAAAGACTTCAAAGGTAACACGATGTCCATCACAACCTATCTATCAATAATGACTCTCAATGTGAATGGCCTAAACACGCCCATAAAATGACACAGGGTTGCAGATTGGATAAAAAGACAGGACCCATCCATATGTTGTCTACAAGAGACCCATTTTGAGCCTAAGGATACACCCAGACTGAAAGTGAAAGTATGGAGAAGCATCTTTCATGCCAGTGGGCCTCAGAAGAAGGCCGGGGTAGCGATTCTCATATCAGATAAATTAGATTTTAAACTAAAGACTGTAGTCAGAGATACAGAAGGACACTACATAATTCTTAAAGGGACTATCCACCAAGATGATCTAACAATTGTAAATATCTACGCCCCCAATATAGGAGCAGCCAATTACATAAGAAAACTATTAATCAAGATAAAGAGTCATATTGATATGAATACATTGATAGTAGGAGATCTTAATATGCCTCTCTCAGTAATAGACAGATCATCGAAGCAGAAAATTAATAAAGAAATAAGAGCATTGAATGAAACATTGGACCAGACGGACCTCATAGACTTATACAGAACATTCCACCCTAAAACAACAGAATACTCATTCTTCTCAAGTGCGCATGGAACCTTCTCCAGAATAGACCACATACTGGGTCACAAAGCAGGACTCAACCGATACCAAAAGACTGACATGATTCCCTGCATATTCTCAGATCACAATGCTTTGAAACTGAAGCTCAATCACAAGGAAAAGTTCGGAAGGAACTCAAACACCTGGAAGCTAAAGACCACCTTGCTTAAGAATGCTTGGATCAACCAGGAGATCAAAGATGAAATTAAACAATTCATGGACACCAATGAGAATGAAGACACTTTGGTCCAAAACCTATGGGATACAGCAAAGGCAGTTCTAAGGGGGAAATACATAGCCATCCAAGCCTCCCTCAAAATAATTGAAAAATCCAGAATACACCAGCTCTCTCTACACCTTAAAGAACTGGAAAATCAACAACAAATCAAACCAACTCCACATGCAAGAAGGGAAATAATCAAGATTAGAGCAGAGATCAATGAGGTAGACACCAGAGATACAGTCGAACGTATCAATGAAACTAGAAGCTGGTTTTTTGAAAGAATCAATAAGATCGATAAACCATTGGCCACACTAATTAAAAAGAAAAGAGAGAAAGCCCAAATTAATAAAATTATGAATGAAAAGGGAGAGATCACAACTAACACCAAGGAAATAGAAACAATCATCAGAAATTATTACCAACAGTTATATGCCAATAAGCTAAGCAACCTAGATTAAATGGATGCATTCCTGGAAAACTACAAACTCCCAAAATTGAACCAGGAAGAAACTGACAACCTGAATAGACCGATATCTAGTAACGAGATTGAAGCGGTGATCAAAAACCTCCCAAAAAACAAGAGCCCAGGACCTGATGGATTCCCTGGGGAATTCTACCAAATTTTCAAAGAAGAAATAACACCAATTCTCCTGAAGCTGTTCCAAAAAATTGAAGCAGAAGGAAAACTTCCAGACTCTTTTTATGAAGCCAGCATTACCCTGATCCCCAAACCAGGCAAAGACCCTACCAAAAAGAGAATTTCAGACCAATATCACTGATGAATATGGATGCTAAGATTCTCAACAAGATCCTAGCAAACAGGATCCAGCAGCACATTAAAAAGATTATCCACCATGACCAGGTGGGATAATCACATTAAAAAGATTATCCACCATGACCAGGTGGGATTGATCCCTGGGTTGCAAGGATGGTTGAACATTCGCATTCAATCAATGTGATAGAACAAATCAATAATAGAAGAGAGAAGAACCACATGGTCCACTCATGCAGAAAAAGCATCCAGCACCCGTTCCTGATTAAAATGCTTCAAAGTATAGGGATAGAGGGAACATTCCTGAACTTCATAAAATCTATCTATGAAAGACCCACAGCAAATATCAAACGGGAAAAAGCTTGCAGCCTTTCCGTTGAGATCAGGAACACGACAAGGATGCCCACTCTCACCACTCTTGTTCAACATAGTATTAGAAGGCCTAGCAACGGCAATCAGACAACAAAGAGAAATAAAAGGTATCCAAATTGGCAAGGAAGAAGGCAAACTCTCTCTCTTCGCAGATGACATCATTCTTTATATGGAAAACCCCAAAGACTCCACCCCCAAACTACTAGAACTCATACAGCAATTCAGCAATGTAGCAGGATACAAAATCAATGTACAGAAATCAGTGGCTTTCTTATACACTAACAATGAAAATACAGAAAGGGAAATTAGAGAATCGATTCCATTAACTATAGCACCAAGAACCATAAGATACCTGGGAAAAAATCTAACCAAAGAGGTGAAGGACCTGTACTCGAGGAACTACAGCACACTCATGAAAGATATTGCAGAAGACACAAAAAGATGCAAAACCGTTCCATGCTCTTGTATCGGAAGAATAAACATTGTTTAAATGTCTATACTGCCTAGAGCAATCTATACTTTTAATACCATTCCGATCAAAATTCCACCGGTATTTTTCAAGGAGCTGGAGCAAATAATCCTAAAATTTGTATGGAATCAGAAGAGACCCCGAATTGCTAAGGAAATGTTGAAAAACAAAAACAAAACTGGCGGCATCACGTTACCCAATTTCAAGCTTTACTACAAAGCTGTGATCACCAAGACAGCATGGTACTGGCATAAAAACAGACACATTGAGCAGTGGAACAGTGTGGAGAGCCCAGATATGGACCCTCAACTCTATGGTCAAATAATCTTCGACAAAACAGGAAAAAATATACAATGGAAAAAAGACAGTCTCTTCAATAAATGGTGCTGGGAAAACTGGACAGCGATATGTAGAAGAATAAAACTCGACCATTCTCTTACACCGTACACAAAAATAAACTCGAAATGGATAAAAGACCTCAACGTGAGACAGGAATCCATCAGAATCCTAGAGGAGAACATAGGCAGTAACCTCTTCGATATCAGCCACAGCAACTTCTTTCAAGATATGTCTCCAAAGGCCAAGGAAACAAAAGCAAAATGAACTTTTGGGACTTCATCAAGATCAAAAGCTTCTGCACAGCAAAGGAAACAGCCAACAAAACAAAAAGGCAACCCACGGAATGGGGGAAGATATTTGCAAATGACAGTACAGACAAAAGGTTGATATCCAGGATCTATAAAGAAGTCCTCAAACTCAACACACACAAAACAGATAATCATATCAAAAAATGGGCAGAAGATATGAACAGACACTTCTCCAATGAGGACATACAAATGGCTATCAGACACATGAAAAAATGCTCATCATCACTAGCCATCAGGGAGATTCAAATTAAAACCTCATTGAGATACCATCTTACACCAGTTAGAATGGCCAAAACTAGCAAGACAGGAAACAACGTGTGTTGGAGAGGTTGTGGAGAAAGGGGAACCCTCTTACACTGTTGGTGGGAATGCAAGTTGGTGCAGCCACTTTGGAGAACAGTGTGGAGATTCCTCAAGAAATTAAAAATAGAGCTTCCCTATGACCCTGCAATTGCACTACTGGGTATTTACCCCAAAGACACAGATGTAGTGGAAAGAAGGGCCATCTGTACCCCAATGTTTATAGCAGCAATGGCCACGGTCGCCAAACTGTGGAAAGAACCAAGATGCCTTCAACGGATGAATGGATAAGGAAGATGTGGTCCATATACACGATGGAGTATTATGCCTCCATCAGAAAGGACGAATACCCAACTTTTGTAGCAACATGGACGGGACGGGAAGAGATTATGCTGAGCGAAATAAGTCAAGCAGAGAGAGTCAAGTATCATATGGTCTCACTTATTTGTGGAGCATAACAAAGAACACGGAGGACATGGGGAGATGGAGAGGAAAAGTGAATTTGGGGAAATCGGAGGGGGAGATGAACCATGAGAGACTGTGGACTCTGAAAAACAACCTGAGGGTCTCGAAGGGGCGGGGGTGAGAGGTTGGGGGAACCAGGTGGTGGGTAATAGGGAGGGCTCATACTGCATGGAGCACTGGGTGTGGTGCAAAAACAATGAGTACTGTTACGCTGAAAATAAATAAATAAATTTTTAAAAAAGAAAGAAATATTAAAAGTTGAAAAAAAATGGTGTGGAAAATTGAGATTTAACCTTTCTATTCCTGGGCGCCTGGGTGGCTCAGTGGGTTAAAGCCGCTGCCTTCGGCTCAGGTCATGATCCTGGGGTCCTGGGATCGAGTCCCGCATCGGGCTCTCTGCTCAACAGGGAGCCTGCTTTCTCCTCTCTCTCTCTGCCTGCTGCTCTGCCTGCTTATGATATTTGTCTGTCAAATAAATAAATAAATAAAATCTTTAAAAAAAAAACAGAACTTTTCTATTCCTAAATATTAAAAAAAAAAAAAACCCAGTAAGTGATCATTGTTACTTTTTCAAGGATTTGAATGGAAGAATGCATTTGTACGGAGCTTTCCAATTATTATCATGAGCCTTCTTCCTAGGATTCGCATGAGACAGGCAGTGTGAGAACCCTTGTTTTGTCATAAAATAAATTACCTAAACTTTAATATCATTGATTTGCCTTTTAACAAGGACGTTGTCATATTCTTCCTCACCACCACTCATACTTTGATTTTATCAATTTTGACTAATCTTTGTAATTAACTGCTTTGGTAAGTAAAAGCAATGCAAATTAATGGAGTTTCTTTGTATTTAATTGCTGAATTACTATTTTCACTGAGATTGCAAATCATATTGGCAAATATACATTGTTATTTTTTTATTGCCAATGACTCAAGAAATTAATGATTTAATTGATTAACTCTAATTAATGATGATAATTGATATTGGCTGCCCCAGTCTACAGATGAATGGAAAGCACATCTTTCCATCTCATTGGGTTTCATCATATTCTCTTCCATATTCAACGTGGAAAAAAAAAAAAAATACCGGTCTCCAGAACAAAAGCCACTAATTACTCATTCTGCCAAGAGTGTGTTGCCAATTCTTTTTAGACCAGACATATTTATCTGCAATCCACACCTGTTTCATACACAATTCTTCATGACCAGGAGATACAGGGAAAACACTTCATAAAACGACGTTGGCTGACAGGCCAGGGTCTGGGATACAATCTTTAATACCCTCACGGCGCTCAAGCAGAGTCTTAAAAGCCACTTGCTGATCCGTAATTGGGGTACTTCTGGTGCTTTCTGACCAGCTCGCTCTGACAGGTTTTGACACTCCCGCACCATTCTCGGTCATGCTCTTTTGCGGCACTCCAGATCCCAAAACCTAGACCAGTGCTCCTCGGGGATCGAATATTAACTCTAAACCACTCAGTCTGGCACTCGACAAGCTCTGCCTTGGAGCACCATTCCACCGGCCCCAGCTGGCCGAGCTCGATTTTACCCTGTTTAAGGAGGCACACTTCTCACCCAGGCTTCCAGAACCACCCGTTAGCTAGTCTCTCTACCTCCCCACTGTCCAGAGGCTGAGGCTCAGCTGTGCTCACACTGCTTCAGTCTGAGTTAATGAGAGAGATCCATAGTTTTGAGAAAGAAGTCCAAAAGCTGAGCTTACCTTTCATTCCTCTCTATGACCTGGCCTGGCAGGCAAAAACAGCTGTCACTCACTTTTCCCCCATCTGTTCACCTGCATGTTCCCAGCAGCACTGGGATGCTTAACTGACTGAGTCACCATAGAAAACAGCAAATGGCTTCCTGACCAAGCTTGTTTCATATGTCCTCGAGGCTCTGAGATCTCCAGCTGACCATGCACTTTCAGGACATAAGATAGACCAGAGTTTCCATGATCCTAGGCCCATCTCAGAAGCTAGGCCTCATTGAGCCTTTCCTGGGAAATTGTCTTCTGGGTTGTAGGTCCCCTAGAGTTTTTCTTGCAGACCCTATAGTACTCATGCATGTACCATAATGGAGTGCCCTGCAGTGAACAGCTCAGCCTGCTTCCTTGTGCTGCTCACAGCAGGCAGCTCTCGGCTGAATACCCCGTTGGAATTTGTTCTTGGTTGAAGAGAGCTGCTTCACCCAAGGTCATATGCCATTCAAAGGCCCAGCCCCCTCACACCAGTAGAGCAACATTCAAAGGAAATTTCCCAGTTCCAGAATCACAGCCCCCTCCCCCATCAGCTGAGGCCTTTCTTGTGCAAGTATAACAGCTCAGCTCCCCATTCTGCCCCTTCCTATTGCCCTCCCTTCCCGTCAGGTGTGCATCCCAAAAGCACTTCCCAATGAACTTTCTGCACACAAATCTCTTTCTCAGAACTGCTTCCTGGGAAACACAGCCTGGAACATAGGACTGAGGGTAGCCCCTTGGGGTCGGGGAACATTTCATGGTCCATGTTTTGTCCTATAGAGAAAGTTTTGTCTTAAATATTGGAAGAGTCTATTGATGTCTGTTAATGGAGTAGATTCGCTATGTAATGAACAAAGATGGATTACTTTATGAAGCAAAGGCAGACTGTGTTCTCTCTTCACACCGATAAACCAACAAAGAGTCAATAAAGAGGTAGAAAGATGTGGCAACCCTAAATGATGCTTCCATTTCCCACAAGCCAAGACTCAGAGTGTTTGTAGCTATTACCAATGTCACCAATAAGCAAGGTGGCTTCTTTAAAATACATAGATAAGCCAGAAACCCTCATTAAGAGATAGAGTCCATGCACTGACTGCCACACGCTCATCTCCTTTCCTGCTTTTATGTCTGAAAGACATTAGGGTGACCTATAAAAGTTCATTTTCTTTTCATCACAAGAGGCAGGCTAGACTGGAACATGGTATTCCTCGGAGCTAACTACCCTCCAAGTAACAGGGCTAAAAGGGGGAAAAAAAAAAAAGCACGTGGGCTCCAGACTCCCGTAATGAGATATTATGTCCAGGATCCAAAGGCAATTATGAAATTCACCCACACTGACATGTCTCTGGGGGTTCAGGAGAACATGCCATCACACAAGAGGACATTGGAGGTCTCCAATTGACAGGGGATGAGGAACTCTTTAGACAAAAATACCTACCACTCTGCGGCCTCAGCAACAACAGGCATCAGTCTCCCTCCTTCGCACAAAGTGGTCAGGTGAACACAGTCAGCTGGCGCCCCTCCTCCGATGGCGGCGTGTTCTGTTGTAATTACGTAATTACGTGCCAGCTGCCGTGCCCAGCACTTTGTGGACCAGGAACGGGGCTGAGTACTTCACATGCACCTACCTTGGCTCATTTAAGTCTCACAAAAGCCCCATGAGATTAGTGTGATTATTGCTATTTTACAGAAAAGAAAATTAGGGCTTAGAGATATCAAGTAATTGACTCCAGTCCACACTGCCAGTAGGTGGAGCAGGGTGATGCCCGTTTGATACCTGGATGCTCGGCAGCACTGCCTCCCCCATCCCCAGGTCCCAACAGACAGTAAGACTGTATTCTTCATGGCAGGAAAAGCATCCTGTTTCCTGTTGGTTGTTTTTATGACCTCTCCTCCATAGCAGGTGCCTAACATACTGGCAGAAAGCCAGGGTCATGCAGGGGTGAGGAAGGAGTGAAGAAACGGAGATGATGGGGGGTTTGCATCTGTGTCCTCGTCTATTTTTTTTTTTATTTGTTTATTTGACAGACAGAGATCACAGATAGGCAGAGAGGCAGCCAGAGAGAGAGGAAGGGAAGCAGGCTCCCTGCTGAGCAGAAAGCCTGATGCGGGGCTCGATCCCAGGACCTTGGGATCATGACCTGAGCCGAAGGCAGAGGCTTTAACCCACTGAGCCACCCAGGCGCCCCGGTGTCCTCGTCTATTTTTAAGAGAAAGTCCCATTGACAGTAGATATTATCAGGTATCTATGGTCATAATAATACTTTACAACCAGCACAAAGATCAAAACTCAAATAACAATAAGCATTTATTTAGCTTATACACCTGTGGGTTTCAGCTGGGCACGGCTCAGGCGTCTGTTCCATGTGTCTCTCCTCTTCCTTCTGCCTCAGATGATGTTCTCACAGTGATGGTGGAAGGTCCAGGGATCCAGCTTCATGGCACAGGCATTTTCCAAGTCTCTGCCCACATCGGTTCTAGCAGTGTTCCACTAGTCAAGAGAAAAGTCCAGGGGTGTGAGGTTTGGGAGGCAGGCGGGAGGTGTGATTCTGGATCATACTCAAGTCTACCAAGATCATGCAGCTGTGTCCGAGCATGGTGACAACCGTGCTGCTGTCTGTCCCAGACGCACATCATTCATGCTCCAGGTTATTCCCACAACCTCCTTGGGCTGCCCCTACCTCCCGGCATCTTTGGTCACCATGGGGTCAATAACCTACTTTAAATAAAGCAGGGTGAGAAACATGCTCTGACTGCAAATGCAAAGTAGGTATTTCAATTTAAAGCATAAAATCTTTTTCATTATTCATTGTTTCAAATCTTCCAGGCTTCAGCTTCCCCTTTATATGATTAGTCAAGATCTGTCCTAGTTTTGAGTTATGCTTTTGTCACATTTAAGGCCAATCCCTTCTCAAACATTTGGTTATCATTATCTTTGCCAGATCAAACTAATAAAAATCTATGGGGTTTATTTATAGTGTCATTTTTCCAGTATCAAATTATCCCTATTTTGACAGGTCTAAAATGTTAATGATATATACATAGTAAACATAGAGAAAAGAATTATTAAGTACATAGGGAATAGACCATGATATTTGTGTAGATTTGCTAGCATGGTTACATTTATAAATGTTTCAGTGTTTTGAGTTTACATAACAGAAATGTTTATGAGGCACCTAATAAAGAAGAAGTTAGAATGTAACCCTGCTAACTTAGAGCCAGAACCACCGAAAGCAGCAAATGGCTTCCTGAGACTTAAAACACTATTGTGTCAGCTGGTAACATCAGTCTGCACCAGTAAGAAAAGGAGCCTATTCCTCATAATGCAACGAAGCCATGAGTGAGAGCCAGACAGACAAAACACAAGCCTGGAACCTAGCAAGAACACCTAGCGAGTTAGTGCAGCCAGAAAACACAACATGCCTGCAAAGGCAGGGACAGATAGTCTTCATGGTTCACGGAAAGGGGACCTTTGGGGGGTCCACGAATCTACCTGCCCAGAGAGGGTCTGGAGATTGGGAGCCAGGCTGGCGGAAGTGGTGTGGTCCCATCACCAGATTCCTAGAGGACAGACCCCCTGGTTTCGAACTTGAGATGGTAATGGTTTGGGGAACAACAGAGAGCTGTGTGGGGGTCTCTGAAGTGAAGTCGAGGAGATGTACTGCAACAATGTGGCGGTCATGGGTGATGTCCAACCTCCTTTTACCTTCCTCTATCTGCAAAGCATAGTTATGTGGGCATTTGCTTTTGTCTTATTTGCGATGCTTCCTTATACAACATTACAGAACAGGAAAATGTCCCTCTGCTCCCCTGTCCCACTCCACCTCCCTGAACTGTAAGGGATCCATTTTTTAGTTTTTTTCTTTTTTTTTAAGATTTATTTATTTGAGTCAAAGCAAGAGAGCTGGAGAGGGTTTTCAGAGAGAGGCAGAGGGAGAGGGAGAAGCAGACTCCCCGCTGAGCGGGGACCATGATGTGATTTGGGGCTAATGATGTGGGGCTCGATCCCAAAACCCCAAGATCATGACCCAAGCCAAAGACAGTTGCTTAACTGACTGAGCCACCCAGGTCCCCAGAGTTGTTCTATTTTATGGTAATGGTCGCTGTTTTTCTGGAGCCATTAACCAGGGTCTCTCGATCTCTGGGCAGATAGACGCGAAGATCCAAGAAGGGAGAGTGCGATCAGACATTTACCTGCAAGGAAAGCCCCGCCCCCAGCAGGGTCAGATAGTCATTGCACAGCATCTAAAGCCATGGCCCAGGATTGCAAACCCCACACACATCTCTAGCAGAGGGACACATGAGGCTAACGGAACAAACATGGACAAAAGCATGAATTGTTGCCATTGCCAGAAAGCAAGAGGAGAGAGACCGGAGACATGGCTCTGCTGGTTGCATGTTCACACGGCAACATGACAAGGTGCCGTACAAACCAGCTACTCCCGTGTGCAGAGGTTTGAGTCTACACAGAAACAAGATGGGCACAGGATCTCTCGGCAAAATGATGGGCATGTCTCGCACAAATACAAGGTGATAGGCATGTGTGTGCTCTTAAGAGGGAAGGAAACCTGGACGGAGGTAGAAAACAGATGAAAATACACTTGATCCTGCAGTGTTTTTGTATATAAATGCTGGGCAATGAATTCCAATGAAATCTGGGTCCCACATGGTGGTGTCTCAGCCCACCTTCCTCTCCACCCCATGCAGGAGCCCGTCTCACGCAGGGCGAGCCTGGGGACCCATGTGTAAGCACAATGCTAGGACCCCTTCTCCAGGAGACACCAAGCCTCCACACTGAAGACAGGCTGGGCTCTGCGGCATCTGATGATTTGTGACTCCTCCCCCCAAATTCAACTAAGTAACGTTGACAGAGGCCATTTCTCATGTGGTAATAAAACAGATAAATCTAAATTTCAGAAATGGACAGAAACAACGGAGAGAGTATTTGACGTGGACAAATACGTGGCAAAATAACCAGAAGGCAACGATCAGCCGTGGTATAGAGAGAGGCACTGCCCCTGGGAAGAAAACAACACAGAAGATGCCCGGGCAGGTCGGGAGGGTAACGAATTGTGTGGGAATACGGCTCAGCGCCACTGCCACGGATGAGGAATTCCATCCTGAGGCAGAGAAGGGAAGGCATTTAGAATTAATGTGCAATGAGAGCCCCTTATTGGGTCCTGGTAAGCCCACTTTGAAATGGTTTGTTCTCTTTTGAATCTCCCGTTATCAAAGGGAGCTTCAAACATTAGCAGGAAGATCCGTATCATAGGATTATGTGATTCTTGGGTCCAGCTGGAACAAAGGTCCCCAGAAAAAGTCTTGATCAAGGGGGAAGACACAGAGGAGGATGAGAACAAAATTGCTCTTTTGGAGTAAAGGTAATGTAATGCGGCCACGGACCCTGGTCTGGTTTAATTAGGACCTGAGTTCTAGCTGTTGCTCAGTCAAGTCTGGCCGTCAGGTTGGTGGCATCCGATGCCTTCAAGAATATTGAAGGAATGTTGAAATTGTTCCCACACCTGTCTGCACGTGCGAGTCACCTGGAGAGCTTCAAAACCACTGATGTTTGAGTCCCAAACACAGAGAATGGGATTTCATTGGTGAGGGGACGAGTCCAGCTCTGGAACTTTCAGAAGATTTACAGAAAGATCCTAAGGTGCAGAAAACTGGGGAACCACAGCTCTTGATACATCCTTTCTTTCTTTCTCTCCTCCCCGCCCCCCAATTTGTTAGGTGTAGGCAGCAGGACATCTCCAGAACGCTCCAGGAGAGGCAGGCGTACGTAGCAGTGGGAATGGCGGGAGGAACAGCAACAGCAGTGAGACAGTTGTTGATGGAATGACTCACACGAGCCAGGTGATTCTGCGGAACCAGACAGTTCTTGCAGTGTTCTTATTAATAATCCTCAATGTACGGGAGAGCAAGCCAAGGCAGAGGGTAGTTCTACTCCCTCGCCAGAGATCACTGAGCAGGAGGCGGGAGAGCTGGGCTCGTCTCCCGCCTGGATGTTGATCCCCCACATGGCTCTGCTCCTTCAGCTCAGCAAGCTGGAGCCGGGCACCCTGCTTTCCAGAAGGCAGTTCCTGCTCCACCTCTCCTTAGCTACTCTCCACCTGCAGCCAGCATTGTCCCTTCCAGGGCAATCCGCACCCAGCCCTAGCTTAGCTTCCTCGGTGTCCCCCTCTTCCTTCCCATACCACGGGAGGTATGGGCAGCCCTGCTCTGAAGTGAGCACAGGGGACGTGGCTCCGTGCAGCTCCTGCAGAGACCAGCCCCTTCCCATCACCTGCCTCTGCTTCTCCTGAGGAGGGCTGGGACCCTGAGGCCTCGGCTGCCTAATCTACCGGCTGTGCCTCCTGTTTCCATTTGTTTAAACCACCTCTGCATCCATCTCTGGGTCCCACGTGGGCTCAGGAGCCGTGGCCTCCAGCCTGTGCCCAGCAGCATCTGTGGGCAGCAAGGTGAAGCTCACCCCACCTCCCAGGCCTAGCGCCTCTGGGGCCTGACCAAGAGCATCCTGTGCACACCAGACCTGCTCCTCCTACTCTGGGAGGGAGCACCTGCCCTAATGGGAGCCTCTTTACTTGTTGGGTTCCTTTTGTTAAACTGGGGGAGAAGATCTTTTAGTCTTTAATTAATTACAGTTCGGGGTAGGATTACATCACTTTGTGCTCACACAGCCCGCTAGAAAGTTAAGATCCGGCACTGGCGTTTGGTAGGCCACACTCTCTGCTGGAAGCAATTTCCTTTCCTTGAAGCTCCATCCGCTACAGGATGGAACCAGGAGAGGAACGCAGGGTGCGGAACACCCAGGGCTTCCCCAGGGGTGGGGATGGACAGAGCCCAGCCCAGAAATCCAGGGAGTGGGTGGGTGGAACCCTGGCATTCTAGAGCTTGGCAGGGTCACCGGCTCACTCTGAAACAGCGGATACTGTCCTGGGAAAAGAAACCCATCCCCCCTCTGGGGCTGGATCCCAGAACTGGAAAGGACCCTGGAGGAGGTGTTCATCTACTAACAGAATACAGTGTGCACCGTGGCATTTCACAAGTGTCTTCCACACAGAAGCTGTTTCTCCAACTTTCTGAGGCTGGTGCATGGTGTGGACCCTGCTGGTGGGAGAGAGAAGGAGCCTGAAACCCCCCTGGTTACCCAGAAGCTTGCTCAGAATGAGCTGTGAAGTCTGGCCAAATGCCAAAGCCCGATCTTCTAAAATCATCTCCTCTGTGGAGCAAACAACTGGGCATTCCTGCCCCAGCCCGCCTCCCACTCCACCCCTGCGGGAGCCTGCCAGCATCTCCCCGAGGCTCACATGTCTGGGAAGCAAACAGTGGTAGGCGAGCCCCAGCTACATCCCCCTGACCAGGAAGACCGCACTGCTTTCCCAGGCTTTGAGAAGACCTCGAGGGCTTGCCTCCGGCCACGGACACCTGCCTGCCTGAAGCCCAAGTCAGCCTCGGGTGGCAGAACAAGACCAGCTGGGCCGTGTCCCAGATGGTGAGGGAGACACACATTCAGAAGCCTGGAGAAGATGCCAAGCAGGCGGCTTTTGCTTTCTCTCTTTAAAAATGCAAGTCTCTGGCTTCAGAACACAGAAGTGTGTCTGGGGCAAAGGGCAGAAAATGGAGGAGTCGTCGGGGTCCACATGCTGCTCTGCAGGGAGCCTCCCCTGGTTTGGTCTTCACGCCTTCCCACCTCTCTGAGAGGACGGGGAAGAAACGACGAGACTCTGAGCCTCCGGTTTACTGTTCTGTCATCACTGAGTTCTCGATCCTAAAAAAATAAAAGTGAAGAAAAGCTCAAGCACATGACGAAGTGTGGCAGCAGTAATCGTGTGGGAAATTCACTGGAACCAAGAAGTACCATGTACCCTTCAGCAATGACTCCACACACGAGTAGAAAATAGTAAGACGGTGCATGCGCTTGTGCGAGCATGATGCGAGAATCTTCTTTTCTTTCTTTTCTTTTCTTGCTTTTTACAAATATGACAGAAAAAATATTCCGTGCTCTTTCTTCTCAGTTTCCAGCTTGGAGCTGAAATCTAGAATCAGCCCACCTGCAGCACCCCAATCCTGCCGGTGTCATAGCCCACACAAAAGCACGCAGCCCAGACAAGGGGGGCCAGCCCTGATGTCACCCTGGGAAGGAGGGAATGCCATCAGCATACCACACCTATGTTTCCCTTCATCTCAAAATGTAGGCTAGGAGATTGATCCAAGATCAGAAAACTCGGAGTAGATTCTGTCACTGGAAACCGATGTGTTGGATGCTTCTCCTTATGAGAAGGCTGCACAGTTAGCCCCCCACCCCCAGCAGAACACTGGGCTAGCTCTGCCTCTACTTACAATTTAGGAATTGCTCTGGGATGGGGAGACCTGTGGTGTAGAAAGGGCAGCATTAAATAGCTCAAGCCAAAGGAAGAGGTTCTCTCTCACCTGGAGAGCTGATCAAAGCTCCCAAAACCCAGCTTGGAAATGGAAGTTTCCTACAAGGTAGAAGGAGACCCAGGGCTTCCAAGACAGTCCCAGCAAGGACACGCCTCTTCGCCAGCAGCCAAAGGCATGCATCCCTCCTGCATGGAGGATGGGGGGCCGGGGGAGCTAGCCTTTCCAGCCTGCCCTATAGGATTCCTCCTTGGAGGCAGCCTCTCACCCAAGGATCTCCACTAGGCAGCATGGTGCCCCCAGAAACTGGAATCCCTATCCCACCACACTCAAGTCTCCGATCAAAAATCAGAGGCTGTCCCTTAACTCTGGGATAGTTGGTGGCCCAGGCCATCTCAACGTTTCTCTTGTGGATTGGTTGAAAATGAGCCAGCATAACCCATGGACCTAACTTTCTAGAAGGGAGTCACCAGGTACCCACCAGCCATCTGTGGCAGCCAGCAAAGTGCTGCCTGTCCCCTGCCTGGTCGCAGAGGACTTCCTGCATCCCTTCTTATTCCCCTTCTCCCTCTAGTATCCCTGCCCCCTCCCCACTGGCAGCCATTCTGTGTCACAGCTGCTGCCAGGCACCTCTCAGCTACCTCCCCCTTGCACTCCCACTCCACCAAAGTCTCTGGGCTCCAGCCCAAGACAGATCAGCACAGAGCGCCTCAGAGACTTCTGGAACCACATGTGGGCTGGGAGTGCGGTCTACAAAGCGCTCATCATTACTAGACCAGGTAAAGTCGCCTTCAGATGGTTGTGCCAACTCTCTAGCTCCAAGCAGTTGATTTCCCAGTGGCCTCTGGAGTCCATGCTCTGTCCATCACGGGCCCCTGGCTGAGCTGTGCAGACAGGTGACAGCAGGTGTCCATCCTGTGAAACACTTTGGGACACAGGCCATAGGACCAACTTCATTCTTGCCAGGATTGCTCATTTTTCATTCCACTGACACCCAGAGAGCAGGAGGAAGCCATTTTTCATGGACACTTGCAGAGCATGTGGATCAAACCAGACTGTCGTCAAGTACAGTCCGCTACGAAGTATGTTGCGACTTGAAGATGTGTTCGCAGCAGGTGCTGGTGTTCTCTCCTGGGTGCCACCCCCCTTTCCTGCCAGCTGCTGGGATCAGCCTTTTCACCTTCACTTCAGAGATAGAGAGGTTGATGCTGACCCGGGGAGCTCCCGGAAGTCACTGCAACAGCAGAGCGACTTTCCATGAGGCTGGTGGTCCAGGGGCACAGATGACCAGGACATAGGCTGTTTTGACAAACAGCAGAGAGCAATGTCTTTTTAAAGAGAACTTATCTTTGTCAATAAAAAAGAGAAAAGACCTCAAGGTAAGCAGATTATATTTTCCAAAAGTGACCACAGCAATATTTTCCATTCTGCAACCTCTTTTAGAACCTCCTGTTTCATCGAGAGTTGGAGTCCACTCTCCTTTCTCTCTGTGCCTGGGTGTCTTTTCCCAAATGCGTCAGAAAATATAATGTGGGAGGGCGGGCACAGGTGACTTCCGGGGCCGGGTCGTGATAGGTGGTAAGGGTTGCACTTGGCTCCCTCTCCCTGTGTCTCCTTCTCTCTCTCCCTCCCCTTCATGACGGGTGTTCTGGAGCCTTAAACCCACACGCAGGGAAGAAGCTAGACCATGTGGAGAGACCACAGGTGCCAGCTGTGTCCCCAGCTGAGGTCCCCAGCTGTTGGGGTGTCCTCAGCACAGGCAGAACACACAGAAGCAAAGAAGCCTTGGAGATAACCCCACCACAGAAACCATCTGACTGTCATTCCATAAGGGACCCCAAGCCAGAAACTCCCTGGACTATTCCTGAATATCTGACCAGAGAAAGCAGGGGAGAGATGAACGGTCCCTGCTGTTTTGGGTCACTTTGTCACTCAGGAAAAGATAACAAGCACAAGGCAGAGATACACACTCTCTGCTGATGCATTTCTTGTCTGTTTGGGGAAAGTGAGACATTCAGTTCCTCATTCTCATCCTTCCCCATTAACTACCCGACTCATGGAAGAAGCCTATCCCACCAACAGAAGTTCATCAATGTACAAAAAACAATTTTTAAATATAAATATCGTGGACGGGGAGCTCAGAGAAATCACGCATGTGGACAGACATCCCGCTGCCGACACATAGGGCACAATCCTGACCTGGTGACCATGGGCCTCCCCACAGGGAGAGCTCGAGCAGCCACATCCACCAGGCGCTGGGTGCAGGTGAGGTCCCTGTGCAGGGCTGAGGGGTGGAGCACTGCGAGATAGGTGACCATGATGACAGCATTGAGAAGAGGCACTCAGACATTATCAGGGAATGACGTGAGTTTCCTTCATATATTTCTGGCTCCAGTGTGGTTATGGGGTGGTACTGAGCACCTGTGGATCCTAACCTGCCTTTCTTTTATGAAATCTCATCAGTACTCAGTGAATCAATAGCAAGAATGACCACTTTTCTTTCTCAGCTACAACTTAAGGAATAAGGAACGGGTTGCTGCCACAAAATTCCTTACGCTGCGAAGGGGAGTCATGATGCACAGAGCAGGAGACCACCTGTTACCTGCAGGGGAAATATTTGTAGCAGGCAGTTAGTACTGCAATGTAGCCTTCAAGTTGGTAATGAAAAGGCTATATGGTAGAAAATGCTTTGGACTCCCAGAGGGATGCTAACGTAAGTTTCAGCAATCTGTGGATGCAGGAAGAAGAGCTGACACCAGGTGACAGCCTTCATGAAGCTCAGACACACAGAGCAAGGGGCGCTTATTGATCTGTTTAGTAAGGATTTGGTCATAAAGAGCTCAGTCCCCCAGGCATCAAACCACCACAAAGGAAGGCTGTTCTGTCTCTTAGATAGAATGGACCCCATCCTCTTAGGTGATTTGGAACTCTCAAAAACAAGAGAAAAGGAGACCAAGCACCCACCTTTCTCTCCTCTTCCTGCTAAGACGCCAATAAAGTTAGAGTAAAATGATTACTAGAGAGAGAGAGAGAACAGAGGGTGGAGAATGAACTCCATGGCAAGAGAACAGGAAGAGATTCTTCAAGTGAAATCCACAGAGAGGGGATAAGGACTATGTCATCACTAATGGCGGTGAAGACAATGGCCATATCAATGACATGCATCGAGTGAGGGTCCTGTCTATGCCCAGTGAGACCTTGGACACATATTCTCACATCCAGAGCTCACAACTACCCTGGAAGGTCCACACAGTTACTGTCTTGGTTTGTAGTTGAGAAGATGGGGGCACTGAGGGGTTATGTAACTGGCCCAAGGCCATAGGCCATAGGAAGTCTGGAAGCCCAGATGGGTGCCCAGGAAGTCTGGATTCCGATCTCGTGTTATGCCCAGAAGAGGAAGAAAAGCCATCCTGCTCAGAACCAAGGAGAAGGTCTAGACCCAGAGGTGGCAGGCATAGTGGGTAGATATGGAAGGAAAAATAACAATAATAGATAAAGGGATGGAGGCTGGAGGAAACAAAGAAAGTCCACCTGTGAAATGTCTGCCTGAGTCCGGCCTCCAATTCCCTACCCGAACTTCCAGATTCTGGTGAAAACAGAGCTCCTATATTCCAGACTCCTCCAGGCAAAGTAGATAAGATAGCTACATGGGTGGGTGGGTGGATGGATGGATGGATGGATGGATGGATGGATGGATGGGTGGGTGGATGGATGGATGAACAGACAGACAGGTGAATTGAATCTTACCCCAAATCCACCATCCACTCTTTTATTCAAGAGTAAGCCCTGTTAGTCAAAAAGCCTCCCCAACAGACTCAGAGCTCTCCGGAAGTGTTCATACTCAGAAACCAGATTTCCACACACAATAGCAAAGGAAACTTACACCAGCTATCTGGGTAAATTAACCCATTCTGCCGTCCTTAAAATATCAGACCGGAAGGATTAGGAGGCTTATGAAGAAAACCATGAGAAAGAAAGAAGAGGGACAGACAAGAGAGACTAATAATTCAACTACAGTTGAGGAGAGGTGTGGGGGAACATGATACTCCAGAGAAGAGACCTCTCCCAACGACAACGCCCCTCTCACTATATTTCTCAGAGTGACGTGAAAAATCGTTGCATCCATCACATATTCTGTCCCAGCCCGCCCCCTCCTTTCCTTTGGTTCTGTGTTCCAATGTCGCCGTACGAGCCAGGCACAAGAGGTCAAGAAGGTGAAACACAGGGAAAAAGCAGAGTGACAGGAAGGTCTTAAAGGCCATTTGAAACCAACACTGAGGAGGTTGGTGGCAACTCTCCCAAGAGTAGTTTCTGGAAGCTTTGAAGTTCTACCACAAACACAGGCAAGATCTAAACCCAAAGCACAGTCTCTTGACTCTCCCTTTGAAATGCCCGTCACCTGTCCCTTCCCTCCATGCCTCCTGCTACCACTGTCATCCAGACCCCTTACCTCTTCCTCTGCTGGGTGACCTCAGGATTCCCCGAGCTGAAGGTTCTGCCCTTCCTTTTGCCAGTTCCCGTTCGGTCAGGAGGAGATCCCCTTCCTCCAGAGCCCCAACCCTCCCTCCCCAGATACTCACCATTGCCACTCTCCTTACAGGGTCCCACAGGTCCCTCCTTCCTGCCCCGTGTGTGTCCCTGGACGCCGGCAGCCCACACAGGCTCTGCCAGCCCCCAGACTGCTGTCCCGGCCCACAGCGTGCTGCCCTCTCCCAGTGGCATGCGCGTCAGGTGTCTCTCCGTGCTGATGGAGACCGGTCCCGCACACTCGGGATGCAGGCAGTCATCCAATTAAGGTTTGTAACTAATGGAGCAACAGGAGTAGAAAAGATGAACTGTTTCATCTTTATGTTTCAATTTAATCACATATCAATACATTAGATGGATGTATATTTTCTCCTTTAATTACAGGTTCCACCGCTAATTTCTGTAATTTTTCATTCCTGCAATTTTTATAACTTAGATGTTATTCCAGTGTTACTAAATTACTAAGACCCCTAAAATGATACGATTTATTTAAGTGTTTTTAGATGGTCAGGAAACACACCGTAGCTGGGGGGAAATTCACGCAGCCCAGTGTGGAGGCTGGGCTGGATCTGGCCAGCAGGGGCACGTGGACAAGCACTGTGTGAGGAGGACGGCAGAGTGAGTCTGAGATTCAAATGTCAGCCTCGTGATTTTCCCCATTAGTGGGAGCTGAGCAGGCTCTCCGTAGCCCCTGCTTGGAAGTCTGACATCAAAGATGTTGACAGCAGTCGGTTCCTCCCTGGGTCTAATGAGCAGCTCTGGGAGCGGGAAAGGAAAGTCCTGGTAATTCTCACCATTGCCTCCAGTGCTTTTAATCAGTGCTAAGAAGCTTCCTGTGAAAATTGGCACTAATTACGCATCCCTCAGAAACGTGGTTGGGTTTACTGCAGCTCTGCGCCAGCCACGCTGTAAACAAGAGTGTTTCTTCCTTCTGCACGGGGAGGACACCTGCCACAGAAGTTGAACAAAGCAGGAGTGTGAGGGTCGCCTGTAACCAGGCTGTGGGAAGCCAGAGGTCAGCAGGCAACGCAGGGCGGCATCATCAGGGGACAACTCTCACAACCCCGCTCGCCCCTCCCAAAACAGCCCTGCCTCACTGATCACCAGAACCAAATGCAACCGCATGATGGAGTCTTACAGGGCACCCAGCCCTGCAAACTGCTGTAGCTTTTCTCTGCCCCTGAAGCTTACATCTGAGAGACGACATCCCCAGCTCTGGTATCAGTGGACCCTGCATCTGCCAGCCTGCCTCCCAGAGGTCCTGGGCCCCCGCTTTATAGCACTCAGCTCCCCAGTTCCTGCCCAAACACTGCCTGGGTGCATCCTGGAGGCTGGCAGGGTCATCAGACCCCATTCGAGGCTGTTCTGCTGTCCCAGCTGTGGAACGTGCCAACCAGAAGGTAGTTCTGCTAAGCGCACCTGAACCTTTGTGACTTCCAGTCCAGCAATGCTGCATGGAGGACAAGACAGAGGCGTCTCACGATCTCTGTCTTTTCAGCCTCTCCTCAATGAGTCCCATTTACAGCTGACCCACTAATTATCTCAGGGACCAAGTCTCAGTGCAGCTGCTTATTGAGATACAGGACCAGCCCCTCCCTGAAAGGTCCGATGACCTCTAGAAGGGAACCCCGGAAAAACATCCAGTTCCATCATGCTTTGAACTGAACTATGTTCCCGAAAGTTCCATGTCAAAGCCCTGACGTTGAGCACCTCAGAACGAGGGTGTATTTGGAGATGGGGTCTCTGAGGAGGCATTTGGATGGGCCCTGCTCCAGCGTGACAGGTGTCCTGGCAAGGAGAGGGGGTTCGGGCATGCAGAGGAGATGCCAGCGGCCGGAGCATGCGGAGAGAGGACCCTTTGGGATGCAACAGGAGGGCGGCCCTCTGCACACCCGGGAGGAAGGCTCAGGAGAAGCCAGCCCTGCCAACACTCCACTCCAGACGTGCAGCCCCCAGGAGAGAGTCTGTGTTGAAGCCGCCCAGTCTGGCTGCTTCGTGACGGCTGCCCAAGCAGACTAGGACACGTCATTGCACATACACACCCGAACACCAGCAAACCAGGCTATGCGTCCTTTCCGGGTGGCGTCAGACTTCTCTCCTCCTATCCTTTGTTGAACCACTCACGCCTGTCGACAGCCCTCTTCTCTGCTTGAGCCTCTGTCCCCAGAGTGTGTCGTACCTGCTGCTTCATGCTGCCCGATCGTCCCGGAGCTGTCTCACTCCCACGCGGGAAGCCCTCACAACCCGGGAGGCTCTCACGCTAGTGCCTTCTTAGAGCAAATGTATTTACTCACTCATTGGTGTGACAGGTGTTCATGAGCCCACACCCAGGTCAGATCGATGTCTTGGATTAAAGATACGTTCTTGGTTCACGTGGCTCATGCCGCCTGCGCTTCCGTTCTCACGTGGACCCGGGGCTTCACAGTCCCTTCCACAGCTGGTCCCCGGCACAGCGCTCTGCCCCAGGGTGGGCACCATACGATAGGCGTCTATCATCCTCATCATCCGGGACCTCCTTCTTCTGAGAGCAGCATTCCCTGGAAGGATCTCTTCCTCCCGCTTCCCCAGACAGTTCTGATAGGGATGGCCCTGTTTCCAAGTGCCCCTGTCCCACTCCAGCTCCCACAACTTACATCTGGGCTTCCTGACCCAGGACCAGAGGTCGCATCTGGATGGCCTCTCTCAGCGGCTAGAACAGTAAAATGTGCAGGCCAGGTGCTCTCATCTGCCATGATGAGCAGAGGCAGAAGTTCTGAGAGAGAAGAGGGAGCAGGGGGAGTCAGGTGAGGGAGAGACCCAAGCCCGGGCAAGCAGTGGATGGGAGAAGCTGGAAGAGAGACCGACCTGGAGGGTTCAATGCTCAGTCCACAGGGTCCTCAGTTCCTGCTTCCTTTCTGCTTGTCCCACTTCTCCGTTGCTCCTTGGCATCTGAGATCCCAACCTTACACCTCCAAGGCTTTGTTCTTTATTGTAAGCTAGTCGTGCTGGGTTTCGATCACGTGTGAACTTTCCTATGACGAAGCACACGATATGTTCTCGGAAGCGGATCTCACTGTGGTTGTTTGAGAATAAACGCAGTGGTGAATTTCAACCTAGCGAATGCGGCTCTGTTGCTTTCCTTCCGCACGCACATCGCTGGCCGGAAGTCTCGGCGTGTCGGTCCCACTAGGTGGCATCCATGAAGGTTTGACGCATCAGCTGTTAACATACAAATGGTGGTCCTCAAACACTTGGAAATCTGTGAATAGACACCCCACCTGTCTGCACCATCAAATCATTCAACAGCACCTCCCTGATGGGTGATACAAAGGCAAGCTTCCAACACCCGAGAATACCAGCACCCTGGGCTGGGAATGCAGGGGAGAGGCTTGGCATCCACAGGAAAGCAGCTCCTTCCTCCTACCCCACCCACTTCCTGCTCAGTCGGCCGGAGTGGTCTTTCCTGCCAGCCCTGCCAGCCCCCCACATCGCAGAGGAACGGGCAAAACTGAGTTCCTATCTGTGAACCACGCCAGACGCCCTTGATAAAAAGTTCGTAAATACATGTTGCTCGTGGCATTTCTGAATCCTTGGGGAAGTTGGATTCAAGGAGCCCCCCTCGCCCCTCCCATGAGATCTGGAGTGATTTCCCTAAAGCTGTGCCTGGTGGAGGGATCGCCGGGGAGGGGGCATGAGGAAGGTGGGCTGAGCAGTTCCTACAGACGGCATGGATGGAACAGCAGGCTGCGTCCCCGCGTCTGGCCAGATACCAATCCATTAAGAGCAAAGAGCAAAGATTTATTCCTCTGCTTGTATTATATCCATGCATAAAATTTGGCCCTGTCACTACAGACCAGTGCCAAAATCTGTTGAGTTCATTTAAATTTTTGTATTTATTTTAATTAAGCACTAGCAGAACGCCATTTGCAGCAGCATATTGAATACCTTTGTAATTAACAGTACCAAACCAGAGAGATGGGCTTCCTCCACGCTCTTTTAATTAACTGAAATAGTTCAAGGACAGAATCGCAGGGATTTCTTTACGGATGCGGAATGTGGGAGTTAGAGAATACACCACTTGCTGGCAATAATTGTCATTTTAAAAACTCAAGGATCTGTCAGGATATATTTCTGTTTTTATAGCCATTATCAGAAGTAAGAATGCTAAGCAGATGCAATGTGTTCAATATTTCGACTTAAAAAAAAAAAAAAAACCCTTATTCTATGGCAAAAAAGGTAGAGATTCCAGTTTGCTTGAATGGGGTAAATGAGAGCAATGATTCAACCTGTTATTAGTCACATGGGTCCCCGTAGCCCCTGAAACCCAAAAGGCCGGTCCCAAGTCTCTTCTGAAGGCTCCCTAGAACCTGATAAGAAGCATTCACAGTGTCGTCCCTTTTCTCTTTGCCAATGTTCCTTTTTTCCAACTTCTACCTCTCCACTACCCAAAAGAGCCTCCCAACATTTTGAAAGAAATTTAAAGGAAATATGTATTTCTTCCCGTGGATCGGCGGAGCTGGAATTCCTTCCCCCATGCACATGGGATGCCCTTGTGCGTTAGCCCAAAGTTCAGCTTGGGCAGCTGGGAGGGCCTGGGCTGCTCTCCTGCTCTCCTGGGGGCACGGGCACACCTCCCACGCTGCTGGACGGCACGGGGAGGCAGTGAGATCACGTGAGCCCCCCAAGCCCAAGTACAGTGGGATCCTTCTTCCCTGCCCAGAGCATCCACTCGGGGACCCAGCCCAGCCCTGCTGCCCCCTCATTTCACTTGAAAGACGTAGTTGCAGCCTTACTGCGTACCATCAGCTGTGGCCGAACCGAAGCAATCAGCCGTGCATCTGCCAAGCTCAGACTCCGCACCCTCGAGGCGCTGGGGGACCCGCGTTCCTGTCTCTGCGAGGGGCCACCACCGGCTCCTACGGGAGCGGGCTCATCATCCGTGCTTTGTGCATGCCACAGACACTCCTGAAAGAAAGCACAATTCCTTTTCTCGGTTGCTGAGTTGAACAGCCCCATCTTTTTCTCCTTTAATGCACGACTCTGAACTGACTTGTCACTGAGGCGGAGTGCCGAGTGAGATCCCTGCAATGCTAGACTCTTGGTCCATCAAGAAAGAGGGATCATCTGCCGTGCTAAGGAAATGACATGATTCCACACCGAACAGATCATGAGTGTGCTGCCAAGCCCCAGACATCTAATAACCGCAGCAGATCTTGTCTTCCTGTGGCCCTTCCGCCCGTGCAGACTGACCCGCTCAGAAGGGAGGCTTGTTCCATTTTATAAACAAGAGGAGAGAAACCATCTCTCCCCCGAGACAGGCTGCACGCCCCACTGGTTTGTTCTGTCTTGGTTCTCAAAGGAAGAGCACCAAGGCTCTGCCCCGAGGCAGCTTGCCCTGTTCAGGAAGCACTTCTACGGGGCCTCTCTGGTCCAGTCCTCATGACCACTGCTCTGGGAACAGCTGTGTGTCTGCCTGGCGACCCTCGGTGAAAAAACCACCATCCCCTCCCAGGCCTCTTGCCGAGGGGCCGGGTCTTGGCTCTGCTCAATCACCACAGCAGAGTCTGCCCTGGACGGCCCCCACCCCCGCCCCACTCCTCCTCCAGGCAGCTCTCCTGGGTCTGCTGCCCCACACTGCTGGCAGTCGAGCAGGTAGAGGCCATGGGGACAGAAGGGGCAGATCCACTGGCAGGAAAACCCCAAACAGAATGAACTCAGTTAGCCCGAAAGAGAAGGCCTGGGGTAGTGCCTGGCCTCAGTGGGGATGAGGCTGCTCCTGAGCCTCACTTCAGCGAGATCCCACAGCCACCAGGGTCACCGTGCAGGGCTGGGAGGGGCTGCGGGCCAGAAACAGCCCATCCGGGGACAGCCCCATGAGGTCTTGTTGGGCAGGGTCTCTGTTCCATGGAGATGTTTGTGGGATGAATGGAGCAAGCGAATGAATGAATGAGTGAGTGAGTGAGTGACCGCCCCGGAGGGTGACCGAGCAGACCCTTCCGCTCACTGCCTCGCTCACTGCCACACTGACAACTTCGGGTGTCGGGACAGCAGAACCTGCCATCTGTACTGGGGACCGGCTCCTGGCCAACTCCCGGGCATCCTGCCCTCCGGGTCCTCCTGTCACCTCTGCCTGCCCTCCTCAGAGGCACACACCCCCCACCCCGTGGCAAGTGGAAACCCTCAGCCCAGCCCATGGCCTGGCTCCCAGGCGGGAAGTGGTATTCAAAGCGAGGCCACCAGAGTCCCACTGGGGATTACTAGTCAGCACGTTGACCTGCTTTCCATTTTGGGAAGAGAAGAGAAACCCAGCTGAAGACGGCTGTGGGGCTTCTTGCAGGAGGACAGGCTTCGTGGTGCGACCCCATAGCTGTCGGTCACGTCTTTCCTCCCAAGCAGTTGGTAAGTGATTGTAGGGAAGCACGTGATTCAGAGTTGGCGTGTGGGGAGGGAGAAAGGGAGGGGGGAAGCAGACGGAGACAGATGATTGACAGATGATTACAGAGACAGAGCCATATGCCCAGAGTGTTTCTCTCTGTTTCGTGTTTCTTACCACCGAGATGGGGCAGGTCCAGAGTCTGCCAGCCCGATGGCAGAAAGACACAGGGGTTGCAGGACCGAAATCCTGCCATCTATGAAAACACCCCACGAGTTCTGAAGGTAAGAGACAAGAGGAACGGGTCTAACACTCCACCTGCAGGATGGTGGAAGGTCCTGCCCTCGAGGCCACAATCCTTTTGCCTTGAGACCTCTCTGCTCCTTTTTAGAAGCCCACGACCTACGGGATAAAAGCATGAGTGCTGAGCCTGGGTCCCCCGTGGCACGTCACCGTGGATGATTTCTGACAAAGCAGCCTGCCTGGCTCTCCCTTCTCACTCCTCCCCAGAGGCTGCGAGCAGGGCTCTTTGTGCAGGATGGGACGGGCCCCCACACAGCCTGAGAGAGCTTCCCTCTCGTTCGGGGTCCACCGAGACCTAATTAGGATCTGGGCAAACCTGGCAAATAACAGACACAGATGAACAGTTTTTCTGGAGCCGTGAGGGCGTGCGGGGCATGGGGTGGTCCCACAGACGCGGACGCCCTCGCAGTACCCGAAGTCCAGCCCTTCAGGCCCCAGAGGGCAGCCTGTGCAACCTGGGCGGTGAGGCGCACACCTCCTCCCCCGGCACACTGTGTCCCCATTTGCTGTACCTCATTAGATCTGTTCCGGGGTCACCGTCAGTCACCACAGTGCCATGCCAGGGTCGCCGGAGCAACGGGCAGAGTACAGATGTGACCCAGCCACAGGAAGGGGCGCGGAGTGAACGGGGTGCAGGACATTTGTCTGGCTCTGTGTTGGGGGGGAGTCCCTTGGAAACTAAGAAGCAGGAACCCCTGTCCTTTTTACCTAAAAAAGAACCCAAGATCATTGAGACCGCACATCTCGTCAAAACTTGTCCTGTTGGTGTCTGACATTTTCAAAGACGCAATTTATTTAGCAGGACCAGATGTCCTTATTTCTAAAGCAGCAGCGCTCACTGTGGCATTTGGAGGCTGTGGTGGACTCCCAAAGGGGGATGGCTATGGGAGCCTCCGGGCCTCCGTCACTAGCTGCTTTCACGCTCTGTTCCCCAGTCCCCAGGCCTACCTGGCCTCATCACAGGGGCTGGGAAGCATTTTGACCTGGGACAGGGGAACACCAGGGCCACCTACCGGGTTACCCGGTGATGACTCCGGGAGCTGACTGGTCCAGGAGTACAAGCGGAGAAGGAAGCCTCCTGCCTCCGCGCTCGCAAGCACAGTGGCGAGAAGGTTAATGAGCTCTTGTCCAGCGCAGTCAGAGGAGGGTCAGGCAACATGGTGCCCCCAGGCTCCCCATGAAAAGGCTTTCCTGTGTTAGAGCAAGCTGCAGAGCCCCCCCGTTGGGGCTAAAGTGCCATTGTGCTCGTGTTTCCTGGCCTTAAAAAAAAACAAAAACAAAAACCACAGGTTTAAGGAAATACCTCCATACCCTTCCTGGTTTTACAGCTTTTTTTTTTTAGGACTCTTAATCCACTGCAATTTTGTGGCAAAGGTTAGGAAGACATCTTCTATTATTAGTTTTGCACAAATAAATCTCTGAATTTGCTCCGTAGTTGCCCATCAAGGGTGCACATTTGACTGGTGCTACCTTTAGTCAGTCACCATGTCCGTGCGTTCCCACGCCGCAGAAGAATGCCTTGGCCCTGATAGACAAGGCAAGGGTTGCTTCTTTTCTTCCATCTCTTTTGCATCCCAAGACTTTGTGCAAATTTATAGCTCAGCTGTAAGAAATTGAGGTTACCAACAGAAGTTCCAGAGCCAGGATCTTAGCTGCCTTAAACAGAGGGTCATCTCAACTCCAGCACAGGACATGGCCTTAGGTTCTAGAACATTCTTTCCAGGATTCTAGGAAGCTGAGACACTAAAGCATGGACTTAGGAGGGTGTCCTCTGTACATTCCTCAGGGGCTTTGTTCTGGGCTGAAGAAGGTGACCGAGGTCTAAGCTCATGGGCTGGTTCCAGGTCAGCATGCATCCAAGACACTAATGAGCCCCCACAGCCGGTCTAGAGCCTGCCCCTGGGGGAAGTCAGGGATGATCATGGGAATAAACAGTCTCCAAGGAGATTCTGAGTCCTCACAACTCAAGGGAGAAGCTGAGCCTATGGGGTTCTCCTGGAACAAATTTGGACCCCTTGAGTCAACTCTGGGCCATATTGAACTCCAAGCCAAAGCCCATTGAAAAAAATAAGGAGTATATGTTGATTCCAAACTGTCAGAGCAAACAAGAAAAATTTGAACATGGGTAAAGCCCGGTTATACGTCTCCTGTACCGCAGAAAATGTCCGCAGCTTATCCCCATATTCTTCTCCCATTCTCTGCCATGGGGTATCAAGAGGCCACCGCTGAGAGCAAGTACAAGAACCATACCTTTTATCAAGGAAGTTCTCCTAAATTCTGAACTCTGAAAATACATAGTCAGTGTTCTGGGAGACACACTATGTCCAGAGCACCGATTCATGAAGCATGGCCAAGACTGTTTTTCCCTCTCAGGTCTAAATTGTGACCTGAGTTTTTGTTTTGGTTTGGTTTCTGGCTTGGCTTCTTTTGGGTTGTTTTACCTTTTTCATTAAGTTGTTTGTAAAAAAACCAAAAAAATAGTATCTGTTATTGCTTTGCCTGTATCTCTGCCTTTTGCAGTATGATTTTTTAGCCTCTCTCACTTATAGGTGGAATTTATGTCCCTAATAATTAGATCTGAACTACCCTCGTGATGTTTCTTGGGCAACAAGATGTGGCAGCCCCAAACCTAGTGCCCAGCCCCTTGTGTCTCTGCACAAACACTCCGTGAGCAAGCCCGCACTCACCTGGCAAGGATGAGAGACCGTGGGGACACCAGCTGCCTTGGGAAGGGCCATCCTGCTCTGGTGAGTCGTTGGCCCATGCACACGGGATAGCCCCGCCAAGATCAGCCACGCCTGTCCCAAGCTGAAAAATAACCCAAACAAGCAAAATGGTTTGCCTGAAGTCACCCTCTTAGTAGGTGAGATTATCAGACACCGAAGCTCAAATTACTTTGATTCCATGGTAAAATGGTTCTGCGTCCGGTTGCAAATACCAACAAGCAATTCTCTGACATGAGCTCGGCGTCCTCCTGTTCAATTCAGCTCTGAACTGGCACTCCCCACCTGGGGAGATCATCGGATTCCACAGGCTGAGGGCTCCATCCTACAAGACTGCCCCCCCCATGCACTTCAGGTGCCACTCACAAGCCCAGGCCACCCGGGCTTCTGACCAGCCTGCTACAGAGTGGAGGTTCCTTAAGTTCAGTTAATTTGCTAGAGAACTCAGAGAAACATGTTACCTACCAGAGTACCAGCTTATCATAAAAGTACACAACTCGGGAACAGCCAGATGAAAGAGATGTCTAGATTAAGGCATGGGGACATGGTGCACAGCTCCCGTGCCCTCCCTGAGTGCGACTCTGTCCCCGAATCCCCACATGCTGGCCAACTCTGAAGCTCTCTCAACTCCATCCTTTTGGGACTGCATGGAGGTTCCTTACATCGGCCTAGGTGATTGAATCATCGACCACTCGTGACTGAAGCAGCTTCCAGCACCTCTCCCTCCCAGGATGCTGGTGGCAGGACCAAAATGTCCAACTCTCCCAGCCCTTGGTTGGTTCCCCTGGGCAACCAGCCCCATCTTTGGGTGGGGTCCAAAAACCACCTCATTAACCTAACAATAGGCACTTTTATTGCTGGAATCACTTAGGAAATTCCAAGGGTTTTAGGAGTTCTGTGCTAGAACTGGGACAGAGACCAAATATATATTTACTAAAAACCACAAGACACATGGGGTACATTCTCACCAGTTACTACAAATTACAGACATCTGGACCTCAGTTCTACACTCGAGTCTGGGATCTAGAGGTTGTACTGAATTACCAGATTCCAAAGACAATTATTTTAGTGACCCATCTTACTTTCTAGAAATTGAAATAAGGATGTGTCCTAGGAACACTTATTTCTGAATATTTCTCTCCAGATAAGCAACCCCCATCTATACAGTATATTTGTGTGCTCTGTGGCTTGGGTCAGTCCTAGTGAGATTGCCTTCTTTAAGTTCCCCCTGCCGAAGTAATTTCCCAAATTATATGCCAACAAGATAGTGTCTGATGGGACACAAAGTGGTGACCTTGCATTTTCCTGAAAATAGAGTTTAGCTACCATTTCAAGAAAAGCAAAAGGTTTGGCCTTTGCAACAGCAAAACTAGAAGGAACCAGTGGGCTCCTCAGCAAGGGGGGTACTCTGAGACCCACCAGCACCTGAAAGTTTTCATTCCAGGAACTCATGGCTATGCCTTGAGGCTGGGCTCCTTTTCCAGGTCTCCGGGGCCCACTGCTCTCCCGAGAGGCAAGACCCCGATAGAGCTACTGTCTTGGTGGTCTCCAGAGCTGGACACGCCTGCGTGTGCCGGCATATCCCTGGTAACCGTGACCAGCAGGGGTCTCTTCTGAAATGGAAGCCTCTGACCTGACTGCAGCTCATGTTACAGGGAGGGACGCCATAACACGGGAGTGAAGCCCGGGAAGCAGCTGGTCTTTTGGAGGCACTGTCCTGCCACAGGTGCAGCCGTCAAGCTCCGAGTGAGAAAGTAAAAGAGTGTATTTGTCAAATTCTGAAGAGCTCATGAAACACCTTCTCAAAAACGTTCTCTTGGATCCTGCTAATGACCCTAAATGTAAGTGTGATTACAATTACTCTCACTTCACGTGGAAGAAAACTGAGCCGCCGGGAGGCCAGGCAACTCGGTCACAGCAAGAAAAGAGCAGAACCTGGGACCGCACACATCGCCTGTGATGGAGCATCCCTTCTCGTAGCATCACGCTGACAGCAGATTTCCCATGGACACGTCCTGGCGTTAGCGCTACAGAACAAAGAGTCAGGAGCAGCCACATTTCTGTGCACCGGGAGCCCAGCCCACTCGTGAGAAGGTGGGGAGCAAATATGTCGGCAGGCAAGCACGTGACTGGGAGGCGTCGGAGAGCTCCCCCAAGGGAAAGGTGTGGTTTCCTCCAGTTGCAGAGCAGCGAGTGTGACGTGGTAGAGTTCCCTGGCATGACAAGGCTGCTTCCCTTTGTAAATCTGCCCACATCAATCCAAGCCGCCACTGGCCCCGTGGTGAGCCGCCCAGGACCTGCCAGCACCTGGCGCCCACCTGCCATCACGAGTTTTAGAGCACAACCTCTCTCAATTGTGTTCTTTTGTGCTCAAAAAATCCCTCTTCCTGAGATCTTTCATTCAGTCTTCTGGCTCAGCTGTAGGGAAAATAGTCCCAGAATAACTGAGAGGGAGCAGTCTTTGATTCTCGTGGATCAGTCTCGCGAAGACGGACGCCTTCTGTAATGTCTCACCGATGAGCTGGCCAACAGCTGCCAGCTGCAGAAGACTGCGGCCGTTTTCCTTATTCTATGATGACTGTTACTTCCTCTCCTGAGTGTCCTGGGCTGTCCCAATGCCCTTTGGGCCAACACTGAGAAAGTCGCTGCCACGCTGCCGTCGAAAGGATCAGGATCTCTAGCATCTTCATATCCACCATTTATGTTGATCCAAAGGAGCAGATATCAGAAGCCGTGTCTTTACCTCCTCCGTGAGCTGGTTCTTCCGGATCACAGAGCTCCCTTCCAAACAACCCTGCAACTGTAAAGGAAACTCTGTCTACCTGTTCCCACCGGGATCTTTGAGCTCTTTCTCTGTGGAAGAAACCAGATCTCCCAGGGACTGCCGTGGTTACCTGGCGCCGCTGCTCTACTCCTGGATCCCTGAGTCCTGCATCATGTTCGTGCTGTAAGCCTCATCCCGTTTCCTCTAAAATACAACCAGAATCCTTGCCTCCCAGTTGCTCTGAGCACGTTCTGTTTTGAGTCGCTCTCCTCTCAATCCTCCTACCGCTCCTGAAGAGTGGCTCGTCAAGCAGACCGTGTGTGTTCACGTTCCTGTGAGCTACAAAGGCAGACCCGCTAACCATAGACTTCCGCAGACGAACTGCAGTTCGCGAAGCCTCCCCTCCACTCCGTCCTATCCCTCATTCATGTTTCCCTTCTCCCACGGGCCCCATGTCCTCCCTGACACGTGTGTTACCTTCAGAGAGTATCAGCGGCACCTGCCAACTTCGAAGCCAGGCTTGTTCAGCATCCCGGCGTGGGGCAACACGGGGTCACGCCCCTGCTCCCCAGCCACATGGGGCTGCACACCATCCTGCCCTTGGGCTCTGAGCTCCGTGAGCGCAAAGGTGGGTTTCCTCAACCTACAGCCTCACCTCGCACTACGGCCAGCCCAGAGCAGGTTGTCGAAAACATTTTCCGAACTGTCCCCACCTGGAGGAGTTTTGAAGCTCCAAAGGACAATAGAGGCATCCATGGGGCCCGTGAGGGGGTCGAGCAGAGGGTGTCTAAGAGGGTGTGGGGAGGACAGAAACACCATGCCGTTCCACCCCGGACGACGCTGCTGCCTCCTGGCGGCCTGAGGCCTGCTGCCCCACAAGAGGCCGGAGCCCGCAGAGCAGACGCGGTGGAAGCAAGAGGCTCTGGGAAGACAGTCCGTAGCACCTGGGCCTCACAGGCCCGGGCGGCTTTGGGGTCGAAGCCCCAAAATGTCCGAAGCAGGAGGAAAAGAACATGGGTGGTTTGACTCATGAAGACAAGTCAAGCTCAGGGGTGGAGAAAACTGGCAACAGCTGAATGCGTTTACATTTTTTTCTTTGACCTGTGATTACAATCGCACATTAAATTTTAAAAAGGAACCTCGGTTTCCTTCAATTTCAAAAGTTCACTCCTGAGATAACTATATTGGTCACTTAAAATAAAAAGGTAGAGAAGAAAAAAATAGCCCAAGTTTAGTCCTACTGACGTCCTCGGCTGTCACCCTGCACGCAAGCCGGGCCACCCCAACAAGACAGGTGTCCCGTTGGTCTCAGGTTCCTTCTCCCTCACCTGGGGTCCTGGCTGCTGGTCTCCCCACAACACCTTCATGAAGATCAAATGGCCTGCAGGCGAACAGTGCTTTTGCGACAGTGCAGGGTCAAAGCAAGACTTACTCCCGGCAGTGGACAGCTCCGTCCCCACGGCCGCGTTCGCGCGGGCTGGTGCACACTTGGAGGCGGCATCAGGCCGTCCTGAAGCACCTCATGAGGGGGCAGGGCAGCAGAGCTGGTGGAGACAGTGATCTTTCCCGGTCTGCAAGGAGAACCGCGCTCCATGCACGGCTCACCCTGCCCCAGACCCACTGAGGTTTTAACCAGTGAGCAATTAGCAAAGAGACACCGTCCTTGTGTATTCGGCTGAGTATAATTCCACTGGCATTCAACCCTTTATAAAAGAGTTAGGAAGTGAAATTGTGCATGAGACCCAGGCTCTGCTCGCTGGAAAACACTATTCATAAAGTCACAACCGCGACAATGATAATAACAGTAATCAACCCTCCCTGAGCTCCTCCTCACAGACCAGGCCCAAAGCCAGGTGACCAGCGTCACACGGAGACTTCTAGAGGAGACGCACGGCTGCTGGGGGGGTGGCCACAGTCACAGTCAACGTGGGTCAGGATCTCCATCCTTCCTGTTTAAATGTGCGGAAGGACTTGCTACTATCCTCTCAGCAAACTGCATGTGATACCAACTACAGGAATCATTTCAGGCTTTGGGCAAAACAGTACGCTGACCACGTCTCCTGCTTCCTTCCAGAAAAGAGAGTCCTGGGAAAAGCTGTGAAGGCCCCACTCACTTTCACCAGCTCTTCTTTCATGCATGGGCACCAGCTGCTTCCACGCTGATCCCCTCCCCCAGACCCTCCTCAGGCCCCCCACCCCACCCCGTGGTCCCGCTTGCTGCCTCGGTGGAAACTACGTCTCCTAAGCCCACAATGACAGTCACACGCTACAGCTCTGATATCTTTGAACGGTGTTCACTTGTCGACTGCCAAGGGACATATCTTCAGCCACACCTGCCTTTTATTTTATTTTCAAATATTTCATTTATTTATTTGTCAGAGAGAGAGAGAAAATGAGAGAGAGAGAGTGTGTGTGCACGCAAGCAGGGAGAAGGAGCAGAGGCCAAGGGAGAAGCAGTCTCCATGCGGGACCCGACCCCAGGACTCCGGGATCATGACCAGAGCCAAAGGCCGCCGCTTCACCGACTGAACCACCCAGGCGTCCTCCGACACACCTGTCATTTAGTATAGCCTCTGGGCTTGGGGGTCCCCAGACACTCATCTCTTTGACCCAGGTATCTGCTAAGTCAACGGAACGTTCTGAAGAGGCCGACTCCGGCCAGGGAGAGACATCAGATCTTGGGAGCTCGAGACCTGCTAACACCCGCTCGGGCTGTGGCAGGAGCTGCTGTGTGCGGCACACCTGTTGTGCTTCGGGCGTCGTGTGAGCTGGCGTGAAGAGAGACTCTGTCGCAGTGAACGTCACCAGCAGAGCTAGGACACATGGGGGAGCAGAGTGGGGTGAACAGCACCGGCTGTGGGGACGGGCTTTTCCCATGTGCTGCTGCGCTGGGTGACCTCATGTGAACGTCCCTCCAGTAAGTGCAGAGATGGCTAGCCATATGTGAACAGAGACCAAAGGCAGGCACATCGTGCACGAGGTCCCCAACAAGTGGCAGGCCGAGGACTTGAACCTGTGCCTTCAGCAATTCACGCCTTGCTCCCGTCACTCCATTGGATGGTGACGCATTACTCCACGAGCTTGGGGGACATTTACTAGCAGGGGCTCTGTCTTCATCCCCGCACAGTGTTCCAGTTAACGAGGTCCTGGAAGAGCTCCGTATTGAGTGCGCTTCCTCAGAAAATTTTACACGACAGTGAGCTGAGAATAGCATGGTAACTGTAATCTAAGATTTTATCAGAGAAAAAAAATCCACATTTAAGGTAAAAACCATTTTTAGAGGTCAGGTAAGAAATTATTTTCTTGTGTGTTTGAGAAAACTATAAATGACTTGAAGTGATATATTGTGAGATACAAGAGCAAAAAGTTACTCCTGAAGTCCGAATTGGGGGCACCTGGGTGGCTCAGTGGGTTAAGCCTCTGCCTTCAGCTCAGGTCATGATCCCAGGGTCCTGGGGTCGAGCCCCACATCAGGCTCTCTGCTCAGTGGGGAGCCTGCTTCTTCCCTCCTCATGTTCTTTCCTTCTCTCTCTCAAATAAATAAATAAATAAATGTCCAAATGGGGGAGGGAGACCAAAAAAATTCAGGGATCCAAGTAAATATAGAATTGAGAGACTTAATGTGCAGTTCTGTGGTACATCTATTCCGGGTGAGGATCCATGTCAATAACCCAGAGAAAGCACCAGACAGAGTTTATTTAATTTGACAAAGCTTCCAGGTTCCAGCCTTAAAATAAAAACCGAATTTAGACTAGGCAGGAGTTTTCTAAGCTTTCAGCAAAGCCGGGAAGATGGGTAGTTTGATGCCCTCCTTGGAGCCAGTACACCCCAGCACCCAGGTGCTGTGGACGGTGCCTCCCGGCGAGTCACAGCTGTGGCCTTTCTGGGTGCTCTGGGTTGAAGTGTGTCCTCGGCAAGTTCATGTGTTGAAGTTCTAGCCCCTCGGGACCTCAGAATATGACCTTATTTGGAAATAGGGGTTTTGCAGAAAGAATTAGATCCTACAAAGGGGGTTCATGAGGGTGGACCCCACAATCTGACTTCAATCCCAATGTGTGGTTTTTACCCCCACACATGGAAGCAATTCTGGGACACAGGCTGGGTGTCATACGATTCAACTCGAATCTGACTCTGTGTACCCGGAGCTACCATCAGAGCGCGTGCGTGCGTGGCTCAGCCCTATGGGCGGCTCCCTGCCCACCCCCCCTGCACACACCAGTGCACGTCCAGCTGTCACCTGCGCCTCTGACCGGGATATTCCGACGACGCCGTCCTCCGGGTTGGTAGTGTGCTAGACTGGCTCACAGAACTCGGGAAGCCAGTTTCTTATGAGACCCTGGTTTACTGTGTAAGAGAGAACTTAGGAACGGCCAGAGGGAAGAGAGGGGTAGGGCAAGTGTCATTAGCACCCTCTGAAGGGACACACACCAGCTGTGCCCTCCCCAATCATAAAGCAAAGTTAACATAATCATAAAGCAGTCGCAGGAATTCAGACCCAGCGACATCTCACCACGTGATTGCCTTGGTTTCTTGCACTGCCCACAAAGCCGAACACAAGACAGGCCACGAGAGAGAACAAGGGGAGGAAGATAAGGAACCAAAAGCAAAGTCAGTGTGTGGGTTCCCAGCGAAGATGGGGCTTCAGTCCAGGCGGTCAGCTCTCCGTACTTACTTACTATGTTCAAGCAGGGAAGGATCTCTGTTCTGCGCAGAGGTCAACCAGCGGAGCCTTCAGTAGCTGCTGCTTTGGAAGTGGTCAGACATAGAGGGGTCAGTGTCTGAGGAGTCTAGCAGTTTGCTGCCAAAATCCTCCCTTTTCAAAGAGATTTAATCAGTCGTGGGCCCCAGCCGACCTCCCCCGCTTCTGTTTGCAGTCAGTTTGGGGAGTCGCCCGCTGGTGCTGGTCTCAGCGACATCTGGTGCTGGTCTCAGCGACATCTGATGGCTGCAATGCCCTCCCTGCTTGCCTCATTGCACGACACGGACGGCTGCGTGGCAGGAGTGACTCCATCTTGCTCTCTACAGCACGGTCTGGGGAAAGGCTGTGGGGCCTCCCTGACCCCTCTGGGCCATTACTCTCCCACAGGATCCCCCACCCAGAAGCTCTTTGAACCCCATCCTTCTGGGGTTTTATGGAAGATTCATTACACAGACAAGACTGACTAAATCACTGGCCATTGGTGATCGATCGGTTCAATCTCCAGCCCTTCTCTCACCAGAGGCTGGGGCACACTTGAAGTACCTGCTCTTCCCCCTGGCAACAAGCCCCATCTGTAGGCGCTTTCCAAAAGCCACGTCGTTAACATAGCAAGACACCTTTATTGCTCTCAGCACTTAGGAAATTCCAAGGGATTTACAAGTTCTGTGCCAGAACCAGAGACAAAGAGCAAATAAATGTTTCTTCTTATAAATCACAATAGCATAGCCCTAATCCAATATGCCTGTGTCCTTATGAAAAGGAGAGATTCGGACTTGGAGACAGACACGCGGGGAAGAAAGATGATGTGAGGAGGCACAGGATGTCTACAAGCCGAGGAGAGAAACCTGGACAGATTGTCCCCGACACAGACGGAACCGGCCTGCTAATACCTTGACATTGGGCTTCCAACCTCCACACCCTGCAAGGCTACACACGTCTGTTGTTCAAACCCCCAGTGGGCTGGCGATTGAACACACGGTGTGTTGCCCCTTGCTGCAGGGAACAGCAGCTCTGCCCCAGGCCAGAGTCCCCGGGATGGCCCTCCAGGGACAATGGGCTGCTGCAAGGAGGGAGAGACTTGGGCTTCTGCCTCCCTGTGGACCACCCAGAATTCCGAGGAACCCACCCTGAGAGTCAGCACCAGCCGCTTCCCCACCCCCCACAGCCTGGCATGAGCCTCCTGAGAGCCTCACTCCCTCGGGCAGAAAGCTCTGCAGACAGATCTCCCGCAGAGTCTGTCTCCCAGAGCAGCTGTAACCCCGCACTGGGTCGTTATGGATATTGGTCTCTACTGGAAGCTGGTTTTATTCGATTTACATCGACACCACTGCCCCGAAGCAAAACTACACTCTAACAGGTCTGCACCAGGCAGGATGAGTCCCAAGGCTGCCTGGACGCCCTCCCCTGCCTGAACCCCAGGGGATCTGGCCATGACTGGCACCGTGAGGACAGCCGTGCGTCAGCAGCTCAAGGAGCTGGAACGCGGAGACTGATACTTCTGGCGGCTAATGGCAGGCAGGGAGGTGCCTCTGCTGGCGGGGCCGAGACAAGACGTATTGGTTCCCATGAGCCGAGGTTCTGCGGACAAGGATAAGCAGGCTCCCTTGACCTCACACCAGGATGCAGGCAGCACTGAGCTCACCCAGCATCTCTGCCTGGGGAGCAGCAGGGGGCCCGTGGAACCCCCAGGGGGAGCTGCACCCATGCTGGGCCATTCACGGGAGCGCACTCAAACCACCAGCTCAGCACCCACCCTTGTGAAGGGACACTGGGTCCTTGCTGTGTCCTCACGTGCTGTCTGAGTGGAAGGGGGGAGGGGCCAGAGGGATGCAGGAAGGAGCGACAGAGAGTGGGTGACCTCACCAGGGACTGGCCGCCTCCCACTCTTCTTTCCACACTGGACCCCTGGAACCAAGCCCTCTCACTCCCCAGGTCTAAGGCCAGTGTAGAAGGAAGAAAAGCACAGATAGACAGATGCGCAGGGATGGTCCCTTCGGGATAACCACGGTTTTCTCGGGGTGGTAGCCATTCTGCCTTTGAAAGCCATATTTATGAAACAATGGCTTCCTGTCTGTCTTCCGTGACAAGCAGGAATCAACCGCAGCCCCAGAAAAGCAAAAGAAAGCCATTTCATCGTAGGGGGAAGAAAGAATCCTGGGTCCCAAGGCTGCCTTCCCATGGCTGAACAAAGACGGCGTCAGGTGCTCTACGCCCTCCCCACATGTGGGGTTCTGTCCCCCAGGCCTATCTCCCACTCGTAGGTTGGATGGGGGGCAGAATTTAAGGTCGGAGGGAGCAGGAGGAGGGTACTGACCAGCCAGCCACACTGAGGGGCAGGCACTGCAGAAAGCGCTTCCAAGCAGGGGAGCCCATTCAGTGCCAGGTGGGAGCCAGAACCCCTGGCCACACACACTCTCTGTGATTGAAAGCCAACTCCCAAGGCCCCAAGCAGGGCCCCGAGCACTGTGCATTGCATAGGACACCTCTGGGGGCCGTCAGGCAGGCGGCATCTGCGGCCTGCCCCCCAGGAGCAGACAGGTGAGCATTTCTGCCCGCTGCATCACGACACAGGAGTCACCGAGGAAATCACCACCGCCAGGCTCAGGAGGAGCGGCACGGTGCTCCCATACAGACCAGGCCGTGAGGTCAGCGTCAGTGCGGGATTGGTTGGTCCCTCCTGCAGGCCGTGCAGGCCCTCTGGCCGGCCTCACCTTCCCTGTGACCCAGGAGCAGAGGCAGGACCCCACCCCCACTCCACAGGGGACAGAGAGGGGGGCGAGGCTGGCCAGGTACCACGTGACCCACACACTTAGGAAGAGTCAGGCAGCACCCGCACAGTCTAAAGCAGGAAACAGGGGCGCCTGGGTGGCTCAGTGGGTTAAGCCTCTGCCTTCGGCTCAGGTCATGATCTCAGGGTCCTGGGATTGAGCCCCGCATCTTGCTCTCTCCTTGGCAGGGAGCCTGCTTCCTCCTCTCTCTCTCTCTGCCTGCCTCTCTGCCTACTTGTCATCTCTTCTGTCAAATAAATAAATAAAATCTTGTAATAAATAAATAAGTAAATAAAGCAGGAAACACTCCTCCCATCCACGGTGACAAGCCCAGCCCACTGGGAGGGCTCCGTCTCAGGGTGACAAATGCTCCAGGCCTCGGGCTCATTCTAAGGTGGCCCCAGAGGGGAGGATCACAAGCCTGAGCGCAGGAGACCGTTCTCTCCCACCCAGGGCTTTTATTCTCATTGTCTCTCTGCTGCTCGCTCCTGACCCGGACTATGCAGATACCCTCTCAGAGAGGGGATCTCATCAGTCTGTTCCCGTGGAAAGGCAACTGGGGACGCTGTACTGGGGGGGGAGGGGGGACAAGGTGCAGGTTCAGACCCCCCAGGGTATTTGGCACCGTGCCCGCCGAGAGCCAAGCTCAACCCCTGGGAGAGGTGAGGTGACCGCGGTCACAAGCAGGCCAGAAGGACAGGGACGAGCAGCCAGGTTGGTAGGGCTCCCCACTTGATTCAAAGGCCCCGGGAACTCTAACCCTGATGGTGACTGGCTCATGGCTGGGAAGGGGCAGGATGAAAGGGGCTCTTGAGAAAAAGAACACTCACCCCGGTGCCGGGGTTCGCCTGGCTCTTGGTACACCTGTTGGCCTCCATGCTCTGGCCACCAAAGGCCCCTGAACATGTCTCCCAGGAGAGAGGCCATGCCACCAGCCCAAAGGCTTCCTTGGAGCTCTCTGCCAGCCTGCAGCCTCCAAGCCCGCAAACCCGGGCCCCGTAACCTCGGCCTGAGCTCCCGTGTGCCACCCGGCATTGCGGTTGCTTTTCCCGTTTCACTTCCTCTAAGCGCTGGCAAGAGGCCAGTCTTCTCAAGTCCCAGTCAGGCAGCCTGCATGGAAAGAGAGGACATGGGAACACCTTCCAAGTGGGCTTTCCACGCTCGCGTTTTCACCACTGAGAACTCGGTTAGCGGCAGTGGGAGGGCATCTCTGAGGACTGGGGAGCCCGGCTGGCGGGCCACTTGCCGGGGAGCCGGTGGGCGTCCTGTGCATTTCTCATTGTCAAAGTGCTTGAGCCCAGCCCGGCTGTCCGCTGCCAGAAGCCGTCCCCGGGAGCAGAGGGAAATAATACAGAGGCGGCGAACAAGGCAGCTCTGACGCCAAGGAGACGGATGATAAATTGGATGATGACTCTCCGGTGTGGGCACGAAATCAAGGAGGAGGGGTCGGTTACCACATTTCCAGCACAGCCGCCGGTGGGAAGAGCTCTGAGGGTTTCGGCTGGTTGATAGGGAAATGGAGACCTTAACCAAGGGGTTTAGATGAACCCCCAGTGTGAGGTGTTAACTTAGTGGCCCATGCTCCAGGCGTGACGGAGCTGATTGGTTTCGTCCAGGTGTGTTCCTTCCTTTATACTTGTGGTGCCGCGTGAGCTGCTCATCTCATTCTGGGCCATGCTGACACGCTGCTCAGGGCAGCACGACCTGGCTTTCTCACCGTCACCGGCGGAATTCGCGGTTGGCTACCCCGTGATGCCTGCCTCCACAGGCTATTTCCACGGCAGGCTGAGGGCGAGACGTCGTCCCAAAACCTGGGGGCACAGAGCAGCTTGAGGACACTAGGCGGCCCGCCCGCCCCTGCTGGAGGCAGGCCCTGACTCCACCCGGCACCAGCCCCGAGGCTCCGGCACGCGCACACCTGGGCTGCAGGTGCGGGGGGCCCATGCTGCAGGCGCTGTGCCGGCCACACTGGTTCCTAGCCCTGCCCGGTCGGGACCCAGTATTCAGTCACAGTTAACTTCCACCTGAGGACACAGAGATGTGCCTCTGGGTGGCGTCCAGACCGCGGTCTCTGAAGGCAAGAAGCATGTCATAAGCTCATGAGATGCTACACGGAAAGCGGCCTGGCCACGCAGTTCGGTGAACAATGCCCGACGAGGCCATGTGATGTTTCCTGAGTTACAGGAGTCTCCTGGGCAGGAGCTCCCATCTCTGACTTTGGTCAGTGTGCCCATTCCTAAAGGTCTCAAGACCTCACCCGGCACAACGGCCCCTTAGGGCGTGTTGGTGTCCAGCACAAAGTCAAACCCACACAGGCAGTAACCTCCCCAATGACCTCAAAACCCTCTGTATCCAACTTCAGAAAGAGAAAACAGGACATATGGAATCTGTATGTTTGGGAAGTCACTTCTGTCTCTTGTCTGTCTGCTCTGGGCTCTGGAAAATGTGTAGCCCCTAAAAGGCCCCCTGGTACCACGTGGCTCCCCCTGAGTCTGGGGCCCCAGTGCATCTGCAGGGACACCCAAAGTACGGCATCCGTCCACCAGGGACAACCACGGTACAGCCTCCGTCCACCAGGGACACCCACGGTACGGCATCCGCCAACCAGGGACACCCACGTTACGGCATCCGTCCACCAGGCCTCCTGCCACCCTCCCGTGAGGCCTCCCTGCTGCTGCGTTGGACAAGAGCCCAACCGTGGCTTCCAGCTGGAAGACGACTGAGCCCGGCCTCTTCCTCCTCGCCGGTTCACACCAGGCCCATGGTAAGCCCCCACCACGCCCTCCAGAGTCTGCGAAGTGCCAGGACACACCGTTCTGCAGGCACAGGCTAGGGTCCTCACACCCTGCCACATTTCCCCACCCCCCATCCTGAAGCCTTGTTTGCCCTTCCCCTGTCTTAGTTCCCTAGGGCTGCCTAACCAAGCACCCACACTGGGTGGGGAAACACCAGAGTGTGCCCTCTCCCAGCTTTGGAGGACAGAGGTCGGCGATGAGGGGTGGGCACAGTCGGGCCTCCCGAGGCTGTGCAGAGTGTGTGTTCCAGGGCTCCCCAGCTGCCGGTGCTCATGCAATCCTCAGCGTCCCCTGGACTATGCAAGTCCCTGACTTGACCTTCAAGTGGCCTTCCCGTGTGCATGTCTGTGTTCAAATCACCCCTCTTCACAAGGATACACATCATATTGGATGAAGGCTACCCTACCGGCCTCATCTTCACCGATTACCTTTGTACAGAACCGATCTCCACATAAGGTCACAGTGGGATGAGGACTTTCAACGTACCTTTTTGGGGGGGACACCATTCAATCTATAACAGCTGGTTTCAGTGGGAGGCCAAAGAGATCCCCCACCTTCAGGGAGGTACAAGCACCGATGAGCCCTGAGAAAGAAGATGTCTCTTGCACTGGGTGCCGCATCCTTGGCATTACCCCAGCCTGAGCCCGGCTGCTCGTTTTAATCAAAGAGCTCCTAGGAGCACCTGGATGGCTCTGTTGTTAAGTGTCCAACTCTTGACCTCAGCTCAGGTCTTGATCTCAAGGTCATGAGTTCAAGCCCCATGTTGGACTTCATGCTGGGCACAAAATCTACTTTAAAAAAGAGAGAGAGAGAGAGAGAGAGCTCTTCGTCATGAAGGAACCACCACCCTCTTTGGACCCATGGAGGAACAAGACCCAGGACTTATATATCCCTCTTCCCTCAAGGCCTTTTCTCTCTCAGGCAACTGCATAGTCCCTTGGGCAGCCCTGGTGACCTCCAGTGATCGCACAGACAGCAGAGTCTGCACTGTGGCTGTGTGCTCTTCAACTGGACCCCTGTGGCCCAGGCATGACCTCGGGATGCACAAGTGTGAGATCAGTCATTGGTCATCAGAAACGTGCCCCTGTTCCTTGATGTGGTGAGCGAAGAGGGGTGTGTAGAAAAGTGCAAGGGGATCAAGCTGTCCTTCCCAGCAGCCAAGAAAGTTCTTCATGGTGGCGCGTCATTGTCCACATGACCAAGAGGAGAAGGAAAAAAAAAAGAGCACAAAGAACTGTAGAGAAACTTCAGAAAGACTTTCCCCAGAAACTACCCTGGAAGGAATGAGTAGGGAAATCACAACATCCTTGAGAAGAAAGATTATCTGGAGCATCCCCTCACCGTTCACCGAGGGTCTTCACCTGGGCCACCACCGCGTGGACAGATGTCTTCACTGCACTGGTATGTCAAGAAGTTGGGGCTCTGGAGCCAAACGGCCCCGAACTCCAGCTCTGCCAGAGACTCACGACGTGGTCTTGTTCACGTAGTGTCCCTTCTCTGGGCTCTGGTTTCCTTAGTTTTAAAATCAGGGTGAGAACGGCTCCTTCCTGGCTGGTTCATTATGAGGGTCCCATGATGTTGGTGCTCTCAGCATGTAGACATTCCCCATTCCTGTTCATTCTTCTTCAGCCCTCAGACAATTCGATTTTTATGTTTCATTGTATTTTTAATGTCAGATACTCTACAGCCAATGTTCAAATCCTCCTGGAAAGAGAATCCACACGGGGCAACCTGCAGTGATGGGCGGCGGGATTCTGAGAATGCACGTCTGGCGGAGCCTGGCGGGGGAGCTGTGCAGACTTGGACCCCGCTGGGCTGGTGTCCCTTCAGCTGAAGAGCATGAGGGGACCTGCGGTGCAGCCTTGTCCTGGGGACCAGGGAGCTGGTGCCCTCTCCCAACCATTCACTTCTCCATCCACTTACCTGGAGAGGGTCTTCCTTAACACAAATCCACCAATACCAAACCTCCCCGAGAAGCCCACACAGATTTATTATCTTGTTTGGCACTTTGCGTCCATTTCTTTCACAGGGCATCAAACCTTTGGAGCACGGTTTGTCTTTTCATCTCATTCCATTCAGGGCCTTCTGGTTCAATTCAGTCTGTTCCAGAGATCAAGTGATAACCCTTGATTCCATTTTTGGTTTTACCACTCTCATGGGGCAAACTCATGAGCTTTTGGTCAAAGCATTTTGAAGAACAAGAGTTTTCAACCCACCTTGGATCTATATCTGCATGGCATGGATGGCATGGGCCAAGAGCCACCCCTGGACCAGTCTGATGATGGCCCGAATCAATCCACCCAGAAAATCCAGAGTTAAACCCCTCACCAAGCACAGGGTGGGCTGCAGGAGTTTCTCCTCATTCCATGAATCGATTTTGACAAAAGCATTGAGCATCTGCCAGGAATGCATCTTGTGTCCCAGAAGCTCCTCCCTGAGCTGAACCAGTCCTGTCTGTTAGCCTGTCCCCCTCCTCCTGCTCCAGGACCCCAGGAACATTCTGCTCCGAGATGGCTTGACTCTGGCAGTCATGCCTGGACTTGCATGGTGTGCGGGCTCTGGGCAGGGCAGGGGAGGGGAGAGGGGCTGGGCTCTGCTGCCGGGGTCACCCTGTGAGGCAGGTCCTCCTGGATGTGCTTTCCTCAGCTTCCAACACCCAGCACCTGTCCTTTTCAGGAGGTTTTCCATGAAGAGAAGAGATGAGATCGCTCTTGCGTTTCAAAACATCTGAAGACTGCCCCTGCCTTTCCCTTGGGCCAGTTGAGGTTCCTGATGAAGGTGCTCTGGTTTTTCTCCTTTCTTACCCTTAACTAGCAAGATTTTAATGAGATCATTATGACGCCTTTCGCGTCATAATCATGATTGTCATACATTAGAGAGTCATGATTTATTCTTTTGTTGATCAAATATTTATGGGTTCCTGTAAGTGTCTGTACATTTTACATTAAATGGTGGTTTGGTCTTCTCTGGGCTGAATCCCAAAGTGCCATCTGCCCCCACAATACTTTTTCTATTTATAAAAAATCCATTTGCTGTTTTGTTGTTGTTGTTGTTGTTGTTGTTGTTGTTGTTGTTTTCTGGAAACGGGCTAGGTGACTTGACAGATATATTTATTCCATGTGTAAAGTTTCTTCTACCACATTGTTTGTGTGCAGGAAGGAAACACCCTCACTGACTCTCCGCCCAGCCCTGGGTCTGAGTCTGTCATCTGCTTTACTGGTTTCTGCATTTGGTATTGTCACCTGAGAGGCTCCTGTGAGCAGTAGAAGCCGAGGGCTCCTTCCAGCACCTATCGTCCAGGAAGAAAGTCTCACTACAAAATTCTCCCCCAGGGAACTCTTCCACTCGAGTAAACACTCTGGATCCAGAACAAACTAACTTTAACCACAGAAAAATATGATTCTGCCTCTTTTCCTCGAATCCTCAAGAAAGGAGGCTGGGATTTATTTAGTACATGAACTATCCATTTTTAAAAATAATTCTAACTCACTAACTAAAAGTTGGTTGAATAATGGCTCCAGACAGAATAAAGGTATTGAAATTATTTTCTGAACTTGCCTTTCAGGGGAATGGATTTCAAAATATTTCTAAATAATCCTTTCCAACTCAAACACAATTTCTTAGATTAATACAATGAATGTCTCTACTAAAAGTTAAATATTTTGAATAAATAATAAGCTTATGATTTTAAAAAACAAAATGGAGAAAAAAACTGTAACTGCTAAATTTCAATCTGTGCTTGGACAGAAGCCAATGCTCAGTCATTCCCATTAATGCATTCATTGCATTCTTTGCTGAAAGCCACATACAAATGTGTACTTCCAAATTAGATGTTACTCAAACATCCATTTTGCATTTAGAGATTTGGTTTTAACTAAAATGAGTAGACACTCAGTCGTGTTAGAAGAACATGGATGGTGGTTGTGCTAACATCAGCTTTCAGCTGTAGGCTCTCTGGTTCTTGTTCTCGTGAGGAAGCTGGCAGGCATCTCCTGTGTCTCCTGTCCAGGGGTCCCAGGGCGCGGTTGGGGCCTCTGCAGCCTCAGGAGCCCTGTGTGCCTTCACTTTAGAAGCTGCCCTCGCCACAGAAACAGCTGGAACTTAGAGGCAGGCCGGCTGCAGCATGAGCTAATGAAATCTGATCTCAGGGCAGGAGTGGTTCGAGGTTCCCAGGGTACCAAGGCACATACATCCTATCGTGGATGTTGCCAGACACCATGACCAGGAATGACCCACAAACTCCCTCCTCAGGCTCTGAGCCTCCTTGTAGCCTCGCCCCATAGGTGCCCTGCTGAGACCCTCATCCTAGGCCAGCAGGAACCCTGATGGAATCAGTGCCTCGTGATGGATGGATGAATTAATGAATGGATACAAGAATGTTGTCCTGAAATCAACAGAGTTTTCCATCGCCTCTTCTCTCAGCCTTCATAATCGTTTTCCAGACACTCACTTAAAACTGCCAATTCTCACATTCTCCAAATTTGAATTAGATATTCTGCCCAGCTGTGGCCATTTTAGTGAAACATACAGACACAAAACAAGCCTTAGGATTTATTGGTAGAGAACAAAAGGGATACTGGGGACAAATTCATAAGTAGCAGAAAACCCCTTACTGTGATTATACTGCATCCCCTCCACCCCCAGCCGACCCTTCCACTGCCCAGCTCTGAGCCCTCGGAGCAGATGTCCCGGACCTGCATCTTCAAGCCTGCCTCAACTGACCTCTGATTTGACATTAGGTTCATTCAGGAAGTCACTGACAGATTTGGGACCAGCAAGAGAGAAAGGTTAGGGTATTGCTTCTTCACTCTCTCCCTGCTACAGTGTATTGCCCTGGCTGAGTGTGATCCTGCCACACTCCCCAACTCTGCTCCCCTCTGCAGCTCCCGCCATCACCGAAATGGAGCAGAGGTTGGGAACAGCTTCAGTGTTCCTCTTCCCTAGAGGCCTGAGCAGCAGTTGCTGATTCTCTCAACCCCACCACACCTCTGCAGTCTGATGGACACAGATCCCTCTCTCTCGCATGATAACCAAATGAACCCAAAATTTAAGTGCAAAACTTTAGACTATGCAGTCTAAAATAAAAGCACAAAAATAAAACACAAGTCACTGTTTGGGGATCTCAGGCATCCAGAAGACTCTCAAGCTAGAACTGGAAGCCATGAAGGAAAGCAGAGCTCTGTCTAAAAACAACTTGACTTTTGTACTCTAAAAATGCCGTATGTGACAAAGGTAACAAGATCCCTTAGCAGACGCTTCTGCCTTTTTACTCAGTATCTATCGTCTATCCCTCTCTATTCTTGATTTTTAATTGAACATGTTTTTTTCTTCAGGAATTCATTTAGCCAGGTGTTCCTGGGGAAACAGCTCACTCTCATCCCTGGTCTAGGCCCTCATGGGCTACCTCCACTGTCCTTCTCCAAGACCCTGGCCAGCACTTTGTTTCTCCTTGGCTGTGTACTTGGCCTATGAGAATTTTGGATGGTTGGCCCCTCCTTGCCCTCAAAGTTAGTTTCCTCTCTCTCTCTCTCTCTCTCTCCCCTTCGCTCAAAATGATGCTGTTCATTCACTATCACTCACTCATTTATTGATTCCATCCATACATACTATCAGGACCAATAAAGGCTTCAATGTCTATATCCAAGATAAAATATGTTGAGAACTGTTTAAAAGCAGATTTGTCTTGAGACAAAGCCCTTCTCCACCAGTAGGAATCAATCTCCTAAAAAGAAAGCAGCCCAAAACATCAGTGAAAATCCCTAGCACCTCTCTTGACTGTGGTCGTCTGGGTCAGGGGATCCTCAAAATTATTTAACAAGATCAAAATATAAAGAGAGGAAGACAAGGAAAAGAAGAGAAGCTCAGATTCATGATATCTGTTTAATATGATAAGAGAGAAGAGAGACATTTTCTATTATTTATTACCACCTTGTGGGCAGCCAGATCAAAGCTCCAGCTTTCTTTAATAAGAGCAGATGTGTTAGCAGCAAACTTTCTGACCCACAGAAGTGGCCGTGGACATTTGACTGCCAAACAACTTTTCACGTGTGGTCAATATGGAAACATTGGGAACACCATGGTTTCCCCCATTGGTGGAAACACAATCTGTTCTACTTAAGAGTCCCTCTAACTTTTGAACAGTAGAAACAAACAAAATAAAACAAAAACAAAAAATCAGAGTGCCTCACGGATGTCAGATGATGGTAAGTCATACTTTCCTACTGGCCAATCAGAATGAAATCTGCCAGCTGTACACCAAGTGTCCTATAGGAAAAGACAAGGCTCTCCATTCTTTTCCCTAAGTCTGAATTTCAATTCCACCCTATACATGACTTGTCCTGCGCTTCTTCAGGTTGGCTTTTGTGGGTAAAGCCCTTCACCCACCCCCTCACCACTAACTCCCCCTCTTCCTGATTACTACCCCGTGGTCACCAAAAGCATTAGACCATCCTGGACTTCCTGAAACATCCTGCTTTAAACTTGAGTATCTATGGCATGTACTTGGATAAAGAGTTCAGAATAGTTTATAACTAGGAGACAATTTTATAAAAGCTATAAATAATTAAAATGAGTATATATTCATAAATTATGTATATGTGTGTCTTCACTTAACCATAGCAGTTATTACCTATTCATTTTTGTTATTAACATACCTAGGTATTTTAAGTATTCATTTTAGGTTATTTATTTTATCGAAAGTTTGATATTTGTGGCATTTAGCTTACATCTACCGCTTTGCTTGTCTCTTTTTGGGAAGAGCATCCACCTTTTAGCAAACCGACCCCCCAGCTCCACATGGTTCTCTCAGAGACCATCAGAGAGAAGCAGAACACAGCAGAACACAATGGTTAGAGGATGGGGTCTGGGGCAGACCCTACAAGGTTAGTACTATTATTCTTCTTGTTAAACAGAGGAAGAAATTGAGACATTGAGAGGTTTTTTGTCCCCTATGTTCAAACAGGTCTTTTCTCTATTTGTGAGAAACTAATACAGACCCTGCTTCCCCAAGTTTTCAATTATCAAGGTCCATTCAAAACATACCTCTCCATGGTCAATCAGAGAGAGAGAGAGAGAAAAAAAAAAAATGCCTTACTTTTCTGTAATGCTGAGTTATTTTCCTAGGGCTGTCTTAACAAATTACCACAAAGCCAGTGGCTTGATAAAAAGATACTTACTTTCTCACAGTTCTTGTGGACAAGGGTGTCAGCAAGAATATGTTCCATGCAAAGGCATGAGGGAAGGATCTTCTATGCCTCTTACAGGTGCTGGTGGCATCCAGGGATCTGTGGCCTCAGTGGTCTTACAGATGCCTCACTCCGACTTCTGTCCCCATCTACACATCACCTTCTCTGCCTCCCCATGTGGTCTTTTCTGTTATTATAAGGTCACCAGTCATTGGATATAGGGTCCACCTTAAATCCAAGATAAGCTTATTTCAAGATCCTTATGTACACCTATAAACACCCTATTTCCAGTAAGGTCGTATTTTGAGGTTCCAGGAAGATGCGAATTCTAGGGGGACAGTATTCAATCCACTACAAATGCTTACAGCTAAAAGGGAGATTTCATATTCACTTATTTGCCACATCTCACCAAAATCAACTCCAGTGACATGCCACTTCCTTGAATTCAAGCCAAATTTTGGGACCCTTCTGTGACCCGCTTTTTTCCATATGTACCTCAATACTTGTCTAATATTGCCAATCTGACTATACCTGATGGCGGTTCCCTAGAGGGGAGATGAGGTATTCTTAACTGTGTAGACCTATGTAGCTTCTCCAATTACATACTGAGTTGAATCGTACATGTCTTTGTACATCTCAGTGTCATACACAGAATTCTCCCTTAGGTTAAGAATCAAACTACATACAGAGGAAATAGTGGGGAGCGACAAAAATATATGGAGGCTGTCAGTCTACCCATCTACCTATCTCACCTACTCACCAATATACATATTTATTTGTCCATCCATTTGCCAATTTATCCATCCATCCACATATACGTACATTTACCTACCTATGTATCATACATTTACCTATCTATGTATCTAAGCTACCTACTACTTATCTTTCTGTGAAATAAATAAATGAATTATTTTGTAGGAAAAAATATATAAGCTCCACATGAGCAGGGATTTCTGTTTATAACAGTGCCTGGAACACAAAAATTGCTTAATAAATGCTGAGTACATGAGCATGATATTTCAGACTTGTACATTTTATAAACCTTTCTTTTTTAGCTACTCTATCTAACCCACACCCCCCCCAAATAAATATTAAGGTCCATTAAAATCAAGTGAAAAAGCTCTAGATATGGATAAAAATCATAACTGTATATCAAAGTTAATGCCTTCATTATTTAAAAAATTAAAACACCTGTAAGTAAAACACAAAAGTTTGAAGTGGTTGTTTAAGAAGCTATTTTAAAAGAAACAAGTACATCCAAAAACATTCGTCTGAAAGTGTCCCTTCAAAAATAGATTGGCTTCAGATGATATTATTTAATTTCATGGAATGAAACTGAAGAGGAGCAAATAAACCCATTCTGTTTATTTTATTTTTGACATTCAGTTGAATGAAATGAGGCTCTGATTAACAATAAGCAATCAAAATCCATGAGTCAGAAATGGAACTAAATAACACATTTTTTTGAAAAGCTACTAACTGTTAGATCCCTGAAAAATACATGAAGATTGCATGATCAGAGCTGCCAGTCTTTCAGATGATGATCCCGACACTTGAAGGAGCCATTCTTTCTATTTATTCTGAGTTCTATGGGTTTTGTGATATTCCAGTCTCTTCCTGAAAGAACAGACAGCATCATCTGGTTAAGGGATGAAGTAATGGTCTGTTTGTGTTTCTGTCCCATCACCTGACAAACTATCTATAACCCGGTGTTTCCTTCCCTTAATCTCTTTTCCCCTCACCCACCCTTTGTTCCAGAACCATGGGTGTTTCCAAAAGGGACAGCCCTGTGCCTCCTGCCTGTCCAAAAAGGAACAGCCCAGCCCACTAGAGCCCCACGCTGGGTTGTGTGTGGGGGGGTGGCTCTTCCCCATGTCTTCTTAGGGCTCCCCATGCATTCCCAGCAGGTCTGTGTCCCAATGCCCCCTTCTCATCTGAGCTGAAATACTTTCCTTCATCCCTCTCGGTCCTTGTGTTCTGCTGTTTTCTTCACAGGAGACACTGCACCCACTCTATGTGTAGCTGTGTCTGTCTGCCCCGCTTGAACCTAAACTTGTATTTCTAGAGCCTAGAACAGAGATTGGCACAGGAGAGGAGCACAGTGACCCCTGTCCTGCTGCAGATCAGCATGGACAGAGAGAGGGAGCTGGGTGGGGGGTGGATTAGTGAGGTCCACGCAGGGCCCAGCTATTTCAAGTCTTGTAGACCATGGCAGTGAATTTAGATTTTATCCTAAACGTGTTGAGAAGACATCGAAGACCTTGAACAAGGGAGTAACTGGATGTGTACATTTCAAAAGGATACTTTAGCCATTGTAAAAGGTATCACAGGAAAGTGTGGGTAGAGTATAGGCAGGTAAGACAGAAGATTATCATTGGTAACCCAGTGAGAGATGCCAGTGAGTCCTGTCAGACTCAGCATGATGGTAGGAGCCAGACAGATTCAGATTCGTGTATTCTTTGAAGCCATGGCTGAAAGATAGGGCTAATGGATTGGAGGTGGGTATAAGAGAATGATAACCAAGGAGGAGCCCAGAGAAGTGCCCTCCTCTGAGCAGGGAAGACGGAGGGAAGAGCTGGTTCAGAATGGGAAGTAATGAGAACATTTTCAGACATCAAACATCTCTCAGCACACAGAGAGAGCAAGGAGACACTCACATTTGAATGTCCGAAGTTCAAGGGGAAATGGGGGGGGGTAATTTGGGAGTCAGTACAGTATATTATGGCATTAAAAGTGAGGTGCTGGTGAGAACACCTAGGAACGAGGATAGACGGAGAGAACAGTCCAAGGAAGGACTGAACCATGAGGCTGTAAAGAGGGGGAGGACCAAGTCAAGAAGGGCGAGAGAGCATGGGGCAAGAGGGTCAAACCCTACAGGGAAGGGGGAGGCTTACATCCTACAGGGAAGGGGGAGGCTTACATCCTACAGGGAAGGGGGAGGCTTACATCCTACAGGGAAGGGGGAGGCTTTTGCTCTAATAAGAAGCAAAGACATCCAGAGGAAAAGGGTATGCAGAATCTCAGGCGGTTCTTATTTTATCTTCTGTTTTTCTTTACAGTGAGACAGAGCACAGTTCAGTCTTCGGCTGATGGGAATGAGCCAGAGCAGGAGGAGATATTGATGCTGAAGAAAGAAAGGATAAGATGAGCTCAGACCTGAGCAGTTAGGGCTCGCACAAGAGCAGTTACAGTGGAGATGAAATAGGTACTTAAGTCCACAGGCTTTCAGGGACAGAAGACAGAAAGATCCGAGAAAAGGATTAATAGATAAGATTAATAGATAAGAAACAATTCCCTGGTGACAGAGGAGGAAAATAAACCACTAAAACTATGAAAATGCACAGCCCATAAGTATCCACAATTTTTTTTTCAGGAACAATTGTGTGTCCCTCCATAAAGTATTTGTCCTACATAATTGTTTTTAAGGTACAAAGCAAAGCAAATCTTTGCTTGTTTGGATAAGCACCGCACATTATTGCTTGCGCACATACATCCCTGGTTTCTGAATGTGTGACTCATGTAAGAGCAAGGGCCAGAAAACGAGCATGTTCATGGCTGTCCCTTGTCTGTCACAGCATCCACTAAAGCTTCAGGTGGTGGGTGCCCAGTTCCCAACAGCTTTCATATGAACTACATTTTCATCACTTCTTTCCCATTTTTATGTTTCAGGAAGATATCTGTCCCATGGCGGAACAACGTCATTCCCATCTGTCTTATCATGGGTTTCTTGAACTATTTATTTCTCCTAGAGCTCCTCTTCTGTTTCTGGCTGGATCAGATTCACGGATGAGAGACAAAGACACCCTCGGAAAACCTGCGCCTGATGGCGGCTCATCCACGTCCAACTGTGTGCCCCAGAATGAGTCATTTCACCTCTGAGCTGTTTGTTTCCCCGTAACAAAGTGCAGTCACACCGGCCTCGTACAGTTGTCATTAGATTAAGTGAGAGGAAGCAAGGGACACCCAGCAGAGTGCGGGAAATACAGGAGGTACCCAACGAGGAAAACAGTAATTTCTTTTAAAAAGCTGTGGATGCCAAGTAGGCTGGGAACAACGTGTGCTGATCTCACCAGATGCTCCAGGATTATTTCCAAAATCGTCCCCACGACAGCTAACTTCTGAATGCCGTCCTTTTCCATGTACATGCGGTACCAACACTCTGGTGGTCCTCATGCCTTTCATCTCACATTTCCTGTCTGAATAGTTTGTGTCCAGAGGGTGTATTAGGGTTGGCATTCGGTTCCCCCAGAAATCAGCTGGAAAGTTGACTCCCTTGTTTTAGGTTTCAATTAAACCCCTTATTTGGTAGACTTTAGCCCTGTAAGTACCAATAAAAATGTACCAAAGAGGAATATGAATTTGGTGAAGGTACTCTTTGTTTGTTTTGGTGACATTTACATTGTCACCCAGAAGGAATTCCAAGCCCATGGACTAGCCCAGCAAACAACACAGGCAGTGCGAGGGGCCAGAAGTCTGTTTTCATGGCTGGAGCCTGGAAAGGTGCGTGGGAAGTGGCCCAGTCTAGAGACCTCGGTAGAGAACTGAATTCCCAGTTCTTCCGGTGGCTCTAATCTGTCATGCTCCAACAGGAACTAGACGGCACATGGGAAATTGGGGCATTTGAGGAGAGTCTCTTTACCCAAGGGTTATTTACAAGGGTTCAGTGTAGGAGCACCACCAGGCAGGGCAGGGTAAAGCAGGGCTTGCCAGGGAGAGGTGTCCCCAAGCCCAGGTCCGAAGAGAGCGGAAGGAGGAGGTCAGGTTGTAGAGGACTCTTGGTAGCTCCATCACCTGGACAGAAGCCAGTCCAGGGGATCTCACAGAGACGACACCAGGACAACACCTGTACCTCCTGTCCAAGCCGCCTAGTGGGCAAACCCTAATGGAAGCCCAGGTCAGAGAGCCAGAGAGCAGGGAGGAGTGAGGACGCCGAGAGCCAACAGGTCAGAAACGGGCACATTCCCCAAGAGAATCTCATGACTCTGAGTCCCAGTTCCTCAGCTGCAAAATGAGATGATGATCATGACTACCCTGTGTGGTTGTGATTACATCATAGACAACATTTTAAACACAGACCTTAGCACATAAAAATTCATCATTACATGATGTGGTTGATGCTGTCATCATTTACCTCCACAAAGAAAGAGCACAATGTCATTGGTACAATGTCACAGGATAAAGTTTGAAAAGCAGGGAAAGACTATTCACATGAAGACACCCCCCTCCCCATCATGTCTGGTCTTCTCTGCCTCTTCGGACTCCTGACTTGACCAAGGAAGTTGCGGGCAAATGAATCCCCAGGAAGCGAAAGCGAAGAAGGAGATGCTCGCAAGAAGTAGAGTTTTAACGGCTCCGCGAGGGAGAGCACATGGGGGTTTCTGGACTGCAGATATTTCCGGAAGTTTGAAAGGAGAGGGAGGCTGAGGAACAGGGGGCCAGCAGGAAAAGCACAGGGAGGCTGGGACCATGCCCTGGATGGCAGGCAGGGGCTGGAGTTATGTCACGGAGGCAAGAGATCCACTGCGTTATTTTAAGCTGGTTTATGACTTGAGAGCTTTTATTTTCTTAAAAATTAATCAAAAATGTTGGGAATGATGGGTATTAAGGAGGGCACGTATTGCATGGGCACCGGGTGTTCTACGTAAACAATGAATCTTGGAACACTACATCAAACACTAATGATGGTCTGTATGGTGACTCACATAACTCAATAGAAAACATGTTAGGACTGAAATAGGGGTTGTCACTATACATTCTGCAGCCACTAAAGATGTAACAAGAGAATACCATTAGCAATTTCATGCTCATAAATTCAACAACTTAGAACATGGACCAGTTCCTCAGAACCACTAACTAGGAAAACTCAATGAAGAGGAAGAAGCTCAGCTAACATGCCCTGTAACCACTAAACACATTTAAACTGCCTTAAATTTCTAGGGCTTCGTCCTCCTTCACATTCCCCTGGCCTGTGGGGAAAGTGAGCTGCTGGAGGAGGCCCACCCACGTCTCTGGGCCCTGACCTGGATAAGTCACGTGGCCCCACTTAGACGCAAGATCTGGAAAATGCAGTCAAGTTGTGGACCTAGAAAGAGGAGAGCAAGGATGCTGGTGAGTGCCCGGAGAGCTGTAAGGAGGGTCTCCGCCCAGGGATGGAGAGCTGTGACAGTGGTCATGACCACTGTGGCCCCCACCGCCGCTGCCAGCACGGCCACCGGCACCAGCACCAGCACCCGCACCTGCTAACATGTACCGAGCATCATGATGTTCTTTTTTGTTGTTTGTTCTTCAAAGATTCCATTTATTTATTTGACAGAAAGAGACACAGAGAGAGGGAACACAAGCAGGGGGAATGAGAGAGAGAGAAGCAGACTCCCTCCCGAGCAGGAAGTCCGACTTGGGGCTCAATCCCAGAAGCCCGGGATCATGACCTGAGCCAAAGGCAGATGCTTAATGACTGAGCCCCCCAAGCGCACCCCCCAACACTGTTCTAAGCCTAAGTATTTATGAATTCATTTGAACTCCACAATAGCCCTAAGAGGTAGATACATTTCTGATTTCAGTTTTCAGACAAGGAAACCAAGACCAAGAAGGACTGAGACATTTTCTGGAAACTTCAAAAAGCCACAGAGAGACTCTGGGGTGGGCAGCAGCCGATAAGCAGAGGTGAAGTTTGGGAGCCAGAAGCTGGTCTTTGCAGGGGGACTTGGAGGAGGACCCCAAGCTCTCCGAGCCCAGCAGGCTGGACCTGCGGCCACGGTGCTCCAGGAGCTCCCCTGGGAGGGGTGCCGTGACTCCCTCCTCCATTGGACAATGCCTCAGGTATCTCTTTCTACCTGTCCAGTCAGCTTGACAGATTCTTCCTTAGCTATTTTCTCAGTAAAGAGTTTTTCCATGTTGACTTTTCTCTCTTACCTCAGCTCCTCACTTTAGTTGCAATAATCAGTTAAATGGTTAGAGGTGAAACAGATGGGACTTTCAGCTGGCTTCTTTTCCTTCTTCAAAACCTCAGAAATTACTTGCTTTATGTAGCATTTTGACATGACCTAACACTGGCCAGCCGTCGCTGATCCCCTTCCAGGCACGGGACACATTCACAGAAAAGCCGTACACAGTGGAGGTCTGCTCACAGGCTCATCACTCAAACCACAAAGTTCACACAGCTGGCCTGATGGGGAGAACCTGCCACCGCATCTCCCTTTTCTACTGAGGCAGACTCAGGTCAAGTGAATAAGGTCTATTTCTTCAAATCTAAGAAATAACAGAACATCTCTATCTTTGACGGGCTTATCAAAAGCACCTTGGCAGTCAAGTCAAGACCCCACCTGACCTATCATGAGGAATAAGGGAAGTGGGGCAACAACAAAAAAGCCTGCCAGGAAAAAAGCCTTTAAATTTTGCATGGTGTGTGAATTGTGCTTTGTGGGACCAGAAAAAAAATTGTTTTACAATTGCATTTGTATATATGTGCCTCTGTAGATCAAGAGGATTTCTATGCAGAACAGACAAAAATGCTAACAGCCACATTAATATGTCCGTGTATGAAAAACTACACACCATAAGAGTCTTGCTTTCCTCCCTGAGGCCTCCGTTCAGGGACGTTAAACAAAAACTAGAAAGGCCTTCCATTCAAGATGCTGTCGTTGCTAATTTTTTAAAGAATGTCAGAATGTGCTTGTGCCTTAAGACCTCCAAGGATAACTGCCAATCACATCAAGCAACAAACGCGTCTCACCCACGCACGAGGTGTCCAGACTCACAGGCAAGGCATGTGTGGGCAGAGCACGCCTGTGGGTGTGTCAGGAGGTTGACAGGAGCTCATGTCAGGCGATTCTTCCGGTCTGCTTGAAGCAGCATGAGCATTCTTGATGTGCTCCTCGTGGGACCTGATGCCCAGGGTTTGGGTGCTTCCATGCACTCGGGTGTCAGCGGGGCATATGGATTTCCATGGCATAGGTGTTCTTCCCTTGATTTTCCTTTGGAAGGCTCAGCCTCTGATGTCCTCATTGCTAGATATGCCAAGGGATGTCATGAGTCAGTGACACAGATATTAATCTCAGTCTACAGATTCAGGAAGTCAAGAAAGAATGTTTTCTAAATGTCTCTTAAATCTTGTTACTTCTAACTCTAAGACATCATCTTGATGAAGACAGAGGTTATCCCATCCCAGTTATCATCAGGGCTCTTCCCTCTCCTGGTCACACTTACTCCAGGAAACCACGCTTGGCCACAGCTTTAGGTGGCCTTTTTGTTTATTGGCTATAAGTCCACGTTGGTTAGCAGGAGGATGTCCTTTGCTTTTTTCTGAGGAGCATCTTGAGACCTCTGTTGATTGGGGGCTGTCCATATTGGGGACATGAGGTCATTGGAAACTCTAGAAATCCCAGTGCATACATTTCTCGCAGCCAGAGTTTGTGGAGTTACACTGGGGAGCAGGTCAGGAGACCCACGATGGACCACAATAGCTCCCAGATGTGCCGTCCTCCTCCCTTCTCAGCCTGCTCAGCCTCAGAGAACCTGTCCCTCTCACCCCACGTTGTCCTGGCTCCCACTTTGCCCACAGTCCTCTGGCCCTCCCTCTGAAGTTAGCAACGATAAACCAGAGCCAACATTTTCACAACTAAAACACAACCTAGAATAGTTTCCCTTTTAAAACTTCTCAGAGATGGGGGAAAAAAAAAAGATACTAATATTCCATCATCCTGATGCATGAAAAAAGAATGACAAAGCAATTACGTTTCCATATTAAAATGGTCTGAATTGTCATTTCCTGCCATAGGTGAGATATTTTAGGTCAATCTGAGCAAAAACTGAGTGACTAGAGTTACCTGGAGAGTTTCTGGTGCATGGAGATTTTGCAATTATGAAGGATTGCTTTATTAAAGGCATTTTTACTCCCAGTCTCTTTTTTCTATTAGTAACTATCCAAAACAATATTTTTTTTATTTTGCAAGTTTGCATGGACTGTCATTCTGAGTTTGTTGTAGGATTAGTGTACTGTGTAATACAATACTTAAAATAGCATCTCTTAGAGATCCAAGGCCCATCTCATACCTCCTCTCCTTCTCTGTGAAGCAGAAAAGGACACCCAGTGAAGACAACTCGGAGGGGTCAAGGCACTTACTCTGGTCACAACAAATGTCACAGTAAAAACTATTCACTGAGCCTAGGAATTCTGATTTCAGGCCAGTAAAACACATCTTTAATGTCTTCTAAAACTTGGTGCAACCATTTGCCCTTTAGAACTCTTGGGCACTTTCAAAATCATACACAACCAACCAACTGATAGAAATTTTAAAATGTATTGTTTAAAGAGACCTCATATACATACACACCTGCACTTACTCATAAGCTGAGGGGACACGTCCTCAACTCCCAGCCCAACACTGGCCACATGTTGGCCTTCAAGAAAACCAATGACTGGACAAATGGGTGAGTAGCAGCTCAAAGTTTTAAAAGCGTCTTGAAAAATCTCTTCAAAAATAGAGAAAGGGAAAAACCAAATTCAAAAGCAGTTCGATATATTTTCACCCTAAATGTTAACCAGGTCATTGGTTTGGTTTGTAGAAACCTGTAGGAGGCACAGCATTGCTAATAGGACATGAATCATGAAGCCATATACTTTCCGTTCAAGAAATCTCATTAAGCGGCTACTATGTGCACAGCAGTGTCCTAGGCCCTTGAAAACATCAGCAAACACAAGGAAATTCTTGCTGTGGGGCTCTTATCCTCTCAGTTTGAGATAAAATATATGAGAATTCATATGAAATATTAGGAAGGAGAAAAATGCAATGGGATAATGAAAAGTATAGACATTTAACAGAGACGTGGGTACAATTTTAAGGAGGGTGGTCAGAGTAACTTCATTGAGAAGGTTAATGTTTAAGCAAACCCTTGACAAAGGGAAGGGAATTAGACGCACAGCTATGCTGACTCATGAAGGGGCATAATACGTTAAAGAAGCACATGAGAGAATGCTTTGGACTGTGAAACCCTCTCTCCAGGAGAATTTTAGACCTTACCCCATTAACAACCCAGAATAGGAGTTATTTGCTTCTACTGAAAGTTGATATACAGTCAGTGATTCCCAAATTATCATGCAGTGAATTGATTTCATTAATTTCCTCAAGGGAACTTTTTAGAAAGACTTTTGGTATCTACACTGTGGAATTCAGAAGTCTGGACGTCAGTCCTGGAATTTGGAACAGGTGGCTGATACAGAACAAGTTTGGGAGTGACTGGACTTGGTGACTTCTGAAGGCTCCTTCATGTTGTGTCAATCTCCTTCCTTGAAACTCGGTGCTTTACACAAGGAAAGTTTATTTCTTGCTGTTGTAATACCCATGAAGTGTGAGCAGAGAGGTCCCAGGCAGTTGGGGACCTACACTCCTTCTATAAAATCTTACAGCAACTTCAGCTTTCTAGGGCCTCGTTCTCCCTGCGTTCCCCTTGTGAGTGGGGGATGTGGGCCCCGGAGAAGGCCCAGCCACATTGCCTGGCCTTGACCTGGGTATTTCACATCTCACTTTGTCTCACAAAGGTATGTGGCCCCGCTTAGATGCAAGATCTGGAAAATGCAGTCAAGTTGCGGACCTAGAAAGAGGAGAGCATGGATGCTGGGTGAGTGCATGGGGAGAGCTGCAAGGAGAGTCTCCTCCCAGTGCTTGAGAGTTGATTAATGATACTAATCCTCACCATCATCCCTGTCACCATCAATATTCGCTAATACGTACTGAGCATCATTAGGTTGAGGTACTGTTCTTTTTTTTTAATATTTTATTTATTTGACAGAGAGAAATCACAACTAGGCAGAGAGACAAGCAGAGAGAGAGGAGGAAGCAGGCTCCCTGCGGAGCAGAGAGCCCGATGTGGGGCTCGATCCCAGGACCCTGGGATCATGACTTGATCCGAAGGCAGAGGCCTTAACCCACTGAGCCACCCAGGCGCCCCTTGAGGTACTGTTCTAAGCCTAAAGGTCTGTTAATTCATTTGAAGTCCACCATAGCCCTGCAAGGTAGAAACCTTTCTAATTTCAATTTCCAAATGAAGATACAAGACCAAGAGGCACTGAGACATGGCCAGATGTGGTGGAGCTGGAGGATCAAGCCAGTGTTCACAACGTCATCCCACAGAGGGATCTCTGGTTCTTCCGTGGGTTGCCTCTGAAACTCTCAATAAAATGCATTTAATTTAACTTCCTATTCATTGACTGTCACTAGGAAACAATACTGTGTTAACTTAGGAGGTGGAAAAAGAAAAAACAGGAAATACACAGGAAATAAAAAGGAAGGTTAGAGAAAACAGAGACAGAAGTATCATAGAAAAGAGCATGCAATCAAAGGCTGATGTATTAAAAGATTATTAAGATAGGCCATTGGCCAACTGATCCAGGGCAAAAAGTAAAAGATCCAAAAACAGCAAAAAGCAGTGAAGGGGATGTGATCCCAGATACGATAGAGATTTAAAATAATGACACAGAATAGTGTCTGTGTTAGTACCTATGCAGTGATACGCTAGGAAACCTAGTTATGCAGGACAGACTTGAAAACTTAATTTAAGTTGATACAATCCTAAAAAATAGATAAAATGCAAAATGGCACAAGAAAAACAGATATCTTGTATAAATTCATAAATTTTGAGTGAATTCGTGTCTCTTAAAAAAAATAATAAGCACAAGTCACCAAAATAGGCCTAGCTTTCTTTCTAAGTGTGTTCCACCACAACTAGAAACAGTCATTGCAAAACAAATACAAAACTCTAAACATGCACGTATTCACTTCAAGACTAAGGAGACCAATATGAGTAATAAAATGTACAGCCTCATTCACTCATGAATGTGGATACAAAGATCCCTGAGGGAAATAGTGGCTAACCAAATTCAGTAGTGTATTAATGAAAATAAAACATCGGCAGCAGGAAGAACTGATCCTAGGAATGCAAAAATGGTTCATTATTTTTACAGTTGCTAACATACCATCAATAGACTAAGAGATTAAAAAAATCAAATGAGCATCCCAATCAAGCAAAGAATTATTATAGCTGGTGTTAAAACTTAGCAAATAAAAATCTAACAAAAAACAAGACTCAAAAGTAACAGCCTACAAGCATTCAATTTAAGATCAGGAAAAAAATCCCACTCTCATCACTCTAGTTGAGCATACTTCCTGATAAGGAAGAAAAATAAGTGTACGAGTCAGGAAAGGAAGAGATATAGTTGCAAGTATTTCAAGAAGCCATGAACATCTACCAGAGAAGCCAACGTAATCGACAATCTATTGTGTTCAGGAAGTGTTCAGGAAGGTGGCAGAACACAAGGTAAATCTGAAAAATTATGTAATTCATCTCCAAAAAATGTTAAAAACAAGATACCAAATTCATAAACAATTTTATAAAGTGTCTAAGAAATATCTCAATCAACCATTAAGGCATTCAAAAAGATCTCGTAATAATAACCATAAGTTATGGATGCAATCAAAGGCAAAAAAAAGAACAAGGAAAGAAAACAGAGAGGTCGTATGTGGGAATTTCTGCGATAGTAATGGCACCGAGAATCCTGGAGAAATAGTGTTCAGTAGGATTGTTGGAGAACCTGGCTCAATATATGGTGAAAAAAAAAGCTGGATCCCACGTTATCTCATACATGGACTAGAGACTCAAATGTGACAGGTGAAACCAGCAAGTTACTAGAAGAATGGTGAGAAGTACTTCTTGATCTAGAGATAGGAAAGGCTGCTGGAACAAACCTGCAGTATCACCTGTTTGTCCTTTCTTCTACGCAGTAGACAATTTCCTTGATATCATCTAGTCATTCAACTGGAATTTTTATTTTAACAATTCACATTTTAGAAGAAAAGAGAGTTAAATGTAGACCGTGAAGCTGGTTACTACAGAAGGTTTACAACTCTGTGCCTCAGTTTTGTCATCTTTAATAAATGAGGAGAGAAACTGTACCTACTTCTGAAGATTGTCATGGCAATTAAATGAGGATGGATGGGTGGATGGAGAGAGACAGACAGACGTATATGCTTGTAACAATGTCCAGCACATAGTAAGCATTTCAAAAATATTATTTATTAAAATTATTTTATACCCTAAAAGTGATCTACTACTCTGAATATTTCTTTTGTGAGACTTTGGTTTGGTTTTATGGATATAATGCTTCTACAAGGATTTGAAGAGACCAGTGAATGTCACTCTTTTTTCCTCACCCACATTCTAAACCATGTAGGAGAAAACATCAGGGGAAATAATTGATATGAAGATAGTGCTTTTTTATCATTAAGTAGACATTGAAGACCATGGATTCAGTCATCTTGCCAACTGGTCTTAATCCCTAGCTTCAGAATTAGCCAGATTCACTTAGCTACCATCACTAGCAGGGCTGGGCCACCCAAAGCTCCCATGGAAGAGACAGAACCTGTGTCCTGAGCTTGGCCCATGACAAAGAGAGGAGAGGACACAGGTGTTCAAGCACGCAGATCTGAAAGAAGGGGGTGGGCCATACCTGCTCCATAGGGTCCTTAACCTCCTCACCCTGAAGAGTTGCTCCTCAGTCCCTGGGTGGCTAAACACAGTTCACATTTGTTCCTCACTCTTTCTTACAATGTCCAGTGCAAGTCCAGGCAAACATCTAGTGTACCTCTCTCCGCAGAGCCTCTTCCAAGCTGTAATTTCCCCACCTGGTACATGCAACTTCCACCATGGACATAGCAAAAGAGGGCACTGGAGGGTCCTGCACCCTATTATTAAATGCCTCAGCTCAGAAATGACACACAAATCCAATAGTATATTAATGAAAATAAATAAATAAATAAATAAAAATTTTATGAATAAAAGTATATTAATGATAATAAATTCAAATATATAGATGAAAATAATTTAATAAAAACAAATTAATTAATTGATGAAAATAAAAATATAAATAGTATATTAATGAAAATAAATAAAATCTCAGCCCACTGGCAAGAACGAGATATGTGGCTGTAGTGGGTTCAATATATCCCTTCAAAATTGACAACTCCTGGGGACATGTGAACTTGGTCTTATTGGGAAAAAGAGCCTTGGTCTATTTACAATTTTATAAAGATCTATTTATTTATTTGAGAGTGGGAGAGAGAGTGTGAGCAGCGGGGAGGAGCAGAGGGAGAGAGAATCCCAAACAGACTCCCCACTGAGCATGGAGTCCTACTTGGAGATCGATCTCACGACTCTGAGATCATGACCTGAGCCAAAATCAAGAGTCAGATGCTCAGTCAGACTGACGCACCCCTGGTCTATTTACGATTTTGGTGAAAATGGACAAGGTTAGCAACCCCTTAGCTTGACTTTGATTGTTTTATATGGTACTTGTATTTTCAAATTTTTGAGGAATCTCTGTTCTTTTTCATAGCGGCTGCACAATTTGATGTTCCCACCAGCAGTGTGCAATTTTTCTTCAACCCTGACAACTTTTATCTTCTTTTTGATAGTATCTATCCTAACAGATACGCGGAGACATTTTTGTTGTTGTTTCGACTTGCATTTCCCTGATGATGAGTGATGTCGAGCATCTTTTCGTTCACCAGCCGGTCTGTTGCGCGTCTTCTCTGGCAAGGGATTCAGCTCCTTTACCCATTGTCAACATTAGATTTTTTTGTTTTTTGTTTTTGTTTCACGATTGAATTGTAGGAGTTCTTTGGAGATTTGGGGAATCAATCCCTTATCAGATATATAGGTGGTAAATATTTTCTCCCATTCTGTAGGTTGCCTTTTTACTCTGTTGTTTCCTCTGCTGTGCAGAAGTTTTTTAGATTAGCATAGTTCCATTTGTCTAATTTTTCTTTTATTGTTGTGCCTTTGGCGTCATATCCAGAAGTCATTGCCAAGCCCAATGTCATGGACTTCCCCCTGTGTTTTCTCCTGAGACATTTTTAGTTTCAGTTCTTTCTTTTACTTCTTTAACCATTCTGAAGTGGATTTTTTGGTGGTTTGGGGTTTTGCGAGTTTTTTTAAGAGTAAAACCAGGAATCAATTTCATTCTTTCACATTAGATAATTAGTTTTCCCAACAGCATTTTTTGAACAGACTGTTCTTTCCCTATTATGTATTCTTGGCACCCTGGTTGAAAAGCAGTTGACCGTATATGCATCATTTATTTCTGGACTCTATTCTGTTCCATCGGTCTTCTGGGCATATACCCAACAGAACTGAAATCTGAATCTGAAAGAGATATCTGCGCTCCCGTGGTCACTGCAGCATTACTCACAAAAGGCAAGATATGGAAACAACCCAAATGTCCCAAATTGACAGTTGAATGGATAAAGAAAATGTGGGCTGTCTATACAATGGGATATTATTCTGCCTTTAAAAGGGAAATCCCATCATTTGCAATGACATGGATGAACCTGAAAGACATCATGCTAAGGGAAATAAGCCAGTCACAGAAGACAAATACGGCACGGATACACTTATAGGAGACATCTGAAGGAGTCAAACTCATAGAAGCAGAGAGTAGAATGGTGGCTATTTGGGACTGCAGGGAGAAGAAATGGGAGACTATTCCATCAATATAAAGTTTCAGTTATACACGATGAATATTCTAGAGCTCTCCTGTGCACATAGTATCTACTGCCCATAATGCTGTATTGTACACTTAAACACTTGTTAAGTGAGTGGATCCCATGATAAGAATTCTTACCACAACACAGGGAAGGGGCACAAGGAAAATTTTGGAGGTGACAAGTATGTATATGATTTGTGTGGTGGTAACACGGGTGTTCATGTATTTCCAAACTCGTCAAATTGTGTACTTTATTTTCTTTATTGTGTTATGTTAATTACCATACAGTACCTCATTAGTGATTGATGTCATGTTCCATGATTCATTGTTTGCATATAACATCCAGTGCTCCATGCAATCCATGCCTTCCTTAATACCCATCACCAGGCTCACCCAACCCTCCACCCCCCACCCTCCAAAACCCTCAGTTTGTTTCTCAGAGTCCACAGTCTTTCATGGTTCATCTTCCCCTCCAACTTCCCCCAACTCACTTCTCCTCCCCATCTCCCAATGTCCTCCGTGTTATTCCTTATGCTCCACAAGGAAGCAAAACCATATGATAATTGACTCTCTCTGCTTGACTTATTTCACTCACCATAATCTCCTCCAATATGTGTAGTGTTTTACATCAATTTTTCCTCAAAAAATGCAGCTAAAACTGGGGGGGAGGGTAAAACTTCCTATAAAGGTTCCTATAAAATATAAAACCTATAATATGAGCAGAAGCAGAGAGTGATGGTGGGTTTATCAGTGGGAGGGGAAGGTCATTGTAATCACATTAAGATGAGGTCAGGGTCGGTTAGCTAGGCCCTCACCCAGTGATTATTCCTAGGAGAAGGAAATTTGGGCACGCACGTGCACACAAACACATGCACAGACACACAGACACACAGACCACCATGTGAAGACTCAAGGAGAAATTGCAGTGGTGTGACCACAGGTGAGGACACCAAGGATCCCCAAGGATGGCCAGCAAGCACCAGTGGGGCTAACTTGTGTTATTTTGTATGGCGGCCACAGGAGACCAATCTGTGTCCTGTGGCTCTGCTCGGCTTCAAGGCACTTAGATGGGCGACATGCATGGAATCGGTCAGTCAGTTATCTCCAGCATTAGCCTTCTGTCGCACTCCTGGGGCGACCCATGTGATCCTGTCACTCTCCTTCTGCCAGGACTCACTGTGCTTCACCAAAACTCGCCCTCATACCCATGGGTGCATGTCTGTGCAGCTCGGACATGTGTTCTAGGGTTCAGACAAGCAACAGCCACAAACGTAGCTCACCTCCACAGGGACAAACAAAAGCATCACAAGGGTGCCATGGAAACTGCACAGTCAAATTAAACATGAAGCACAGGCTTGTCATACACAGCACACACGCACACACACACACACACACACACACACACACACGCACACCTGACTTACCAACTGTCACACAGAGTTTAACTGCATTTACATAGAAGGTGGCCATCATTTGGGTGCACAGCCCCCCGAGCCAAGTTTAGCAAATACGTCTTGGGCTGGTGGCTCAAGCCAAAGGTGACAGCCAACAGGTCTTCTGCAATTTGGGGCTCTGGAGTTGCTGGGTGCACACTATTACCATCCACTGATTCGTGCCTTGCTGCAGCAAAGTGTTTTGAATTGATGCTTAGTGTAAAGCTTTTAAGACGGCAATCCATATTTCATTTCTTGCCATAAAATAATAATTTGAGAAATGCAGAGAAATACGCTGTTAACAATTTAACATTTACTTTCAATAAATAGGAAGTATTTTATAGGGAACTGCAGCCCATTATGGAAATCATAATTCATGCTCCGTGCCAAGAAAATGTATTCTCAATCTCATTGCACCCTGTGCCCAGCTACAAAACCCAAAACTCCCTCTGCATTATAGATTCTCATTATGATAGGTTAACAAATCTAGGGTAAAAAGTCCTGTTGAACACAGCCTGCACATTTCAAATGAAGACGCCAAAACATGTCAGCCTTTCCTGCAGGGATGGCAGAACTGAAATTGCCCTTCGTTTATATGAGGCAACTACAAATGCTGAGCTGCAGATTATCATACATTCAAAATGATCCCGCCTGTGTAGTTCCCGCTAATTTATGCATTCTGCAGTTCCAGTCCAGCAAGCATCTTTTCTTCTGCTGAACTTTTTAGAAAATACCAGTATTTCAATCTTGAAATTAATTGCGTTTCTGCAACACCACAAATTCCGCACCTGTTAAGATCATTTCCAGGGTACTTATGACTTGCATTTATGACAATTTGCACTGATCTATCATCATTCTGGAATTTGGGCCTCATGAGACAAAGCTTCAACGGTACAAAGGCAGCGGTCTCATTCATCTTAGAGGTAAAGCAGTAACAAAAAGATGCCGGGTGATACAAATACAGTATTTGAATGAATTACAATTAGAGGAGAGGAATGAGTCAGCTGTTTATTTTGCTTATTAAAGAAAAATCTTTTTTCCTACATCCACATAAAAGGTGCTATTCAGATACCAGATGGTCATCGAGGGGGGAAAAAAATGTAAATTTTACCTTTAAATGTATCACTGCACTTACAAAGAAATTCCCAGACCAAGTCACACTCTGTATTTTTTTTAAGATTTTATTTATTTATTTGACAGATAGAGATCACAAGGAGGCAGAGAGGCAGGCAGAGAGAGAGAGAGGAGGAAGCAGGCTCCCTGCCAAGCAGAGAGCCCAACGCGGGGCTCGATCCCAGGACCCTGGGATCATGACCTGAGCGAAAGGCAGAGGCTTTAACCCACCGAGCCACCCAGGCGCCCCCACACTCTGTATTAATGAAGGATCTAACACATGCGGAATTTTCCTCCCTATCTTCCAGAGCATACATTGAGAAAGAAAAGTAAAATATGTTTTGAAAAAACACAATGAATTCCCTGAAAAGGAAAAGAGTTATTTCATATTTCTTCACAGTTTAGAGGTAAACGGGGCAGAGTGAGAGAAGATGGGGGCAGTCAAGCTTATTAATTCCTGAGGCAATATACACATAGCATTTCTATACCTAGATATTAGCGCGGAAACACCACTCGATTCGTTGAATTCCCTTAAAAATGTGAAACCAAGGGCAAGACATTTTGTAGGTTCTCACTAGTGTCTGTGCGAGTTAAATCAGCCTGTCCACTTTCTGCCTCTCAAGGTTGAGATCCTGTAATGGTCCCCACAGGAGGAAAAGAGCTACGACAGAAAGTAAGTCAAACAGGCATGGGATCGAGGGAGAGTGTGGGCCAGCGGGGGGAGGCTGAAATAAGACCTCTCACAGCTTGATTTAAGGATGAACTTGAATTTAGCTGTCTTGTACACATATCCACCCTCCCCGTACTTGTCTTGTCTTGTCGGTGAGTTGAAATTACAGGACTGTAAGCAAGCTTGTGCAAGCGGGACTTGCCTGTGCTCCTGGACACTAGTTCTTCATTCAAGGCTCGGTTCGGGTGTTCACCTCAGCACATGAGACACAGCTGAAGGCGCCTGAGAAACGTCTTGAACCCTATGGCCAAAAATCTGACAGCTAGGTGGTGGAGAGCAGCATTATTCTGAGTGATTATGAAAGCACAGCAGCGACTGACAAGAGGAAACACAGGGAAGGGAGGTCTAGCTGACCATAAAGAGCTTCCCCACACTCAGAGCTGCTGAAAAGAAGTGGGCTGTTGAGAGACTGGGCTTTCTGGCTGCAGAAGACAGACAGTGTTCCCATCTTCAGCGTGACGTGAGTTTTAAAGATTGCAGCATTCTACGGGGGAATTTCTGCTTGTTGACGAGTGCTGTGGGGATGTTAGGAATCCTACGGTGTCCTGAATCTGACATTCTTTCACTAAGTTGGGTGTAGCAGTCAATAGAGCTAGAATGTCCACTGGCGACAAACGGCATCTCTTAGGCGAAGGAAAGAGAGCCTTGACTTCCACATTTTGTGCTATGCCCATCTGTGCCATCACCACCCAGACTCTTAGTGGCTAAAGAGGGCCTTCTGGAAGATGGTCAACCAAATCTACCAGGTGGTTTAAAGAATTCGGAGTGGCTGAGCTGGAATTTCCCATGCCATCAGAGCCAGAGGAAGACTGCAGGGGGTGTGCTGAAAACCACATCAGCCTTGGAGTTCACCAGAGAGTTGGAATCCCCACTTTGCCCTCACTTTACGTAGCTCCTTAGGAAAGTCACTTAACCACTGTGAGCTTCCCTCCCACATTTACAGGAGGGAGGATGGTACTTACCTACTCATTCTGATAAAACAATATCCCTGGCACATAGAAGGCACCCAATAAATCACAGCTATTATAATCAGGTGAATTGACGCTCTTTTATGTTGAATATAATTGAAAATTTTTCCACAGAAAAACTTCCTCAGCACTTTCTAGGTGTCACTTGATTTAATGCTGGCTTCTCACACCAGTCACAGGAGAAAGCATTCACTCTACACAGGCAGCAGACACCCAGAGATGATGTGGAAAGGTGGGCTCCCTTCTCGAGTTTGAAACATCCACTGTCATCTTTCTTCCAGATCTTGCTGACCAGCAGAACACAGAGCACTTGAAAGCTCCATCATGATTTGGCCTGAGCCCTCAGCCAGTGTTGTGATTTTTCCAGCAGCCTCACAAGAAGTGAAAAGCTGGCTCACCACTAGGTCCTCATCTGTGTATACGTCCATCTTACACGACAGTCCAAGACTTGGTTGGCTCTTGCAAAGAGCCCCAGATATGTAGCTACACACAATGAAAGGGGATGATTCTTTGGTAATCTTGAAGTCTCCATTGTAATCTTGTTCACTTACATGCCTTTTCTCTTGTGCATTATTTTTGAAATTAGTAAGCCTTAATTTCATGAACAGTTTCGGGTCACAGAACAATTATGGGGGAAGTATGGCATTCCCACATAGCTCCTGCTCCAACACATGTATAACGTGCTCCCCTCGCCCCACTATCAACATCCCACACTGGAGCAGTCACATTTGCTGGGATGATGACCCTGCAGGGACTCCCCACCATCACCAGGGATCATCACATTTACATTATGGTTCACTCAAGATGTTGAGCCTCTGTGGGTTTTCACAATGTGTAATGTGCATATTCACCATTGTAGTACTACACAAGGTTGTTTCACTGTCCTAGACATTTTCTGTGCTCCTCCTGTTCCCCTAGTCCTCAGCCTGTGGCAACCACTGATTTTATTGTCTTGTCGTTTTGCCTTTTCCAGAATGTCATATAGTTGGAATCATACTGTATGTGGTCTTTTCAGATTGGCTTCCTTCACTTAGTAGTATGCATTTAGGGCTCTTCTGTGTCTCTTCGTGGCTTGATAGTTCATTTATTTTTAGCACTGAATGATATTCCATTGTGTGGATGTTTCACGGTTTACTTATCCATTCACCTACCGAAGGCATCTAGCTTGCTTCTAAGTCTTGGCAATTATGAATAAAGCTGCTATAAACATTTGTGTGCAGGTTTTTGTGTGGACATAAATTTACAACTTCTTTGGGCGGATAGCAAGGATCACAAATCCCGGAACATATGGTTAAGAGTATGTTCAGTTTTGTAAGAAACTGCCAAAATGTCTTCCAAAGTGGTTGCGCCATGCTGCATTCCCATGAACAATGAGTGAGAGTTCCTGTGGCTCCACATCCTCGCCACCATTTGGTGCTGTCAGGGCTCTGGATATCAGCCTTTCTGATAGGTGTGCAGTGGTATCTCATTGTTGCTTTATTTGCATTTCCCTGATGAGACCTGCTGTGGAACGTCTTTTCACATGCTTCTTTGCCATCTGTGTATCGTCTTTGGTGAGGTGTCTGTTCAAGTCTTTGGCCCGTTTTTTTAATCAGGCTGTTCATTTCCTTATTGTTCAATTTTACGAGTTCTTTGTATATTTTGGATATATCATATGTGTCTTTTGCAAATATTTTCTTCTAATGTGTGGCTTGTCTTCTCATTCTCTTGACAGTTTCTTTTGCAGACGGATATTTTAAAATTTATCAACTTTTCTCTTCAAGCAATAGTGGAAGGCCTACTGGAAATTTTAAAATATGGTTTTGCTTTTTTACCTTCTGCAGCCTTGACCAGCCATGGGCTTCCGCTGTGACATTCACTATGGAAAATGCTCCTGACCCTGCCATCCAGAGGCACTAGAAACAGTGCCAAGACGAGCAAGCAATGTCCCCCTGAGACCTGCAGATACACTTTGACTGGCTCCCTACAAGTGCCCTGCCAACACCCAGCCCAGGTTCATCTGGATCTGAAGGATCCAACGTGCTGATGGGAACATAGCCTCCAGCTGTTAGACCACATCAGAGAGAGAGAAAGAATGGTAGTGTGTCATTGCCAGCATAGAGCCTCGGTGATTATGTCTGTCCTCTAAATGACAGCACTGATTAAATAGTAATTAATTCCTCAACAGACGGAATTAAATAATCAAGTAAGCTGCAGGTAATGTAATTACAATAGTTATTTAACACTTAATGAAATACTCCTATAAGTATTGACGTGGCAAGTCTTCCCTCTGTTGAAGCAGCCCCATTACTATGGAATGATTTTCCTACGAGGATCTAAGGATCCAGCTGGCAATTTATAATTCTCTCATGGAATTAAATTTTCAGGTAAAAAGAAGGTCGGTTTCTCAGCCTCTGGTCCAGACTGCCCTGTTCATTGGCTCCAGTCTTGCCCTGCCAACCAGCCTGTGGACCAACCAGCACCCGACAGCCCTCCAGGAATGCCAGACCCTAGTGACCAGAGGACAGAGAAAGGTTTTACCTGAATTTGCCTGTGATGGGTTCCCATCACTTCTCTTCTGGAACTATCCAAAAGATCAATATCAGCAGTGTGTTGGAGGAACAGACTTTTTTTTTTTTTCCATAGACATAGTATCGACCCTCAGATTCGCTCATCCTAAAATGTCATCACAGGAAGGTATAAACGTGTTCATAAGGTCAGGGCAGCCTAAATGTGCCCAGAAGACTATTAATTAAAGGTTGACTGGATCTCAGCTTTTTAATCACATTCCCTTGTGACTTTGTATTATTAAACAAATAGATGGGCAAGACAATATTACAGTAATATTACTTGTTAATAAAGATAATCCCATATTATTTCTACCTCCACGGAAATATTTGATATTAATAAAGGCAAGACACAACGGCTGAGGAGCATTCACACTCTCTGTAAATTTTTTGAGAGTTGAGTACTTTTGCTTCTATGTTTTAGCCTTAAGGTAAACAAGCTCCCTTTTTCCACACACCGCCCCCCCCACCCAGCACTGCGTAATGCTGACCCTGAATAATAAAACTCATCGGCAATGCAGTTTTTCACCTCACGGTCTTATCATGAATATTTACTATCTGGCTGGGAGCTGGCACAGGGCTGCCCGCCTCTCTGCTGTCCCCCCCACCCCCCACCCCCGCCCTGCAGCCTTATCCATTGTTGGGAGAGTGTTGCCATGGCAACAGAGGGCCGCAGAAGGCAGAGAAACTGACAGTCACCCACACAAAGCACTCCGGATCTGTGGGCTAATTAAAAGGTCCTGTGCTCGGGTCACCTTGTAAACGAGAAATGTCAGTCAGAAACCCATGGTCACCAACAGCTCTGCTGAGAAGCCCCTGGAACTCCCCACCACCCTGCAGGTGCCAGCTGTTCCCAGAGTCCAGCCTGCTGCTCCTGAGTGAGGAACCCGCAGGTCATGCTAACTCCTTGGCTGAGCCATCTTATTAAACGGCCTGAATCTATTTTTTGCCAGCAGGCACATAGAGCAATGAACTGGAGTGATTGATTAAAAGCAGTCTACTTTCCTCAGATCCTGATTTAGATCTGATGTCATTTGTAATTGAAACTGCTTTCAGAGCTTATGGGCTGGAAGGGGGAATGTGGGGGCAGTAGGCAACTTGATGGTAGGACATCACCGTCTAAACAAGGCTGGAACAAACTCTTCCCTTGGGCGTTAATCAGTAGATGCCATCTTTACAGTGGGTTCTTGGGGGCAACACGACGCTGAGCTTCTCCCAAGAACCAGTAGCCTCAAGAACACGGAGTGAGGAACTCACCCCAAATGGCCCATTGCTGCCCATTAGCATTTCAGCTCCCTGTTATCCAGCTCCAATGGAACTCCACAGTCACACCTCCCACTACACACTCCACATGGTGTCCTCACCTCCAAGTAGCTCCACTACAAACAGAAGAGCCTGGATTCCTGAAGCTGAACTCAGACCCCTTAGAGACCCATGGGCATGAGGCAGAAACAGAAAGGGAAGCTCCCAGAGACACAGAGGTGGCCACAAGGAGAGGCCAGATGTTACACACGAGCATACTACCACTTACAAAGGAAATCCACAGCCACAGGGAAACAGCCAGATGCAAGACAGAGAACTCCACTGTGGTCCGCCTGGGGCTCGCAAAAGACCAAAGTCGGGAGATCCTGGTCCACTCACCTCGGTTAGCACATAGGCCACTCCCTATGGCCTCTCAGAGCAAAGCAGGTCCATGTCTCAGGTCGTTGGAGAGTAGTCAGAGGGGACAGCCTGGTCTTCCTGCCTCTCTCATTCTTGATGGCTAGAGCTCCATTCTAAGAGATGGAAAAGACCATACAGCGCGGGTTCTGGATGCAGACACAAGGGCTCACCTCTAGTCTGTGTGACCTGGAGCATTACCTCATACCTCTGCACCCCTGTTTCATTACCGTGTGACGAGGCAGCAAAAAGAACTTCCCTCATGAAGTCACCACCACAACAAAATAAGGTAATCTGTATAAATGCTCAGAGAGATGCCTTGAGTACCATAAGGCCTCAGTAAATACTGGTGTGTGTTATGGGCTGAACTGGGTCTCCCCAAAAGATATGTAGGAGTCCCAAACCCCAATATCTCAGAATGTGATCCTATTTGGAGATGGGTCTTAACAGAGGTAATCAAGTCAAGATGAAGTCATTTGGGATGGGCTCCAAATCAACACAACTGGTGCCTTTATCAAAATGGGAAATTGGGACACAGAGGCCAACATGCACAGAGGGAAGACAATGTGAAGACACAGGGAAAGCACCAGATGAAGATGGAGATGATGCACCTACAAGCCAAGGAGTACCAAAGACTGCCAGTGGATCCCCAGAACCTGAGAGGCAAGGAGGACTCCCCTGCAGATTTCAAAAGGTCATGGTCATGCTGACGCCTTGATTTTGCCTTTTGCCTCCAGAGCTATGATAATAAGTTTCTGTGGTTTAAGCCAGTTTGTGATGCTTTGTTACAAAAGTCTTAGGAACTGATTCAGTGTGTTCATTAGAGTACATGTTAGTAAGTACCGAGAAACCCCAAAATGCAATACTTTCAGAGGCAGTTCCTTGTGTGCCCACCATGTTGTGTCCAGCCTGGGTGGGTGGAGCCGTTCTGCTTCACGAGCTCCTGCAGGAACCAGGTTTGTTCCGCCTTGTGGCTCCACAATCTACATTCTCATCATCGGAAAGGATGGGAGAGAGTCTGGTACACAGGATGTTGGGGCTTCCAAGTTCAGGAAGGACATCACCCAGAGGGGCAGGTCTCACTTCCCATCAGAGAAGACTGTCGTATGACCATTCCTGGCTTCATATGGGGCAGAAAGTGGAGTCTCCAGTGCTCCCAGGGGTGATTTTTTTATTAATACTATTTAGTGGGAAGCACCTGGGTGGCACAGTTGGTCAAGCTTCCAACTCTTGGTTTCCACTCAGGTTGTGATCTCAGGGTAACTAGGATTGAGCCCCACGTGGGGCTCCATGCTCAGCGTGGACTCTGCTTGGCTTCTCTTTCTCTCCCTCTCCCTCTGCCCCTCCTTTTCATGCTGTCTTTCTCTCTCTAATAAATAAATACATAAAATTGTTTAAAAAATACTATTTTGTGAGTAGGAAACCTGATACCACATTTGAAGAGAAAAAAATGCAGGGATTAGTTCATGCCAAAACCAAGAACATAGACGTGTACCTCATACATCACCATGGTTAAGGTTTGACAGAATCAGTTAATTCAGAAGGAGCAGTCTTCTATAGTATCTGGGCAGCGTCTCCCAAGAGAGACTCACTGGGGACGCTCCCAGCTGAGTCCACTGTAGCCGCCCTGCACTTCTGGGCTCTTTATTGGAGAAGTAAGCCTGCCAGCAACCAGGTTAATTGTTTCCTGAATTGTCATTTCTTTAGCAGCTACAAGGTTTCGGTCATCTATTCAGTGGCTCTCTTAGTACAATTTTTACTAATAAATGCCAAATAGGTAAGTGTTTCATGATTGATGTAAGCCTCTTTGTTAAACGTAGCCATTCATCACTAACCACCTCAGAAATGGCAGGCAACCCATGCACCTTCTGAAATACTCTAAAACATAAAGATGCAAGTATTTATCAATTAATTTAAACTCTAGTGAGAGTTTTGCATACACAGGGACTATAGGGTTTGGCTTAATGGATTGAATTTAGACTACTCCATAAATGAATTCCGAGATCCGGGTTATATATATTCACAAAGCTGAGACTTCGTGAAGTTTTCTTGGCAGAAGGAAAGAATATATTAAAATCTGGACTCCTTATGCGTTTCCCAGAAGAAATCAGGAGTCAACTTCTTCCACCATAAAATTAATCCAGAAAGTAAATGAACGTAATGTAAGAAATAATTCTGTTGGGGCATGCAGGTACTTTACTGGCAGTAATATCCAACAAAGTTTTGGTCCTGTTGTTCTGAGGCCCTTTGAAAACAATGTCAGATCTCACTGCATTGAATTTCAGACAGATCATAAAAGATTTCCAGGAAGCTCTTGTGGGAGTCAAAATGAAGATTTATAACAATGGAAATAAATTTGATTTCGAAAATGACTTTTGATACCATTGCATTAACGACCTTTAGGGAAATTCTTCTCAGGAGAAGTAATAGGTCACAGGTTATTCAATCAGAGAAGCAATGTTGAAGTAGGGAACTTGCAAATTAAAGATAGCACCATTTATCTTAAATCAATCACAGACAAGAGTACAGGAACAAAGTCCCAAAAGATAAAGCAGAAAATCAAGCCAAATTTGATTTTCTTTATGTCACCCAGCCTCATAGTGCAGCAAATACCATGAGACTTTATTCCAAGGATTCTATAGATGAATTAGTGGCCAGAGAAAAGAGGTAAATGATTCCACAGAAGAAAGAGGGGGGAAAAGAGAAGGAATAAGAGGAAGGAGGAAAAGGAGGGAGCAGGGAAGGAGGGGAAGAAGATTCTTACATCAAAACTGTGAAACACCTGAGTTTATTTCGCCCAGCCAAAAATGCTTTAACAATAGCCCAGTGGCTTAGAGATTGGATGGAGGTCAGGACTGGAAACTGGCAGAAATGCCCCATCTTATCTGGATTTGTTCCTAACAGTTTTCATCCCAGAAGTTGCACAGTGTTCTGAACACCTGGCCAACAAGCAAAGCTGGTCACTTACTCTCACCAAGGCAGTGGCCTTGGGCTGCTGGAGGCCCACATGGCCCACCCAGAGACAGAGGGAGAGGGCTTCACCAGAAGCAATCAGAGACCAACCTACCTAGACCCTGAAGGCTATAGGCTCTTCAGGTCCTAGAGGGAAAAATGCCTGACCTTGATGACCACACTCCAGATCTGCTCCCAGGGTCCCTGTACCAGCAAGCACCTGAGAAATGAGGCTTTCTGCACTGGCCACATGAGGAAGACATCTTCCTAGGCTACAGGTGTCCATCTCATGGTTTGTTTCATTCTTTTCAAAGGGAGACACTGGATCTGGCCTTAGCCCAGCTGGCAAGTTTTCTGGACTGGAAATTGTCAAACACTTGCTGGGACCATATACAATTGAATGTGTCTTTGTGTGGCATAGAACAAAACCAGCTTGGCTCCCTGCAGGAGGGGTCAATAGAACCAGCCCTCCAGGGAAGTTATATCATGACCCTAGAGAAATCTGACATCTGGGAACCCAACCAATTAAAACACAGCTGATCAGGCAGTCACAGTCATTCCTGCCATCTCTACATCTTGATTATCTTGATAGCTAAGAGATACTTTACAATAAGCATGGGTGACAATTATGTAAGTAGATACATTTGTACCCAACACAGAAAACCTCTTGATCCAGAAAGATCAGACAGAACATGTGCATTAAGGTCCCTGAGAACAGAAGAGAAACAGCCTAGGGAACATATCGGCCACCTCTATGAACTTTCCCTAAAGCCCCTCTCCTCTCATGGGTCATGAGGGGAAAATCCAGAGTTCTGGGACAGAACCAAGCCAGTTATTAGGACAGTATGATGAGTGGTTGAGTTGTGATACCCATATAGAGAGTAGAGTATTTCTTGAGACAATGGCAAGAAGAGTCTGAAAAGCAGCTGGCCACAACAGCCAACAGGCAGACTATTTACAGTACAGAAAGAGTGATTTGGACTGTCTCTTCACCGGCTCCAGGATTTCCCAAAGATCAAGCAGTCCTTTAATCAGTTAAATAAGGCCACTTGGTGGGGCCATGCACAGAGCTCTGGTAGAACATTTTCACTCTCCTCTGGGTAGATGCTTATAACAAAGCCAGTCCTCTCTTACCCTTGGCCTCCTTCTCAGATATGTTAGAGGATGAGGGATGAAGGAACTAACAGGATAAATGGAAACATTCAAGTCTGCTTTGGCCTTCATTTCAACCTCTTTATCTGAATAGTCATGTGTGCATGGAGCCAGGAAGGAGGGGAGAGAGAGCCAAGACTGGAAACCCACACTTCCCCTCCCAGTCCCAAAGGAAGTATCTCAGAGGACAGGGAGTCTTCAACAACTATAATCCCGATTTTTAGCACCCTTTCCTTCCTTCAGATGTCCCTTGTGTCCTGAGTTACCCAAGGAGCCAATGCTTCCTCCTCAGCAACAGACTCCAACAGCCAGCCTTTTCCTTGACACCCCACTTGATGTAAACGTGGGTGTCTCAAACATGGCACACACCCCCAAACATGCTGCCCCTCCAGTCTCCTCCATCTATGTGCCCTGGAGCACCATAGTCCTGGTTTCTCAGATAAAACATCTAAGAATTATTCTTGATTCCTGTCATTTTCTCACATCCTACATCCCACCCTTAAGCAAATCCTATTAGCTCCACCTGCAAAACACAACCAAAGCCATCCTGCTCCCTACCCCAACCCTTACCAGGAATCCCCAACTACAACATCTCTCACCCAGATTATCAGAATAGCATTATACTTGGTCTCCCCACCTGGACTCGCACCCCTCTTCTCCATCTCCTCATGGCAGAGTGGTCTAAACACAAATCAGACCATACTCCTCTCCTCCTTAGGCCCTCATTCTTAGAAATTCTGGGTCCAATGGAGCTGGTAACTAAAACAATGAACATGATGACGATAAATGATAAACTCTGGAGGCAACTTTCAGCATGGCAGCAATACTCCCCAAAGATTCCCCAGTGAACCTTCTGGGCCTACACGTGTCTATGGAGCTCTAGACCCTCATGTCTTCATGAGTGCTTGCTCAGTGTCTTCACTTGGATGTCTCAAGGTGATCTCCTTCTCAGTGAATGGCACCACTGTCCACCAACTACATAAGCCACATCCTAAGCATGATTCTTAGTATCTCCCTCTTCTCTCCTAGGGTCAACTCAGCACCAATTCCTGTCTGTTTCAGCTGCCAAGTACCCGTCAAATCAACCCACTGCTCACTATTTTTTTTAAGAATTTTTTTTAAGATTTTATTTATTTATTTGACAGACAGAGATCACAAGTAGGCAGAGAGGCAGGCAGAGAGAGAGGGGGAAGCAGTCTCCCTGCAGAGCAGAGAGCCGTATGTGGGGCTCGATCCTGGAACTCTGGGATCATGACCTGAGCTGAAGGCAGAGGCTTTAACCCACTGAGCCACCCAGGCGCCCCCCTCCCCCCCACTGCTCACTATTGCCACACTCACCTCACTGTTCTACAAGAGCATAGCTTTCACTTAATTGGTCTTCTCTGGTCCAGCGTGGTCTCCTGGCCCACCTATTTCCAGAGTGTAGACATCTCAACAAGTACCCCTTCCCCCATTCGCAGGGAATTCCAGTTCTGGGCTACATGTTCTCAGTGAAGCGTCTTCTCTTTTTCCAAAGAACACATCTAATATATCCTTCAGTGTGATTGTTTGATTAGTGAGTGTTTCCTCACCAAAGTGTGAGCTCCAAGATGGTGGGACCAACCCCAATTTCCCCCACCCATGTACCCAATGGTACCAGAGACCAATTTTTTAATGAATGTCTCTTCACTGGCAACATATTTTCATAGAGAATCAAAGTCTGAACCCAAGAACTCATGCTGATCTTGGAGGGCTAGCAACTTGACAGAGTAGATATTTTGGTGCAGGTATGCTCTTCCCTTGTGAGAAGAGCTTTGGGTCCTGATATCAACAACATCTAACAAAATTCCCTGCTAGGCTTAAGCAGATGACCAGAATCAATGAAAACAGTAGTAATAATAATTATTGCTGGTACCAGTCTGGAGCTTTTGATCTCCCAAGGCATTTTACATACATTCCTGAATGCTGCAAAGATGTCTGTGCGAATTCACAGCCACCAAGCCCAGCTGACATAGATCTCCTCCCTAATCTATTTGTAATCTTGGTTGGACAAAGAATAGAAATGACTCATGGAAGGCACTAAGCTCACACAGGTTCAACACGCAGTCTCAGACAAGCAGAGTGCATCGTAAGGGTTGTATGGTTCAGCAGATAACACTAACCCCCAAAGATGAATTAGAACTGGTCCAGAGAATGGTAAGCCCTTCTCCTTCACACATCTCCACCCACCTCTCCATGGTCCTGAGTCCTATATCATCCCAGATGTCACTGTCGGGACGCTCCTTCCATTGTTGCTTGAGACCTGACTGCCGTTCCCTTACAAAGTAGCCCCAGAGAGAACACACATCTTGAAGGCACGAGCCCAGGTCTGTGAGGAAGCACCACCAGTGAGGCAACGGATTGGTAAGCAGCATACAAGCTGCTGTGTGTGTGGAGAGATGCGTGCTGTATCCCCAACCCCAGCATGGCCGCCTGAACAGGAGGCCCAGGAATGAGGCCTAAACCCTCAGCAAAGTCAGAAGGGATCCCATTCCACCGGAAATCAGCCCCTGCCCACAAGAGAGCTGCCTATCTTCCTTACGCTGAATTGTGCCTTGCATGCCTGATTTTGACCTTAGAGGGCTATAGATTAGCCCTGCTCAATGTCTTGTTAATCCAAACTGCTTCTGCTCCTCTTGTCCTTTTATATGAGCTGTTTTGTTTTGCTTCCTTTTGCTTCCCCAGGGAGCTGGTCTTGGTTTCTTGGAGCAGATGCTCCAGGGTTTCATAGGAAATAGTCTTATGCACACACACGTATACCCGCACGGGTGCACACACGTGCACTTTCTATAGCTAGGGAATATAACCTTGCAAAATAACCAAGATGTTGCTCTGCTTAGAATAAGGTCGAAAGTAACAAAGAGAGAGAGAGAGACAGGGCGAGGAAAGTCTTTGGCAGCAACTTCCACGGTGTTCCTCCAGACACCTGATCAATGGTTCTTAATCCCCAGTGTGTCTCCAACTTGCTCAGAGAGCTGGTTAAAAATTTAGATTCCTGGCTTCTACCCCAGGAAGTCTCATGTGTGTCTATAAATCCAATTTTTAGCCAGTGGCTTGCTTGATTCAGAAGCTATTGGTGCAAGGAGCTAACTGGGATCTGACCCTGAACATGCCATTCTGCAGCTCAGCACCTTCAGTCACGCTCCAAGAAGATCAAAACCCTCAGGACAAACCAGGGTGTTCTGGGCCCAACTCCCCAGGTGCATCTCAGGTTCCAATCACAGGGTCCACCACCGTCACAACACACCCAAGCCCACTTCTCCTGCCCCCCTAGCATAGCTCGCCCAGAGGTCCTCGCCCCTTCCAGGAGTCCTCCCACCCCCTCAGATCACCGCGAAATCTGCTCAGCCACGTCCCTGACTTCCTGGGCCTTCTCTTGCCTCTTGCCCTGCCATGTCCCCTCCGTGGCTGCCCCAGCGCTGCCATTTCTCACTCCAGCACTGCGGCTTGTTCAGGGCAGACCCCCACCCAAGTGGAATCAATCCAAGTCCTGCCCTAGGGGACTCTGAACCTCAGGCTGGGAGGAGGGCTCTGGTCGTCTCTCTGGGTAGCTAGAGCTCTACCTGTGAAGTGTGCGGCTTCCCAAAGGCATGTTTCCAACGGCGTGACTGAGAGACAGGAGAAGGGGGCAGGCTAAGCAGTGAGAGAGATGGGTACAGCTAGACTCTCCTTCTTCCACACCTTCTCCTCTCCCTGCACACCTTTCTGGAGGCTGGCTCATTCCTGTCTTCGTATGTCCGTCACGCGTCCTCCATTAGCTTCCCCAGGGTAGCCAGAACAAAGTACCACAGTGACTTAAACAACAGAAATACACTTATTTTCTCACAATTCTGAAGACCAGGAGTCCAAGATCCAGAGGCTGGCGGTGTTGCTTCCTTCCAACCCTCCGCCTGGGCTGCAGATGGCCGTCTTCTCCCTGTGCCCTCGCGTGGTCTTCCCAATCTACGTCTGTGTCTGATCTGCCCTTCAGTATGGCTCTAATCATACTGGAGCAGAGCCCACCTGGATGACTTTGCTTCAAGTTAATCCCCTCTATAAAAACCCTGTCGGCAAACACAGTCACATTCTGGGGCCCTGGGGGATTAGAACTTCAACATATGCTTTCATGGGCACAGTTCAGCCCATAAAACAGCTCACTTTTGTCATAATAAATTGCTCTGTTTGGCTAAAAGGTCTCCCGTAAACCATGAGCGTCCTCACCTTCTCTGTGTCCTAGGCAGGTCACCAGGCAGGACAGTGTGGGGATGGCTGATTTGATGTCTTTTGCTTCCCAGGAGCCTGGGACTATCTCATCTGCTGGCCGCCTACCCACCCGCTGTATCACAAACTCATCCCACTGACACAGGCCCTTCAGGGAAGGCAGCCCCTTGAGAAACCCTTGCAGAGATCTGTAAAAAAAATTAACCTTTCTGCCTGGCCCTATTCCTGGTGTTCTTCAGCCAAAAAAAGAAAGTACTGTTACAAATTATTACTTAGATATTTGAAGTTTTTATTGGAGTTCTAGGAAGCCAAGGATTTCTGACTAGTGTATGAATCACAGGAAGAGACCTTGATTATTTTTTACCCAGGAACTGGCAGTATTTGAGGACGGATAAATGTAATAGATCACAGAGCGTAACTTCCGTGGATGCTGTTTCAGTGTTATCCAAAGCGTCCTTGCCAGAGATGGGAATGGGTGGGGAAGACAGCCCTGCCTGTCTCTTCTGTCTGTGCTGAGCCTGCACAGACGGCTTCCAGCAGTCCCGAGCCCTGGTTCCCCAGGTATCTGCATACCTTACTCACAGTAATTAAGGGCCCCCCTTTTTTGTTCCAGTCATATCAGTAAAAAAGCCTGACAGTGCCAAGCCTTGGTGAGGGGGGAAGGAAATGGGTGCTCACACACATTCTGGCGGAATCATAAGGTAGGCACGGTCTGGAAAAGTACTGTGGTTACATCCAGCAAAGTTGAAGACGTGCACGTGCGTAGACGTCCAGAGAGACATTTCAAATGATGGTTGTTGCATATTACATGCAACATTGGAAAATAGGGGATAATCTGAATGTTCATCAATAAAATACTATAAAATTCAATAAGCTGACCAGAATTAATGTATCAACTAGACGAATCTTAAACTCATGATGTTGAATAAAAAAAAAAATGCTGACACAATATGGATACTATGCAAAAAAAGCATTATGATACGGCCACCCTGGACCTGTTGTCCTTAGAAAGACTCACTTGCATCTGGGAGCTCGGATTTCCAGAGGGTTCCCCGCGTTCCCTAAAGGACAAAAAAGGCTCAGTATAACAAAACTATGTGAACACACAACGCAGTCTATGCTGGAACTGGTTCCCTTTGGGGAGTCTGGAGTCTGCGTACCATGCCAGGCAGGGGGACTGACATGAGCACCCCCCGCAATGAAGACACTGGGTCCCAAGCTTCTGATGGGTTCCTGGCAGGCAACTTTTCCCATGTGGAGGAACCTAGCGTGTTCTGTGTGACTTCTGGGGGAAGACTGGTGCAAGCTTGTGCCCCTGAATTCACCCCTTTTGCTGACTTTGCTCTGCATCTCTGACTGGAACAATTCACAGCCGTAAGCATGACCACCTGCCAAATCCTTGGGGAAGCGCTGAAACTTGGGTGGTCTGGGTACCCTCAAAGTGAACACAAACAAAATTATATCATTTGTTTTAAGTTTAAGAACATGCAAAACGAGACTATTCATTGTTTATGAAGACACATGTACGATATGAAGATATAAAAATATTCCCAGGACGTGTGCCTGGTTGGCTCAGTTGGAAGAGAAAGAGACTCTTAATCTTGGTGTTGTGAGTTCAAGCCCCAAACCCCCACATTGGGTGTAGAAATTACTTAAAAAATTAAATTAAATTTAAAAAAATTTTAAACATGCCCAAGAGTAACAAGTGAGTAGAGGGGACTAGGAATATCCACGAAATTCATCTGCAACACTTTATGCCTTTAAAAGGAGGAAGAGGACACGGTGAAATATTAAGATTTGACCTAGCTGAGTCGGTTTGTGATGGTTTCTTATATTATCTGTATTTTTCTATGTGGTCCCACACCCTCAAAGTGAATTGAAAAGGAATGAACTACATTGAAACAACATTGGAAAGGGATAAACTATAAGGAAGACACTCCAGAGGTGGTGACAGGTGAAGTATTTCAACTACAGGTCACCTTCCCCTGACTGTGGATTGTGGTGCTCTCCTACCAGATGGCAAACAGCCCTGGGACAGGAAGCCAGAGGCTCGAATTCCAGGAGCTGGCCACCTAAGTCTGATATCCACTTCTTTCTCAAGTAGGGCTTTTATGGGGGGGGGGGGGGTCATAGCTTTCGTAGCTGAAGAAGGTTGGAGGCAAATGACAGGAATAGTGGAAAAAGCCCAAGGCAGCAAGCAAGGAGATCCAGGTGAAGGGAAGCCGTCCATCCTCTATTTCATTATGTGTAGCCCATCGTTATTTCATAAATTACACTGGCCGTGAGCGTCCTTCCCATGAGATGGTGGTTCTCTTGTTCCCTGAAAGGATTCCCTGGGAAGGATGATAGGGCCTGAAGATGGGGTTGGGGACAACTGTGATGGTGATCATAAAGATATATCACTGTCTCGACATTTTGCTCATCAATGAGAACAAATCTATTACATAGTTCTGTGCCTGAGAATGCAGAGAAGCTATACCATCTTCTCTGTCTTCAGAGAGCTCACAGTCCACCAGAGGCACCATAGGCGGACAGACTCGAAGGTCCTAGAGTTTGTGTATGGGATGGCTAGCCATGATGGCCCTCCATCTGTCTCGGTCACTCAGCTCCCCACTGAGCTCCTTGGTGTTGGGTTACCATGCGGCCTCAACAAGCATACGCGGAATTGGACAAACACATTGCATCCTGTCCATAACGATCATGTGCTGTTGCATCAAGTCAGTCTTTCATTGGTCGAGTATTTTTCCCAAAGCCACGCAAATGGTTATTTCCCATTTGTCTGCAAAGGCACCTGGACATGCCCCCAAGGAAGTTACCATAGCCCGACTCCCAACCATGCTGCAAGTTGCTTGCAACAGGAGCCTGTGTCCTGGTGCAGGTCATTGTGGCGTCCATGCTAATGCACCGCTATGCTCTCCTGCTGGGGGGAGCAATACTGACCAAGGGGCTCAGGGATGCAACCATCACGGCCTTCACACCAAGGCCATGCTTCCCTGGGGATGCTCTCGGCCTCTGCCCGTCCACTCCTGACAAACCAGGGACTCCTCCGATGAGCAGCCTTAGCTAGGCAATACCTCATCAGCCTGGTCAAAGCCTTCTCCCACCTGCATGCTGGTGTGGAGCTTTCCTGCTCAGCCGTTCTGCCCCCTCTCTGCCCACTGGTTTCAGGCCTGCCTCGCAGTCTGAAGGCCGACCCTGCGTCCTTGTGCCCCCCACTGTTCTCCTTCATGGGAATTGTCCTGATAACCTCTCACATGTCTAATCCCACCTAGCATCTGCTTCTCAGGGGACCCACAGTAGCACGGTTGTACTTCCAACACTAACACAGGACAAAAATATGAAGGAGCTAGTTACTGTTCGGTGAACATAAATAATATATAGAGGAAAAAATAATGAAGGTGAAAGAAGATCTGTACAAGGAAAATATAAACTATTCACTGATTATAATGAAGAAACACTTGAGTCTAAAAATCTCATGTGATCAGTGCGTTGTTTGTAAATTTAGTATTTGTCAACATTTCTAAATTCATGAATGATTAGAAACCAGTAAGATATCGTGCTCAAATCTAGCAAACTATAGACACAATTTACAAGTTAACTTCTGCTTCATTAACTGAGTCATTCTGGATGCACGGGGGTCCCAACCTCAGCGGCAGTTAAGGACTACCCTAAAAACAGACGGACCAAATCTTGTGAACCTAGTGGCATTATTTGGGAGCTAAATTTCTTTGTATTTGCAATTATCAGCGTATGGATTCCTAGTTTTCATTCTGATAATCATACGTCTGAACTCTGTAACCTCCGAACAGTTGCTGAAGACAAGCAAACCAGACCAGTCCAGAGTCGATGATGCTTGATGTAACTGGAGGGGAGGAGCTCCACCTGCTCCCTAGAAAATCCCAAGGGAAGAACCAGCAGCAACAGGCAGCTACCTGCAGTCCAGCAAACCAGTGATGTGATTCTGATTCCATACTAGCCCAGTTTACCGGCTGTACACTGTACTAAGACACAACATTGAATATGTGTGTTCTATAATCTTAAATACATTGTCCAGCATATTTATTTCAATCTAGGATTGTTCTCATCTGCCTTAAGAAAGAAATAACAGTTAGTAACCAAATATCTATTGAGCATTTGATATATGTTGACTAACTTTTAAAATTCTTATAGCAACCGCAGGAGGCAAAAACTATTATGATTGCCATTCTCTGATGAGAAAAGAGAGACTCAGAGAAGTTATGTAACTTGTTCAAGGCCACACAGCAAAACTGTCCAGGACAGGGTGCGAAACAAAGCAGTCAAACGAGAGCATCTTAACAACTCTTCTGTATTTCAACTTGTTTATAGCAGCAATGTCTACAATAGCCAGACTATGGAAAGAACCTAGATGTCCATCAACAGATGAATGGATAAAGAAGATGTGGTATATATACACAATGGAATACTATGCAGCCATCAAAAGAAATGAAATCATGCCATTTGCGACGACGTGGATGGAACTAGAGCGTATCATGCTTAGTGAAATAAGTCAATCGGAGAAAGACAACTATCATATGATCTCCCTGATATGAGGACATGGAGAAGCAACATGGGGGGGTAGGGGGATAGGAGAAGAATAAATGAAACAAGATGGGATTGGGAGGGAGACAAACCATAAATGACTCTTAATCAACTTTTTTTTAAAGCAATAACTTAAAGTGCACTGTTAAAATTTAATTTCATAATTCAAACAGAAGGAAAAAACCATTTGGGGTATAATTCTAATCTGGATGATGTCATCATGGAAAAAAAGAACTGCCAACACATGCCTTTTTAAGAAAGTCAATGCCTTCGCAATAGTGTTCTCTTCCTTTGACAAAGATATTTTTTTCCTATAAGCAGACAGCCTGCTGCTCAAAATTTATTGAAAACATGTTTATGTTCTGTTCAAATCCTTCTTCCGAATCCAAATGTGAAAATATTTTTCTTGTCCTGCAAGATCACCAGACTGATGACCAAGCTTGTAGTCAGGAAGGAGTTGTCAAGAAGTGACACTTAGAAAGCTTATAAAAGCTAACAAATCCGTACAATTCAAAGTACAGCATGCAAAATGCGATAAAGATACTCATCGATGACCTCCTTATATCTCAAATTTTAATTGGAGGGTAGTAATAGTTTTAAGCATTTAAGGGTTTTTCTTATTTAAATTACTTGGCAATACAACCATTAGTCATGGCATATTCGGTCACCATGCCTAAGGGTCCTGAGCTCTCCCTCCTTCATAGCACGAGACAGTGGGAAACAGAGGAACGCTTCTCTCAGAAAGCTCCAGCTTGAACTGACCTTGGATTTCAATTTTGTTAAAGTAATCAGGCCTCTGAGAATCATGCACATGTATGGAGTCAACTCAAACATCTCCATATCTTGTCCACAGACTCTCGGTCCAATGACTGATCTGGACTCTATGAGTAGAGTCCTGGCAGGTCTCTTAGGTTCTAGGAAAACCCTGAGGGCTTAAAATAGGTAACAGGTGTCAAGAGCCTACCAGGAAGCCCAGAAAAGAGAGTGATGCTCAACATCACTGGTCATCAGGGAAATACAAATCAAAACTACAATGAGATGCCACCCCACTCCTGTCAGAATGTCAACACCCCAGGAAACAAAGGTGTTGGTGAAGATGTGGAGAGAGGGGAACCCTCTTGTGCTGTTGGTGGGAATGCCAGCTGGTGCAGCCACTGTGGAAAACAGTATGGCGGTTCCTCAGAAAGTTAAAAATAGAGCTACCCTACAATCCAGCAATTGAATTACTACGTATTTATCGAAAGGATACAGAAATAGTGATTCAAAGGGGCACACGCACCCCAATGTTTATAGCGGCAATGTCCACAATAACCAAGTTACGGAAACACAGAAACAGCCCAAGTGTCCCTCAAATGATGAATGGATAAGATACGTGTACACACACACACACACACACACACACACACACACACACACACAATGGTATGTATATGGTATATATAGACACAAAGGACTATTACTCAGCCATATAAAAGAATGAAATCTTGTCATTTGTAATGACATGGATGGAGCTAGAAGGTATTATGGTAAGTGAAATAAGTCAGAAAAAGACAAATGCCATATGATTTCACTCATAAGTAGAATTTAATAAATGAAACAAATGAGCAAATGGTAAAAAGAGAGAGAGAGGGGCAAACCAAGAAACAGACTCTTAACCTTAGCGAGCCACTGACGGTCACCAGAGAGGAAGGGGAGGGGAGCGGGTGAAACAGGTGGTGGGGTGAAGGATGCACCTGTGATGAGCACCAGGTGTTGTATGGAAGTGTTGAATCACTGTATCGTACACCTGTGTGTTAACCAATATTACACTGTATATTAACTAAGTGGAATACAAAAGACTTCGGGCCTGCCAACCGGAACGTGGATTGGAACCATAATGTGGAAGATGGGAATGGCACAGTGAAGGGCTGTACTTGTTTCTTATTTCTGAGTGAGCAGGCATTTCACATTTTTCACCTATATGACAGAAAGAGTGTCCATTGGTAGCTATTTTATTCTCAGTGTTTTACAAGAAGAGTACCTTGGTGTGTAAATTTATGGCTTCCTCAAAATTATAGCTTCAAGTGAAAAGAAGGGCCATCTGTACCCCAATGTTCATAACAGCAATGGCCACAGTCATCAAACTGTGAAAAGAACCAAGATTTCCTTCAGCAGACAAATGGATAAAGAAGATGTGGTCCAGATATATAATGGAGTATCATGCCCCCATCAGAAAGGATGAATACTCAACTTTTGTACCAACATGGACGGGACTGGAGATTATGCTGAGTGAAATAAGTCAAGCAGAGAGAGTCAATTATCACATGGTTTCACTTATCTGTGGAGCATAAGGAATAACACGGAAGACATAGGGAGATGGAGAGGAGAAGTGAGTTGGGGGAATGAACCATGAGAGGGGGGAGATGAACCATGAGAGACTCTGGACTCTGCGAAACAGACTGAGGGTTTTGGAGGGTAGGGGGATGAGAGGTTGGGAGAGCCTGGTGGTGGGTATTATGGAGGGCACGTATTGCATGGAGCACTGGTATGGTACATAAACAATGAATTCTGGAACACTGAAAAGAAATTTAAAAAATAAATGAAAATTTTTTAATAACACCAACTAAAAATAAAAAATAAAAAAATAAAAAGTGAAGATGTGAATATGATAGGAGAAACAAAGATTCAACAGAGCTGGTGAAGGGAGTGGCTACTGGGCCAAGGCTCCAAGATGTTTCTGATGACCCTGGACAGGGACTATGTGACATTTTCTGAGGAACATGCTCAGTATTCAGTACTCACAGTGGAGATAGATGGTAAAGACAATCACTCAGTCTTTTGCTGAAAGAATCATTAAGTACAAACACACTGTTCTTTATGGTTGATGAAGCCCAAGTCCAAAGAAATTTTTAAAAAAAATGGTTCTAGGTCTTGCAGCCATTCAGAAAGGAACATGCAAGTCTCATGACCTCCATCCAGGCTTCTCTACTGGACACCATTAGTGACTTTATTAGAAGTTCCTGGGCAGGTTGGGGATAGAAATCCTACACTGCCATATTATCCTAACCTAGATGCATTTTTTTTTGTTAATTCTCAATGCGTCCAGTTGGAAGAATGAAACGTTATGATTTTAGCTCCAAAATCATTTGTGTAAAACAGAATTATTCTGTTGCTAAGCTCAGATGTATTTCACTACATAGGAATTCAAGGTAGAAAAATTTAAGCATGTTCATTTCATGGGCAAACTTTATGTGAGGTATTAAAGTGCAGTCCGAAGGTAGCATCCAAAATATAGTGTCAGGAAAAAGCATAAAAGACTTTGAAGTGAGCAAATATGACTGCTTCTAGGTGATCTCTGCCTGAGCAATTACACAGCTATGTCCGTGGCAGAGAAGCGACAGTAACGCTGGGGACTTTTGCCCGCGTGAAGCAAGCTGTCTGGTGGAGATTCACTTGGCTACCGCCAGTTGATTACTTACCAGTTATAGTATCATACTGATTTCCTTCTTGAATAAAGAGTGAAAGAAATTCTTTGATGTGTGTTAATTTTATGTTTATGAGAGTGGTTATTTTACATTTCCTAAAATTATCATTTAAGTGCGCATGCAACAGACAATGGCCAGTTGTCGTCCAAAAGTCTTGAATCCAAGCCTTCCATCCAACTAATAAATGAAACATTATCTCCCTCCAAGAACCTCTAGAGCCTAAAGCTAATTCAGGTACAGGTGTGCTCACCACCCAAGCAATGATGGCAGCCTTGCACAGAAGCAGGGCAGGGGGCGATGGGCAGCAAGGCTATTTCTGCAATGGCATAGTTTTAACATCCTAATTTGGGGCAATCTGGAATTGAAACATAACACCGTACAACATCAAGGAAGACCTGGGCGAGGGGAAATGGCCCATGGGCCCTGCTGTCTGGCACCAGACAAACCCAAGACCCTAAACTGGGCACTTCCTGTTTTCTCCCCATCATTGCCTCCATGCACAACACGACATGCCATCTTCACCACTGAAAAGGAATCTACTGCCCGTGAAGTGGTTACAAAACTGGCAAACATAGAGTCGTGAGGTATTCGTGACTATTTAAACTCCAAGGTGCTTTTTTCCTCCATGTGTTATAGTACTCTCGAGTAAAACGCATTTGCGTAATCTCAAATAAAACAAAAATGCAAGGTTCAAAGGAACCTCACAAATCTAACTACTGACAATTAATTCCTTGGTTATATATAAATGGCCATGGTCGTGCCCGTTTTATTTGGTTTTTAAATCTGTTTTAAACAAATATCTGCTGTAAACCGGGATTAATCCGATTTCATCACAGTGCACAGAGAAATTATTTCTGAGGAGTAGTTTAAAATACACTTCTGCATCGAAGCTCCACGGAACAGTTACCAACGTGAAGTTCACATTAGAGAATATTTTCTATGGAAATCGGAAGTTACGCTGCACTAATGAGCTCCAGAGGATGGAAGTAATATCGCTGCTGACCGACATTTCCAGGCAGCGTCGCGTCACCTGGGGAGGCAGCTGCGATCCCTCTTTCATCCGTGTGTTTAAAGGTTGTAAATGTCACTCATTCCAGCGGAGGCAACAGGAAGGCGGCAGCCGAAGTTCCCTGAGAGCTGGCCTAGATAATGACTGTCTCAAACCGTGTTTATACAGTGTCCGCTCTGTGTTTAAATAATTAGTCACTTTGACCTCTTTTGGAATCGTGCTGCTACGTTTTATTTGGAATATGAAAAGGCTTTCTAGTTTCACCTTAGTCTCTTTAAGTGTGACTTGACGCACTAAGCAGAAGGGATCAAGTCTGACAGCAAATTGCCTATTTGAATCTCAAGGAGACTGGATGCTCCCAGAAACATATCTCAAGGACACAGCTTCCGAGACCTTTACTCTCGGGTTTCTGAGTTGGGATGCTTAGGATTATTGAAAAGAACCCCAAGATGACCTTACCCCAAAAATACCTTCAATCCCCCTATCAGAGTTCGGAACCTTAGAACCATTAGAAGGGGCTAACCTACCAAAATAATTTTTCCTAGACAAGTGGGGCCCAAAATGGACAGGATCGCACATGGATCTTCCGTGTGACCATTTCCTAGCTCATACGTGGCAGACGTGAAAGTCTCTGCTGAACCTCCTCAGCCAAGATCATGACTCCCCCAGCACAGGATAATGTCCAACGCCTGGTTGAGCGGGGGTATAAAGGACCCTGGCTACTTTAGCCACTTCAGGACAACTTCGAAGGGCCATTTTTGCTTCAGAGCTCTCGTGGAGTTGGCCAAGGCCATCCTAAGGCTGCATCTCAGCCCAATCCTGCTTCCTCCCTTACCCTTCCAGAGCTGTTGATACCAGGGGCTTCCTTAATACATGTCCTGACGCTAAACTCAGTCTCACAGTCTGCTTCCGGAGCATCCAGCCTGCAGAAGGAGCAGGTACCGTGGGAGAACACCTGCTCACATCTCAACCTCGGGACACTGAGGGAACTGCCCTGAATAAGAACCAGGCAAAACTCCTATTTCTTACAGATCCCCCACTTTTTATCACTCTAGGGGTGATGTGGAGCAACTTTCCACCCCGCACAGGATCTGGCACACAAAGATATTCTTTTGGCCAGAAAATATCTTGGCATCACTGCTCCAGCTTCTTCCTGATAGTGGAGCTGGGCTGGCGAGATCTCTCTTAGCCCTTATGGCCCTGAAATAGGACCACTGCTATGGTGGCTGGCAACAGGCTCTCTTAGATCCTCTTCCACATATCCCTAACGTGGCAACTTAGGCAGATTCTTCAGATTTCTTTTTCATTCTTTATAAAACAGTGATGTGGAAGGGAAAATTATCATTAATTCCAATATTAGTCAATCACATAAGGGAAAAAGCAATTTCTCCTTAAAGACCACAAAGGGTCCTTGGTCTCCAAAGCCATGGTATTCATTGAGTAACACTAATAGATGATCGCCATGGGTTTCCTCTATCTCAAACGCAAACAGCCACAGTCAAAGACACATTCTTTCAGAAAAAACATATGTTGAGTGAAGGTTCATGCATCATGTGACACGCGTGGATTGTGTATGTCTGTAGATCTGTGAGCCATGCTGGGTAAACACCCATGACATTGTATGTGCAGTTATTTATGATGCATAATAAGAAAGGCTTTATAATCCCATCAACATTAGGGCTGTAGGAAATGGATCACTATAGATACTATTCCTTCGTATTATTTATATTACACAAATCTCATGGGACAGTATTAAGAGCATCAAACAAAAGAGCTTCAGCTGGGGCGCCTGAGCTGGGGCTCAGTGGGTTGAAGCCTCTGCCCTCCACTCAGGTCATGATCCCAGGGTCCTGGCATCGAGCCCCACATCGGGCTCTCTGCTCAGCAGGGAGCCTGCTTCCCTCTCTCTCTCTCTCTCTCTCTCTCTCTCTGCCTGCCTCTCTGCCTACTTGTGATCTCTAAATAAAATCTTAAAAAAAAAGAGCTTCAGCCTTAGTGCCCATAAAACACAACAAATGTGAATTCTATCTGAGAACATGTGTTGGGGTGAATAGCCCTATGTCTTGTGAGAAAGCGCAGTGCAATTGTAATCTGGCAAGAATAGGGGAGTGCAAACTGAGAGTTTTGGAGGGGAGGGGGTGGGGGGATGGGTGAGCCTGGTGGTGGGTATTAAGGAGGGCACTTACTGCATGGAGTACTGAGTGTGGTGCATAAACAATGAATCTTGGAACACTGAAAAAATTAAATTAAATTAAAAAAATAATAGGGGAGTGCTAACACTTGAATATATCAATCTGTTGATGCCACAGATGTCCCATGTCCTACATTTTCAAGGTCCCAAGAGAAACAAAGCACCTATCCTGTCCTCAGTGACACTCAATATTCAGAGACCTATGGCAACTCCACAATGACTCCAATTCAACAAATACTTACTGAATATGGGCACAGGAAAGACATAGGAGTGCTACCTGATGGGAGTCAGTCTACATGGAAACTTAAAACAAGGGAAGGAAGTCTCTCTCCATCTTAAAAGGGAACACATTATATCTCTTCAGGAAAAAAATTCCAAAGTTTTGTGAGCACAAATGATTTAGCAAGGTGTTTATAGGATGAGTTCTATTTCAATGGGCAGAGATGGGGGAGGCAATTTAGGAAGAAAACTTGGATTAAACACAGTAAGGATGAAAGCAAGCTCAAGGAAGCCCATCCTTCTGGAAGAGCAGTGGGCTGGGAGTCAGGGATCGGACATGAAAGCTGGTTTAGAATCACACTGGAGAAGGATGGGTCTTGCCCAGTAGGATTTTGAACCACAAAAGTCACAGGAGAAGTAAAGGGTTCTGCTCAATAAACTGACATGATTCCTTGAGATGGTCAGAAGGAAGAAGTAACTGGAGTGGCCTAGCCTGGGAGCCGGAAACCAAATAAGCCAAAAAGGCCAGTCTTAATTCAGAGGTGATTGGGATGGTGGCTGGCACGTGGTATAAAGTCAAGAAATAGTTGGTAGGGTGCGCTGTGAAGTGGCAGTAGAAAGGGGGAAACAGATCCAAGAGAGAAGCAGAAAGGAAAATCTATAGGGCTCATCCATGCCTTGGATTAGGGGGACCCCTACAAAAGAATGCAGTCAGAGCTATTTTGACTTGGAGAGAGGTCAGCCTGCCCAAGCACCACATGGACCTTGCAGCACCTGGTATTGGCAGTGATGGGACGGGTCTAAGTTTCATCAAGTAGCCATAGAAAAACTGTTCTAGAATCATTTTCTCTTCCACACCCCAAGCCCCAGCCCTCTGTTATTGGTGTCATTTAGCAGCCGCTTTTCTTCCCCCTCGGGTTCCCAGAGACCACTTATATGCTGTCTAAAAATGGTCACTTCACACAAAGACGCATAAAAAATTTTGCCCAAAACATAACCTGGAAGTATGCTGGAGGCAGCTGGGCTGTAATTATAACTTACTAAAAAGAAACCTAATCTGTGGTGTAGCGTGCTTTCCTGAGAAACCATGTGGCCGTGGCAATACTGTGCAAGCCTGTCCCCACAATCATGAGTGTGTCCCACAGCCCTGGCCAAAGCCCACCAGGTTGCCAGTAGCTTCCTCAGAAGTGACGAAAATAAAAATCACCCTGCTCTTCCAAATACCTGCTAGGAGAGCCATCTCCAGATAGAAATCGGGAGCACTCCAAAATTAGGACGCAGAGTCAGGGTAGCTGGGTTTGTCCATAGTTTTCCAAGGAAAAGTGTCAAACTCTAAGGGACACATATGTTATTGTTACTGGAGAAATGAGCAATTAGTGATCCATCGAGACTCATCAAGTCTATGGTGTGCCAGTTTCTAAAATCACCCAGCAATGGCTCACACACACCCTATAGAATTCCTCCCCTTGAGTTGACTCATTGTAAACTAAGAAGCCAGCAGCGCCTGTGATAGACATCATTCTTCTTGAGATCAGACAACCTTGGAAAGGGCAGAGGTGAAGGTCAGGCCCCGGAAGGCCAAGGTCAAGAAATGCGGGGCTTCGGGGGTCACGCAGCCAAGTCCCAGTCGGACTCCCCACTTCCGCCGACGGGGGAGGTGTGCAAGAGTGGCTGAAAGAGGAGAGCAGCAGCGTGTCCCAGGAGAGAAGTGACATTCCCCACGAACCTTGAGTTTGTATGATGGAGGAGGAGGGCAAGATCCTCCGGAGAGAGGGGACAGTGCGGGCCAGGGCTTGTGGTCAGCCTCTTCAGGCAATGTGGGGTCCAGGGGGACGAGAGCGAGAATGTGTGCATGTGACTGCATGTGCCCCTCAGTGGAGAGGACCGTGACGTCAGACAAGGGGGAGACCCGGTGGCACAGTGAGCTGAAGTGACAAGGACAGGAATCAAATAATAAAGTGCCTGCAGTCTGAGATGCTTCCAATTTGAACATAAACTCCCTCACAGAACAGCTTCTCAGGATTAACTTCCAGAGATGAATCCCTTCTACTCATCAGTTAAAATCCAGAGGAATGAAAGCAAGAAATGGCTAAGCCAAAGGAATTAATCCAAAATCTACTGACTCAGGAAAGTTTTACGAAGGACAAAAATACATCAATGAAACATTTAAGTTTAAAGAATATCTGTAATATTGACAAGGCTCACAAAATGTTATGAAACTAAATTAAAAAATAATAATAATAACAAAATAAAGAAATTAAACTGGAAAAAAACAAGGTCGTTTGCTCTGCTCCCTCCCAAACGCAAGCACCGAGAGGCTCCTTCAGAAGCAGAGCCGGAGTCATCTGCCCTACAAGTTGTCACGGGTCCTGCCGACCTCAGAGACTAGGTTCATTCAACTCTCTAGCACTCAAAATCTTCACTCTTTAAGAATCTGAAACGAGAGATACAGTAGAACGTATCAATGAAACTAGAAGCTGGTTTTTTGAAAGAATCAATAAGATCGATAAACCATTGGCCACACTAATCCAAAAGAAAAGAGAGAAAGCCCAAATTGCGACGACGTGGATGGAACTAGAGCGTATCATGCTTAGTGAAATAAGTCAATCGGAGAAAGACAACTATCATATGATCTCCCTGATATGAGGACATGGAGAAGCAACATGGGGGGGTAGGGGGATAGGAGAAGAGTAAATGAAACAAGATGGGATTGGGAGGGAGACAAACCATAAATGACTCTTAAACTCACAAAACAAACTGGGGGTTGCTGGGGGGAGGTGGGATTGGGAGAGGGGGAGCGGGCTATGGACATTGGGGAGGGGAGGCGAACCATAAGAGACTATGTACTCTGAAAAACAACCTGAGGGTTTTTAAGGGTCAGGGGTAGGAGGTTGGGGCAACCTGAGGGTTTTGAAGGGTCAGGGGTGGGAGGTTGGGGGAACAGGTGGTGGGTAATGGGGAGGGCACGTTTTGCATGGAGCACTGGGTGTTGTGCAAAAAGAATGAATACTGTTACACTGAAAAAATAAATAAAATGAAAAAAAAAAAAAAAGAAAAGAGAGAAAGCCCAAATTAATAAAATTATGAATGAAAAGGGAGAGATCACAACTAACACCAAGGAAATAGAAACAATCATCAGAAATTATTACCAACAGTTATATGTCAATAAGCTAAGCCACCTAGATGAAATGGATGCATTCCTGGAAAGCTACAAACTCCCAAAATTGAACCAGGAAGAAACTGACAACCTGAATAGACCGATATCTAGTAATGAGATTGAAGCGGTGATCAAAAACCTCCCAAAAAACAAGAGCCCAGGACCTGATGGATTCCCTGGGGAATTCTACCAAACTTTCAAAGAAGAAATAACACCAATTCTCCTGAAGCTGTTCCAAAAAATTGAAGCAGAAGGAAAACTTCCAGACTCTTTTTATGAAGCCAGCATTACCCTGATCCCCAAACCAGGCAAAGACTCTACCAAAAAGGAGAATTTCAGACCAATATCATTGATGAATATGGATGCAAAGCTTCTCAACAAGATCCTAGCAAACAGGATCCAGCAGCACATTAAAAATATTATCCACCATGGCCAGGTGGGATTCATCCCTGGGTTGCAAGGTTGGTTCAACATTCACAAATCAATCAATGTGATAGAAGAAATCAACAAGAGAAGAGAGAAGAACCACATGGTCCTCTCAATTGATGCAGAAAAAGCATTTGACAAAATCCAGCATCCGTTCCTGATGAAAACGCTTCAAAGTATAGGGATAGAGGGAACATTCCTGAACTTCATAAAATCTATCTATGAAAGACCCACAGCAAATATCAAACGGGAAAAAGCTTGCAGCCTTTCCGTTGAGATCAGGAACATGACAAGGATGCCCACTCTCACCACTCTTGTTCAACATAGTATTAGAAGTTCTAGCAACGGCAATCAGACAACAAAGAGGAATAAAAGGTATCCAAATTGGCAAGGAAGAAGTCAAACTCTCTCTCTTCGCAGATGACATGATTCTTTATATGGAAAACCCCAAAGACTCCACCCCTAAACTACTAGAACTCATATAGCAATTCAGTAACGTGGCAGGATACAAAGTCAATGTACAGAAATCAGTGGCTTTCTTAAACACTAACAATAAAATTCAGAAAGGGAAATTAGAGAATCGATTCCATTTACTATAGCACCAAGAACCATAAGATACCTGGGAATAAACCTAACCAAAGAGGTAAAGGACCTGTACTCGAGGAACTACAGAACACTCATGAAAGAAATTGAAGAAGACACAAAAAGATGGAAGACTGTTCCATGCTCTTGGATTGGAAGAATAAACATTGTTAAAATGTCTATACTGCCTAGAGCAATCTATACTTTTAATGCCATTTCGATCAAAATTCCACCGATATTTTTCAAAGAGCTAGAGCAAATAATCCTAAAATTTGTATGGAATCAGAAGAGACCCCGAATTGCTAAGGAAATGTTGAAAAACAAAAACAAAACTGGCAGCATCACGTTACCCGATTTCAAGCTTTACTACAAAGCTGTGATCACCAAGACAGTGTGGTACTGGCATAAAAACAGACACATAGACCAGTGGAATAGAGTAGAGAGCCCAGATATGGACCCTCAACTCTATGGTGAAATAATCTTCGACAAAACAGGAAAAAATATTCAATGGAAAAAAGACAGTCTCTTGAATAAATGGTGCTGGGAAAACTGGACAGCGATATGTAGAAGAATGAAACTCGACCATTCTCTTACACCGTACACAAAGATAAACTCGAAATGGATAAAAGACCTCAACGTGAGACAGGAATCTCTCAGAATCCTAGAGGAGAACATAGGCAGTAACCTCTTCAATATCAGCCACAGCAACTTCTTTCAAGATATGTCTCCAAAGGCCAAGGAAACAAAAGCAAAAATGAACTTTTGGGACTTCATCAAGATCAAAAGCTTCTGCACAGCAAAGGAAACAGTCAACAAAACAAAAAGGCAACCCACGGAATGGGAGAAGATATTTGCAAATCACAGTACAGACAAAAGGTTGATATCCAGGATCTATAAAGAACTTCTCAAACTCAACACACACAAAACAGATAATCATATCAAAAAATGGGCAGAAGATATGAACAGACACTTTTCCAATGAAGACATACAAATGGCTATCAGACACATGAAAAAATGTTCATCATCACTAGCCATCAGGGAGATTCAAATCAAAACCACATTGAGATACCATCTTACACCAGTTAGAATGGCCAAAATTAGCAAGACAGGAAACAACGTGTGTTGGAGAGGATGTGGAGAAAGGGGAACACGCTTACACTGTTGGTGGGAATGCAAGTTAGTGCAGCCACTTTGGAGAACAGTGTGGAGATTCCTGAAGAAATTAAGAATAGAGCTTCCCTATGACCCTGCAATTGCACTGCTGGGTATTTACCCCAAAGATACCGATGTAGTGAAAAGAAGGGCCATCTGTACCCCAATGTTTATTGCAGCAATGGCCACTGTCGCCAAACTGTGGAAAGAACCAAGATGCCCTTCAATGGATGAATGGATAAGGAAGATGTGGTCCATATACACGATGGAGTATTATGCCTCCATCAGAAAGGATGAATACCCTACTTTTGTAGCAACATGGACGGGACTGGAAGAGATTATGCTGAGCGAAATAAGTCAAGCAGAGAGAGTCAAGTATCATATGGTCTCACTTATTTGTGGAGCATAACAAAGAACATGGAGGACATGGGGAGATGGAGAGGAGAGGGAGTTGAGGGAAACTGGAAGGGGAGATGAACCATGAGAGACTATGGACTCTGAAAAACAACCTGAGGGTTTTGAAGGGGCGGGGGGGGGGGAGGTTGAGGAACCAGGTGGTGGGTAATAGGGAGGGCATGTATTGCATGGAGCACTGGGTGTGATGCCAAAACAATGAACACTGTTATGCTGTAAATAAACAAATAAAAAAAATAAAAATAAAAAATAAAAAGAAAAAAAAAGAAAAAGAAAAAGAATCTGAAGAGTTCGGGCACCTGCGTGGCTCAGTGGGTTAAGCCTCTGCCTTAGGCTCAGGTCATGGACTCAGGGTCCTGGGATCGAGCCCCACATGGGGCTCTCTGCTCAGCAGGGAGCCTGCTTCCCCCTCTCTCTCTGCCTGACTCTTTGCCTACTTGTGATCTCTGTCAAATAAATAAATAAAATCTTAAAAAAAAAGAATCTAAAGAGTTAACCGAAACTAGAAGACAACCTCAGCCCTGGCAGCACACCCCAAAATTTAGAACACACAGAGAGCGCATGGGCCGACCGACACCACATGGGACTAAGGAGGCAGGGATGGTGGCCCTGCTCATGGCCCAGGTCGTGTCTGTTCGTGCACACGCTTCCTCGTCCCACCAGAGGAAGACACCAGGTCTCGTCCCACCAGATGTCGTGCACAAAGCACGCATTCAAATATAAAGTGATTAATGATTTCAAACTGGTGACCGCGGAGAGCATTAGAACAAGTGTGGGGCCCTTCCGAGGGTGGGGTGTGTGCCGCCAGCCCTGAACGTGGTCTGCAGCTGGTGGCGTGAGCCCGCGTGGGTCCAGTTCTCCATCATGGCTGCTCTTGGCAGTGTGCTTACCAAACATAGGGGGAAACGCATCCCGGGCCTTCCTGTCCGAGAATCCCTGCAGATGAGTGTCCCTCCTATGAAGATTAGAAGTTTGCGGCAGCAGGACACCGATCTCCAGGTCTCATTGAGGCCCCGTCCCTTGCCACAGACACAAATGCTTTCCATCTCCCTTTTCCCCCTGATTTCCCTCTCTCCTTCCTGCCCCAGGGCTTCCGGGACCATGGGCTCTGTCGAATGTTTGATGGTTTCTCTTATGAGTCCAGCTGGACTCATGACGGCCACTGTCCTTCCTTGCCATGGAACTGAAGGACTCTGCGAACGCGCCCCTGGACACCTTCCCCTCATTCCCACCTGTCTTCCCAGTGGAGGACCGCCCCCTGCGGACTCATGATCAAGTCACATCGGCACCTCTGGTGTCTGCCACTTGTAAGCCTCCAGACACATGAGCTCGTAAAAAGCGTCATCAGCGTGACAGTGTTCAGGCTCTGCTTGCGCATCTCTGTTACACCAGTCTTCTTCCTGAAACGCATCTTGTGTTTTATTTCCAGCTTCTCTTTGCCACCATTTGCAGGAAGGCTCAGCCAAGTTCTAACATTTCAAACTGCTTCTTATTTGGTGCCTTCCCCATGAAATGGAAAGTCAGCCCAGTTGCTGGAATTCCAAATCTTCCTTCCTTTCATCTTCTTTTAGCGTCCCAACCTCCAACATTTGATTTTCGAGCATGTGCCACCAGATTTCGTCTAGGGAAGTATCCCACAGTGGTGGAGATGAAATCAGGAAGTTCAGAATTTCCCAAAAGCATCTGCCACTCAGCAGAATATTGCGTGCGTGTTCTTGAGTTAGAGCATCCTACATGGGGACAGTCCCCATCAGAGCCAACCCAACCCATTCCTAATGGCGTATTACCCATCCTGGCGCACCTTGAATGGCCATCTCTGGTGTGCCTTCTCTTCGGGTCCTAGTTCCGTCACTTCCTTGGATATGCTATTGTGGAGTGAACTGTCGCTGATACTTTCTCGGACATTCTGTGCACACTTCGTGCTGACCTCCCCAGGCTCACCCTCTTAAGTCCACTTTCTGGTCGCCCATGCTGACCTAGTGCTCAGAGGCCATCACCTAGAGGACTCTACCAGGACCTCCCAGTGTTGGCTCTGAGACCTTGGCCCAGGTCCCCAGTCTCTCCTGGGGGTTGCCCCAGATTATTTCCCGAGGCCCCCCACCACTCTTCCTCTGTTAATTTCTCTGGTCCCACCACCCTTACTGATTTGACAGAAGCAAGAAATCTTATTTAAGCATTCTCCTCAAGAGAAGTTAGCTGGAAGGCATTTCGTTTTCCCTTTCCTGCCTCGCATGGCTCTGCTTCCATCCCCTCCTGTTGCTCTTCTGAATGCAAGTCCCAGGAAGGGCCCAGTGTCACTGAGGGTCCTCTTCTGTCCCAGAGACAAGGGACTATGGGCATGTCAGCGGTTTCTTAGCCTTTGGTTTTGCAGTAATTTTATTGTGTTTTTTTTATCCCCATCTCAACCCAGGTAGACGGCATAGTCTCCTTATGATCAGGGCCCTGTTGCTTTATTTGTATATTAATGAAATTTACCACCTTGTATGGATAAAGCAATCATTTGGGAGTTGGGACTCTGAAGGCACAAAAATCAAGGTCTTCATCTGCACCTTCTCCCATAGTCACCCCTTCTAGCCCCAACATTTGAAACACCCGCGTCTGACGGGCAACTCTCAAATGAATATTTCACTGGAGCACCAAACTCACGGCTATGTTCTCAACAAGTCCATGAGGATTCCTGACCAGCATCACAGATTAACAAACCCCAGATGACACTCCTCATTGCCTCTCTGCAAACTCAGTCTTTCCACATCTGTCCCTCAGGGAACTGTCCTCAGGTCCCAGTTGTTCAAGCCAAAACTCAGATTTCATCCCTGATTTTTGCTCCTACTTCATCAGCAAATCCTGTCATTTTACCTCTAAAATATTTCCCAAACGTGTCCTCCTCTCTCATGACCACCTCCACCACCCTCTTCAGACCCTCTTCAGACCCTCCTCAGACCCTCCTCAGACCCTCTTCAGACGCTCCTCAGACCCACTTCAGACCCTCTTCAGACCCTCCTCAGACCCTCCTCAGATCCTCTTCAGACCCTCTTCAGACCCTCTTCAGACTCTCTTCAGACCCTCCTCAGACCCTCCTCAGACCCTCTTCAGACCCTCTTCAGACCCTCTTCAGACCCTTTAGCATTGCTCACCTCCCAACTCTTGGCACCTGCTGCTGCCTTCCTACCACCTGAGACCACAAAGTCAGGGTGAATTTTTAAAAACATAAATCAGATCCTGAGGGTCATGAGATGGAGCCCCGCATCAGCGTCCATACTGAGCACGGAGCCTGCTTAAGAGTCTCTCTCTCCCTCTGCTCCCCCGTCCCACTCACACTCTTTCTCTCAAACAAACAAACAACAACAAAGGATCAGACCATATTACTCCTTTAAGTAAAAGTCTTCAGTGGCTTTCTACTCCCCTTAAAACAGAATTCACCCTTCCCCTCTGGACTTCCCCTGTGGAGTCCACACATACTGTCTCCCGTCTGACCTCGTCTGCCCTCTTCCACGCAGTCCACCATTTTTCAGCCCCATGGGTTCTCTCTCGGTTCCTAAAATACGCACTCACTCTCATCCCCTTCTCGGTGATCGTGCACTAGCCAGTCCTTTGCCTGAAACGTTCTTTCCTTGGATCTTCCCTGCAGGTCTTGGCTCAAAACCCCCTGCCCCCCTCCAGCTTTAGTGAGACACGCGAAGAAAACTCGGTCAGAACCGCCCTCCCCTCCTCAGTCACTTCGCATCAGATTACTCTGCTGTGTCCTGCATCACACTTATTTCACTATCTAGAATATTCTGGGTTGTTTCTGGATTCTCTCATTTATTATATATCCTAGAACGGTCAGCTCTGTGACAGCAGTTACCAGGGTGTGATGTTTCCTCCGTTTCCTGTAACAACGCCTGGCAGAGCAAGAAAGAACGTCATCGTTTCACATCTCGGATACAAAGGACTACCTGAGCAGTGAGGGCCCACTTGCAAGAAGCGAGGCAATTCAGTTAATTCTGCTAAGAAAGGAGAGGATCCAGAGAGCTGAGGAGACAACACCGAAAGAGCCCAGAGGAAGAGCGCTGAACACTTATGTGATAATATTGCTGCTGGAAGCCAAAAAATCAAAGCCAAGCCCCCTCCTGAGTTTCCAGTCCCATGAACCAATGGCCCACCCACCAATATCACAGAAACCCACTCACCACGTACCATAGCTCCTTTTCCCCCAAAGAGCCTGGAATCCTGCTGATGCGACTTCTCCAGCTACCTGTGCTCCCCTGTTCCTGCACCCTTGATGCCACTGACTCAGCTCTGGCTTGCTCGTCTACAGCCTGATCGGTGCCATAGTGACCCCGCTACACACTCATCTGCCCTCCACGAAGTGGATCTTGCCAAACACGTCCCTTGTCATGTCACTCAGTCCCTGTTTAGAAGCCAAGTCAGCTAGAGGCAAGGGACGTGCATCACGAGAGGAGTCTGGAGCAGTTGGTGGTGCCATAAGGTAAGAGAATGTTCAAAAATGAAAGAAGGAAGAGAGGAAGGATGGATGGATGGAAGGAAAGAAGGAGGGAAAGAGAGAGGGAGGGAGGGAGGAAGAAAGAAGGGGAGGAAGGAAGGAAGGGAGGGAGAAAGGGGGGAGGAAGGAAGAGAGGGAAGGAGGGAAGGGAGGGAGGGAGGAAAAAGAAAGGGAAGAGATTTTACAGTATGCTTGGCCAATAGTCTCCAAACACGTCAGCAAGATGAGAGCAAGAACCAAGGGAGAGACTGGCAGACGCTGGGGAGACATGAGGACTGGAAGCGTCGCGAACCTGCCCTGGAGGCCTCAACAGGAGAGGACACACGTGGAAACTGACGGACTCTCACTCGTCTGCAGCTGAGTCAGTAATACTATACTGCGGTCAATCTCTGATTCCGTCTAATGTGCCAGGGTCGCACAGATGTTAACAGTAGAGGAAGGGAGGGGAAGGCTGTGCAGGAACTCTGTGTGCTGTCTTTGTAACTCTCGCGTTAAGTCCAAAATTATTTCAAGTAAAAAGTTACAGAAAAAAGTTAAAGGCCATTAGCCAGCTCGCCAAGTCATCAGAATAGAGTCTGAATTGTTTGCTGTGTCCCTGAAAAGCCCCGTGGTCTCAGCTCCTGCTGCTGTCTGTCTGGTTCCACATGTCACGACGCTGATGAAAGCTCCCCACCCCCCATGCACAGAGGCGCCGTCACTGCCCACCCACACGGCACTATTCACAACACAGGCTTCCCACCCACCACGGCCCCCGGCCTTCATTGCTCCTCCGTCTTGGGTCCTGCTTCTCAACCAACTCCTTTATCATGATCCAAGCCAAAAGTCACTTCCATGCAACTCTCCCGAGCCTCCACTTCCACCGGAGGCAGAATGGACTCCTGGTCCCTGTAGACCCCGTGCTTATGCCTGCCCTGACTCCTCCTGCATCATCTACACAACGTGCCCCCCACCACCCCCCTGCCTCCACCAACTGGACTCCTGGCGCCCGAGGACAGGGCTGCTGTATATTATCTCTGTAGTCCTCAACCAATGCTAACTATGCATGTGGGGTTAATTGGGAAGGAGGGTCTTCCAGGGCTGGATAAACCCATCAGGTTCGTCAGCATCTGCACATACTCCTTCGGGGGTTGTGATGGTGTGTCCTGGGAGATGGTGCTCATCCGTCACTGTCCTCAGCATCTGGAGCATGGGACCTGCCAGCCGCCATCTGCAAAGAGCCAGTGCAAAAGTCCCTTCCTTAGAATCTGAAAAACCAGTGTCTAAGCTAAAGTGTGTATATTATGAAGAAAAGTTTACTAGTCAAGAAAATGAATTGTTTTTAGACCTATCTGAACAAACCATACATGGAAACAGGGTTACGGAAATAGGAACAAGAATTAGAATGATTCCTTATCAAGCCAAACCCTTTCAGGGAGTAGCCCTTTCTCTGGCCAGCTTGGGTTAGTTCATACATTTAAAAGTAATAAACCTGCATTCTTTTGTAGAAGTCTAAAGCTCTCCTTTTCCCCCAATGTGGCTACACCTGCTCCTTCATGCTCCATGAACCCCGACAATTGTGGATTCCAGACCGACACCACTTACAGCCAGCGTGGGCTTGGAGGATCTGAAAGCAGGATGGGCATCTCGTGGCTCAGGGTGGAGAGTGGCACTGTGCCTGGACCACACACTAATGGGTGGGAGACCTTCAAACCTGGTTGTTTCAGGGGAGTGAAGACATTGTTTTTTCAAAGTTGCTCCTAGCATGTAAACGTTTTCATATTGATTTGTCACAATTCCAAAACAGATTCAAGTAGAAGCACATCTGGGATTTCAAAGCCTGCTCACGATTCAAGGCACAGAATGTCTCATTCCCGTGGCCTGTGGGGGACTCTGCAGTTCCACCTTGGCATCGGTTTCCCCATGTGCACCTTCAATACTGGATCACGGGGATGAGAACTGCAGCCTTGGGCATGAGGCTCAACCTTAGTTCTGTTTCTTGTTAGTGCAGGGGTAGGAAGGAAGGAAGGAGAGAGGGGAGGAAGGGAGGGAAGAAGGAAGAGGCATTTATTTCTCAGAAGAGAAGCCTAATGTTTTTTTGAAAATGTAGCTTTTATTGAGTTTCTTTTCACAGCAAAGCATGCAAGGAGATCCGTGAGCAACTTTGCTGTTTCCTTCCAAGGCCTGCTTGGTCTCAGCACCTGACCCATCCTACTCTGGCTCTCCATCAAGGAGACGGGAGACAAGACAAGACAGGCATCTACGTTCCTACAACATACCTCCCAATGACCTGCCACTCTGGGTCCTCTGTCCACCCTCTTGAGGTCGCCCTGTAGAAGCACAGATGTGATCACAGCAATTCTTCTGTTTCAGGTGCAGTAGTCGGCTTGACTTTCCCAGCATCGCGGGACGACCTGTCCACTTACTAGGTTTGTTCAGGGCATTCCTAACCAATGACTAATCCAGCCGGTCAAACAGCCTGAAATTGTGATGCCCTTTCTCCTACATCTACCTCCACTCCCTCACCCTCATCGTACCTGCTGGTCACCAAGGCCTACGGTGGTCCCTCAGAAAGACCTCTGTGCTGTAACCCTTTTTCCCCTTTCCCATTTTCAGCCCACTGATGCAGGGTCAGCTTTGCTTCTTCTACCCTGGAACTGCAATTAAGACGGCCTTTTACATCCCTTTCTGGAAGGCTACAGGGGAGAAGGGACTAGGGAGAGGAAACAGATGGGTCCCAGCCCCAGAAGCAAAAGGAAGCGAGTGGAGGAGTAAAGACAAGCATAAACAGGAGCGACACGGATGCAGGATGGTCTCATTCGCATCACACCTGACATCGAGATTAAAAAGTAACCCAAGTTTGGAACAACTGTGCAATTTTCTCCTTTGCTGAAAATCAAAAACTTTTCTTGAACCTAGCAGAAAACTGAGCGTGAAGGACAGACCACCACCCCCAAACCTGGAGAGGAGAGATGGCACAACCAGAGAAATAGGGCAACGCAGATCTGCTGGCCTGGAGCAGAAGCCCCTGGAGACGCCAACTGGTAGAAACACTTAAACGGCAGTTTGAACTGCTGGAGGCTAAGGGTGGACCAGCAAGAGAGTAGGAAATTCCTGGAAGCCACACCTCTGGGGGTGGGAGGGTGAACGTTCTCATGGAGTTTACTACGAGAAGCCACACTGGGTTTCTGTGGTGAAGACCTAAAAGAGATCCCCTCATGGCCATGGCAGGGAGAAGGCAAGAATAATCATCAAGAAATATGCCCAGAACGTCTCCATAGCAAAGGCTTATGCCTCAGGGAAAAACACACTGCCAGAACCTTATCCCAGGTGTGTCAGGGGCTTTTATCTTGCTCCAGCCCCTGCTAGCTGTCTCACCTAAGGAGAAAAAGAGTCAACAGGGCCAGCCTTCAAGGAAATAAAAGGAGGGAAGCAAAGGAGGGCCATGGGGGTAACTCGTGCCAATGGAGAGAAACTGGTAAAAGCCACAGCCCCAAGACCAGGCTCCAGTCACTGTCGATCAGATTTTAGGACACTGGAACGCCCCCCCATTCCCTACACTTGCCACCAGCTCCACCAGGACTCCCGTATGAGCATGGAACAGAGCCAACACCACCACAAGCACTCTGTCTAAGAAGAGTTCTAAGGGAAGTTAAAGACAACAGGACACCACATCTTCTTTATCCATTTGTCTGCTCAAGGGTATCTGGGCTCTTTCCACAGTTTGGCTATTGTGGACATTGTTTCTATGAACATTGGGGTGCATGTGGCCCTTCTTTTTGCTATGTCTGTATCTTTGGGAGAAGTACCCAGTAGTGCAATTGCTGCGTCATAGGGTAGCTCTATTTTCAACCTTTTGAGGAACCTCCACACTGTTTTCCAAAGTGGCTGCACCAACTTGCATTCCCACTAACAGTGTAAGAGGGTTCCCCTTTCTCCACATCCTCTCCAACACTTGTTGTTTACTGTCTTGTTAACTTTGGCCATGCCAACTGGTGTAAGGTAGTATCTCAATGTGGCTTTGATTTGAACAAATCAAATGGCTCTTTCCACAGTTTGGCTACTGTGGACATTGCTGCTATGAGCATTGGGGTGCATTTTCGCTACATCTGTATCTTCGGGGTAAATACCCAGGAGTGCAATTCCCGGGTCATGATGATGAGCATTTTTTCATGTGTCTGTTAGCCATTCATATGTCTTCTTTGGAGAGTGTCTGTTCATATACACAATGGAATATTACTCAGCCATCAGAAAGGATGAATGCCCAACTTTTGCATCAACATGGATGGAACTGGAGGAGATTATGCTGAATGAAATAAGTCAAGCAGAGAAAGTCAATTCTCATATGGTTTCACTTATTTGTGGAGCATAAGGAATAGCATGGAGGACATTAGGAGAAAGAAGGAAAAAATGAAGGGGGGGTGAAATCAGAGTGGGAGATGAACCATGAGAGACTATGGACTATAGGAAACAAACTGAGGGTTTGGGTGGGGGGGGGGTGTTTGCCAGGTGATGGGCATTAAGGAGGGCACAGAGTGCATGGACCACTGGGTGTTAATACGCAAACGATGAATCATGGAACACTGCATCAAAAACTAATGATGTACTGTATGGTGACTAAAATCACATAATAAAAAATAAAAAAATAAGTAAAGACAACAGGAGAGACAAAAACACTGAAACCAGAGACATTGTAAGCCCCTTGCATCTTCAGTTATAGCAAACATTAAAACAAACAAATCCATAAAAAGCAGCCCAACTCCTAGCCTGATTAACATAAATCTTCACACTAAAGACCTATTAGCTCCATTCTTGTTACTCAACCTTCAAAACACAGATGAAGTATGCGAGTAGGTAAGAGAAAAACAGTCTAAACAGGCAACGCAGCATGAAGATCAGACCCAAATACGGCCATGTTGGAATTAGCGGCCAGAGAATTTTAAATAACTGATCAGTACGTTAAGTATTAGTATGTTTAAATAAACACGATTAGTATGTTAAGTGGGTAAAGAGACAACATGCAAAAACAGATGGTTCTATGGACTGAGTGTTTGTGTTCTCCCAAAAGAGAGAAAGCCCAAATTAATAAAATTATGAATGAAAAGGGAGAGATCACAACTAACACCAAGGAAATAGAAAAGCCCTATACTGACATCTTAAACCTCAGTGTGATGGTGTTTGGAGGAGGGGCCTCTGGAAGGTGATCAGATCTTTAGGATAGAGCCCTCATAAGGTGTAGAGGTGACCCAATAAAAAAAGACCTTACAGGGGTGCCTTTGGGTTAAGTGGATTAAGTGGCTCAGTGGGTTAAGTCTCTGTCTTCAGCCCAGGTCATGATCCCAGGGTTTTAGGTTTGAGCCCTGCATCGGGCTCTCTGCTCAGCGGGGACCCTGCTTCCCCTTCTCTCTCTGCCTGCCTCTCTGCCTACTTGTGATCTCTCTGTCAAATAAATAAGTAAAATCTTTAAAAAAAAAATCTTACAAATCTCCCTTGCTCCTTCTGCTATATGAAGTCATAGAAAAGAGACAGCCATCTAGACCTTGAATCTGACCATCAGACCTTGAATCTGCTGATGCCTTTTTTTTTTATATATACATTTCATATGTCATTTGGCTTATACTGTATTTTTCCCAAGTTGTATTTAAATTAGTTTCTTTGCTTGATTGACTCTTTTTTTACTTTATTTTTTCTTTTTCTACTTTTTCAATTTTTATTTATTTTTTAAATTTCTTTTCAGTGTTCCAGAATTCATTGTTTATGCACCACACCCAGTGTTCCATGCAATACGTGTCCTCCATAATATCCACCAACAGGCTCACCCAACATCCTAACCCGCTACCCTCCAAAAACCTCAGTTAGTTCCTCAGAGTCCACAGTCTCTCATGTTTATCTCCCCCTCCAATTTCCCCCAACTTCCTTTTCCTCTCCATCTCCCCACATCCTCCATGTTATTCCTTATGCTCCACAAATAAGTGAAACCATATGATAATTGACCCTCTCTACTTGACTTATTTCACTCAGCATGATCTCTTCCAGTCCCACCATGTTGATACAAAAGTTGGGTATTCATCCTTTCTGATGGAGGCAAAGTATTCCACAGTACTCATGGACCACATCTTCTTTATCCATTCATCCATTGAAGGGCATCCTCATTCTTTCCACAGTTTGGAGACTGTGTCCATTGCTGCTAAGAACATTGGGGTACAGATGGCCCTTCTTTTCATTACATCTGTATCTTTGGGGTAAATTCCCAGTATTGCAATTGCAAGGTCATAGGAAAGCTCTATTTTTAATTTCTTAAGGAATCTCCACACTGTTTTCCAAAGTGGCTGCACCAACTTGCATTCATACCAACAATGTAAGAGGGTTCTCCTTTCTCCACAACCTCTTCAACACATGTTGTTTACTGTCTTATTGATTTTGACCATTCTAACTGGTATAAGGTGGTATCTCAATGCCGTTTTGATTTGAATCTCCCTGATGGCTAGTGATGATGAACATTTTTTCATGTATCTGTTAGCCATTTGTATGTCTTCATTGGAGAAGTGTCTGTTCATGTCCTCTGCCCATTTTTGGATGTGATTATCTGTTTTGTGTGTGTTCAGTTTAAGGAGTTCTTTATAGATCTTGGATATCAGCCTTTTGTCTGTAGTGTTATTTACGAATATCTTCTTCCATTCCATGGGTTGCCTCTTTGTTTTGTTGACTGTTTCCTTTGCTCTTCAGAAGTTTTGATCTTGATGAAGTCCTAAAAGTTCATTTTCACTTTTGTTTCCTTTGCCGTTGTCCATTCCTGATTAAAATGGTTCAAAGTATAGGAATAGAGGGAACGTTCCTCAACTTTATAAAATCTATTTATGAAAAACCCACAGTGGATATCATCCTCAATGGGGAAAGGCTGACAGCCTTCCCTTTGAGATCAGGAACACGACAAAGAAGCCCACTCTCACCACTCTCATTCAACATAGCATTAGAAGTCCTAGCAACAGCAATCAGACAACAAAGAGAAATAAAATGTATTCAAATTGGCAATGAAGAAGTCAAACTCTCTCTTTTTGCAGATGACATGATACTTCAAAAAGATTCTACCCCCAAACTACTAGAACTCATATAGCAATTCAGTAATGTGGCAGGATATAAAATCAATGTACAGAAATCAGTTGCTTTCTTACACACTAACAATGAAAATACAGAAAGGGAGATTAGAGAATCAGTTCCATTTCTATAGCACCAAGAACCTAAGATACCTGGGAATAAACCTAACCAAAGAGATAAAGGATCTGTACTCAAGGAACTACAGAACACTCAGGAAAGAAATTGAAGAAGACACAAAAAGATGGAAGACCATTCCATGCTTATGGATCAGAAGAATAAACATTGTTAAAATGTCCATACTGCCTAGAGCAATCTATACTTTCAATGCCATTCCGATCAAAATTCCACCAGCATTTTTCAAAGGGCTGGAGCAAACAATCCTAAAATTTGTATGGAACCAGAAGAGACCCCAAAATGCTAAGGAAGTGTTGGAAAAAAAAACTGGGGGTATCATGTTGCCTGATTTCAAGCTTTATTACAAAGCTGTGATCACCAAGACGGCATGGTACTGGCACAAAAACAGACACATAGACCAGTTGAACAGAGTTAAGAGCCCAGATATGGACCCTCAACTTTATGGTCAACTCATCTTCGACAAAGCAGGAAAAAATATCCAGTGGAAAAAAGACAGGCTCTTCAATAAATCTTGCTGGGGAAATTGGACAGCTATGTGTTAGAAGAATGAAACTCAACCATTTTCTTACACCATACACAAAGATAAACTCAAAATGGATAAAAGACCTCAACACGAGACAGGAATCCATCAGAATCCTAGAGGAGCACATAGGCAGTAACCTCTTCGACATCAGCCACACCAACTTCTTTCAAGATATGTCTCTGCTGGTGCCTTGATCTTAGATGCCCAGCTTCCACAACTGTGAGCAATATTATTTCTATTTGGTGGGGAGGGATGGGTGAGGCTGGTGGTGGGTATTAAGGAGGGCATGTGTTGCATCGAACACTGGTGGTGGTGCATAAACAATCAATCTTGGAACACTGAAAAAATAAAATAATTTTTTAAAAAGTGATAAAAATAAAATAAAAAATAAAAATAAAAATAAAAGCCACCCAGTCTGTGACACTTTGGCATAGCAGCCTGAAAAGACTAAGATAAATGACTAATGTAAGCAGGGAGACGGAAACTTTCAGAAAGAATTGAAAGGGTATGCTAGAAATCAGAAACACAGTAACAGAAATGAAAAACGCTTTTAATGGTCTTATCAGTAAACTAGACACAGCCAAGGAAAGAGTGAGTGAGCTCGAAGATATGTCAATAGCAAAAGGAGAAGATAGAAGGGGGCACAAGAAATAGAGAAAGCAATAATGGCCAGACTTTTTCAAAATTAATGACAACACCAACCCACACATCTAGAAACCTCAGAAAACACCAAGCAGTATTAATACCAAAACGCATGTTTACACACACACACACACACACACACACACACACACACACACTTATTTAGACACAGTACATTCAATGTGTGGAAAACCAAACACAAAAAGAAAATCTTGAAAGAAGTTGGGGGAACATCTTGTCTATACAAAAACATGGATAAGAATTTCAGTGTTTTTCTTCAGAAAACAAAACTGAAATATTAAAAAAAAAAACCAACCTAGAATTCTATCCCTCAAGGAAATAATCCTTCAAAAATGAAGGAAAAATAAAGACTTTCTTAGACAAACAAAAACCGAGGAAATTCACTCTCAGTAGATCAGCACTGGAAGAAATATTAGAAGAAGTTTCTCTCTAGGAAGAAGGAAAACAATAGAGATTAGGAACTTGGGTCTACATTTTTAAAAAGGGAAGAGCATCAGAGAAGAAATAAATGAAAGTAAAATAGTTGTATTGTTCTGATTTTTGATTGATCTGAAAGATAATTGTTTCCTTAATGGAATAATAGCAATGCGGTGTTATGTGATTACAGCACATAAATTACAGGGATGCATCAAGGGGTAGGAGAGGGAAATGTACTACACATAAAAGTACGTGCACTATACATGGTAGGATATAGTGCAATTGGAAGGCTGATGTAGTTTACTTAAAAAGGTGTATTGTGAATGCTAAGGCAGCCACTAAAAATTCTTAAAAGAAGTAAAATTGATATGCTCTGAGATGAAATAAAATGGGATTACATAAAAGGCTCAATTAAAACCAGAAATGGCATAAAAAGAGAGGAAAAAAATAATTAATGAATATAAAATAGTTAAAAACAGTAAATACCAATCCAAATATATCAATAATCACTTTAAAGTGTATAGCCTCAGAAATTCCTCAAATGATAGAGATTCTCATGTGGAATTTTAAAAAAATCAACTCTATATTGTCTACAAAAAGACCCACATTAAATATAAAGACTCACGCAAGTTAAAATTGAACGGATGGAGCAAGCTGTATTGTGATAACACTAATGGAGGAAAAAACTGGAGTAGCTATTATAATTTCAAAAAAAGAAGATTTCAGAACAAAGAAGATTAACAGAGATAAAGAGGGACATTAAATAATGATAAAGGAGTCACATCTCTAGGAAGACAGAATGATCAACATGAATGTGCCAAATGACTCTTAATCTCACAAAACAAACTGGGGGTTGCTGAGGGGAGGTGGGATTGGGAGAGGGGGAGCGGGCTATGGACATTGGGGAGGGGAGGCGAACCATAAGACACTATGGACTCTGAAAAACAACCTGAGGGTTTTGAAGGGTCAGGGGTGGGAGGTTGGGGCAACCTGAGGGTTTTGAAGGGTCAAGGGTGGGAGGTTGGGGGAACAGGTGGTGGGTAATGGGGAGGGCACGTTTTGCATGGAGCACTGGGTGTTGTGCAAAAAGAATGAATACTGTTACGCTGAAAAAATTAAAAAAAAAAAAAGATAAATAGGGGCACCTGGGTGGCTCAGTGGGTTAAGCCTCTGCCTTCGGCTCAGGTCATGATCTCAGTGTCCTGGGATCGAGCCCCACATCAGGCTCTCTGCTCAGCAGGGAGCCTGCTTCCCCCTCTCTCTGCCTGCCTCTCTGCCTACTTGTGGTCTCTCTCTCTCTGTGTGAGAAATGGCTGATGCCAGGACTGGGGCAAGAAATGCACAAGAGGAGCCCTGAGCATTTTGTAGTGCAAGAGGCAGGGAAGTGCTGAATAATAATATAATATAATTAATTAAAAACTATGACCAGGGGTATATCAAAAAGTCACGGGAGCCAATTAAAAGAGCTCCCATGTGTCAAAGCTGGACAAATTTGAGCAACAAGGTGAGTAAAGTCATATTAGATTATGACTCGATGTATAAAATAAATATCCATGACTCCACACTGACATAAATGATTGAATACAGAAACCAACGGGGGAGGATAGACAAGTGTCCCATGCAGAAGAATTTGAAATAACTTATATAGATACTCTGTTCTCAAAGATGTGGAGCATCTCCCTCCACTCTAAAGCAAGTGACTTCCTTCCAAGAGAACAGTATGAACGGTTGGGAATAACTTTACAGTAAAGAAATGCAATTAGGACCTTGCCTGGTATTGGAGTCAATATCCACAGTGACAAGTCATGTTGACAGAGTGTCCCTGTGATACGAGGTGGTGCAGATAGTACTTAACACCTGGGGTCTGTCTCCCCAGAACCTATAATCCCAGTCTGATCATGAGAAAAACATCAGACAAATCCCAGTTTAAAGACATTCTGCAAAATACCCAATCAGCAATTCCTCGAAACTGTCAAGGTCATCAAAAACAAGGAAAGTCTGAAAAGACAGTACTGCCTAGCAGAGCTTAAGGAGATAAGACGACCAAATGAAATGCAATATTCTGAACAGGATCCTGGAATGGATAAGGGGCATTTGGTAAAAATGAAGAAAATCCAAATAAAGTTTGGACTTCAGTTAACGTATCAATATTGGTTTGTTTAAATAAGCTATAAAAGGGGCACCTGGGTGGCTCAGTGGATTAAGCCACTGCCTTCGGCTCAGGTCATGATCTCAGGGTCCTGGGATCGAGCCCCGAGTCGGGCTCTCTGCTCCGCAGGGAGCCTGCTTCCTTCTCTCTCTGCCTACCTCCCTGCCTACTTGTGATCTCTCTCTCTCTGTCAAATAAAAAAAAAATTTAAATAAGCTATAAAAATATACAATCAGTGAATTCCTTAATCTTGCATTTTTACTTTATTTACTTAATTCTTACTGAGCTGAATTGTGTAAGTTCTTCTTTTAAAGAAGAAAATTCTTCCTGAATCCAGAAAATTCTGGAACATTATAAAGAATACCAAACGGACAGAATGCTGCCCAATTTTTTTCAAATGCTTCTTCATTTGAGACATTGTCAGAAGTCACAATGGGTGTGATTCATTTCAGAATCATTAATGCATAGTCTTTTTCATAAGCATGCAGACATGTTCATTTCCTGGTTCTAAGTTTTCAAGTTTTGTTGGAATGGCACCTTCAGTGCATGTTCCACGTGAGCAAAATCCGTTTGGTTTTTTTTTTTAAGATTTTATTTATTTATTTGACAGAGAGAGATCACAAGTAGACAGAGAGGCAGGCAGAGAGAGAGAGAGGGAAGCAGGCTCGCTGCTGAGCAGAGAGCTCGATGTGGGACTCGATCCCAGGACCCTGAGATCATGACCTGAGCCGAAGGCAGCGGCCCAACCCACTGAGCCACCCAGGCGCCCCTCCGTTTTTTTTTTTTAAACAAAAACATTTCAACTTACTTTAATCCTAAATTTAGGGTTGGCTTTTGTGTAAGCTTTTCGCTACCTATCCTTAGCAAACAAGAGTTCGTACCCCCATGACTGCGAATAATCCAGATGCAATATTGATTTCATTTGTGTGCTGAGGACCAGATTATTTTTTATTTGAGGGTTATCTGTTGTTTCACATAACTCTTCCAGTAAATATTTCATCTTGTCAAAATAAAAAATGATTTTTCTAACAGCCTCTATCTGCTGTTCCCTTCAAGTATTGGAGAATGATTGAAAAGTCCAATTTGGTAAGATATTCCGTCTCCTGGAAGATCCAGAAAATAGCATGTATAATTATTGCATTCATTGCTCCAAAAAATGTCACAATGGGTGTAATGGAGTCATGACTCCCAGCTTGGATTTTCAGCCAGAATTCTGGTTTGTAAGCTCTCCTCTTTATTAATACAGTATTATGAGTGCCTTTACCATAGGGGCTCAACTATCTTTTAAATCAATGCCTATAACGGCAAGTGGCTTATCTTGTCTTTTAGGTAAGTCAAAACGTATACATTTTACAATGGATTTATTTATTTTTTAAAGATTTATTTTATTTTATTTTATTTATTTGACAGACAGAGATCACAAGTAGGCAGAGAAGCAGGCAGACAGAGAGAGAGGAGGAAGCAGGCTCCCCACTGAGCAGAGATTCCCCATGGGGGGCTCGATCCCAGGACCCTGAGATCATGACCTAAGCTGAAGGCAGAGGCTTTAACCCACTGAACCATCCAGGCACCCCTTACCTCAATGAATTTAATTTCATTGAACACTGAGAGTTGTTGGCTGCTTATGCAAACTTCTTCTCATGGTAATAATCACACTTGTGCTATCTTTATGTGCAAGGGATGTTTTGTGTTCTTATCATTAAGAACATGGATGTTTCCCATTACAGATAGCATCTTGGCCAAAGCTCCGTCATAAAATACAGTTATGAAATACTTTCCTTCATATTTTTTAGTTTTATTTAAATTGTAGTTAGTTAACATACCATGTAATATTAGTTTCAGGTGTACAATTTAGTGATACAACACTGTTACTTTACATAGTACTGGAGTCCTAGCCACAGCAATCAGACAAAAAAGAAAAAAAAAGAAATAAAAGTCATCCAAATCAGTAAGGAAGAAGTCAAACTTCCACTATTTATAGATGACACGATATTCTATATTGAAAACCTAAAATACTTCATCACAAAATTGCTAGAACTGATACACAAATTTGGTAAAGTTGCAGGATACAAAACCAATGTACAGAAATCAATTGCATTTCTATACACCAAAAATGAAGCGGCAGAAAGAGAAATCGAGGAATCAGTCCCATTTACAATTGTTCCAAAGCCGTAAGATACCTAGGAATAAGCCGAACCAAAGAGGTGAAAGACCTGCATTATGAAAACTATAAAACGCTGATGAAAGAAATTGAAGAGGACACAGAGAAATGGAAACACAACTTCATGCTCATGGATTGGAAGAACAAATATTGTAAAATATCTATGCTCCCCAAAGCCATCGACAGATTTAATACAATCCCTCCCAAAATACCAATAGCATTTTTCGCAGAGCTAGAACAAACAATCCAAAAATTTGGAACCAGAGATGGCCCTGACTAGCCAAAGCAGTCTTGAAAAAGAAAAGCAAAGCGGAGGCTTCACAATTCCAGACTTCAAGCTCTATTACAAAGCTGTCATCATCAAGACAGTATGGTGCGGGCACAAAAACACAGAGATCAACGGAACAGCATAGAGACCCAGAAAGGGACCCTCAACTCTCTGGTCAACTAATCTGCAACCAAGCAGGGAAGAACATGCAATGGGAAAAGGTTCTTCAACAAAAGGTGTTGGGAAAACTGGACAGCCACATGCAGAAGAAGGAAACTGGACCACTGCCTTACACCACACACAAAAATAAAATACTTTGTGTTTAAACCTGAAGCATAAAAATTGGTTTCTGTTTTTCTTTTTCCACTTGAAACAGTTTGGATGTAAAATACTAAGTTTTCAGTCAGACTTACCAAAAGGAAAATCAGAACCATCGATTTGAATCAGGCTGTGTTTTCTAGAAACATTCGCATGCAGTCAATACGCTGTGCTGAGGTTGCCGCCTTCTTGCCCGATTTACTGATGTCACAAATGTCCCCACATCTTCTAGCAGCAGGCCGGGCTCTGTCTGTGGCTTCCAGTTGTGTATTTGATAAGAATTAGTCCTTTCCATTTTCAGTGTTTGATCAAAACTGCAATCTTTCCTTAGTGATGAATACAAAGAGATTCTATCTGACCTCTTCAAGTTTTCTGTTTGCAGGGGAATAATTTTCTTGCTCATTTTCATTATTTTGTCAGTAATTAAATCTGACTAATTATAAAATTTATAATATCCTGTTGGCAAATTTCATGTGAGTCATACTTGACAAAAGTCTTTAATTTCCCTGTCTCCAGATTATGTTTTAATCTAAGCAGAGCTCCCTCTCTGAAAAATTTCTTATTTCTTTTTCAGCTTTTCATTTCTGAGCTCCAACTTTATATTTTCTGTTTCCACACACACACACAAAAATTAACTTACACTCATTCTCCATGCTCCAAAGTAACCCACAACCTTATAAGATATATTTCAGATTAAAATATACAATGAAAAATTATTTGAATGTGTACATTTGAATAAATTTCCACCAAAATATAAATTAAATAATGAAATGAAATATGGAAGTCTATAAATGTATTGAAATACTATTAAGAATTTAAAATTTTAAGATACTTGTAGTCTCTCAAAAAAAGTTATTTTTTTCTAAATTATTTAAACCAACTTTTCAATTAAAGGTGAGACACAAATCATAATTAATAAATTCAAGAATTTTATATCAAAGTTATATAAAGCTGTAATTATGTCAATTTTTTAAACTATAAGTTAATTATATTAAATGTTTTATAGATAGAAAGCTACTCACAGGGGCACCTGGGTGGCTCAGTGGGTTAAAGCACCCTTTAGCTCAGGTCATGATCCCGGGGTCCTGGGATGGAGCCCCGCATCGGGCTCTCTTCTCAGTGGGGAGCCTGCTTCCCCCTCTCCCTCTGCCTGCCTCTCTGCCTGCTTGTGCTCTGTCAATTAAATAAATAAAATCTTTAAAAAAAAAAAAGAAAGAAAGAAAGAAAGCTACTCACAGTTCAAATGTGGGATCCTTCTAGATGCCAATGAGAAGACCTACCATCATGTTTCCCATCATGGCCCAGCACACACCTGTACTTCCCCACCCCCACACCCTAATAGCACCTGCACGGTGGGGGGTTTTCGGAGGGCTGGAGATGTCCTTCCTGTGCTCCGCACGTTTGTGTTCCACCCACATTCATATGCTGGGAATGAGCAAGTGATGTTATTAGGGAGTGGGGCACCTGGGGGGCGATTGGGTTCCTAAGGTGGAGCTTATAAGCCTCCCCAGTCCATACTTCGTTATAGCGGCCTGAGGGCACGAAGACAGCTCCCTTCCTGAACTCGCTGGGGGGCGACTGGGTGTTTCATGGGACGGCTCCACAGTGTAATTTCTTAAACACAACATTTATGCTTATGTACTTCTCTATGCATAATACTTCAAGGGCAATTTTTTTTAAAGTGAACCGAGGGTTAAGAAAAGAGGAGAGCCACGCTACACAATTGATTCAGTCATTCATTCAGCAAATATTTACCGACACTGTGTGCCAGGCTCCTTGCAAAATGTTCAGAAGCAAATTCAGCATCGGAGACTCCGCTCTGTCCTGCAAGCAGATGTACCTGCACAGTCCCTCGCCTCCTCCCAGCTGTGGCCAGAAATACGGCCAAGGGCAAGACATGCGAGTCCACACCTTGTAACCCAGAGCCCGCTCTTCCTGAGAGCGGCCAGAATCCGGGATCCTTTCTAATGAGACCCTGGACAGAAAATGCAGGCATGTGTCAGTCACCCCGCCAGCATCCTTCCTTAAGTAACCTGCAGCCTCACGGCTCTCATTCCCCACTGGGGACAGGGGACGTCCAGTATCACACCGCTGCCTTCCAGAACTGGCCTGGAGCAGAACCTCCCAGAATGAGGAACGCTGGATTTCTCAAATCTCCCATGCTCTTAAAAACTTGTCGGTTTTGGATGGGGTTTCTACCATCTTAATTTTGAATTTATTCAACAAGTGATGATGATGAAGAAATTTATACTTCATTATTATTTTTTCTGATAGTTTGTTTTGAATATAATTTTATTTTTCAGTGTTCCAAGATTCATTGTTTATGCATCACACCCAGTGTTCCATGCAATATGTGTCCTCCTTAATACCCACCACCAGGCTCTCCCAACTCCCAACTCCCTCTCCTCCAAAACCCTCAGCTTGTTTATCAGAGTCCACAGTCTCTCACGCTTCATCTCCCCCTCCGATTTCCCCCAATTCACTTCTTCTCTCCTTCTCTTAATGTCCTCCATGTTATTCCTTATACTCCACGAATAAGTGAAACCATATGATAATTGACTCTCTCTGCTTGACTTATTTCACTCAGCATAATCTCCTCCAGTCCTGTCCATGTTGATACAAAAGTTGGGTATATTTTAATATTTTTAAAGATTTTTTATTATTTATTTATTTGAGAAAGAAAGAGAGCATGAACAGGGGGAGGGGCAGAGGGAGAGAGAGAAGAAGCAGATTCCCCACTGAGCAGGGAGCCTGTCTTGGGACTCAATCCCAGGACCCTGAGATCATGACCTGAGCCAAAGGCAGTCATTTAACTAACTGAGCCACCCAGGTACCCCGAAATTCAAAATACAATATAAGAAACCATTGCTCATATTTCCAGTGGGACAAAACACCACACATCAACTATTCTTCTTAAATCAGTATGATGGATAGCTTTGCTTTCTAATGGAACAAGCTTCTTGATAATCCCAAATGGACACCAAAAGCCAGGTTCAAATGAATGTTTATAGCATAATCCCCACAATCCCATTATATTCAGGAAATACAGAAAGACTATACACTGTGTGTAGCTGAAATTCCAGACCTAGTGCAGGAGATCAGTTCGCCCTCTGCCAAAGAGGCAGATGAGATGAATTCAAATCCTCTAAAACACCACGGATGGGTAAATTCCATAACCTAGCTCACTCGTAAACAACCACGTTTTGACTCTAGCAGTGAAATATCCTGCAAGCTTCTTCTGCTCAGAAAAGTCCAAATAAGAAGAAAATTTACTAAAAAATGAACACACTTGAATCTTAGTAGACTATCTGGTAATATTAATTCTTTTCTTCTAATTCTCAATATCTTTCTGAATTTCTCAATACCTTTTTACAGCACTTAGAGAATGCTTCAAAACCCCCTTGCAGCTAATTTAATACCTATGAATACCCCCACGGACATTATGAAAAGATTGTGCACTTTAAAGGATTAAGTACATTTTATTACAAAGACACAGGCTCAAATATCTATAAAAGCCTATTATCTGAAGAACACTTTCCCTGTTTAAAAACTCTCCACCTATAATGAGCAATTTTAAAAGAGCACATTATTAAGTTAAAATGCACCACTATCAACAAAATAATGTTTAAGTACAATTCAGAGACCTGAAAGTCAAGAGAATTAGGAAGAAAGTTCAAATTTCAGTATAATACTACCCCGTATTTACAGAAAGCCCCTTTTAACGGAATTATTATTCACATAATCTCGGATTTCTCTCATTACTGTTCACTAATATTATCCCAATTAGAAGTACTGTTGTTGCTGTTTTGTATAAGGTAAAGCCACTCCCAGGAGGGGCTCAAAGTAAATAACATTAATTAAAACTAATCTCTGCAGTTCCCACTGAAGTCAAACTGAAGTGGGCAGTTTGCTTCTTTGTATGTAGGAATGCACTCCCACGACGGGAACCTACTCCAGCAAGGTGAACTTGTCCAAGTGTTTGTAGTTCACGTGTTCCTGGGGGTTTTCCACTTGCTGTGCTAGTCCTCCTTGGTTGCATATCTGCAGTTCACTGACAAGCATGCTTTTCTTTTTTAATTTATTTTTATTTGACGTGACATAGAGAGCGAGCACAAGTAGGCAGAGCAGCCGGCAGAGAGAGAGGGAGAAGCAGGCTCTTCGCCAAGAAGGGAGCCTGATGTGGGACTCAATCCCAGGACTCCAGGATCATGACCTGAGCTGAAAGCAGTCACTTAACCAACTGAGCCTCCCAGGCACCCCGGCAAGCATGCTTTTTAACCCCAGGGGTGAATTCACACCAACAGGGGCTGAGGGTCCACCCTTGGGCAGAAGTATCTCAGAAGCTTGCACACCACTTCCCAAAGCCATGCACTAGACCAGCCCTGCTCACTGGCATCCAGGGTCTGGTCAGGAGGAGGGCAGGGAAGGGAGAGAGGTAGAGGAGGGAAGGTGAGTAGGAAAGGAGAGGAAGCAGAAAACGGAGCAAAGGATCAGGGAAAGGGGAGGAGAAAAGGGAGTGGAAGACAGGGAAGGGGAGAGAAGCAGCCTTCATTACACTGCCCACTTCCAGAAAAGTTCCAGATGCCTAATCCCAGAAAACAGTTTGCTTAATGGCCAACCAGCTGGTCTCAGTGACTTATACATTGTAATTAAGAAAGAAATGCGTACATCATCAACCTGGTTATCCTTATTATAAAATCTTACAATCTATTTACGTACACAGTCATGTTATCTAGAAAGAAATGTATATGTTCCTAGTTTCCAATCTTTTTAATTTTAAAATTGTCATTACCATGACTACTTTTACTATCATTGTTACTGAAATACGAATGCAATAGTGTATCTCTAATACAGCACCTTGAATAAGAAGGCATTCACTTATGTTGATTAATGGACCACCAGGGAGGCGCAGGTTCATTTGGCCAGTCCTGCTCTCACAGACCAGTCACTGGTCCCATCCCCATGAGCCCAGCGAGAGTCTCTGAGTCCCACAGCCGACAGCTGCTCCACCAACCCCAGGGAGTTACAAAGCAAAAGGGGATCCTCAGAGGACCGGGTCATAATCGGGAGCACTCACCCGACATGATGTGGCTACTTGGTCTGTTATAATTTGAGAAGACTCCACAAAAGTTACCTCTTCTGTCACTCAAAGGAGGCTCCATGTCACACCACTAACAGGACTTGGCGCCACAGGAAATAGGGTTTATTGGAAAACCTCCAAGTGAGGAAGTGATGGAGCACATGCGATCCTCTGAGCTCATGACCTGCAGAGACCTGCGTTTCCCAACCATGGACCTCACCGTGTTTTCATCAGAAGCTCCGTGTTTTCATCAGACAGGGACCAAGGGACATCTAGGCCACTCTACCACTGGAAGCAACCCGGCTGGGGAAGGCTGGGCCTCTGAGCTCTCAGGACATAGTAGCTTGTTCAACTGCTCAGCTGTCAGGCCAGCGAGAGCAGCTCTCTGCAGAAGCATGAGGAAAGGAGTCTCCACGTTGCCCAGATTTGATTTGGGGGGGGGTTGGTAAATAGGCATATCAACAGAGATTTCCATCAACTCAGCCTTCTTCTCACTCAGAGGTTCTCTCTGTATCATAAGCTTTACTAAAACAAAATAAATACCCCTTAGAAGCACTGATGTGGTAACCAGGAGGCAGAACTGCCTTTGGAAACACTTTGAAAAGACCCTTTCTAGGATGCAGTCCCAAGAAAACAGTCAGAAACACAGACAAACGTCTGTGTACAAGCCTGATCACAATGGGATTGCTTCTGAAAGGGAAAATGAGACCGTTTTGAAAAGACAACCCTGGGTTTGAAGCCTTGCAGTTTCTCTTCGAGATGAACACCATGTGGCCGTGGCATTTCCAAACGGTACAGAAGGACATAACTGTGAGCAGAACAAAATGCTAAGTGGGAGAGAGGATGAGAAATACACTTGCATGAAATGACCTTACGTATACTTTGGAAAGATATAATATGGCATTTGGGAAAAAATAGGTATTTCAAGATTAATAATTTTTTTGTGGTGGGAAAAGAGTTGGTGTTTATATTTCTCTGTAGCCTTACATATCTTCCAAGTTTTCAATAATGAGCATTTATAATTTTATCACCAAGGAAATGTTATTTCTAAAAGGCTCTGTGGATTAATGAGACGTTCTGTGTGAAGGGAGGAAGCACCTGCCTTGGGTCCAGTCTCCGTCCGAATCCCGGCTCGGCCCCTCACCAGGGTTGTCCTGGACCACAGGCTTTCCTCACCGCACTGTCAGCTACAAAGCAGGGATGAAAAGCATTCACCCCCCGGAGTGCTGAGGAGGAATGAAAGAATGTACACAAAGGTATTAGGGAAAGGGGGTCACTCATCTATTCTATTAGAATAGAAGTGAATCATTCTAACAGATGAAGAACTCGTTTTTTTCAGTAAGAGTCTCACAATGGAATCAAACCGTAACTCTAAACATATGTCTCATTGGATGTACACAGAGCCACGAAGGTTTCCTAAAGATGCAAAGGAGAGCAGGTGAGCCATGTTCTGAGGTGTTGGCACATCATGGAAAGGAGAGAGAAGAGGGAAGGAGCAAACTCAATTGGTCCCAAGCCAGACCCAAACTGGGCTCTGAGCTTTTTGGGGGCATGATGGAGAGTGGTGTTTCTCCTGCTGCCTCACTCCCCCATCCGCATGGCTCAATCAACAGAAATCCATTTTCTAATAGTTCTGGAAACCAGATGTCCAAAATCACGGTGTCCACAAGGTGGGTTCCTTCTGGGGGGTCTGAAGGACAGTCGTTCCATGCTTTCCTGAAGCTTCTGGTGTCGCCAGCAGTCCTTAGGGGGCATTGGCTTCCCAGATACATCATTCCTGCCTCTGCCTGTCCTCACAGGGCCTCCACCCCCAGTCCCTCCTCCTTCCGTCCCTCCTCCTCCCTATCCCTCCTTCCCCCTAACCCTCCTTCCCCCCGTCTATGTGTCTTGCTCTTCTCTCTCCTAATGATACTACCATTGGATGCAGGGTCCACTTGAATCCAGGGTGACTTCATCTTGAGATCATAGCTACATGTGCAAAGACTTTTATTCCAAATAAGGTCAGATTCCGAGGTTTCCAGTTGGCCATGAATTTTTAGAGGGGATGAAGGGGCACCGTTTGACCTACTCTGCTAAGGAGCATCAATGTTTCAAGAGGAGGCAGTGGCCCCAGTCCTGCCTAGCCCATGGCCCCAGCCCTAACCTCAGCCCCATCCCAGACAGCTGCCCTCTTCTCCTGGGTGGTTCCATGAGAACTTTCAGCTCATCCCTTCCCTTTTGGGTCCAGACTTCAGGAAACCCCTCGCATAATCATTCCCCCGGCTGCCAGGCCCTAAATCATCCCAGTGCTGAAGCCAGTGAGGAGAGAGGAGGGAGGGTAGTGCAGGAAATGCCTTCCTCCCCTGCGGTAGTGAATGCTCTCCATTTGTCACCTCCCTCTGTCACATGGGCTGAACACTACAGCCGGAGCTTATGCTGGCTTGAATCACCAAACTGCATTTACCGGAAATACAATGCCATGGTTGATTTCATGCGTGAAAATTCGCCATAACTCTATCTCCTGTGCTGCTGAACTGGGAGTTACACAGCCTCCCTAATTAAAGAAATGTACCCCATAAAGGCCTTATTTATAACTTTTCTAGAGTCCTTTTGGCATTAACCCTAAGCACGATCTTAGAATCCACTTCCTCAATGTCAAAATATTAGAGTAATAATGAAGTTTGGAAACCTCTGTTGACCCAAAGGTATATTTGCTCACAGTTTTAAGTGTAATTCTTTTTCTTGGATGCACTTCTGCAAGGTGGGGGATGGCTCCAAGGTGTCAAAATGAGCGATTTTAATGCTGGAGCCTTAAGAACATCCCTTGGCTTAGAGGGCCTGTGCTTTGGGGAGCGAAAATCATCCAAACAGATCAATAGGGCTCAGTGCCAGCATCCTGAAGCCTCACTGCTCCTGTAGAAGCAAATTCAGTCTCCAACAATAATGCTGACATGTGAGCCTTGGACCTAAATCACAGGAAAGTTTTCAGGCAGCCTATCCAGCTGCCACTTTGTGGAGGGAAGTCCATCCTCCAAGGCTGACTTGTGTCTGGCTTCTCAGCCAACACACATTTAAATCTTTCCATTTTCCCAACTTTATCTTGAGAAGGATTTTTTTTTGGGGGGGGGGGAATGGGATTCTTTCCTACCATTGCTTTTCATTCATTAAATGCAAATAAAAATGTATGCTGACAATTAGACATTAGAGAGGATGCAGTGTTGGTAATCAAACTAAGCAAACTGGGGAAAGGTGTTTGTGGAATCTTACTTTAGGAGGCCACTGACTTTCTGGGATGAAAGTGACTCTGTGCCACAGATTGAAAGCAAAATTACATAGAATAGTTATTTCAGATAAGAAGAGAGAATGTACTTTAAAAGAAGTCAGCTCAAGCTCTTCCCTGCAGCTTTCAAACTAACTGTAGCTGAGTAAAACTTTCATCATTGGAGCAGCTGGCACCAGACTCTTTTAGAAAGGAAAAGTGTATTTAGGAAACATTTTCATCAGTCACTTGGAAGAAATCTAAGACTTTGAGGGCAAAGTCTTTAGGAGATGCAGCAGAAAACGATGGGAATTTGAGACTCATATGAGAGAGAGAAAGAAAGAAGAAATGAGGACTACCGGAGATGATGAGGCAGAAGCATGGCAGAACGAGTTGAAAGACTGGAGAGGAGCTTTGTGACTAGAACTATGGAAAATTCAGTTTGCATTGATACAATATTAACTCTCAATGCTCCCCAAGTTTCTATAGAGTCATCTACATACTGAAATGCTCCAGTGAGTGAAGAATTTCATGTCAAAATGAAAGCTACGCAGATGGAGGACCCCATATGCTAACTGGTGAGATAAATGTTACACTCAACTAAGTCAGAGGAAGCAGGTTCCTGCTGGACCAAAGGCAATCCCGAGATGATATGCCTCTAGAGAATTTTATCAAAATGTTGGCAAAAGCACTGTATTTAGTGCTTTTGCACTGTATTTATTTCACAACAGTGAAATAAGGATTTAAACAATTCAATCCAGGGTCTAAGAGGCAGGGAGCGGGAAGGGGGAGGGGAGGGAATGGAAGCATATGGGTAAAATGATGATGATGGTGATGATAATGAACATGATTTTACAACGATGATGGTGATGATGGCTATGACAGTGATGACAATGGTGGTGATGATGATGGTGATACTGGAGATGATGGTGGTGATGACAGGAATGATGATGATGACGGTGGTGGGATGGTGATGACGACGGTGATAACAGAGGTGATGGTGATGGTGCGATGGTATGACGGCGAAGATGACGACGGGGATGTTAATGATGCTGCTGCTGCTGATGGGGATATTGGAGATGATGGTGGTGTTGATGGGAATGATGGTGATGGTGGGATGGGGATATTGGAGATGATGGTGATGGTGGGATGGGGATATTGGAGATGATGGTGATGGTGGGATGGGGATATTGGAGATGATGGTGATGGTGGGATGGGGATATTGGAGATGATGGTGATGGTGGGATGGGGATATTGGAGATGATGGTGGTGCTGAAGGGAATGACGGTGATGGTGGGATGGGGATGATGGTGATGTTAATGATAATGGGGATGGTGGTATGACGATGACTGTGTGCTAGATCCATGGCACCTTAATTAAGCTATGGGATCTAATGGTCAAAATATGTGAGGTTTGTCTATTGCTATGGCCATTTTGTAAATGAGAATTACGATAGGCTGAGTCACCTAGCTAGAAAGAGACAGAGAGGATATTCAGACCCATATGAGCCTTGAGTCTGGAGAATTTGCAGTTTTTCACCAACAATATGAGGTCAGCCCCCATGGGCACATGCCCTGGAAGTCACAAGTGAGTCCTGGGCCTCTGATGTTAGGCCAGTTACCTGCCAACAGAATGGAGCAGAAAACCCTACAACCATTCAGGCAGTACTCAGCATAAGCCCTACATAGGTACTTTCTATCTAAGAATGACCATCACCGTAGCAGAAACAACGAAGTGTCAGACAGAGAAGAAATGGGATAAAGGTGAGTGAGAAGGTTTGAGAGCTGTTTGTACCTAACAAGGATGAGCTGGATATGGCAGAAAACTGTCACAGCAGATCAACCTGGAGATCGGCTCTCCTTGCCTCTCCTCACTCAGAGTCCTCATCCTCCGACCTCCCACTCTGATCACCAGAAACATCTCCTGCAATTTTAAAAATCTAGTGCACCACCTAGATGGCAACCACAGCAAGGCTGCCAGACTGAACACAAGGTGCTGAACACAAGTTAAGTTTGGATTTCAGAGAGACAATGAATGTTTTTAGTAGACCTAGGTCCTATGCAATTTTGAGGAAACTCACATTTAACTGGGCACTCACATTTTTACTTGCTAAATCTGCCAAGCCTACCAGTTACCGGGACCAACCTCTTTGTATTGTTCCACTTCTCTCTACTGTTCATTAATCCAGGGGAGAGGAGAGCAAATTCACTGCGTTTTCCCACAAGCTCAGATTCTCAAACATTGGGACAGGAAAAGAAAGGCAGGATAAATTGGGTGATCTCCCTGATTCCTGTGTGGGTGGGGCTGTCTCAAGATCCCTGAGAGCAGGTATTGCTTAAAGGTTACCACATGTGCCTGGGGGAATGGGGGTGATCCCAGAGAATCAGCTTTCATTCATTCTTTCTTTCATTCATACATTCAGCAACAGCTATTACGTACTCCCTCTGAGCCAGACTGGATGCTAGACTCAGAGGATACCTTGAAACTAACAACAAACAAGCTCCTGCCTTCAGGGAGGCAACACACCGTCTGCAGACTCCTGTCCCCTAAACATTCCCATGTTGACACCCTAACACCCAATACCTCAGAATGTGACCTGATTTGGAAATAAGGTCTCTGTAAGATAAATCACTTAAGATAAACCCATTAGGTTGGGCCCTAATTCACTATGACTGGTGACCTTATAAAATGGGAGATTTGGACACAGACAGACAAGCACACAGAGTAACAAGGTGAAGTGCCCTGGGAAGAGGACGCAGTGATGCAGCTACAGGCCAAGGAAGTCTCAAGGCCACTGGAAGCCAGGAGGGAGGCCTGAACCAGAACCTTCCCTGCCACCTTCAGAGGGAACACACCCCTGCCGCCATCTTGATCTCAGACTTTGGGCCTCCGTAACCATGAAACAATACAGTTCTGTTGTTCTAAGGCATACAGTTTGTGGTACTTTGTTACAACAGCCTTAGGAGACTAATGCACACATTAACCCAATAAAATCCTGAATGTGTTCAAAATTACCACTGTTGAACACTCTCATGGGGGACAGGGGACAGTGCTGTGTAGTCAATTTCAGAAGGTCCTTCCTGGTCAGAAGACTCAGGGACCACCTCTCTGAGGAAGCCACACTTGTCTTGGGAGCTAACAGGGCAGGGGCACGGCCTGTGATCCCAAGGGGAACAGACCACCTGTCCCCCTCCAGGTTGTGAACGTGGGTCAGCAAGTGTCACTCTCCACTGAGAAATCCAGGACTTGACATTGGGGATCAGATTCACTCATCAGCAAAATTCTTGGCAGAAGCGATCCTTGGGTGACAAGACCTATGAATGCATCACTGATGAGATTAAGACTCCTCCTCAAGATGTCACCCCAAGGGGATGCGGTGAGGTCCCGAACCTGCAATTTGAGCTCCGTAACTGCCACAGCCCCGTGGTGAATGCCGGAATATTGTAAAAGGAGGCGGGAGAGGGAGATGTGCTTTCACACTCTTCTGGCCCTGTTAGAGAGGATGGATGCCCCAATTTTAGAGATCCCCTCCCAGGCTTCTTCTGCAAATAGCCCCAGAGTTAAAGGGCACTGCTTCTTGCCACCACAGCACATTGGAGACATGTCTTAAGAATATCCAGATCTCTCAGCTCCAATTTTATGCTCACTAAGCAACCTTGTGAGCTGTGCTGTTCGGGTTCTGACTAGGTGATTTTTTTTCCAGGCCCTGAGCCAGGACTATTCTCAGAACCAGTGTTCAGGCTGCAAAGGAACAGAGTGGATGGGAGGTCAGCACTCTGACACCAGTCAGGGCCATGCAAGCCAGAAAAGGGGCAGAAGATAGGTCCAAGGCAATTAGGAAGAGCAGGGGAGCCCGGAGAATCCCCCAGAACACAGCCCAGCTGGCAGCCAAGGGGAGGGCTTGGCTGATGTCCCCAGGCATGTGAATGGGACAAATGCCGTCTAAGGGAAGCAGGTGGAGCAGCCCTGGGAAGGGGGGAAGCTGGCAGGAGACAAGACCACTGTCTTCAATCAAGGATGGGTCCCTGTGGTTGGTGGGTCCCTGAAGGCAGAGCAGGCATCTGTCAAGCCTGCAGGGCTGCTTCCAGAAGACTCGTGGCCATCCCCACTCTCCACAGCCAAAGCCCTTTGGTACCTGAGACATCTGGCTTGAACACAGCAGACTGTTTCTACAGCTTGGTTAGGGCTGCACAGCCCCTGAAAGCCGGTTTCGGATACTTCCCCTCTGCCTGTTTGCTTTTCCTTAAGCTGAGCACCACTGATGTCCACGGTGAGCACGCTTGGGGCAAAATGTATCCTACATCAAACTAACTGAGAATTCTCCTGCAAGACCCGACTGGAAGACTCTAGGGTCTATTGAAAAGTTTGTCCAATGGTAGATGAAGTAGTTGTGTGTCGATTTTTAACGTGTTGAGTTCAAAATTTGTGGTCACAAACTAGGAAGCTCAAAATTGGATGGTTCTCGCTTCATCTTGAACTTCCACTGACTTTACACTCTGTTCCGAGCCCGTGTAGGCCACCGCACCCACCTCATTCCACCCACATCCCTTCCCTCCCCAGGTGAGTGACACCTGGGCTCAGATGAACTTATGCAATGGCATCATGGTGCCAAAGAAGAAAGACAATTTGGCCTGTGGCTATTCTGTGTCCCAGTAGGTGTCCATTGCAGAGTGCCTTCTGCAACATGGTGGGAGCACCCAGTGATGCTTTCTTGCCCCCCACTGCTCCCTCTCCGGTGCTCCTGCCTCAGCAGCTTCCCCCTCCTGGGTGGCCCATGGCCTCTGGTCCGGAAGCCTGGAGGCCTGATCCTGGTCATTCTCCATTAGCACCTGTGCCTCGCCTGGCACGGCAGATGTTTGTGGTGAAGCTCTGAGCTCTCTCCTCTGTGTCCCGTGTGAGGGCTTGAGAGCTGGGTCAGGGGTGGGGGGTGGTGTGATGTCACCTGATTTCGCTTAGATCTGTCTTGTTGAGTGGTGGTTGTGCAGCATCAATGAGAAGCTCTTGGTGGTCCCCTTCAATGGGGACTTCCCCTTCAGGAGGTGGGGTCAGATGCCCGGGTCAGGTCTAGCTCCCTCTACTGTGCCGGCCAGTGTCCCCCAGGCCTGAAGGTATGGGCCTTCTCCATGTAGGGGAACTGCCCTCACACCCCCCAACTCCCGCCTTTATGGTGGACGGCACCATAAAGGACAGCACAGCCTTGATGCTCTGAGTCTTCTGAACAACACTCTAAATAATGAGAGCCAAGATTTGGCATTCAAAACCCAAAACCCAAACAAATAAACGCATAAAATATATCCCTGTCCTCACAACCTCTTGCAATCTAAAGCTAGGGTTCCCTGAGACTGTTTCTGAGCACAAAGTCACAATATAAATGTAAACGTATGTGTCCAAGTGAGCCTTGGTCTCACCGTCCAGGCTAATGGCAGAAGAATCACAGGGTGAGAGAGAATTACAAGGGAAAAATGTGTCAGGTGAGATTTCCACACACACTCTTTCGCTCCTCTCACCTGCCCAGGTCTGGGGGTGAACGTCCGTGTTTCATGAGGCATGGGTGTGGTCTACTGGGCAGGGTGGTGGGACACCGAAGGGTCTGATCCTGAGATGGACCGGAGCTGCTCTCGTTGGCATTGTCCCCATCCTCCACCTCTTCGTCCCCCCCCCCCCCCCCAGGATGAGAAAAATGGACACCTTGGAGAGAGAGCTCTGGGAAGGCTGGCTGCCGCTGCCTCACTCAACCCAGGAACAGACCCTGGCCACAGGAGACACAGCTGGACCACACTTGCCCACACTTGCCCCTAAGTATTCCCTCCACGGGGATTTGCCAGCCACTGCAGCAGCAGCAGGTGAACCAGACCTTCCTCACTCCCTGAACTTGCAGCCAGGTCCTCAGGCCAAGCACTTGCCTGGCCGACAGCTAATTACTGGCCTCTCCTTCCTGCTGCCCCTTGCTTTGGATGCTATTTCTAAAACAAAACAGAACAGAACAAAACACCCTGACCTGCTATGTAATTTAAAAAAAAAAAGAAGAAGAAGAAGAAGGGGCGCCTGGGTGGCTCAGTGGGTTAAGCCTCTGCCTTTGGCTCAGGTCATGATCCCAGGGTTCTGGGATCGAGTCCCGCATCGGGCTCTCTGCTCAGCGGGGAGCCTGCTTCCTCCTCTCTCTCTGCCTGCCTCTCGGCCTACTTGTGATCTCCGTCAAATAAATAAATAAAATCTTAAAAAAAAAAGAAGAAGAAGAAGAAGAAGAAAAAGAAAATCTTATAAAGAGACAAGGGACATTCCAATTCCAAATGATGAAACCACCCAGAGCACTTTGGCTGATCAGAACTCCCACGAACCCCCGGGAGGGATTATGCTTAATCAAATGGCATGAAAACGGCTTAGTGCTGAGGCATGCTGGGGCTCTCAGCCACCATCCTTATGGGCTCGCCCTTCTTCGGCGACGTGGACAGCCACTTTCTTAAATTAAAAAGTGACCGCTCTGTGGAGCGCCCCTTGGTGGGTCCGTAGAACTCAAGCCTGTCTCTCTCGGATTCTGTTCCCCTCTGACTGTGCCCCGTAGTTGGAAACTGGTGGTGGAACTCGAGGAAACAGCAGGCTAGCCCTCGCACCTTGACTCACGGCTCTTGATTGGGAGCCTGGAGAAAACATCCTGTCACCCCAGCAGGCGGCCCGCGGCCCAGACCGGAAAGCCCGCCGCCGGTCCCCCCCCCCCCAGCCTTCAGCCGCTGGTCTCCGGGGGCCCCGAAAATGACAAAGCCGGCAGCGGCGGAGTCACGGCTCTCCTGTCACTGTCCCAAAGTTACAACCCCGTGGCGTAGTCCTCCTGTACTCAGAGAAAGAATGCAGCAATTCCGGTGTCGCTGTAAATTATTTCGCTTACGGAGGGGTTTAATCCAGCCGCTTCCATCTGCTCTTTCTCCCAGATGCTAACAAAATCCTTTTCTGCCTGAAAGAAATAACTTGAGAGGAAAGGAAAGCCCTGCGTACATTCAAACACCATTCGAATTATTTTGTGTTTTACCAGGAAGATCTCAGAGTTGTATTCTGCTGGTTGGAGGAACTGTGAGCAGCTCTTAATTCCAACGCCTGAGTGGGGTGTGGGGGTGCAGACGTTTGCTGAGGAGCTGGGTCTCTCCTTTCCTTGCCAGGCTCAGAAGCTCACTCTATGCCAGGTTTCATGACTCCTCACGAGAGGGCGGTGCCGGTCAGGTACTTTAGAGGGCTCTGGGGGAAAGCAGATGCCTGAGATGGAAGACCCAGGGAAGCCCAGAGAAATGAACCTCTCATCTCTGGAACTCTCCACACACAGGCCAAGAGGACGATCTGAGCAAGAGGGATGTCTGAGGAGCCCCTTGGATGGCACCCCCACATGCCACCCCGGGGCCTCAGCACCACCAACAGCCCCCAATCACTCAGACACAGCAATAAGGACAGAGATGTCCGTAACCGTCCTTCAGGCGAAATCACACGGCTGTCCCAGACTCCTGTGAGGCTGTGTGTGTGTGTGTGTGTGTGTGTGTGTGTGTGTCTGGATTAAAGCTGTGCTCCTTTCTCATTTTCCTCCCAGGCTGCTAGATTTCCTTTTCCATCCAGTCAATAACCTGCATTCACTTTTAGCCAAGAATATCTTAGCCTCACGGTGCCCCTAAACATCATTCATTATCTAAGCAATGATACATTTCCAGTCCGCAGACGCCAGCAGGAGGTGAACGATGAGCAGCTGCATCTGTGCGGAAGGGTTCGATCACGCCAGGAGCACACGGTGCACGTGGGCAGAGAGTAACAAAGACCAAGACACACCAGAGCAAACACCTCATGATGAAGACAGAAGGTTCCAGGAACCCAGCCGAGTTTCTGCCATCTCCTTGGGTCTCTGTGACCTGGTGCAATCAGAGGTGGGTTGCCTTGACACTGGGAAGCAATGGCCGTGGAAGGGATTGTGACATGCTGCAACGGTGGAAGGGGGGGGTTCTCTTTCTTCAGAATTTCAGAATGTTCTTTTCTGAGCCAAACCAGAGATGATAACTTTCCCAGCTCCTATGGACTCCCAATAGACAAAAATGCAACATTCTAATTCTGAAGCTGGTATGTACTTTCCTTTCGTTACCCAGAATCCACGGGGTCCCGATGGCAGATGGCGGCCGTGGGGCAGGTGGCAGTTCCTGGGATGGATGAGAGCAGTAGAAGGACAGGCTTACGAGGGTTCAGGGCACTGACGGCAGACAGATTTACAAGCTTACAGTACTACTGCCGTTCATATAACACACCGGTGCCCTCCGGGTGGAGACCCCCATGCGTGGCCCACTCCTCGCCACATGATTATGGCCACTTGATTTCTCCTAAACAATTGTGGAGCAATTTACATTCCCCTTTATATTTGATGACACAGACAGACAACATAAGCAAGCACCTATCTCTGTCTCTTCAGCACAGAGGGGAGGCTCAGCCGCACAGGGATGCAGCATACCGCGGGCATGACGTCCACCCTGGCTACGGGTATCTGTTGACCACCAGCTTATCTGTCTTCAGAAGAGATCAATTCCAATGGATTTGTGTGTGTGCCTTTGCTGATGAGCTGTTTCTCTTCGCCAATACATGCTTGAAAAACATCCCAAGTGGGAGAGTGTAACAGGATCATGCCCTCTATTAAAATAATCCCTGTGCAGAGGAGGATGTCCCGTGAATGGTCTGGGAACTTAGCTTCCAAGAATGTTTCTTCAGTGTCTAAAGGTCCCCTTCCCCTCTTCCTTTCTTTTCTTTTCTTTTTTTTTTTCTCAGCACAACAGAGTGTTTTACACGTTCTGTGTTGCTTAGGGAGAAAAAACATGGCCCATTTAACAAGTTGATTTCTTCCATGGCTGTGCAATTTCTTTGCAGTTTATGAACAAATTTTGTCCACAGAGACGGCAGCAAATATTGGTTACAATGTAATCAGATGGATAGAGCCAGAGCAGAAAAACAAATCCTTTGAATTACTGTCACAGCTTCATCACAGACCTTGCAATTCTGAGCAATTCGTGAGCTCAGGATGGCTACAGGTCAAACCCGTCCACAGGAAAGAAACATAGATGGGAAATTCAGAAACTGGAGCTCAGCACTATTGTAACTTCCAAAATCTAATTGTGGGAATAAATGTCTCCCCTCCCCCACCAAGCGCACAGAGCCCTCACTTGTTGAATGTTGAATGATTTCCCACAGAAAGTGTATTAGTCAGCTCAGGCAACCAAAACAAATACCATAGACAGAACAACAGAAATGTACTTCTATTTCCCGAGGCTGGGAGTCTGAGATCAGTGTGCTGGCCGTGGGGGGTGGCCAGGGATCTCTTGTTGGCTTACAGATGGCACCTCCCTGTTGTGTCCTCACATGGTCTTTCCTTGGTGTGTGGGTGTGGGGAGACCTCCCTCCTACTCTTCTTTTTCTTTTTAAATTTTCTTTTAATTTTTTCTATTATGTTCAGTTAGCCATTGTATAGTAGTAAATCATTAGTTTTTGATGCAGTGTTCAGGCAATGTCCACAATAGCCACGTTGTGGAAGAGCCAAGATGTTCATCAACAGATGAATGGATAAAGAAGATGTGGTTCATACATACAATGGAGTATTCCTCAGCCATCAGAAAGGATGAACACCCAACTTTTGTATCAACATGGATGAAACTGGAGGGAATTATGCTGAGTGAAGTAAATCAAGCAGAGAAGGACAATTATCATATGGTTCTACTCATACGTGGAACATAAGGAATAGCACAGAGGACCACAGGGGAAGGGGGCTAATCTGAATGGGAGAAATCAAAAAGGGAGACGAACCATGAGAGACTATAGACTCTGGGAAACAATCTGGGGGTTTCAGAGGGGAGGGTGGTGTTGGGAGGGGGTAACAGGGTGGTGGGTGTTAAGGAGGACACGTGTTATGATGAGCACTAGGTCACTAGCCCTCAGGGAAATACAAATCAAAACCACAATGAGATACCACCTTATACCAATTAGAATGGCCAAAAGTAACAAAAGAGGAAAAAACAAATGTTGGTGAGGATGTGGAGAAAGGGGAAACTTCTTACACTGTTCGTGGGAATGCAAGCTGGTACAGCTATTCTTCCTTTTGAAAAAAAAAAAAGATTTGTTTATTTATTTATTATCTTAGAGAAAGAGCAGGGGTGAGGCAAGGGCAGAGGGAGGGAGAGGGAGAGAATCTTAAGCAGACTATCCCCTGAGCTTAGAGCTCGACCCAACAACCCTGAGATGATAACCTGAGCTGAAACCAGGAGTCGGTAACTGACTTAGTCACCCAGGCATCCCTCCTCCTCTTCTTATAAGGCCACCAATTTTACTGGATTAGGACCCCCACCCTTATGACCTCATTGAAACTTAATTGAGTCCTAAAAGCCCTATCTTCGAATTTGGGAAGGACACAGTTCAGTTCATAGCATAAGGCCATGAACATCCAGAAACTTTGAGCTTTGAGCTCAAAAACTCTGAAAAGTTATCATACGCATATAATATACCATATACATACAATACACATATGGGGAAAGATAAAGATGCAGATATGGGTAGATATATATGGATATAGACATGTGGTAGGAGGGTGAGAAAATACAACAAAACCCTCATGGGGATGCCACGGAGGATGAGCTGCTGTACTCTACATAGTACGACATCGTTGGGACGTACAGAAGAAGGCACTGGATGGCCCTCAGGGAATCAATAGGATTCACACCAGATTGAGGGGGGCTGGAAGTGAGCATCCAGGTGCTGGCCAAGGCCTCCAGGTGGATGAGGACACCCCCGGTGTGTGAGGAAGTTTAGAAACCAGGCAGGTGGTAGCATAGGTGGCCTTGAGCTACAAGTTAAGGATTTTGGCGAGAACAGTGTGAATTAGTGAGCTGTCATAATCCTGCAGAGGAACCACAGGTGGTGAGAGAGGTACTTTGAGATCGTGGATCTCCCGGAAGCCAGGAGAAGGAGCTGGGAAGGAGCATCTCCGAACTCCCCCAACAACGCAGGGAAGGAGGAGGAGGGGGAAAGCAAGGGTGGCATGGGGGAGCATTACAATTACTATATTCTTATGTCTGAGCTTGAACTCTTAAATTTCACACCAGTGTGTCGGATTCAGAAAGAAACGTGTTTTTCATGCATTAACACTGCTGATCCTTTCCAAAATCCTTCCAAAACCATCAATGAAAAGATAGAACAGCAAATGGAAATAGAACTTAGCTACCTGAAGTGTTCCCTTGTCGTAAACACCAGAGGTAATAAAATATTTATGTCTGGTCAATCCATGATAGGGATTCTTTGACTAAATAAGTTAATTGTTACGGTTCTCCACAAAATAAATATAATCTGCTGTGCTAATGAAAATGGTTGGATGTTCAGAGCACTCTGAAGGTTAAGTATAGCTACTATGATATTCTGATGTTTTTACATCAAAAGTAAAAGAGTGAAAAGAGTTTTTATTCCTATGATCACAATGTCCAAAAAGCCATGTTATAGATCTTCTTGACTATATCAGGATTCACCACTATAGAAATGAAAATAAAAGTAGATGTGCTCCCTTAGAACTTTTGGTATATGTCCAAAGCTACTCTAAGATATAATTTCTACTGAAATTTCAGAAGCAGCAAAGCTGGTTGAGAACTAGCCCCAGCCCACCCCGGTAACGGTGGTTCCGTCACTCCTCGTGCTGTTGGCAAAGACAATAGCTCTTACTGCGTTTTGTTTCATGCGTGGGAAGGGGGGCGATGGGTGCAGAGGAAACTGATTTTTGCTAAGTTCAAAAAAAAAAGATTAAAAGAAAAGAATGATTAAAATGATTAAAAGAAAAGAATGATTAAAATGATTAAAAGAAAAGAATGATTAAAATGATTAAAAGAAAAGGCATGTGCTCACTAAAGTGTTAACAGGGCAGGTAGGCACAAATGATTAAAAGACAGAAACCCTGAACTCTGAAAGTCAAACAATACAAAACAAAGCACAGTGGTGTCCCCCCTTTGTAACATACTCGGGGGAGGGGAACCATACACCTTTCACCTCTGCTCTGGACGGCAGATGCTCCAGATGTGAAACAATCTATCAGGGACGCTGGAACTAATAGTAATAAGGACCATGGGTGTCAGTTGAGGCCACTCTCCAAAAACATCCCTGGGGACACTGAATATAGGCATCTCCCTTCGAGCGCAGTGAGCATATTTCCTTTGCATGATAGATAATTCAGAAGGGGGAAAAAAAGTGTGTGTCTTTCTTAAATTGAAAATGAAAGGAGCTCTATGAGGGCATCAGAGGAGGGTGGAAATACATCCCCTTAAAGTCAGATTACCTCATCTACTAGATGCAGAATAGAAAGAAAAAACTAAAATGGGTTTTTTACCACAAAAGGCAAACATCTGAACACCTTTGAGAAGTGCCAACAGTCAACTTCCTCCAGGCTAAGCCTGTCACATGGGCTCACCTGACAGCCACTCCTGGGCCCCGTGCTCCCCTGTCCCCTGGCCTGAGCCAGGACCAGGGAGAAGCCCCCAGAGCTGCCTCCTGTGAGGACTCCACCCCCTCACTGAACCACTGTGCTCTGTTCCTCTGCCATTCCTGTGCTCTCTCCGGCCCTCGGACACATCAAGGCGCCCGTGAAGGCATTAGCAATGCTCATGATTATTTTCAGACAGCACCGCATGGGAGGACTTGAACTCACCGTGTCATCAACCTCAGAAAGGAAATCTGTCGATGAATAAGCAACACATGCACAAAGGCACGTCGATGCCCCATGCTGTTTCAATAGTCACCCTTCCCTATTTCCTCAACCCCAGGACAGGTGCACCTGTGCTAAGAGATCTTCATTTTAAAAGACATGTCCACCAATAACTGAGAATTTAGAGAAGCCTGAGAGGTCTTACCATGAGGCCTGTAATGCCTGCGGTGAACAGAGCAGAGAGGCTGAATCACCCTGAAGAGCTGAAGCTCCCAGGCCCTGGGCCTCCTAGAGCCACCTGTGCACACATGAGCAGGTGTGAGAAGGATCGCAGCATGCCAGTTGGAAGGCAGGTAGGAAAAAGACCCAGAGAGAAGCTGGTCCATATCAGTGAAAGGCCCTGGCAGGTTGTCTGGCCTCTCTTTCAGTGGTGAGGGAGTCCCGGTGTAAAATGAGGCTAAGCCTGGCGCCATTAAACCACTCAGCCAACCGGCTTTGTATTCCACTGCCTGTGGATAGAACATATGCTGACCTCAACTTCAAACCACCCATACCGTGTAACTGCCGAGCCAGAGTTTCACTGTAAATTAAACAAAGCAGCCTGCTGGTTCCACAGATCACTCTTGCTAGCCTGGCTAACATGAGTCAATCTCTGAAAGATGAAGCCAAACTCAGCATGGCTGAGCCGGTCCTAGGAGCCACCCTTCTGATCTTAGGAGGTTGCTTGGGAGACTAAACAGCAAGACAGACCCAGAGGAAGACAGGCCAACGACATCCTCCTGGTCAGCTACATCCCCAAGATCAAAGTGATTTCTTCACGAGGTAGCTAGCACAGTTCTGAACTCAGACTCTGGAAGTGGAGAAGATACATAACAAACTGAGCCTCCACCTTGATGGCAAATGGACCAAGGGCACTGAGCTTCTGAGGGACCCCCATACTGTCTTCCACAGTCAAGCCCAGCTCTTTATTCAGTGGCAGCATCTGTGGGACACTACACTCTGTATGTCTCTACTTTGGTTTTCCTGCTGACCTCGGCCTCTGGGTCTAATCTGCATTTTGCCCGACCATTATATATCCTTCATTTCTTTTTTTTTAAAGATTTATTTATTTATTATTTGACAGACAGAGATCACAAGCAAGCAGAGAGGCAGACAGAGAGAGAGAAGGAAGCAGGCTCCCCGCCAAGCAGTGAGCCCGATGCGGGGCTCCATCCCAGGACCCTGGGATCATGACCTGAGCCGAAGGCAGAGGCTTTAACCCACTGAGCCACCCAGGCGCCCCCATTTCTATTTTACTTTCTAAAACCTGTCTGTGTTCTCTGCAAACTGTTTCAGATCTTGATTTAGTCATGCATTTCCTGCTTACTCCCTAAAGATTGTCTGCCCTCCCCCCACCTCTCCCCAAGTCTGTCCCACTTCCCAGCCCGCACAGGTGACTCAGTGACTGCCCTGTGAGTGTGGCCAATCTCACCAGCCCTCGGAGATTCTCACTACACTAAAGAATAGGTACTCCTCCTTGTCCCCTCTTGGTAAAGTGGGAACTGTGAACATCAGGAAGAACGGTGGCTGACATGAAGAGCCGCTCACTACTGAAGGGATGAGGAAAGAAGGCATGAGTGAATGAAGGCCACCAGCAGTGGAAGGCCACCAACCTGCTCCTCATGGAGGCACTCGTGAAACTGTTCAGGAATCCATCTCCTTCTATGGATGAATTCTCTGGGGCCATGGGGCTGCACCCAGAGATAGCTGTGTGTAAATCAGGGAGAAAAATTCTGCCATAGGAAAGGTTTCCATTCATCAGCTCCCCCTCTGATCCCTGCCTGTCTAGCAGACGAGCCATGTGGAAGATTATGCAATCTTAGTAGACTGTGGCAGTGGCCGTGGCAGTAACCATAGTAATGATAGGGATAAAAATAATAATAATAATAATAGCAATAATAATAACAGGCATCTAAATTTGAGTAGCACTTCATAGCTTTCAGAGTGCTTTCAAATGCATTTGCTGCCCCCTTCCACTCCTCCACTGACCCTGAGATATATAGGTAATCACTACTGTGACCACATCTTGAAAAGTTCCTGTGATTTTAAATAAAGATTCAAGGGCACAGGGAAAAGGAAGCTTTCATCAGCATATAGGAGGAGATTTATACAGTCCACTCACTCGATCACCCCAGGAAGGGCAGGCACCATTCTTCGTGGCCATCCCTGGGCACAGGAATGGCGGTCGGGACTGTCACTTCCATGGTCCACAACTGCCATGGGTACTCAGTGAACAACTTAGTAACAATCAACAAGTGAGACTTTATCAGTTCAGGACTACCAGGGAGCGAGTGACCTTCTAAGGCTGGGTCACAATCTCATTTCTGTTCCCTCTCACTGGAATTTTAATCAGCCTGAGCATCAGTTAATGACTCTTTCTTATCCATTTGATTAAAACGCAAAGTCATTGAGGCAGCAGCAAATTGGATTTTTTCCCTGGCCCTCAGTGCACTGTAGTAATGAAATCTATGACTTCCAACCTCCACTAGTAAAGAGCCAACATGTACAGTATGAAAAGCAGGAAGGCTCATTTGTCTCCTGGAAGAAGGCCCTCTGGGAGCCATGCATCTCTAGAAGAGAGCACCTGTGGGGGGCGGGGGGGGGGGGGGGCTGAAAACTGAAAGCCATGTGCAATACAATTTCATTCCCTTAAAAGCAGCTGCAGCTTTTATTATGTGGATGAAATCATACCCCATGTACTAATTTAATAAGCTCCTTTAAGCTTACCAGAGTCTTTTCTTGAGAAAGGCTGCATTCATATCCCACTGGCCTATGCACAGAAAGATTTCCATCTATGACCCAAGGGAGAAAGAATAGTGAAGACTGAAAACAAGGCAAAGCCACTCTAATTCATATTCTGATTAAACTTCACAGATGCTGATTATCACAAAATTGGATTGTAAAACTTAAATAGCAAGGTGAGCATCCAAACATTTGTCACTCTAATATATAAAGAAAGTGGTTCGCCATTACCCTTGGTTAGGCCTTTCCAATGACCCCCTCCTGTCCTGTATCTCATTGCCTCGGGTTCTAAGCCTGCAGGCAAAGACTGTCTTGTCAGAGCTCAGCACTAGTCCTGCTGGTGGAGATGGTTTAGAGTAGTTGCTCCAGGTGAGCACAAGAACCTGTGACCTACCTTTCCCACTCCTTTTCCTTTTCAGGAAGAAATCAAGTGACAAAGAATTGGAGACAAACAAACTGTTGAAGTAGATTTCTTCTGAGCAACACATAGAAAAGCCTTATTTGTTTCATAAGAGAATAATGTTAGCTCAAACATCTGATTTCATATTTACTCATTCAATAAAAATTTAGTGTTTTTTATGTGTCAGGCACTAGAGACACATCCATAAACAAAATGTTTTAAATCCCATGTCCTTACAGAGCTTTCTATTGTATTGAAAAGTATGCCATATAATTTTAAAGTAACTCGACAGTTTTATGAAACCTGGGTAGTATAGATCCCCTGAATGGATAACCCACCACATCCTCCTGGCCCAGGAAACTTCAGCACCATAGTGCTGGACAGCTCCTCATCTCATTACAGGTGCTCCCAGGCTAAGAGCACTAGCAACTCAGCATTTGACTTCTCTGCAGCCCAAAGCTGCAGAAGGTGCTGAGTTACATGCAGACGTAGCTTGGAAGTGAGGAAAATTCATGTCCCAGAGCAACCCTTGGGAGATGCAAATCCATGGATAAATGTCTAGTGTCATTTCTCCTCCAGTAAAACAAATGTGAAACATGGTTCTTCAAGTCTCCAGAGGGTTGACGTTTAGCCTTTCTCAGTGGTAACCCCCATAGTGAGGAAAAGCTTGTTGATGTTTCTCCTTTCCCTGAAGGACATTCTCACTCTCCCACTTCTATTTCCCTGAGATGGTCCCTTTATTAGTCACGGTTCTCCAGAGGAACTGAACCAAATGAAGATATAGATATAGATGATACAGTTATTTGTTTATAAAAGAGTAACATGAGATAAAAATGAAGGAAAAGAGCAAGAGACAGACCAAGACTGATTTATTATAAAGAATTGGTTCATATGATTATGGAAGCTGAGAAGTCCCATCATCTGTAGTCAACAAGCTGGAGACCCAGGAAAGCCAATGGTATAAATTTCAATCCCAGGGCAGGAGAAAATTAATGTCCAGCTCAGTCAGGGAGGCGAAGTTCCTTCTTATTCAACCATTTTGTGCTATTCAGTCCCTCAGTTGATTGGGTAAGGGCCACCCACATTAGGGATGGCAACCTGTTTTATTCAGTCTACCTATTCAAATGTTAATCTTATCCAAAAACACCCTCACATACACATTCAGATAAAAATGCTTAACCAAAAAAGAAAAACACCTGACCAAAGGTCAGCACTCCGTGGTCAAGAGAAGATTAGGGAACATCATTTAAACTGCAATACATGTGTCCTTAAGTTTCCATACTGGATTTTAAGGAAAAAACAAACAAAAAAACTATATATATATATATATAATATATATATATATAATATATATATATATAATATATATATATAATATACATATTATATATATAATATGTATATTATATATATATATTATATATATATATAATTAATGTCAAAAGCAACACTACACACTGACAGGTTAATAAAAAGCATTATGGAATAAAACCTACATTAATAAGGAAAAATCTAAGTAAATAGTATTTTAGCATTAAAGTGAAGAAGAGTAGCCAATAAAAACATAGAGCAACATGAAAGAATGCACCACTGTCTTGAGCGTTTCACCTGTGGAAGGAGACCGGTCATGGTGCTCAGTTGTGTGGGCCAGTCAGGCTTCTCACAGAACCTGTGTTAGCCATCAGGAAACTAGGTAGAAGCCTCAGCGTTTGGACAAAATCTGCTATTTGACTCATGTTTGGCTTTTAGAAGGAAATTAGTCAAATGACTGTATCAGGGTCATTGCTGGATCCCAAACTTGTGAATACTTGAATGGCACATGAGTCAGAAGCCACCATCATCTCCAGTCAGCAGTACGGACAAATCCTAATACTTAGATTTATTGTCAATATCTGAATATCAACTTTCAAAATCACGTATAATAGATAAATCTTGGAGTTAAAATCTCTCAGTGGTTTTCATATGTTAAAATTCTGCCAATCCGCTGAGCTATAAATTTACATTTATTATCATAAAACACAAAGCAGACATCACCACCTTCAGCAACAGGGCCACCAACCACCTTCACTACAGTGGCTGTGGTCAGCAGCACCTCACGCTGGTCACGCTTACACTCTACCATTACCAGTGGAGAGCGAGCAAGAATTTCACATCACAAAATGCATACTTTTAGGAGGACCACAAAATCAGTTCTATCAAGCTTAAAACCTGACCACCAAAAAATAACAATGATCACATTTCTAACAAAATTCAGACTTATTCTTATATCCTAGAAATTAATTCTGTGATGGCAATACTCAGCAGATGGTTGAGATTCAACATTTGGTATGCTGTCATTTGATGCCTCTCTGATTTAAATACCAGATTTTATTGGCCCTTAATAACTTAGTAGGGTACAGTGAAGTAGGCCTTATCACATGTAAAAATAAAAGTCTACCAAATCACTTTCCCTTCATCCATAGCAGCAAAGAAATACCTTGCGTACAGTGTAACCAGCTCATGCGCGTGTCTTATAGCCCACATCTGGGCCACAGACCAGATGCCGAGCATCACTGCCATCCTGTCCTACCCAGGTAACACGACATTCAACAGCCTGTTGTTGGTAAACAGTTCTTCATAGGTCTTTCACATTGCTACTTAGCTTATGATCAGAGACACTGACTTCCCTTCATTCTAAGAATGCCCTTTCTTCTCAAGGATATTTAAATAGTGGGTACATGTTTGTACATACTACAGAGCAGTGGTCCTCCATCAGGGGAAACGTTTCCCCACAGTGGACATTTGGCAATGTCTGGAGACATTTTTGTTTGTCATAATTGGGATGAGGATGCTAATGGGATCTGGCATGTAGACACCAGGAACACTGCCAAGCAAATATCCTGGGATGCATACGAAAGTCCCCAACCACAAAGAATTATCTGGCCCAAAATACTCATGAAGCCTAGGTTGAAAAATTCTCTGCAGAAGCCATCTCTCCCTCCAGAGCAAAGAGCAGTCATGCTTACTGCCATTACTACAAGATTCAGGTCCCCGAAGCTCAAGTTCCTCAGTTGTAACACACCAACCATGTGAACAGGCATCCACCGCCCCTGAAGACCTACGTGCCCTGCCTTAACAAACTCCTCCATCTCTAAGCCAGGGGCATTGCATCTTACACCAACTGTACCAGGCTAACTTGTGAGCTTGCCACTGGGGTAAAAACTCAGACCCATCCCAGTCTTGACATGGCTCTGGGAACAATGGTTATTCTTTGGGTCCAATCTACTGATGTCCACCAGTTGGACGCTTGCATGTGCTAAAGAGCAACCTCAGGACAAACCAGGTCCATGCAGGGCCAGCGGGGCAACAAAACAGCTTTGTGCCCCATGGGTCTCCACCCTGCCTTATGTGTGACACTAGCTAGGGATACAGAGGGTGACAGGCTCCCAGGGCTGAGAAGGCATCCCGGCAGCAAGAAGGGATGCTGCGACAGCTCACTCCAAAGGTAATAAGGAGCGGGACAAAGCCAAGGCCATGGTTGCCAGGTGTGCCTGTATCAGGCTTTGGAGTCCGTCAAAATAATTCAATAGCTCAATATCATAGTCCCAGTTTCAATTCATTTTTCTAACAGGCGGGTTCCTATTTGGTCTGGGCAGAGGGAATTAAGCAGGGCAGGTTAGCACCAGGCACAGCAAGCTGCAGCAGCCAAGGGAGGGATCCGCACGGGAAGAGGGTGGGAGTGAGGAGGAGGGCAGCCAGGCTGTGAATTCATGTGAGGAGGTCAGGCACTGGAATTGCCTTCAGAGCCCATCAAAGTCCATCTGTAATTTCCAGAACAAAATCACCTGAAACCATTGTCTGGTCACTCCCCCATGTCAGGGTACTGACCCTCACTCACGGTCTCCCAAAGTGTTAGAATATTACATCCAAACCTCCCTGTCCATGTTCACTCACTGGCCCTCAACAGCCAGCCAGGAGTCAAGACTTTATACCTCAGGGTTCAAGTTCAGGCACAGGTTCCAATCCTTGGGTGAAATAAAATATAAGTTAAGTTCTATACCTTATTATCCAGCCTGTGGCTGGGAGGAAAAATAATTTGGTGAATGTTCGGGTGTTCTGAGGGGGCCCTTGATACATCCCGAGCCAAGAAGGCAAACTATGGCTCTCGGGACAATGTGGCAGCAATAGAGACCAGAAGGCCAGCAGAGCTGAAAATACGGACTCTCTGTCCCTTTACAGAAAGACTCATGCATCCCCAAACCCTGGGTCCAAGGAAAGAGAAGGGGAGCCTCCAGCTGCAGGTCATCAGTGGCTCCCCACAGGCAGATCCCAGATGCAGAGCAGGTGCATAGGTTCCAGAGTCTCCCCACTGCAATGGTGAGGGACATCTTTGAAGTCTTGAAGAGCAATCGGCGGGCAGAGCCAGGCTATGACACAGAGGTGCAAGGGAATAAATGTGTGATGGGGAGGTTGGTGGAGAGAGAGGTCAGGGTTAGGGTTAGGGTCCTCCTAGCACAGGAGAAACCGTAAGCCAGGGGAAGCAGCACCCTTGCCCAGGTAGCATGGGAAGGGGGGAGCAGGAGCCCCCCGAGGCCAATTAGGAGAGCTGCGAAGAAGGACAAAGAGAAGGTAAAAAATAAACCTGACGCTGTCTGTAATTTTTTTTAATTTAATACCATCTCAGACCCTAGCGATGAGGACTGCCCAACTGACGACCATCAGGCTCCCAGTCTTCCAAGTCATTGATCGTGGAAGTCTGGGTCAACATGAACATGATACACCACTGGATTCAAAGGCTCTGAAGAGTCCGGCAGCAATGAGGGCCACAGGACATGTCGACTTGGGAACTGCCCTCCACCCTCTGGCACTGGTATTCCTGAGATCATCCTTTGGGGGAAGTTGTATTCCAGCCCAACCCCAACCTTTACAGATCAGATAACTCCCTCCACACTTTGTATGGCCCTCAGCGCTCGCATCACACAGCCGTTCGTGGATGAGCGGGCGCCCACTGGTAGGGTGGGGGAGAGTTCGAAACCAGCGCTGACGCACACTCATGAGTCCTTCCCCTGAACCCTCTGTTGAAAGGTGGTCCATGCAAACTGTTAACTGGAAGACTGCGGAAGACTGATCTCTCCCAGGCTGGAACCCTAGGCCTTCTGTTGCTCTTCTCTGAGACAATGACTCTCACCAAGCTACCTATCTAGGTCACTTCCAAACACAAACCAAAAAAATTAATCACTGATCACCTAGGGGTGGGGAATGGGGTTGGCCAAGAAAGAAGGAACCCACATTGTTGAGGAGGAGGAGCAACGTTGTTGCTGTCTGTGGAGGGCACCGATCGACACTCTGTATCTGGACCCTCACGCTCACGAAGACGGACAGTTCTCTCCACAGATAAGGAGTCGAGGTGCTAACCTCTGGTTGCATCTGACTCCCAAGGCCATCTAGCCTGTACTCCAGCCGTAAAACACCTGAAAACTGCACAATGCAGCCACAGACCTAGATCCTAACATGTTATTCCACAGTGTCGAACTTATTCATAAATCAGATCTAGTGACCTGTAGATGCAGGATAAATTAGCTCAAAGCTTAGTGTCTTAAAACAACACGTACCTATTTTGTTCCCTCTTTAGCCAAGCAGGGGCTTAGCCAGGGAGCTTGGCTCTGCTCCCTATGGCCCCAGTTGGGACAACTCAACTGTACCTGCTTCCGAGGGGCTGTATCCCAGAGCCAGGGGGGTCGGGGATCCACTCCGAGTGGGCTCTGCACAAGGTGGCTTGACTGCTTCCCAGAACAGTGACTGGGGTCCCATGCTATGTGTCCCAAGAAGTGGGGAGTAGGAGTTACCAGCCTCTTGAAGCCAGCGCCAAGAAATGAGACGGCCACCCCCACTGCCTGTCCCAGCAGAACAAACCCAGATCCAGGGGGCAGGGTCACCACCTCCATCTCTGTCCAAAGTGTTGACAAGTAAAGGAATTTTGGAAAAATGTTTTCAAGCTTCCGCAGTGACTTATTTGTTGTATCTTTGATCGGTTCATTTACTTAGTCTTTAAGCACTGCTTTCCGTTCAGGTACCGCACTCACGTTAGCCAGAGCCGCCCTGAGTGTGTGTCGGGACACAGATGCAAATCCTCCCAGAAGCCTGTCCGCATGGCTTGGGGGCGACAGAGGAGACCAAAGCTGGAGAAAACGGTTTCTTCTGAAAACAGAGGAGGAGGGAGGACGCTGTGCGGTGGCAGTGGGGCTGGTGGCAGAGCTCACCGCTGAGGCACAGTCCCCATGAGCAGCAACTCCTTGCACGGCTCTTTCTTGACAGCCTGGACCTCTGATCCAGCAACCCCGAGGCCTTTGCCGTGTGACGCGTGGCCTCTCTGCACCCTCTCTGTCCTCCAAAACCGGGCAGCGGGGAGCTTCCTTGCAGCAGGGAGTTTCCTGTCAGGCTTCCCACCTACGCGACCTCCCCTCGGATGGTCTGTTCATGGTTGGTCCCTGTTCCCTGTCGCCCTCCCTCTGACACACAGCTCGTCCTTTCTACCACTTTAAGATACTGTACACACACACACACACACACACACACACACACACACACACACTGAGCTGGAATTAGATGAGCTGCGGGAAGAGCAGGCACTGCCTGAATTAGTAAACGTTCAAGGACTGTTTTTGAGAATCACAGGCCTTTGGGTGCAGCTGTCACCCTGCAATGATAACATTCACAAACAAGCAGGTGATTGTCACAGGACCACAAGGTCATTGTGCCCACGGTGACTGGAGGGAGCCCAGGAAACCTACGCCGAACCTTGGACTCAGACACAGCATTTCCTAGAGTACTGCCTGCACCCCAGCCCCGGGGGAGTTTCTCACTCTCTCCCACCCAGAGCCCCTCTTCCTGAGCTCAGACCTCCTACGCTCCACTCACTCACTGATTCAGAAATGTGCCAGCGCGGCCCAAGCCCGGTCCTGGATGAGTCTGCACATGTGTGTGCCGCGTGCACTTGTGTCTCAGCGCCTGCAGACTCAGCAGCTGGGAGCCCCGGGCCTGGCCCTTGCTCCCCACAGCAGGCTGGGACTCTGCGACACACAGGAGGCAGGAAGCTGCAGGGGGACAGGGAGAAGGGACGACTCAACAGAACGGAGCTGGGAGGATAAGGGAGTGGCTGGAAACTCGCTCCTTGCTGCCTCTTGACCCCGGGGACTTTGTGCTCCCCGCACACACCCGGCACAGCCCGTCAGCGCGGTTGAGCGCGGCCGCCATGCGCATGTGCTCACGTGCGTCTCCGGAACGCGCTGTTCCTAAAGCTTTAGGAGTGTGTGCTGTGACTGCATCTGAGCGGCACGGAGACAACGGGGTCCAACGCCTCCCACACCGAGCACAGACGGCACGAAGCGGGGCAGGGCAGGTGTTCACTGAGTCAGTAAATGGGCAGCAGTGACTGAGGGGTCTCCAGACCCTCTTCTCACTCCTTGTCTCCGCTTCACAAGCACCCACCTGACACGTTAGCTCCGCTCTTCACTGCAGGTATAGTCCCCTTTCTGGTCAACCCCATACCTGTCCCATGGCACCCCTGCCCTCCCACCTTCGTGTCCCCCACCGGCCGCAGAGAACCTGCTGTCCAGCCTTCCCTGCACCCTGTCTTCAGACTTTATCTCCCACCACTTGGCTTTTGCTCCTGTTTCACAAATAACCCTGCCCCCCCCATACGCGCACGCACACACACACACATTCACACACACACCCGCTGGCCTGTGTATCTCCCTGTGTATGAAGTGTCCTCCCCTGCTACCACCGAGCAGACCATCCTCCTGCTACCACCGAGCAGACCATCCTTCACAAAGGCGGGACCCCACCTCCCTCAGGACAGCCCCTCCCACGGTGAGCCTGAGTCCTTCCTGCCCTCACTCCTGGATCCGCTTTTACAGACTTCAGATCCGGAATGTGACACTCATCACTGCCTCCCGTGCCCTCGCTCTCCCTCGGCAGCTGCCCTCGTGGTGGGCGGTCCCTGGGGAGCAGGCATGGTGCTTTCCCAGCGGCAACCGTCCCTCAGAGTCCCTCGCAGAGAGCACCACAATAGAGACACGCTCAAAGCCTATTGCACTGGGAAGAGGAAGCAGCGCCTGCACCAGCGAAAAGGGCGACGCCCAGCTGCTCCTGGAGCCTCCGAGCGGGCGCCGGCGCCAGAGTCCCGGGCCAGGCAGTGCCGCGTCCTCTCCGCCGGCGGTTCTCGCCCCGTTGTCCAGCAGCGCTCTCTCCTGCAGCCCAGCGAGGCATTAACTCTGTGCGGAATGTTGTTTCCAAACGCATAAAACGAAACACTCTCACCGCAAAGGACCCAGTGGTACTGAAAATCCGATCTCTGCGGGACCCCCACTCCAGCACGGTGTGTCCACTGGCTCGGCCCTGGAGTCCGTCGCCTGTGTGTGTGGTCACAACCCCCTTCAGGTCAATCCTCCCTCTGGTGGGGGGCAGAGGGGGTGCAGTAAGGAGTAAGGAAACGTTGGATGAGGGAATCGGACACAAAGGCATGCTCGCCACGATTTCTGAGAGGCCGTGGCTGCTGCTGGAACGGAGATCTGAATCATGATTTATGGTTCACAGAGCTTGCGTGGACGTGGAGGAGGGGGAGAGAGAGCTGGCCTCACAGACATGGCACAAGAAATAGCTACCCTGGATTAAAGCTGATAAATTATGGCCCCCACGGAAGTGATGGTTTTTTCCAGCTGAAACCTTCGGACTCCGCAAGAACTTTCTCCGCTTTCATTATTGACGCTATTAGGCGCCATACGTACTGAGCCTTGGGACCAGCAGGGACGTAAGCAACATGAACTCAAGGATCACACTAGCTTGCAATGGAAAAAGAGCTTGTTATGTCCTTCTAACCAGCAGCAAAGCGGAGGAAATCAAGTCATTTTTATAGTCTGAGATTTCAGGGCGCTTTTCATACTGGGTCTATTTCCTTTTTAAAGACAGTTGTCAGAAGTCACTTTTAAAAAGGCACTTGGAAATTGAATAGAAAACGTCTCACACATTTATTTTCCTTGTTTTTGTGAAATTCAAATAAGACGTGAGCGACAGGCCTGGAGCTCTCGTCCCCCACGCACTGCAGACACTCGCTGTCCTTCAAGCCTCTCTTTGGGGAAGTGGGAAGGGAGACGGGAGGTCTGCCTGGAGGCGCCCTGCCTGGGAGTCAGCCACAGGCCACGACTAAATAAATGCACCTGGTGAGCGTCTGTTCTGAGAGACCCCTGGCACCTTCCAGTGCCCTTGCTCAGTAGGGAAGCCCTCCGTCAGGGTTAGGACGGAAGCAGGGTCAGCCCCCTGTGAGAAGCTAGATCCCAGGTTCCAGGCCTCCTCAGGAGCCAGGATCATCCTGGGCTCTGCCCTGAAATCTTGTGTCTGTCACAGGGAAGCAGGTGGGCAGGAGACAATCCAGCCTGCATGGCACCTCTTTACCCTATTCCCTGCGACCCAGGATCTGGTGGCATCAGGAACCAGGACCCGGCTCCAGCTGGCCCCTCAAACCACGTCCGTACTTCTGTGGGGGCGGAGGGGGGGCACAAAGCTCCTGTTCAGGGGCCCCGCAAGCCTGTTTGGAGATTCTGCTCATGACCAAAGATCCGTGCTGGCCCAAACGAGTCAGGGAGAAATGTTCTCTTGTTTACACCAAGATCCTGGTGGATGCACCCCTCTTCAACATGGAGGCAAAAATCCCAAGTTCGAATCGTGGCTATGCCAGCCAAGAGCTCTATAATTCTGGCTAAACAGCATTAAGCCCTGTTTCTTGACCACAGTGTGTGAGCGCTCAGACGGTTTCCTCAGACTGTGGAAGACTCCCTGTGTTCACAGAAACATCATCAACCAGTGAACAAGAACCAGACCCGGTCATGCTGGCTGGCGTTCCGGAGCCTTCCAGCCGGGCTGTGTGTGAAACTCAGCTCCGCAGTGGCCTGCCTGTCTCAGAAGTCCTTCTGTAAAGGCTTTGCACACAGCCCAGCAGGGTCAGGAGTGTCCTGAGGAGCAAGGACGCTGGGAGCAGAGAAGGAAGAAGAGAAAGTGCACGTGTTGCTCCCAGTGGGGAAGCCCACCTCTCACCCGGCCCCCTCACCACCCTCCCCGGTCCCACATCTGCCAGCCGAGCCTTCTCTTTCCTCTGTCCCTGCGCAGACCCTGTGTATCTAGACAGGGAAAGGTGTGGGGCATTAACCCCCGCCTGGTGGAGTCACCTGCAGGGACCTTGTTGGGGGACATCCCGATCTGGAGAGGGGCCAGAAGCAGAGGAAACCAATTAGTGCTCTGACCTGAGGTGCCGCCTTCTAGACTGTGTCCTGTGGCCCCAGCAAAGGACAAGGGTCCAGGATCCTGGGACCAGAAGGAGGGGACAGCAGGTGTATGCGTGACCGTTGCATACTAACCCCACCAGGCCCTCACAGGCCCAAGGCCTCGCTGAGCCTGCGGCAATATGTTCCCATAGCCAGCCTTCTCCGGAGCTCACTACCTGCCCGAGGGCCTTAGAGGTGAGACCTCCGGGAGGCCCAGTCCCCCAGGCGAGGAGGCAGCACAGCCGAGCCCATCGTGCTGCGAGGCTGGGACACGGGGAGACGGTGCCTCATGAGCGCGCACATGGAGCTCACGAGACGTGGCACCGGGAGCGGGGTCCCGCCAGCTGGCCCAGGGCCTGTGTCAGAGGACCACCGGGGCCGCCTCTGCTCCTGCTCTAGCATGCTGGCAACTGCCTTCCCATGCTGGTGGGTGGCAAGGGTGTCCTCTTCCTGCCTGTGGCTCAGCCCCCACCAGAAATGTCACAGACAGATGCGGTGGGCAGAGAGTGACACCCCCCCCCAATCCTAATCCCTGCAGCAGAGAGTATGATACGCTACCCAGCAAAGGGGAACTGAGGTCATGGATGGAATTAATGCCACTAATTCACGGGCCTTACAACAGGGAGGTCATCCTGAATCAGCTGGGTGGCCTCAGGGGCACCCGGGGTCCTCCGATGTGCAGGAGGCGGCGGGGGCAGAGCCTGGGAGAGGTGTGACCACGTAGGGGAAAGGTGCAGTGGGCAACACAGCCAGCCGTAGAGACCAAGGAAGAGCCCAGGAGCCAAGGGATGGGCTCTTGCTGGGGAAAAGGCAAGATACTGAGTCTGCCCATGGAGCCCGCAAAAGGACGCGGCCCTGCTGGCCTCTCAGAACGGTAGGACCGATCGTACGTTTGTGCTGGTAAGCTGCTAAACTGGCCATGATTTGTGACAGCAGCCACGAGCAATGGCCACAGAGCTGGCTTCAGGGTGTCCGCTGTGGTCTCAAGTCCAGGGACCACGCTTCCGGCCCCTTGAAAGCTACGTCCCGGGGCAGCTGTGTCAATCTGAGTCTCTGTTTTCCCATTTCTAAAATGCGAGCCGTCATGCCTCCGGGGTGACTGTGAGTGCCGCACGGGCTAATTAACCAAACAAGAGAAGTATGGCTTCTGTTATTGATTTGCAAGGGGCCCGAGGGGGAAAATTAAGATTTTCTTGAACCCGAGACAGAAACTGCTAATTGGTAAGACTGATGAATCACAGACCTGAATCTCTGAAACAAATAATACACGATATGTTAATTTTTTAAATGGTTTCATGACAAAAGAAAAAAAAAGAGAAAAAGAAATTGCTAATTTTACCCACAGAAATCACTTGAATATCTGTAAACATTTACTTTTCTTTTCAACAATCACATATACGGCTTTAAATCAATATAATGAACCCCCTTGGGAAGGAGTTCTGGAAGCCAGGAAGAATTCCAGCACGCGGCCATGCAGCGGGCCTAGCAGCTCTGGCCAAATCCTGACACCGATTTTCCAGCGCTCCAGGACTGGAACAAAGATAACGGGACGGGTTCTGCCCCACTGGCCTCGCTCAGACCGAGCCCGAGGTGACCCCATAAGTAAGGAGATGGGGAACACCTGCTCCTCGCCGGCCAGCCACGGGGCTCCTTCTAGTGTAGAGTATAGTATGACGCATGGTGTTACAATGACAGATTCCCTGCGGGGAGGTCAGTCCTCCATAGAGAAGCATTTTTAGAAGTTCAGAAATTACCTGGTTATTTCTGACTGTGGAGTCTTAGAATTCTAATACATCCCATGTGTATAAAGACGTCCTATAGCAGAAATCAGAACGGTTTTCATGGCGGGGCGTGGGGCAGCCTTCACTGAACATCTGTTAGGCCAGACACCACACCGGTTACATATCCTCTCTCGCACTCAAACTCCTCCCTTTATGAACTATAGATTTACATACGTACACACGCATACACAGTACGTGTATAGAAAAGACCTACTTCATAAGGCTGCCAAGGATTAAGTTAAGCAGAATAAAATAACATAGCCGCAGCACGCATCTGCAAAGACCCCCACTCTCCCTGGGTCTCACCCCACGTACCTTGCTGATTCCACACACACCACGGCCCCTCCTTATGGAAGGTGCTAGGTCTGTCCTCCCTGCGAATTTATTCCTCATCGATCACCTGACCTGGCTTTTAATGCCCTGGTGAGGCAAACACTGAACTGATACTCCTCACTCGTGCTGATTCACCCACAACAGTGCACTCTTTGAAAAAGTACATTAATAGTAGGAGAAAATACTGTGCCGTGAACTCCATTAGACTTTAAGATTCGTTCAGAACATTCACCAGGTCCTGGGATGTTGCAGGAAGACTCCTAGCAACTGGGGATGCCAAAGGCCCAGCACTCGAGTGACATCGTGGGAGAGGACAGAGACAGACCACAAACAATCCAGCAGGAAAACAGACATGCTATCAGGCTGCTGTGACTGCCACACAGAGAATGTGCTAGACCAACATCCAACGGAAGCTTCCCTGTAAAGGTGGGCGAGACGTAAATGCTTCTCCTGAGAGCCACAGGTTCCAGGATTATTCGTTGCTAGAATATCATCTCAATCTTTGGCTTAAGCACCTGTGGACCTAGCGGTTCAGTTTACCACTTTAGGGGCTGACAAGTGGGGTGGAAGGTGGGAATGAGATTTCATTTTAGAAAACATTTAACAAACAAGAACGCCAGCTGTTTTATGGAAGACGCACTCCTTGCATTTGTATGAAAATCAAATTGTTTCCGTTTGGAATTTAACATCCCAAATAAATTTTTAAATACTTTGTACGCAATCTGTTCACTGTCAAACATTCTTATCCCCTGAAATTGTTTAGTTCACATTTATCCGAAAAGAAATGTGCATTTGGAGTTAAAACTCCATGAGAGACTATGGACTCTGAATCTGAGGGTTTTGGAGGGGTGGGGATGGGAATTTGGGTGAGCCTGGGGGTGGGTGTTAAGGAGGGCACATATTGCATAAAGCACTGGGTGTGGTACATAAACAATGAATTCTGGTACACTGAAAAGAAATTTTAAAAATAAAAAATAATAATAATTTTAAAAAAACTAGTTTCCCCAAAGAGGTTCTAAAGAGCTGAAAGGTAGAACAAAGTCACGAAAGGCTGAAACCACACTCTGCCCATCTCACCACTGTCATTCAGTTGGATGAGGCTGCGGGGGACAAGCCTACTGAGGTCAAGGTGGGGAAGGGATTGCCCTTAAAATCGCACATGGCTCATTGCGAGAAACAAAATCTACGTGGATAGCTCATTGTGAAGATGGCCAAGGGAATCTCTCCACAGAAGCAATTCATTTTTTTTTAAATCAAGACAAATCCATCTTATTTTTCTTATAAATTATTACTACAATTTTTTGAGAGAGAGAGAATGTAAGTGAGGGTGGGGAGGGGCAGAGGGAGAGAGGAATTTTTTTTTTTTAAAGATTTTATTTATTTGACAGACAAGGATCACAAGTGGGCAGAGAAGCAGGCAGAGAGAGAGGGAGGGGGGAAGCAGGCTCCCTTCCAAGCAGAGAGCCCGATGCGGGGCTCGATCTCAGGACCCTGAGATCATGACCTGAGCTGAAGGCAGAGGCTTTAACAACTGAGCCACCCAGGTGCCCCAGGAGAGAGGAATTCTTAAGCAGGCTCCCCACACCCAGTATGGAGCCCAAAGCGGGACTTGATCCCATAACCCTGAGATCATGACCCTAGTCAAAATCAGGAGTTGCACGCTTAACCAACCAGGCACCCCAAGACAGATCCATCTTAAACAAGATGAGGAACACATTTTGTTTGAAAACTCCAGTTGGATATTTGGTTTATGAATAATTGCATAGCACGTTTCATTTACTGACTATCATATTTCCATGTAATCATATAATCTTGGCAACTCACAGTCTCAAAGACTTTAATTCCAGTATAATTAACATACCGTATTACATCAGTTTCAGGTGTACAATACTGTGATTCAATAATTCGATGCATTACTCAGTGCTCATTGAGTTCAGTGTCCCCAACCCCTTCACCTACTTTACCCATCCACTACCTACCAGACCTCTGGTGACCTTCAGTTTGTTCTCTAGAGCTAGAACTCTGGTTTTTGCCTCTTTTATTCTCTGTTCATTTGTTTTGTTTCCTAAATTCCACCTATGAGTGAAATCATATGATATTTGTCTTTCTCTGACTAACTCATTTCACTAAGCGTTATACCCTCTAGGTCCAGCCATCCATGTTATTGCAAATGCCAAGATTTAATGCTTTTTTATGGCTACAAAATATTCCTCTGTGTGTGTGTGTGTCACATCTTCTTTAGGCATTCCTCTATCAACGGACAATTGGGCTGCTTCCATAGTTTGGCTATTGTAAATAATGCTGCAATAAACACAGGGGTGCCTATATCTCTTCAAATTAGTGTTTTCATCGTCTTTGCGTAAATATCCCATTGTAGAATTACTGGTTCATACAGGAGTTCCATTTGTCATTCTTCGAGGAAGCCCCATGCTGTTTTCAGCAGCGGCTGCACCAGTTTTCATTGCCAGCAGCAGCGCACAGGGCTTTCCTCCACATCCTCACCAACACCGTGGTTCCTGCGGGGTTGACTTTTAGCCATGCTGACAGGTGTGAAGTGACATCTCGTTGTTTTGATTCACATTTCCCTGATGATGAGTGATGATGAGCATCTTTTCATGGGTATGTTGGCCAGCTGGAGGTCTTCTTTGGAGAAATGTCTGTTCATGTCCTTTGCCCATTTTTAATTGGATTATCTGGGTATCACATATTTTGATTACTAACCCTTTATCAGATACGGTATTTGCAAATATCTCTTTCCATTTTTTAAGGCTTGATTACTTCCTTTGCTGTGCAGAAGCTTTTTATTTTGATATAGTTTTGGTAGTTCATTTTTGCTTTTATTTCCCTTGCCTCAGGAGACCTATCTAGAAAAGCACAGCTATGGCCAGTGTCAGAAAAATTACCGCCTGTGCTTTCCTCTAGGATTTTATGGTTTCACGTCTCACATTTAGGTCTTTAATCCATTTTGAATTTACTTTTGTGTAGGGTGTAAGAGAGTGGTCCAGTTTCATTCTTCTTCAAGTAGCTGTCCAGTTTCCCAACACATTTGTTGAAGAACCCATCCTTTTTCCCATTGCATATTCTTTTTTTTTCCCCCTGGGACAATTCACATTTTAATAGCTGCCCAAAGAATATCATAATGTATTTTTATCTAATCTTTTGTAATATAGTTTTCCTATAAAAATAGTATACATTCATAGAAAGTTGTTTAATATGCACTGTTAGGTGAAAAAAAAGAGATATAAATAATATCTTTAGTATGATATAACTAAAATTAAAGTTAATAATAAATATTACATACATAAAGATATCTACATAGATTAATGTTAAATTATAAACAAGAAATAAACCTATGGGAATTTCTAATTATTCGTTTAAATATAAAAGACTTCATGATTTGGATCTCCCTGATGGCTAATGATGATGAACATTTTTTCATGTGTCTGTTAGCCATTTGTATGTCTTCTTTGGAGAAGTGTCTGCTCATGTCTTCTGCCCATTTTTTTTCCAATTTTTTTATTTGTTTATTTACAGCATAACAGTGTTCATTGATTTGGCATCACACCCAGTGCTCCATGCACATTTTTTGATGTGATTATCTGTTTTATATGTGTTGAGTTTAAGAAGTTCATTATAGATGTTGGATATCAGCCTTTTGTCTATACTGTCATTTGCAAATATTTTATCCCATTCCGTGGGTTGCCTCTCTTTGTTTTGTTGACTGTTTCCTTTGCTCTGCGGAAGCTTTTGATTTTGATGAAGTCCCAGAAGTTCATTTTTGCTTTTGTTTCCTTTGCCTTTGGGGACATGTCTTGAAAGAAGTTGCTGTGGCCGATGTCAAAGAGGTTACTGCCTATGTTCTCCTCTAAGATTTTGATAGATTCCTGCCTCAGGTTGAGGTCTTTTATCCATTTTATCTTTGTGTATGGTGTAAGAGAATGGTCGAGTTTCATTCTACATGTCGCTGTCCAGTTTTCCCAGCACCATTTATTGAAGAGACTGTATTTTTTCCACTGTATATTTTTTCCTGCTTTGTCGAAGATTATTTCACCATAGAGTTGAGGGTCCATATCTGGGCTCTTAACTCTGTTCCATTGGTCTATGTGTCTGTTTTTGTGTCAGTACCATGCCGTCTTGGTGATCACAGCTTTGTAGTAAAGTTTGAAATCAGGTCACATGATGCCCCCAGTTTTGTTTTTCTTTTTCAACATTTCCTTAGCAATTTGGGGCCTTTTCTGGTTCCATACAAATTTTAGGATTGTTTGTTCCAGCTCTTTGAAAAATGCCAGTGGAATTTTGATCGGGACAGCATTGAAACCACACTGAGATACCACCTTATGCCAATTAGAATGGCCAAAATCAACAAGATAGTAAACAAAAAGTGTTGGAGAGGGTATGGAGAAAGGGGAACCAACCCTCTTACACTATTGGTATGAATGCAAGTTGGTGCAGCCACTTTGGGAAACAGTGTGGAGGTTCCTTAAGAAATTAAAAAAAGCTTCCCTATGACCCTGCAATTGCACTGCTGGGTATTTACCCCAAAGATACAGATGTAGTGAAAGAAGGGCCATCTGTACCCCAATGTTTATTGCAGCAATGGCCATAGTTGCCAAACTGTGGAAAGAACCAAGATGCCCTTCAACAGATGAATGGATAAAGAAGATATGGCCCATATATAAAATGGAGTATTATGCCTCCATCAGAAAGGATGAATGCCCATCTTTTGTATCAACATGGATGGGACTTAAAGAGATTATGCTGAGTGAAATAAGTCAAGGAGAGAAAGTCAATTATATGGTTTCACTTACTTGTGGAGCATAAGGAATAACATGGAGGATATGGGGACATGGAGAGGAGAAGGGACTTGGAGGAAATTGGAGGGGGAGATGAACCACGAGAGACTGAGGACTCTGAAAAACACTGAGGGTTTTTGGTGGGGGGGGGAGTGAGCCTGGTGGTGGGTATTAAGGAGGGCACGAATTGCATGGAGCACTGGGTGAGGTGCATAAACAATGAATTTTGGAACACAGAAAAAAATTTTAATTTAATTTAATTTAAAAAAAGACTTGATGAATTTGTGTGTTATCCTTGCATATCCATGCTCATCTTCTCCGTATCATTCTAATTTTACATGTGCTGAAGCAAGCAACTATTACTCATTTCTACATCACTTAAATCCTTGAAGATAAACAATAGATTTTTCATAATTAAAAAACAACATCAATAAAGATATTTACGAAGAAGAAAAAGAGGAAATCATTTATACAGAAAACTTGTCAATGCCAAAGCAAAGGCCTCAAAGAGAATAAATACCAGCCTTAGCAAGGCTCTTGGTCCACAAGATATTGAAGAATCTGGCCCCAACTTACACTGTACAATCCAGCACGCCTCCTGACAGCTTAACACATGCTTACTGATGCTTATTATACTTTAATACAGATACAGAATTAATATTTGATGTTCTTCTGTTGTCTCCCTGCTTATGAGTATCTACAGCCTGAATAAGCAAGTCGCAGACTAGAGACATAAAAGCATGCAGCTAAATTCACATTTCCCCTTAATGTTAGAAAACACAGCTACATTCAAAAGGATCATCAGGGATGCAGGTACACTCTGATGTTTTAATCTCACGCATTTTCACATTCAAAGGGGGCACTGAGTGTTACTCAGAAGTACGTAATTGTGCCCAGAGCAGAAAGCACTTAGTGTCAGCTGCACACAAGCTCCAAGTGTCAACTAGAGATTTACAGGACTGTGTCAGCGGACACGGGGCTGGGGATCCTTCTGAGTTCTGTGGAGCTCTTGGCAGGGAGCCTGCTGCCTGGGTGGGCTGCGATGGACTGTGCGTGTGTGTGTCTCCTAGCTCTCTCTGACCCTTCTCTGAGGGCCTCTGCTTCCGCCTCCACCCCTCCTCCCTCAGTTCTGGGAAAGGAAGACCCAGAGGCAAAGGAGATGCTGTCCGGTTCTACAGGAGATGAACAGATCTCTGCATCTCAGATGTACAGTCTTCACTTAGGAATTTGCAGATCCATCCCCTCCCCCTTTGCCTTTGGTGTTTGAGCTTGAATGAAGCCAAAGGTCACCGAAAGCATCAAGAGAAAATGCTGAGTTTCACTGATGGCTGAGTCAAAATCTCCAAATCAAGCCTGGATCCATCTTCAAATGCTGACTCACCAGATTCTGATGCTTGATGTTTCCAAGGCTGGCTGGCCATGGAAGTTTGAACAGAATCTCAAACCTTGCAAATTTTTGCCTGTTTCAAACCTTGCCCCTTCTGGGGCTTCTGCTTCATAACCAAATGGACGAGCTAGGATTGGATGAGGCCCAACACCATATTTTGAAAGCATCTCCAAGACCAGTTCACACCCACAAGAGCCTATGGTGGTGCATGCCAGCCAGTCAGCCTGGAACCTATGATGCTCTACAGTTTGCTTCTAAATTTCCAGGCTCTCACAAGACTGTGCTCATCTCATGAATCGCTACTTTAAAAAGAAATCTTTTTAAAGGTTGATTCAAAAAATCCATCTTCTGTTTTTGGCCATTACACTAAAAGTCAGTATTTGCTGGAACTTTTCTATACCTCTCTCCTCTAGAGCACGGACCGACCCAAAGATGTTGGTCACCATACTGCTCCCTCCATGGCACGGCCCGCCTGAGCCTCAAGGAAGACTGCACAGTGAGTCTCTGTCGGCTTCGTCATCATGGACTGTGAACCCCTGCAGCCTTGGTAAGGGTGTCCACAGCCCATGGCAGAGGCTGTAACCACTGCGGAATCTCATGACCCCCACTGGAATCACCTGAGGCCCCAAATGAAATACTGATTCTGGGGCCAAACCCAGATCCACTGCATCAGAGGATCTGTAGGCCAGTAATGAGCAGCCAGGTGAGGACGGCCGCCTCAGGACACCAGGTCTGCAGGCACTCCACTGCCCCCAGCCATCAAGGCCCTCATCCTCCACTGTAGGATTCGAGGAGGTGGGCAGTTCAGCCCAGAAAGCAGGGGATGCATCTCAGCCTCCCAGACTTTGTAACCTCACCGGAGAGACAAAACTCCGAAGTATCAATTAGAGAAATCAGGGCATAAAATGAATGCCCAAGTGGTGAGTGCGGAGGATTAGGGACTAAGAGGAGACATTTAACAGGAGGACGATGATGTAACTCAGACCAGCTGTGCCAAGTGCTGGGCCCGGCTTGTCACAGAGAAAAACCAGAGCTCAGAGAAGCCACTTGGGCTTCCCAGAATCTGACAATGAGTTCTCCTGCGAGCCGAGTCGGACGTACAAAGCGCCGACTCACGCTCTCTCTGACCCACTCAAAGTGAAGTGGAACACTCAGCCCATTGTCTGGGTAATCACGCATTTTTTTCCCTCACATCTGATAAATCCACATAATTAAGTCCCCCCACCCAAAAGTGCTTCTTTTTTTCCACTTTTTGAATTATCTACATAATTGCCTTCATTTTCCACTTCATTTTGCTTATGTAACCATGACTTCACCCCTCCTTTGGCAGAGTCAGCATGAAGCAGGCTTTTCCCTGGATAACCCACACATATTGAACCATTATCATCCAGAAAGCAGTACAATGGGTATGATGAGGAATTGTGATCCTGAATTATAAATGGCCACATACAAGGGCCCTGCCTTCCTAAGCTCATGGCCTGTTCCATACATGAATGAGGCAAGGCGTGACACCCAGGAGGGGCAGGGGGCATCGTGTCATGCTTCATGGAGGAGAGAGGATAAAGCTTGAGAATCACAGGGGCAGGGATACAGAGATGGAAAAGGCCAGCTGGATGGGAGGATCTTCTGGGCGCTCTGTGGCAGTGAGGAAGAGAGGGAGTGATCAAAGGGCATCAGATGCCTGGTTATTTGAGCCCAAGTTTGACTCAGCTCTGCCACTTAGCTGCTGGGTGATTTGGGCAAGTCACTTAGCCTCTCTAGGACTCAGTTTCTTATTTGTAAAATGAGCTTAATCATGACTTGTCTTGTTAAGAGTATTGGCTCAGCCATTTTGGTCTGGTAGAACAAAACTGTCATAGGCTGAGTGGCTTAGACAAAGCCTTTATTTCCCACAGTTCCAGAGGCTTAGTCCAAGGTCAAGAAGCTAGTGGATCTGGTGTGTGGTGAAGGCCCACTTGCTAGCTTACAGGCAGCTGGCTCTGGCTTCAAACTCACGTGGCAGAGAAGGAAAGCTCTGGTCCCTTCATCTCCTTACAAGGGCTGTAACCCCATCATGGGGGCTCCGCCCTCATGACCCAGCCTGATTCTTATTTCCTCCCCAAGTCCTCACTTCCAAAAACCAAAGTGGGAACTGAGTCTCAAAGTATGAATTTGGGGAGGCCATAAATACTGAGTCCGTACCACTATTTTGAGGATTATCTGAGTTGAAATCTGCAAATCATTTTTAAACACACCAGGAGCATCAGCAGCACCACATGCTGAATGGTTGTTATGCTTAGATCCTAGAGGCTGGAAGGTGATAGCTGTTCTAGGCGTTAAGTCGGACTATATTGTTATGACTCAGCATCTACTCCACTGTCCGTCCAACAGAGAGGACTCAGGAGGCACAAACCGCTGCACTCTGCAGGGTGGAAGCAGGGAGACCTGACCTAGCACTGGAGCCTGAGAACATCATCAAGTCACAAACAAGAAAGACGTGGCAAGAATGAAGAAACCGCATTCCCTGGCTGGCATGCTACCAAGGAAGATGGCAGGGCACACAGATGGCCTGACAGTCCCTTACAACTGGTTCTAGCAGAGGAAGAGGAATGCCCTGGGCTCTATTGAGCATGGGGTCTCAAGGAAACCCAGAGGCGAATGGCAGCGAGATGTGGTTTGGGGAGCTGGGAGGAAGAGATTCTCGGGCAATGGATGCTCCAGGGAGGGAACTGGGAAAGAGGAGAACGGGGGCTAAGGCCTGGAGAGCCGGGAGAGGGGCTCTGCCACATTGCAGAGACTGGTTCTGGGGTTGGTGAATGTATCAACCAAATGGGACCCCCGGGTTCTGTACGGAGCCCATATACATGCCAGCATCTGTCACCCATGTGATAACGTTGAAACCAGGACAGAGTTCAAGGTGGCCTGTACCGGGAAGGATTCTATCCCATGTTCTAAAGTGGCACAAGACACAGGGCCTGATGGTGAATCAGCGAGGACAAGGGAGGGATCATCTGATACCAGCTGGTCTTAACAGGTATCTTTGAATTTTTTTTCATCTTGGAATATTTGTAATGCTTTTGGTTTTGACCATTTATTCAATTTGCAAATCCACAGGAGAAACCATGTCTTTGTAGATCCATTAGCAACTGGGAACAGCATACATATTAAATTTTATCAATTACAGCCAAAATGATACTTCTGAAGGATATGTGAAGTCCCTGGAGATGAAGAATAAAAAGAGCTAGCCTGTACACGGAGACTCAAACTGCTACTCAGGAACCTGAAATATGCTGGCTTTCTGTATGGAAACTTCTAGATCTGTCAGGTGATGTGTTGTTTCCCTGAGGTTTTGTTTTGTTTTTACTTCAGAAACCACAGAAGATACATGCAAACCTTTTAAATGTTTTCATTAATTTTCCAGTATGTATGAAAATAGATGATGGATGGATGATGGATGGATAGATGGATGGATGGACAGACGGATGGGAATGGATGGGTGGATGGATGGATGGACGGATGGACAGACAGATGGATAGGTGGGAAGGTGAGTAGATGGATGGATGGATGGATAGATGGGAAGATGAGTGGATGGATGGACGGATGGGTGGATGGATGGTTGGATGGATGGATAGGTGGGAAGATGAGTGGGTGGGTGGATGGATGGATGGATGGATGGCTGGATGGATGGATGGATGGAGATGGATGTTTATGTGGGAAGGTGAGTGGATGAACAGGTAGGTGGAGAGACACTCCATAATAAACCTTCCAACTAATCTGAACCTAAAACTAACAATAACCTTACTTTCCCATCTGTGAAATGGAAGTGTTTCTTTCCACAGTCTTTACCTTTGCGTTGTAGAATGTCACTGTGATGAATTAGGGGGCACCCCCTTCCAGCCTTCTTCTGCTCCACTGCTTTGCGTCCTGCCTCTGTATTCCCACTAGGCTTGTGCTTGGCTGCAGTCCAGTCACTCACCTCACCACACCCATTAGCGCCCAGCAAGAGGCTCGCATCCCCACTGGACACCAATGGTTGGTTTTCCCACCCCAGTTTGGAGTGATGTCAAGACCTGTTGCACAGAGGCTGGAGAACGGTTGTTCCTGAATATGTCTCTTAACCTCTCGATCATGCTGAGTCATTCCGCAGAGACAGAGCCAGGTCCTTGCTTGAAGCTGGCCGCACACCACCGCTGCTATTGCTTGTTATTGCCTGTTATTGCTTGCCAAATGCATGAATGCGTGGGCAAATGAGCCAACTCCTGGGCTTCTACACCGTCAGAAGTTAGGCCCCTGGCTTTCAAGGCTGCGCTCAGACTCTAGGAAAAGAAGCTCCAGAAAATACGGAAATTAGACTGAGAATAACACCCCCTAATGTCTGAGGAATAGAATGTGCTCAGTTTCCTAAATCGAGCACATGTCCCCTCACAAGCTAGAGAAATCATCTCAAAACGCACGCTGAGGAACTGTTCTACCCAGAATGTGAACCGCTGCTCTGTAAATAAGATACTGTAGAATCTGTATTCATGCTCAGGTCCATTTTCAGTCGTTTTCAATGAAACGGATCGGATTCTGATGGAGACCTGACGACTAGGATTAAGTTTATTTCTTTGTGGTCCTAAGCTTCTCAATGTGAGTTCCAATACCATTTCAATGGGCTTCTTAGTGAATGACGGGATGCTGGGGGGATTGCCTTTAGCATTTCCGTGTAAAAGCTTCTCACATCAGCACAAGCGTGAGCACCGATTTATTTCCCCCTTGAGTTATAGTCAGCATCATAAAAAAAAAAAGTGTAAACCTAAAGGTCACTGATTTATTTGATGAAACTCATCAAAAGTACAACGTTCCAAGATGAGCAGAGCTGAAACTTCTCCCCAGTTCTCCTGACTTGTGGGTGTGCAACAAGCGTGACAGACCCGTAACACCAACACTGAGAGCCATGGTCTGGGGAGCCACCTGTGACCTGGGCTCAGACACCGCTGCGGAGGGCAGGTGGGTGGGACAGGAGGATGCCGCTCCCTCTACCCTCAGCAGAGGGACAGGAACATGGCGCAGAGCCAGAAGGCAGCCCAATGGGGCGTCTAAGCTTGGGCAGATGTGTACAACATGGCAAGGAGAAAGCAGCTCTCGGCCACGGCAAGAGAGTGGACCTGCAGACTGGGTGGTGTGGGACATCTGACAAGGGGACACGGGGGACTGGGTGAGAGGAGGCTCGAAGAGGGCAGGTGGTCACGCCATGCCCTATTGACTGTGCCGTGGTTCTAGGGCATCCGAGGACAGCTGAGCAGAGGAGACAGGCTCCCGGGTGTGCTTTGGCAAGGGTCTCGGGCAGGGGCGAGGAGGCGGATCTGGGAGGGATGGGGAATGGGGTTGGGAGGCACAGGGAGGCAGTCAGAAGGTGGCTGCGGTCTGGCTGTCTGGCTGGATGGATGGAGGAGGGGAGCAGGGGGACCGAGGAGCAGACTCCAAGGATGCCAGAGGCGTCCCTCAGGAAACGGCCACCGGCTTGGCAGCTAAACACAGCAGAAGCGCATTCTCTCAAGTTCTGGGGGCCACAGTCTGGCGTCGAGGTGGTGGCAATGGGCTTGCTCGCTCTGAGGCTCCAGGGGAGAATATGTCCCAGGCCTCCGTCGCGGCTGCCAGTGGTCCTGGCTGTTCCTCGGGCTGTAGACACTCACTCCAACTCTGCCTCTGGCGTCGTGGGGCGTCTCCCTGTGTGACTTCACATCCTCTTCCCCCCCAAGGCTTATCCCCAGGTTTCTTCTTCTTACAGGGACAGCGCTTGTGGGCTGAAGGCCACCCTCCCCTACGATCACCTCATCTTAACCTGATGATGTCTGAGAAGACCTTCTATCCAAACAAGGTCCCAATCACCAGGGACCAAGACTTCAACATGACTTCTGGGGGACAAATTTGCCCCAAAACAGCCTTGGTGCTTGGCAGCAAGGGGCAGAGGCAGACAAGGGCAGTGGCTGAGGGCCAGGCTGGCGGGCAGGAAGTCAGGGCTGGAATCCCAGATCAGGAGTCCTGGCTTCAGGGTGCTGCACGGGGGCAGGGTCCTGGGGGAGGCGGGGCCGGGGTCTGCTCAGGGCAGAAGCCTCAGAGGGCAGCCAGAGTTCCCCCTGCTGCTGTCACTACTGCCTTGGGATCATCATCACTCCCCACGATCTCCATCCCACACCCACACAACCGGGCCTAGAGGCGGGGGTGGCAGCCACGAGACCCTGCCCCTGGGACACATCTCTCTAGCCAGGAGAGAGAGGCCGACGGAGTGCTGGGAAACCCCGGGGCTGGGACCCAGATGCCTGGGCTCCAGGCCCAGCTCCGTGCCTCCCGAGCTGTTTCCTCTCAGGGGGCCAGCCTTCTGACCGACACAAGGAGGGCTGTGGTGTGACATCTCTGTGATTCCCTCTTCAAACTGCCCTGAATCCCATTTTCCTGCTAACTCACATTGTGACTTCACAGCGGCCTGATCTCCCCTCGGGGATGCCCTTCTGCGCCCGTGGCTGTGCCGTCCTCGCCGGAGCCCCGTGACCTCCTACCGCCAGCTCATAGACACCCTCCACCCAAGGAGCCGAGGCCTCAGAGGGGTCCTCTGAGGCCAGGAAAGCCACTTCCATGGCTCCAGCCCAGAACACGAACCCCGCTTGGGTGGCTAACGGGGCTTCAGCCAAAGCTTCGGCAAGAGCAGGCAGGTGGGTGGTCGGCAGGGAAGGCCTAAACCAAGAACACACGTTCCCTGCTGTGCTTGGATCTCCAGACGTGCTGGTCCCCGTGAGAAACCGCAGGGTACAGTCTGGCACCCACAGAGAAGGAGGTTGTTGAGAGGCTCCCCAACCTCACACCCGGAGCTCAGCCTCACCCTGGAGTCCCGTGAGTGCCCCACACTGGATATGTCTCCTCCTCGCACTCGGGGGTGGGTGCGGGCCAGCGAGCCGTGCACACCAGCTGAGACGGGACGGTCCTGATGTTAAAGACGTGTCTGCCGCCACCAGACAGACACACATGGGACGAAACCCACCCTCTGGCTAGTTGGCGTCTGCGTCTGCCTCGCACTCGTGTGTGTTATCAATCGGCCACTAACGTACAACAGGTTACGAGAGACCAGAAGTGGTACGCAGGTGGCTGAAACAGCAGGAAAACAGAGCGTAGGACAGAACAGCCAGTCTGGCCTCCCTTACCTAGAACCCAACCACCCTTGTCGGATTCATCAAACATGCTAGGAAAACCCATGATTTTTTCTTTCTCCTACATGAGGCAATTCTACATGGGATATTGCCTTTCCCTGCAGCTTCAAAACCACCGCCCTTGTCAGACGGGGCAGCTAATGAAGGTAGAGAGTAGGCAACGAGAGGCTGTTTAGTCAGACGGTGTGTTTCATCAGCCTTCAGTTTTGGTCCCAGAACGATTCTGACAACATTACCTGCCACCCCCGAAAGCAGTAATCACACTGTAAAAGCAATAGGCTTGGGGCCTGAACATCCATCTCTAAATTAAATCATTTTCTTTTTATGGCTGGACCCCTAAAATAACGTCGGCCACGGTTCGAGGGCAGGAGAAGGGGGTTGGGAGACACGGGACCTGAAACCTTCTGATAAGGAGGCGAAGTCGACCTGCTGTGGGGTCGCTGTGGCTCTTGTTCTGTCTCTGCCTCATTTTGGAAGAGCTACGGAAGGGAATCAGTTGGTAAACACCAGGGAGCTCTCACTGCAGCCGTACCCGGGCTCGGTAAACATGCCCGAGCGCAACTGCTCATAAGCGGGCCGTCAATCACACCAGGAAGACTTTGCAGCCTGCACCGCTGGGTCCCAGGGTGTTGTGGGGTATCTCTGGGTATCGCTGTCCCCATTCCTTCTCTTCAAGACCTGAACTCCTGCCCTCAGTGCATGGGCAGCATCACCAACAGGAAAACGGGGTATGGGGCAAGCCTGCATGGATGTCCAATGAGTCAGGACTCCCACTGTGCCCTGGACCAGGGGTCAGGAGGAGCTCAGTGCCCCTCAGCACTTTCCCTAGCCCTGGCTGGAGTCCCATGGTTTCCTCCAAAACCAGGAAAATGCCACTGTGGGTATCCTTTAGCCAGCCCACAAACACCTGCCAAACACCTGCCAACCTCTTCGTTTTAAAGTGAACTGTTCTACAGGGGGTCGGGCCCATTACTCACCATGGGAATAATGCCTTTGGAGGGGGAATGGAGGTGGGCATCAGAGTTCCACCCAGCACAGCAGTGTGGAATACAGAAACTTACTGGACCAAATACCAATGAAACAGCTGACAGTCACATTTCCAAAGGGTTTTATAGGCACTCATGGATCTAATTTGAACTTGAGGTCTGAATTATAAACCATCTATGTTTCTCTAAAAACTCAACTTGGGCTGTACTGGGGGTAATTGAGTTTCATGCAGCTCAACAGATGTAATGATGCCAAGAGGAGAAAGGCCCATCCCTTGCCCTGAAAAGGCTCACAGACCTTTGTGTAAGCAAAGCCCTGTCCGCCACGCATGGTGCTTCCTGACGAAGGAATGCAGACAGGGCCGCTAGTCCACCAGAACCAGCAGGTGTGCTGACTAGCATCTTCAGGTGGTCTAGGAGACTGAGCCAAGCTGGAAGGGACAGGGGACAGCAGCAAGGTAGACTCATTAACCATGAGGTACGCTCTGGAAAGAGCTGATGGGGGGGCAGGGGCAGGAGGAGTGTGACAGGTGACTGTGGCCAGAATGAAGCAGGGGAGGGGTGTTGGGGGATGAGGAGCAGGAAGAGTCCCAAAGTGAGAAGTAAGGGGCACTGGGGAGTCAGGTATGCTGCCCACTAGAGCAGAGTTAGGTTGGGCTGGAGGGGGTGAGGGACTGGAGCACAGGGAGGGTTGAGGAGGAAACAAAGTCACAGGAGATTATCTCCTCTCCTGCTCCCTCTGTCCTCTCACTAGTGCCCACACAGGACCCACCCTAGCAAACACAGGAAACTAAGAAGACAAGAAGACAGAAAAGGGGGAAACCACAAATGGTAGATCCCTACCTCACACCATTCACAAATTTAACTCCAGACAGATTGTAAACCTAAATGTGAACGGCAAAATAATAAAGCTTTAAGAATAAAACAAGAGAGAAAACAGAAAAGCACTAATCATAAAAGGAAAAAAAAACTGATAAGGTACCACCTTAGAACTAAAAACTTTTGTTCTTTGAAAGACATCACTGAAGGAGGGAAGAGTCGACCCACTGGAGGAACAAAGATGATCATGAGACGTATCTCCAACATAGGTCTTACACCCGGGGTAAGGAAAGAACTCCTATAGGTCAACAGAACAACCGAATAAATCTAGACAAATCAATTTAAAGCCACGGACACACGGACACAGCAGACATGCCTCCAGCCTGGCCCACCATCCCCAGGTATTTACCCACAGCGACGAGGACACACGTGCCACAAGAGACGTGACCCCACAAGTGGTCACGGCAGTGCACATGCGGTCGCCAACAACCAGAAACAAGCCAGGGCCCACTGGGGCAGGATGACTCATGACGGGCATGTGCCGGTGTAGCGGGAAGTCCCTCCACTCGAGGGTGAACATGAACAAGCAAAGCCAAGGGGTTCATCTCACACCAGATGGGGAAGGCAAGAAGGCCGCGCAGAAGAGCACACGTGTGACTCTACGCTTCGAAGCCAGAGTGTCCGGGGGGCAGGGGCAGCAGCTCCCTTGTAGTGCCAAGCAATGACTGTTAGGAGGCCCAGGGAATGTCTGCTTCTTCGTGCCTGCCCTGGTTCCCTGAGCTGTTTGCTCTGAGACCATTCCCTGAACTGTGCATTTAGAATCTGTCCATCTGGGGATGCCTGAGTGGCTCAGTTGGTTAAGTGGCTGCCTTCAGCTCAGGTTATGATCCCAGCGTCCTGGGATCGAGTCCCACATTGGGCTCCTTGCTCGGCAGGGAGCCTGCTTCTCCCTCTGCCTCTGCCTGCCACTCTGTCTGCCTGTGCTTGTTCTCTCGCTCTCTCACTCTCTCTCTGACAAATAAATAAATAAAAATCTTTAGAATCTGTCCATCTGTCCATCAGTCCATCTGGCTGAATGGTGGCCCACAAAGAGATACGTCCACATCCTAGTTCCCAACATCCTCAGTGACAAAAGAACAGATATGACCTTATATGCCAAAAGATGGATTAAGTTAAGGAGAGGGAGCTTTCCCTAATTATCCACTTGGGTTCTCAACCTGAAATGACCGTGTCCTGATAAGAAACAGAGAGGTCACCCAGACAGAGCCAAGAGAAGATGGACACACAGGTTGGGTGACTAGGCTGCAAGCCGAGGAGTGGCTGGTGCTCCCCGAAGCCGGACAATGCAGGAAGAACCCTGTCTGCTGTCATCCTCGGGACAGACTCCTGTGCTCCAAAACTGTGAGCCAATAAATTTCTGTTGTGTTAAGCTCCTTCCTATGTGGTCATTAGTCGCAGCAGGCACAGGAAAGTTGTATTCCAATGAAATGGAAAAAGAAAGAAAAAGTAAGACCTAATGATGCCTGAGCACCTTCAGGGGGCAAAAAAGGCAGAGGGGCTGAACCCATCGAAAGGCTCCTGGAGAGGGGGTGCGGGCAGGACAAGGTGAGGGCCCTTCCCAGGGTACCAGCGAGGTGGTGTGACCTTCTCCTGGGATGCCTGGACCCGGGGTGGGGGGGGCAGGAAGACGGGTTAAATCAGGGCTGTGATGTTTCTGGGTGCATCACCAAACAGAGGGAAGAGGGCAAAAGAATTGAGAGCGCTTAAAAGGAGTGCTCCTGGGGAGAACGACCCAGGACAGTGCCGCCCAGGGTCCAAGAAGGGGTGCAGCATAGCAGAGACCTGGTTGGACGAATGAATCGGAAGGAAGCCTCCGAAAGGGTCGGCAGGCGCCACAGTGAGGGAACACCAGGGCACTGGGCAGGTGAAGGAAGCTGTTGGAGGGGGCAGTCTACAGGGAGATTTTGGGGGCCAGGCCACTGTGGAGAGGACAAGCCCCAAGCATGGCCCCAGGGGATTTGACCCAGGTGGGCTGGGGGACAATAGCTAGAGCTTGAAGGAGGTCACAGAACAGAGAAGAGGCATTCCATGGTTTATCCTCAAGCAGCCCAATGACATAAAATGGGGACAGGAGAGCACATGGAAGGAACACGGGGCCCCCACTACCCCACACTCTCGCAGCCATGAGAGACGGAATGCCCTGCTTCCAAGAAGCCTCCGAAGAAGGCTAATTCTGCCAGGCCAGCCTTCTGTTCCCTGAAGGGGCTTCTGCACACAGGGCCTGGAGTGTGAAAAGAAATGCATCAGGGTGAAAACGGGCACTGATCCTCTAATATTCCTACCACTGTATGGCACAGCAAGACAGAAGCAGCTTCCCAATCTCTCACCCCCGAGAGGCCACCAAGTTGGTCCATCTTCCATGGATTCCTAAAAGCCTCACCAGCGAGCTTCTCTTATGACCCCCTTCATAGATGCAGAACCAGGATGAAGCAGGGCTAGGAATCTGTCCCATTCCAAGGGACATTCCCTGGTCCCTATTGTGTGACTTCAGCTAGGGAGCAAGTGAGGCACAGAGTCCCTCTGTGGGAGACCCCTCTCCTGTGGCTGCTTTCTGTGGGGCTAGCAGGCAGACACTCACTCCAGGTGCCTGAGGGGCCCCCACGCTGCTTCCTGCAGTTCTGCTCCTGGGGAGGGCAGCCCCTGCTGCCTAGAAGCCCGGCTCAGCCCCAGACCCAGCTCCTGAAAGGGCAGGGCCCTCCTGCTGCCCTCTGGCTGAAGCCCTCCCCTTCCTTCCTTCTTGTGCCATGGCTGTCCTGGAGGGCACTCCCCGATGGAGAGTTCTAGAAAGGGTGTAGAAAGGGACAGACCCTGCTGCTCTGTATGAGCTCGGGGGTACCACTAGAATAAGGACCCAGCCCTCTGGGGAAGCCAAGATGGCGCTGGCTGGTGGGAAGCGCATGACCTCAGGTGGGGGAGACTCTTCCAGGCGACCGCAACTTACTATGATCTTAGCAGTTCCAACAACACGGATCTATCTTCAGGCGCTATTGGTTAGAACTCCGGAAAAGGTCTCACTGGGTGAAACTCGAGGTGAAAGCAGGATGCGCTCCTGTCTCAGGGCTCTAGGGCAGAATCCCTCTCCCGGCCTTCTTCCCCAGCTTCTCCAGGCTGCCCGCACTCCGTGGCGCATGGCCCCTTCCTCCATCTTCAAAGACAGCAACACTGTGTCTCTGTGCCCTGTCCCTCCTATACTCCCGTCTACCCCCGACTGACTTCTTCTGTCCCTTCCACGTTTAATGACTCTGGCGCTTGCACTGAACCCAGCCAGACAAGCCGCGCGAACTCCTGTGTTGAACCAGGCAACCCGCAACCTGAACTCTGTCTGCAGCCTTGACTCCCGCTCATCACTCGCCTAACACAAGCATAGGTTCAGGGGTCAGGACGTGGACTTCTTCGTAGGGCCATTATTCTGCCAATCCCAGCTCGGACACAAGCCCTTCTCTTCTCCAAGCCTCTGCTATTCCATTCGGTTCCTGGAACAGCGAGGAAAGAGGGGCTTCCCCAGCATCACCCAAATAAGGCGTACATCACCATCAAGAGTCCCTCCCCGGGACAGCTACCCCGTTTGGGACAGAAGCCATCACGGTCGACAAGTCATGAGAGCTCTAGACTCATGGTTCCAAAAAGCCTGAAATTCCAAAATTCACAATTACAGACTGGGAAGTTTCTGCAGTTTGTGCTTGCGTCCCACGTAGACTCACCACCAGGGAACAAGACCCCGCCGGAGGGGCGCGGAAGAGCAGGAAGGGCAAGGCCCGGCAGAGCCCGGATCAGAAGCAGGATGAAGACGTGGCCAACACTCCTGCCAAAGGGCTTTCTTCGTATGAGAAGGACAACAGCTGAGGGCCAGCCCGCGCCGCCTCAAGAGCCGTGCGGGACAACAGTGAGAGGTGCGGTCATTGTCGCCGAATGTACCGTGTTCGCTTCACTCTCAGCAAACTTCTCACTTTGTCCCGGCAGAGGGGAGTCACTCAATGCCTGTGAAGCGTCTGTCGATGCCGCTTTGCCTCCTTCGCTCCCCTCCTCCTGGTGGGCTCCTGCCAGTCCCCGTGTCTTGCCTACTTTGCTTTCACGCGTTGCTAAAAACGCAGACCTGGGTCCAAGAGCCGACTGGTAACTGGGTTTCAAATCCGAGCAGCCAGCTCTGCCGCAGTTCGACACCCCCAGGCCGCCTGCCATCACGCTTTCCAACCAGGGCAACGAGGGCATCAAGAAGGCAGAAAGCACCAGGATAAACAAGGAGCGCTTTCCATGCCCACAACTTCACTCAATGCAAATAAATTGTGACTCCTCTTATTTATAGCAAGCGCAAGCCTATTAAGCTATAGAGTATTCATATCTTTTAAGTGAGCCAAGAAATGTTTTTTTTTTTTTAAAGATCTGCTGAGGCAAGTCTTTTATCCCTGCTTCCAGACTACGAATCCGGGCCCAAGTCTTTCTCTGATGTGAAGAGATGCTTTGGTGAAAAGGTCTGAAGACACTGTCTGAGCCGCTGCCCGTGCCCGCTCCTGCCGGAGCTGAAAGCCATGTCTATTGGGGGGCCTGTGAGCCTTCCGTCAGTAGAACTGGAAACGTCCACAGGCCTGGGCTCAGGCTCTCTATGATTACATTTAATTTCCTCTCAGAGTATAGCACGTGTTTGTGTTCATGGGCCCCTGGCCCAGCTCTAGAAGTCGTCCTCGGTGACATCTGGCTTGACTCAGTGGGGCTGTCCTGCTGGTCTCCGCGGGGCTCACACATGGATCTGAGCTCAGTTGCCAGGCGAGCTGGGGGCTGGCCGGTCCAGGATGCCCTCGGCTGGATATCTCTGTCTACCCCACGAGGTCTCTGATTCCCCAGCACGCGAGCCCCGAGCTGTTCACGATGGCGGCTGGGCAGGGTTCTCAGAAGACAGCAGGAGCCCAGAAGCCCGTGAAGCCTGCACTTGGCACGACATCACCGCCGCCACCTTCTGTTGGTCAAAGCAGGTCAAAGCAAAGCCCAGACTAAAGGAAACAGACGGCGGCCCCTTGAGGGAAGAGCGCCCAAGTCACACCGCAGACGGGAGGGATCCGTGCCGCCACTTTGTGCAAACAGGCGCTGTTTGCCCTGTCCCATGCTTCAGTCCAGAATCTCTAGGTCAACGCCTGTGCACAACAGTTCCCAAGGAAGCACAGTGGGAGGCTCCTCAGATGTACGCGCGTGTGTTCGCGTGTGCACAAATGTGTGTGCTTGAGGAAGAGAGGAAGAGAGTTTTAGCCCATTTGCAAGAATGAAGCATCTGTCAGTCAGTTCCTCGGACGGATTCCACGCGCTCCTCATGCTCCTGCCGCCAGAAAAACACGTCTGCATGTCGGATCCTGTGTCCTCTGCTAATAGCTGCCGGTCTCTCTCCCTTCTTTTTAATCCGCTCCCCAGATGTTCCAGCTCTATCCAGCCAGAAAAACAAGGACCACACCGGACAGTTCAGGAGACAGCGTTTTATACGGGAGACCGGCTACAAAGATGCTAGAAGAGATGGGAAACCAAACCATGAGGACTGGCCAAAGCAGGAGACGCCTCCCCCAGCACTGGCGGGCTGCCAGAAACAGGTGTTCGCAGGGCCCGGGGGCCAGGCCATCTGTAGGAGCGAGGTCCTCGGGAAGGGCCGCACGGCGAAAGCTGGAGCCGCAGCCAATGCTCAGCAGCTACCAGAGAAGATCCCTGGAGCCCGAGAGGACAGAGGGCCCAGGGCACCTCCCAGAACTGACAGCAGGAGAGAGACCCCCGTGTGGTGCAAACCTCCTGCCAAGGTCGCCCATGGGCCAACCCAGGCCAGGAGCCAAGGTGTGTGCAGGGACAGTCTGTCCCCAGGGCGAACAAGGAAGGGCTGTTCCCCACTCTGCTCCGCCTCACGGCCCCATCATGCCTGGTCTGGGCTGAAGAACAGGAGTGCTGTCCTCACGGAGGACAAGGGGAGCGAGAGCTGGCCAAGGGCCACCATGTGCGGCTTTGCTGGGCCCTGGAAGTGCCCACATCCCCTCCGCCCACAAGTCGTGGGATGAAACAAGTCACGTGGCCCAGCCCAACACAGACGAGGGAGCCGCACCTCCACAGACGGGCACAGTCGGCGCCACGGCCACAGGCAGAGGGAGGCTGTCTTCCTTTCCTGCGGCTGCGTAAGAAAACACCACACGCCTCAAACACCACCAGTCCATTTTCTCACGGTGTGGAGCCCAGCACTTCACCACCAGTCTCACTGGGCTAGTCAAGGAGTTGCGGGGGTGGAGGAGGGGTCCTTCTGGAGGATCCAGGGGGGCTTCCCTTTTCTCCCCTCTTCTGCTTCTGGGGCCCCCACACTCCCCGGTTCGTGGCCCCTCCCTCCTATCCCCCCAACCTCTTCCTTCCATTGTCTCTCGCCAACCTCCTTCTCTGATCTCCTGCCCGCCTTTCCCCTAAAAGGACACTTACTGTTACTCTGGGCCCATCTGGACCATCCAGACAGTCCCCCCAACTCAAGATACTTCACTTAATCCCATCTGCAAAGTCTCATTTGCCACGGAATGTGGCACTCGGGTTCTGGGGGTTGGGGCGTGGACACTCAACGCTGGCTCCACCAGCAAGGGGTCTGGAGCGACGTGGCGTGCAGGGAGAGCAGAGCAGGGGGAGGGCAGAGAGGTCTTCTGGAGCCTCCTCCAGGTCTCTTCTTCATCGGGCCCACAGCTGCTGGGGTGCAGAAACCTAGTCCTGTGTGCAGAGGGGCCCCCTCCCATGCTGGAGGGGAAGAAATTCACAGCTCCTTGCCTGCCGTGTGAGCTCACGGAGGGTCTGTTGCTATAGCCGTGCACTCTGACGGGTGGTACAAACAACGGCCCCCGCGCAGGTCCCCGCGACCTCTGAACGCGTGCTGTTTATGCCACCCCGGCCACGAGCTCCAGTTCTCGACTCCAAGTGCTCGAGCACTGTGACTGAGGGCCTGACTTCCTGCAGGCTGTCCCTCGAGGCCCCCTCAGGTCTGCAGGCAGCTCACAACATGGTTGTTTGCAAGTCCAAGGCCACTGGAAGGGAGAACATCTTTCACCGCAGTCTGCGACAACAGTCTACGGTAGCATAACGTTGTCTTAGGAAGGACACGTGCTCTCCTCAGTTACAGTCTACTGGTGAGGACTCAAAGTTCTACCTACGCTCGAGGGGGAGGGGATTACAAAAGAAGACAACGCGCTGACGGCCACCTTAGGGTTTATCTGCCAGACGTGTAGATGGAGACAGATGACATGAGACATACACAGATAGGTACACAGATAGGAGTTCATTCCAATGGAAAGTTAATGAAAAGACCCCAAAATATATTACATTGCAGCAATCGGTAGACACGTAGATAATGCGTTCCTCAGACAGCAACTATAAACCAACAGAGGAAAGCTGCAGCAGACACACTTCGTTCACCGTGCAAGAGGAGGGCCTGACAAACTGGTGTCCAGAGGCGGAAGGAGGCGGTGGGCTGGGGAGGGGCCAGGTCCTTTCCCTCGGTGTTCACAGGAAGGCCGTGTGGACATCTACGCTGTTCTGCAGAAGGATCTCAGCAAGCATTCCCGGTGCGACCAGGAGGCCCAGGTCTCTTCCAGCTCCGAATACCAGTAACTCTTGGACTTTCTAGCTCCAAAGTCTTGAGAATGGATTCTTTCAAAAATAAGGGAGTTTACAAGCAATCACGGCTTTGCAGGATTCCAGCGGAGGCGACTATCTAACGAACTAACCCCGGCTGGTAAGACAGCAGCCAGGGGATGAGTCAGTGTTTGGGTGGGAGACAAAGGTGAAGGGGTGATCCACTCGGGGGTCACGGATACGGGAAGCCAAGAAGAAAGACAAATCTAACATTTGTTCTACAGTCAAAACCTAACAAACATTTAAGGAACAGATGGGAGCTTTGGAAAGACATGTAGTTGGAGTGGTGATGAGGGGAAACTCAAACCTCTCAGATACGGTCACTAAGCTGGCCCATGAGAAAGACACAGGAGCCGAGAAGCTTGCTCCTGCTGGTCCCGGTGGAAGGATGTCTGATGGTTCTTGCCGCACAGAAGCCTGGGAAGGTAAATGCAGGAACCTGCCTCTGATAAGGCCCCAGCCCAGGACCGGGAGCCGCCTCCTCCCTGCCCTCCCTCTGCAACCTGCTCTCGTGCCCTTTCTTGCTGCTGGAATTGCTCACTTCTGGGTGGATTCTAAAAACCCTCTTTAGGCAATCTTGAGAGACAACCTTTCTGCAACCACCCCAGAGCTTCTCTTGCAAAATCTGCCTGGACCTCAGCCTCCTCCATCTGAGTGAGGGGTCCCGGGTGCTGCATCCACTGTGGCCCCCAACCTCGGGTCGGAGCCATGTGCAGTGCGCATGGGGTGGGCAGGGGCCCAATGAGGCCATGGACCTGCCCGCCTCGGAGGACATCTCCGGAGGCCGGCAGCCATCTGGTCAGATCAGGGGTCATGACAGGGCGGATTTTCCTTTCCAAGTGTGAGGCTACAGATCAGGGCTACTTTGTTCCCACCGTAAGAAACCAGGACCTTGGTCCCATAGGGCTCCTCTGCTCTGCACGGGCATGTTTCTGGGCGACCCTGCGGCCCCAGGCTTCACCCACAGCCTGACGAGCACATACTAGGTGACCAGAGCGACAGCAACAGCCACAGAGGACAACGGGTTCCGCCAGCTGGGGCTGCGCCCGGGGATTCTGCCTTCCGGGACTCGCTTTCTTGGGTGAGTGGGGATGCCAGTACCCCCCGTTTGGCGGCGGCATGACCATAACCCTCCTCAGCGTCAGTTTCCTTCTGTCCCCTGTGCCTCGCCCTTCCTGGAAGAAGGTTTCCGCACTCACTGACCTCTTTTCTCCTCCACCGTGGGTGATGGTCTGACCTACGGCCTACACCCCGCAGAATTCACACACGTGGGGGAAACAGCCAGAAGGTCGAAGGGTGGTCTTCCGAGACCACAGCCTCCTTCGTGTCAGACCTGTGCAGGGCCGCTGGCCATGAGCCACCCGAGGCCAGCTGGCTGTGGAAGGCTGGACAGTACGGGCGGACATGGGTGAAGACAGAGAAATGGTAACAGAGCTGTGAAATCTGGCCTGTTTTAAACTATGGTAGCTTAGATGGACACGGCTCCCTTGATCCCAGGACCACCAAGGATGAACCTATTTGAAAGCAGAAGCATTTGCCACGTTATTTGCCAGAAGTTTCGGCACTCGTCTCCATCTGACCTTGGCATAAGCCAGCCAAGCGCACAGAGCCGTCCTTCACCTTGCTCCAGCCATGGCTCCGAGCCACATGGAGTCTGGGGCCTGCTTGGGCAGCCTCTCTGTCCCTCCTTCCTGGCACACCTCCGGAGCTGGGCGGCAGGAATCTGCGCGCCGGTGTCTGGCAGGCAGGAGGTGGTACATGTCTCTGTTCCCCTCGGCCCGCCGCAGCCCTCGCTCTCCCCCAAATGCTCCCACGGCTCCGGGGACCCACAGACCAAGTCCCCATTTGGAGAAATTTTCACAACTCTTCAGGACATCCATCATCACTGGAGAGACACCCCGAAAACTTCAGCTTCAGTGGTTGGCCTGCTTGAACAGAGGAGCCGGAGAGGTTGTGCTCGACACGGAGGCCAACCCGGGCTCAGGGCTTCCCAGCTTGATTCTCGGAGAGCTCCTTGAGGCCCCTCTTTGGATAGGAATCTATCCAAAGTAGGGCAGTAATTATCAAAATGCATATATGCGTAATTCCCTTTCGAGAAATTAATCTCAAGGGATAGACTCAGATGTTGCCGATCCCGAACAAAGCTGCGTCCTGGGGCACTGTGGCCGAGAAAGAGCGGGCCCTGGGGACAGGCCGGAGGGAGCCCACAGATGCCGATAATGGCAATCTCAGAGATACCGTATGTGAAAAAAAAAAAAAGGAAATGCTGAACCGTGTGTATAATGTGATCCTACTGGTGTTTTGACAAGCACAAACTTGACTGTACGGCCAGGGAACTGCCACTTTGCTGGACGGTGTGCGACTCTAAGGCGGAGGGGCCGGCTGCGGCAGCGCACTCGCGCCATCACGTTCCCGCCTCTCCGCGTGGAAACGAGCACATGAAATAAAGGCACTGAGCGTGTTCTCTGCTTTTGTTCACTGGCTACCACTTGTCCAAACAAGACTACTGGATCTTAACAAGAAATACGATGAAAACCAGTCCAAATCGATACTGTTTAACCACCTAACGTACTGGGGAGGCGGCGGGCCTCCATGCTGAGACCGGCTGCGAGCTGCGGATGCTGAATAAGCGGGTTCTGGGGTTGATAGCGATCACGGCCTCCGTTGGCTCCCGCGACACACGGGGTTTCACCGTGGGGCATGACACCCCGCAAAAGATGGGCATTCGGTGCTCACGCACATCCAGAACTTAAAGGGGTCAGACAACCGTTTACTTGGAAGGTCTACCTTCTGTTTGGCTCTGTGCCTTCATTTCCTAACTCAGTTCACCCGGGGCCCCCGCTGCTGCTTTCGATTAAATCCGTGGACAACGGTTTTAGAATCCCTTTGGGACACGGACGCACCAGCCTGCACACCTGCAAATTAATAACTGCCACGGCATGAACAGGCTGCCTCGGGGGCACCTTAAAATATCTGCGTCTCCCCTAACCCAGTTCCATGTGAACCGAAGGGTCCTGCAGGGTCGCCCGGGTGCCCGTGGAGAGCGCGGGAAAGGGTGCAGGCGCCAAGGGGATCGGTCTCCTCTTTATCCTGAGCGCACCTCACACTCAGCCGCCCCCTGGCAGAGCAGCGGAGAGGGTCTGGACAGAGCTCAGGGCCTTCTCCAGGGGAAGGGTGGGAGGGAGAGGAGGAGGGAAAGGCAGGACGGGAGACCCTGGAAGTGCCCACCCGTCATCCCCAGCCCGCACAGGTAGCGTTTAGAACCCCTGAGCATGGCAGGCTCCTGCAGCCTGGGGCCCAGGAGTCCTCTGCCCCGCGTCCGAGGGCCGGAGACAGCACGGCGCCTGCGCTCCCCGCCTGCGAGTGCCCTTGGGCTGTGGCAGCATCTGCGGCCACGAAGTTGGGACTGCAGGGGTTGGGACAATGGTGAGGCTAAGAGCAGAGGTGTGGCAGGGACCGCAGTCAAGGCGCTGCCCGCACCACTCATCTCCCGGACGCCAGGAGAGATGGGCCGTAAGCTCCGCCTCTGCTCTGAGTCCGTGGCATCCGTATGCTTCCCGGGCGCCGCAGAGGGAACCCTGCGTCCTGACCTCCTTCCACACGCCATCCACGGAGGGGGGCGTCATGCAGCTCTGCACCTTTGGTTCTCGATGCAGAAGACCCCACCATCTGCCAGGCAAACTAAACAAGAAAAGCTCACAGCCCGGCATCTGGGATCTAAATTTACTTACATGAAATTTAAAGTTTGGCCTACAAGTACATTTCCGCAGGAAAGAATCCACATCAGCACCAGGGATGTGGAATCCAGGTATCAGTCTGGGATATGCCGCAACAGGCCCTCGAGGTCACCTGACAGCTCCCTTTCCCAGTCCCCTCCCCTCTGGCCGGCCTCTGCTCCACAAGCCGTGAATGCTAAGATCTAGCTCATCTCACCTCCCTTGCAAATAGAGGTAGCCAAGAGACCCTGTCCTGGCCGATGAGATGTGGATCGGAGATCCTGAGGGAGAAAGTCCCTCCAGCACGAAGTGGCAAAGCGTCTACAGAAAGCTTTCTGCCTGTCACCCTGTGCCCATCCTCTTCTACGTTCTCCCTGCCTGGAGTGCAGGTGTCAAAGCCCCAGCGGCCATGGGCCCGTGAGGGATGGGCCCACCTACCTGCCGCTTGGCTGATTTCTGATTCTGCACCAGACGATGCTATAAATAAAGCCAGAAAGAAATATTCCATCAGCATGTCCCTCGTCTCCATAGCCTGTGCTCGTTCAGCTGCAGTGAGGCTGGATTCCCTTTCCGCCCTCATTATCCTCGTGGCTCCCCCATAAAAATGGCCAAGATGGCGGCTCTCATGACCCCCTTAAGTCTGTGCCCTACCTCAAGGTCACAGCCAGTCTGTCCGCCTTCAGTCCAGGGTTGCGAGCCTGCGCTGGGAAAGTTCCAGGAAGAAAACAAAAGGCCTGAGCCTTGGCTTCTGCAGGGGCACCGCCCACCATGGAGATACCGCGGGACCACCCAGCCTCCTCCCCCTCCCCCTCCTCCCCATATTCCCCTCTTCCCCCTCCCCCTCCTCAGGCCAGGGCCAGGTGCCCCACTGGGCAGAAGAGCTGGGCATAATGGACAAAATAATCCGACAGTTGCCCTGGGAACTGAGACTAGCAATCAGATTGCATCAAATTAACGGAGAAATCATAAAAGGATGTGACTCTGTATTGACTGGTCATTATCAGTCGACAAACAGGTTAGAAGCGCTGAGTGAACCGGTGTGTCCTGGCGTGGCCGCGGTGAACACCACACCACGGAAGGGCGGCCTCAACACCGAGTATCCACTCCTCAGAGCTCTGGAGGCTGGAAGTCGGCAGTCGGGGTGCTACAAGGTCGGGTCCTGGGGGGAGACCGCATCCAGGTGTGGACAGCCACCTCCCCCGCCCTCAGGGTCCCCACACGAACTTTCCTTAGCGCGTGTGCGTGGAGACAGACCAAGCCCTCCAGCGTCTCCTCTTCCTCCCACGCCACCCGTCCTCCTTGGCTCGAACCCGCCTGTGACTTCACTTACCCACCTCCTCCCAGGCCCCGTCTGGAAGCAGTCCCGTCGGCGGTGCGGCCGCGTGCACGAAAAGGGGGACACAACACAGCACGTGTCCGTGTGTGTATGCGCACGTGGGTGTGCACACAGCACTCACGACACGTTCTCCAGGACAGAAATACGCGCATCAGTGTGGGTCTGTTGTTGTACTGGCAGGAAGCACACGGTCTGGTCTCCCTCTATTACTTCAAGGCCACCATCTCGAGCTACACAGCTGGGCAGTCCCTTGAAGTCCCCGCCATCTACGTGGTCTTCCGTGGACAGGCCAGGTGTCGTCCTCCGGACAGCGGCTGCTGACTGCCACAAGCACCTGCAAGCCCGTTCCCACCCCCTCCCCGAACAGCCATCCCGAACATTCCCCTCCACACCGCAGCCGGAGCAGCCCCCATCAGCTCTGTCTGCTCCAGAGCGCCTGGGTTGGGAATCCGCTTTGGGACAGAGTTGCCCCCCCACCCTGTTTAGTCTGCCTGTGACCCACACGGTCCCTACTGCAGGCAGTTGTCCCCTCCCAGCCCCTGAGCAGGATGTGGTCTGCACGTGCGCACAGAAGGCAGGCGTGTGGCCCCTGGGAGATCGGTACTTACAGCTACAGATGCCCCTCATATCAGGAACATCCTCTGTACTTCCATGTTCTACCATGAAATGCACGTGTGTGTCCCATTTGTGCTCACAGAACAGTTACCAAAAAAAAAAAAACCTACTATAAATGTTTGCTTTCAGAGACCACGTTCACGTTCATATAAACGGTCCACGGGAGCTTGCGTGTCAGGTGACTCCAGAGAAACCCCGTCCTCCCATCCCTGCAGCTCAGAATGCTGGGGAGGCTCAGCATCTGAACGGGGACATGCGGCTCTGGGCACTGCCAGCCACCTCTGCTCTGGCCGACGTGAGCCCACGGGGCGGCACCATGGGGGCCAGGAAGCCCTCTGTGAACCTGCCTCCCCAAGCTGCCCCAGCGCTGCGCCTGGGCTCGAGCTCCCAAGCCCTGCCAAGGCTCTCGCCAACCCCCCTCAGCACACCTGCAGCCATGAGCTTGTTGCTGGGTGTGTGTGGTGTGTGTGTGGGTGTCCAGCCTTCAGCTTCATACCTTCCTCCATCACCCACGATGCTGCTTCCTTATCACCAACCCAGAAGGCCTGTGTCTTTTTTCTTTCTGGTTTGCACCACATTCTTCTTCCGAAAAATAGAAAAGGATCTGACGGGAGAGGGATGACAACAAATAGTGTTCCGTCTCCACCTGGACACACATGGCTTCACGGTCTTCTCCAGCCCGTGGTCTTAAACTCTCGCCTCATGGCCAGCGTCCCCTGGGAAGAAGGGCTCAGCCCGATGGGCAGAGTGGGCTCTGCGTGGATCTGAGGGCGCGGGCAGGGCAGCCCCCCTGCAGCCAAGCTTGGCCACTGGACAGCTGAACTTGCCAAAAAGGGCACAGCAGAGGGGGAATGGTGGCTCCCCAAAAGCTGTGCCCAGGAAGACCCTTGACTGTCACCTTCTTTTGAAAGTCTTTGCGGACGCACCTGAGATTCTCGACAGATCACCCTGGATGGTCCAGGAGGCTCTAAGTCCAGCAGTAAACATCACGGGGGAAGACACGTGAGAGCAGAAAGCCACGGGAAGACCGGCTGAGAGCAGAGGGAGGCGGCCCCACGGAACACCCGGAGCCAGTGGAACCTGGAGGCGGCAGGAAGGACCCCCCCGAGCCTCCTGAGAGCGCGCGGCCTGCCGACACCTTCACTCCGGTTTCCGGAACCATGAGTCAAACTTGCGCTGGTTCGAGCCGGCCAATTTGCGGGAGTTTTCCCCAGCCGCAGGTGCTCTGGGGCGGGGACGCGCGCCCAGACACCCCTTCCCACTCAAGGACCCTCCTTGCAGCCTGGTCCCATCCCTGGAGAACCCTCCGCTCCCCCTGGACCTCTGCTGAGGGACTGATGAAAATTCTCTCAGACTCGAACGCAGAAATTAGGTCTTGGGACGCATTCTGTTTCACAGGTGTACCTCATCACGTTTCACTTTATCATGCGTCACAGATTTTGTGTTTTCACAAAGGGAAAGTGTGGGCCAACCCTCTGTCCAGCACGTCTATCGGCCCCATTTTCCCAAAAGCATCTGCTCACTTTGTGTCGCCGTGGCAGTCTGGTCATTCTCACAGTGCGTTAAACAACGTCTTTATTATTCTGTTTGCCGCAGCGATCAGAGATCAGTGGTTAGGACTCGCTGGAAGCTCAGATGACGGTCAGCATTTTCAAGCGATAAAGGATCTTTTCGCTGCACGTCGTGTATTTTGTAGACAGAAAGCTACTGCGCACGTCACAAACTCCAGCAGAGTGTTCACGTACACACCAGGAAACCAAGAAACTCGTTTTCCTGCAGCGGTCTGGAGCCCAACCCATGTCCGAGGGGCGCCTGTGCCCCCTGAAAAGATGAAGGACATTCTAGTTCTGCATTAAAGTCGGCTTGTGTTTTGTTTTGTTTTCTTAACCACAGAGACAGCACAGGTGACCAGGACAGGAGTTTAAAGCCCCCTGTCCCCCGCCCGGGTGAACCAGCCTCGTGCTGGCACAGGGATTCAGGGACACACCATCACGAATGATGGGCTTTGGGGATGGTTGGCTGATCTCTTCTGGAAAGCACGTGGGGAGAAGAGCTTAAAATCAAAGAAGGAACTGGCAAACTCGGGGGCAGGGGGCCCAGGGGTAGGCATGACACAGAGAGAAGGTACTGCATCCGGAGTCCACTGATGACTGTCTGAACTGAACTGAAGCCCCGGACAGCAGCCAAAAGCCATGGGTGGGTGCGTCCTGAGACTGGGCTAGGGTCTCGGACCTTCCGGTGGAGAAGTCCAGGAGACAGCAGGAAAGAGATCAAGATCACGCCTCCATCCTGAGCAGGCAGGAAGGCTGCCTGAGGACCCTCCAACGCTGCCCTGAACTCACGAGAGAAACAGATTGCAGTTCTGAGGAAGGAGACAGCTTAGCAGCCTGAAGAGGACGTGGAACGCCTGGCACTCTGGAGGGGCACAGCGCCGGCTGCAGAGCCCAGCCCACCAGGAACCCAGCCCCAAACCCAGGGACATGGCAAGACGACGTCACGGCATCCCGAGCCACGAGGCTGATGCACTCTGGGGATCCGCCATGTTGCTGGTGGTGTCGTGTACCCGAGTTAAAGGTCCCCAGGCAGTCCACCCACACAGGACCGATGCTCCCAAAAAGGGGACTGGTAAACCATCCACAGTGGACCTGACCCCATGGGGCCTGGGGCAGCAGCCCTACCACACTATGGAGCGCTGTACCAACCCCCGACCTCCAGACATGCACCCCAACGGGTGGCAAACCACTGGCCCCAAGGTTCAGACATCCGTGTTCAACGGCCCCAGGCCACGACGCCTCCCAGGCGCAGGGTGTGCGGAAGAGCGCTCACCACCAGCTGCCCCCCGCGAGCCTAGAGCCAGGCACGGGAACCCCGACAGGCTCCACTGCAGAGGAGACGGAAACACACCTCAGGAGGAGGCTGCGAGCAGACCACCAAACCCGGGAGTCACAGCGCCGTGTTCCAAGACGGACACGGACGGTCCAGGGCCCCCGGCTGCTAGCGTCCTCACGGCAGCAGCGCGCCGTGCTTTGCCGCAGGCCCACCCGACAGCAGACCTGCCCCTGACAGCAGGCTCTACCACTCAGCCTCCCCGTGCCCGTTCCTGGCTCTGAAACCCACAGCTCAGGGGACCGTGGTGAGGGTCGACTGAGAGACTCATGCGGAGCGGGTCTGGGAAGCGCTCTGTGGGCCACGCCCCCCACGGCCCTGGCACAGAAGCTGCCGGTCAGGACAGGCGGAGGGAGGGAAACCATGCAGGACAGGGGCTGCTGGCTCCAGGACCACCTGGACTAGGAGCACCCCTTACCCAGAACACCTGTCCCCAGGGTGGGACTGCCTTCCTGGGGTGGTTTTGGAGACTCAAACTGCTAACAGCATGGTACCAGCTTCCTAAGGAGCCTGGCCCCTGACTCTGGGCAAGACTGCCTTGGGGAGCAATGGCACGCCCAAGCGCCCCCAATTCCAGAAAGAGGTCAGTGAAGGATGGTGGTGAGAGGTAGGCTCTGACCCCCAACTCGGACTACTCCCACTCACGGGACACAGCCCACTGGAGCCCACACCATGCTACACCCTCATACCACACACAGGGTGGGGGCGGGAGGGGGGGGATGTGACAGTCACATCCTCAGTGTGATGACTCTCAGATCCAGACAATGCCAGGGATAAAAGTGACGATGTAGGTTCCTGGGCCCCAGCCTAAAGCCTCTTGATTCCACAGGACCCAATTTCTTTCTTTTTTTGAGAGAGAAAGAGAGTGCGTGCTGAGCATGGAGCCCAACACAGCTGAGATCACGACCTGAGCCAAAATCAGAGTCTAACGCTTAACCAAATGGGCCGCCCATGCGCTCAAGGGCCCACTTTCTAAGAAAGGAGGCAGGTCACACGCATGCAGGAGGGCCGCAGGTCACTCTTGAGAAATGCTGCCGTACGCCTGCGACTCGGAGCACAGCTCAGATCCCAGCCAGCGTCACCTTTCATTCACCAGGAACGCAGGCTCCAAGGGCCACTGGGATGGGCCTAGACGGTGCGCAGCTGACCCACGAGATGTGTGCACCCCCTGGGGGAACGCGCAGCCCAAGGAGGCACGTCCCTGGCGTCCACGCATCTGCCTTCCTCCGTGTCTGTCACGCCCTCTAGGAGACCAGCTGCAGGCGACTAAGAGTTCTGCCTAAATAAGTGCTTGGAGAACAAGCGTCATGAGTATTATTCACATTCTGGGGAAGTAATAATTGACTGTTTATAAGATACACACTGTACTATACTATAAAATGTTATAAAAATAATTACATGGAATAAATCGTATAAATACTTAAAGACTTTATTATACGCTTATGTCCAACTGAAACCCACGTAAACAGTTACACTAACACATTCTTTATGTACTGTACTTGAAAATATAAAATACCAACTTAAAGTACTTCTCAGATTAAACGAATTTTTTTTAGCTTTCTCGTACTATAATAAAATGGAAAAGAAACCGTACATAAAACCATTGGGAATTTTTTAAAACTTAATGTACCTAGCACAGTTAATATTCCCAAGACCACTCTGCCAGGGAGAATCAAACGCATCGCTCTCGAAGACATGCGGCCCGGGCCGTGTGAGAACTTGCGGACCCAAAAGACGCACATCAAGGACAGAGGGGCAGCTGGAGCACAGCCCTGCAAGCCCTCCAGGCCCCGCCCCACCGTCCCCCAAGGCCAAGGACAAGAGCAGGCCGGCTGGAGGACAGGACGTGGATGCCACTGTCAGTCACAGCCTGCCTGAAGGTCACGGTGACTCACACTAGACCAGGAGGGTCTTCGGGCAGCAGGACGATGAAGTTAGGAAGGGGGGTGGTCCTCCCCTCGGATGCTTCGATACTTAGCCATGTCTTCAGGAAATACTTTAGAAAGTTCTTGAATCAACAGACTTTTAAATTTCTGAGAAGAAAAACATACAACATCAAAATACCTTTGTGACCCATGCCCCAAGGGAAAGACACTCCCCCACCTCCCAAAGCCTCGAACTCTGCGGAGAGTGCGCGCTCTCTCCCCACAACCAGCCATTCCCACACAGCCGGCTCATCCCCATGGAGGCACCGGCTGCCGACAAAGGCCACGGAGCTGGACCTGCATCAGAGCTACACGGTGAGCTAGGTGAAAGGGAATGCTCAGCGCAGCACATAAGAAATCCTCCGGAGAAAACCCCTCGCATTAAGGCGCCAGCCATGCAGCTGGAAATGACTTCTGCAGACAACACACGTAACAGGAATCTTCAAGTAATATTTAATTAAGCAATTATTAACTCAAACGACATCAAACTCACTGTGTGCAAACAGCCTCATCAAAGCTTTCAGAGCACCTGGAAGCCTGTCTACTCCAAATGCTGCGGCTGCTCGGTCCCACTTATCAGCGTAACGTGTATTTGAATCCCTTAAGAGCAGCTAAGTTTCTGCCAGCGTCTCAGAGCCTTGTCTAAGTCCTACTGAAAAGCAGCACTACGGACAGGAATGAAGACACAGCATGAAACATGACATCCTCCAGGGACACAGCCCCGCTACGGACAGCTGTGCAAGCCGCAGCTTTCAGGAATTTAAATACGTGGTCCACTGAGACAACGAACGCCACCGAACTGCGGCGCGAGACCTGCACAGGTCCCTGGTGACGCAGACGGCCAGCGGGCCCAACAGATGCCCCCGAAGGCAATGATCCCCATGGATCCCTGCCAGCAGGCACCCACGCGCCACAGCATACCCAGGGCCCACGGCCCGTGCGGAGCAGGATGTCTGCTCAACGCGCACAACGGTACAAACAGAGCCTGCTACGGATCCGGGCGGCATCCCGTCCCCAGGTGAGGCTGAGCTCAGCAGCAACTCGGCCCCAAAGTGACCCATCAGGAAGATGGGGGTGCCCCATGGACAACCACGGCTGCACCGCAACCTGAGGGCCGGCTCCCAGGCATCAGTACAGATCAACACAGATCACCGGGGTGAGGTACTTAAGCCCTGTGACCCCAGGGCAGCCGTGGCCCCATGACCGACACATCACGGTCACCCCAACAGCCTCTCTGCTCATTCCCGGCACCGGGCCAGGAGCCCGAGCCCAGAGGCCAGCGCATGGCCGTCCCTGCACACCGTGGACAGTAGCGAGGAGCTCTTGGGCACGGGGCACCCGCGGGAGCACCACACTCACGCCCCGATGTCCTGGAGCCCACACGGCCGTGGCAGAGCTGAAACAGAGGAAAGAGGAGGCGGCATCTTCATCAGGATTTAGGAAAGGCTGGTCTGCAAGGCCTCTCTTGAGAGGCGGCACTCTGCGGCCCTGAGAGCCTGAGCCCAAAGGACAGTGGTGTGCAGAGAAGGCACCAGAGCTCCACAGGGAGCAGCCGCCTGAGAAGGAATGGAAGGAAACACAGGGGTCCGGAGGATCCCCAGCAGCAGCCACGATGCCCGGGAGGCAGGAGGGCGCGCAGTCCAAGTGTGGGGCCGCTACAGGGATGGCACCAGCCATCAAAGGAAAAACCACACACATACCCCAATCTGACCCACAGCGCAGTCAGTTCAAGTTACAGAAACAAAACCAAAACAAGGCCCTAAATATTTCATGTTTATGACGCATGGAATTTTCTAGTACTCATGAAAGCAAAGCAACACAGAGAGGACGCCCTCTGTGCCCAACTGCAGGACAGGGGACAGAATCCAAAGGGGCCTGGGACGCAAGCACAGGAGACGAGCTTTAGACAACCAGAAGGGAATGCTCTAAAAGCTGGAACCAGACTCCAGGAAATGGCTTAGTAGAGGAAGTGAAAAGCATCGCAGTGCAAGCACGAGATAGGAGAGGCTCAGAGACACGAACAGTTAGCCAGCGCCAATCAGCATCATGGAAATTAGCCTGGACTTCGCTCCAAGCAAAGCTGCACTCCACTCCCGTTTGTCCCCACAAGGCTCCCTGAAGGCTGCCCTCATCCACGGCCCATTACGTGCAGAAATCTCAGCCATGTAACCATGTGAGACAGTTCACGTTTTACCAAGTACGGAGAAGAATGACAAGGTCTATTAGTCAAATCTGCCCTGACAGGATTCCTGTTCGGACCTAGTTTTCTGCTTCGAAGAGCCTTACCTTCATTGTGTCGATCTTGCCTTTGACTTGTTCATTTTTGGCCAGAGCCCTCTCCAGGCACTCTTTGGTGTAGAGTTGGGGGTTTCGTCCTTGATCTATGTATCTGGAAACATGAAACACCTCAATTAACCCTCTCACGGCCAGTAACCTATTCTCCGTTTTCTGATGCGAAAATAGGAGTTAGCTCTGAGGAGGTGCACATGGCCTTATTTAGAGAAAACTGTGTCCAGAAACCAAGTGAATTAGGACTCTTTCATTTATGTAAGTACAGATGATTTGATCTCATATTACTTCTAATAATGTGACTCAAGAAATCAAGGAATGATCACTTATAAACCAAGCTTCATGGCTCTGTAACTCAACAGTTGTAATGTTTGTGATCTTCCAAAGGTTTCGGAGCCAGGAGCCCTGATCTTCACAATAACCTGTAAGGTCAGGCGGCTCTTTTTTTTTTTTTTTTTTTTTTTTTTTTTTTTTTTTAAAGATTTTATTTATTTATTTGACAGATAGATCACAAGTAGGGAGAGAGGCAGGCATAGAGAGAGAGGAGGAAGCAGGCTCCCTGCCAAGCAGAGAGCCCGATGTGGGGCTCGATCCCAGGACCCCGGGACCATGACCTGAGCCGAAGGCAGAGGTTTTAACCCACTGAGCCACCCAGGCGCCCCAGGTCAGGCGGCTCTTGACATGAGAACTCCTGTGGGCCGGGGTTTCCAGCCTGAGCAAGAGCAGGGAGCCGGCCAAGGCACAGCCTCCGCTCCAGGCACAGCCCATCGGTTCCTGGGGGAGCCCTCCGTAGAGGAGCCTTGGGGCTGCAGGAGCGGGTGGGGATCTGCAGGCAGGACAGCCCCAGCCCTGCCCACCCCAGGGTTATTTACAAACTGGTCCGCCACTTTTTGGGTTTAGGGGCCCCGATAATACTACTTTCCTAAATACATCCCAGTTACATGAATTTAACAGAGATTCTCTCCACTTATTCCTAAACTCTAAAACTGTTCTTGAAATTTTTGACACTTGCCCCCAAAATGCCATAACCCCACACACTTCATCAAGCATACTGCCTAGATGAATATCCACATTTACCACCAGTGGGCCACCTGCTTGCTTCTGTACCTTACAGACCTTCATACCAATTAAATTATTCATTAAAAGAAATCACCTTTATGCTCCAGCGGGGGAAAAAAAAACCTGTCGCTTCAGATCAAAAAACGTTACTGTTAATGGCATAAAAACTGTCCTTTAATTATGACATATAACAAAAAAAATCAATAAATCACATATTCCAGAAATTCCATTTTATTGCCATGTTTTTGAAATGACGGAATGAAAGAAGCCAAATTATGGTTTTTCCGAAAAAAATACATATGTTTCTGGAAACCAGCAGACAGGCTCAAGTGTCCTAAACAAATAACCATCTCAACAGTGACAGCCTCCGGACGGGGCTCTTTGTCGAAGGCCCAAGTGCTGAGCGCCGCTCTGCCAACACATCAACCCCAAGTTCTGCACAGAAGGCCAAGGTTTAGTTTTATCTTCGCTACAGTGTGCCTGAAAGTGTGTGCCTGACAAGGCCACTGAGGACCTGGAAATTCCTCCTGCATCGTGCAGATCCCTGGAGAGTTTGCACCTGCAGCTTATCAGAGCTCAGAGGCCAGCTCAGTCCCAACCCCCCAGATGAATCTCAACCATCCTTTCTGCCCACTGGCTCTGGCTGTGCCTGCGGCTGTGGCTCTGGTCGCCCAGGCTTCACTGCGTGCTGCCACGAGGCAACCTTTCCCCAGCCACCTTTCCCTCGTCTGCCCTTCAGAGTCACGTGGCAGCTGCATTACATCCATCCCACACGTTCAAGACCAGAGCAGCACGACTGAGGACACTGCAAGGAAGGCCAAGCAGCCTCCAGCTGGATGCACTTCTTGGCAGGCACCCTCTGGGAGTCGGGAGCTGTAGCACACGCACAAGACCTTCACTCCTACCTATACCTGAGAGCTCGGTGGGTGGACAGAACACGCTGAGAACACACGACACCAGAGCCAGCAGATGAGGACAGAGCCAAGACCAGGAAGAGTGAAGCCTGTGTGTCCTGTGATGGGGGGATGGGGGGTGGGCAGCAGCCGACCCGTGCTGTAACTAGGACTCCTATTCCTGCCCCTCTGCAATGTAAGAGGGTCACCTTTCCCTTTACCGTTCCAGGAAATCTGGTGACTTATTTGCAGTTTTAATGCAGAAAGGACTAGCATTCTCGCCGTTCCAAGCCGGCTCCACCTAGGTCGGGTCGGGGGGGGGGGGGGGGTGCCCTTGCTGCCTGGCACAGAGAAACAGGGGGGGGCCCAGGAAGGGCAAGTCCAGAATTTCAGTCTTAAGTCTGAAACTTAGTAGCCAAACAGCCCATTGTAATTATTTACCCAGTCCCTTCAGCCATGAAATCTACCCGATAAAACCTAAATCATACAACCTGAAGAGTTTACTTCCTGGAGGCCTTCGCTGGGCCACAACTGTGAGAGGCACATACCACTCTCCCAAAGAAAACTGTGACCGCCCTTCCCAAATTTACTTAGCCTAAGAAGCCCCCCCCTCTTTTTTTCCCCTCCAACCGTGCAGATCTTCACCATCTCCTAGAATTAGCACTCCCAGGTCGGTTTTGAAGATACAACAATTTGCTTCTCAGGCTGCTTCTGCCTAGATTTTTCTTTTTTTCTTTTTTTAAATAATAGAGCCCACATAAGACTTTCTACTTCTCAAGGAAAAAAAGAAGTAATAAGGCTGCACTTTGTCTAACCAGGACTCTGAAGGCCTATGATGTTTTCACATATTTAATACCCCTTTATTCACAATACAATATTGAGATTTTAATTTTTAATCCTATGAAAACATAAGCTCCCTGAGAGCAGGTGTTTTTCGCTACTTCCTTCACTGGCTTATCCCCAGGACCTAGCCTGTGCCTGCCACAGAGCAGGCACCTAAATGCCAGTGGTTGAAAGAGTCATTACAGCACAATACGACAAGAATTATACTCCAATGAGTATCACGAATGATACTTACTCAAACACTTCTAAAGGCACGGTAATGTCATGAAGCGGCTGCCTGCACTTATCAATATCCTGTAAGCCGGTAACGATAAAATTCCTGAGGGAAAAAGCAAAAATGGGGCATGTGGTTAATTCTGAGGACAGCAGGAACATCACCCAGCTGGCCAACGAGAGCTCCACACGAGTTCGTTACACAAGCCAGGTGAGTGGCTCTTTGGTTAAGTACAGAATTCCTAGAAAAGTCTGGGGGTTAGGGAATACCCTCGGAGATCGGATTTTCTTTCTAAAGTAGAAACTGCCATATTGGGGGATAAAAACCGACCCTTCTGAGAATCTGATGACGATATCGATCTTCTCTCAAAGATAACTGTCTAATGTGCACCTGGTTTTGTGTGCGGTATCAAGGAGCACATGGGGCTCCCACTTAATCCACCCTTCAAATCTCAGGGGAGGAAAGCCATCCCTGTCTGGTTTCATTTCAGCTCCCGTCTGGAGCCTCATGAGATCACCAGGCCAGTCCCCCAGCTCTAGGTTTGTAAAGCTGGGCGGGCGGCAATTATGTTTGATATCTGTAGCCCCTATAAAGCTAGGAGACGTTCTCCAGAGCATTCATTCTGTGTGTCTGCCTCTGGTCCATCCCAGACCCCAGCACCAAGGCAGGCACAGGGCTGTTGCCAACAAAGTAACTAAACGTCTGCACCCTTTCTCACCACCATCCCCCTCTCCAATTCCTGCACACCCAGGGCTGCGCAGCAGGTAGTTCCACAACCTTCGGGCCCAGTTTAGGGCACTCCCCCGAGAAGTCCTCCTTCTCTCTGGGGACAGGGACTGAACTCCCCATAAGGGCTCAGGAGAAAACTGCCCGAGGGAGTCACGCGCAGGCGAGGGCGGGCTTTATCAGGCCCAGAAGCTGCACTGTCTGACCAAGACGTCTCCAAATGGGGCTTCAAGAAAAAGTCCCAGCAACGGAGGGAAGAGGGCCCAGGCCCAGAGGAGGCAGCGGAGACGCGCCGCTCTCTGCCAAGCCCCGGGTCCGCCCCCGACCCCAGCTCCACCGCCCTGGCTCCCCCATCTGGCTCCCGAACCCACCCCCGGCTCGCCGGCTCCGGCTCCGCCCCGGGCGCCCCAGCTCCACCGCCCTGGCTCCCCCATCTGGCTCCCGAACCCACCCCCGGCTCGCCGGCTCCGGCTCCGCCCCGGGCGCCCCAGCCCACCCCCAGGCTCCTCGGCTCCACGGCCCCCCGCCCCCTGGCTCAGTTCCCCACCGTCCCCACCCCGGGCTCCCCGGCCTGGCTCCCGGCCCCCCCTCGGGCCGACGCCGACGACTCGGGCAGCCACTCACAGCTTCTGGTTGAGCCCGGCCTGGCTGCTGGGCTGGAAGTCACTGACAATGATGCCGAGCTGCCGGATGTTCTCCACGAACTTCTCCAGGTGCTCCTCCAGGTGGTCGAACTTCTCCGCCATGTCCTCGAAGCAAACACCGCACAGCGTAGTCCCTCTCCGCCGCTTCCTGCTTCCGCCTGGGCCCGCCGCCACTTCCGTTTCCTCTGGCGGCAGGAGGCGGGGCCTGGGGCGGGGCCTAGGCGCTGGGCGGATTGGGCCCTGTGGGCGTGGTCCGGACCTAGGACTGACGTGTTGGGGGCGGGGCTTGACTGCGGGCCTGCTCAGACGTCTGCTGGGCCGCTCCAGCATCCCTGAGATGCCCGGGTGAGTGGGATTCTTGAGGCGTTAGTCCTCAGGACTGCCCTGCGTGCTCTGAGGGCCACCAAGAGTCAGCGGTGGGGACCTGCGAGACCTCGTTCTGCCTCCACTGGCCCTGGGCAAGTCCCCTCGGCTCGGAGCCTTCGTTCTTGTCCGTAAAACTGGAATGAGTGTGGACGGCTACTGGAGCTTAGACGGGTTAAGACTGAAGCACAACAGCAGTGCCTATGCCCACGAGGAAAATGGCTTCTTTTTTCCCCGAATACACAAATTACAGGTATTCACTGTAAATAATGAAAGCAGCGCAGGAAGGAATATAACGGAACGGGGAAGAGACCCTGAAATCCTGCCCCGACACAAGCCATCTTTGAGATCTCGAAGACCATCCATTCCTGCATTTCTTGGTGCGCAGGGTCCAGCAGGTTCCCTGCCCACTCTCCTGGAGGCTGGCCTCCCTCACCCAGGGCCAGGCCCAGGCCCTCTTGGAACCACCCAGCCTTGGCCCTGACCCTGAAATGCATCTCAAGCTGGGCTTTAGACCTGTGACTTTCCTGGTAGCGGTCGATCTGCCTTCCCCAAATGAGTATGTTAGCCGCCAGGACAGCTCACAGAGATGATAAAGCCTCGTGTCAGGATGGAGGCCTAGCACTGACTGCTGCCCGTCCCACCAGGCGCCTCAGTCACCGACACGCACCATAGAAGGCAGCATCTTCCCAAACACCCGCAGAAATGGAAATCCTAAAGTTTGCATGAACAGCCCAACAAAGATACTTTCCCTGCCCCCGAGTTGGAGCCCTAGAGGTCAGCGGTGGTCCCCATTCCTTCCTCTGGTATGTACTTAGCACCCACCTCCTCTAACTCTTCTAACCACCTTCCACTCAGCTCTCCCTTCCCCAGTGCCTGCCACCTACCGAAGTCAGGCTTCTCCCACTCTGGCCAGCTCTAACAAAACAGCGCCCTGTGGGGCTTCCTATCAGGAAAGAATGACCCTCCTGCTGCACAGAGCCTGTAGTAAACCGCTCTTCCTTGGTCTCACTAGAATTCTGCCTTGCTCACTTCACTCTTGTGCTTAAGGAACTTCTCTGCCCGTTCTCCTAGGACTAACTAATGTTTGCTCCTACAATAACCTTTCTGGACTCCTCTGGCCACAGTGATTTCTTCTTTTACTGAATATCATAATACGCATCATCCTCATGTCTTGGGCAAAATGAGGGGGCTCTTTTTCTAGATGACCTCTCCCAGATGTGACCAAAAATGAGAACCCAGTGAAGGTAATTGATTTGTCAGACTTACTGATCAGGGACTCCAATCAGTGTGGTGTACTAAACTCATATGGGAAGCCTCTGTTCTGCTCCGAATACACAGAAATGTTAGGTAAAATACCTCCCTCCCTATTTGACAACAGCTAACTTCAGGGGAATTGTAAAACAAAGCAGAAATAAAGTACTTTCCAAAGAAGAAAAAGATGACTGGAGAGAGATCAGGAGAGGAAGTGACCAGTCCTCCATTTCATGAGAAAGAGATAGATACTGATGGAACATAGGCTTTGTTCACTCTTTATTTTCAAAATTTAAGGTATGTCTTTAATAGAATATATAATGTCTGAACATTATCTATTGGGAATAAGGAAAACATAATCAATTCACACATAACACATAACACAATCAATAGAAGGTAAGAAACAGAATGCATGAAGCAAAGAACAAACATGGAAAATAAACAAGCACAAAATAAGACGAAAGCATTAAGGACAGGTACGTTGGTGATCACAATAACAGAGTTAAACACCAATAAACAGATTTAACAACTTACTTTAAAAAAGACTCTCAGGGGCGCCTGGGTGGCTCAGTGGGTTAAGCCGATGCCTTGGGCTCAGGTCATGATCTTGGGGTCATGGGATCAAGTCCCACATCGGGCTCTCCGCTCAGCAGGGAGCCTGCTTCCCCTCTCTCTCTCTTTCTCTGTCTGCCTCTCTACTTGTGATCTCTCTCTGTGTCAAATAAATAAATAAATAAGTAAAATAAAAATAAAAAAGACGTTCAGATTGGAAGTATTATATGTTGCTGATGCTATGGCTCTTATTTTAGTTTAGCTATGTGGTTTTCCAAAGGCCCATCTAAACAAGCACACAGAAAGGTTGAAGGGGTAGGGTACACTAGATATGCTAGGCATCTAGGATAAAGTTGTTAAAGCATATAAGAACAAAAATTAGTAAAATGTAGAAAGACCTTTTTAGCGATAAAGGGAAGAAGCCACCAAGATGACCTATTAATATTAACCTATAAGCAACTAACACAGCCTTATGATACCTAGCATGAAAACTGATAAATAATGAGGAAACATTCAAAATCCATAGTGAGAACAGGAGATTTGGAATACCTCTCTCAGAAAATGGGACTGCATGAAAGGTTCACTATCATAAAATCTATTATATAATTAAGTCCATTAAAGACCAAGGAGAAAAACATCTCAGGTATATTTTAAAAATAGACGTTTGACAAAATTCCACCAAGGTCATGATTTAAAAAACAACAACAAGAAGAAAACAAATAAAAACCTCTGGGAAAAAATGAGAATGAAAGAAGTTTTCTAACGTTATTTAAGGACAGTCACTAAACACTTCCACTGGACGCAAGGAGGAAAACCCAGAAGCATTTTCATCAGAGTCGTGGACAAGCCAGAACACCCACGGTCACCCCAATTGCTAAACACTGCACAGGAGTTTGGCCTCCGCTATCATCAGCCTGTGTGTGTTTGTGTGTGCGCATGTGTGTGTGCGTTTTGACGTAGAAGGCTTCATGAATTTGCTCGTCCTCGCAAAGGGGCCATGCTCATCTCTCTGTCTGGCTCTTCTGACATTGAACTTCTATGTGCCCCTTAACTTGCCCTTAAAATTCCTGGGTATTTTGTGCCTTAGCCTCCCAGATGTATGTCGGTATTCTCGACTTACACATCCCCCAGGATCCCAAACATAGGTGAACTAGCTTGATAAATGATTTTTGATCAAAGACCAGGGGAAAAGAAGACAAAGGAAGCGATAAAAAGGAACCAAATGTTTACTTTCCTGTTAGGGCTGTGATCCCCCCAGGAAGCTGTCCTTTCCTGCTGGGTAGATCCTAGCAGCAACTTGCTTTCCAAATAATTAAGAGAAGTGGGTGCTTCTGCGGTTTTCGCTTCTGGCTCCCTCCGTGGTGCCCCTGTCCCATGTTTGTACTTCTGCGTGATCCCGCCTTACTGAGTTGTCTCTGCTGCCTCCTGTATGTGCAAATATAGTCCCAGTTGGGCCGGTTTCTAAGAGCAGGTTTGTCCTGAGAAAGGTTACCCGTTCTGCTCTGCTGCTTTCGTCCTGCCTGATGATGTGCCCTGGGTCTGTGATCATGTTACTCTTGGTATTAATTCCCTAGTGCTGCTGCAACAAAATATCATCGGCTGGGGGCTTAAGCGATAGAAATGTATTATCTCACAGTTCTGGAAACTAGAAGTCCAACATCAAGGTGCTGATTCCCGAGGCTGCAAGGGGAGTCTGTCCCATGTCTCTCTCCTGGCTTCTGGGGATTGCTGGCCATCTTTGGTGCTCCTTGGCGTATAGAAGCATCACTCCCATCTCTGCTCTCATGTTCATGTGACATTTTCCCTGTGTATATGTATTTGACTTTCCCCTTTTATGAGGACACTAGTCATACCAGGTTAGGGCTCATCTTAATGACCTTATTTGAACTTGATTATAACTGAAGGACTCGATTTCCAAATAAAGTCACATTCTGAGGTCATGGACATTAGATATCTTTTGGGAGGGGGCCTGTGAGTCAGATACAATTCAACCCTTAACCCCCTCCTCTTCTGTTCAAGAACACTAGCCCTTGCTCTCTGATCTTGACCATAGTGTGGTTAACTCAAGGCCAAATCCTAATGACTGCAACTATGCTATCAAAGCTCCTACATTTCTGAGACCTGCCATTAGTCTATCAGCTCCCATTTTCATCTTCACAGACTTTCTCTTTCCCCTCTCCTCTCATGTGCAGAGCTAGAGTGAGAGCAAAAATGGAAGGTTGTAAAGTCAGACTTTTCATACCATCCCAAACGAAGCCGTTGAAGTCCACTGAATACAGGAGAATTAAGAAGTATTTCTAGATCACTTATCTCCCTGTCGGCCAAAGTCATTGCTCCACAGACTACTGTTCTCTGCTGAAACCAAAAGCATTTCCAACCCACTGAAACCTGCACTGAAATTCTCCCTTTTCTCCTTAAACAGCTAACAGCGGCTGCTTTTTCTTTACTTTGCATTCTAAGTACTGTTGATTTGTTGTAAGAAATGTTTTAAAATGGAAGCACGCCAGGCTCCTGATGTAAATGGAATCAGGCTGGAAAATCCCAGCAAGTCAGAGGGTGAACCTGTTGGGACACTGCCTGCAGAACAAGCAGAGCTCTGCTGACCGTAGATTTTGCCGCTGTTTTCCCTCTGAAGTGGACTTGATCTGCCCCTGGGAAATTTCCTAACTTCTAATACTTTGTGACCTTGAAATCTGGAGGCTGTATTTTTCTTTCCTTTTTTTTTTTCTTTCATTCACATTATTGCTCTATCAGCAATATTAGTGATGCCATTTGGAACTTTTTTTTTTTTTTTTTGCCATCCATTGTAATTTATTCTGAAAACCAGACTTAAGTTAAATAAAATGAAAATAAAAAAGCGGGGGTGGCTATTCTACCAAGAGGGCAAAACAGCTGGTTTGTGCTTTTTCATTTTGTGAATTTCAGCACAATAGCAGTTCTGGCAGAAGGGGAGATTTGAAACTCTGTTATTTTGATGCTGCTGATGATGGTGATGGTGGTGATGTTGATGGTGATGTTGGTGATGATGATGATGGTCATGATGATGATGGTCATGATAGTAGGGATAATGGTGATGATGATGGTCATGATGGTGGTGATGAAGATGATGGAAATGGTGATGGTGATGATGGTCACGATGGTGATGATGTCATGATGTTGATGATGGTGGTCATGATCATACTGAGACAATATCTAACATTCTATTGAACATTTTATATAGATCATTTCATTTATTCTTCATAATCCTAAGAGGAGGCTACTGTAATTTGCACCATACGTGGTCAAATAAAGCCAAAAAATTTTCCCCAAATACAGAATTGGAAGCAAAATAACTCCAGCTGGGAGAGGATGCTGATATTGCTTTCCCCCAAGTGCTGCATTGACAAATGAATGTTCAAATAATTAGATGCTCCATTCTTTCTATCAGGTTCCTATGTCAAAGAGAGAGCATGCCTTGTGCAATAAAAAATAGACGTCGTTCCATGTTTTTACACTAAAAACTGTTGAGAAACCATAAGAAAGCTCACCTATTTGCTTTCATATGCAACATTTCTGGTTCTACCTAGAATTCTGTGTAATGAGTCTGTGACCAAGATTTAGAAAGCAACAAGACAAGATTACACTCTTATGGCCTATGGATTGGCATGTGAGCCAATCAGGAAAGGTAAGCATGCAATTAACTTTCATTATCAAGATTTTTTTTAATATTTTATTCATTTATTTGAAAGGGAGAGAGAGGGCACAAGTAAGGACTATAGGGAAAGGGAAAAGCAGACTCCCTGCTGAGCATAGAGCCCAATGCAGGGCTTGATCCCAGGACCCTGAGATCATGACCTGAGCTGAGGCAGAAACTTAACCAATTGAGCCACCCAGGTGTCCCCACTATCAAGTTTTTATGGAAAATTTGTTGCCAGCTCAACAGAGGACAAGATAAGCATTACAGAAATAAGGATGGATAGGATGAGCCATCCAACTCTTTAGCAAGTCGTATAAACAGAGGAACATAAATTTTTTAGACTTCATACCGATTTTCACCGTGTCAGCTCTTTCAGCACGTGATGTCAGGCCTGATGTCTCATAGGCCTGTGTAAAAACTAATGACATTGAGCTGACATCTAAGTTTGTCTTAAATCCTCCAAAAGAAATTAATTGTGCTCTTCTAATTGTGATGATCCAGAAAACAAAAGTCTTACCTTGCAGGAAATGACAGGGCACATGGACCTGGATCACCTGCTTCTGGCTCTGTTTGAGAAAGACAGATAACTGGGACGCTGTCCAGCAAAGAGCATCTGCAATAATTCCTTTTGTCAGGAAACAAAGTAAAAATGTATTAAAATTCTCTGATTTGGAAGATGGAGTTAAGAAGGGACAGGGTCTGGGTTTATACAACTTTGGACAGACATGGTAAAGTAATGCCAGGGACACCAGAACCTCTGTTAACCTCTCTGACCTTCTAACAAGTGGTAATGGTTCTGCTCATCTAGGTCTTCTGCTTCTCAGAAAAAAAGGCTTCTGAGAAGCAGATCCTAAGAGGGGATTAAGCATGCTAGAAAATTTTTAAAGGGGAAATCTATGTGAGAAAAATGAGGAGGGAGCCAGAAAGGGCTGGAAGAAACATCCACACACAGGTCCAATACGAAGAGAAAGAAGAAGGGAAGGAAGTGAGTTCTAGATCCGTGTTGTTCATGGTGAACACTGGACACTTGAAACGTCACTACTGCAACTGAGGAACTGGATTTACTATATTTGAATCCATTTGAGTGCATTGAACTGAAAATAGCCTCAGGCGACCAGTAGCTCTGGTATCAGACATCAAGGCCCTTGAAGATGGAGGAGCAATGACTTAGAAGTCATTGGAGCCTTGGAATGACCCGTGGAGTAGAGTTGTTCCACTAAAACGGACTATTTGCCTTGGAACATTTGAGTAAGAGAGAGAAAAAAGTCAAATTTTTAGGAAACTTAGTGTAGTGTGGCATAATATTTACAGCCGTGATGTGGACGTTCACTTTCAGAGGTCGAATTCCAGCTCTGCCGCTCAATCCCTGCATGACCTTGGGCAAGTCACCTAACCTGCTGTGCCTCAGATTTGTTATCACCACACCAGGTAGATGACAAGTACATGAGACACTCGAATTGTAGTGAGAATCAAATGAAGTAGTAAATATTATTATACTAATAATATTAATAAATATTAAACACCTAGAATATCCTGTCCACTAGAAAATTCTCAGCTATTGTATGAAATTTGGGGTCTCTTCATTATAGCATCTTAACTTTGTACTAACGAAGACACATGGGTTTGAATCATGGCTCCAACACTCACTGCTCCTGTGATAATGAGCAAGTCAGTGCACGGCTTTGTGCTTGTTTTCTCACCTATAGAATGAGAGTTGTAGGGTTCTCAGGGTTCATAAATAAGATGATGGAAGTACAGTGCTTAACACAGTGTCTGGCCCCATTAAGCTCTCGAGATCTTAATTAACTATTATCACAGAATCATGTTTACAGTATAGACAGCCATTGGGGTGTCTCCCCTGTGAGTGTTCCCAGGACAGGGAGTCATTTTTCTTCTGGTTCTTCAATGATGAACACTGTGAAGATATTCAACAAATGTTTACTCAATGAATGAATTAATGATTAATTAATTAATGACTCTTCAAGCACTAGTTTACTGAAAACCCAACATTCTGGCTGTTGAAACACTGCTACTGAGGCTTCCCTTGGACGTCACATCCTGATGGCACTCTAATAGTACACCCAAACAAAGGTATTCTTGCCCTTCAACACAGATCAGCCCCAGGCACAGCAGCCCTTCCAACACTAATGAAAGAGTTTCTCCATAGCCTCAGCCCAGCACAAAAACTGGCCAGGATGATTCATCCAAGTGGGCCATTGGGAGAGAAGCCTACAGGATCACTCCCATCAATTCCTGTTCATTAAGTGCATGTTCCTGAGGGTCTGGTAATAAGAGGTGACATGTGGCTGCAAGCTCAGAGCCTTGACAAAACCAACATGTATCCTGACTCCCCCCAATCCCTTGTCCTAGGCAGGACACTGACAGGAAAGCTTTGTTCAAGTCCTTGCTGGAAGGGAGACAGACCTGGGATTTTACCTGTGGGGACCGCCAGAGGAGGAGGAGCTGGACAGTCCTGGTGGCCAGAGACCCAGTCTCCTTGGCTACCAGGCAGTGAGCCCAAGGTCGAAGCGGTGTATTAGTTAGGGCTCCCCAGAGAAACAGAACAATGGGATACGTACAGACATAGAGAAAGAGATTTATTAGAGGGAACTGGCTTGTGCGATTATGGACGCTGAACACTCCATGTTGTTCCATCTGCACGCTGGAGGCCTGGCCTGTGGGGTAATTCAGTCCTAGTCTGAAAACCTGAGAATCAGAAAAGCCCCAAATGTGAGTCCCGGCTGGAATCTGAAGGTCAACAATCAGAGGTGTTGCTGTCAGAAGGCAGAAGTCTCGGCTCAAGCTGAGAACAAATGTGTCCTTGTTCTACCTGTTTGGTCTATGTAGGCCCTCAACAGGTTGGATGATACCCACCCACATCGAAGAGGGGGATCTTTCCTCAGGCCACCGGTTCACATGCTGGTCTCTTCTACAGACACTGTCACAGACGCACCAAATGCTAATGTCTTACCAGCTCCCCGGGCACTGCCAGCTGTCAGGCTAACACATAAAATTAACCGTCTTGGGCAGGGAGATATGGAATCTTTTATTCATTTTTTATTCTTCTGTCCCACCCTAGGGCAAGGGAGAAAACTTTGCGGGGGGAAATGTCTACCGAAGTTCCTGCCCTCCGGTAACTTACCTTCCCGTGGGGAAGATTTGTAAGTGGTACCATCCGTACTCGGAGCAGAAGGATCATGTAGCATCTTGGCTTTGTCAGTGCACATGAAATACTCTTTAGAAACTCCAGAAATACATGGGGGTCAGGTAGGAGCCCCAAGAAGGAGGCCTGAGATCCAGCGTCAGGGCAGGCAAGCTAAGCAGTAGTGGACTAGGGTAAGGGGGACACACCAGCCCACTCTCTTCTCCTGGTGAGCCTTGGAGGCAGGCTGGGGGCCTGCATCAGCAGGGCAGGCCGAGCAAACAGTGGGCGCACAATACATACTTCTTGCTTGAGCTTGTGCTGCTGGTCATCTCTCTTGAGTCTTGGAATGGAAGTGTAGAGAGTCAGAAGGAGCAGTTATAACCAAACACTACACCAGCTTTTGAAGTCTTCACACTCATTATTCCCATCCTCTTCCCCACAATAACTCTTTAAAGGACAAGGAGTCTTGTCTTTGGTGTAGGGAGAAGCCGAGGACCTGATGTGGAGGAGAAAAGCCTCCCAGGGAAAGCCACGATGAGTGCACGCTCCGGAAGAGAGAAAAAGCAGGCTGGTGGGACGGGGAAGGCAATCTGAAACCTTCTCCTCCTTCTTTACCTTCTCATCACCCAATACAATGACTCCTTACAAGGGCTGCTAGTCACGCAGGGACTGTCGGGAAATGTGACGGGGTGTGTGGTTGTCACTGCACTTGGGAAAGCACTGGAGTCTCCTGTTGCTGCAAATACAGTGGGTTGAAACAACACAGACGTATCCTTTTCAATTCTAGAGCTCAGTGTTCTGACATGAACCTTATGGAACAAAAACAAAGGTGTCAGCGGAACTGCATCCCTTCTAGAAACTCCACGGCAGAACTTGAAGTCTTGCCCTTTCCGACTTCCAGAGGCTGCCCGCATTCTTGAGCTTCTGGCTTGTCTGTCAACTCTGGAGCCAGCGGCCACGTCACACCGGCCTCTGCTTCTGTCCTCACATCTCCTTCCCCGCCTCTGAACCTCCTGCCTCCTGCACTCACAGTCTAAGACCCAGTGATAACACTGACCCACGTGGAGAATCTGAGCTGCGACCTCCTACTGTGAGGTCCACTGATGAGCAACCTTAATCCCACCTGCTGTCTTAATTCCCCTCCTCGTGCAACCTAACATGCAAGTTCCAAGGATTGGGGTATCTTCGCAGGGGAGCAGTGTGCTGCTACCAGGGGGACACTGTGGGCACACAGTAGGTGGGGGACTAGGGATGCTAGTCACCGTGAGACTGTCCCACACACTGAAGGGTTCCCCCCCCGCCCAGAAGACCAACAGTGCCCTCTGAAGAAACACAGCTAGAGCCTTGCTATCCAAGATGTTTGGCGTGTGGCGGTGCAGAGAAGGAGAGGGTAGCTTAGTTTTGCATGCTAAATTGCCCTTTGTGTTTGTAATTACAACATCAAAGAAAGGATGAAAGGGGGTGAGGAAGAGAAACCCAGGGAAAGAGAAACAAGGTGGACCTCTGTGCAGACAGTCTACCACCCTCTCACGCAGAGGCTGGAAAGCTGGAGTTACAATTCCCAGACTTCCTGCAGGAGACAACGCTCCACCCATGAAAAGCACTCACATGAGCTATCAATTTGAGATTGAGTCCAGCAGGAAGGCGGTGTGCCTGTGGCATCCACACTGCTGGGCAGCCCTGAGCACAAGTAGAGTGTTAGAGTTTCGGACAGCTTCCCACACCACCCTGTTGCTGCAGGGGCCAGGCCTTCCAGTGCAAGACAGAGCAGGAGCTTCTGGGTTCAGGAGCTGGCTCTGGGACTTCCACCTGGAAGCTCTTTCTGCAGCTCTGCCGTGGACTCTATGCACACACTCCCCGCATTCGACCACTCTCCCTGCTCACCAGCTGGAGCACGTGCATGCTGGAACCCTGCTGGGGGGAGGTCTCCAGCAGAGGATCTCGTTAAAACTATACCGACCTTTGTACCTGTATTTACTGGCAGGTGCAGGACACACAGAATGTAGAATTGGAGGACGTGAGAGCGTGGTACATGACATCAATCAGCCCCTCGTTACTCACAGGAAGTAGTCACAGAGTTTATCCAGGAAAAAAGAACAACTAATAACCAGGAAAAAATAAGACTTTCAACCAAATTATTTGTATTTGTCAGCTTTTGTTGTGGCGATAGCGGCCTCCATATCTCACTGGCTTGCACCAGAAACAGTTATTTCCTGCTCATGAGACATGGGGCGGCGATGGAGCAGCCATGCTTAGCCTCACTTGGCTCTCTTGGGCTCAGCTTGGCGCAACTTGGGTCTTCACCTTCAAGGACTCCGGCTAAAAAGGTAGCGTGTTCAGGGACATGCTGTTCCTCTGGTGGAAGGCAGGAGCTGTAGGAGCTGCAGGGCCTGGGCCAAACCACGGGGTCATAGGCAAAGCCTCTGCTCGGCCATGGCAAATGTTTGGCTGCTCACATCCCAGTGACCAGAGCATCTTACATGGCCTAGCCAAGCCCAGTGAGAGGAGAGCACACTCCTCCCTGGGGTCTGCTCTGGTAGAAAATATGATGGTGAGGGGGATGCATTGTTTTTTTTATAGAGATGAGCTAAGGGTTAGCAACAATAATCTGGTCATTACTGCAAAATCTACCTGAGGTACCATCTGCACCATATTATTTCCTCCTAAGTTGGGAGAAGTGCACCTTCTCATTGGTCCAGGATAGCCCCATTCACCCTACTTGTACCCCAGTCTCATTCAGTTGAGTGTTGTTCCCAGACAGAAGTCTCAGGTTGAAGAGAACATTTTAGAGTCTCTCCCATCCCAAATTCGCGGCAATGGAATGCACGATATGTGGATGACGTGTCTGCTGGCACACTCAATACCCATTACCTCTTAGCTGTGGACCCATCGCATCAGCATGGCTGGGGTGTCTCTCTGCAAGGTGATAGCCAAACTGTGGGAGGATATCCTTGCTGCTGATCTGATGCAGCAGAGCACCAGAGAGGCCACAGGCCCTGGGGCCTCCCTCTGTCCCATTCTAGTTAAGACCCAAGGTAGGGATCTCAGGCTCTCTGACCCTCAGTTCTTTCCTCCAAAAACTGGCACAAGGCCACATGGCAAAAGTGTCCTGAGAATCACCTGTGAACCAGGAATGCAGCTCCACGTTCTTCCTAATCCACAGTTCCAAATCCCAGTGTGCCTGAATCCCTAAGGGAATGGGCATCTCGTTCAGCAGCAGAATCCAAACCCACAGGGGGACTGTTATGGTCTGTTTAAATATGAATGAGCATGTGTGTCATTTATACATTTCTCTTAAAAAGTCCAAATGAATTTGAACCCCAGGTGCTGCACCAGACCTAACATAATACCTTATATTTACAACACTGTAACCATTGTACTTGTCAGAGTTCTCCAGAGAAGTAGAGTTGATAGGATGGGTGTATGGAGGGAGAGATGATGATGATGGACAGATACACAAATAGATAGAGTTTAAGGAATTGGCTCACATATTTGCAGAAGTTAGCATGGCGAAAATCTGCAGGTAGATCAGTAGGCTGGAGATCACGGAAACTGTGCTGTAGCTAACATGTAAAGGCCATTTGCTAACAGAATTCCTTCCTCTGAAAACACTCTTTTTCTCTTAAGGATTTCAATGGCTTAGATCAGTCCCACCCACATTAAGGTCTCCAACTGCTGTACTCAAAGTTTCCTGAATTAAATATCAGTCTCCTCTAAAAACACTTTCAGACGCACCTAAAATAGTGTTGGACCAAATATCCGGGCACCATGACCCAGCGTGTGACGCATAAAATTAACCCTCACAACCATGCGACTTTACAAAAGCAGAAAAAAATGAATGCGAAACAGGCTCATCCTCACCCACGAGGTCAGTGAGTTCTCTTCAGCAGAGCAGCTCTCGGGTAAGTGCCATGAGGGGAGAAGACTAAACATTCATACCAAAACCATAGAGGACCAGAATCTGCCCTGGGTTCATTCCTTGCTCACTCAAAACGTGAACATCATTGCTCTTATTACCACTCCTGGATTTCTAGGAGGAAGTGGGTTCTCCAGAAAGTATTTAAAACTCCATAGGAAGGAATTCCAAACTGAAATATTCAACCTGGCACACCTCTGAAGGAGTGTTGAGTGTTTGGGCATCTGAAAAATTTCACCAACTATCAGATTTTAAGGAACCCACAAGAGGTAGGGTTTCATGTCAACTTGTCCATTAGCAGGAATGGCCAGACCATGAGGGAGTGCAGGATTTGGTCAGGTTCAAATGTTGACTAATTCTGTTTATATCATACAACTTTTATTCCCATCACTTAAACCCATTCTTACCATGAGAAATAATGCTGCCATGTGGCAGGAGAAGTGACCGGAAATGGGAGCCTTCAAGGAGATGGCCCATCCTACTGTCCTCTACTGCCTACCTCCCACCAGTGTGCACTGAAACATTCCCCCAGCACTGGGACCGGGTCACAGCACTTCCTCCCCACATGGGACAGGACCCCTCCCTGCATGAGACAGTGTCCCCTCCCCACTAACAGAACATTCCCGATGCTTTGTAAACTTTCCGCAGTAGTCACCCTGGTAGTTAAGAGTTGGGCATTGGCGGGGCGCCTGGGTGGCTCAGTGGATTAAGCCGCTGCCTTCGGCTCAGGTCATGGTCTCAGGGTCCTGGAATCGAGCACCGCGTCGGGCTCTCTGCTCCACAGGGAGCCTGCTTCCTCCTCTCTTTCTGCCTGCCTCTCTGCCTACTTGTGATCTCTCTCTGTCAAATAAAAAAAAAAAAAGAGTTGGGCATTGGCTCATTTCAATACCTTTTGCAAATCTTAGATAAAGATCTAATAATTTGTTAACCATGTAAAATTGCTTTTAAAAAAACCATCATAAAAATAGTGTTATGGGTCTCTTCGTGGTGTCTGCTCTGCTGAATTATGTTTGTGAATTCACAGCGAGAACATCGTCACCCAGGATCTGTGACTTCCTAGCCTTTACTCTTTACATGTTAGTATCCAGTCTCTTGATCTGAATAGAATATATTTCAGAAACATTATTGTTGCAAAAATTATCCAGCTTTGGCTCTGATTAAGAGCATAAATTACATTTTTTGCATAATCATGACAGTGAATTGAACGAAGAAATGCCTGGCCCCTAAATTCTCAAAGGATTTTCATACTTAACTTATAAACCACTCTGATCAATAATCTGTTCTAAGGTACATATTTTATTTTGGTTTCTGTAATCATTGCTGGCTTTTAATAGTCCATATTTTTTAATAGCATATGAATTCCCATTCCTTGAGAGGGTGAATTAACACTTCTCAAAGCTTAGCACTATTTATAGATTCTAAATTGGGGACAGGGACTTTTTTTTAAGTTAACAGTATTAAGGAACCCACTGTATGGCAGGCATTTTTACATATGCTATTGTAATTAATTTTAGAAATCTCTTTTTCCTTTTATTATCATTTGGTGCAGCGTCTTGGCCTAATTCTTAGATTCTCTTTCCTCTGTAACTTCTTCTTTCTTTATGGGATCCCTCTGTGTGGAGACAGTGGTTTCCCTACACAGAGATTTTCCAGTACCTCTTTGAAAACCCTGGAGTTTTAAGACTCACAGTTGATCAATTACCATGTGCAGGTGCCCGGTGAGCCCTGCTGTTGCCTTACATAGATGTGAGTCAAACGCAATTCTGAAAAGTCCCCTCAGGTCATGTTCTGGGGGACTCAGGGGATGCCTCTGTGTGTGTATGTGTGTGCCTATATAGATATGGTGTGTGAGTGTGTGTGAACATGTGTATGTGTGAATGTGCATGTGTGTGTTTGTGAATCTGTGTAAGAGAGTGTAAGGGAGTGTGTATGTATGTAGATGAGAGTGTGTGTGTGTGGACAGGAATGTTGAGAATAGAGAAAGCCACAAAACACTTGCATGAGAAATAGTCTTCAACTTTAGGGTTAGTTTTCCCCTCACTCAGAAGGAAGGGTGATGAGCCCAGTCGGACACTAAAACATCAAAGCCTACGAGGCCCATGTCCCCAGGAGGGTCTGTGGGGTGATATGAAGGCCTGATCCTGGACCCAGGGGATTAACGGTCTCTTGCAAAACTGAAGCGGCCCTCCTCCCTGGGTGGTGGGCTGGGAAAGCTGGGAATCTCCTGGGGAGGGGAGGAGAGGGGGCAGGAGACAGAAAGGGCATGAAATTCAGACCAAAACTCGGATTACAATGGAATCTCTAGTATAGAGCAGAGGATCTCACATCTGTTCCCCTCGCCAGTTCAGGGCAACCTGGTAAAGTTCTCCTTGTTGTTGTTGTTGTTTAATTTATTGAATACAGTTTACAGTTGCTATCCAATAATGCACTACACAGAAAAAACACTTGACTAGTGCAGGGAGGCTTATGAAGAACAGCAGCCCCCTGCTCCATGGTTCCCAGACCCTTTCCCTGCCATTGCCTCATCGAGTGGTTACCTCCCTATCTCCACATGACTTCAGGTTTCATACCTTGCAGTCACAGGGTTTGGCTTAAGTCCTCCACCACTGCTCCCAGACGAGCACATCACTGTTTGTTTTTCCTGTTGTTTCCTTTGTAACTCTTCCTACACCATCTGGCATAAGCCACACACCCTCACTCTCTGATGTGGGAGCTACCTGCCTGCTGGCCCAGCATCCCTCCGGGGCTTCCTCTGCACAGTTGGTTCCAAACATTGCAAAGCAGCAGAGGCGATTATCTGCCCCAGACTACGAAATCATGTCTACGTGCACTCACTCAGGTAGTTTGCCTGGATTTACTTCCTCTCATTCTAGTGTTCATTGCTCTCTCTGGAGTTTCAAATGCCTTTCAAGGATCTGCCTCCTTCATATCTTTTTTCTTCTTCCTTCCCTCAAACTCTCCAATAGTTGGGCTCTGAGATCAAGTCCTCCTTACTCCTCACACACCCTCCGCACTCTCCAGCCTCCCACTCTTCAGCTCTGCTCTTGGACTGCAATGCCAGGGCATCTGTCTCAAGGGTCAGGGCCCCCCATCTCCTGGACCTCCCTTCTTTGCTTGAGTATAAACGTAAGGAGCTCTCAATGAACGAACACTGCTGGATAAAATTTTGGAATCCTCACACATCTGAAATATTTCCATCCTGCCCGTACTTTATACTTGGATAGTTTGGCTGGGTAGAGAAATTTTGTTACAAAGTCATCTTCTGTCAGAAACCGAGTGTTTTGGCATCCACCATGGATAAGAAGAGTTCTTATTCCAACCCCATTCTTATTCCTAGAAAGAGGCTTTCTGCAGCCTTAGTTCTCTGAAGTTCCTCAAGAATGCATCTGGACATAGGTTTTCCCACTTGTGGCACTGAGAAATCACTGGGCTGCTTCAATCTGAACACGTTTGTCCTTTAACTCTGGAAAATTCTCAGTCTTTCTTTTTTACATAATAACTTCACTGTTTTCTGTTATTGACTCCTACCAATCACGTATTGAACTTCACACATTCTTCCTTCAAGTCATTTGTTTTTTTTTTCTCTTATATATTGTGTCTCTTTTTTCTTATTCTCTTGAGGAATTGGTCTCTACTTTATCCCCCTACCCTTTCCTGATTTTTTAATAATTTCAACAATTATTTTGTATTTTAAAAGCTTTTTCTTATTCTCTGATTGCTCCCTCTTCTTGTAAAACCTTTTTCTTGCTTAGCAGAAGCAATGTATGTAGCATCTCTGAGAATACAAAATTGTGGGAGTTTTCTTTTCACCAAAAAATAGTGTGCTCTTTTCCCCTGTATTAACTTCATTTGCTTTAATATATTTCTCTGGTTTTTCTTCCTTTTCTTGTTCCTGTGGCTTGGTCTTTCTAGCCACTTGGTCTTTCACCTGGATGTGGAAAACCTTCTCACCCTTTCCCAATGAAGCACAAAGCTGCCTCTAAGTTGAGTACATGTGGGGGAACTCGCTCACTCTGCTTAGCTGGGGGCTGCCCCACGAGGTGAGAAGGGAGAATACATTGCTTAGGAAACCAGTTCCCACAACTAACTAGCTGGGCTTCTCTTCAGAAGTTTCACTATCTTCTGAAAATAACTTTACATTGAAGGAGGGAAGTTGATGGGGTTATGGGGGCTGTTTGTGTTCTGTTCTTATTGTTGCTAACTAGGAAATCAATTCTTTCTGTGATGGGATAGTTTTCCTGGGAGACAGAGGAGCATGTGGTGCTCACGGAAGTACAGTGTCTCCTGCAACCATGTCAAAATCCCTTATGGTAAGGAGCAAGGAAGTTGAATCAGATATTTCTGTGACATCAACACCACCAGAGGAGCTCAGGCCTAGAGTTCAAGCTGGTGTGGCTTTCCTAGCTCATGATGAAGCTGAGACTCACTGCTATCCCTGATGGGGACAAAAACCACAGTGCTCCTAGCATGAAAAGATTTGAACTCCAGTGAAAGAGAACTCTTCAGTCAGGTCAAAATGGGGATATAGTCTGTCCTCAAATGTGTTCTCTGCTACTCACAGCTTTTCCTTTGTTTCTTTATATCAACATTTCTCAAATGTGTGCCGTCTTAGACATAGAAGTGACTTAGTAGCCACTGATTTAAGCTCTAATCTTAGGGACAAGAAACTGAAGCCCAAGGAACTTTTCAAAGTGTGTATCAAAGGTCACACCACCAGCTGGTGGGAGATGATCATAATTAGGATCTGGTATTATTCGGGTAATGATAAGCTCCTTTGAGTGCTTCTTAAGATCTTAAAGATGGGAATTTCCTCGAATCTGCTGCTTTGAGAAATTATTGTTTTCATATCATTTTCTCAGAAATGTACCTAGATTCCAAAGCTTTATGTATGTTTAAAAAAAAATTTCTGGAATGCCTGGGTGGTTCAGTTGGTTGAACATCTCTGCCTTCAGCTCAGGTCATGATCCCAGGGTCCTACGACTGAGTTCTGCATTGAGCTCCCTGCTCAATGGGTAGCCTGCTTCTCCTTCTACCTGCTGCTCCCCCTGTTTGTGCTCTCTCTTTCTGTCTGTCTGTCTGTCTCTCTCTCTCTCTCTGACAAATAAATAAATAAAATCTTAAACAAAAATATTTCTATTACTAACTTTCCTATATTTGGCTTTCAGTGAAATACAGGAGGGAAAAAAGATGATACTTCTCGGATTTAATTTAATTTAATTTAATTTGGGGAAATCACCTTTCCTTTGGAGTGTTTTCATGGTTCTATATGGTGCACATTTATAGGGATCATTTGTTCCACAAATGACTTTAACATTCTGTTGATTTTAAAAAACTGTTCATCAGCATGCAGAATATTTGTTCACATGACCACCCAGTACACACACAGGGAAGGACCCACTTCCATCAAGTGGGTACTTGCCATTGTCCTGTAGGGGCCTGGTTGGCCAGAGGGAGCCCTTTTGTTGTGGGCTTGGATTGACCCTGCCCCTCCCGGAGGAACTTGCTTGCAGATCCCGGATGTAGGGGCGGGCCAGCCGGATGGAGACGTCCAATCAGTGGGGCGCACATATATTTACTATGGCGGATTGAAATTCAATTGGCCGCCGGTATTGCTGACGGAGCGTGACTGTGCCGTTTTCCCTGTGTGCTGCAGTCCTATTGGCCACCTGTGTGTGGGCCAGCGTGGCCACCTCTATAAAGGTTAGTCTGTGAAGTAGTGTAGGAGTGATAGCGTCGGCAGCAACGTCATAGGGGAAGCATAGTCATAGGGGAAGCATAGTTATTGGGAGCAGCATCGTCTGGAGTGGCCTCGCCGAGCGTCATGAGCATCGCCAGGGAGCGGCCTCACCAGCCGGGGAGCGGCCTCCCCAGGGAGCAGCGCTGCCAGGAGTGTGTCGTTGGGTAGGGGAGCCATGGGGTAGTGGCCGTTGCCGGGTAGCGGGAGTCATCGGGTAGCGGGAGTTATGGGGGGAATCGTTGGGTAGGGGGAGTTGTCAGATACGGGAAGTAGTCGGGGTGGCCTCTTTGTAAGACACGGTGGGACTGGTCGGTTTGATTTCTGATGCTTGGCGCGAAATAAAGCTTTGCTTGACTTTCACTTTGTGTCCGTCTTGTTCCTTTGATCACAGACCCTAACAGTCCCACTGTGATACAGGCGATCTCAGAGCATGACCACATCAGCTCAATGTAATGATCAAAGCTTCTTGTGATAACAGATCTTTTTATGGATTTATTTCTGCCCACCACTCGTAGGAAGTAGCTGGATATTGACAAACTGTAAGAGAGCAATTTCCAGGCCTGAGAAAAGGATCTTTGAGAATAACAGGGTTTGGGAGTGGAGGTGGGGGTCCAAACCATCCAGATGTCATTCCTGAGGCCAGCAGAGGAATGCATCTCCCTGTACCAATGCTGACCCCATTGCCATGCCTTCTTCACCCTCATTAGTGGTGGCCTCTGTGAGTCACCTCCCCTCCTTTGGGCTTCGGGTCATGCACTCACGAAATGAGGCGTTGAGGGGAACCCTCCCAGGGATTGTTGCAGCCCAAACGTTCCATGTTTCTATGTCACAAATTAAAAAAAAAAAAAAAGTTTCTGGAATGTAGTTCAAGAACAAGCCATTTAAACTCTCTCTGGCTCTGGCTGCAGAGCATTTAAACAGAAGCCTACAAAATTCATTACCAACGTCACACGGAAGTTGAAAACCCAACACGTCTTGGTGAAGAGTGCCTTAGAGATCTTTTAAACACATTCACATCCACTGCAGTGTTTCTTCAGCCCAGGGTCATTTTTTATCTTGAGTTACGGTGTTGACATTGAATTATAAACACTGCAAGTGCAAATACGCAAGTTCAGTTGCATAATACAGTCGGACGATATTGTTTAAATAAGTAAGTTCAATTAAAAAAAAACCCTCATGCATGACCCTTAGACCTTGTTCTCAGCATTTGAAGCTGACCCGTGACTTTTGTTCGTGGCACAGGCCCCGAGAACGGTGAAGTAAACCCAATTCCTTGGCCATCTGCACAGTTGACCGTGACTGCTGACTTGCCCAGAGACTCAGACACACCTCCTGCCCAGCTCCCTGGGGGCTGGGGCCCGCCCCTGGAGGTCATATAGCTGTGGTTGCCTCGCTCCACCGCAGCAAGGACACTCCAAAGGAGGCAATCTGGTCCCAGCCTCCTGCCCCCCCATGGCTGCAGGAATGTCTGTTCTAAGCCAGAGCTTCCTTGGAAAAACACAGGTTCAGCCAAAGCAAGCTGCTGTTTGGGCAGTGACCTGGTTCCACGGGATGACAGGCAGCAAAGGCAGGCAGGAGCCATGTCACCAGAAGACGGCCTTTCTGCTTTCTCTGCCTCCTAGAACCCTCCCTGACCTTCTTTTCGACCTGTGTCCACAGGATTCTGTTTTAAAGAAGAACGTGGGTCTAGAAAGAAAAGAGTGTTTACTTTGATGTCAGTCCAGAAAACTCTGAGGAATGAGCTGGTGGTCACACAGAAGAAGGGCGTGAGTTTTCAGGTGGTGGAATGAGGAAAATCCAGGCCCCGGATCTCAGATGCCGCACGCCCAGCCCCGCACTCTCCCGCCCGAGTGACTGCGGCCTTTCTGCCCCCTCTCCCCAGACAAAGCGGGCAGGGCAGGGGGAAGGATTCAGGGAAGTCACTGGCTCCCAGTAAAACAGAAAAGACAGTAATGACATCCGCGAGATGAAACCGGTCAACCCCTCCAAGTCTGGACTCTGTAACTTGAGACATGTGGCAGACCTCATGGACAGCTGTGTCTCTTGTCTCCATCAGGGTCCCTTGGCGGACCACACAGCACCCTGCCTCAGAGGGATTCCTCCCAATACTCAAACTCCAGAGCCTGCTGATCTGGAGGACTAACAAGCCCAGAATGACAGGACTGATCAAGCAGGGGTGAACAGAGACACCTCGTAGGTTTCTTTACAGTTATGATACAAGGACAGACTGTCCAAATGTTGGGATGCTTGCAGGGCATGGTGAGTTGAATGTCCGACTCCTGGTTTCAGCTCAGGTCATGGATCTCGGGCTCCTGGGATGGAACCCCCCATCGGGCTCCACGGTCAGCATGGAGTCTGCTTGAGATTCTCTCTCTCCCTCTCCCTCTCTTCCACTCATGCTCTCTCTCTCTCTCTCTCTCTCTTTCAAATAAATAAATAAAATCTTAAAAATAATAATGTCCAAATTTTGCCAGCCCCTGAGTACCATCTAGCACAAACCCTGCCTCCTGCCCTCGAGGAATCACAATCTTGCAACAAAGAAGAACAAAAGCAGATTGCAGGTCAGTGCTGGGCCAACCCTCCCAAGTAAGTACTGACCTTACTTTCCTTCCCCCTTCAAGAGAGCATGGGGACACACATGTCTATGTGGACCCCATGGACGTAAAAAGTCCTGCATCAAGAGATCTTAACTCAGAGTAACAAAGTCCAGAGTAACAAAGGTTCCCTGGGAAGAGCTCAATTAACAAATTCCAGACCCCTGCCCAGGTTGTGATCGCACTGTGGATATTCCCATTTAAAATCCTAATAGGAAAAAAAATGCACTTGACAGTGCTCAGTTTCCTTGAGATTATTCCCAACACACATAACTAAAACAACTGATGAAGATGTCAAAGTGAATTTGAAGAGTCAACCCTACACACCCAGGACCTGGTCAGCCCTTTAAAGATGTAAGACTCTGTTGGGAAGAGCACTCAAGAGTTAAGACATAATAAATGATCTGTGCAAGCAGGCATTTGAAAGTGACAACCAAGACCTAGAGTTTAACAATGTGTTTGTGACAGATTAGTTTGAATATGTGGATTGGAAAGATAATGTTTCTCAGCTGCTTCTTTAATTACAGCTTTGAAAGAGAAGGTTGTCAGTTCCACCTTCAAGGAGGAAGCTGTCTGGCGATGTCTCCGTTAATTATGGCTGTCTGTATATCGTTGAAAAGATTCTCGATTCCCCAGCCTTGTGACAGGCCCTGGACTGGAGCACCTTACCCATGGTGGTCAGTGGAGTTCTCCAGAAAGGGGGGAGGTCAACAGGCCATCCACTTGGCTCACCCCTCTAGCCTGAACAAGAAGCCACATCAACCACAGTGACACGTCACCTCCACAGCACTGGCTCCCTGGGCGCCAACCCCAACACCCGTCATCGTCATTAACATTATTGATGGAGAGCTGCATGAGTCACCGATGTCTCTGTCATCTGTTCTTTGCAAAGGGGTAAGTTCAGGGAACAGTTGGACCCACCTGTTGGAAAAGCTCTGGCTAGGAAGAATTCCAAATGATATGCAAAAATACTTCCCCCTCCAGCTGGTGAGCCGAACACCATCTCTGTTCCCCTTGGATATGGTTTTGACCTTGTGACTCACTTCCAAAGGACAGAATATAGAAAGGAGAGAGTAACTTCATGTTGGAGAAACCTGGCAGAATCCACCCGAACCAGATGATCAAGATGATGGTGCATGATGTCACGTCCATATCATGTGCCCCAATATGATGCCATCCAAGGGAATCTCACCTTCCTGGTCCCTGAGTCCCAGGGTTAACATGAGAAAAACCTCAGAGAAGCCAAACTGAGGAGCATTCTATAAAACAGACCAACACTCCTCAAAACTGTCAAAAACAGCAAAGAAAGAATGAGAAGCCATCGCAGACCAGAGGAACCCGAGGAGACAGGATAAATAAATACCATGTGCTTCCCCCTGGTTGGGATCCTGGACCAAGAAAGGTCATGAGTGGGGAGACAAGAGAAACCCAAAGTCTGATGTCTGGTCAGTAGCAATGCGGTTGCACGAATCTCTTGGTCCTAACAGATGCACACGGTGATGCAGGACGGTGAGATCAGGGCAGACTGGGTAAGGAGGGCATGGGATCGGCTCGGACCGGGGACAGGAGAGAGAGGCCTCTGGATCCAGGTTCAGGGAGGACTCATCCTCAGGGTCTGGCTCATGCTGGCCCAGCATGACCCTGGGTAGGAACTCTCTGTGCTACATTTGCAATTTTTCTGTAAATCTAGAGTTATTCTAAAATAAAACCTTTATGAAAGAAAAAGGTTCTTGTTGGAAATCTTGTGATATCCTCTTTAGAATAGGGAACGGTGGTTTTCCTGGCAAAGGACGGGGAGAATCTGTCACAACAACCAGCCGGCACAACCACCAGGCGGGGTCAGAGGAGGGTAAGGGTCAGCCTGTTACACCTGCTGTCCAGGTGTGCATGGACCTGTAGCACAGACCATGGAAGTAGGCAGTCTTAGCAAGCCAACCTGGGTGTGATATTCAAGCAGGAGCAACCCAGGTAAGATACCCTTGTTGAACAAAACCCAAAGGGACTCCTCAACTTGGGGCCTTAGGAACCCAATCAAGGTACCTGTTGAGGATGTTGGCCCAGGTGTCATTGCAAGGGTATTGACGGAACACACTCATTGCTTACAGTCGAATGGGGAGGATACGGTACGGATTCTGATAAGAATCCCTGAAGAAGTGTCAAAAGCCCCAAATCAGGGTGAACAGCATCTCGTGGGCTCTTGACCCGGGTGAGACCCTTGTTACTCTGGCCACATCCACCCGGACCATTGAGAGGGCGCTCCTGCCTAGCAGCCCCATGCCTGTTGGCCACTGAGGCTCTCAGCCTTCACCAAGGGCTTCAGTGAGGAGCCACATAGCATCATAAGCCTCTCTCCCTCTCCAGGCATCTGTGTCTGCGTCTTCTTAGAAGATGAACGTTCTCACTGGCTGTGTCCTTGACAGACTGCAGCCAGGCACAGGGCAGGGTGGAGGGAGGGAGGGAGGGAGGGAGGGAGGGAGGAGATTTCATTCTTTGAAGGAGAAGAGTCACCTCCTACTTGAATTGAGAGCTAAAATAAGTTCTCCCATTCGTGCAGGGCTACGTCATTTCCGGTGTAATGGCACGGAACGCCCACGCGCAGAGCGCTCACACGCCGAGCGTTTACACGCCACACGCCGGCCAGCTCTTCCTCCTCCTCTGCCCAGCTCCCAGGAGCCGATCCGAGCCAGCTACCCAGGAAGCAGCCGGTGCTCATGACGGTGTGGACAGAACAACGAACAAACAAGAACTTTCTTTTTTTTAAATTGGCAGGTGAAAAAGTTCTAAGGTTGGGGAATCTTTCCTGAGGAGAGCTGAATGTCAATGATGGAAAAGAACACTGAGTAAACCCAAAATATGCTTTAAGGAAACCCCAAAATGCCTTCTGCATAAAATTATCTCCCTCTGCAAGAACTGCCAATTTTGAGTTTCTCACTATTTTTATTTGCTTGAGAAATAATCATTTTTATAAATAGCTTTTTAAATGTCAAACTAACCAGCTGAGTAATTTCTCTCTACTTATCCTGAGTAACTAATTAACCCTTGCTTAACTCTGGGGGGCATGTCTAAAGGGTCGAGGGAAGGCATCACCAACAACAAGCATGCAGAGGCAATCATTCTAGCTTCAAAGTCTTGACTTTGGGGGCACCTGGGTGGCTCAGTCAGAGGGGCCTCTGACTCTTGATTTTGGCTCAGATCATGCTCTCAGGGTGATGGGATGAGCCCTAAGTTGAAAATCCCAGCTGCATGGGGAGTTTGCTTGGGATTCTCTCCCTATCCCTCTGCCCCTCCCCCTGCATGCAAGCTCTCTCACTAAAATAAAATAAAATAAAATAAATCTTTAAAAAAAAGAAAGGAAGGAGGGAAGGAAGGAAGGGAAGGAGGAAGAGAGAAAGGAAGAAAGGAAGGCTTGACCTTCTCCCACCCTGGCAGTGCCAATTCCAATGTCTGGAAGGTCGTTGTCTCTTCCATATCCTGTTGGCTCTGGCCACTCATCCGTCACAGCCCACAACCAAGATCAGATAAGGCAGACTGAAACCACTGAAGAGCCACTAACTGGGGGCCCTGGGACAGTTTCCTCTGCAGCCACAGAAAGACCTTGACCCATTCCTTAAGTGGCAGGAGGCCACCGCCTGTACATCCCCCCAGTCTGGGCTAAGTGGACAACTGCCCACTTGGGTGGTTCTGGGCTTCTTTGTGGGGCCGGTCAGAACAAGCTTGCAGCTGGGCACCAGGGAGCAGGTGGTCAACCATGGCCCAGGACATAGTTCTCTAAGGGCAGGCTGCAGCATCAGGATTCCCTGAGACACACTAGAAATACACATTCTCACCCTTCCCCCAGACCCACACAACAGGAACTCATAGCTGGAGCAGGGACAGTGACCTGGGAGGGAACACGCCTTCTGGGTCACTCTGATGCATGATCATGTGCCAGAAACCCTGGTCTATAACCGTGGTCCTCAAATGGACTGTAGATTAAAACAAAACAAAAAACACATTTTAATCACCAGAGTTTATGATCTGTTAATATGGGCTATGGCGTGGACACTGAGGTTTTCAAAACTCCTCCAGGTGATTCTGATGGGCAGCAACGGCCCAGAAGCCCTGAGCCTCAGTCCTTCTTTGACTCCCTGCCCTGGGAGAATGCTGTGTCATCCAGCCCCCAAATATCCATTTGTCTCTGAAGGTCGGTCTAGAGCAGGGTTCCCTGTTCTGACTGGACATTAAGTCATTTAGTGAGGTCTCCAAGACTCTCGTTAAATCGCTTTATTATCATTATTATTATCATTATCATTATTATTATTATTATTATTATTATTATTATTATTATTTCTCAGGTAATTCGTGCATGCAGCCCGTGTTAAGAATCAAGGGATAAGAAGTCACACTCCATTCTCTAATGGGTAGAGCTGCTCTCCCAACCAGGCCTTGAATGATCTCACAGATGGGATTGGGGTGGTGTGATATTATAATTTATAACAGGAAATAAATATTTGGTCTTTCTCTCTTCCTGGCATAGAGCTCAGACAACCCTTGGAATTCCCTGAAATGCTGACAACAGTTAAGGTATCTTTTTTTATGTCAATGACATGACTTTTGGAAAGCACCTAAGGCCGGGGCTGGTTGTCCACAAAGTCAATCCTGGGAATCTAGGGTTGGTTCAGTCCCATCCCCCGACTTCTGGGAAGCGGAGAGGGGCTGGAGACTGAGTTCAATCACCAATGGCCAATGATTTAACCAATTGTGCCTACACAGTGAAGCATTCATAAAACCCCAAAAGGACAGGTTTCAGAGAGTTTCTGGTGGGTCAACACGTGGAGCTTTGGGGGGAGGGACGCACCCGGAGAGGACAGGGAAGATCCACACCTTCTCCTCGCACCTGGTCTTCTGCATCTCTTCAGCATACCTGACTTTTCTAGAGTCAGGTCTTTCCATAAAAAGCCAGGAATCTAGTAAATAAAATATTCTTTTGAGTTCTGGGAGCTGCGCTAACAAGGGAACTGGGGAAGCAGTCAGGGGACCCCCCCAAACCGCAGTGGGTTGGTCGGAAGCGCAGGCGATAACCTGCACTGTGATTGGAGTCTGCAGGCAGACAGTGTCCGAATGGACAGCGGGTGTCCCAGAGGGCTTGGTGGTGGGGAGCCCTTGCATGTTGGAACTGGTGACCACAACTTCCGGTGGGCACTCAGGCAGGGGTAGAGGTGAGTTCACTCTGCCAGTAGTTTGGGATGGCTGGGCCTTTGCTGTTCACGAACCACCCTCTTGAGTGACACTTAAGATGAGCCTTGGGTTCTCCCACCTGTCCTGGGACTGTGGGTCATAGCAAACCCATGACCCCTGGTGAGAAATGCCTTCCCAATGTCAGCCCCCTGGCCCGGCCTGTCTTCGGAGCTCATTCATTGGTGATATCCGCACTTCTACAGAAAGGAGGAGGAAGGTCGTCTTTTCCCTCTTGATGTTCCCTCTTTGTATTCAAGGGCATTCATAATTAGAGCAATTTTATTAAATCTTTAAAATAAATAATCCCAAATTACATTTTAACGTAGCCTGTTTCATTGTAATTAAAGTGCCCTGGTAAATGTGAATCACCCAGAGGAAATCAAGGCCTCCATTTACATTTCTAAAACAAGTGTGCAAATTCTTACTTAAAAGCACCTCGACTCAGCCGTCCCTTCTTCCAGGAAGCCCTCTGTGACCCCCCTCAAAGTAGATGAAACCCCTGGTTAAGGGCCTTCTGGCTCTGTAGATCTTTTCTCCCTGTCACTCAGGAGTCTGCAGCTCTTGATTCTTGGCTGATCTTCTGATTCCTCTCTGTCCAGGGAGGACTCGGCCAGCGAGGTGGCTCCCTCTCATATCCCCAGGGCATGGCCCAGCGGCTGAGACACGCGGTGGATGCGCGGTGCTGTTCCTCCTACTCCAGAGAGCAGAGCATGTGTGTCTGCATCCACTTTAGCAGCCTCCTCTGAAAAGGTGGGACACGCTGTCCTCGCACCCATGGGGCTATTTGATTTTGGCTTGTTCCATTTGGGATGGTTTTGGCTCAAGATGATCAAACCCAGAGCAGGGGACGTGCCACCGTTGAAGGGGTCAGAAAGCACCCCGCAAGATATGAATCAATGCTGCCATGGTGGGCAGGGGCTGGAAAGAGCAGGCCTTATTCACAGAGCGTGGGGCTCTTTTTCCTGATTCCCTATGACTGATTGTATCTTGGAAATTTCCGGACAGAATTACAATCTTAGCACTTGTTTTGGACTGAATTGTGTCCCTGAAATTCATAGACTGATGCCCTAATCCTCAACGTGACTATATTTGGGGACGGGGCTTTTAAGGAGCTCATTAAGGCTAAATGGGTACAGGAGTGGGTTCTCATCCGACAGGACTGGCGTCCTTAGAGGAAGAGAAAGAGACATCGGAGCTCTCTCTCCCCACACAGAGGAAAGGCCACTGCAGGACAGCGGCCATCAGCAAGCTGAAGAAGGAGGTCTCTGCAGAAACCTACCTGCCCTCAGACATCCAGCCTCCAGCCCCATGAGAACATAAACCTCTATTGTTTGCACTGCGCTGTCTGTGAAACGTGGTTCCTGCAGCCCGAGCAGACTAATTCAGCGCCCGTCTCTGCTTTTTCAATAACTGTGTGTTTGATTTTATCAAATAAACCTGGGAAAATAAGTGAGATGATTGACTTCTGAAAGTGGGACTGTTCGGACACAATGTGTGGAGTTGATGTCCCTTACGCTGTAGCCCCGGGTAGCGGGGGAGCAGCTAAGACTTCACTGACATTGGACTTCAGCTCCCCTGACCTCATGTGGTCCTTTGCACCCTCCCTAAAACTTAGGTGTTCTCAACGGGGAGCACTGTTGTCCCCTACAAAGCTAGGGTCATTTGGCAACATCTGGAGACACTTTTGGTTGTCACAGCTGAGGGCACATTACTGCTGGCTTCTGGCCGGTGGGGACAGGGATGCCACTAAATGCACAGGACCACCCTCCCACCCCACTTCCACACAGACTGACCTTGCTCCAAAGTGTGGGCTGAGAAACCTGTTTTAATTCCAAAGATTCAAGTTCTAAGTCGTTACCCTGTTTTCAAACCCCAGTTTCCTTCAGCTAAACCAATCATTTGCTGAGGTGTGTGAAAATTCTACTGTAGAGACCAGAAGAAAGTCACGGAAGAAAATAGGAAGGAAGTAATGGAGGGAGGGAGGGAGGGAGGAAGGAAGGAAGGAATCATTAGCGTTCAGTGGGGTTTATCAAAATCAAACAATTCGTCTTATCACATCATAGTGCGAATAAAACATCAGCTACCAAATAAGATGAAAGTTCTCTTTGACGCTGACTTTTTCACCTTGGCATGTTTTCGGACGGTCTCACACTACAACAACGGCGAGGGAGAGCCCGCACGCCATGCTCCCTGTAAATACAATGTCACCCAGCAGAGGGGCTGTGATTACAGCCGCAGGAGACCAAGCTTCCCAACACATGCTTCTCCTGCTCCACATTTTACAATTTAATAATATCTCGTATAATTATACACTGTTACAGGCTGTGATGTCAGAGGCGCGCTCTGAACTCTTCTTTGGGGGGGGGGGGTTCGGTGGCTGCGCTGCTCCCAAATGCTTTCCCGATTTTCAAGACGTGCTGGTCTTTTTATAGATCCAACTGATAGAAACAGAGAAAGCAACAGCAAGACAGCTGCTACCAAGGACCTCTTTGTGTTGAATGCCCGTGCCCTCCGTGGTGCTCGGGCACTGTGTCATTCAGGGAGGTGAGGCTCGGCTTCATAGCGTGAAGGGGGGCACCAGAGGGCTCCAACCATGCAAACAGCCTGAACCTGTGGAAGGCATGCCCGGCCAGGGCTCAGCTCCCGACCTTGTCTTCCTCCAGCCCCTGCGTCTGAGTTTCCCTGGGCTGTCGTAGCTGAGTCCCGACAACTGGGAGGCTGAGACGGCAGAGGTAGGCTGCTCTCAGGCTGCAGACCAGAAGTCTACGGTCAAGGTATGAGCAGGACCATGCTCCCTTTGGAGGTGCTGGGAGGAGTCTGGTCTGGGTTCCTCCCCAGCGCCCGTACATGGCCATCTTCTCCCTCCCTCCGTGCCCTCCCCTGAATCCAAATTTCCCCCTTTTATGCAGACAGCAGTCATATTGGATCAGAGCCCCTTAATGACCTCATGCTGTGGACTGAATGTTCTTGTCCACCCCCCAACTAAGGAGATTGAAGCCTAAACTTCCAGTGTGATGAAAAGGTGGGGGGTGGGCTTTTGGGGGTGCTGAAGTCATGAGCGAGGAGCAAAATTCTCCGTGCCAGCCTCAGAGGTAACCACTCCACAAGCAGGCACAGGTTGAATTTACTCCTGCTTGTAGGACGTACCGGGAAGGACGTCTAAACAATTTGTTTCGGGGGGGGGGGGGTGCCGGCGGTCTAACCAGTTCCAAAAGCCACATTCCTAGCCCAACCTGCCGCCGCCAGTCCCCTCTCTTTTTCTTGTAATTCTAGAAGACTGGCATTACCGCAGCTCTTCTCAGGACCCGAGAGCTCTTCACTACCCTAGAGAAACCAAAAAGCCCTGGTGTGTCACAAACCTGTCACTGGGAAACTTGCTTCTGCACAGCATTTTGTATTTTCAACGCAGGAGACAAGCCCAGCCCTTTGGCTTTGTATGACTTTGTCTGAGTGCTGCTGCTGTTGTGGTATTGGAGATCCTGGATTTGATTATTCGTGTTCTGTTTTCTCTCAATACGGAATTTCTCTTCTGTGAAGCAGACAGTGACCCTGCACAGCTCTCACGGGGATAGTCACTCTGTCATCTCGGTGAAGACAGCTTTGAGGGCAATGAGCCTCATCCCACAAACCTCAGATGAATGAGGACACACAGGACCTGTGTTCTGCCGGACCCTGACTCCCTGACTCGGAAGCATGTGCCTGGGTCAAAACCCCTGATGAAGTCATCACTCTCCCTCCTCGTTTCTCGGCATGCTCCCCTTGACCCGTGTCCACCTCCCAGTCCGGCCAAACTCCTCAAGCAAGACGGATGGCGTGCTCTGCCCTGCAAATCAAGGCATAACATATTCCGGTATTTAAATGATGTCCATGACTTTATGCCATATGGACAACTGGAAAAGCACTTTTACGGCAACGGGATGGCATTTCATGGAACAGCAGCAGCAGACAGAGGCTTGTGATCATCAGTGAATTCATACAATACAGGGTCTGCTCATGGTCCCCGGGACGGCCTTTACCATCGGCACCATCCCCTTCCTGCTTCCTACCGATGCCTTCTCTATGAGCATTCTAGCTAATTTTCTCTCAGCTGCTGTTACAGGTTGCATTGTGGCCCCGCCAAGAACTTGGATTGCCGCCCTTCCCCCGGTACTTGTGAACGTGACCTTATTTGTGGATAGGCTCTTTAGAGATGTGCTCGAGCTCTGGGAAGCCCCAAGGGAGGGTGCTAATCTGAAGAGTAGTTTCCCTAGAAGAAAGGGGAATGCCGTGTGAAGACAGACACTGGGGAGGCCACTGTGGGGTGTGGGAGGAGCTCGGAGCAGAGCAGCTGCAAACCTCGCCATGCCTGGACTGCGGGGGCCCTGCAGCCGGGGGAAGCAAGGAGGATGGAGCTTCGGAGCCCCACCAACACCTCGGTGCCACGTGTCTGCCCTCCGGAGACGGCCAACACCTCGGCCACGTGTCTGCCCTCCAGAACCAGGAGAGAACAGGAGCTGTAGCTTCCAGCCACCCAGATGACAGCACTTGGTTCCAGCAACGCCCGGGGCACGGCGCCCAAGCCGTCTCCTCCGCCAACCATCTTCCGAGCTGAGATTGGGCTGGGCTACAGCGGCGAGGCACAGCGCATTTACCTAAAACTCATCCTGGCAAAATTTTGCTGAATTCATTTTAGGCCAAAAATCAAAACAAACAACCAAAACTCCTCTGAAGTGGATGAACTCCTCAGTGTTCCAGGCGGGGCAGATGACAAGCTTACCGCTGCTTGCCCGCCTGTTTTGCCCGCGTGTGGGGACTTGGCCTGAGCAGCTGGAGTTCGAGGTGGAGGGGTCCCTGTGGGGGGCCAGACCACGGCGCAGGGTGGCCCGTGACTCCTGGCTGGCTCTGGGACCAGCGAGGGGCGCCAGGCGGGCAGGTCCAGCCAGGGGTGTTTGTGTCGCTACAGGCCGTCTGCCTCCTCTCTCCTTCAGCAGCCCCTGCACTCTGGCTGATCGGCCTGGCTCGGCTTCTTCCCTTACAAAGAGCCCTCACCGGGGAGAGGTTACACGCATGGGCCGTGAGACAATTAAGCACTCACACTTGGAAGGCCAAAGAGGGGCTAAGGGAAGACCACAGAGGAAAGAGACAAAGCCTTGGCACACAGCCATCAACCACCCACGTAGGACTACGTTGGATCCTCCTGGCTGCTAGAAAGGGTGAATTTTACGAAGCAGGTGCATCCCCCTCGATCTGCTGTAATGATGGCCGTTAATGGCCCAGCCTTTCAATCTAGAGGATTGAAACAAAACAGAGGCGGAAGAAGCTGTGATTAGCTTTGCGTCTAAGCAGGCTTCTCAAGGGTGACGGGGACCCACCACCCCACAGTCCTGGCTCTCAGTGGAGTTGCTGTTCGGAGTCTATGATCGGGGCAGCGGTGGTCAGCTTGCTGCCTGTCCCAGCCAGGTTCGTGAGTCCTGGAGAATTGCTTCTGACACCGTCCAGCGTGACTGTGGCTGTCTTACCACCAAGCCCGGAGTCTGGTCCAGGAGTGACTCTCGGTGACTCCGTCAGTACCCGCATTTCCCAGGATTATTCTGCCAAGTGACCCGGGTCGGCTCTCTCTCAGAACCTGCCTTGTGCCCAGCAAGGTACCCTTGGGGGGACAAGAGCCAGCATATGGGGTCCAAGAGCCGGGATACGGCCCTGGAGGAGAGCACCAGCATATGGGGTCCAAGAGCCGGGATACGGCCCTGGAGGAGAGCACCAGCATATGGGGTCCAAGAGCCGGGATACGGCCCTGGAGGAGAGCACCAGCATATGGGGTCCAAGAGCCGGGATATGGGGTCCAAGAGCCGGGATACGGCCCTGGAGGAGAGACTGTCCACACTGGGCCACGCTCTGCTGCAGCCACACAGTCAGCCACATGGGCCACCTTGGGCACTGTCCGTAGCACCACCGTGGATGGGCCACTGAACAGAAGGGCAAGCAGGCGTGCTGTGTGGAAAGGCTCCCCCTTAGGAGGGTGATGAGTTCATGCCTGCTGCCGGGAGGACCGGCTCTCTGAGCTCCCAGGCAGGGTCCGGGCTCCCTCGACCAGGCCAGCCTGCTCCACCTGAGCCAGGACACTCGGCACAGTGGTGGCTGTCTACCACTCGTCTGCTCGGGCCAGCAAGCCCAGGCTGGCTGCACAGTGACCTGGAGAGATTTACAACCACCCATGGCTGAGCGTTACACAAGAGGTTCTGTTTAATTTTCCCTCGGGAAGTGGACATCCGATTTCCCCAAGACAGACCGACACCCCCACCCGGATGAGTCTGTGTGTCGCCAGGTTGAAAAGAGACGAATGAGACTATAAACCTCTGTCGTCCTAGTATTACATCCTATTCTTTTCTTACTTTCGTTCAATTACAAATCCTAGCACAGTCTGCCCTACTGAACAAATGTCCCACGAATGAATGAATGAGTGACTGGAGGAGGGAGGGAACGAAACCTTTCTGTGGCTTCCTCAGGCTGAGAGGAAGACTTTTAAACGTGTCTGCTAATTCCAGGGATGTATGTGGTTACTTTCCGTTACATTTCCATTCACTGGGACTTGTCATTTGATAAGAAAGGGGAAACGCTGTATGAAAAGTGAACAAGGGGTTTTCGCACTTGCAAAACTGACAAACAGCAAACCTGTCTGACACAAACAAACCGAGAGTAATTGGACTTCGGAATTAGATTCTCCATGAGGGTGGCAGACACAAGCCATGGCTTGTGTAAACGGGAAGCAAGCAGAACCGGCGAGTGGAAGGGGGTCCAGCGAAACCGCCTGCCGGGGTAGCTGTGACCCCGGGTGTGCCTTCGTTAACTAAAAACCCCAGCATCTGGTCAAGCTCACCCCACTGGCCTCGAACCTTTACACAGTAGGGAAAACCCTTCAGACAAGCGGGAGGTTAAGAAATAATTTTGAAAATACAGAAGTAATGAAGGAAAGTAGGCACGAGTCATGTGAAACCGACCGGTGTAGGATTCTGCAAGGAACTGGACGTAGAGAAACCTCCAATCACAGAGATGAAAGCACTTCTAAGTGGGTAAACAGAACAGTGAAATCACTGACTGAAAGAACAGAGGGAAATAGGTTTTCATAAAGAAAATAACAGCCTTTTTATTACTAATCCATTTTTACTCCTCAAGAAAATATATTTAATAATGTTCTTACATTAAGCTTCTTTTTTTATTAAAAATGTGCTATGTTAATTCATATGCTGTGCTCCACTGAATTAAAATGTCCTTGAGAACAAGAATGATGCGTTCCTTCCTCCTACCATGTACCAGTGCAATGCCTAATGCCATTCTCCTGGGGAACATAAGCCTAGAGCATCTTAATCTAATTATGTCATCTATGACAACATATGCATGTAGATATATGGTATATAAATAATATTGCATGATATATATTATATATTGTATGCTATAACTGCACTAAACATAATTATTTTATTCTATTTATTATAAAATAATCATAATTTATTGTAATATTTCTGTACAGTGTAATTATATTTATAATTACCTAAATATAAGATAGTTAGAAGTATATAATATTGGAGACAAATAAGTCTCTCTGAACTTGATTAAGACATAATTAAGACAACACTATAGCTTGCACCTAAAGATCTTTGACGGATGGATGGATGGACAGATGGATGGATGGATGGATGGATGGATTTATTGATAGATAGACCTGTATCTTGAATCAAATGACATTTTATTATAGAAGAACTATAAAAGAGTTAACACACTTGATATAACTACAGTTTGTAAGATTCTTTCAACATTTCTCTGAAAAGACTTCTTTTAAGGCTTTAAGAACAGCCTCGTATGTTCACAAGTAAATATATAGAATTCAATACTCACCAAATTTATGCTCAAATGGTCAAAAGAATTAAGGATTTTGGTAAATTCCCAGCACCAATTAGCTTCCTTAGGGATAGTCACAACCTCTAAAGCACATGCTTTCACCTAAGTCTCTAAGAAAGTAGTTCTGGGCAGGGTCTCTCCTGTGCTAAGTGCCCATCCTTCTTAGGGCTGAGACAGGTGAACACAGAGACAAGGTGGGGAGTTGCAGTCCTGGCGTCTGGAGGGTTCTCTGGACTCACTATATGCTCAAAGGTCCCTAACTAGAAGCTCAATCTTTTTAGGTTAAAACAGGAGTCAAAACCAGAGTGATTTTGCCCCCAGGGAACATCTGGCAACATCCAGAGACATCTGTAGTCACAACTGGGGCAAGGGCTGCTCCCTGTGGCTGGTGGGCAGAGACCAAGGATGCTCCTCGGGGTCCCAGAATGCACATGCACCCCCACAGCAAAGAGGTATTTGGCCCAGAAAGTTAATAATATCAAAGTCAGAAAACCCTGGGTTGAATTAATGAAGCCTTAGACACCTGAAATGAAAATGGGGTGAAGACGAGTGTCATCCATGTCCTTCAGATCACTAAAGGAGTGGCCACGAATATTGCCCGAGTGCCTAATATGTGCCAGGAATTTGGGAGAATTTAGTATGTCGAATGCTCAATGCAATCATTGGGAGGCAAGCTGTTACCTTGTTTTTATTAATAAGGGAAGTTAAGTTTCCAGAAGTTAAATAATGTGCCCAAATTATGATGGTGTCCATAGAATCAACCCAATACACTACTCGCCAGAAGCCTCTACTTATCAAATCAAAAAGCCTTGCCAGAGCATGAAAGATGCGAGTTTAAGGCTAAGAAAAGTATGGACAGCCTCACATGGTCATGAGCAGATACACAGAATTCAATACTCACAGAAGCTAGTCGAAGCTAAGAATAAATACAGCTTCCCGAGATGCTTTACAAATGTACTAATAATATTATTAATGGCATTTGTACAGGAAAGTAGACTGGTGGCTGCATGTTTCTGAAATCGACATTAGAAAGGACTGTCGTATCTTTCTAGAAACTTCCTTAAGATTAGGCCAATTCTGGGTCTCTCACTCAACAGTCCATCAACAGTTGCTTGTCAATTAATCTGAAATTCTTGGTGCTCTGGTCAAAGACAAAATTCAACAGAATGGGCCACGGATATTTCCAGGCTTAATGATTTGTAAGTTAGATGTTCTTCGGTAAGAGAAAGAGAGAGATGAAGGAAGGAAGGAAGAAGCAAGGGAGGGACGGGGAGGGGAAGGATAGACGAAACAGAGAGTGGATGAAGCTGGCTCAGGAAATGACAGGATCGGGGGTAGTTTCATTTAAGAATACATAAACACATTTCAACCACCAATTCAGGGAAATCTCCTTGAAGACAGGGTAATATATTCAGGCAGAGTTTCCAGATTTCTCCACTTATGTATTTCTATTTTAACACAATTTTCAAATCTGGATATGTGAATACAAGTCCCAAATCTGAATATTTTTAAATTTTACTGTTTTATAAAACTCAGCAAGTCTGCAACCTTTAAATAAGGAGATTTCACCTGTCCTCGTGACCTCAGACTCTGTGACGTATGAATATCGACAGAGGCGGCTTGCAGTCTCGGCTCTGCGCGTGGACTCCGTCTATGTCCCAGGCACGGCTTTCGTGTATTACTTTTAAAAATAGCCCACTTGGGTTCCATACCAGAGCTGGCTCCTCGGTGGCTTCTGCATTTGCTTGGAGAGGTTCCCAGGCTGGAGGGTCGGCGGAGACGTGTGGGAGAACGCAGGTCCTCGCCAAAACTGATGCAGCTCTGGGCTCAGGAACAGCTACCAGAGGCCCACGGGACTGCTTTTGTTCCTGTCCCTGAAGCTTTCCAAGAGGCCCTGCCACTGGGGAGCCTGTCTCCGAAATCCATGGTTGGACCAGATGTGTCCTCGGGGCTCGCCCAGCTGGGGGCAGGGGGAGCAAAGAGTCCCACAGATGCCAGCCTCACCCCCCCACCCAACGGGGCCTGGGCTCAGCTCGGCTGGGCCACCTGGGGCCATGCTCCTCGGCCCCCTGCTTTCTCTTACAGAGCCCTGGGGGCCTAACTCTTCCACCCTTCAATAACAGTGTGAGGGGACAGGGGAGGAAAAACCCTTTTTATCTCACTGGGTGCATTGTCTGCGTTGGGGAAGGGAAGGCAGGAGAGGGCAGTGAGGAGGAGAGAAGCAGAGGGGAGGGGAGGGGTGGAACGGGGTGGGAGATTCCCCTCTGCCCCTCACACCCTCCACTAAGGACACGGCCCCCATCAGCACAATCCCTAGGCCCTTGGTGAGCATCTAGGGTACGAGGGGCTCTGCTGGGCGTTGAGAGGTCCAGAAGAGAACGTGAGGTCCCTGGTCACGGGCAGTTCGTAGCTCACTTGGGGAAAAGAAAGCCAAGCCATCCATTAAAGGGATGTGCTTTCCGACAGAGGCGTGAAGGCAGAGCGACAGGGCTCAGGTTGCTCCCCTGCCTCTTCTGTCCCAGGTCCCACTTGGTTCCACCGAGGGTCCCAGCACCCATCCCAGGATAAGCAAGGGGAAGCCCCAGGGGTACCAGCAAAACAAAAAGCAAGTGAGCCGCCTGTGAACAGAGGTTCAGTGTCTGTACCCGTCTGTCTAAGGGGTGGTGAGGACTGAGGGTAAGATGATGGTCCAGGAAATCGTTCCATACCCTAAAGTTTCCAAGGCCACTGGGCGCCTTTTCCCTGCACATGACGGCGTCCCAAGGACAACCACATTCCGTGCTCCAGACTTCAGAGTGAGCCTTGACAACGCAGTGCTTCCCAGACTAGCCGGAGCGGGGGTTGGAGAACGGAAGCCACAGCCGTCTAGAGCAGACATGGGTCCATACGCAGCCACATCTCCCCACGATCTGCACAAACGCAGAAGGGCAACTCCTTCAGCAGAGTGTGCCGGTTTACTGGGACTCCCACAGCAAAGCGCCATCTCCTCACAGTTCTGGAGGATAGAAATCCAAGATCAACCCTGGCACAGACAGGGCTGGTTTCTTCAGAGCTTCTCCCTCGGCCCCGAGATGGCCAGCTTCTCCCTGTGGCTCCCCATGCTCCCCACTCCGTGGGTGTGATCTGTGGCCTAATCTCCTCTGCTTGTGAGGACACCAGTTGTCCTGGCTCAGGGGCTCACGAATGACCTCATTTTGCCTTAATTCCTACCACAAAGGCCCCCGCTCCCCATACAGTCGCAGTCTGAAGTCCTGGAGGGCTGGGACTTCACGGTGTGTATTTGGAAGGTGGGGAGGACACGGTTCAGCCCACGACAGGAGAGATCTGTGCGTGTGTGTCTTGGGCTGAGCGGGGACACAGCACTCCCCTCGCCCCGACCCACACTCGTGGATGTGGGGCTGAATAACCCAAGTAACCGGTACTCCAGGGGCCACAGGTAAACTGAGGAAGGTGAGCTAAGGGTGTCTTACGGGGAGCGAGCCCCTCGGGGTGAAGGAGAGATCATTACCAGCAGAGAGAAGGGCAAGGGGGGAGGGGAGCGGGGGGGCAGAGATGGGGAAAGGTGGTGGGGGGAGCCCAGAGACAGCAGGTGAACAGGAGGGGCTAGAGGGCTGGAGCCCACACCCCCGGGGCTCGGACCAGGTGGGCAGTTCAACGCACACATGTCATGAGATGAAACGGCTGAGACCACCGGAGAGCGATCCACACCCCAGCACCGGTATTTCCTCTGACTCTCAAAAAATGTAAATACATGGACAAAACAATGCTCTGCCCTTCCGGACAACATTCGAAATTCTTCCTTCCAAAAACCAAAATGGTGTTTATCTAATGAGTTTGAAAACAAAAAGAAAATATTATAAGGCGTTGTTCATGAATTCTGATAAGGATATTACTCCGCTCAGAGGCGTCCTAATTATAAAGCTACACAATAAACCTAATTCCCACAGAGCCATTCTTCTCCATCAGGCAGATGGTAATTGCTTTTTAAAATGTGTGTGTGCACGCGCGTGTGTGTGGGTACAACTCGTGGCTTATCTGTTTAAGTTATCTGTTTGGAGGAAGCAATATCTATCTTTTAAAATTGCCTAATTTTTTATTCTGCAGAGGCTAACTCTGAATAAAATCTCTTTTCAGGGAACATCTTGCTGCCTAGATGAAAAAGCAGTGCTAGGAACATCGAATATATCCTCAGAAAAGATGAGGTTGCAGAGCGACGGTTCCAGGGGGAGGTGGTAGAAGCCTCTCCCATCCCCCACTCCCATCCCCCACTCCCATCCCCCACTCCTGAGTGCGAAGGGCAGCAGGAAAGCTTTGACCGTTCTGCAGGCGGCAGGCCAGGCACGTTGGGATGAAAGTGGCCTCCAGGTTGGGCCACATCCCAGTGGGAGATGGAGGAGGAGTTCCAGCCGTTTTTAGAACAGCCAAGAATTGGTTCCTTCCAAAGACTTAGAGGGTCATTCCCTTTCTTTAAAATTCCCTTCGCATCGAGCACCCCAGCCACAGCCCAGAATAATGCTTTCCTGCCTATAACATGTTTCCTGGAGACAAATATGTTGTGGCAGAGAGAAGGGGTTACCTTTCATTAGTGGAGGACGACGTAGGGCAGAATTTTAACACTAGGTCAAAGCTTATTAGACAGAAGTGAAGTCAAGTGAGCATTTTCTGAAAAATGAAAGACGCGGCTAGACTAGACCGAAGGAGGCCAGGACAATAATAAGCAAATAGCGCCCCGCCGGGCGTGGAGAAAGGATAGGCGCTATTTTGAAGGTCTTGGACACTTTCAGAGTTAAATGCCAGTTCGGCCTGGATGTCCGCTCACAATTCACCATCCTCAGGGCAGGGAGGGTGACTGCTGCCCCTGAGCCGTCCAGGCCCAAACGAAGGTGCTGGAAGGGGGAGGAAGGCCACCTACAGCAGCAAGGGCAGCACCAGGCGTCAGGGAGAAACGTGGGAAGCGGCGCCCATGCCCACAAGGGGAAGCCCCGCTCTCCTGCTCGCTCGCCCACACAAGGACAAGCAGCCCGGCCTTCTCTCATTTGCTGACTCAGAGAGCCGGTTTCAACAGAGAGATGCACGTCCCAGGCAAAGAGTAAAGGGTCCTCGCGGTATCATTGTGCACTAAAATACACCACCCTTGCAAACACGATAATGGGACATCGGAGACGTTTTTAAAAGGATCCACTTGCTTCTAATGAATTACTATAGATTCTTCCGTCATGGTGCCTGTGTGTGCAACAGCCCACCCACATAACCCATCTGGCCCAAACACATACATTTCTTGCAGAAATGTTTATAATTAAAATTTACATTTTTAACAAGCTAAAGGACAAAATGAAACCCAAACATGGGTTTAGCGGAATAGAGGCAATTCAGAGTCAGCAGCAGAGATCCAAAACTGCGGCTTGCTCCTGAAATCAATATCTGGCGTCTCGATATCTTGCTTTCGTCCAGTTAAACGTTCTTGCACTTTGGGATACTGTGGGATTCTAGAATCATGATGGGACAGCAACAGCCTCACAGAACGGCCTCTGCTTTCCATCAAAATCGTCATGATGTTGGACACTGACTTGTCCCATCCTTTTTCCCCTCGTTCACACTTACTCTCAGTTAAGCTAGACGTGAGTGTGTCGCCCTCCCCTTCCGGCCCTTTCCGTGTGTTTGAAAGACTTCCACGCCAGAGCTGCGTGCGACAGTCAGCGGATTTGTCCGTCTGTCTGTCGGGGGCTCTTGTCGCACTCCACAGACACAACCCTTCCCTAACCCCCCGCCACGGACTCCAGGAAAAGATCTGAGCTCAGCGACCCTGTGGCATGGCCTTGGTCTTGGCTGTTAAACAGCGGTCATGACTCATTCCGGTATGGGGTAACCAGTGGCGTGTGTCCCACATGGGGCCCTACCGTTTGTGGGGTCGTGTGGCTCCAGGCAATGTGGGAGCTCGCTGAGGCTGGCCGCCCCCCTGAGACCCACTGAGAATCAATCCCCAGCTTACCAAACAAATTCACAGGGTAGTGGGGGGCAGAAATCAGTGCTCCAACGACGACCACATAAATTGACGACTTAGGAGACCCTGTTGCTCCTCCCTGCCTGCAGCGCCTGGGTTTCGACACGAAGGGAAGCTGAGAAACATGTTTCTGGAGAGGCAGCATCACCCGTGCGGACTGCTGTGATCAGGACACCGGCTTTTCTACTTAAGTATGCTTTCCTGGATTAACGCATCTACACACATCCAATCCCTCCGCAAGAGCGCGTTCAGAGATGCTACCGATTGGAGGACCGCAGACCAAATTTTATCTCACATTGCTCTTGAGGATAATCGCTGGCTCTATTAAAATCTCTGGTTTTGCTCTTTTAGCACTGTTTCAGATGTCCGTTCTTTGCTTAGAGTCGCTTTTTCTCAAACGTTTGGTGGAGTTTTATTCCCTGTGAATCTGTGATTCCTCGGGAATTCCTGCCCGAATCCTGAGGGAGGCTGATTCTGAGTTTCTTGTCTCCCACTGTTGGGGGTGAGGGGTATCCTTCCAGAAGGAACCAACTGGTACTGGTCACCCAGGGGAGCAACCTCCCCCTCATCCTGGGGTCTCTAGCTCCACCCACACTTTCTCCAAAGTTTGGGGACGTCTTCCAGCACTGCCTGTTGCTGACACAGCCAGGAGCCCCTTGGTGACTCCCGGGAACCCCTCCTTGTTCTTGATCTCCACTCAGTCTAAAACGGCTCCAAGCTTCGTAGAAGAGCTTCTGTGCTGTGGATTTTCCATTCTCTGACAATCTGCTCCAATCTGCTGTTGTCTTCCAAGGGCTCCTCCAAATTTCTGGTCCAGAGATGAGCCTGTTGCTTGTTTCGTGGCAGTTACGCTGGTGGGAGTGTTAACTGGGACAGTCAACTTGGAAAAGCATTTAGAAGATTCTTATAAAGCTAAACACACGCCCAGCCTTTGACACAGTCCTGCCACGCCTCGTCACAGACCAGAGAGAAGTGAAGACACATGTCCCCAGAAGACCCGCCCGTAAGTGTGCATCGACGCTCTGTGCACCACCCTCAGAACTGCAAGAATCCAAATGTCCTTCCGAGGGAAGGCAGATGAACGATCGTGGGATGTTCACACAATGGATTCTGCTCATCGATAAAAACGAACTATCGACACACACACAACATGGGTGAACCACTTTATGGTGATCAAAGTCACAGCGAGCATGCTTCCGGTGGAGGGAGGGGGTGGGGGGGCGGCTGGACCAGAAGGGAACTTTCTGGAGTGACGGGACTAGTCCATATCTTGACTGGGGTGTAAGTTACCCTGGTGTGTACAGTTTTCAAAACCCACGGGGATGTGCAGTTAAGACCCATGCACTTCACGGTATGTAAATTAATCCTCTATTTAAAATACCTTTTAAAATAAGATGCTATTTCTGAGCATGAAATATGCACGGTTTATTTTTAATTGTGTTTTTCCAAGCTGACGTGAGGCAAGAAGGCACTTACTGTCTTACACTGCTGGGAAGATAAACAGCAACGAGGCTCAAGAGATCCCATTACATTCTAATGCTTCGAAAATGCATAAGATACGTAGAATACATGTTCTCAGTTGCAGCTAATTCTAATATTTCACTCACCACCCCTCAGCCGCGCCAGGAAGCAGAACTGACTTTCCTTTCTCAGAGTACTATATTCCGACCTATATTTAGACCGAATATTTAAGGTAACGTTGAATAGAGATGCCACCTTGACACACAATATCAACTGTCATTTCACACTTCCACACAACCAGAAAGCGGCTGCCTTGCCTCAAGCGAAGATGAAAAGGACAGGGAAAATGAGATGATTATCTCTGGAAATCTCTTTACCACCAAGCAGGTTTCTTCTTCAGAAAAGAATGCATGACTCATCTCATCACTCAAGCTTTCCTTCAACTGCCAGGCAGAGTCTGTATTCCATAATTACAAAAGCTGTCTCAGACCCTTCCTTCTCTGGCCCAGAAGCTCAGCATAGCCCAGGAGGAGCCATGCAGAGATCGCCACGGTGATGGTTCTCCCCGGCGCCTGCAGGGAAGCCACACACCCTGACCGCCGTGGCACCGAACCACCTGACTGTCAAGGTCCCAAATGAACAAAGGCGTTGTGACACGGGGCTGGATCCCAGCGTCACCAGTGACGGCAGAGACCAAGCGGCTGTGGACTCAGGGGCCCTGGGGCGGTGCACCTGCTGCCCTTCCATCTCCCACAGTGGCTTCACCTGTGGCCCCCGCGCTCCCACACCAGGAAGTGAGCGGTTAACACCTTAGGGCAACACCCCTCTTTCCTTTGGCTCCTTTGGCACCTCCTTTCTTCTTTTGTTTCTGAAGCATTTCGGCACCAGCTACCTGGGTTGACTCTCTTGCATGGAAACACAGCGTGTTTCTGTGTTCCTCATCAGACCCTGGTTAACACAGGGCTGAGGACCAGGAGCAGGTTCCAGCACTGGGCAGACTCCCAAACAGCACTGAGCTTGGACCTGGTGATGGGCTCCACGCCGAGGTCAGTACGTAAAGCAGCAGCATCTCCACTCTGTGGCCAGACCCTCTGTGGCCTGAGATGAAGGATGCACGGAGCAGGGAGCAAGTAGCTGTGCCCTTGGTGATCGACCGGGGCAAGAATGCAGACGCCACTGGGAGTGCTCGGGAGGGCTGTGTCTGACTGCCTGGGACAGCTCACAGGAGAAGATCCGCAAGGATTTTCCCTCAGGATGGGAACTCTGAGCTCAAGAAGAGTCAGAGCCGGCAGGATGCTCCATGGGCAGCGTAAAGGCCATCTTGACTCTTACAGCTGCAGGACTGGTACAGCCAAAAATCGATCCCCAAATGTGATTCTTGGAGTCGCAGAATTAAATAGCGCTTTGAATTCACAGCCTTGCCAACCCTCTTATGCAGAGTTAGGGCATCAGTTGGGAAAAGTAGCACCCTGACCACTGAAATGGGTCCATTGGGCTGACTTAGAAAGCTTTGAGAACCTACGACCCTAGCATCCTTTGAGTGTCCCTTGCCCAAGAAGTAATTTCTCCTCGCCTGGTTAAGGACACTGGCTAGCCTTCCTTTGCCTGAAGACACATAACAATCTTGCCCAAGGAAGTTGACTTGTGAGGGGAGGGCCTATTGTCCTCAACACTTACCCACCACTTTTCATTGCCACCAAAGCCGGCCTGGCTCACCCTGAGGGGACACGTGCCATGTTGGATCCAAGAGGAGAGATCTTATACTCCAAAGCAATTGCAGGATGGTGTTAAATTGTACTGGCAGAAACCTGTGTCCCAGTCCAAAGGGCAGAGTGGGGAATTGCTAGAGGAAATGCCAAATAAAGATTGCCTGCATGCCTGTTCCAGAACCCTTCATTCTACAGTCCCGCTCTCCTCAATTGACCTTTAAGAACTTTACTAGCAAAGTACACGTGGTGAGGATTCCTAAGTGACTCCCGGGGTCCAGACCTCCCTGTTTCCTTCTAGTGAGTGGGAACTGGCAAATGCTGCCCAGGATGAGCTCCTCCCAAGATCCCTTGGAGTCAGGTGCGGCATGTATGAGGAAAGGTGGTGTATCTAACCTCCAGGGCATTTAAGGACAGTCATTTCCAGAACCAGCAGAAGACAGCAACTGAAACCACCAAGAAAGCCGTGTGGCAACAGCCCTGTCTGTCCCGTTACATACAAAAGAAATTAACTTCTTATTTGAGCCTCCGGATTACTTCTTGTTAAAGCAATTTAACCAGTGTTCTAACTAATGCAAGACACTCTTTTAAATCATCAGTCCTTCTAGAGAACTACGCATTGCTTAAAATTTCATATGAATTCGTTTAACCAAGGCCTTTTCTTCCAGAATTCTTGAAGTTAAGTCAGACAGCCTGGTACTCAGAAGGCCGCCCGCTGGGCACTTGCGGCAGACAAGCGTAACTGATGGCCACTTTCTCCAAGCCCGACGCTAGCCCTCATCAGAGCACCGCAGCTTCTACGCATTGGTCCAAGTTGGTGAGGATGTAAAACCCACATACCATCCTGAGTTAGGTTTGGATAGAAAAATGGCAAGCCGAGTTGGTCCCTGAAGAAAAGTTTTGAAAACAGAGCAGTGCGAGGGCCCCGTGAGTTAAGAGTGAGGGAGAGCGAATCGTGAAGCACGCTCCCAGAACACGTGCTCTGTGGGGACACCGTTCCAAGCCTGGCCGTCACCTTCAGATCCGTTATAGAAGTCAAGAGTCCTCGCTTACCAACTGCAGAGTTTATCACCCAAAAAGGAATGTATAGATGTCACCTGAAGACGCTCCAGGATGATCAGGAATTTGTTTTGCAGGCTATGTGGCCTGAATGACACCTGAATTATACCCCTGAGCCATCCCAAGGGAGCTCCTCCTGCTCTAGCTGGGGTAGGAGCGTCTAGATGGAACCACCAGCCCTGGGCTTCAAAGCCCCCCTGCCCCGGCCCAGAGCAGTTGCGGCCTCTGAAGTGAGTCTGCCCACTCACCAGGAGGAACCCTCATTGGGCCCTTATCTTCTAACCCAATGTCCTGCTGTTACATCAGATTGATTGAGACCTCAGTGTCTCTCGATTTACTCACCATAAAGGGGAAATAAACACAGCACCTACTTAGTAGGTACCAATGGAATGAACATTAAGTAAATACATGTTAGCGGTCGGGGTGGCCCTTGCGATGTGGCGAGGGCATCTAAAGGCTAGCTTTCATGATCCGTAAGTGAGCGGCATCGATTTGTCGTGTGAGCTGCTGACATCAGAGACCCACCCTACGCCGCCTTGGAGTGAGTTCTTCTGGAAGGAAATGTTTTTGAGTTTTGATAGTAATCTTACCTTAATCTTATTTGTAATCTTATCTTGTTAAGATAGTATCTTACAAGATAGCATCTTGTTCATGTTAGAGCATGAACAGTGAGTATGTGTTGGGGGCAGGTGTCTTGAGGTGGTCTGGTTGATGCCTTTGTGATTACAGGACTGGAACTCAAGAAGAAATAGACAAACTGGGGTGTAGTCCTCTGAGACAAAGAATAAAGGGGGACACCCCACTTTGTCATTTCTTTAGAAAAACTGCGACTGGAGAAAGCGGACCCTTGGACTATTGATTCAGATGCTCATGGGAGAGTCATTGGCAGGGACAGTGCCTTTCCCAGAAGATCAGTGACCAAGACAACCAGCTTCCGTTCCTCCCTCTCTTCCTTCTATGGCGGATTGGCAAGGCTCTTTCTGCAGACATTCCCGAAGTATCCCCTTCCCCACCCATCACTACTTGAGAACAGAGAAGCAAGAGACTCACAACTGCCTTAGAGATTATTTTATTTAACTCAATGCTCCCAATTTGACTGTCTCAATGTAAACTTATCCCATAAGCTAATTTTTAAATTTGTTAACAATTTTTCATTATAATTGCAATATATTCCTTTTCAGAATATTTGAGAATCACATAAAAAAATAGCTATATCAACAAAAGGCAACCTCTACACATTCCTGGGCTGAGTATGTACCCATTCACCCATACATTTCTCTGGAGTGGTAGAACTTTCTGGAATCTTCTGAGATAAGAGAGTGAGGGAGGTTTACAAACCGTACGGGTTCTCCTCCAACCCCTGCACCTCCCTACCATGCTGTCACTGAAGCAAATGTTTGGACTGGTCATAATTGTTACCATAAATTTTTCTCCAACTCCTCTTTTGTCTTATGCATAGTTTTATGTTGTTGTAGCCACAGTGTGGATAAAATTTTGCTCTGCTTTCTCACTTGAAATTATTATGTAGATCATAAATATTTTCATTTTGCTATATAATCCTCCTAACTATAATGTGATTGCTGCATAATACACCCTCAAGTAGATTAGGTAAAATTTACTTGCTGCTTCCCCTCTTGTTATAAATCTCGGGTTTTTTCCATTTTTCACTAACGTTTGGTTTTAGTCCTTTCAAGAGTCGATGGAGATTCTATAAGCATGATGGATAGATGCGAAGTAAGATCGCTACCATCTTGGGCGTCGGGCGGTCCTGCTTTGGCCAGCATTTCACTCTCAAAAAGTATCTACAGTCAGGTAATAAACTATGTGACCACTCTAGTAATAATCCCATTCAGGCGTAGAGGTTTTATGATAACTATCTGGGATTTCAGCTACACCATTCCCAAATCACACCGGATGACCTCCCGGCTTCGGGCAGAAATGGCTGCTGTCGCGGCCACAAGTGTTTCTCTGAGGCCTCACTCACCCACATGCGGCTGACATTGGTGGTGACCGTCACAGCCATCCGGGTGGGGTTTTCTTACCCGCCACGGGCTGGCGCGGTGGTCTGCGTTGTGGCTGAGCATTGTGCGGTCAGGAACAGCTGGTCAACGCAGACTACAAAGCCGAGAGGCAGGGAACCAGGGTGTAGGTCGCAGCACAAGACTGAGCTGGGCCAGTCGCTGAGCACCCTTCGAACGGTTTCTTCATCAGCACAATGGCTGGGATAAAACCCAAGAGGGCTTCTGAGGCCATAAAATGAGAAAACCTGTGATGCCTGCCCCTACCTCCCAGTGTCACCATCCACCACATGCCCCTCTTCTTGCAGATTAGATGAATTCACTGTACGAGGCAGACAGACAGACATCATCATTTTCCTTTTCAACCTATCCTTACAAGACAGCGCTGGACAAAATGAGGTTACCAGAAAACCCCATGAGACCTAGACAAACAGACCTGCAGTCACTTGCAGCTGAAATTGGATCACCACCCCTGGTCCTGCCTGGACCCCCGCGCTGCTCGGAGGCCTGCCCACGAGAACACAGCCTCCAGCATAGGCACCTTTGTATACAGTCCTCTCTCCAGGGGACCGTGCCTCAAGGTGCAGGTGGCTGGATCCCAGCTCCACGCTGGAGAGGATTATGCTAACACCTCTTTTCCCCTGTAGGCAACCCCAGAAAACCTAGCTCCGACCCATTCGGTCTCTACTCGTCCTCGCAGGGACCTGAAGAGTTATTTTTCGCCATGAGAATATTTAATAACTTGGAAAAGGTGAAAATAATAAAGAGGCTTTAAAAAAATGATGGCGCCAGAAGGAACAGGCTCCGCTGATGAACTCAGAGGCTCCCCAAGTCGGAAACCAAGTCCCGGAGAGCAGTGAAATTTACAGTTCTTAGCTATTGAGGTTTAAGGGGTCATTTCTCCAGTATTTCAAGGAGATGGGCACACCTCTCACCATTGCGCGTTCCGGCCACACACCCCGGAACCTGAGCGGCAGCGCGGCAAACCTCTGAGCAAACCTGCAAACCTCCGAGCTTCGCCGGTCCTTGGGTCGTCCCAGCTTCTGGAGCACCGAACAAGCTTTTTGCTTGAAATTTCACCAGATAAAAATAAGTTTCAATGGGTTAAAGGCAGAAAGGGAGAAGAGGGGTGGAAGCCTCCAGGTTGGAGAAGGATCCCCTCCCCTTCCGCGGGCGACCTCATGTCAGCCGCGGGTACCCGGAACTCCCCTGGGGCTGGGGGCGGGGGGGGGGGGGGAGGACGCAGATGGGTCGGCCCTGCGCCTTGAGCACCCGCCTGCGCCGGCGCCGGATGAGCTTCCCCGGGCAGTTTTGGGAAAGACTCGGAAGGCGATGCTCCGCGTTCCCCTCCTCCCCTTTTCTGAACGCTGGGGCCCAGCGGCGTGCTGGGCAGGAGCGGAGCCAGGCTGGAGGGGGTGATTTCGCGCAACGTTCACCCCTTCAAGTCGTGACTCGAGGGGGCTATTCTTGAGGGGCTCTGCGGCCGGCACGCTGCCCGCACCCTCCCCGCCAGGCCCTGATTACTCCACAGTCTTTCTGAAAGCGTCCCCGCTGCTTGTCCCGGGTCTCGGGCCTCCGCCGGCCCGGGACTGCTGTGTGGGCTGCGGGCTCCATCCGGTCCCAGGGAATCAATAAACAGGTTGCTTCTACCGTTTCCCGACACCCGTTCCCCTCCCGACTGCTCTAAGGAGGTGAAGCCAGGTCGGAAGCTCTGGCCGGGGGCCGCGGCGAGCCGGGATCCGGGGCCGAAGGACCCTGAGCCTCCGCGACCCCCATGAGTGCGCGCGCGCCCCTTCTCCCGCGGCTCCCCGGCCTCGCCCGGCTTCTGCGGCCGCTCGGCCCCGCGCCGCCACTCCGCACCCCGCGCCCGCCGGCCCGCCGCGCGCCGCTGTCTCCCCCCAGCGGCCGTGGCGTGTCGCCGCGGGAGCCGGGCGGCGGGCGGGCGGCGGGGGCGGCACCGCGCAGGCAAGCCCGCGGCTCCGCCCCGCGCCCCCCCGCCCCCCTTCACGGCCGGCAGGGCCGCCCCCTCCGCGCCGCGCGCGGCTCAGACGGAGCAGCCGCCTCTGCAATGTCAGCAGCCGCAGCGGCGGCGACGCGAGCGGCAGCGGCTGGGGCCCCGCGGTAGCCGCCAGAGCGGCACGGCCCGGCGGGCGCGCACCGCGCGAGCCCGCGGCCACCTCGCTGCCTCCGGGGCGCTGCGGGCGGTTCTGCGCGCCCCGGCGCTGCGCTGGGACTCGAGGCCAGCCCGGCTGCGGCCGCGCACAAAGGACCGCGGACACCGGGCTCCGGGGGCTGCGCCCAGGGACCGGCCGGGAGACGGCCAGCCGCCCCGCGCCCGCCGCACGCCCGCCCTCGCCCGGCGGCCGGAGCCCGAGCCGGAGCGGGCCCCGTCATATGACAGCGGCGACACCGCGGCCGGCGAGCGCGCGTGCTGCCCACTCGGCTGCGCCACGGCCGCCGGCGCCGGGGGTGGCCCGCGCCGCGCCCCGCTGAGTGCTCGGCCGTCGCCGCCGCCGCCCCGCGTCCCCCGCGCCCCGGCTCTCGGGCACCGGGGGCAGGAGCTGAGGGGAGTCCCCCGCCGGCGCCGAGCCTAAAATGGCCACGCTGCTCCGCAAAATCGGGCTCATCCGCCTGCACAACCGGGACACCGAGGACCCCAAGCACCACCACAACCACCGCGGCGGCGGCGGCCAGCAGAGCGCGTCGCTGCGCGGCAAGGGCGGCGCCAAGAGCGGCGGCCACAAGCAGCAGCAGCCGCAGCAGCAGCAGCACCCCCCCGGGGGCGCGGGCGACGCGAGCCCCGGGCCCGGCAAGGGCAAGGGCAAGCGCGCGGCGGAGCTGGCCCCGCGCGACAAGCCGCCGCAGCCGGCCGCGGGGGCGGCGGGGGCGGCGGGCGCCGGGGGCCCCCGGGAGCGGGCGGCGGGCGCCAGGGCGGGGCCGGGCCCGGCGGCGGCGGCGGCGGCGGCGGTGGCTGCGGGCGGCAGCCTGGTCCCCGCGGCGCGCCAGCAGCACTGCACGCAGGTGCGCAGCCGGCGGCTCATGAAGGAGCTGCAGGACATCGCGCGCCTCAGCGACCGCTTCATCTCCGTGGAGCTGGTGGACGAGAGCCTCTTCGACTGGAACGTGAAGCTGCACCAGGTGGACAAGGACTCGGTGCTGTGGCAGGACATGAAGGAGACCAACACCGAGTTCATCCTGCTCAACCTCACCTTCCCCGACAACTTCCCCTTCTCGCCGCCCTTCATGCGGGTGCTCAGCCCGCGCCTGGAGAACGGCTACGTGCTGGACGGCGGCGCCATCTGCATGGAGCTGCTCACGCCGCGCGGCTGGTCCAGCGCCTACACCGTGGAGGCCGTCATGCGCCAGTTCGCCGCCAGCCTGGTCAAGGGCCAGGTAAGGCGCGCGGGCGCGCGGGGAGGGCAGGGGCGCGGGGCGCCGCGCGGCCGCGGCCGGAACCCGGGACCCGCCTCCGACGGGGCGACGGGCGCCGGGTGCCTCGGGCCCGCGCCCTGGAGCGCGGTCCTCCTGCCCCTACGGTCCCACCGGGTCCCGGGTCTCCGCTGCTCCTCGCCCGCGCTCCCTGCCTCGGCGACCGTGAGCTCACTGTCCGGCTTTTCCCCGGACCCTCCGCGGCCTTCCTCCCCTGTTCCTCCCGCGCCTGACCCCTCCCCGTGTTCCCTCGCGCCCCATCCCTCCACCATCTGTCCTTTATGGCTTTCTCCACTCCCCATTCACACCTCTCTCGCCCCCTTTGCCCTCCACCATATCCTCTAATTTCGCGCCCCCTCTCTCCCTTTCTTCCTTCCCAGCCCCCTTCCTCTCCCTCTCTGTTCCCGTCTCCCATCCCCCCTCCCCCTCTGCCTCTTCTCCCCACTTCGGAACCCCACCATCCCTTGAGGGTGGAACTTTGCATGTACTCAGGATCTGAATGCCCAAGCGAGTTTATCACTCACCCCCTCCCCGCGCCTGCACACACACACACACACACACACGAAGGCCTTCTCCCCAACATCTCAGGTGGGTGCTGTGCAGGTGGGGTGCTCTGTGGAGGCCTGGCCCTCTGCCTGCGGAATCTGCTCCCTTCCTCTCCTGGCTCATTCTGAGCGGCATCTAGGGCAAAGGTGAAAACTGTGCTCTTGAGAAATTTCACTGGGAGAAGCCGAGGTGAGGAGGTGTGGTTTGCATGGTTCCTTAAGTGACAAGGCCAGACTCTCAAGGAAACGCTTGGCATCTGCCCCCTTCCAGAACCATCACCTCTGGTCTTTCTCAGATCTGTTTCTTCCCTGGGTTTCCTCATGGCTCCAGGAGTTAAATCCTTTATCAGGGCTTAAGATTTCTAACTAAGTGGTGAGATCTGGCTGGGGAGTGGGGGAGCTGGATGCCAGAGTCTTCTGTGCCTGATGGCAGCTTTACCGGAAAGAAATCCAGGGAACCCGAGACCAAAGAATGAATGGGTCTTCCGAAATGTGTTCCCACCTGGCTGCAGACAGGGGCATGACGGTTTTGTCTTTCCACACTTGTGTGCCCTCGATCATGCTCGCGTTGCTTATATTTTCTCAAAATCAATAGCAAACAGTTAATAAAATCATACTTTCATATGGGCAACTGTAGATTTATGGAGAATCATTGTTTTATGTAGCAGACCCTGAATGACCTCTCGATTGGATCATTCTGCAGCCAGCATATCAGAAGCCATCAGTCCCGTCACCTGCCTCTGTCCCTTTTACTGCAGGGTCTTTCACACCGATCAAATCATGCTGGTTCTGCCAAGTTCACTGCAGGTGGAACCCCTGGGATTCCACTCAAAGAGCATCCTAACTGCAGTGCAGGGTGCCCAGGAACTATCCTGCCAGTCCACCTTTTCTGGGATTTACGTTCCACTTGTTTCTTGAGTTAGGAAAAGGATGGATATGACAGCCCTGGAAAGACATCTTTAACTGAGAGCGAGCTTTAATGCTTTATCGTGAGAACGTTTGTTCTGAATTCTTTCCATTCAGTGCAGGATCTGATGTAAGGTGCCTGAAATTTAATACGAGCCACAGGAATGGGGGGGGTCACTTTATTTTTGAACAGAATTTATACAAATGATGGGGAAGAATATTCTGAACAAAATGTCTTTGTTATCTGTTTCTTAAATCACTGCTGAACAGAATTCTCTGGAACAGTCTCTTACCTTCTTTCATCCTCCACAGTGGGATGACTTTGGGGACCAGGGAAAGAGGAATTTCGTTTTGCCTTATGGAGCCACAGAATCATGACATTTTAGGTTAGGAAGAGATCCTAGAGGTCCCTTGGGTCACAGCCTGCATTTTGAAAGATGTAGGAAAGTGAAGATTCCAAATGGGAAATGAGGAAGTTTCTCAAAAAGAGATACATCTTTGTAAATTACACGGTTTCCCTGTTTAAATTAGTGCTATGCGTGTCTGTGCACTTCTCTTAGAATAAGCAGGTCTCGGGTCGGTAGTCCTCTCCCACACAACTGACATTGAGAGTCTTGCACGCCATTCGCAAGTTATAGACTTCAGTGTTGAAAATAATTACCTATATTTTTATTTATTATTTTCACAATCTCACTTAATTGAACTCAGGGCCCTCCACCAGACATGTTGTATTATCAGCTGTTCTCAGTTCTAGTCTGTAAAAGATCTAACTGAAGGCAGGAACGCAGCAACTTATGAAAGCACCAGCTCAATTTGTTTGCATTTTCTGCGCTGACTTCAACCCCCCGAAGATGCTGGTGTGGGACACACATAACCTCTTCAGAATGCAGTGTGAGAATAAGAGAAATGTAGTCATGACGCTTCAAGGCTCTGTGCTCAAAAGGATTCTAAGAGTGTTTCAGGGACCTGAGCGGTTCCTTTTACGAAGTCCCTGCCTGCAGACTGCGCGTGCACATTCTGTAGTTACCAAATGATTTCCGTAGTTAAAGGTAATAGGCTTTGGGAAAGGAATCAAAGTACCTGATTAGGTATTCAAAGAGAACCGGGACTGCTACCAAACCAATAATTAGTTTAAGAGAAAGAGTCATTCTCCTGTGGCTCAGTTCCTCCATCTGTTGGCTTTTCTTTTTTAGGATTCGTTTCTCTGAAGCGACAAAGTTAAAGGCTTGTTTTCCTCTTGCATAACTGCTCAGCTTGACTCTCTGAATTGAGGATATACTAAGTTTGTTTTGCTTCTATGCCTTCAGAGAAATCGTCAAATACTTTTAAAGGTTCCATTGGTAATATTGACAAAAGATTTGCTTAGCAGTTTTGTGCACAAAATAAAAATTTTGGGTTATCATGTGATGTGCTAAGTTCAGTCATTTCAAAGACCTTCCCCTGCCCGTTTGGCTGTGCTGCTGTATGGATTGTGGTTGTTTTAAATGAAATTCCATTCGTTGCTTGTATGACGTATTCTATGTGCAGAAAGTGGCGCACCTGCCTTGCCTATTACTGTCTATTACTAGTTCTTCTTTTGACTAAATGGAGACATTTTAGGTAATTCTTTTGGTTTTCTGCAATTGAGTGAACAATTCCCATACTTTTAAAATGAACTGGTGAAAATGCTAAAACTTTAGACCATTATTTACATCCTTTATCGTTTACCAAACCAAAAGAAGAAGTTCTATAGCTCTAGGGGAGGATTTCCGACATTTGGAAGCTGTAAAATGTTGGTCTGGAAAGTCAGGTCAGTTGCAGGGTGAGCCCAGGGCACCTAGTAGGCAGCCCCACGTGTGGACTCCATTTGCAGAGATTTCTGAGAACAGGGTCCGGAAGCCTGGGTTCAGGAGCATCGACGTTGGAGGGGCCCAGCCCCTAGGAGGTGCGGGAGAGTTCACTGGCAAATACACCGGGTTCAGAGCCTGGGATCATGGAATGACTGCACAGGGACCCTCTACTTGCGGTTGTTCAAGCAGACCCCGAACGCCGTTCGAAGGGGCTCTAACTCAGAGCTCTGTTTTTGCATCACTGTACCTCCTGAGTGTCCCCTTTTCAATTAGTTAGACGTTGCCAGGGCAGCGAACCAGATGGCACTTGAAAGACTGCTCCTCACTCCGCCTCTGCTTTCTCAGAGCCAAGCACACGACGCAGGCCAGCGTGCAGACGCTCTGCTGCTAGCGGCGCCCCACTCCGAGCCCAGTCCCCCGCCAGCTAAGCGAGCCCTGAGGCTGCTTCGCCTTACTCGGTGCTCGTCTCTCGATGCTCTCCGAACAGGTGAGGGAACTGTAGCTCCATGGTCAGGTGAAATCGATCCGTCTCGTTCTAATTGTAGCAGTGAGTGGCAAGGCTCTGGAACCTGAGCCACCGTCGTGAAGCCAGCCAGGCAGGGCAGGGTCAACCCAGGGGGACCACCTCAGCCGCTGGCTGTGCCCGGGCAGTGCAGTGGTCCGCTCACTGTGACCCGCGTGAGAACCGTGCGTGTCTGCAGAGCGCTGATACCCAGCCCGGGCGTCCGCACAACGGTGAGGGCAGCGGACCTGAAGCATCTCAGATCTTAGCTTTTGAGCTCCAGACTGGTCAGCGGTTCCAGGACTGTCTGTTTGCCTCCCGGAGCCAGTCTCTGGGATCTCTGAATAAAGGACGCTGGCAGGCTCAGAATGTGCTAGAAAAGGAACGGGCTCTGCATGTCAGCCGTTTGATGATACGCTGCGTCTCCTGAGCTCGGCCTTAGGACTTAAAACGCTCGGCATCATGCGCGCCTCTGAGAACTGTGCTCACACACACGTGTGCACACACAACTGCCGCCTTCTTCAGAACTTCTTCCACAGGTCGAGGCCTAGGAACAGCGTTTTACTTCCAACTGTAACATCTCCAGGTCTCATCAGACAAGGTGATGAAGGTCACCAGCCCTCTGGGTCCCAAAGTGTGTTGGCTTCCAAGCTGTTACACCTGACACACGTTTTGAAGCCGTGTGTGAGACCTCTAGGGCTGCTGGGGGTGCTTAAATAGCAGAAATGCGCCGTCTCACGGTTCTGGAAGGCAGACGTCGGAGATCAGGTGTCAGCAAGGTGGCCCCCGGTGAGGCCGTGTGGGAGAATCTGTCCCCAGGCGGCGCTCGGTGGCTGAGAGAAGGCTGTCTTCTTCCCATAGCTTCACGGGCTGGTCCATCCGTGAGTGTCTGCGTCCTCATTTCATGAGTACACCCGTCGTATTGGATTAGGGCCTACCCTAACGATGTCAGCTTAACATGACTACCTCTGTAGAGACCCTGCCTCCCAATATCATCACGTTCCGAGGCGCGGGGGACGAGGGCTTCCGATGCAGGGATTGTGGGGGGTCACAGTGCAGCCCAGAACAAGCCCAAACAGGAATTCTGTAACTAATTCAACCTCGTGTCTCTAGAGGCTTTTGCTGGTTCGCAAAGCGATGTGAGCGCAGGACCACACTGAGGGAGGGGCCCGGAGGACCAGCTTGGAACGGAGTTGGCGGCGCCTGGGGAGGGGAGCGGTTTGGGGGCAGGTGGGGCGTCAACACTGATAACCTGGCTGGGAGAGCGGAGGGTAAAGCCATGGGTTCACGGAGAACGCCCTGGCGGGGGGATCTTGTGAGTCACTCTGTCATCTTGTCCTGTACCAAGTGTAGGTGACAGAGATAATTGTTGGCCCAGGATGACTCTGCAGCCTGAACTGTTTGAAGAAAAAACAGCTTGTTCTGATGTCAAGTAGGACGGGCAGGAGGACACCGGCAGGCCTCGGTATCCTAAAAATAGTCCCATGCCAAGCTGGCGGGCTCCCACAGCTCGCTCCCTGGCGAGTGCTCACGGCCCGCGGCTGACGGCACCGTTAATAATAGTAGCGACTTACTTTCCCCTGAGTCGTGGACTTCGAGAATCTGAATTTTGCGAGACGAGAATGTCAATGTGTTTCTGTTTATTTTTCTGATTTAGATGAAGGGATGTGAGAGGTTTGTTTTTCTTATTAAGGGCCAGCATAGTTTGGGGGACTTCTGTTAGTGGAAAATGCCAATAACTAACAATAATTCAAAGTTTGCTTTAAAGCATGAGGCCTATAGCCAAGAGTTCTGCCCGTTTTCTTCCCTAGGAACAGGTGGGTATGAATCCACGGTTAGAAGTAAGGTAGTGCCATTTGGGGGACAGCTCAGGAACCAGCAAAATAGCTTTCGTGTGTGTTTTGTTTTATTTTGTTCTGTTTTAAAGCAGCTACTAATAGTGGGTTCTTGGGGCCACATTTCAGACCTGGGGAAGTGAGATCTTTGCTGGGTTGATAAGGCAATGGGGAGAGACAGGGCAGGGGCAGCAGGTGTAAGTCCTTCCCTCCCTGCCAGTGGTCCTCAGCCCCGAGTCAGTCAGACGCCCTGGGAGGGCCGAAATCGTTCCAGTGCCTGGCCTGACCCTCATGAAGTCAGACTTCCTGGGTTTAGGATCAGGCCTAGGTAGAGACTTGGAAAAACTCCTGTGTGAGTCTAACATGCGGCGGGGATAGAACAAGCCGCCGTGGACCAGGACATGTCCCCTTTCCACGTCCATCTCCCCACCAGCAGCCACAATAGGACCTTCAGGTGGCGAGGATGTGATCGGCCTCTCACCTTCCCTCCTCCTGCCTTGGCGGACTCACTGTCCTGGGTGAACCCCGGCGGAGCCCCCTAGAAGCCCTATTTTCATAGACAAACCATCACAAAACCAAGTCCTTCCTCCCTGGACCGAGGGGGAGCGTGGCCTCAGAAGGACGTGTGCCCCAGAGAGGTCAGTGACCCTGAGACACAGCGGGGAGGGCTCAGGAGCTCAGCCTACCCGGAGATAACTGGCAGAACTCACCGGTTCCCGCGGTGCAGGTATTGAGTGCCTACTGACTACTCTGCACTAGACATTTACCGGACACACGGGGGCACCTAAGACTCACATGGGGTGCCAGCCGCAGAGAAGTAACCAGCGGGGACGACGAGAAACCCATTCATGTTTGTCTTCGGCATCCCAGGCCGCTCGCAGTCAGACCTGGCGTGGACAGTGCCCGTTCGTGGAGTGTCCGTGGGCCTGACCACTGGCAGTGGCTCCTGTGTGCCCTGGGGACTTGGGAGGCGTGTGGTCCTGGGGTTAGCAGGGTGTTCAGACCTGCGTAATGTTTGCAGAGGGAGGGATCTCCTTACAGGTGGTGGGACCCCAGCCTTCAGGGCTGGCCTGTGTTTCTGAATGTTACTGCATTGCCAGGAAATGGGAAGATCAGGCATCCCCAAAACACACAAAGGAGTCGCTGTAATGGCACAAACGTTTCCGGTAACCTCCAGGCTTTCCCACCTGCTGAGTCAGCAAGCTACAGCAAGGGTGAGATGTTCGCTAATTCTGCCTCATCACACGTCACTCATTCCTTTGTTCGTTCGTTCCTTCCTTCCTTCGGCACCCATTTACCAAGGGTCTGGCATGCCGTGGCCCCCGCAGCCACGCTGCCCGTGGCATCCCCGTGACATCCTTTTGCCATCCCGAGTGTCCTCCCCGGCCCTCCTCCCGGCTGGCTTCTTGCCCGGCCACTTGGGTGAGGCCGGGGCAGTGAGTGCTATAGGAGGACCCAGGACCCCAGATCGAGAACGCAGAGGAGGAGGAAGCCAATTTGGGAACCACCAGGTGGCAAAGGATTGGAAGTAGAGGGCAGGCCATGGCTGTGGGAGCTGAGGGAAGTCCCCCGATGTGCCCCGTCCCCACGCGGCCGGCCCGGCATGGCCAGGGAGCAGGATGAATGAAGACTCTTCCTCTTGTGGTTTCCCCCCTGCCTTCTCTTCTCCACCCGCCCTCCTGCCTCGTTAGAAGCTTGTCATCTCCTGCTTGGACTCGGGCAGTGGCCCGTCCAGTTTCTCTGTCTCCTTCCACCGTCCCTGCTGCCGTCTTCCTAACTCCTCCAAGACATAGACATGGCCCTTTCACACCCTGTATCATGACCCTTATGGAAAACCCCTGAAGCCCCCGAGTGCTACCCACGCACAACGGCCCTCCCCCACCCGCCGTGGCCCCCGTGGAGGTCTGTCCTCCTCCAGCCCCGCCCAGCCCTTTCTGTCCTTGCTCAGTTCACAAGCCAGCCCCCCTCCCTAACATTCACGCGGTGAGGCCCAGCCATCCTTGAAGCCCCATGTCCTCTACAAAAGACCTCTTCTGAACGACCTCGCATTTTCCAGAAGACACGCCTGCCCTTATCCTGCTAGACGTCATTGACCTACACCAACTATATTGCCCCCCGCCCAATCGCACAATGCCCCACACACTGTGTGCGCCAAGTGAATTGTTGGTCGTGCAACTTGCTGATCTGAGCAGACACCCCATTCCCTTCACTTTGTCCCTGGTGGCAATAGAAGACTGCCTCTGGGGCAGGTACTGAATGCAGACGGGCTGCATGCAAAATGTTTTATGTTGGCCGTTGGAGTCAGTCCTTGCAGTCGCCTGTGAGTCGAGTGCTGTTGTTATTCCCAGTTCACAGAGGAGAAAACAGGCTCACTGAGGTTGAATCTGGGCCCCAGGCAGATGGCTTAGTGAAAAGCAAAGTTCAGTCCTCATCAGGCCGTCCAGAGCTCGGGCCACCATGTTTCCATGAGCTGTTGAGTTGGCAAGGGGGAAGCCACCCAGCAGAGGAGCCTTCGGCTTGCTCCTCGTAGGTCCCCATGCTCCCCATGCTCCTTAGAGACGCCTTTGCTGTGATGCTTTGCTAGGTTTTGATCCACAAGGAGAGGGATAACATACCCACTGAACCTACTGAATTATCCATGGGTTAAATAAGCTCATTGTACACATTGTGTGAACCAAAAGGATGTTTTACATCTTTCAGAACCATAAGAGAAAGATAATTATTGTTGCTTTATTTCTTGTCTCCACGAAAGGGAGAGGCATTTTAAATTTTCTGAAAAACTCAAGAAAGAAATGCTTTTTGAATAGAATGGTTACAGTGGTGAACCTTCTCAGACTGAGAAATTACTATTGTGAAAATCATTTCTGTAAGATAAATACTAATTCTCCATCACAATATTTGGCAGGCAGTCCGGAGATTTTTTTTTTTTTTAATTAAAAGTTCTTTGATGAGAGAAGTGAGGAAACACTATTTTAGAATGGATTGGGCTACACTTTGAGTTGAAATGTACCCAACTCACTTGGGAATCAGAGGAAGAATTTAGAGAAAAATATGAAGGCAGTGCTTTCTGGCTTTTTTATCTTGAAAAGCAGACATTTCCAAAAATCAGAATATGGAGTTACAGAATTGACTCTATATTGGTTCTGATAAAAAGCAGCCATTCTTATTTTATAAATTTGGGCATGTTGTGCACTTAATTATTAAAACAATCATTTTTCCCTTGCTGACACATATGAGTTAGCGTGAATTCTGAGTGTCAGGCTGGATGCCCAGTTTTGCTTCCCAGGAGACACCAGTCAGAAATTGGATGTAAGGGTACAAAATAAATGTTAATTGCTGCAAGGATTAATCTGTGTTGAGGTCTTTCAGGATAATGACATACCCTACTTCCCTCTGCTTCCCAGCCAGGGAAAAGTAGAAATAACATGGAGGAGACTTGGAATTGAATTTATTACAAGCTTAAATTCATCGTAACTAGTTGAATATTATAAGCCTTTAAGATGTAACTTTCGAAAGTCATCTAAGTACTAAAATCATATTGCTTTCATCTCCTTCTGTGGACGGGGGCTGTTTCTCAGGGAGGCTGGCCCTTCAGCAGCTCGCTCACACGCAGAGAGCACTCCCCCCGGGGCTGGGAGCCCCCAAAGTCCCACCTGGGGAGAGCAGAGCGCACTGGGTTAGGGTCCTGGGGAAGTGCCCTCCGCCAGCCCGAAACCAGCACAGAGGAGCCCCCCAGAATGGACCCAGCGGCCTCACCCCTCCCAGAATGGCTGGTTTCTTCTTTGATCAGTCGTATACAACGTATACTGTGAAACTTCAACGTCTCAGCTCACGGGAGACCGTTTCTCTCAAGGTAGGATCCAGCCATGAAGTTCTATGAAGCTTAAAGAAAATCATCATAAATAAAACGGATCTAATAAAAAGTGAGTTTGAAGTCTGCTGGATGGAATTAGGGTGATTTTTTTAAAGTAATTTTCTTGAAAGGGGGATCCTGGCCTCGGTGTTCTCATGGTCAGGAGAGATAAAGGTCATCGTTTGTTGTTCCCCCACACGCTTCAGAGAGGATCTGGAGAGCTCAGAACCCCTGCTTGCCACCTGGAGGACTGCGTGCCCCCTCGGCATCCGGGGAAGCCCGTGGACCCCTCCTCGGAATAATTTCATTTTAAATGCACAGAATAAAATTCACAGAATTTCAAAGGAAATCAATGATGTTGAAACTCATGTATCACATTTTTAAAAGTGTTGGACTAAAATAGGGAATTAAGAAGTACATCTTTATTAACGTACTAAGTGTTGAGATCCGAAGACGCGTCTGAGAGCTCCTCCAGTTGGACATAGTAATGGCCTTTCAAGTTGTCTGCACCAACGAGAATGTGATTTCTTTTTAAATCTGTTTTTCTGTTGGTGACAAAGTCAAGGCATCGTTCACAAGGCTGTGGTTTGTTACCTTCAGTCATAATTCAGCGGAGTGCTGGCTTGTAGTTAGGAGGTAGTGAAAACAAAGTCATTTTTTCCATCCAAGTTTACGTGGCCCCAGGTTAAGAACTCCAGAGAGCAAGTGGCTCTCAGTGTCCGCGGTTGTCTTGGGAAAGCTCTGAAAGGTTATACAGCTTCCGGCCAGCACCCTGGGATTGGGGTTGAAGGGTCCAGCATATACGCCATTTCCACCATCACCCTGCTGGGTGGACTGGGGATAAAGCCTTGGACAGCAAGCCAGCATAGGGCTCCCACCATCCCTCCTCTCCAGCCTGCTTTGCTGCTGGGCAGCTAGCCACCTCCTCAAGCCTCAGGCATCTCAGCTGCAGACGAGACGTGTAACCCCATTTCCCAGGTTAATCGTGATGCCCCAAGGACGTGATGTATGCAAGCGTCACGGGGAGGAGACGATCAGCAGCCGGTCCTTTCTCAGAAGGAGAATATGTAGTGAAATGAACACACAAGAGACATTTATCGAAGACCCAGAACTCGACTCACATTCGAATCCCTTACACGCAGGGATCTGCTTTCGTAACTGTTAGCATTTGCGGGCAAACTCGACATCCGGTTGGCTCAAACTGTTTCACGCTCGCCCGCGATCTTACAAACAATCACAAAAATCTCAGGACAGCCTGCCACTGCTGTCCACTGCGGGCTCTTGTCCTGGCGTCTGCTGGTTTCCATCCTCGAGTCATCGTGCTCCGCCAGGAGCCGATTCCCGATCATAACTGTGACCGTGTGTGGTCCCACCACACATCCGAGGGCTGCCGTTCGCCTCTTTGACTTTGCTCTCTTAAGAATCCTATGTGTCTGCAGTGTCTTTGAATTAGCTTAATTTTCTTGGCTGTTGCTAAGTCACAAAGTTACACATGAGAACGTTATTTAATCCCTTTCTTTCCCCGTATCTCAGTGCACACCACGTTTTTGTTAGCCGTTAAAATATTGAGATGCTATCTTCATTATGGAACATGATAGCCGCTGGAACACTTGGGTTACCATTTTGTTTCAAGAGGAAGACCTGGCCCAGAAGTGAAATTTGAAATTGTGTAAAATGCTCCGGACGCCAGCAGTGGCCGCAGGTCAGCCGGATCGCGTCTGATCAGTGCACAGAGAAATTCACTCTGGTCAGGCTTCCTTTGCCTTTCTGAAACACCTTCAGGAATGGCCTTTCCCTTAGTGGAATTCGAGGGAAATCTGCTTGAAGTGTTCAGCCCACAGGATCTGCATTTGCTCAGAAACATCCGGGAGCAGATATGTGACATTGTGACGGTCGGAGGCAAATCAGCCGCAAACACTGGTGTCTGCCTCACCATCTTGTTGCTCAGTTAGGGCCCTGAGTGTTGGCCCCCAAACCAGGGTAATCTTCCTGCCTTGGATGGGAGAGCATCCAGATGTCACCAGCATCCTTGCGACCCCTCGGACTCCGGAGCGTAGGAGAGGGGAAGGCGCATAGCGCACGGGTCCCCCAGGATCTATGCCCTGTTTCTGTTGTGCTCTTGATGGTTTTCCCGTAGTTGAGCCACACTGAAATCTGAAACCCAACCTCTGAGGTCCTTAGGGGAGTGAGTGTTCTCCGCCCTGGGTTTCTCAGCTGCCGCCCACATCGGTCTAAGAGGGGGTGTTCTCTTGCACGTGACTGTAGTATGGACGTCGATGGATGGGCTTCGGCGAGTGTGAGCCATCTTCAGCACCACAGCTAGCAGAGACGGTTCTACCCTGGCTCAGACCGATTTGTCACATTTCTATAGATTTCTTTTTCTCTCCCATTATCACCTCTTTTGGTTGAGATCATGTCAGTGGCCCAATCCTAAGAAAACTAGGAAAGGACCTCAGTCTGCACTTGGTGCTGACCACACACCCCTGTGTCTTGGTGGCTTTCTGGTCTCCTGATCAGAGAAGCCACAGAACTCCCCCGACTCTGCTGGAAGGTCGAGCCCAGCAGGCTGTGTGCCCGTGTTACTCAGCATTTGAGGGTTTTGCCCTTGACAGGGCCGTAAGCTGCATGAGGGCAGGAGATATATTTATCCTCTAAGCCCTGTGGGAAAAGGGACAGAGGGCACCACTTCGAAACTGGGTCTCGCTCAGCACCCAGCCAGGAAAGACAGTCACACTTGGGTGTGGGAAGAGGTGTATCAAGGATGCAGACATCCCTAAGAGGCAGGAGTGCAGGGGGAAGTTGTGAGGGTTCTGCCAGCAGGTGCTGGCCGGGGGGCAGTGTCTGGCGTGGGCCTGCAGGAGCAACAGACCCCCGTCCCAGAGTGTTGTGGGCACTCGGCTCTCCCATATCCAGAGCATTTCCGCGGGCATGGCTTTCTGGAGGTCCAAGACAAGGACGGATTCAGCATGAGGAAGATGACAGGTGGGCAGGCAGGAGGGGCCAGGCAAGGGCCTGTTTTCTTGAGCTCTCGCTGGTAACGTGCTTGAACCCGACCACCACTTCTCAAGCAAGAACTGGGGACTTAGAATTCCAAGGTGCATCTTCTCCCCTCTCTGCGGAGGAACTTGGTCTCATTCCCATGGCACTGTTAAGTGGGAGCTGTCAGAGGCCCAAGTCCGAGAGACCTCTCATTCGCGAGAAGGTGGTCCTCCATGAAGGTCTGGGCAGGAGCAGCTGGCCACGGGCCCCAGGAATAAAGCGCCACCTTCACCCCGCGCCAGGACAGAAGGGGCCTCACCCGAAATCCCCGCGGGGCCGCCCCCACAGGTTCATGCAAGCTTCCACTCTGTGCTGTGGAATTCAGTTGCCCCAGAGGGTTCGGGAAATGGGAAGATCTCTGCAGGACTGAAAGGCTGCTGACATTTCCAGCTCCTAACTCTACCGGGGAGGGCTATTATGTTAGAGTGTGTTTGGCCTCACGAAGACGGGGGCAGTGACGCTCACTGGTCTGCGGGGTCAGGCAGGGTTTGAGAGAAAGACAAGGAGGGAGACCTTCTGCAGTCGTCTTTCCTCTCAGAAGCATGACTCTCTCTGTCACCCATTTATTGGCCGGTGCACGTCGTCCCATCCTTCGCATGTGGTCTTGTCTGCGCGGCCCCAGTGAGTCCCGCCACCACGTCCCCACCCGCTTGTTCTTCGTCTCCTGCCAGTCGCCTTGATTTCACTACTTTCTGCCCTTCTTCAGATCCAGTAATCACAACATTTATGGGCAGGTCGCATTATAGAAAATATTTCAGAATATTCTAGAAGGTATTGCTCAGGTTGGATAAACGAAACCTTTAAAAATCTATTCCTTGCGAACCTTACACATGCACCGTATGTTAAACGTCTCCGCGGCAACCTGAGGGAAGCCCGGACAAGAATGCGGCTTGGGAACGTCTCACACGGCGACCTGAAGAAAGCCTGGGCAAGAATGCGGCTTGGGAACGTCTGAAGAGATGGGAAAGGACCCCTGGATGAAGAGGAGGGTGGTGTTTGCCGGGCAGGGTGTCTGGGGCAGGACACCCTTCCGTGTCTCCACCAGAGTTGGTTGCCTGGTGGTGTGACCACGACCCCCTCCCACACTCCATGGGCTTCAGGGCCCAGTCGAGCCACAAGAGACCAGGAGCTGAGCTTTGAGCCAAAGAGTTCCCAAAGCCCGAGCTTAAGCTTAGCATTTGTGCTGACTTTAAACGGAAGTTTTTTTCCAGAATATTCTAAGGGGGGTGTGTGTGTATAATTTGTAGAATCACATCATGAAACAGGGCTGGGAAGCGTAAGCGAAGCGAGAACACTCACCTGTAAATGAAGATTTCACTGATGTTGATTTGCTGTGATAACATTGGCATTTCTTTACCATTTGCATATAATTCTGCAAGAGGTTTAAAATCTTGCACCAGAGAAAATTCCTAAATCCCAAGGTCAGAGCGGTGAGTCGTTATCCCATCCATGGCAAAGAAAAGAGAATAGCCCCCGTCCGTTGGGGTCTTCCAGCACACGTGCGTTCTGTCTGCCTGTCTGTCTGCCTGCACGGCCGCCGTCGTCAGAAGCAGCTGATGGCACGTAACGCCTGCGTCCTTGCTCAGACTCTGTCCACACGGTTGTACTGGAATTCCAGACAAGGAGAAATAGTGGCAATACCGAGATTATGGCTAAAGAAAAGTGAATATTTTAAGTTCATAACAGAAAACCAGGAAATCGGCAACATGGAACTTAGCAAATTGCTGTCCCAGGACCCAGTGCTCTCAGCCTTGACCTCCACCGCCCTGAAAGAGGAGAGATGCTGCGGAACCTGAGTGGGGCGGGGTGGGGGGCGTCCCGCCCTCCCCCTGCCAGCAGCATTCTGGAGGGCGCCCTGAGGTGCTTCTCCGAGCCCCCCCGCACTGCTCCCCCAGGCCCTAGGCCCCAGCAGCTCCAACTCCGGGTGCACAGGGAGGCCACCGCTGGAGGACAGGGTCCAGCTCCCATCCTGCTTGGGCATCAGCGGGGGAGCCCAAGACCCGTTCTCCCCAGCAGCTCCCCTTGTACCGCGTGACGCCCGCTCAGACTTTCCAAGTTAACCCCCACCGGGCCTCAGTGAAAATGGAAATTTGACTCATCATTTCCCCAGCTTCAGACTCTGATTTTCCTCCTGTGCAGACAAGTGTCTAACGCCATCCCTGAACTGCTCACCATCCCACTCACTACCCGCTGTTGCCCTCTGCCGTTCAGGCCCTGGGGCAGCCTCCCCTCTGCTGCCCCATCCTCCCCTCTGCCTCCCCCATCCTCCCCTCTGCCTCCCCCATCCACCCCTCTGCCTCCCCCATCCTCCCCTCTACTCCCCCATCCTCCCCTCTGCCTCCCCCATCCTCCCCTCACTCCCCCATCCTCTCCCGGGCTCCTGGTCCCTGGGCAGCAGGGAGGCAGGAAAGTGGCGAGCACTCTGAAGAGGGACTGAGATGAGGGAGACCCAGCTCTGTGTCCCAGCAGTGGGTCTGCCTTCCCTTCAGCTCCACACTTCCTCCTCCCCCTCTGGAACAGAGTCCACGGGGCACGCATGGGAGGGCTCAGTGAGCTGCCCCGAGGAGGAATCTGGCTTCCCCCTTAGCACCCCGAGGCCAAGTGTCCTGTTGGAATCCCAGCATCCACCAGGCCCATCCCGGCCTCACAGCCTCCCTGCTGCCTCTGCCCGGGCTCCAGCTGAGCGCTCCCGCCCCTGCGCAAACCCCAGAGCCTTCTGCGCCCTGCCTGCTGGCCACTTGCGTCCTCCAGCAAGCCCCGGAGTGTCTCCCAGCCTGCAGAACGGGATGCCCCCCCAGGGGAGTACGTCCCCCTGTGGGGAGCACTACACAGAGCCCAGGGAGACGGCCCAGCCCTGCAGCTGGTGGTTCCTCTACAGCAACCGTAGAGAAACTGAGGTCATGGCCTTCAGGTACTGCAGGATCGTGACTCATCAGAGGAGGGTTACTGGTGGTGAGCGGCTGTAATTGCAGTGTTGGGAAAGTGGACATTTTTAGCAACGAAATGATACTCGACCCAAAGACGTTCGCTCGTTGACACCAAGTACCAAAAAACCCTGCCCCCAGCACCGTGTGCGTCCCACGTGGCCTGAGTTTTCTCTTCATCTCTCAGCACCGAGTTTACTGGTCATGGTGTTTCCAGAAACGAGAGTTGGCTTTCGAGTTTTTGTTTTGAATCACGTGCCCTTGAAATGTTTTCATGCTGCTCTCCAGAAAACACCGGAGGCAGACGCCTGGCGGAGGGCAGGGTCCGGGCTGGGGAGAGAGTGAGGGACGATGCTCCCCAGCCTGGCCCGTCTGTCCTGTTGCCGCGGCTGTTCCTTTCCTCCAGCAGTTTCAGCGTGAAGGTGGGATTTGAAGAACTTGTCCGCAAATGTCTGTTCCTTCATTTCTTCCTGACCTCGTCCTGACCAGAGGCTTCCGTGCCACTGGGTACATTCATTCATTCATTCATTCTGTCCCTCTCTCTGCCTCCCTCCTTCCCGCCACCTCTCTCTCTCCCTGTTTCCCAGGGCCCAGCCTCCTCTCCTGTACTCGGTCTCTGTCCCTTTCTCTTTCTCCCTTCCCCCTCCGCTCCCTCCTTCCTGCTTCCCCTGTGCCCCTCCCTCCCTGTCTCCCCCTCCTCTTTCTCCTTCCTTTTCTCTCCTTCCTTCCCTCTCACCCTCTGCATTCCCTCTCTCCTCTCCCCCTCCCTTCCTCCCTGTCCCTCCCTCCCTCTCTGTCCCTTTCTCCTCCCTCCCTCCCTCCCTTCAGCTATGACCTTTCTGGTTGGAGCCTGTATTAGCCTGTATGATTATTGAAGGCCACTGGAGTCACAAGGTACCACAGACAGGTGGCTTAAACAACAGACATTTATTTTCACACAAATCTGGAGGCTGGAAGTCGGAGGTGGAGGTGTGGGCAAGTTTAGTTCCCCCTGACACCTCTCTCCTTGACTGCCTATGCCCTCTTCTCCCCTTGTCCTCAACTGCGCGTCCCTCTTTGCAGGTCTTTGTCCTGATCTCCTCTAAAAGGACACCTGTCAGATTGGCCTGGGACCCCTGCCCACCATGGCTTCCTTTTACCTTAATCACCTCTGGGAAGATTCTGTCTCCAAATGCAGTTAGATTCCCAGCCCCAGAGGGTTAGGACACCAACATATAAATGTTGAGGACACAACTGAACCCAAGACAGAGGCTTTCTTTCAAAGCACGGGGGAGTGCCCACCAGAGCTGTGAGCTTGGAGGCTCACCTCCCTGGTTGCCAGGGGCCCCGGTACTGAGGCCACTCTGCCTCGGGATCTCCCGTGTGACAACTGGGCTCCGCTGGGCTCCTGTGACCGCACATTCCTTGTCATGAGCTCCAGCTTTTCCAGAGCGCTTTAATTCTCTGGACTTTCCCAGAATGTCCTCCCTTTCTACTTTTTCCTGATAATCGTGATTGCCTTTATTATTTTTTTTTTAACCTAAGCAGGCTCCACGCCCAGCATGGAACCCAACACAGGGCTTGAACTCATGACCCGGAGATCAAGATCCGAGCTGAGATCAAGCGTCGGTCACTTCACTGACTGCACCACCAGCAGCCCCTTCCTTGTCTTTCTTTTTCCAGACTTTCCTTCTCCTTCCCACCTGTAGGGCTTCTTCTCCCTGTGCTTTTATGGGGGGAAGGGACCCCATCCATCATCTGGGGCACTCCCCAAGCCCCCATTCCTGCGGCCTCCTTTGACTGTTCCTCAGTCCCCGTAGTCACCGCACCCCTGCTCCTGTGTGTCCCATGTTCTCGCCTCTCTCACTGTCTCAACAAGCCTGTCATCGCTGGACGGTCCCCTGTCCTGTGGCTCCTCTCTGGCTCGTGTCTCTGTGTTCCACTTAACCCCAGGGTCTGTGTCTGCCTCAGGGAAGCCTGGTCTGCTCCGTCCTGGGGGCAGGTGGCCGGGAGAGGGGCCTCCCCAGCACACATGTCCGTCTGGGACTGCAGTGAAGGAGGATGTTGGGCAAGTAAGAGGGTGTGGAGCGGGGCAGGGTGTGCAGGTAATTCAGAAGGACCGGAAGGTCGATGGTTATTTCAAACACCAGCGAGAGTCGGGGATCCAGGAATTCCACAGTAGTGGACAGCGGAAGGTCAGACGTAGAGAGATGTTTTAAGCCAATTGGTTTTTCTGGTGAAACCTCCACGTGGCTGCATTTTTTAATCAAAACTTGCTTTTATCATTTCAGAGGTCCCCATCCAACCCCAACCTAGGATGCTTTCTGAAAACCCTCAATCCCATTTTTACAGTAATTTTACTCATTCAAATTCCAGTTGCATCAGAAAATGATTCTTAGTTGTTACTTTCATCGATTGGCTGGTTTCGGTGACCACCGTCTCCAACGCAGAGGTTTGGGGCTGGCACTTTGCTCATTGCATGCTTCCCTACTTTATTCAAGCTGAAATATGCCCAAATCTCTCCACCGGCCTGCTGCCGAGACCCCCAGACAGGCAGGAATCCCCCTCCCGGAGGACGAACCGGCAGAGCTAACAGAACTGATATGCAGAGACATGGGTCCCTCCCCCAGCTTCCTTGGCCTGCTGTGGACCTACAACCCACCCTTAACACCCCTCCTGGCTTGTCTTCCCAGAGCTTTGGACTCCGGAGCAAGCGGACTGGCTCCATCCCAGCACTGAGGGAGGGCAACAGCGTGGTCAGAGCCTTCCCTGCTGCTCCTCAGTCCCGAGCACCTGATTTCCTTGTCCAGACTCACATCTGGCACAAGACACTCGGCGTCACCCCCACGCCCGGCCGTGGGTCCCATGAGCAGAGAGCTTTTCCACAAATGTCGCAAACATCGGAGAACCCAGCAAAATATCAAAAGCCTGGGTCCCTAGTGTATATAATCCAAGGTTCTCATAAAATACACAGGCCGATTCAAGTGTGTCGTCTCTTATTCCAACAGTATACACTTAGATGTTCACACCTGAATTTCAGGGTGACACCCTGACTTTCACAATATCCTGATGAAAATGGTCTGTAGGCTTTGTTTCTCCCACCACACGCATTTCACCGAACAAAGCGATTAAGTGAAAAAGAAACTGATTTTCTCTGTTTCTGTTGACTTTGATCTGCCTTCTCGGTGATCATGGTTTCTTAGGGAAGTGGACGGCCCCAGTGCAGTCCAGTTTCCCAGCTTTACTGACCTGGGTCAGCTGCCCTCCTGCAATGGACGTGAAAACAAGAGACGTCGTAGGTAGAGAGGCCAGGCCCCGCGTGGGTCAGTGGCCGTCAGGGGCCATGAGCGCCGGTGACAAGCCACCAGCTGTCCCGGGCGGGGGCTGAGTTGCAGGCCGGTTGCTGTGTCCCAGCTTCGAGCCCAGTTACCCGAAGGTCCTTCTGAGAAGGGGGATGGGCTTGAGACAGGATGACACCTGGATGGGCCCCTTGGAACATGGGCCCTTCCCTGAGGGCTTTCTGGAAACAGGCCTTCTCCATCTCCACATGCTCCCCTCGACTCAGGGCCAGCGATGAGCTGCGTCTGGAATATTATAGCCTCCACCATCATCATCACCATCCTCACCATCATCATCGTCTTCATCATGGTTTGGGATGCTTGCTGTGAGTCACTCCCAGTTCCATGAAGGGGTCAGAAGCACAGACTGAGGGATAGCGCACAACGTTTTATGTCCGTTCTAGCTTCTGGAGGTCTTCGGAGTTTTTCTGATTATAGACGTGGCTACGTTACAAAACGCGCACAGTACCAGAAGTTACAAAGTAGGGACGGAAAGCTCTGCGATTCTGTCAGCCAGAAGTAAGCCTGAGGACGGTCATCGACCCCATTTCCTCATCCGCTCTCTGGGGAGGACCCCGGCCGCCCTCCGGCTAGTGTTATCGCAGAACGGCTGCAGCCGCCTCCTTGCCCGGCCTTCCTCGGAACACACGTGCAGACTTTCCTGGGAGCGGTGCCCGGGCGCGACTCGGTGGCATCAGGCCTGTGCGTGCTGACCTTCTCGAGGGATGGCCAGCATCTTCCAGAATGGCTTCCCTGGCCAGTCCATGCTTTTCCTCAGAAAGCCTCGGTATTACCTTCCATCCTGAGTCTTGCCCTTGACTGTGAACAAGTGGTATGTTATCTCTGTTCTAAAGTTCTCTAATCTCCGGTCGGTTCGGACACTAAACCCCTTTCTTATCAGCTGTTCTCGTTCTTTTCTCTGAATGGCCTGTTCATATTTTCTCCCCAGTTTTCTTTGGGTTTTCTGGTTATCTGGCTTTTTCTTCGAATTCTCTGTTTGCCAGATAGAGGTTCTTGTTTGGGTTTTACATGTTGTAAGTATTTCCTTCCAACATATGCATTTTCTCTCTGTTGTTCTGTCTCATCTTTTATTGAAAACAAAACAAAAACAAAAACCCTCTGCTTCTGAGGTTGCTCCTTTCTCCATCTTTTCATGGTAAAAGCTGTACGCGAAGACCACTACATCACAAGACTTGCCCTTCTGTTTTCTTCCACTGGCTTTGTAAACTTGCCTCTGCACCTAAATTTAACCCATTGTCTTCCCGCAGGCTGTGAGGCGGAGTCCCACTTCCTTCCCCTATGTGTAGTGAGCATGGTTCCTCGGAGCGTGGCTCCTCAGCCTTGTCTTCTGGCCCACCGGGCCCTTTTCCACTGCCTTTTATTTTATTGATTTTATTGTATTCTTTTGCCATTTTTATCCTGTGACAAGTCCCCATGTAAATGTGACTCCTTTAACTGAATGCTCCTGGACAAAGACTGTCCTGCCCTTAGGAACAGCCTCCCGGTCTAACATCAAGTAGACAAGACCTCTTCTTTGCTCCTCTTTGCCTTTTGTGACTCACCAAAGTCCCATGTAAGTTTTTCTCAATGACGGGTTTTGCATGTAGTGGTGATTTACTTGCTGCCACCGAGCACCCCCTGAAGTCCAGCAGGACCCAATGAACACATACTTTCTGCGCGTGGTCTGCCGTGGCTCGGTGCCCCCTTTCCATCTTGTGGCTTCTCCACCTGGAGCACGTGGCCCCGGAGCTCACAGCGACAGGGCGTGAGAACGGGCCAGCGCCTCCACGCCCCACGGCCCCGACCCAGAAGGACGTGCATCACTTCCGCATTCGCCCACTGGCCAGCACTGGCCACACGCTGGGCTCTCACTGGCGGGCGCTGGGAAGCACATGACACTTTGTAAAGCATTAACCTGCCCTCCACGTCCCGTTCATCAAAAACGGCCACATGTCTCAGACTCAGCAAGTTCTGTCCTTTAGATACGTGCAGCTTCCTGTATGTCAGTCATACCTCAGTAGGTGGTTTAAAAAAATAGCGAAGCCTTGAGGATTTTCGGTGTAGACAGCTGTACCATAGACCAGCAACGAGGTGGGCAAAGTGCTCCATCCCGGTGCCACTAAAAACTCTCGATGTCGTGACAAGCAGACAGACAAAACCAGAGCAACACCGTTGTTTTGCCAGTTCGAATATGAAGGCAGAAGAAGTTTGATTTTTGTGTCTTTGGGTCTTAACACAAGCCAACATAAGTATGCGATAACAAAGCCGGGAAGATTGGTTGGAGAAACTGTCCTTCCGCCATTTGAGACATCACTGCAGAACTGCCTGGGCCACCTGCCTGGGCGTCTCGAGGAACAGGTGTTTGGGTGATTTGCTCCCAACTCCCCTGGCATCTCGTTAGCCTGCCCCCGACCGGCCCCCACAGACGTTTTGACGGCAAACACAACCACATTGAGGGAGATGTTTTCAGTAAACAGGAGAGACTGACTTTGAAATTCCAGCTTGCTGAACATGTTCACTTATTAATGACACTCACTGGAAAGCTGGGCTGGACGTTGATTGCGGGCAGAAGTTTCCAGCCTGCTAGCGCCAGTGGACACGGGGTCCTAACGGGCACCGCCCACCGCCACCGTCTGTGGGGGGCACCTGTCCAGCGTGGAGCACTGGTTCTTAGGCTCTTCAGAACGACGAGGGCAGGCCGGGAGCGGCGTGGTGGGAACGGGGCAGTCCGTGTGAGGCTGGGAGGCCCGGAGAGGCTGCGATATCCGGGCTTACACAGAGCTATTGACAATTCTTAGAGCCAAAGGGATGCTGGTGTGTCTGGGCGACTGTCTGATCACAGTTTGTAGAATGCTCCATTTCCCAGAATTTTGCATCGTGGGGTTCCAGCCTCTTCCAGACCCAGGCTGGGGGTGTGGAGGGACGCTGCCATTTACCGTTTCTACGCCACCGTGAAGTCACTTGCCTCTTCTCCACCCGATCGTTCACACAACCGTGAGAAGCGTACCCGCGGGTGAAGCGTAGATGAGCTAACGTGGGGAGACACCACACAGGACACCTGCCGGGAAGTGGGTGCTGCCCTTGCTCTGGGATTCTAGCCTGGAGGTCAACGTCGATAATTCCTCAGGGTTCATCATCTGGCTCTGAGGAAGCATGTGTGCGCACCCACGAGTCCGATATAATAAAGTGACCTCTGTTTTTCCACAAGGGACTGGCACAATCGGATAGATTTAGTGTTTAAATACAATCAGGAGATGCTCAGTTAAAAACGGCACCGGTATCGTGCAAACGTACTCATGGTCTAGGCAATGCGGGGTGTGGGCCGCAGGGGCATCGCACATTTACATTCCCATCACCTGCTGTTGCGGGCTCGAGCGTGGACACTGGGGCCCGACGTCGTGAGTTCAAGGTCCAGTTTCACCGGCTGCCTGCTCTGTGACCTTGGCCATTGAACTTGGCCTCAGTGTCCCCATCATGAGGGAAGTCATAGCAGTTCCTCCCTGGTGAGGACTGAGCGAGTCCATACACAGCAAGCTCTCAGGACAGTGACGGGCACGAGCTTTACCTACACTGTTATAAAGTGTGCACTGTTTGAAGGTCCCCAGCGATGTAGATAAGAATCAGTGGTTGAATTCTTCACTTATTATAATTTCTACTTCACCGGAAAGAAAAGGTCCTGTGGCAACACCATTAGACCCATAAGAGTAGAAATCAGAACATCCCCAAAGTAATGACCTAAAAGTAATAATAGCCATCCCAGTTGCTTATAGAAAATCACTTTTTAATTTTTATTAGGTCAGCCAAAATCAGTCCCTCGATTTTCTAAGCTGTTCAGCCAAAGCCCAGAAATTTAGTTTAGAACCATCTTCTGTTCTTGACTGCAGTCTTAAGACTGTTTTATAACGGAACACTGTGTCTTCCAGAAAGATCCCTACTCTTGGCTTTCTCGACAGTTAGCTCTTTTGTGCCCTATCTTTGCCCTGTGTTTTCTTGCAAATGGAAAATGCGCATGTTGGGACTGTCCCCTGCACAACGCCGGCAGGTATGGGAAGGTGGGATGATGGTGCATTCCCTGAAATGGTTCAACTCCTTTACTTTCACCCCCTTACGCGGAGCACAGTGCCAGTGGAGGCTAAGCGCTCAGAGCTCTTGACTTGAGAGACCAGTGTTCGGCGGAGGGTGGGGGGTAGGAAGGGCAGGGTCAGGGATCATGGAGGGTTGGGAGCTGGGGGAGGGCAAAAGCGGGGGGTAGGGACTACAGTGCAGGGAGGAGTAGAGTCCAGCCTCGGGAGCAAAATGCTGAATTCTGGTGGCTTCGTGCCCACGGTGCCAAAATGCAGCTTTCCGGAATGTGCCTCTGTCACGGGTGCTGGATTTCACCTCCGGCCCCGCCGGAATGTGTGACGCATGACGATGCTCTTGCGTGTTTAAGTCCGTGCATTCGGCCTGCGGGGCCTGGGGGAAAGTTCCTCACCCAGCAGTGACTGACGGGACTGGGAATGCTAGCGGTCCTCCGTCTGGGGACCACAGGGGAGCTGGTGTCCCTCCCCTTCTCTTCTCTGCTAACGGCTGGTGGGGGAGGGGGGACACCTCCACCCAGCACGCTGCCCCTCATCCGTGCCTCCTTAGCGACCAGCGCAGGAAGGATCAGAACTGTCTTCTCGGGGCTCCACTCCCTGACTCTGCGGCGGACAGACTCCACCATCGGCTTTGCTGCGAGGACTCGGTACCAACGGTCCCCTGCGACGGGAGGGACCGCGTTCCCCACGTGCACAGAGCCCGCTCCGAGATCACGCCGAGTGTGCTACAGAGAGCGCACTCCCGAGTGCTACAGAGAGGGACTCCCGAGTGTGCTACAGAGAGCGCACGTGCTCTGGGATGTCCTGGGGCCCCTTTTCTGTCCCTTTCATGACTCGGAGTGACCGTCAGCTGTATCGGGAGGCCCATCCACTCACTACGTCCTTGGCAGGAAAATGGACTTTGGATTCGTAAAGGCCGATCACAGCTGTCTTCACAGGATGCGAGCTGCCAGCAACGGGGACATGCCGTGCCCACGGCGGGAGTGGCCCCCTCCTGACCTAGAGACGGGTAGAAAAGGCCCTTCCCCCGGAGTCCAGGGATGCCAGGGTCTCGGGGACCCAGAAAGGCCCTCTCTGCCCTTCCTCACGAGGTGCTAAGAGAGTTTGAGCCCAAATCATAGCATTTTCACATCCACATTTTTCGGGAAAATATTCTCAATATTCCCATGATTTTTTCTATTTAATGTTGCAGAATTTCCTGTAGGATTTGGAAGGTCCCAATGCCAGCCGCGTCACGCGGCCAGGCCTTTCTCTGTCCTCACAAGTCGCAGGGCTCAGGAGGGGACGGAGCGACGAAGGGCTACCGTACACCGCGAAGTCCCATGTGCCCCCTGAAACCGGACACCATCTCGAGAGGAAAACCATGTTACCCTGGTTGCCTGAGAAAACCTCGTGTTATTCTTGATGTAATTTTCCCAGAACAACGCAGTTTGGGATTATTTTGTCAGACTCAGGAAGCTCCTGCCAGCAGGACCAGAAAGCAGAACCCAGCTGCTCCCTGTTCTGACAGACACGTCCCCAGTGATGGTTCCTGTCTCATTTGCCAGTGACATTCTTGGTCTCCGTCCTCTCTGGAGTTCCCGGCAGTGGCATGCGGCCGTCACTGTTGTCTGCACGAGAGAATGCTCTTCCACGCGACCAGGAATGACAGGAGTGGGTCGGGGGTGTAGCTGGTGACGGGGCACAGGACTCGTAACATCACGCAGAACCTGGCTGGAGGCGGGTCGCCCCTTGCTGTCGTGGGGTGAGGCGGCAGGAGGGAGTGACCCATGCCAGCCAACCTGGCTTCTGTGGGACAGAAGCACAAGGGGAGCAGAGTGGCCTCTCACCTGGTTGGCAGCCGTCAGCGTGGCTAATTCCCAGCTGCCCACGTGTCCTGCCCTCCCTGGAGGAGAGGACGACCCGGGCTTCTCCCACCAAGCTCCCTGCGCCCCCAGGTGCCTCCCCCGCTTATCCGGTTGTGCAGCAGCCGAGAAGCTCCGGGTCCCCAGTGCCCGCTCCTCACATCAAGGCCACACGGAAGATGGAGGCAGCTTTGGGCATCAGAGCAGGTGGGTGGCCGCAAGTCAGCGTGAGCGGGGTCCCGGCGCCCAGAAAGGAGGGTGCAGTGGGGACTGAGCCACCAGGAACGAACGAGTGGACTGAAACACCAGTGGGCACCGGGGAAGAACTTGATCCTCATCCTTTTCAAACTGTGTTCCAGAAGGAAGGGGAAATAGGTGCGTGAGGAAGGTCCAGGGTGTGGGGATGAGGGGTGGCCTGGGTCCAGACCTGGGAGGTCAGGCTGGCAGGGAAATGCCATGTTTCCTGCCAGTCGCTCACTCGGGGTAGAACGACGCGGAGCGATCATCCCCAGGAGGGCGGGGGTCGTCGAGGCCCAGGCAGCTGACGTGCACCTGCTCATCCCAGGGGAGCCGGGTCCACTGGGAGAGAGATTTACGGGAATGGAGATGTGCCTGCATCCCAGGCAGCGTCCAGGGAGTCCGCCATGACAGCAGGGACAGAAGTGTGCTCCCAGGACCTCGCTAGAAGCCCACACGTGGGCAGCGGGATTTGGTTCCTAAGTCGAAGACGCTGAAGGAGCAGTTGTTTTGGGCTGAACTGATCCTTCGGTCTCAAAAATGGAACACAGCGTCCATGGCTTGGCCCGTCAATGAGCTCCCTTCGCGTTCTCTGTCTAGCAAAAATAGAAACTACGCGGCCAGCCGTCTTGAGGGACCGGGACCAGGTGTGAACATGTGTCTCACCGAGGAAGGCGCACCTGCTCGGAACACGTAGGATCCAGGGTCGAGGAAGGGACCAAAGTCCACACTGTGGCGGGAAGAATGGGCAGGTCCGGGGCACTGATCCACTCGGGGTTTGAACAAACTGTGGTTACTATGGGATGGCCAGCTCGGAGCTCCATGTTACAAAGCGGGTGCAGAGGGACATGGGAGTTCAGTGACCTCAGCGCATCCCGTGTCCAATGGGAGAAGGGCAGCTGGGCAGATTCTACGGAGTCGACGGCCAGTACCTTGTTTTCCTCCTGTCGCGTCCAGAACCGTTCTCCTTGTTTCCGAGAGCCGGCCTGGCCGTGGGCTCGAGCACTGCTCTGAAATCCTGTGTGATTGAGCACAGTGCTTGCCGCCTCTGTGTCTGCTTACGCAGCTGGAGGTCAGGGGTGACTACAGCGAAGCCTCCTGGTGGGCTTCCAGGGCGGGTTCACAGGTGTGTTCAAACCCATCCCGAGAATGATGCCTGGTGCACAGCCGCCACGGCTGCCTTTAATAAGGACGTCTAGCTGTCACTTCCTGCGTTCCAGTGCTGCTGATGAAACCCACAGGGGCCCAGCTGCTTAGGCAGAAGTATAAGTCTTAGTGGAATCTCAAAAAAAATTTTTTTGAAACGATTATCTGAAATAATTTAAATTTTAGTGAAAAGTTTCTTTTTCTCTGCTTACTTCTTCCAGGGCAAAGACCATCTGTCTCAAAAAAAGATTCAGTAATTGCTAGAACTTTCTGTAAAGTGTAGAGGAAAGACATGCTCATGTTTTGCAAGCATCAGAAATACTCAGGAACCCTGCCGTGGTGCTGCCGCTGGCTTGAGGGTGATTCACGATCATAGTAAATAGGTTAGCTGCAGTTTAATCCCTACTGAACGTTATCGGAGTTTGTATGAAACTGACGCTGGCTTTCACATCCCGAGATGCTCACAAATTTAAGAGAAGATTGAGTACATTTATTACCTAGTCATTGGGAAATATTAGAGACTCTGGAAGAAAGTCGGTTACCTAAGATTTCTCAATGGAAAATTCTAGAATGCTCTAGTGTAAACAGTCCTTCTTGAGTGAAGTGCTTTGCATCCTGGGTGATATTCTGGACCTTTGCTCTGGTGAGAGTCAATGCCATGGGAAAGCTGGTCAGTTGTCCTACTGGGATAGGGAGCTTGACTCTGGTCAAAAGTGCTCATTCATTCATTCACCCCTGTCTCCGTCCACCAGGCTCCTGGGTTAAGCCCTGTGTGTCCCCCTCGCCCCGTCTCACCTGATCCTCCAACAACCTGCGTGAGGTCTGTTGGGGGTAGGTACTTACTAAAGCTTTGGGAAATATAGGTCACTCTCTTGGGACTTTTTTATAGCCAGGCTGTGCTTGAGAACCAGACTTGTTTGGTATCGATGTGCAGAGATTGCTAAAGTTTAAGGCCAAGGAGAGTTTTTAAAGTTTCAATTTCATTCAAATCAAGGAAGCGTCACACACAGGCCGTGGGCGGTTTTCCAGCGCTCACTAGGCACCTGTGTGCCGACGGCCGGCCGTGGCATTCCCGGCATCCCTCGCTTGCCCCTGCCGCTCTACCCTCAGCTCCTTGCTTCTCCTCTCCCCTGGCCCCCCACCCACTCCCCTGTCCCTCTCCTGGGCGTGTGTGACGAGTGTCTCCCATCACGCCCCCATCGCTGTGCCCCACCTGTCCCTGGGCGTCTCATCACTGCACACAGGCCGGTTCCTGGTTCTCCTTCTCCAAAGGCTCACGCCGAGGCAGGTGTCATTGTGTGCAGGACTCAGGGTGGAGACAGACACAGGGAAGGAAAGTCACTCAAGAGCCAGTGGCCATGTCCCCTCCTTCCTCTCTCTCCCTGGGGACCCTCCCACGTCTGTCATTTGGACCTTGTGGTGAGAGAGCCCTACGTCCAGCAGCTTCCTCCTGCCCTTGGCGCTGCATTTCTAACATGCACCCCAAACCCAGCCCCCTGAAAGGGACACGGGGTCTGATTCTGGAACCCTGTTTCCTCCCGGCTCAGAAACCCAGAGTGCCCCAGGCCTCTCTAGCCACAGAACAGATTCTTCTCTAAGTGGCCAACATCTCACATCTGACCAGCCATCCATCTCCCAAGTGACACATCCCTAAAGAAAGCCCGACCCCGATTTGCCCCCCACGGGAGAGGGCCAGACACTGCAGGGTTGTGGCTGAGGAGGTATCTCGACTGCCTCTGGAGTGAGAAGCGTTGTGTCCCCCACACATATGCAGAAGGACCGAGCACCCCAGCCGCCACCTACGGATGTGTCCTCCTCTGGACAAAGGATCTTAGCAGACGTGAAGTTCAGATGACGTCATGCTGGGTTAGGCCGGGCCCTAATGCAGTGGTCAGTGTCCTGGTAAGAGGAGGGAAGTTTGGAAACAGACCCACAGGGAGAAAGCCACATGAACATGAAGGCAGAGATTGGGGTAATGCATCTGCAAGGCAGGGGTTCCTCACGAGGGAAGACGAGCCACGGGAAGCTAGGGGAGGCAGGGCACAATTCTTCTCTAAAAGCCCCAGAAATAGGAAATGTGATCCTGGGCTTCTGGCCTCCAGAACTTTGAGAAAATAAATTTTTGTTGCTTTAAGCCCCCTGGCCTGGCCTTCTGTTCCAGGAGCCCCAGGAACGAATGTCCTGTCCCTGCCACCTCTCTCTCTGTCCTCCTAGGAACACCAGGACCCACACTCCCCAACTTGTCCTTCGTGTCCACCCCCGAGCACCTCCTCCAGGCAGTCTTCCCCGCCTGTCTAGCCCCCAGACTACGGGACGGGCACCCATGTGCACTCGCCCAGCCCATTCCCTGTTCAGCCCAGAGCAGGAGATACCAGAGGACTCTTGGCCGTTGTGGACACATCGTGGTTGTCACAGCTGGCATGGAGCTGCTCTGGCCTCTGGTGGGCTGGGGCCAGGGACGCTGCTGAGCACCCGACAGCACGTGGTTCAGCCCCCACAGCCAAGAACGCTCCAGCCCCAGATGTTGGTAGGATCGCATCTTTCCGCCCCTCCCCCTTCTACCCTTCCAGCCCCTCGGCACTCCCCCTCCCTGCCTTGGCTAGTGCTGGGCAGACTCCCCGGCAGGCAGTGGTGGGGGTCTCCCACTGTAAACTGACCGCCCTGCACGTGGGCTCGCGAGGCCCAGGGTTTCCCTGACTCAGCCGGAGTGGGGGGCTTCCCTCAGGGCTACTGTTGGCCTCTGTCAGTGGCCATTTCACCACAGGGACACTCATAGCCCTGCTTGCTGTTCAGATATCACCAGCACAGCCACAGGCACGCACACACATGCACACAGGAGTCACTACACACACTCGTGCACATACAAACACACTGTGCTCATGCAAAAGTCTGTCCTTGGGATGGAAAAGGTATGTCCTTGGCCGTGCACACACACTCTCAGATACCCACGTGTGCTCACAGGTGTGCATGCATGCTAACACGTGCATGCACACTCTCGGGACCCATGTGTGCACACACGTGTGCACAGGCACGCATGCATGCTAACACACGTGTGAGCACACACTCAGATACCCACGTGTGCTCACACGCACGCACAGGCATGCATGCCAACATGCACAAGCATGTGCACACACGTTCTCAGACCCGTGGTAAGCGCCGCAGGATCATATCAGCGCGTTCCGCACTCAGCTTCTGTTCGGTGCCTCACTGGACAGGATTCAGCTCAAGTCCTTCCCTCGCTGGCCAGCAGCTCCGTGGAACTATCTGGATTTGGAAACATTTCTCTGAAGCTGCCTCATCTGTTATAGGGTCTTATCTGTGCTCTAGAATTGTGTAATTGATCGGCTTTGCACATCGGGCCTTGAAGAGAGGCAAAATCACGGCTGCCTTTCCAGGCAGAGCCCCTTTCACAGATCCCCAGAGGGCACCTTCCCCACGTCCAGCACCTCCTTTGCTCCGAGTTTCTCCCACAGACAGCCGCGGTAGGGAGCGAGGCTGACCCAACACAGCACACGTTAGAAACCCGTGTTGGAGGGGTGAGGGATTGTGAGGGCTCTTAGACTGACAATTACATGCTCAAAGTCTTTGAAAACGAGTAGCCGCTCTGTAATTCAGCCCTGGAAATGAGTGAAAGAACCCAAAACTTCTCATGAGGAGTCTGGAAAGAACAGAAGCCTATAATTCACGGGCAAATGAAATATAGAAATGCCACGAAAGTAGGTTTGCAAGGAAAAATAAAGTAGTAAAAGAAAAAGAAAAATCTAAAAAAGCCTGAAAATAAAAGTAAAAGAAAATCTAAAAGTAAAAGAAAAATCTAATCAAGGGAGAAACACAGAATGAGTGTATTTATCTCCTCCTGTTAAAATAGACACTATTGAAAAAGCTGGGGAATGAGCCCTATAAATGCCAAATACTGGACTTGCCTGAAGACACTCCATGACAGGATAAACCAGGTCATACCGGCCACGTAAAGGACAGAAACTGTGTGTGTGTTTTCAAGAGGCCAGAATGAAGCCAGCTTTGTCAAAGGGCAAGATGGTCTGTGAAAGTTCCAAAAACAAAAAGCTCCGTTTATTGTGTCCACCCCATGACTGGCACTGTGCCAAGCATCTTACGTGTTTTAACATGTTAAGTCCCTATAAAAATCCAGGGTCATATCACACTATTCTTGGGTTCATTTTACAGATGAGGATATTGGGATTCAGAGAGGTTAAGTTACTCACCCAAGGTCACACAGCCAGGAAGGGTTGGAGCAGGGATTTGAAGCCAGCTCTGCTGAATTCTGCACTCTCATCCCAACACACACACACACACACACACACACACACACACACACACACAGGCTCCATGCCTCAAATCCGCCAAGTGTCTGTCCCATTGTTCTCTGAATATAGCCAACTGTTTCAGCTTCTGCACTGGGACCCCTTCTGCTTGCCACCATGGCCTGGTAAGCACCTGCCGCCCATATGTGAAGGCTCAGCTCAAGTATCATGAAACACAGACGTCTTTCTCGATGCACAGACAACCAGGGCTGCCGCCCCAACCCCCCAACCGCACAGTGGAACCCATCCTCCCGGCTAAGCTGGGTGAGGACCAGAATCGTTCCCACCGGAGAAAGCCCTGCTGCCAGCCATTCTCAAAAGGGCTGGTTTTGCCTCTGAGGGGACATTTGGCAGTGTCTGGAGACAATGCAGTTGTCACAACTCCAGGAGGACCAGTGCCTCTAGTGGGTGAAGGCCAGCAATGCGGCTTAACGTCCTACTGTTCACAGGACCGTCCCCAGCAGAGAAGGACCTGGCCCATGATGCCGACAGGACTGAGGCTGGGAAGCCCTGATGTCCGTCTTCTGTCTCAGCGACCCGTGCGGTGATGGGCTCGAAGTCCCCACAGGCAGGGGTCACTATCACTTTGTCTTTCAAACCCTGCACCCGACTGAATGAATGAATGAATGAATGAAACTCAGTGTGCACACTGGACTCATGGAAACCACATAAGACCAGGGGATTGAACTGAGGACCTGAGTTTGGAGTTGCTTCTAGCTGTATAGAGAAGTGTAGAAATGTGCAGCTGTATGAATTTTTCATGTTGGATTATGGTGATTGGCCCCAAAAAGCTATGGGGCAAAAAAAAAAAAAAAAAGAGAGAAGCCGAAGTACCAGCTAATGGTTTTGTTTAACAAACACAGCCCTGGAGAACTGTATTCTCATTAGCCTGTTCTGTATCAGTGTTATGGTGAGATTTTTCAGGTCGTTAGGGAAAAATCCTCAGGTTGTTCATGACCACATGTTTACTGTCGGGGGCTCAGGAGAGGGAGGGCGTTTAGTCATCTAAAGTCTTGGCGACCCCACAAAGCTCTCACGGTGGGTTGTGCAAATTCTCACATCCAGGTCATTTCACATTAAGTACAAGTAGAGGTATTTTAGGAGAAACAACAGTTATTCCAAGAAACTCTCCAGAAGAGACTTTTTGGTTATTAGTTAAATGGAAACAGACAAGGAGGAAATATGAATGTCACGACAGTGAGAAAAATAGTTCTCAATTAACAGTAACAATTTAGTTTTCAAAGTGCTTCTTAATCAGTATCTTATGGTGTTCGTAATTCTGCTGGGCAGCGAACACGGCCCCTGCTTTATAGAGGAAAATACAGAGGGTCAGAGCCCTTGGGCCAGAGGTTCCCCCACAGTCCATGTGACAGGAGATTGCCCTGGAGGGCAGGACGGGAGCCAGCTCAACGTCGGAATGGGCTTGAACGTCAGGGCCCCGGGCAGATGGAGCATCCCCTTCTTGGTGCACTGGGCATCTCTGAGCACCTCAGCAAAGGCAGCTCGGCCACCCTGGCGGGGCTGACCCATGGGAGTGCTGCTCCCCAAGCTCAGGGTTTCCCTGCGTGATAACTTAAGCAGCCAATCAGAAGAGGATAGGCACTCTATGAAAGGGATCTGTTAACTAGAAACTGAAACGCCAGAGACCACAGAGGAGGGGAAAGGTCTTTGCGGGCAGCTGAGGGCCGCGAAGGCCCAGATCTCCAGTGGGCTTACAGCGGGCTCTGTCTCCTGGTCGCTGAATGGACCGAGTGCTGGGGCTTTATGAAGTTCGTAATATTTCCTGCAAAGAAAGGGAAACAAAGAGTGCTCTTTTCATTTGGGGTTTTCTGCTGTGTTTTGTAATCGTTGAGACTTTCATAAAAAAACAGGCAAAATATGTGTTCACGCCAAACTCGACAGAATATTCCAAGATTATCGTAAGCTTGTATCTGTCTGGCTGTTTTCAGTTCAGAATTATCAAGCCATACCACGAACTTCTGGTGTTCTAGACAAGGATGGTAGAGATGGCTAGAATTTGCATTTTACACAGAAGAATATAGTCTGATATTTGCTTCCGCTTGGTGCGGAGATCACTCCTGGCATCCCTGCAAAGACACATGTGCTTGTATTTAACGAAACGACCCCAGACTTCAATCTCAACCCATCAGGATGATAATTGTAAATGTATTAGCTTTCATGGCCGCTTTCTGTCCAGTGTTACTATACCACATAAGCAAAGTAGTAAGCTCTAAAACTAAAACTAGGAGTCAGATCCTGGAGAGGCATGGGGAAGTTTCTGGAAGGCAGTAAATGTCCATCTCCTGCCCTCTTCTCTTCCGTCTTCCTTTGTCCCTTTAGCAGCTCCTTTGACGGGAACCGAGCAGCAGATTAGATGAGGTGGCATTGATGGGCCTTCATGGGCAGATGGACAAGTTCAGCCAGAAAGATGTCCAGAGGGGGCAGGACACAACTGTAATCTGGACTTCCAGCTCCTTCCCTGGGCATGAGTCTCCATTTCCAGTGTCGAAAAGACAGATGTTGAACCATATGTCCTGAACTTAAGAACACAAAACAGTCCTCCATTCCTGGTTTCCGTGCTGTTTTCCCCGTGAGTGGTCGGTATGGCTGTTTTCCCACCAGCACTGTCCGTGGTTTTCCGGAGACGGCTGCGATGGGAAGGACCTTGCCTGTCTGTCATCACACAGGCCCAGGTGGCCCCCACCCTGGAAGCCTGTCCAAGGGAGCACCAGCCCGGCCGCTGGTGGCGAGGCCTGGTTCCGGTTCAGGCCCACAGGTGTGCCGTAACCGAAACGCCAGGTGCTGGGAGTGCAGGGGGCCACTCGGAGAGACTTGTCGGTGCAGGTCTAGAAGCAGGAGACTGCTGGAGAGCGTGCACGCGTGTTCGCTGGTGAATACCCAGCCACGTCTTTTGGGGTCTTTCTGGGGTCGCCTCTCCATCCCAGCTGCAAGACGCATGCTTGAGGTGCTCGGGAAGACAGCGGGTCTCCCAGGAGAGGCAGGGGAAGTCAGCATGGGGAAGCACACCCAGAGGCGACAGGCATGCCTGGCGATCAGGAGGCCTCAGTTGGGATGGCAAGGCCGGGTAGTGGGAGCCCCAAAACCCTCGCTGGTCGCCTTCGGTGGGCTCTCTCCCTCCGTTGCCCAATAAACCTCATTCCCACAGCTTTCTGGAAAGGAGGGCCTGGCCTAAGACGGTCACGTCAGTGACTTCTTCAGGTTGCCTCTCCTCCTGGTCTAGAGCCTTCTGTGTCCATTCCAGGATGGGTGAGACATTCTTGTCCACTGCCGACGCACATGTCCCATCTTTTGGGTAAGAAACATCTGCTCCGGGTGAGGGGGACAGGCCTAGCCCCCCCTTCCCGGGATTGTCTAGGGAGTGTCGGACCCTCACCTTTCCTCCCTCTTGGGACTCACGGACAGCCTCGCTCCTCCCCGGCAATGGCTCCCCCCACCCCCGTCTTCTCAGGAAGTGGCTCCCACGTGACATGAATTACAAGAAATTCACCCATTGTTCCTGGGCTTGACTTTTAAGAGATTGGAAGTGTGCGTGTGAACATAGAAATGTGCACATCTAACTGAATTTCTGTCTCAGCATCCTGTGAGGGCAGGGACGGCCATGGGAGCCCCACTGTGCCCCAGGGACACCCCGCTGTCTCTGCGGGTGGTGATGCTCCCCTGGGGCATCTGGCCTTCTGTCCCAAGCCGCAGGGACCCGGGGTGGTGGGGCGGGGGGTGTCGAGTGGAGCGGGTGCTTCCCAGGCCCAGGAATGAGGCGTCAGAGGAAGCCGGGCTGCACCCCTCCCCCACAGCAGCCAGCGCCCTGCTCTGCCTGGTGCGGTCTAGGGGGCTTCTAACCCGGCTTTTCTCTCCCTCTCCTGCAGGGGCGGATCTGTAGAAAGGCCGGCAAGTCAAAAAAGTCCTTCAGCCGCAAGGAAGCCGAAGCTACCTTCAAGAGTTTGGTGAAGACGCATGAAAAGTACGGCTGGGTGACCCCACCCGTGTCCGACGGCTGACGAGCCGGCCGTGCGGGAGACGCTCCAGCCGCCTGTCCACACACACGAGTTCCCAACATCTCCTCCTCAACGCCGAGCATCCTCACCCTTTGCTACTCCAGCCGGAACTGAACCCCGAATGCCAAGGAGACGTTTAAGTTATTGATGAACCAATGTGTTTACAGGGAGAGCGAGGGAGCCAGCGCTGTTCGGGATTAGGTTCGACGGTAAATGAGCGGCCATCTCGACGTCACTTTAGAACCGATGCTGAGATGGTGACATTCCCCAGCCCGCCTGCCCCCCCGACCCCGCCCACCCCTCACACTGCCCTTGGCTTCTTCCCAGACAGCAGCTCCGAAGAGCAGGCAGGAGCCCCAGTGCCCGCTGCTCGACCCACTTACTGTACACGGCACGTTCCCATGTACCAGGAACGCCCCGCCTCGCTGTGCTCTGTGTCTCTGTTTCTCTCCCTGGCAGGTCGACCTAACCTGGAGACGTGTCTCTCTGTGGCCCCATGTGACAACATGTAAACCTCCTTCGTGCTATGACCTTTGGCTCCTGAAAACACAAATTTCATATCGCCAGGTTCTCGTGATTTGAAACAGCGACTGCCCCGTTGGCAAAATGGGGTCCCAGTGCGACACCACGGTGAGCGGCTGTGCACCGGCGAGGCTGGGCCCGGGGACGGAAGGCAGGGCCGCAGCAGCCGCCGTGGGCTCCCTGGGGCTCCGCAGAGGGACAGCCCCTCGGTACTCCGAAACGCTCCTACGACACTGCATTTGTGTTTCCGTCTCCTCCCGGTGGGTCAACCCACCCCCACAAGTGAGAGACACTTCCCTGTTCCCCGAATCATCGGACTCACGTTACTCTCCGTGCTAGTGACAGGGAATGACAGAACTGCCAAAGGACACCAAGTGATGGTCCGAGGGCTTGCATGACTGGGTCTGTCCCCTCACCCTCCTGTCACTTGTGTCCCCGGGGGCTGGGCTGTGTGACGCGTGAACACCCTCGCTGTCATAGCAAATCCCCGTTATCCCATCGCCCGCGTTCATTTTTCTCTTCTGTTAAGTTACTTAGAACTTTCTAAGAAACTCCATGAAGTGAGGAAACATGGTTTAGAACAATACGTGGGAAGAGGTAAAAATGTTCATCCCAGGTGGAAAACCTTATTGGACACATTTTAAATAAAATCACGCATATCTGACACCTGCCTCCGGAATCCAATCACTGGGGGCTTAGCCTTCCCTTTAAAGCATTTCATCTGTCTTGAAAACTCAATATTCCAAACAGCACGAGGACATTCTCCAGCAAGGGACAAAAAGTGAGCCTTAGGAACCCACAGTCTCCGCAAAAAACCCAGTGCGTTAACATGGTCCCCGGAAGCACCCAGGGAGGCCCCCCAAAGCTAAGGGGAAGTGTGGAGGGTTGAGTTGGCCAAACTCGGATGTTGCCGATGCCATTTCCCCACCAGGAGGGAGAAGACGTCTTTGCCGGTCACATACAATGCTTCAGGAGGCCTCGGTAACTCGGGGACCTGTCCGCTCGCCCAGGATTGTCAGAGGTCCGTGAGACCTGGCCTCAGAGGACAGGGGTCAACTCCCGGCACGACCGGTCGTTCACCAAATCTACCCTTTCCTGCTGCTTTCATTTATACTTTAACCCCTTTCTCATATGCCCCTGCCTCACACATAGCTCTGGCCAGACAAGACGGCCGTGCATGCAGGATGCCTGCCTGCTCTCATTCCCCTGAGTAGTAATAGTCACGAAATTCCATGCCCAAGAACTGAAACCATTCCTTTCTCTGATCCCCCAAGCGGAATTCTTCATCCTGGAACGCTGATATTTAGTGCCTGCTCTTGGGCCCTCGGGCTACTCGTTGTCATGGGTTTATGCTCTGGGTCCCAAGCAGATAGGACAGAAGCCGCTTGCTGGGGAAAGCACCTGACCTTACCTCTTCCCGATGTTTCCCTCTCCTGATGCAAAATGTAAAGCAACTTTCTGTTAAGAACCATTTGGCTGCATCTGGGTATACAGACGGTACGTGGTGTGTACACACACATGACCAGGTGCTTCCAGGCTGGCTGCTGGCCGACCGAAGACCGTTTCCACAGCTGTTTCTGGGTATCTCCCCCGCCCCCCTGTGAGGGGCAGCCGGGACGTTTTCTACCCCCTGTGGCTGAGCTCAGTCGCTGCCAACAGCGACAGGGGGAGACGCGTGGCCCAAGCTCTCTGCACACCCTGCATTTGATTTCTTGTGCATGTGATTTCCTTTCGGGTTGTCAGGCACTGGAAGTTGTCAAGAAAATGTTCTTCAGTGGAAGAGATTCCCTTTTCACTTAAATGAGTAAGACTCATTTTCAAAGCAGTGGAGAACAGTTGAAAATGCGACCACTGCTTTGACTCTGAGTTGGAAGAACTTTTTCAGCAGCTGGAGGCATCATTGTAAGCAAACAGGGCCATGCTGGCCAGACGGGGGAGCCTGGCCATGGCCGTGTCCCACTGAGCCCACAGGAGGGACCTGCCTGCCTCGGCGCCCAGGGAGGGAGGGAGGCTGACTGCAGACCCAGCAAGCGGCTGGCAGGGCTCTCCTTTCCACACAGGCCGAGAACGCCATTCCTCCTCAGACAGACAGCAGGGGGACGACTGGACAGGGGTGCGGACGTTCATGTGGGCGGGAGATTAGAGAGCTAGAGGAAGGACAAGTTCAGCCTCGTGCATGCTTCTCCTCCTGCCCGCCCAGAGGCTTTCCTGGGCACATGCCACGGTCCTCGGGTCTGCAGTCCTCCACCACAGGCCCCGGGCTGTTGAAGTTCTACGTGAGCTGCAAGATGATGGGCCCGGCCCCGCACACATCTGCAACACACACGTACCACACACACACATCTGCAACACACACGCACATCTGCAACACACACTAACACACACGCACCCATCTGCAACACACACGTACCACACACACATCTGCAAAACACATGCACATCTGCAACACACACGTACCACACACGCACATCTGCAACACACATTAACACACACGCACATCTGCAACACACACTAACACACACGCACATCTGCAACACACACTAACACACACGCACATCTGCAACACACATGCACATCTGCAACACACGCGTACCACACACGCACATCTGCAACACACACGTACCACACACGCACATCTGCAACACACACTAACACGCACGCACCCATCTGCAACACACACTAACACACACGCACATCTGCAACACACACTAACACACACGCACCCATCTGCAACACACACATACCACACACACACATCTGCAACACACATGCACATCTGCAACACACACAGACACATACCTGCAAGACACGTAACACACGCACACACCTACAACACACGTGGCACACACGCACATCTGCAACACACAGTGACACACATGCACATCTGCCACACACACGTAACACACACGCACACACAGACACACACGTATGCCCTAGAAGACTCCCAGACTCCAAAATCCATTACTCAGGGGAAAAAAACAGGGCTTAGGCCCCAATGTTTTAGCTCTCAAGCTCACTCTGTCTATCGAAATTCAACCTTATCTTTGAGAGGGAAATCTGCGGACCACGACAAAGACCCGCCAGAAGGACAGGCGCCCGCTGTGTCCATGGGGGTCGGCAGGAATGCCACCTGCTTGAGCCTCAGCTTCTTGGGCTGTTAACTCCCATGAGATTCATCTGAGAACTGACCGAAACCCTGAGGGAAAATGCTTGGGAAATGCAGAATTTGTCACGTGAACTTTGCGCGTTGCTTTTCCAGTACGGGGAGTTCTGTGTTCAACAACCAGTCTTCATCAAAACACATAGTATAAAAGGTTCCAGTTGAATAATTGCAATGATTCAAGTAGAAATAACCTGTGATGATACTGTTCTGTCCCCGGACCCCTACTGTAAGTCAGCCAAGCAGACTTACTGGCCATCTCTCCACTAACTCGGACATGGGGCAGCCGCAGGTTCTAGACATGCCTCCTTCCCTAGAGGAACTGAAAAGGCAAGAATGACACACAAGAGGGACGCCTGGGTGGCTAGTTGGTGAAGCGTCTGCCTTCAGCTCAGATCATGATCCCAGGACCCTGGGATCGAGTCCCGCGTCAGGGTCCCTGCTCAGCAGAGGCTGCTTCTCCCTCTCCCTCTGCCTGCTGCTCCTCCGGCTTGTGTTCTCTCACCCTCTGTCAAATAAATAAATTAAATCTTAAAAAACAAACAAACGAGTGACACTCAGGAGCCACCAACACGTGTGGGGACCAGAGGCAGCTAGCCGCTACACTGCCCTGCCGACCTGGTAGACTTGGTCCGCGCGCAGAGGGGCCCAGACTCCACAGAGAAGTCAGGGCTGAGTGACGGCTGAGCCAGAGGGAAGAAGGGCAGGTGTAGACGTGGGGGAGGGCCGGGGACACCCTTGTAGAGGACATAATGTTCGTCCACGCTGGCCCTGGAGGGGACGCCTGGGCAGCTCCTTGCCACTCTCACCTGTGGGGCCCATCTCTATAGACCTGATCTCAGGAGGCGAGACGAGTCTAACCTAAAGCTTAACCTGGCGTGTAGGGCTGGCCCCTTCTCTAGGATTATATTTCAATGTTTCATCTGAACCTTCTAACAGCGTGAAACATTTTAATGGAATGTGATTTCTAGGGGGCAGAACTTGCTTTCCAACCACATGAGGGTTGAACCACGGACTCTGAGAGGTCCCTTAGTCGACCTTCAGACACTCTGCAGGGGAGGAAACCAGCCCAGACAGGTTGAGTGGCATTTCCAAAGTCAACTGGAGGGGTGAAGCCAAGGGCACCGTGTTGGTGATGCTTCCCATGGACCATGAGGCAATATCCACATGGCTTGCGCTCACTCTGAGCCCTCCGTTGGCTTGCCCTTGAGCCACAGGCCTTCCCAGCTGCTTGGGAACCACCCAGAGTGATCCATTACACAACAAGAGCAAACTGGTGAGAAGTGGTCTGGGGAGCTACAGCTTGGAGCTCAGCACGTGTGATCATCATCAATGCCCTTTCCCTCCAAAGACATTAGTATGATGTACAGCTTTCCTGGCTTCAGGTTAGGCTCTACCTTATCTTTTGGACTTTTTCAACCTCCAGTGTATATAGCACCAAGCATGCTGGCGAAGAGACGTGATCAAGGCAGCGTACTTGAATAGAGTGTAGACACAAAGGAAAGCGAGGTTTAATTGCAAGGTCATAACAAGGCTAGACAAATAGCAGAGTGCCTGGGGCAACAGTCAGTTTCCAAGGTCATCCTCTTGGGTCCGTGAGGCAGTGTGTCAAGTTAAGCAAAGAAGCATCTGCACTGCTTCCCACGGCAGACTGACCCTGTTTCTCCCACAGAGGGTGCTTCCTCCTTTCTTCTACAGGAGGTGAAACAAGCGGCTGTCCGCTAGGTAGTCATGCAATCTCTTTATATGGCCGGATCTTGGCGATGTCAGTGACTGAGCCACAACAGAACGGCCTGAGCTGGCTGTGCGTGGCTTTACCTGCTCCGCCAACACGACCTTGTTTCATGCACCTTGTCTCCACTGTGACCTTGGTAGGATGCCGATCTACACATTTTGGGGTCCTATAAGCTTTCAGACTGTCCTCCCAACTCGCACCAAAGCTTTGGTGTAGACTCTTTCTAAAGTCGTCCAGGTGTGTGGTCCTCAAAAGGAGGGGGAAGGAAGTAGAAAGAAATGTTGACGTTCAGCAGAGGGTGAATGTGGGAGTCAAAGAAATTGGAGGCTCTGTCCTTAGGGGGGAAAAAAAAACAATTCAGAAAAGCAAGACTTTAAAACCAATAAATGTCTTTCCAGGGAATGTTTGTTGAAGTCCTTGCATGGTCTGTGTTCAGTATTTGCTGGAATGTGTCTGGGTCTCCACAGGCATTTATCCAACACGGTCCGTCGTGGGTGGTTTCCTGTCACGTGCTGCCCTCTGATCTTTCGTGCCTTGATTTATCTGTGGTTTGCTAACTCGGAACTTTGAAGCACGTCACGAGTATTCCCTATAAAAATCAATGAAATGGAACGGAACCACATCTAATTAGGCAACACTGTGATTTAGATCCCTCCTTCCGTTGCCGTTTGCGTTGTGAAGATGGTTGGACATGCTTCCAGAGAGTTCCATTCAAGGTGAAACCGTGTGCTTAGCACAATACTGCAGCCCATGTGAATGCGGTATTACAGAGACTCCTTCGAGAAACTGTTACAGAGCAGCGATTCTAGAACCTGACAATCTTCACGCAGCCTAAGTTCAATCTGTTTAAAAGGTCATTACAGCTCATTTTTCACACTGGTATATAAATTGGCTTCTAGTTTTTATTTTACACTGTGTGTCAGAGAAACTTCCCAACCTTCGTTTCAATATTTGAAATCATTTTCCAGTCAAGAGCACATTCTTCTTTGAAAATCTGAAAATGTGACTGTGTTAGTATTGAGCAGGAGAGGGCTCGGGGATCCAACAGCCTTGAATCCACCTTCTGCCTCCTCTCCCACGTGGACAAGGAACTTAGCGTCCGAGACTCTCAGTTGCCACTTTCATACCCACCGTAGGACGTGAGCCTCCGCGGTGGAGGCTGGCAATGATAAGACAGGCAGTATGTGGGGAGCATGAAGCCCATGCCTGGCCTGGAACCGAAACCCAGTATGCTCTTTTAGAGATACAGTGAGAGTGACCTGGCGGGATCAAGTCAACAGCTCGAGTTGCGTGTTGGAATCCACTGAAAGTTGTTCACTCCATCCCTTTGGGTGAAGGCGTGGTTGAAGCCCCCTCAAGAGGGCCTTGGCTGGGAATTTCTCTTGGGCAGCGGAGATGAGAAGGTGAATCCCCCACAGTCTCCCTGGAACGTACTCCCTCCAGCTGCGCGGGGGAGTCGACGGCAGTGGCTCGGGCGGTCTCTGCCCAGGGATGTAGTTTTCTCAAGGCTAAAGTTAACGCCCAATAGCACTGCACCTGGACCCTGCCATAGAGAGTTTAAGGTGTGGTTTCCGAGTCGGTAGGTAGGGGTGATCCAAACGCACAAAATGGGGGCAGTTGGGTGGCTCAGTCCGTTCAGTGTCCTACTCTTGACTTCAGCTCAGGTCATGATCTCGGGGTCCTGGGATCGACCCCCACATTGGGCTCTGTTCCACGCTCTGCGGCGAGTCTGCTTCTCTCCCCGTCCGCCTGCCCTCCCCAGCTCGCACCGTCTCTCTCTCAAATAAGGAAACAAAACCTAAAAAACAAAAAAAAACAAAAAAAAAACAAAAAAAGCTGCACACGGTGCCTGTGCGTGACCTTTGCTTTATTTGTCCCTGAAGTGTTTGTCTTAGAGTCCACTGCTGCCGGAGTGAACCCGGCACGTTAATGGAAACACGGGACTTTTTTTCTATTTTTTTCTCTTTTTTTTTTCACTTTTTTTTTTCTTTTCAGCATAACAGTATTCATTGTTTTTGCACCACACCCAGTGCTCCATGCAGTACGTGCCCTCCCTATTACCCACCACCTGGTTCCCAACCTCCCACCCCCTGCCCCTTCTAGACCCTCTGGTTGTTTTTCAGAGTCCATAGTCTCTCATGGTTCATCTCCCCTTCCAGTTTCCCTCAACTCCCTCTCCTCTCCATCTCCCCATGTCCTCCATGTTCTTTGTTATGCTCCACAAATAAGTGAAACCATATGATACTTGACTCTCTCTGCTTGACTTATTTCACTCAGCATCATCTCTTCCAGTCCCGTCCATGTTGCTACAAAAGTTGGGTATTCATCCTTTCTGATGGAGGCATAATACTCCATCGTGTATATGGACCACATCTTCCTTATCCATTCGTCCGTTGAAGGGCATCTTGGTTCTTCTCACAGTTTGGCAACCATGGCCATTGCTGCTATAAACATTGGGGTACAGATGGCTCTTCTTTTCACTACATCGAAACAGGGTATTTTGTCCAATGGATGGTGCCACGTGCCCAGCCATCAGGTGGAGGGATCACGTACAGCCTTGTAGGGACTGGCTAGCCTAGAGGGGACAGGGTCAGGATACAGTGGTTTTGAAAGGACAACTTTTTTTCTTGGTTTTAATTCATCCCAGAACATTTTTATTTATTTATTTATTTATTTATTTATTAAGATTTTATTTATTTATTTGACAGGCAGAGATCACAGATAGGCAGAGAGACAGGCAGACAGGAAGGGAAGTAGACTCCCCGCTGAGCAGAGAGCCCGATGCGGGGCTTGATCCCAGGACCCTGGGATCATGACCCGAGCCGAAGGCAGAGGCTTTAACCCACTGAGCCACCCAGGCGCCCCTTTATTTATTTTTTAAAAGATCTATTTATTTATTTATTTGAGAGAGAGAGAGAGCACGAGCAGAGAGGCAGGCAGAGAGAGAGGGAGAAGCAGACTCCCCGCTGAGCAGAGAGCCCGAGGTGGGTCTTGATCCCAGGACCCTGAGACCATGACCTGAGCTGAAGGCATACACTTAGCCAAATGAGCCACCCAGGCTCCCTCCCAGAGCGATTTTAAAAGATTTTTGGGAGGGCCATGAAAGGTTTTCTAATAAATCATTCGAAGGCTAAACCAACGAAATAATTCTAGACAACAAGAATAAACTTTCCCGTAGAAAACGATTCCTATTTTTTTTTCCTGTTCCTACGTTTGCAAAGCTTTCAATTTCTCCAAGAACTTTTAGAACTATCTTCTCATGTCTTCTCCGTAGGCCACGTCCTGAGGTAGGTTTGAGGCAGCTCTCGCCAAGCTTAGAGCCAGGAAACAGGCATGAAAAGTTTGAATTGAGTTTTCTGATCTGATTTTACTTAAACACGGTCAGTGGGTTTCCCGTGTCACTAAAACATGACATTAAGTCCATCATGAGACAGCTTTTACGTCTCTACCTTCAGGGAGCATTTGTAGCTACGACTTTCTGGAGCTCACCCCTTTGAAGCAACGCAGATGACCCTCCGTGCGACGGGACTCCTTCCTTCTTCCTTCTTCCCTCTACCGAATGCACGCACGTGCACACACACACACACACACACGCAGCCATACGCCTGATTCATGACATCTGGCGCTCATTGTTTCAGAGCTTTTCTTTTCGGTTGACCCTGCTTTCCACATCGGTAGGTGTTGCTTCCCCACAAAACATCTTCCATATTACGTTCCCAAGCTGGACACAGCCCCTTGCTGCCTCCTCTGTTCTCCGGCCATGAGCGCCTCCCTGAGGGTCCCCGTTGCTACCTGCTGTGTCCTTTGTCCTGCCCCCGAGCCCTGGACTTCATGGGTCACCCCTTCCCACCACATTCGATTTGGGGGGCGGGGGAGAGGAAAAGCTGAACTTAGTCAATGATGGCTTGGAGCTTGCCAAATTCACTCGAGAAGGTGCCAGCAATAAAAGCCACGTCTCCCACTCCTAATCTCCGTGCAATGATTTGTTTAACGAATGAACTGGAAAGGGCCTCGGAGATCACTGGAAAGACCTCTGTCATTTACTCTGCTTCGGTCGACCCGCGGCTGAGTTCCTGCTCAGAGTCTGTTCAAATACTTCCTTCCCAGTACTCAGAGGTTTCAAAGTGAGAATATTCTAGTAACTCCTAATAGTGAAAAGATTCTTTATAACCCAGACACCTCATTTTTCAGAAGAGTTTTTAAGGCACAGGAAGTTGCATCCAGAGTCCAGGGTCTTTGCCCGGTATCTTACAAAGCGGGGACCAGAAATGGGGACCTTGTTGCTTCTAGTGCTGCTGCCCAGTGTAAAATACACCTACATACGCACACGCATGGGAGGCATCCGAGAACCAGGGGCTATCTTAGAGCATGAAGGAAAAATACATATAAATATATAGTAGTGGGTTGAATCGTGGTCCCCAAAAAGATATGTCCAAGCCCTAAGCCCCAGAACCTCTGGAGTCAACCTTATTTGAAGAAGAAAAAAAAAAAAGTCTTTGCAGATGGAATTAAGGTGAAGATCCCAAGATGAGATCATCCTGGATTCCAGCTGGGCCCCAAATCCAAAGACAGGTGTCCTTCTAGGAGAGAGGCACAGGGAGATTTGAGACACAGACACGCAGAGAACGTGATATGAACGGCGCAGCAGAGACAGAATGAAGCGATGGATGGACGCCAAGGACGGACAGAAAGGCCAGAGGCCAGGAGGGAGGCATCCCATGGATTCCTCCCTCCAAGACCCTAGAAGGAACTATGCCTGATTTGGGACGAGTGGCCCTCCTTCATGGATTGGCAGTATCTCTGATGCTCTCCCACCAAAAGCTAACCCTTGGACCTTCTCCCTTTAAATCCCCCAAATGTGTAGGTGCCAAGATTTTAGTGACATTGGCACTTTCCTAAGTACAGAGCAAAGGTCACAGGGGTGCGATAGTGGGTTCACCCATGGTGTGACGGTGGGTTCACAATGCAGGGAGGAAGCGAGGGGGGGAAAGCTGAAGGCGTACGGAGAGCAGACCAGGAACAAAGACGCCCCCGCCGAGTCAGCCACACCTGAAGGGTCACAGTCCTGTGTGATCCCCTTTCCACGATGGGGGCAGACCCGTAGAATATGCAGTGACAACGGGACGTCACCTCTGATTATGTCCTGCTATAGGGCAAGAAGGAAGGCAGAGTCTCGCCTGCCTTGAAACCAGAGATTCTTCTGCCGACAACGGTGAAGAAGTAAGGCGCCGCGTGACAAGGGCCCGAGGGGAGCTGACCCGAGGGTGTTTGGGAGCTGAGAGAGGCCCCAGCTGACACCCACAAGAAACAGGGGCCCCCGTCCCATGGGTCACTCTGCCGAGAAAGGCCTGAGCTTGGGAGGAGACCCCAGGCCCCCGAAAGGAGTGCAGCCCAGGTGATACCTGGATTGCAGACGCGTGAGACCCCGAGCCGGGGGCCCAGCTGAGCCAGGCCTGGGCTCCCTGAGCCACGGGGATTTCGAGGAAATACATGTGTGTTACCGTAACTGCTGAAAGTTACAAAGCACTAAGAAAATGAATATACCCGGCAAACCTCCCATTTTTCCCTGTTCTACCCCTACCCGGAGACGTGGAACTCTGTGGTGAAGAGAAGGTTCTGGTAGAGGAGGGTGGGCCTTGCCCAGATGTTTAGTTGTGGTTTCTTTGGGGTCCTTGGCCGCCGTGTTTGTTTCCTGGGGCCACCACCACCGCTCGCCACAACCTGGGAGGATTAAAACCACATGCTCTAGAGGCCAGAAGTCCAAGGTCACGATACTGGCAGGGCAGGCCCCCCTCCCCGGTGACCTCCACGCGCCTCCTCCAGAGAGGGCTGACGGTGCCTGCGCCCCCACAGGCATCACACCTCCACAGTGGAAACCCGAGCTCAGGTCCGTCTTCACGGCATCCGGGTGCTGGCGGGAGTCGGGGTGGAGGCCTGGCCGTGCGTTACCCCATTCCCCATGGCGCTCACCCAAGGCCCTGCCATGGAGGGACACGTGGGCCCAGAGCCTCTGTGAGGGAGACTCTGGGGAAGAAGCAGGAGGAGAGGCCGACGTGGTTCTGCTCGTCTGAGTAAGCGTGCTCCGAAGGCCACTCCAGGCTGGCTCATTTCCCCAGGAAACGCCACGTCGACTCCTTCGGGGGAGTCGATCATCAACCGCCCAAGTGCTCCTTCCCTTTAACTGTATTTCCCTCTACCAAATCAGATAGCTCTGAGCCAGGCAGGCCTGCGGGGAGGAGTTCGTGAGTCACCAGCTGAGGGCAATGGTCCGGCTGTGTGGTTCCGCAGATGCCATCCCGTGGTCCTGGCTCGGAGCCTCGGTGGCCGGCCACCCACCTGGCTCTGGACAGAGAGCATCTTGGGGACACGACATCAGGGGAAAAAGAAGCAAGACATTAATTTTGCTATAAAAAGTCAATCTCCTCCAGGAAGAAAAAGCGCCAGCCCTATAAATTCATCCCCAACAACTGCTAGGAAACATTGCTGCCCTCCGAGAAGCAAACCTGCCGGAACACCCCCTCAAGCCCCCTGCAGACCCCCACCACGCTGCCTGGGCCTAAGTGCTCCGGGACCCCAAACGGCGGTACTGCCCACAACCAAGAGAGACAGTTCCCCCCCAGCCTTTCCCCTCCCGTGCTGCTGGTCACCCTCACTGCTCGCTCCCCTCTCTCCACCAGCAGAAGTTCTGGACTTCTCCCAGGATGAGTCCACACGGCATGTGACCCCACACTACCGAGCCCCACGTCCGTTGCTCTCACAGCCATCATCCATTGTCACCTGCCTGCTGGCACACAGCCCCGTGCACAGCCCCGGGAACCTGGTGGTGCCATCCAGGCTGGGAGGCCTGGGGAAGGGTTGATTAGGAAGAGAGAACGGGTCTAATTAGAGGGAGGTCGGGAATCGGGACCAGGGAAGGAGAGCCCCGGCATCCTTCCTTCTGTGGCTGGAGCTTCGGAGGGCATGTGGAAACGCGTGGGTGCATCTAGGGGACGTTAATCTCTTGTCTTCCCCAGGCTGATCCGGGGGGGCTCTCAATGAAGCCCCGAGTGCACGTGAAATCATCAAACTGTGGTCGGATCAGATTCTGTCCCTGAGATCGGGAGAGAGCAACAGGGCTTCCCGAGTTGAATCTGGTTGTGACGGGTTCCCCTGGAGCCTACAGTCCCAGCGACCATGGCCACGCAAGCCCAGGGGGGAGGGGTACACTTGGCGTGACGGCCACATGGCCCCCTGGGTCTGCTGGGGAGGCGGCCGCAGGAAAGTTCTCCTGCCCTTTAATTCCAAGCCTGACACACAAGATTGCCTTTTCTCAACCACACTCAGGACACGAAACAGCCACGTAAGCAGGACCTGTCCGGAAATACCCGTCTGGCGCTCACCCCGTAATTACCGCCTCTCTCCCATGGAGAACTGTATTTTCTTTCTCTAACGGCTTCTTTCCTTCCCCAGGATTCTGAACGCTGGACAGAGCAGCAAAAGCCCCAACAGAGGCTTCCTGTCCCGCTGGGGGAGGCTGGCTGGGACCCGCACTTCATGTGGGCACGGGGTGGGGGGCGCGGGACCCCGAGCCCCGGTGGGGCGCCCTGCCGGGTGGGCCCGCGGGCCACAGAACTCAGACGGGCCGGGCGCACGGGGCCCGTGGGCGCTTCCTACGCTTCTACTCGTGCGGGTTCTCTTTTCTTTTTTCTTTTTTCCATTTCAGCAGGGGGGAAAGCCGTATATTTCCTGTTGTTTTTTTACTAAAAAAAAAAGAAAAAATGCTGCCAGAGCAACGGGAGGAGAGAGAGGAGATGCGGCAGGACACGACACACAGGACTCCCAGAGGGCGTCTGCGTGAGCAAGGAGGGTCAGGAGGTGAGCCTGGGGAGGACGCCCGGAGGTCTCCACCCAAAGGCCCGCACCAGCCTGCAGTCCCTGGTCGCCGGGCGCACGTGCCCACGGGCAGCCATCGGGCAGCCAACCCGAGCACGGCGCGAGGGCAGAGGTACAGCTGTACTAGGGTCAGGCACCCCCTGCCCCCGGGGAGTGGGGGGAGCCCCAGCCTGTGAGGCTGCAGACTCATCACCCCCCAAGACATGCCGGAGGGCATCCTAACCCCACAACCTGTCACTCTGTGACCCTCCATGGCAAAAGCAACTTTTCCACTGTCATCAGTCAAGGACCTTCAGCTAGAGAGGATCCTGGATTAGCTGGGAGGGTCCAGGGGGATCGAAGTGTGACTTTACAGGAGGGACAGGAAGGGGCCACTGGCCAAGGAGGGCAGGTGACCTCTAGAACCCGGAACAAGTAAGTAGGCAGTCGCCTCTCCCCGGAGCCTCTAGAAGTCACATTCCTGCCGACGTCTTAACTTCCAGATTTCTGATTTTCAGAACTGTAAGATTACAAATACGGGTCCTCACTGTGATCCTGTTAGAGCAGCCCCAGGAAACCAACAGCCCTGGTGTCCTGGGCAGCGTGGCAGGCTCGGGGAAGGGCCTGGACAGTCGCAACCTGGCCCATGCATTGAGTGCCCCCCAGGGCTGGGCGCGTCCGTGATGCTCTCCTCGTCATCCAGCCCGGCTGCCAGGACACAGGAACGTGCGAGGGAGGCTGATCCCAGGAAAAGGCCGACAAAGGCAGGGGGTAGGGAGCCCAAGGACGGTTCTGGGACCCAGGTCGAGAATACCTGAACTGTTAGCTCCCAGGCCCAAACCTGGGCGAGCAGGTCAGAGAAGGAGGCCACCATGCAGGGTATGACCTCTGTGTGAGCTGTCCGAGCCCCAAGGACCCTCCCCACAAGCTTTGCATCAAACCACATCTGCCCATCGAGCCGCTTCCCAGACATTGGCTGTAACCACAATCTCCCTCCCCACCAGCTCCACTCCTGGGCCCCTCTCCATGGCTGTGCTTCTACAGAACTCCCTGGGGTTCTAGAATGGGGATGTGTCTGCAGTGGCCCCTAGCGCCCAGAGCAGGGCCTGGCTTGGAGGAAGGTCTCCCTCCACTTCCCTGGCTCTCTGCCTCCCTACGAATGTGGGCTTTCTTTATCCCTAGTGTGGGCTACAGACCACCTTCCCGGTGTTCGGCTGGTCCTGTCCCTCTAGCCCTCCTTGTCCTCCTCTCACCCAGTGCCCTCCTGCCCCCGCTCCTCTGGCACCCTGCCCATCACTGCACTTGACCAGGAGGCCACAGCATCCACCCTGGCAGGGACCAGGCGGCTCCCCACATCCCAACACACAGCAGGTGCTTGGTACATGCCTGTGAGCAGAATGAAAAGAGGTTAAGGAAGTGAATTCCCCGCGGGCTCGGATGCGGTGGCCGAGGCTGGCCCTGTAGAAGCTACGAAGAGACGAGGATTCCTGGGTTATGGAGCCACGTCCCTTCCTATTGGGATGTGTTTCCCACCCCAGGAGGGTTGCCAGATCCAACAGAAAAATAAATAAATAAATAAATAACAACACAGGAAGCTCGATTAAAAGTCCGACTTCAGATCACAATGGATAACTTTTCAGAGTAAGTATTGCGTGGGAAATACTGATACTAAACAATTTTATTAATCTGAGATTTGAATTTAACTGGGTGTCCCATATTTTCTCTGGCGGTTGATTTCACTGCCCCCAGTGCATCCCGGGTGATGGGCAGAAGTAAGACTCTTGGGAGGCAGCCAAGCAGAGGCCCTGCAGGGACGGGGCAGCTGGTTCTCCCTCCGTCCCCTGCTCCTGCCTCACTGCCTCTGAGACCCCAGAGCCCTGACTCCCTAGCACAGCAGGAGGGGGGATCCCCTCTCTGTGAGAAGTCCCCAGGGCTCGGTCCAAGGGCACCTACACCACAGGCTGGGGCAGCATCTCCCTGTGCCCACCCCTGGCCTTGGACCCAGGCTTGCCCCTCTGCACCCTGCTCCTGGCACCCTGAGTCTGGCAGCAAGTCCCCACCTACCGTTAAATAATGCGCGGCCGACAAGCGCGCGCACAGCAGGTGACCCATGAAACTCGGAGCAGAATGCCCGGCAAAGCGAGCCAAAGTCAGCACGAGCCCTGCTTTCTGGTCACCTCGGTGCTCCCCACGGTAGAGGATCCTGTGGCCCGGCCCCGGAAGTGGGAGAAGGCAGGACCCCAAATCCCCTGCCGTGTTCAGGAGTAGAACTGCGTGGAGTTAGGAGCCTGAGGCTGAGTTTCTTCTTGCTCAGGAATAACATGATGAGCCCCCAGTGCCTGAGCTCAGGCAGCCTGACCCCAGCCATCCACACCCATGACAAACCTGTCCCCCTCCCCCTGGGCCTCCACACCCCATAACCAGCGTGTCCCTCTGTCCTGAGGACGTCTCAATGGGACCCGTTTCGCAGGGAGGTTAACGCAGTGAAGCTTTCCTGAAGACTCTGTGTCAGCTCAGAGTCATCGCTAGGAACTTTCCGGAATCCAGAGCACTGGGCGAGGCTGTCAGGGAACATCACAAGTGAGCAAATACAGACTCACTTTCCACATGGCACCGGCGTCCTGTAACTCCAGAGCCCAGTTCTGGAATCTCGGCCAGCCTGTGACCATTTCTGACGATTCCCCAAAGGCCCCCATGGTCCTTCCGCAAGTCAGCGCAGCACGACCTCCTTCCCTCTGTTGAGCGACGTGCCTAGAGGTAGAGTGAGGCTGACACGGTGCCCTGGGCTCGGGGACATCTTTCCCGAGTCTCTCCCCGACTCCTGAGGTCCTGGCGTCCGGGTTCGGGCAGGCGGAGGGGGCGCAGCATCATCCAGGGGCATCTGAGCAGGGGACAACCGCCGGGCGTGCTGAGGACCTGGCTGATGTCGGCCCGGAGGGTCCCCAAGGGTGCCCCACAGCACCCTATCCAGTCAAGGTGTTTCTCCCCACGGACGCCTCCAGAGGTGCTGGGATCCAAGCCTCTCAGCGGGGAGCGTGCTGGCCGGGGTTGCAGGGAGCCAGGCGCCCGGGGCAGTGCGAGGGAGAGCCGGTTCCACGCGGGGCAGAGCGAAGGCCCAGAGACAATCTCCAGCCCGAGGCCCTGCAGAGCCAGGGGGCTGGACAGAGCCGGCGGCGGCGTGAAGGCCTGGATTCGGGGACACAGAGAACTCTGCAACTCCCGGCGGGGAGGAGATGGCATGCAACAGAGAGACCTCTTGGGGCTCCCCCACCGGGGCCGGCAGCTGTGGTGTAGACGGGTCTGCGTGGATCCGGGGGAAGCAGCCACCACGCCGGTGTTGCTGGGGCCACACGAAGGGAGTTGATTCCAAGTCCAGACCGCGCGCTTCTCCGCTCGCACTGTGCAGGGCGGGTGGCATTCTGAAACCCCCCGCCCCGCGCCAGCGCACCTCGTGAGCCTGGGCCGCGCGTGTTTTCCCAACACGCGGCTGAGCTTACAGGACAGGAAGAGAAATTTCAGAAGAAACCAGTAAGGCTAGACCCCAAATCCAGAGACATCAGGAGGCCCCGAGCCAGAACCCTGGGCAATTCCTGTCCCCAGAGGTGTCTGTCTGGATCCGTGGGGACAGGACACAAGACCTTGATGAGCCCCTCCCCCACAGCCCGGGCCCCCGAAAGACTCCCCTCTAGTAAAGGGGCAGGAGAGCAAGTGTGTGATGCACACACGGAGAGGCACATGGGAGCAGCTGTTGGAGGGAGGAGAGAGGCTCCCATGGGGGGGGGTGGGGACAGAGCCACCAGAGGACACTTGGCAACGGCAGCTGAGATCACCAGTGATGGAGGCCATGCCGCCGCCACGAGGAATCCCAGGACCTGCCGCACTGGGGTCATAGGCCCAAAGGCTCTGTCACCAACAGGCAGGTGGGGGGCGGGGGGGGGGTCACTAGCCCTCAGGGCACAGGGATGGAGGAGGGCAGGGTGGCGTCCAAGCTCTGAGGGTCTCACATGCTAGAACCTTTGCATCTCATTTCAAGAGAATGTGGGCTCCTCACGGGGCCCGGGGCTCAGGCAGGGGCCCAGGTTGTACCACAGATGCGCCAGGAGACCCCGGCAGGTGTTCCGAGAGGGAGCCAAGTCCTAGGGGCAGGGTTGAGAGAGGAGATGGGAGCGGGCAGGGGTGCAGGGGCCCCGGGCATGGGCAGCAGTGAGACCGGCCTGGCCCCAGCTGAGAACATGACGTGATTGGAACGCACGCGGGTGTCTGAGGCTTCAGGGTGGCACGGGCTTCATGCCAGCCCAGCCCGGGAGGGGGAGCGAGCTTGCAGCCGAAGACACCAGCGGGCGGCTGTCTCAGGAAGCCTTCTCGGGCCAACGAACAGATCACCCCAGACCAGGCGGCGTAAACAACACACTTTCAGGTTCTCATCGTCTGGAGGCTCGATGCCTGAGACCAAGATCCGACTCGGTTTCTGCCGAAGCCGCTCTCCTTGGCCCACAGGGGACAGTCCTCTCCTGCTTCTCGCACGGACTGTCCTCTGCGCCGGTGCCCATGGTTGATTCCTCTTCTGAAGAAGACGCCCATCCCCTGGGGTTATGGGTCCGGCCTCTGAGCCCCCGTTAGCCTGAACTACCCCCCCGGGCCCCATCTCCCCTGACTCGCGCTGGGAGTTAGGGCGTCAACACAGGAACTTGGGGGCCAACAATTCGGTCCATACACAGACTGAGGCTGAGGACATGGGGTCTGGAGGGGGGGGGGCTGGGAACATCTGGTGCAGAGGGGAATGATAAAGCCCAGCAGAGTGCGGGCCTCCAGCATCGCATCGGGTCACGGCCCGTGAGGAAGCCCTGAGTGGGGCTGACAGGGCGGCGCCCAGGGCGGTTCCGCAGCCTGTCCTGGGCCAGATGCTCTGCCCCTCATTCGGGCAGCAGAGTGGGCGCCCCCACGTCTGCATTCTGGAGCCCTGGATCCCCGCTTCCCAGCTGTCCTGCCCATGTGGCTGCGGGGGGGCCGCATGGGCCCTCACCGCCCCCCCCCCAAGACCCAGGAGAGCATTTCTACTCTGCTTTGGAAGTGACCTTCTGGCGGGGTTTCCTCTTCTGTTTTATTCTTTAACTTGTGATTTTTTTCCCTTTTATTTAATTTTATTTTGATCGGAGCAAAAACGTAGACGGTAAGTTTACGTGTTCGCCATTTTCAGGGCCCAATTCAGCGGCATAAAGCAACCACCCCCCCACGACACCCGTCTCCAGAACTGCTCCCTCTCTCCCCACCGCGAGCCTGTCCCCACGGAGCCCCAGCTTCCCGTTCTCCCTCCCCAGTCCCTGGCGCATCCCGTCTGCCTTCTGTCACTGACGCTGACCCATCTGGGGACCACAGGATCGGAGTCTCGCAGGACCTGTCCTCCTGTGACCGGCCGACGTCACTCAGCGTCATGCCCACATGTTCCTCCACGTGGCAGGCGTCCAAATCCGAAGGCCGAGTGAACCCCACTGTACCTCGAGCACGCCGTGTTCACCTCTCTTCCACCACGGACACGCAGGGGCCGTTTCCCCTCGGGAGCCCGTGCAGACCCTCCCATGCAGGTTGGTCCCACGCCCTTGTCTCGGGGCCAGCCACGCACGGTGGGACTCTGCGCTCTGCTACATGCTGCGCTGGGCAGCGAGGAGGCTCACCGAGGTTCTCCGGGTATTGGAGTAACGGCACGTCCTCAGCGGGCCCGTGCCAAGGCCCTGGGGCCTCCTGCCCCTCGCGCCACGGCTGCGGACTTGTCCCCAGTCAGCAGCAGAGCTGTGGGCCAGAGACCTCCTCCTTGTAGGCATCAAACGTCTTCAGTAGACGAGAGAGGAATGGCCCCCAGAGAGACCAGCGGCCCTCCTCTGCGCGTCTGACCTGGAAGCCATCATGATCAGAGGAGGGAGCAGCTGCCCGGGAAGCAGTCGCCCTCAGGAAGCAGGACACTCCTCATCTCAGGGAGGAGTTGATGGCAAGAAAACCATGAGGGAGGGAGGCACGTTGATGAGGTCTCTGAACGAGAAGGTGGGGGATGAGGGAGTCCCCACGTCCCTTCCACCTCCGGGACACAGGAACAGCCTGCCCGTCGGCCTCCACACCACAGCGGGGTGGAAAGCAGCACGTACAGCCTCACCTCCGGCAGAAGAGGGAGCCGAGGCTGTGGGGAGAGAGACGGAGCGCGCCAAGGGAGCCTGGGACTCAGAGACAGACACCCCGCAAGAGAGCCAGAGTTCCCCGTGCCGTGCAGGCCGGCGGTGTGGCCTCGGAGGAAGGCAAGTAGGCCACATGCCTTCCCGTGTTCACCAGCTTCCCCCCACGGGTGGCAGTCCTGTTCCTGTTAGGCTTGTCTGGCAGGACCGAGCCGGGGCAGGCCCTCAGCCAGGGGCCCTGAGGTCGTGGGGTGGGCAGGGCTCCCCACCTCCATGCGGGGGTTTGGCTGGCACGGGTCTCCATGACACAGGGCTCCCCCAGGAAGCCACAGATAAGGCCACGGGGTCTGACCCATTTCTTCTCTCTGCCACTCAGCATCTTCCCAGGGAAACCAAGTCCGTCTCTGAGGCCTACTCCTCTGAGCACCCTCAGCCTCGGCGTTCCCCAAATCCAGGGCGGGAGGACCCTCGCAGACAGCATCTGCTGTTGGCCATGTCTGGTGACGCACCCCGCCCAGCAGCAGCCCGGGGCGAGCGGTGTCCCGCCTCACCTCACCAGCCTTGTGCAAGAGGGTGTGGTTGTTACCCCATCCGGGCATGGGAAAGGGAGGTGCGGCTGTGCAAAGGGACTTGCCCAAGGCTTCCCAGCAGAGGACAGGAAATCAGAACCCTTCCCTGCCAGGCCGCGGTCCAGAGGCGCAGGCTGTCCACCGCGTGGCGGGCTTCACGTGTTAGCACGCCCCAGTGCCCGGCTGTCCGGCCCACACCAGGCTAGGTGTTGCTCCGAAGGTATTGTTAGCTGTGATAACCGTTTCAGTCAGCTGACTCAGAAAAGCAGATCACCCTCTGTAACGTGGGTGGGCCTCATCCAACCAGTGGAAGGCGTCAAGAGCAAACACTGAGGTTTCCCAAAGGAGAAGCAATTTGGCCTCTAGACTGCACCAGAGAAAACCTGCACGACTCTGGCTGGCCGTCCTGTGGGACACACACTCGGGACCGCATCATCCAGTCTTCCGCGTCTGTATCCTGCTGTGTTTCCCGGAACACACTGACGGACACCCACCTCTATGTGGGTGGCATGGGAGGCTCTCCCAGGCACCCCACAACCCTGACCAGAGACAGCAAGGACCACAGATGGTAACGAGCCTCGGACCCCATCAGGCTCCTGGCATTGGGTCACCAAGTGCAGCCCTCACCCCTCCTGTGTCCTTGCTACCACGGGCATGCAGGGAGCATCACCAGCTCGGGACTCGACCAGACACGCTCCCCCAGTCCAGCTCAGCAGAGGACACAGATGGCCCTCGTGTGGGTGTGTGTTGGTTCCGGTCTTGTTTGTCTTTCTTTTGAAATATTGAAAAGGCTTTTTCCCCCCACTAGAATGTGTGTCTCCTGACAGGTTTTGATCTGTCTTCATTGTTCTGTAATTGCCACTCAGACATGGTATTAAGTGGTGAATGAAAATCCCTGCGTTGCATCATTGTAATGGAGGGTTTTAAGAAAAGAAACATTCTGGAACAATCCTGCCAGGTTCCATTGCCAGCCTGGCATCTCTGCTCAGGGAGGGCACAAGCGCGAAGCTGGGGACAGCCAGCAGGAGGGGGTGAGAGTGGCCGTGGCTGTGGGCTGGGCCGCTCCAGTAGATGGGTGGGGGGGGAGGTCCACTGGACCATTTACTTGGACCGCAATAGACAAAGAGAGAATTGGGTATCTAATTCTCGAACATCGCCATCTGCCCAGTTCATGGCATACGGACACATCCTAAGACAGAAAAATGGAAAAAGAAATATACGATTGTATATCAGTAAGACAAACAAACAAAACACTCCTGGAATATGAGGTTTCCTTCTCCCAGAAGTCCTGTCCCAACGATTCGTCATCCATTCTTGAGGTTTCAAAGTGCCTGAGGCCCCAGAGTGCTCATAGAGGAGGACGGGTTTCCTTTAACAACCAGAAGCTGTACTTTTGCATCTTGTGCTCCCAAGTCCTGAGTCGTAGCTTCTTCTCGTAAAGGTGGCAAGAAGCGTCTGCAGGCGCCCGGCAGTGGCGCAGAGAGAGCTGCGGGCGGGATGGTGGCTGGTCAGGCTGCCGGGCCAGATGACTGCCCCACGCAGGACCTCTCCCAGGGAGGGATCCCTCCAAGGCGGGCTCCGAGGAGGGAACCTCGGGGGTCTGCCTCAGTCCACCACTGACCCCCATAACACCTGGAAGCTTGGTCTAGGCTGCACTGTCCAGTATGGTAGCCGTTAGTCATACATGGCCCGTTCCAGTCAAGACATGGCTGAAAAGTCTACGATACACGCCAGATGTTGAAGAGTGAGTATGGAAAGAAAAGAGGAACAAGAAATATTTCTGTAAAAATTGTATTGATCAACTGTTGAAATTCCATTTTAGATGCATGTGATTAAATAAAAAACATTATTAAGTTAATTTTACCAGCTGATTCTTACTGTTTCCACAGAAAGAATTAACATCACACCTAGAAGCCCGCATCAGCTTTCTGTTGAATGGCGTGGCTCTAAGCCCTAGGGAAGTGGCCTCTAGGATGGCTCGAGGACACGTACTTCCGGGCGTCCATGGCCAAGTGTCATCCCCTTCCCTGGAGTGATGGCCTCAAGCCACGGGAACACGGCCACGTTGAGGGCCGTCCACTCCTGTGACTGGATTAGAAAGCTTGCGACTCTGTCTCGCCGGGCCTCTCTCCGACTCTGATGCAGCGAACTCCATGAGCGCGGACTCACGTGGCAGCCCCTACCCGTAGCCCACACGGAATGGGATCCCGCCAACAACCTCCGAGAGGGCTGGAGGCCAATCCTTCTGCGAGGCTCGATGTGACTGAAGGTTTGTCAACACCGCGATGGCAACAAGGACCCAGCAAAGCAAGACCCGGACTCCTGGCCCCCAGAGACAGTCATGGAATAAGCAGGTGTTGCTGAAGCCAGGGAGATTTGGGATCATGTGTTTGCACCCTCACCTGACGGGGGTTCACGAGCCCCGCTCGTCTCTGGTCTTGCGTTACCCTGTGCGGGTTTCAATTCTCCAGGCAAACAGTGGAGACACAGCCCAGAGTGGGAAGGAGCTGGTTCCCAGAGCGTTAAGCTGGCTCAGACGGGGTGCTGCCATTGGGCGGAGCGTGAGAAACAGGAAAGCAGCCCCGCCTCCGCTCTTGGCCCGAGCACCTCTGGGTTGTTTGGTGTTAGAGTTCTAAGAAGGTGATTAAACTCAATTATGTGCCCGACCTTTCTGCCCTGTCAAAGCGCCCAGCTGGGCTCCTGACCGCGAGCCTCTTGCCTGCAGGCTGCAGAATGTCACCACTCTGCGGTTCTCACCTTGACCGTGGGGGGCTCCGGCATCACCGTGGGGCAGGTTCAGCTCCACTCATGAGGGCGTAAGCAGAGTCCAAGCCCCGCCTGGTCAGCACCAAGATGAGCCAGACAGGAGTGAGGATCCCAGGGGCCTGCAGTTTCGGTCCGCAAACGGGACCAGGGAAGGCTTCCAGACCAGGCTTCCCAGACAGCCCAGCGGCTCAGCAAGACACACACACACACACACACACACACACACACACACACACACACGCCCCAGGTTCCTCCCCATCCCTGAGTGACATTTAATGACCCTCAAACCCAGAGCATCCTGGCACTTTCGGGATCAAGGATCTGGTCTCACACTGCCGGTGAGAATGTAAATGGTGCAGCCAATTGGGAAAACAGCCTGGTAGTGCCTCAAAAAGTGAAAATAACATTACCCCGTGACCCAGCATTTCCACTGCTGGGGATACATCTGAGGGGAATGAAGACATACGTCCGAGCAGAAGCTTCCCAGCACCATCCATAATAGCTAGGGGGTGGAAGCGACCCACGCGTGCACCAAGTGACGAATGCACAAGAAAAGTGGTCTGTCCGTTTCATGCAATATTACTCATCGGTAAGAGGCAGGGAGGTATTGATGCCCACTAGAACCCGCGTGCACCTTGAACATGGGCTCAGTGAAGGAAGCCGGTCTCAAGCCCCCAGATCAGGCAATTCCAATCATATCAGGGGTCCGGAAGAGCAAATCTATAGAGACCGCAAGTAGATCAGTGTCCGCCAGGGTCTGGGGAAGGCAGGGAATCTGGAGAGATGAACAATTAAAAGTATGGCACTTCATTCGGGGCCAAGAAAATGTTCTACGGTTGGTGATGCTTGCACAGCTTGGTGAACATACCAAACCCCACTGGTACAAGTCCGGGCTCTCTAGAGACACGGAACCAATAGGATATGTACAGAGAGAGAAAGATTTATTTTTAAGAAATCTGCTTTGCTCAATGAATGTAGATGTTAATCTCCTCCCCAAAACACCCTCACAGACCCACCCAGAATCATCTTTGAGCCCCTCTCTGGACGCGGTGGCCCAGCCAGGCTGACATAGAACGCTGCGCATCACAGCGCGAGGTCGTACGCTGAGTGAGAGGCGAGCGGCCCGGGGGCGGCGGGTCAGCACAGCCCTCGTGAGCGAGGAGCCTGGCCGCCGGGTCCCACGCGGGTCCGGGCTGCAGCCGTGCGCGTGCAGAGGGTTCGGCAGTCCTGCAGGAGAAGATGCAGGCCCCGCACGGATTCAGCACCTGGGGGGACCTGGGCTGGCTCCGGCACCAGCATGCCGCGGCCGTGGGAGCACAGGTCCCGCCGGAGAGCCCACCCGTCTGCAGGACCGGCCAGGGAGGTGCCGAGGCCACGCTGAGACCCAGACGGAAGGTCTACGTGAGCCGGGTGGGTGGCAACAACGCTGGGGCTCCAGGGAAGGAAGGAGCCGAGAAACCGAGGCAGGGGCCCGAAGCGAACTTTGGGACACAGAAGAGAGAATGGAATATGCACTTTCATTTGTCACTCTTTCTTCTGCAGTGGTTTCGGGAAAAGCCCACGGAGCCAGCATCTTCCAAACTCAAGTCACCTAGCGGGGGGTCAGGGGGGGCAGGTGCAACCCCTTCCTATCACACAGGGTATGGGGGGGGTGTCTGATGAGCTACGGCAGGGCGGGCTCCAGTCCTGGCCACACCCTAACCAGAGCTGGGCCTCTGGTCTCTCCTGTGATGTCCCCATGCTCCTAAGTAAGGACTGTAAAAGTGAGCGTGCACCCGCTTTTCGGTGTGTGACCCGCCACCGCTGGTATACGGAGGGGGGATGGGCACAGGGGGCTGGCGGAGGCCCTGGCTTCATGAGGTCACAGACGGGAGCCCCGCGAAGGAGCATGCCCAGCTTCTCGTCCCAGGAAAGGTGCTCCATCCTTGCAAATGCCCCTGATCTGCAAGGTTCTTCCTTTTCTCTCCACACAGACACCCTGCTGCCCCCTGAGGAAGATGTCCCCAGAGACCACACGCCTCGGGGTTGGGTATAGCCCCGAGCTCGTGTATCCTCGCCCCATCCACTAAGCTCTGGAAGTCTGACCCCAGACCCCACCCCCGAACACCTGCACCCATCCTCCCTCCCTCTTTCCTTCCCAGACCTGCTCCCCATCCCCATGGCATCCTCCACCCAAACGTGGCCCCTTCCAGGCACCCTCTCCCTGGGCCCCTTCAGGCGACGCCGCCGTCCCTGCTCATCTGCACCCAGAACCTTCTATTCCCCTCCTGAAGACACCTCGGAGCCTGTGTCGCTCCCCACCTCTTCTCTCTACAGCTCCCTCAGGCTCTGCGGTTTTGCCAGAAAAAATAAATAACCAGTGGTTTCCCGATGGCCATCTGCATGCCGGGTGGCCGGCTGGTTCTCGTCCCTCCCCCCGCAGCATCCCAGCTCCCCACCCCGCCCCCTTTCCTGCCCAACTCTCCGCCGCCGCTGCCTCCTCTCCCCGCTCCTGGCTGCTGGTCTGCACCCCGGGTCACTCACCCACCACGGCTCCCCTACCCCTGGGTCACTCACCCACCACGGCTCCCCTACCCCTGGGTCACTCACCGACCACGGCTCCCCTACCCCTGGGTCACTCACTGACCACGGCTCCCCTACCCGTGGGCGCCCTCTCTACGCAGGCCTGTCCCTCAATATCGGAGCCCCACTTCCGACAGCCTGAGTGATCTCTGCCCAGGGTCAGCTGGGCTTCCCTAACGTGTTCCCCCTGCCGGCTTCACGGCTAGCAAGCCCAAAACGTGGGCACCGCATCTCAAGCTCTCTTTTCCTCACACTAATCATCAAGACCTGTGTCATGTGCTACCAGGATGTCTCACCATTAACCCTAATCTGCCTTCCCCAAGGGTGCTAGGATTTGGTTCGGCTACGTACAACAGAGAACCTCCCAACAACGAAACTAAACGTGAGTGTTCCTTCTCTTACATAAAATAAACTTAGAGATTTCGTCTCTGGCAGAAATTCTGACTTTGTCTCTGGCATTAAAAGCCTGGGGTTCCCACCAGAGGCTTATTCGGGTGACTGGCATCATGACCCCATGGATGTTAGGGGCCAGGCTCCTCCACCATCCTGAGTGCCTCATAGTCCAAAATGGCTGCTTCAGCTCTAGGTATCACATTCACATTCCGGATGACAGGAAAGAAGGGCATGTTCTCCGTCTTTTTAAAAAATCGTTCCCAGACACTGCACACACCACCTCAGTTTACATCTTGTTGTTCCGAAACTGACTGCGACGGAAGTTTAAAAGAGTGTCTCTCTCGGGGCGCCTGGGTGGCTCAGTAGGTTAAAGCCTCTGCCTTCGGCTCAGGTCATGATCCCAGGGTCCTGGGATCGAGCCCCACATCAGGCTCTCTGCTCCGCGGGGAGCCTTCTTCCTCCTCTCTCTCTGCCTGCCTCTCTGCCTAGTTGTGATTTCTCTCTGTCAAATACATAAAATATTTAAAAAAAAAAAAAAACAGTGTCTCTCTCACTGATGCCCCAAACCAAACCAGGGTTTGTTACTGTAGGCGGGGAGTCTAGGTAGAGGGGAGCAACCAGCCATTGTGACCATACCAGAGTACTTTTCTCCAACTGAGCCCCAAAATGAAGCAGTCAGCTCGCACTTGGCGAAACTACTGTATTTAAAAGGAGAGAGAGGGGCGCCTGGGTGGCTCAGTGGGTTAAAGCCTCTGCCTTCGGCTCAGGTCATGATCCCAGGGTCCTGGGATCAAGCCCCGCATCGGCCTCTCTGCTCAGCAGGGAGCCTGCTTCCTCCTCTCTCTGCCTGCCTCTCTGCCTACTTGAGATCTCTGTCTGTCAAATAAATAAAATCTTTAAAAAAAAAATAAAATAAAAGGAGAGAGAGAGAAAGAAGATGAGATTAGAGCTGCAGGAGGCTGGGGTGTGTCTCCATGGAGCCGAATGCATAAAGTGACACCGGGCAGTTCACGGAGACGCAGGGCGCTCACCCGGGCAGAGCGGAGAGAGCAGGCAGAACGGTCTCTCTCCCCCGCCTCTCTCTCCGCCCTGTCCCGCTGGACGGGACATCACCGAGCCTTCGCCTGACTGCACTGCCTCTGCCCCCCGCCTGTGCCCCGCACAGGTTCTCACACGAGCTCTTCTGCCCGTCGCTTCCTGTAGCCTCTCCCGACCCCACACACCAAGCCCCTTCCCTGGATCCTTCCTCCTTCTCTCTAGGCCTGGTCCATGGAAGCACCTGTCCTGCTTTATGAGTTCATTTACCCCTGACTGTCCTCCTCCCCGAGGCTACTCTTGACACACGCACGCACACACACACACACACACCCCGCTGTGAGTGCTGCACAGCCTTCTCTTTGTAGACTCCTATAAAACATGCTGGACACTTTGGGTGCCTGCATTCTTGCGTGATTTATGTGAGTGAGTTTGGCTGTGGGTCTCAGGCTGTTTCTTGCTTTTTCCATGCAGCCCGATGTTATTAAGACCTGTTGCCGTGTATGCAAACATCCTGGGGCCTCTAGCTGCCCCCGGAGCAAGTGCGTGGCTCCCCCTGGGATTGCACCAGAGAAACAGAATGGCGGGGGCGGGGAGGGGGATATACAGATCTATGAAGAGGGTTATTGCAGGGAAGTGGCCCGCCAGTCCTGGGGGCTGGGCTGGGCAAGGCTGAAGTCCACAGAGCAGGCCCCAAGAAGCACAGGCTGGACGTCGCGGGCCAGCTGAGGCTGCTGTCCACGAGCAGAATTTCTTCAGCTGATGGACTCAGGGCCACTCAGATCCTCCAGGATAATCTTCTGCAAGATTATGTATGATTATAGACCTTAATCACAGCTGCAGGATTCTCTGACATCTGTCGCCTACTGACCTTCCTGGCGTCTGCCCCACATCCTGCCGCTCCCTCCCCTGGAGAGGACCCCCAGAGGCCGCCACCATCCCCCTGGCTAAGAAGTCTGTGATGAACATCACACACCCACACAACTTGCCCCAAGAATCCTGGTGGGCGTTTGTCCTGGATCCACGTGTGGGAGAACTGCTGGGCCACTGGCTCACAGGCGCTTGTTTCCTGGATTCTGATGGGTCGCGCTGAAGAATGACCACACCAGTCTGCGCTCCCCCACCCCCAGGGAAGGAGGGTTCTAGCTGCAGGCACAAAGGGCATGTCCAGCTTTCAAATGCTTGCAAGTCTGATGCCTGTCAGGTGATCATTTTAATGGGTGCAAAGTGAGAGCTTTTTCTCAATTTGCAATTCTTTAATTAGGCGTGAGTTTAAACAACTCTATTCTTGTAAGTCCTTGAAGTTTGTCCTTCTGTAAATTACCTCTTTGTACACTTAGCTCGTTTTTCTACTGGGATTCTTGATTTATTCTGTTAATTTCAATGTTTCCTTGTGTAACGTTATATAGACCTTCTCCCAATGAGCACTGAACAGAACTTCATCGTGGCACCATTAAATTCATCAACGGTTTATTATCTTAGAGTATCTAGGGATTTTATCCAACAAGCCCTTCTCCCCTCTGTGTTACAAAGTATCCATTCACATTCCCTTCTATTATTTCTAGGCGGTAATAGTTTGCTGTATGTTCTATCTCTATGTGTATGGGGTCCCTTTCTGGGCTCTTTTGACTCCACTGTCTGTTTTCCTTCAAATATACCATAATTTTTCCCATTACTTCATGTTTCCAGAATGCCCTGATACTTAGGGGGACAAGTCCTCCTCTTTTTCTTCTTCCAAGTCTTCAAAGATCACCGACAAATTTTGTGGTAAGTTTATCAAGTCCCTTAAAATCATCAACTCCAGACATGAGTGGGCTTATGCTGGATTTATGGCTTAATTTAGAAGGAGACATCGTCTTGAACCACTGGTGGGCCATCCCAGAGCACAGATTGTTTCCCATTTATCCCCACCAACTTCTAGGTCCCTCACTGGAGTTTTAAGTGATTATCATTGAAATTTCACATAGTCTCAGATGGTTCCTACACACTTTCTAGTTTTTGTTATTATGGAGGATATCTTTATTTTCTGGTTGATTATTTCTAGAGTGGAGAAACACTGTTCTAACTTAATCAGGTAACCACCAATATTGCTAAGGCTTATCATAATCTTTTGCCGATTCGACTGTTTTGTTTTGTTTTGTTTTTGCAAGGTGATCACGTAATTTGCAAACACCAGTCTTACGGAGTCATTCACATGTTTGGCTCCTTGGAGTAGCAGAGTCGCGCGTGACCCACGCTTTATCGCCACGGCTCCAAAGCAAAGTGCAAAGACGTTTGACTTACAGTTACTGGATGTATAAATGAGTGCTAAGTCATCAAAAGAATGTGCTGAATATACTGCGGCCATTCAGAAGTGAAAAATTCAGGCAAATTGGGTTGAGGAAAACACATACATGTCTAATCGATTGTCATGGGTGTCTGATTGACCCTAATTCACAGCTCACATCTTTGGGGACTTATTATCAAAGACAAACCCTAGTCGAATCCATAGGCATAAAGACGGTATGGGCAGATGAGTAAAAGACAAAGGAGAAGAATTAAGTGGCAAGAATGCAACTTTTGCAAGAATTGCAATGAGCGGCGGGAGTCAGTGGCCACAGTCAGTCTGAGCAGGCGCCGTCCATTCTCATGCTTCTACTCAACATCTGCTTGGGTTTCTCGTTCATCTCTCTCCTCCCCAGAAGCACAAGCCTGGCCTCTGAATCTGTAGACTTTGTAGTAAAGTACATTGTCCTTCCCAGTACGGATGGGCTCCCCCAACTCTTTGAGGGCCTGAATAAAACACAAAAAGCGGAAGGAGGGAAGGCCTACTGGCTTTCGGTTTGACTGCCCAAGCTCCGTCCCACCGAGATGTTAGAGGCCCTCAGTCCAGAGCAACTGGACGGTCCCAACGTCAAGAAGAAGAAAACCCCGCTCCCTGCAGACTTTTGGTAACTCTTCTGGAATGACATTTTTCTTTATGCTAAACTGTCAGTGTTCGGTGGGGGAGGAGCAGAAGGAAGCTCGAGTAACCCGAGACTCCTGACAGAGTGGGGACACCCCGTGCCCGCTCAGAACTGGCCTTGTCACTCGGTGTGATTTCCTACTTTCTGGCAGGGACATGGGTCCTGGGCATGGTGACGATGGGGACCAGGACTCTTCCGCCAGGGCTGTGGAGGCGAGGTAAACGGACACCCTGCTGTGCTTAACAGAACCCCTGGCACTGGGGAAGTCGCGGAGAAACATATCTGTCACCCCGCCTTCCCACTGCCAGCACCCAGCCCAGGGCTCTGCACACAGGAGATGGCTGGCAAATATTTGTTGAATAAATACAGTTATTGATGTTTCTCCCTTGCCAGACAAGACCTGTTATTTGGGGAACCTGTTTGTTTTTCCAGATAAAACAGTGTCTAGTTGTGAAGCTGGAGAAGCTCCTCTGGGCTGTGGTTCCCGACCCTGGCTGCACAGGGGAGTCTTTGAGATGCGGAAGCCCAGACATCGTCCGGGCCCATGAAGTCAGGTTCTGCATGGGCAGGTACATTTTAAAGGCTCCTGAGTGGCTCTGAGGCGTGGTCTGAGAGCTGCCACTGTGCAGATGGAGGAAACCGGGCTCAGGCAGGGCCAGGACTTGCCAGCAGGCAGCGGGTGTGGGGTCTCCGGTCCTGACTCCTGGTCGAGTGCTCTTCGGCAGTTTGCAGATGCTGCCCTTGCAGAGCCGAGGGGAGTTCACAGAAGTCACCCCAGCGGACAGTGGCTCACCATCTTCCTTGCTGGTCACCCTCCCCGGCCTCTGCTCACCAAACGTGACCGGACCCTAGGAGTTAGGCACCCACGCAACTGAAACCTTGTCCTCACGGCCCATGGAGCCCTGCAGAAAGCCCCCCACACGGAGGGGCAACAAATGAGTTAAAACCTTGCAGGTCTCAGTGGCACAGAGCGTCAGACAGACGGCAGCCCTTGGCAGCCCTGTGCGCATCTCTGGACGTCCAGAAAAGCAGCTTGTTTCCCATCTCATGTCCCACTCCCGGGGCTGTATTCACTTTTTGTCACCACGACAGGGCACCAGAGCGTGCAGGAGCGTCACACCCCCAGCACGGCTAGACAAGAACATCGCACAAGAGCCGCGTTTGCCAGCCTTGGCTTCTTTGGCCCCGACTGCAGAATGCCGATTTCCAACCATGATTCCATGAAAATGCATCGTGGACGCGGAGCTGGAAACTGACCCAGAGCCCTTAATGTGCAACGGTGCGATGTCCACTGGGGCCAAATGAGGTCTGTGGGTGTCTCGGGAGTCCTTTCCGTTTTCTGGGCTTCAGCGGAGTTTGCAAAGACGGAAGCAGGTGGCAGAGGTGAGACAGGGAGGGGGAACATGCTGACGCCCCGCCTGTCTGCTCTGTGACCTGCTGTGTCCACGCTTCTCTGTACCTCGGCGTCCCCAGGGTCAGGACTGCCTGGGCCGCTGACGTGTTCAATACGTTCATACTAAAGTATTGAGCAGAGCGCTGGGCACCGGGTGTGCCCCTGTTGAACGTGAGCTGGGACCATGGGGAGGCCCTGGTCGCTTCTCTGCCCTTCCTGCCTCACTTCCTCTTCCGCCGGGAAGTCAGACCCGAGCGGTAGCTGGAACAGCGTGGCGACAGCGTTCTTCACAGAATCGTTGATTTGTCCCACGAGGGCGGACTGGACCCTGCCAAGCCCTGCAGGTGCTGGAGGAGCCGAGGGTGTAGGGGTGAAGCAGGATGCTTGGAGGGAGGGGGCCGGCTCCCAGGGAGCGGCTTAGTGCCATGTCCCCAGCTGAAACGCCCGAGGGTGCGCTCAGATCCAAGCCCTTTCCCACACCGGCGGCGTGCAATGACTCCCGAGCCAGAGGTTCTCCCAGATCGTTACCAGCCATTTTATCAGCTTGCAGCGGGCTCCATCCGGGGCTCTCACACAGGACAGTTAGTTCATTTCCGTGTGATCTGGTGAAACTAAACCACTAAATTTCATTGCAGATTTACTATTTTCACTTTCTGCCACTACAAGAGGAGAAAAGTTTCCGTATGATGCAGTCCTGGGGCATCTGGGTGGCTCAGTGGGTTAAGCCTCTGCCTTTGGCTCAGGTCATGATTTCGGGGTCCTGGGATGGAGCCCCACATCGGGCTCCCTGCTCTGCAGGGAGTCTGCTTCTCCCTCTCCCTCTGTGTGCTCGCTCTCGCGCTCTCTCTCTCTCGCTTTCTCTCTCTCAGATGAATAAAATCTTAAAAAAAAAAGATGCAGTCTTTACCTGCAAGGGGCTTCCCGGGGCACACAGGAGACCAGGAGGCAGAACTGTGTGCACTATCAGAAGGCAGGTCAGCAAGAGCGCGCCGGTGCGGTAGAAGCAAGAACAGCAGGGACTTAGAGGGAGAGCAGGCTCACCGGTGGGGCGTGTGAAGCCTCACGTATGAGGCGTGACATGAGCTGGAACAAAGAGGGAACTGGCCTTTGACAGACAGAGAAGTGGTGGACATACCCATCCGTTCATGTTCGCGGCCAAGGACAGAGAGCAGCGGATGGAACCACGTAAAGATGTGATCTTATTTCTGTGCCTTCCCCTCCCACCCCTGATGTCAGGAGCAGAAGGACCAGGCAGTCAGCTCTCCCTCGGTGACGCCAACTCTGGAAGCTCCGCAGGAAACAGCAGACGTCCCCCCCACCCATCTCGTTTTCTCAGGGATCTGGGAAGAGGAACCAGCTAGCATAGGGCATGCAGATGGCGTCTACTCGAGGCCTTGCCTGCTGGCCAGCACCCCATCGGGAAACAAAGCAGCAACAGGACACAAGAAAGGCTGGGAGCAGGGACAGGGAGGAAAGGACCCTCGTGCACGGTCGGTGGGCAGGCAAACAGGTGCGTCCGCCTGGAGAACCGCGGGGGCTCCTCAGACTACGACAGAGAAATGCCATCCGCTCCGCATGTGGGAGGGGAGAGGATGCTACGAGGCCGTGAGAAAGGAGCAATCCTGCCCTCTGTGCCACCTTGGTTGGGCCCTGAGGGCGTGCTGCTGGTGTAGGCGGAGAGACATCGCTGTCTGGCCACACTTAGACGCACAAGCAAAAATAACACAAGAGCGGACTGGTGGTGGCTGGAGGCGGGCGGGGGGAGGATGAAGAGGGTCAAAGGCCACAAACCTGCGATGATTCGTTAACAGTTCTTAAGTTGGTGAAAAACCTTTTGTCTGGAGGGCACCTCCCTCTCCTCCGGGACCCCTGCCCTCCCACCTGGGCCTCTCCTCTGCCAGGTCCCACCTTCAGAGACACTGGGACATCCTTGTTGCTCTGTACGAGCTCTCGCCCATCCAATCCCACCTTGCTCATACCACTAACCCTCGCCAGGATGGTCCAGTGTCCCCACTTCCTCTCCCCACCGAGGGACCCCCACCATCACGGGCCTGGCCCTCCACTCCTCACCCCCACATCTCATGGTCCCCACCCCGAGGCTCAGAGCCCGATGCAGCCTGTGTCTGTGTGGGGACGTAACTGACCTGGGGCTGCCCTCAGTCTCACCCTCGCTGTCCCCACCAGACAAGTGAAAGGCCTCCTCGGCTTCACCATAGAAACTTGCGGCTCTGGGTGTCCTCTCCCCCAGCCCAGACAAGCTCCGACTCCCGGGGACAGTGGTCAGCCTGCTCATTGCACACCCCACCAAACGGGACACCTAGCAAGCCTCCTGGTAGTTGAGAGAGGCTTGAAGTGATTGCTTAGGAAAAAATGACGGATGTCCAAGAAAAGCTATAGATCATTCCTTTTAGACAATCCTAAAAACTCTAGGACAGCACTATGTGTTTAACATTAACATTTTTTAAAAGATTATCTATTTATTTATTTCTTCTGAAGGAAAGGGGTCCTAGTGACCCCACAGCAGTGGGGGACAGGGACGCCAGGCCAGAAGGGCAGAGAGAGGGTGCAGGCCACGTTCTCAGGTTGCAAAGTGGGGAGAGAAAGAAGGCTGCGTACCTCCTTAGGAAGGCAAGGGCAAGGCGTCCTACTAAGGTGATGGGAGGGGGCTGGCGAGGCTGTATGGGGGCGGGACGAGCCCCACTTGATGAGTAACATTCCAAGGACGGAGGGGCTGTGGGAGCCACCCCCGGGGTGCAGCCCACTCTCTCTGACTTCCTTCCAGCTGAGGTCCCTCCCGTCCTACCTTCAACGGCCACCTTGGGCGGCTCATTTCATTCTCTGAGGATCCAGCCCCAGGCTGAAATCCTACCTGTGAGCTCTCAGACCAGGCCATAGAGGTGGTGAGGCTTTGCCCGCGGGCCCCCAGCGGGGAGCTGCCCCCACACCTGACCAGGTAGGGAGCAGGTGCATTGGTTTCCTGGAGGGACTTGAAGTCTGGGACTGACACCGCTAAGCAGACGGGCTGACCCTGGAGCAGAATTCCCAGGTGCCGCTGCTCACCGGGGCCCTGTTCTCCACTCCCACTCACCACTCTCCTCCCTCCGCTCTCCCCCAGCCTCCCCAGGAGTCCGAGTCAGCACAGAGGCAAGAGCCACTGGTCTGGGGCTCCTTGGTAGCTGGTGGTCACCGGAGACCCCCCTCCAACAAAGGGAACCGTGGGAGTGGGGACCGCCTCTGGCCTCGCACGATGACAGCGAGGGAAGCAGGCCTCGATGGTCACCTCTGGTTTGGCTCCTGGGCCTAATCGGCCATCCTGCTGCCTGATTTGTCTTAAGGACAATCTGGGGGCCCCCAAATTCCCCCTGTGGGGTGACGATGCTGGGAAGAAGTTGACTGAGAGCCAGCTCGGGAGGGAGCACTGGGGCCCCAGCTCAGCCCCACCAGGCTGAGCCACGGTGGAGGCCCCCCGGGGACGGAGTCTCCCGGGAAAGGTCACCCCTGCTGCCGGCTCCAGGCCTCCCTGCGGGGCCCCCTCGTGCTGCATACCTCACGTGCGGGGCGCGAGGATGGCGCGTCTTCCCTTGCACGCCGGACCGGCCCCTGCCTCGACTCTGTTCCTGCACCACTGCGGTGCTTCCCGCCTGGCCCGGCCCGCAGGCTCACGGGGGGAGGGGAGAGAATGGAGGAGGCTCTGACCTCCCTGAAGAGAGAAATCCAGATCCATTTCCTGCATGGCTCACGCTGTCCAACCCCAACGCCAGCGATCAAGGGACTCAGCCAACGGGAGTGTGTCCCCCTGTCCATCGACCCTTCCGTCAACTCCCAAACCTCCGTGGAAATGTCCCCTCCGCTGTGTACTCACGTCCTGTCCACAGAGCCACGGCGGGACCGGTCTGGGCAAGCCTGGGCCCCACGAAAGAGAAGCTTCTCCTTGGGACTTAGCTGTTCTCAGCTGCCACACTGGGAGCAAGCCCGGGCCCCACATAGGGGCCACACGACGTGTCCCGGCTGACGGCCCCACCTGAGGTCCGAGCTGACAGCTGGCATTTGCGCCACCACCTGCCGTGGACACCTGCCGCAGTCACCATCCAAGGGCCGTCAGGCAAGAGGTCCCAGGAGCCAGCCGGCTGAGCCCACTCACCGCCTCGAGCGCGAGCAAGAGGGGCAAAGCCTGTGAACAAGCAACATCCCTGCTTCCCTGAGATCCACCAGGTCAGAGGACGATTGGCTGGCCGTTCGCAGTAAACTGAGCCAGAGTCGGCCGGGAAGCGTCTCGGAGCTGCGGGAGCACAGGTGAGTCGCACTTCCCGGCAAGGCGCAGGCCTCTTCCTCATCCCTGTGAATCTTCTGCCGCGAGATCCTGCCAGGCATCGCCAGCAGTCCGCAGTCCGCGCCAGAGCACAAGCAAGCTAGAGCGTTTAAGGGGTCTTTGAATTTTAAAAAGCCCATTTGCATGTGTGCCCTAAAGGTGACGCAGCCCCAATACCCCCCTGAGCCTGTTGCATTTGTTCATTAATGCGGCGTTTCCCCGGCAGGATCGTTCTCAGAGCAACATAAAACTGTTTGCTCAGGGACCCAGTGTTTGAGCATGAACAGGTTGCTTTAATAGATGATAATTGAGTAACTTCACAGAGAATATAAGTCAGAGCAAAGCACAAGAGAAATGCTTGAATGCCAGTGAGGGAGGTTGGCCGCACGGCGATGGAGGAGATGCCCTCTCGTCCGGTGGGCCAGAGGATGGTCCCCTCACACGCCGTACAGAGGCTCAGAGGGTGTCAGCCAAGAGCGGGTGACGGACAAAGAGCAGTTCCTTGTCCGAGAAGGAAGTTCTTTGCACGTCAGCGGGAGCTCCTCCAAACGGCGAAGGTTCCAGAGCACAGACTCTGGGCCTCGTGTAAAAACATGCCCTAGAACACTTTGTCGCTTCGTGTTGCCAGAAAGACAAAACCAAAACAGGGCCAGAGGAAGCTGTTAACAGGCACCTGATGTCTCCATGCAGACTCTTTCCCCAGATCCTGAGGCAGGACAGAGCGCAACGGGCGCTTACCTGGGTGGGGATAACCAAGACTGTCGGAAAAATGTTTGTAGCGTTACGCCTTAGGACTTTCAGTCTTGCATGACACACCCTCGGACTGACAGCGTCTATCCCTCCTGGAAGGCAGATCTGAGACAGATTTGCAACCTGAGAGCAACCCACTATATTCATAAACAGCATTTCTTCCTGGGCGTCTCGACACTGGTGGGAGCTCAATTCAAGTAAGATTTCTTTTTTCTTTTTTTTACAAAATTGGACCTCAGAGGCACAGAATTGAGGTCTGCGCATAATCCTAGATCCAGATTACAATATCAGTGCTGGTCCACGCATGGCCCCCTATGCTGTGTCCGTCCATCCATCTGCATTTTATACAAGAACCCTGAACTCAGCAGCCAGTCCTAGGCTGAGAAGAACGCAGATAACGAATACCTTCGGGGCACACTTGCCGTGCTCACTCTGCCTCTTACCCAGAAGCAGCCACTGCCTTGAATTTGGGGCCCATCATTGCTTTGCTTTAAGAAAGAAAACTATTATGACATATACACAGAGGCCTAAACATACTTTGTCCAGCTGTGCACTTTTAAAACTACATAAAAAGGATCTCAAAAAAATACTATATGAAATGGATATCATGCCACCTGAGACTGTAAGACAGGCTTTCGCATCCACGTTCCCAATGAGACAAGCACGTTTTTAATGTGGCTGTGCTTTCTGCCTCTTCGCCACTATAGATCTAGTACCACATTATGCGAATAGACTCCAATTTTTACAGGTATTGCAAGTTTCCGGTTTTGCATTAGAAACAGCAGTGCTATCCACGCTCTCACTCGTAACTTCTATGCATCGGCGTTTTTCTCAGCTCTATACCTAGAAAAGGAATTGCCAGCTGTAAGGTATGCTAACGTTCAAACTGACAACATTGATTTCCAAAGGGGTCATAACAATCGACGGTCTCACTAGCAACACATAAAACACCATCTTTTCAGAACAATTCTTGGAGTATAATTGACACCCAATGTTACATTCATTTCATGACTACAACAGAATCACCGTGGGAACAAAATACACTGTTGATCTACTTCCTCTCCGAGACTTGGCACCATCAGACTTCATAATTGTGCCCATCAAATACGGGGTGAGATGGTCCTCATCATGTGACTGGCAGGTCTCTGATTTCTAATGAAGTTTATCATCTCGTCTTAGACTCCTGTCTCCATGTATTCCCTCTTCTTTGAAATGCCTATTTATGTCTCTAACTCATTTTTTAAAGTCACTTGTCTTCTCTTACTCATTTGTGGAAGCTCAAAGCACAGTTAACTTCTTCTCTATGGTGTGGAGTAGGGAATCCCATTTTCCTGTCTTCTGTATAGGCAAAGGAAAACCAACCTGCCCAGCTCCATTTACTGAACAATCTCCCTTTAGCCAATCATGTTCCATCTCATTTCTGTCGCATTTCGACTATTTGTGCGTCTATAATTCTCTACCGCATCCCATTGGTTGACTTCTTGCGCTTAGCCCAACAGCTCACTGCTTTATTCCTACGAATCGCTGTACACGATGAGACCCGGTGTCTGCTAGTCACATCCTCCTCCCGTCCTTCTTCTTGAGAATAGTCACGGCTATTCTCAGTCCCTTCAGCTTCCTTATACGTGTCAGAATTCAAGGGTCACGCTCACGAAAACCTGCTGTGATTCTAAATGGAGTGACCTTGAACCTAGAGATCTCTTTGGAGAGAGTTTATATCTTTATGCTGCTCAGTTTACCTACTCACAAACAGAGATGTGCACGCACGGATCTGGTCCTCCTTTACGTTTTTGTGGGTGGGAGCTTTCTGTGTAGGAGCTTTACAAATGACTTCTCGAATTTGTTCCAAAGTAATTTACAGATTTCTTTTCTTTTCTTTTTTACAGATTCTTTTCTATTCTAATTTTTGTTACTGATTATTGTAAATCAATTTTATATCCAGCCACCTTCATAACATGTATGTTTCTAATAATTTATAGACAGGCTTGTGTTATTTCTGCAAATACTGACAAACTTTCCTTTTTTCTATCCCATGCTATCAATTCCTTTTTCCATATGATGTGAGAAAGGAACATAGAGATCTAAGTTGTCCTTGTCTTGTTGCTAATTTTAAAGTGGATGCTTTCGATATTTCACTAGTGGATGATTCAATTTGTATATTTTTAGGCATCTTTTACCAGGTGAAAAACATTTGGTATTACTCCCAGTGTAGTTAGAAAGTTCTCAATTTTTGTCATGAATGCTTAATGCCTTTTCTACATTTAGTGACATTATTTCTCTTTAAAAACAATGACAATTTCAGACTTTCTAATATTAAATCTTCCTTGCAACCCAATTCTGAGTTATTGGTTATTTCCATTTTCATATGCTCTGGGGTTCAGTTTGTTATTTTGTTAGGGGTCCATCTTTGTAAGGGAGGTGGACCTGCCATTTGGCCATCATGCTCCATCCTTGTTTAGTTTGGTTTCAAGGTCACAGCTGTCTCCTAAAATGAGCAAAGGACGATTATCCCAAATAAATTTTCTATCTCTGCTGGTTGACCTCCTCAGGTTAACCTGGCCATCCCAGTGAGTACGACGGGAAGGAGTTCCAGAAGCACGAGGGGCATTGTACAAGTTAGGAAGCTGTGAACACACGCCTGTTTTATAAGATCTGCCTGGGTCATCACGCAGCACTCATGGCGTTGCCTGATAAAAAACACTTTAACGATGTTTCAATTAACTTAAAGCTACGGAGGGGAAGAAAAAAAAAAAGACTGCCTATCTGTTTCTCAACACTGGCTGCAAATTAGAATGAGTTAAAAAAAACAAACCAAAACTATGACGGGCACACACAGGCCAGTTAAGTGAGAATCTCCCGAGTTGGGGCCAGTATTTATTTATTAAAAGCCCCCCAAAGTGAGTCTAACTGCAGCCAGAATTTGAAATAGTGGCACATAAGAATCTGAATTTTTCTTTCCATGAAGTGGTCCCAGAGATTTCCATCTTGTTAACGGCTCAGTCCATCCATCTCTCAGCCAGTCCCAGCCGACGGCCGACCGCTTGGCTTGCTAACAAGCGCGCTGATCACAACAGACACTCCACAACACGGTCAAACTGTGGCTCATTTATTCAACGAAATCTCTGCAGCCACCAGAAGAAGGTTTTGCGAGATGTTAGTGGTCGAGAGTTCGCGCACAAGACAGTAGGTGCTGTCGTAGCGCTTCATAAAATGTTCAGAAAACATTTAGATAATGAAAAAGCCACGTAGATAAGCAACAACTAAATACATCACCTGACCGATGGTGAAATTAGGAATTGTTTTAGTTCGCTTTTGTACGGCTTGTTTCTTCTGGCCTGTGTGGAACGCACACGTCTTATGCAAAAAGAAGGAAAATAAATGCGGGTGTAGTAAGAGACGGTTACGTAATCGGTTCTTTTGCGGAAGACACTTGCATTATGAGGACAAGTGGGGTCAGGTTAACGCTCGTGTCTGGGGAGCAGGGATTTTTGTGTGGGACTCTCACAGCCATCGAGAGCTGAACGAAGTCAAGCTGGCCTGGACACAGGACCTGGAAATTCAGCTGCAGCACCTTGTCCAGGTTCCTGTCTCGCTGTCTCCAAGAACCCTCTCCTGCCACAGTCTCCCCAGACGTCCAGTCTGCCCAGGCATGCAGTCGGCCATGGAGGGCCTCGGGCCCTAGTCACGGTCACGTGATCTTCTGACTCCAGGGCCATCCTTTCAGGCAAGTTGCTGACCTCCCCAAGCCTTAGTCTGTCATTTATAAACAGGGACCTAATAGAACCACCTCCAATATCTGAGAATGAAAGTTCTAGCGAAGTACCTGCCGCATTAAACATTTTCAACAAGTGCTCACTAGAAACCAGTGAGTGTGGTGACTTGCTGAAGATGTGCAGTGGGACCTCAGCATGGTCCAGGGGCAAGGCACAGGGACATTCCGGATGGGCACAATGACGCGGACCGAACTTGGCTGTCCAGGGGGCCAGAAGGGAGGCAGGCTGATGGGGGTGAGGACGATGGGCTCCTTGGAAGACAGACAGAGGAGCTGGAGGCAGGAAAACCAGGACCCAGGGCCCTTCCACGCACAATGCCAGGGAGGGAAGCAGCTGGCCCTCCACCAGCCGAGCAGTCACCACTGGCCTGGATGTGACTGTCCTGGCCAGCACAGCCCCAGGAGACAGAGAGGCTGGACGCACTGACACACACGGGAGCGGGTTCCCATGGCGGAGAGAAGACAGCCCCTTTCTCCAGCTCTCTCCATAGCTGGCAGGTTCATCGAGCGCTCAGTCTGAGCCAGTCCGTGCTGTACCTGCCGACCCACTGGGGCCACTGTTGTCCCCACTTTTAGAGGAGGGGCCTGAGGCACAGAGGCCGGAGGCATATATCAACCTCCATGTTCAAGTTCAGGGTACCCCGACTGCATTCCTGCACCTCCGCCCTCAACCCTGAGTTCCCCTGGGATTCCACATGGGGCCTCGGGCCATCGGCATCTCCCAGCTCAGCCCCCTCCTGCTTTCCACTCCCTATGCACCTGTGAGGCCATGTCTCTCCGCTCTCACAGCCACCTCCTGGGGCAGGACCGCACTGACCCCCAAGATGCCAGGCCTGCTCAGGGGTCTGCTGCGCTTGGGCTCAGGTCAGCAAACAGCCTTGGCGACCATTTCAACCGCCCACCTGACCGTGCCGGCTCCTGCTCGAAGCCCCTCCAAGTCCCTCCCTGCTTCCCCATTGCCTGCGGCCACATTTCTTCAGGCCGGACCTTAGCACGTTATTCCCGGGAGATGCTCCCAGCAGAAATTCGGTCGAGCACAGGTGCTGTGGGCCAGCACCCTGTCTGCTCTTCCTGGGACCCAGGGAGCCCGTGAGCACATTCCGGGCTCCGCATCTCCCTCCCCTCCTCACCTGCATCCACTTCCCCACACACACAACCCCTCCCAGCTGCCCCTGACAGCCCCTCAAGCCAGGAGCCTTTCTCCAGTCCTGCCAACTGACCCCAGCACCGGGCCGGCCCGGACGCCCAAAGCTTATCACGTCCCTGATTTGACAGAACTGGAGAAAGACCGCCCTCCTGGGGCAAAACCAACCTTCCGGCCCCTCCGTCCTCCTCCCCGGGGCTGGGAAGCAGTTCCGTACATAGAACTGTCTCACTAAAAAATCCCTTCTCATGGGTAAGAATACCACGGAATGACCTTTAGTCTGAGTTGAAATGCACAAACACCCTCAGAATTCATTCTAGAACATGACCAGCTGTCACAGCATCATCCTACGAGACTGGCATGCCCGATAGAAATATTTTCTAGGAACAGACTCTCCATTTGATTTAAAAATACGTGTCGTTGATCCCTCCGCTGTTGCCAAGGGGCTCAAAAGAACCGTTTTCAAAAACGTGTCATCATAATCGGGATTTTTCTGCTCACCCACAAGACGGAGCAGCCAGCTCGCCCCCTTGCCGTCGTCCTGCGCTCCAGCCTGGGGAGCACTCACATGCCATCCTTTCTTTTCCTGTGGGTCATGGCTCGAGCCGGAGCCTACTCGGCTGTGAGCCCTGACAGACCAGGATGGAGGCAAGACGCCATGTCACACTGTCCCCAGCACAAAGCACGGAATCACAGGACACATACCAGTCTCGAAGAGGCTGGGGAGGCTGGTCGAAGGGGCCCTGGTGCAGAGGGACACTTTGCACAAGACTAGCATTTTGCAGCGTAGTGTGGCTCGGCACGGGCCACTTCCACTCACAGCTGTCAGAAAGGGAAGCGGGACAAATAGACACACCGTCGGAACGTTTACAGTGCGCGTGTTCCTTAAGCACAGCCGGCCGCACGAAGACTGCCTTTGAGACTCGAGTTCTTCTGGATCAGTTTTCTAGGGCTGCATCCCAGCCTACAGAACACTCAGCAGCCCGGGCACTTGGGCGGGTCCTCGTGTCCCACGCTCAGAGCAGCATCGCTCATGATGGCCAGAAGCTGGAAACCAGTCAGTAGACAGACGCACAAACGCAGCGTGGTCCGTCCGTAGAGCGGGCTGTCATCCACCCGCAGAAGGAAGAAAATTCTGATCCCTGCTGTAACATGGAAGACACTCAAAGACAGCGTGCGGAGTGAGAGAAGCCGGGCATGGAAGAGGCAGACACTGCTGCTTGCAGGGGTATGAGGGCCTGTGACAGTCTACTTGGTGGAGACAGAAAGTAGAACAGAGGTTGCCAGGGCCGGGGGCTGAGAGCGGGGAGCTCTTGTTTAATGGGAACAGAGTCACAGTTTGGGAAGATGAAAAATTTCCGGAAACCAGTGCTGAGAGTTGCACAGTGCTTTTAACGCCACTGACTTCTATGCCTACCGATGATTTAAACGATAAATTTATGTATTTATTTATACTAAATAAACCTAAATAAGCAGATAAGACCCCACGGATGCATTCTCTCTCTGTTTCCATGGAGCCTGGACATTCTTTGTCTGGGTCCTCTGTGCAGGGCTGTGGCCGATAGTGCCCCCGTCTGGATGCTCAGCTGGGAAAGATCCACATCCGGTGCTGCTCATGTTCTTGACGGGTCTGTTTCCTTGTGGTCACAGTTCTGAGGTCCCTGTTGTCTTGCAAGCTGTCAGCCAGAGACCACTCTTAGCTTCTCAAAGTCACCCTCAGGTCCTTGCCCCATGGTCCCCTCCATAAGCCTCTCAGAGGTCCAAACTCTCACTCCAGGAAGGGCCCAGTCCCTTGTGAGAGTTCACCTAATTAGGCCAGGCCCACCAAGATCAGCTCCTTTTTTGATGAACGAAAAGTCAACTGATTAGTATCCTACTCACTCATCTATTCCCTAAACCCAGGGAGGTGACTAAAAAGGGCACACCTGGCATGGGACAGGACTCGGGGGTCATCCTAGAATTGTGCATACCACAACTTCCCATGGGTATCGGCCATCCCAGTAAGTCTGATTCAACCTGTGATAACCAGGCAATGATGGGCGCCCACGGAGGTTCTCTTCGTGGCTTACAGTGCCTTCACTGAGGGATGCAGAAGGAACAGAAATGAGTATTTTCCTTCGGAAGGGCCTAGCCCTCTTCAAAGTCCTCAGGAGCCTCAAATGCAAGGCCCAGACAGTTGGGAGGCCCAGGGAGAGCCGCTCCATCTCTCTGGTTAAGGGAGCCCCTTGTGGTTTTCAATTAGCCATGCTGGCTGGCTTAATGGTCTGGCTCCAGCTGTTGCCTGTGCTCAGAAGGTAAAAACTGGGCCAAACGAATGATTTTAGGCATCCAGAGCAATATTTCAGTTCATCGTCGTGTCAGTGGTAGGGTGCAGGGACAGCAGTCTCCACCCAGGCTGCCTGGCAGAGGACGCTAAGACAGCCTGTGCCTGGGCTTCACGCCCCGAGGCCGGCGACATCAGGTTCTCCCCGGTGCGCTCTGCGCAGCTCAGGTGGTTCCGATGGGAGGCCAGGGCGGAGAACCAGTAGGTTGGATAATCATTTGGGGAACGCGTCCTAATAAGATAAAAATTAGAATTCAAGCTGATTTCACGGAAGGGTATTCAGTTTATTAGAGCAAGAAGCGAAGTCCTGCAGGGAGAGCTAACGCAGCCTGGGAGGAAGTCAGCTCCGCGCACGTCGGGGAGGGAACGGCTTATTTCAGGACAGGCACGGCCATGCAAGGAGAGTTTATGAAGCACTTCGCAGTGCAGGTGCTCAGGATAGAGCCAGCTGTGCACAAGACCGACACGGCCCCACGGAGCCGGCACTCTCCCAGGAACATGCAGGAGCAACACGTGTCCTGAAGCCTGCTGCGAGCCTGGCTGACTTTTGGTGACCGCAGCACAACGGGGTTCAAGTCCACCCTGTCTTGCACTTCTTGGGCAAGAAAACCGTATCATCGTATGGTAACAGCAGTGCCTCTATGGCTCGTGGACGGTCATGAAGGAAACAGCAGACGGCCCTGCGTTTGCTTTACAATCATCTGGGACAGGCGTGTGTGTACGTTGCGTCTGTCTGTGTCAGGAAGGAGGGTCTGTGCACAGACATAACAAGACGAACCCAAACGTCACTTGTTGGAGCTGCGTGATGCTTGCCCGAGGGGAGGGTCCCTGCACCCTGCCCCCCACACCTGCGCATTTGAAATTCCCCATAATAAAACAGCTAACACAATCCAATTGCTGAATCAAAAGACGAAAGCAGAATATCACAATTAAAACTTAAAAGGTAAGTGAAAAAGCAAACGTGGAGCTCAGAGGGGGGCTGAGGACCACTGCTGAGAGGGGGCTGAGGACCACTGTTGACAACACTGAACTTCTCATCCCTGAGCATCACCACTTGCCACAAAGCTGAACTCCCGTGTGCGGCTCAGAGCGCCGCCCCCACACAGCTCTCCAGGTCAGAACTGCGGGAAGTCAGCCTGCGGTGGCCAGTGACCGTCCAGGAGGCTCGTGGACACATTTGATGAGTAACTCACAGCCTCCTCAGGTTTCTGTTTTGTTGTTTTATGCTGTTTCCTACTTAGGACCATCCAGAGAAAGCCAAGTAGGCTCCCCTCGCCCGTCACCTAGGCACCCTGCTTCTAATTCCTGCCTCCAAACCTCCCCACCCGACAGCTTTCATATGTCCCTCCCCGAGCCGTCCCTCTTCCACTGTGAGGCCTGCCGAGCACAAGAGACAGTAGCCGACTCCTGGCCACAACACGTTCTGAATCAATAGCCCGTGCTTTTCTCATTTGGTCTTCATTTATTTCTACAGCCCTCACCCAGGCCGGTTTCCTCCCACCTCGGCACCCAGAATGTGGCTGTCCTTGGCTGGCTCAGCGCCCTTCTGCTTCTCCTTGGTTGCAAGTCTCCAGGTCGCTTGTTCTTGGACGGTTTGCCCCACATTGCCACTACCCCCAGGACGTCCTCTCAAAGCACCTACCTCCTCCCTCCATGGTCCTGTTCCTCTTTCTGCCCTTGCTGGTCTCAGGACTAAAGTTACCAGATAAAATACAGGATGGGAGTTAAATCTGATTTGCAGAGAAATAACAAATAATTTATTGGTATAAGTATATCCCAAATATTGCATGGGACATACTTATACTTAAAAAATAGATAGATGTGGTTTATCTGGTAGTCACATGCATCTGGGTGTCCTGTGGTTTTATTTGCTCAATCTGGTGATCTTGTCTGAGGCTTTCCCAGCTGGCCTGTTTGCTGGTGCCATACCTGGACACCTTAGACCTCCAGACAGCCCAGCCTCTCTGCTGCTGTGCCTCGCTCTCAGCCCCTCCCCCCACGCTTCTCCATGTTCTTCTCCAACAGGCCAAAAGGACGTATGTAACCCCCAGTCCCATGAGGACTCGGGACAAGAGAAGATAGCCTCTAGCTGCAGAGCCACTACCCCCAAGACTTCCAAGGAAGAAGGCTAGGCAGAGTGCCTAATGCCCCACAGAGCACACGCACTCAGAGCTGCCGTAGACGATCCCCACCGTGCCTGCACCCCCCCAAAGCTGGGAAGGGGGTCCTGTCTACTGCGCAAGAGTCGCACAGTCACATGTGTGTCGTGAATCTGATCCTCAAAACAATAGTATGTGGTCATGTCTCCCACGGTTCAGACGGGGAAACAGCTCATAGCAGGGCTCGGCCCACTCTCTGACCACGTCATCAGACTGGGTGCTCACCCTGCCCAACAGACCAAGTGCTAACAGTGAACACAGCTTCCCTTCGGCCTCCTGATGCATCCAGGCTGTGATCTGAGAAGACAGCGGCAGGCAGACCCCGCAGAGTGCGGGAGAGCTTAACTCACCTGCCAACGGCTGCCTTCTGCGCTCGAGATGCACCTGCTTGGGCCATGAGTCAAGCCACACTCCCAGATGCTGGCTACTAGCTTACTAAACTGCAAATGACATTTGTCTGGTAGAAAAGATGACCTCAGAGGCCCCACCGTTACCGCCCAGTGGCCGCTCCCCAGTGCCGCAGGTCCAGAGCCGCTTCTGTTGACTCATCAGTCTCTGCTCCTCGAAGGTCTTGGCCGTGCTGCTGCCCGCACTCCCGAGTCAGTCGTCCATGAGTCGTTGATCCGTGCTCACCGTATACTTGTCTCTGAATCATGTTCTGAAATTTTTGAAATTATACTTGGACCTCATGATGACACACTTGTGTTTACCAGGCATCATGTAGGCCGCAAATCAAGCTATGTTAGGAAAAAATCCCACATCCGGTAAAGCACCGATACCACGATTGGTCTACAGGCTGGTATTCATTTGGTCCTCAAATGCCACCACTATTTTCTGAAAACAGAAAAGGCAGGCTGGGCCACGGGGCAAGTGGCGGGAGACGGAGCCTGGAGCCAGCCCCTACGCGGAAGCTCGTCCACCAGCTTTGGTTTCCAGCTCGAGTGTGAGCCCTGGGGCTTCATGGCTCGGGGCCCTGGACCCCGTGTACCGGCTCCCTCCCCGAACAACGAAGCAGGTGGATGGGGGCCCTAAGCCCCTGCTGTGGGGAGAGGCTATTTCAAAGCTCCTGGAAGCAAAGGTGTGCTGTCCCTCAAAAGCATTAGTCAACATGAAGAGCCCAGCAGCACTCTCACAAGCACTGGGTGTTCAGAGATGTCAGCCTTCAGACATTAGAAAAGAAAGTTCTCAAACTCATCTCTTTCACCCCACTGGCCTTCTTCAAGGTTCTCGTACCATTTCTTTCCCCCCGTCACTCCCTCCCCGCTGTGCTTCTGGTTCACAGAACTGTGAGAAGGAGAAACATTCCCCTGCTGGTACTTCTCATCTCCTACCTAAGTGATTCCAAAGCAATCTAGAGGGGAAGTGCGTGTCTGAAATGAACACGCTGAACCCCGAGTTATAGGTGACGTTCGGAAGCTCACAGTCTGGGAGGACGCTATCACTCGGGGCCCCAGCACAGAAACAGAGGAAGAAAACCAGCAGAATACATCCAGAAGGTGCAGCAGGAGGGGAGGGGGCAGGAGAGAAAGATTAAGGAGTAGCTTCCACGGTCACAGGGCTTACAGGTGTGGAACCCGCAGGGCAGGACAGCAGGAAGGGCCAGTTAGAGACTCTCAGGCAGGGGCTGATGCTGCAGTCTTGAGGCAGAATCTCATCTTTCTCAAGGAATCCTTAGTTGTGCTCTTAAGGGCTTCAACTGATTAGATGAGACCCACCCACACCAGGAAGGGTAATCTCCTTGACGACAGTACAGCTCCACAGCAATACCTAGATTTGGGGGTGATAGCTTAGCTAGGCATGACACAAAACGGACCATAGCACACAGTACAATTAATCATCCCAGCCAAGCAGGCATTGCGCCCGCCTTTGTGAGCTGCCTGACATCAGGAGTGCTGCTGCGCGAGCTGCCCCCAGACCACGCGACACACACCATGGGCCCTCAGCCACCCTCTGAACACGTGGGGATGAGTCCTGTCCACCAGCCTCCCACCCAAAGGCAGAAAGCACTGGGCGGGGATTCACGAGAAACTCTCAGGTCTCAGGCCCTCCCTAGCCCCTTGCCATTCCTGCTGTTACAGAGGAGAAACTGAGGCTGGAAGGCAGCCCCTGTGCCCGCCCGAGGGGTGTGGATGCAGGACTGGACATCAGCCTACAGAATGAGCAATGGGTACAGGACCTCGTATGCAACACATTGCCCATTGCCCTTGATTCTGGATGACGTGGAAGAGACGGGGTTATGCAAGTAACTCTCCCCTCCCCCTCCAAATCCCTTCTACACCCAAGTGTAAGAAAACAATCCAAAATTAAAAAAAAAAAACACACATATTGGTAATATAGAGCCATCTTAGTCTTTTTGTCCCTGTGGCATATTACTCAACGGTGGACACATGGCCATCTACTTAATCAATTCCCTACTGGCTGATGGTTTGCAATCCTTGACTCTTACTAACCCCGGGGGTTAACCCTGCATAAACACCCTTACACTGACCAAGGTAGTTGTTGGATAAGAGCCCGGAAGTGTAAATCCCACGTCAAAGGGCACGGGCATTTTCCATCTGACAGTGGTTGTCAAAAGTGCTCTCCCTAGAAGAATGTCACACACGACAACACAGGATAAAGAGCTCTGGACGGAGGGGATCGCGCTGCGCCCACACACACGCAGCCCTCGGGGGAGAACCCAGTGGAGGACACCTGGGGGTCTGGCCAGCCCCTGTGGGAGGTGGCAGGTGGGAAGTGGTGCAGAATGAGGCAGCATGGCTCTCTCCGCATCCTGAGGATTAATTATTAGTTATTAATTACTGCTGGCTTGCAGCTCGGTGAAATCCAGACCACCAGCCACCTACTTTGGTCTAAGAGAGGCCCCAGACCAGGGTGGCCGGTGGCTGATTTGCTGGCATGCTTCTCTTTCCTTGTCTATAAAATGAAGTCATTCGTTATCCACCCCACAGGGACGATTAGCTTCCCAACGTCTCTAAATCAGAGCAATGCTGTCTAACCATCTGGTACACGATCTCAAGGAGGTCCATGTGACCTTCCGCTCTACACCATAACTCACTGGGGTCCAGGACTCAGAGGATGTGTCCAGAGCCCCACTGTGGTTAAGGCAAGGCAAAACCATCCCAAATATGCGGTATGGGGACCCAGCCAGCTCCTGCCCCCTCCCTCCTGCCCCCTCCCTCCCGCCATGGGCCATCCCGAGGCAGCTGGGCACATAGGTCCCCCTTCCAAGGGCAGCCCACCTGTCTGTGGCTCCAGGCTACCTCTGCTGTCCCTCTCAGCTGACAGTCTGAGAGCTGCACCCCTGGGGACAGGTGAGGCCACCCCACCACCAGGGCCAGCTCAAGGTCTCAGGACAGGATCCCGGAGCAAGGGGCCACTGGCGGGTCACCGTGGTCTGTGGCTGCACTTCCTTCCGCAGCTGCTGGCATTGGCGCATTTGCCCCCGAGACGGGGGATCTCGAGTGCAGCTGCACACGGGCCCTGACCCAACGCGGGCCAGTCAGGGGGCAGCCCCGGCAGTGCAAAGACAGCTCCACGGGGACTCGGACGCACGTGCTTGCGGCGTCGCCTCCAGATGCCCAAGTGTGAGGAGGGTGTGGACACCAGCCACCTGAGGGCCACCTGAGCCCAGCCAGCCCACGTGCTCGCCAGCCTTGCCCTGCCTTCCAGGTCCACTGCCCTGGCTGGCTCCCTTTCCGATGAAGCCTCGTGTGTGGCCCTCACCCCAGCCCCGAGATTTGGTCCACTGTGCAGAGGTGGGGTGTGGCCGGCGGTTGGAGGGGGAGTCTTCTACGTAGCTCCACTGGCCAAGAGGATTCTAACGAGTTTCATCTCCTGCAATTACTATTTTTTAAAAAAAACACTTTGTCATCTTGCAAATGTGAAGTCCATATTCATAAGCCGAATACGTGTTTTAAACTACACCCCCGCAAGGCTCCAGAAGGGAGTGTCCGTTCCCAGCGCTGCCCTCGTGGGGCAGGAGACAAGGCCCCCTGAGAGCATCCTCCTGCTTCCTCCTCCTAAACCAGGTGAGGTCTCGAGGCCCACCTCGGAGATGAGCGGCCCCCGTACTTGCTGGCTAAGCAGATGAATGGGGGACCCAAGTGATTGCTGGCCAGGCAGGCGCCTCAAAGCACCGCTCAACAAGGGCCAGCTCCCCGACCTGAGCAGGAGCTGGTCTGAGGCCCCTCCCTGAGTCCTGTGATAGGCTGCAAAGCGGTGACTCCCCCCGCTTCCTTCCCTTCAAACTGTAACCCCGAGGCAGAGACACCTCACAAGGCCCAGACAGAGACTTCAGCGTCCCCATCAAGAGGCCGCCGTCATGCAGGACACCTGCTGCTGGGGATCCGTTCACCAGCATTCACTCAACAGATGCTTGCAGCGAACCCGCGGGGCCCAGGCCCCGGGCATGGACCACTTGCCTGTCTTCCTGGAGCTTGCTGTCGAGAGGGTAGAAGGCCGACAGAAAGCAAAGTAAGCCAGCCCATACAGAGCCTGGCAAAGAGACAGTCCAAATGCTGTTCTCACGGTTTACCACGAGCTGCCCTGAGCAGGAGGAGCCCCGACTCTGAACTTGAGCTGGTGAAAGAGCAAGGGGAGCGTCTCAGCTCTCAGACTTGCGTAACACCCAAGAACAGTATTATGGTTTTCTCTGTGGATTTCACGCTGGCCAAGAGCTCCACTGGGACTGTCACCTCGAGAGCTGTCACAGGATCGAAATCCTCCGCACAAACACCCCAGGAGGATGAGGCTGCTGAGAGGAAAGTCCTCACCTGTCTGACTCTAGCTCTTTGTAGCTCCTGGGACCCAAGTCCCCGAGCAACTGGGATCCACGTACTCAGACTTTCTCTTAACCCGAGGGCACGATGAGGGTGTCAGCAACGCGGCCTCCCCTGGAATCAAACCAGCAGCACAGGGAAAAGCCACCTGCCAAAAAGATGGCCCGCAACAGAAAGTGCCCATTTCCCCCATCATCATCACTGGATATTAGTACTCTTGTCACTTTGATGAGAGAAAAATGGTTTTTGATACTGTCAATTTTCATTTTTCAGCATGAATGGGGCTGTCTATTGTATGTCTTCTTCTGGAAATTATCCATTTATATCCTTTGACTACTTGTAAATTGCTCATCTTTTTTTTCTTATTGATTTGTGGATACTATTTACATATGGTACAGACATTATGTGCTATGTACTATTTACACATGGTGAATATTCTCTCCCAATGTGTCACTTTGTCTAAATCTTTATGATCTTTCATTTTTATCAAACTACTGAACTACTATGAGTTTGTATACCTTTCCTGTTTTTTCTCTTGGATTTTCATACATGGATAATTATCTGATCTGCAAATAATTGCAGGGTTACTCTCCACTTTCTTCCTACTACACCTGATCTCACCTCTTGGTCTTCTTGCGCTGGCAAGGATTTTCAGTGTGGACTAGCTGATTCCTGTTTCTTTTACCATTCAGCAGGTTGTTGGACATAGGATTTCTGATAAACATCCTTTATCAAGTTAAATAAGTTCCCTTTCATTCTCAGCTTATTGCTCTTTTTTAAAATGAGTCTCGAATTTTAGCAAATCAAGATATTGGTCTCCCTTGACCTCTTAATATTCTTTATGATTCCTCTATCATTATGTTACAATATATAAATTCATATATAATGTATTTTGTAACATGGGTATGTACTGAATACTACCTGTAATACATGGAATACATGATTATAATTTATGCAATTAAATGTGATTAAGTATCATAGAAAGTGCCTAACTGCTCTTACTCCACGAAGAGATCTTGCTGAACCTGTTCCACCGGTCCGTTCTGTTCCACTAATACTCAGGTATTCTCACTACTCCAGTGGTAGCAACTGCTGGCTGAATGGCGGTTCCTCTGCTTGGTAGCCCTGTCCATGCAGGGCCCCCTGGGTGTGCTGGTGTGGAATAAGAGGGGAAATGTTCTGTTTCTACAAAATGAATTTAACAGAGGAAATAGATGTCTCCTGAAAATGCAGCAAAGCTGGTGTGGAAACTTCCCTGGGCTCCATGCCTGCTTTGGGAGGCGGGGGTGTCGTGGAAGTGGGGACCCTGCAACTGACTGTTTCTTCCTCCTACCCTGGTTTTTCTCCTCTCCTTCAAAGAAGGCTGGTAATGTAGGCTGCGCCGGGCATTTTCATTTCAGCTCTGTTTTCAAATTGTTGGCATGGAAGGCAAAGCCGTGTTCCTGCAAGCGGCAATTTCTTCAGTGTGTAACGGCTTGCTCTCTTTTTTCTTCCTGAGTAGGTACGAAAGATTTATTTTATTGGTCTTTCCAAAAGCTTTCAAACTATTGATCACCCTGAATATGGGCTCTATTTCATGACTATGTGTTTACTTGGAATTGTTAATTGGTAACTCAGACCACTTTATCCTACTTTGTCAATTTTCTGATCAATTCTGTTATTAAAATTTCTTAATATAATGGTAGGTTTGTCAATTTCTTCTACTGGCAATATTTTCTTCTCTTCCAATATTTTGTTGTAAGGTGCTGTAAAGGCTGTTGTACATTCTTACAAAATATGTTCTACATTTTATAACTATAAAATCTATATAGTATCTGTTTTTCCTATAATGCTATGAATTCCATTTTACTTTATATTAAAATTGACACACCTAATACCTATCATAATTTAAAATGCACATACGCCTTGACAGGAAAGTTAGTACTTCCAGGGGATTTCTTCTCATCCATGCGCCTGGGCGACATTTGAAATGGAAGGTACAATTTATTCACTACAGGCTTTGGGTAGTAGCAAAACACTGGGACCAAGCCCAGCATCCGTCCACGGGGTCTGGATACAGGGCTCCTCTGCAGCTTATGGAAGAATGGAGCTCCCTATGGGAAATGACCTCCACGCTATATTATCAAATGAAAACTGTTGCTGGAAGTGGAACATTCTGGATAGACATCAGCATCTGTGTGGGGTTGGGGTGGGGGGAGAACGACACCTGGGAGAACAGACCTCCCACAGGCGGCCCCATGGAGGAGAACGGGGCCTGGAGGCAGCTCCCCTCTCAAATACTGAGCTCTCTGCACGCTGAACTCTTCAAACCACAATGAAAAACAAACGAACAAAAACCCACCTGCATCTCCCATGACCACTGTCAGTTTCCATGTTTTTGAGCTATTTGGTTTATTATGTTTCATTTCTATTTTCTTCCCCTTCCTCCGCTTCCCTTGGTTGGATGGATACGATCTGGAGACTTTTCCTTCAGCGGTTCAGAAGGCATAGTGTCTCTGGACTTGACAAGCAAGTCTCACCGGGGGGCAGATGTCTGAGCTCGCCTGCGTGTATGCGGATCCACCCCAAAGGACCAGTCCCAGCTCCCCACGTGCCAATCTCCAGCCCGGAGCCTGTCCCCAGGGAACCTACGAAAACAAACATTGCTTCATCGGCCTCATGAGAACGATGATCTCCCTGCCACGCAGGCCCATCCCTCAGCAGACCTTGGCCTTCTCTCCCCTACCGGGACCTGACTTCCCACACTCACCACCAACAGAGCCCTGCACTGTTATGCATTTACATTTACTATGTGTCTCTTTTCTGCAAGGACGGGTTTGTCTAACACGTTTGAAGAGCCCTGAGGAAACGTAAATGGGTCCGATGCGGTCAGTAAGAGATGATCGGTTATTGAAAAACCTATCCGTGCACCTGTACTGGACAGGCATCCTTGAGTGTGGGCTCTGGGTGCTTTATACTGCTCGTGTTTAAAACTGGTTTTTAGGCGCTATTTAGAAATTATTATTGGGAAATGCCACTTGCTCCAACCAAACTCCACCCGGAAAAACAAACCACAGATATTTATTTTTATTTTAAAAAATGCAGACTTTCTCCAGACACCAACAACAATCATACAAAAACTCCAATCAGGGACGCCTGGGGGGCTCAGTGGCTTAAAGCCTCTGCCTTCGGCACAGGATGGTAACACCTCTCCCTCCGCCTCTGAGGTTGCTGGGCTAAATGAGTCATGCGTCATCCGCCTACCGCCTCAGGCCTCCACAGTCACCAGCCATCACGCTCTATCTCAACGGATCTGGGCCCTTAAAATGTGTTTGGCCAGCGGGCACCACGTGCCGCTGTCTGCAGGGGCCCCGGAGAGACACTCCAGGAAGCAGGTCTCCTGCTGCTTGGCCACGGTGCCCTGGATCCCCGAGGTGCTCACGCCCGTAGCTGCACAGCACCAAGCCGCTGTCCCCAGAGCCACCATGCTCTCTAGCAAGGCGCCTCCGTCGAAAAGGATTTCCCTAGCAGCCTAGACGGCAGATTTCTAGCAAATTCGTCTGATACGGAGCGGCAGCAACTTCTCCACTATCCAGCCCTCCCAACAAGCCCCGGGAGGGTGGCAGGCTCCAGAGGCGCAGTCTCCCTTGGCGCAACAGCTGCTCCGCCTGTCGGTCCTCTACGGCTCAGCACCCGCTTTCTACCAGCCAACCCCCCAACACTCCAAGCCGTTCGTTGGCAGCGCTAGTGAACCTTCCCGGTGCGAACCACTGTGGCTCGTCCTGAAAGCAGACCACTTAGGCCGGATCTGTGACGGCCAGGCACTGTCCTGTCAGGTGGCGCCACCACCTAGGCCTCCGTGTGCGTAGATGACAAAGTGGAAAGAGATCGTGTCTATTGTCCCAACCAGGCCATGGCCACCAGGAGGCAGTGCGGACGCAGCTGGCCTCCCACCTCGGCTCTGTCCAGCAGCATCTGGTCGACAACGCAAGCACGTCTGAGGAGCAGAACGGCACTGAACGACTGTAAAGCACCTCGACCAGACAAGCATTAGCCACCTTTACCGCAAAGAAAACGCCAGTGGTTCTAACCTTTCGTTCGAGGACCAGTGGGTAGATGAGCTAGTTACTCAAACCAGGGTCCCTGGACCTGGCCACAGCACAATCATGTGGGGTCTCGACTCCACGCAGCCACACGCAAAAAAATCTCTACGAAGTAGGGCCAGAGCGCCCCGGAGCTCTGGAGGCAAACTGCAGGAGAGCGCAGACACTGCCCATCCCTTTAGCTGGGGACTGAAGGCCACGCGGGCCCTGATCAGTCACGGTCTCCCGGGAAGCGGATGAAGGATGGTCAAGTGTGGCCTTGCCAGAGCCGTGGGGCGCGGGAGGGTCTGGACCTGCGTTCCACAGCCAGCCAAAGGGCAGAACAAACGCAAAGGCCGAACAGACACGTCAATGCAGCGGGGAAAATCGGGGCCATCAGCTACAGAAGGGAGTGACCTGTACAGATGGAGAAGGGACAGCAGAGCCCAGGGCACCGGCTGGAATCAGATGTCTGGCTGTGGCGGGGTTTAGACAACAAACTAACAGGCACGTGTTTCTATGTTCACTGTGTGTGTGCTCAGAGACACTTAATTCCCGGTTCTCTCTGGTCTGTAAGAAATGACACCTCGTGGCAATGAACACACCGAACTCCAGACGTGAGTTTCTAAACACCAGGCTCCATGGAAGGGAGCTGGAGCTCCAGCGGCCCAGCTTACTCGCAAGTATTTCAGAGAGCTAGGGAACTGAGAGAACACGAGTGCCGGCAACTGCGCCGGGGCGGGGGACGGGGACACACAGGGTCACCACGCCTCTCTCTCTCTCTCCTGACGATAAGCCACGTCACTGGCCCCTGGGACCCTGCCTGGCACCCAGCGAGGACTCTGTAAGTGATGAAGGGACACAGCCCTGCAGCCCCTGCCTGACGAGCATCCCCTCCGGGTCCCCAACAACGGTGCCTGAGGGAGCCCCACTAGGGCTGCGGACGCTTCTCACCCGGCCCATCGAGCCCGCATCCGCCGACCCTCCCGGCAGCAGAGGCGTGAGCGCCGCCATCTGCGAAACAACAGGGGAGCCCAGGACAAGGGCTTCACGTCCGGTCTACTCCCTTGAGAGCGACCTTTACATTAATATTCCTCTTAGGAGCTGAGAATGCTGGGAAACTAGCATTTCCATTTTTCCAAAAATAAGTTTGTTCTTTCCACCTCAGAGAGTAAACACACACACACGTCATCATTAATAATTTATTTCAATGTTCCAAAGGTCCCAACCCCATTTAAAAACGAGAATCGCAAAGCACTCCATTCAATAAAAGGACACAAAAACTCACAGTCAGTACCACAAGACAGCTCTTACTCTGAGAAAAGAGTTTATTTTACCTTTTGTTACGAAGGCACAGAAGCCATCTGAGACCTCAGCTGCTAAGCCACCGCGCGTTAATGTCGCACCACTGACGGGCAACTGCACACAACCGTTAACGCTTACGGGACGTCTTCCAACGGCCCACAGTGACTTACACATTCTATCAATAATAATTAAAAGAAACACCAGACCACAGACCAATAAAGGCATAACAAAAGGAACCTGAACATTCCCGGAGGGGAAGCTCTGTTTCTTAAGAGTAAGACTAACGGCAACAGTCTACTGCCGGCCACAGACACAACGGACCCAGTTTTGCAAAAGAAACAGTAAAATGAGCAACTTCTAACAAAGCTAAAAAAAACAGATGAAAGCAGTACTGAGATCATTCGCGACTCTTCCACCATTCCAACCGTCTCCAGTCTTCAACATCCTGTACTTTACAGGTCAGAAGTTCTGGGTCTGGCCTGGGACACCGCGGAGGACGCCTGGGCTGCCCACACAGACAGTCCTGGGGCCTCCTCGCAGGGACCTCCTCACCGGGGCAGGGTGGCCTCCCCGGGGGCAGGGCCTGAGGGATCCGAGGCGGGGTCCGCGCTGGTGTCCTCGCTGGTGTCCGCGCTGGCGTCCTCGCTGGCGGCCTGCTCTGCTCCGTGCTCAGCACTCACCTCGTCCTCCGGCAGCCCAGAGCTGTCGGCACTCTCCTGAGCCACGACAGTCCCTTCCTTCTTCTTTTCTGCCAACCCCTCCAGCCCCATCATCCTGAGATAATGAAGCCGCTCGTTCTTGGGCACAAAAGTCCGAATGGAGGCCTTTCCCCGCCATCCACATAACACAATGGGACACTGAAGGGTGTCTGGTTTCCTACAAAAAAGTGGTTGTGTGTGAGTATCAAGTGCCCTCCTAGACACTGAAGGACAAAAAGGCGACCTTTCCAAAAACAGTATGCCCAGAGCACTGGGAGCCATCTCGCTCTGTGATCCTACGGAGTTTCCTCACACGAAGATCGGCTCCTGCATCAAGTCCTAAATATTCTCAACATGCTCACGGTGGCCAGTTTCCTTTCTAAAAGCTCCTGATGGAATAACCCCCACACACTTTCAGCGTGAGAATTTCCCAACACTTCCGTCTTCTCAAAGGTGACGACCCGGCTGGGAGGCCGCAGCTCTGCAGGGCCGTCTGGGAGCCAGACCGCCCGCGCTGTCCTCACTCCGTGCTTCCGTGCCTTGCGACGGGGCAACTCCAACTCCTCTCGGCTACCCACCCACATGACAAGACAGGCCCTGGCACACCGTGCTCGCCCGTTTCCAGCATGAAGCGTTACTGGGGCCCAAAGCAACCCTGCCTCCCTGAGTCTGCTCAATCCTGCCACACAGACATGCCCACCGGCTCACCAGGCGGCTTCAAGACCCCTTTCCTCGGATGAGACACCAGTGACCGTGTAACTCACGTGCCCCGTCCCGAGGACCCTGCAAATCACCGTTTCCCTTCAGGAGTGACTCCGCTCTAGCACTGTGGCCCCTGGAGCCCCATCCGATCAACTCTACCTGCTGCTCTGCACCGCTCAATGCCAGGCATCAGGGTCACGGGCAGAGGAAGGAACTAACAGAGGAGGGTACCCATCAGATTTAAAAAAAATATCCCAGCCTAAAAGGGGCTGAACCAATGTGAGAAATAAACCATGACACAGAGGGAAACACCTCAGTACCTTTCCATATTCCCTGGGTAAAGCCTGGATGGAACACTGAGAAGACACGATGACAGGAAAAGACAAGAGTCCCCCCCGCCCAACCCTTGCTGTGGCTCGATCTCAGGGCTCCGGCGCGTGGGTGTGCCGGCGAGCGCGAGCTCACAGAACTGGGGACAGTGGAAGAGCACACGGTGTCCAGACCTTCCAAACCCACTTCTGGGTCCCGGTCTAAATGCTTCTGCGACACCACCCCTCACTCCCGGCAACCCACAGCCCGTTCTCCTTTTCTTGGGTTTTCCATGTGTACAGAAGCAGGCTGAAGCCTCCCCCACTTAGACCTCCTCTGACCCAGCCACCGGCCCAGGAAAGCCCCACCTGCTCCTGCGCCGCACAGATGCCGGGCAGGCACGGTCCACACCAGCTGCCCCAGCTCAGAGACCGGCCCATCTCCCCGACTCTTCTCTGCGTCTTCTCTCTCCTGCCTCGTCCCCCTTCCTTAGCTGCTCCCATCTCACGGATCTGGACCCCAACACTGGCACGAGAGCCTACAAACGCGGGTTCCCAGCCACACCACCCTCAGGAGCTCCGGCATCAAGCCCGTGGCCGACGCGGCACTGATGCGCTCATGAACCCTGAAGATGCCCACCTGGAATGACCTCTCCCCTCAATTCCCAACACTTCCCTAGAGCGGCCTGCCCGTCTCCTGTGGTCTAGTCCGGCATTTTCAAATCCATACGTCCGTTCTCCCCCACCTTTCCCTTTACTGCAGGACACCTGCGCAGCTCAAAGCCAGAAGCCGACCCTGAGCTCTCCTGCACCTTTGCACTCACAGCCCACCTGGTCTGCGTGACCTGCAAACGCAGCCCCGCAGGACCCCACGTGCCCCTCTCTCTCCAACACTTGGCCCCTGGCACAGGCCTCCCACCTCCCATGCTGCCCTCTCTTCTCTTGCTGTGCACCTTGCCTCCCACGTGCACGCTCAGGGCCACACCCGGGCTCCTGTCTTCACTGCAGCTGGAGGCCGTGTCGGCCGTGCAGGGGGACTGGGCCTGCCCTCCTCTGCCAGCTCTACCCAGGCTGCCTTCGAGCTCATTCCTTCCTCAGGGCTGGTGCTTCTCTGCTTCCCTTTCGCCATTCAGAGTCTGGCCAAACACCACCTCCCACAGAACCGCCCACAGCTCCACCTAAACTCTCCCCCACATCCCTCTCCAGCCCTGTGCCCCATTTTCCTTCCTCCCCTTGGAAGTGGTATTTTACTTTAAAAAGAGGTAGCTGTGACAAGGGAGATGTCCTGGGTGCAAATCCTGCCTCTGGCACCCCCTAGCTGAGGCATGCTGGGCACACCGCCCGAGCTCTTCGCCCCCCGCTCTGGACAGCGCTGACTCTCAGCGCCTACTCTCCGCAGACCCCTGAGGGCCGCGTGGGCACTTGTGGGCACCACGGACGGCGGTGAGGCAGGAGGGAACCCCCACACCCCACACTGGAACACTGCCTGATGCGTGCCTAACCGGGAACCCACGGACCGGGGCTGAACCCACGGTAGAAAAAGAAAGCCTTGACCTCTCTCAACTGTTCAACTTTTCCGTTCATTCTGTTTAAGACAGAAATCAGAACCAGATTTCTCCGGCACGGGAAGTATTACACATTCTATTATCTCAGTGAAAATTCGTTTGGTCTGAGCTGAATGTCCTAGAAGAAAGTACTCTGGTGAAGACATATAGTAATATTCATCCTCAAATTCCTACAACACTACGTTTAAGACAACGTTCGTCAAAGGCTCCCGTGACCAACCCCAGTTCCCGCACCGGCAGGGGTGCCCACACTTACGTAGGGTCTGGCTCGTACTTCAGGACAATGCTCCCCTTGGCTGGAAGAGAAACAGACACGTGTTGGCAAAGCCTGCCAGTCATCGATGCTGCTCACGTGCCCAGCACTGTGGAGAGAGCAGCAAACAGCCTGCAGAGTCTCCATGGAGAAGAGGATCTGCTTTCTAAAAACACAGAACCACCAGCGAGCGGGGTGGTCGCAGCCACATGGCGGGACTGCGTGAGACCGCTCGGGGGTGTCGGTGGAGCGGCTCAGAAAGTCTCTCCCAGAGTGGGGAGATGGGGATTAACTACTAGTTAATTCGCAAAATTGAAGACTAAACCAACAGCTGTTCCGACTTCCAGAAACAGCATGAAACACATATAAAAACTGACAAAAATTATACCACCATCATCTCAATGTGGGATTAAGACAAAGAAGAAGACAAGTGCAAACTAATCTCTACTTTAAGTGCAGCTCCTGCCTGAGCCACCAGGAGCCAGATCCCACCCAGCAGGTTTTGTATCCTTCGGTTTCAGGATAAAACGTACAACCCCGTAATTGCGTAACTTGATTTCTGCAGTTTTTGGACCAGCTGAGTCAGAAACAGTGAATAAAGTTATAAAAAATAAACAAGAATGAAAAAAAAAACCGAAACTAGAATTCTTGGTGGAATTACTTTTGTTCTTAGGTGAAAATATCACTAGAGTAAGTTGAAGTGGAAGTTTATAAAACGTGTCAACAACGTGACAAGGATCTATTTCGGGGGGCTGGCCAAGCCGCAGCAGGAGCTGGCAACACCCGCATTCGCCTTCAACCCAGCTGATGAGACGCCAAATGAAGATCACGCCTGCGTCAGTCAGCGTCCTGCACCTCGTGACGGGATGCAGATAAGCCCGAGCACTAGGATGTGCCCTGCATCCCTGCGGGGACCTGCCCTGGCTGTCCCCTTGGCCGCAGGCACTTGGGGCTCTGGCTCATGGGACGGCCAGGGCCCAACACTTGCAGACGCCCATAGGCTGGTGGGCGGCACAACCCTCCACCGTGGCCTAGGGAAGGAGGGCAACCCGTGGGGTGCCTCTGTGGCTGGGTACACTCCCACGTGCCTTCTCTCTCCACAAGGCCCTCTGAAAGCTGACAAGGCTCAGCAGAAAGAAAGCCACGATGTATTAAAATCTAAGACTGAGAGGCTCTAAGAAGCCTGCGCACCCACGTCTTCGTTGTCTTTACGAGGACAAGTCATGCCTCTACGCAAGCCCAACAGCTTACCCAAGTCCTTGGCTTGGCTGTAGGTCTCACTGCTAAGTTTTCTAAAAAACGGATTTTCCTGGGTTAATAGAATTTTGACATCTTCTATGGATACAGTGATAATTCTTGAATTAATAAATGGATACAGAGTGTATATTCCCTGTGTGAATAAAGAGAGGCTACCATTATGAGGGAGAACCATCACCCACTGTCCCCGAGGCCTTGGCACACACCTCGTCCAGCCCCCCACCTCCCCGTGGGCACCAGCCCAGCTGCACGGCACCCACGCCCGTGGATCCACCACCGGCTGCTGCTACCAAGTCCGCGTCCCAAATTACCTCCTGTGCCAACCGAAAAGCGCAATCAAACTCTTCACCGCTGTTATTCCGACACCACACTTTTATTCCCGTGTTTATAACCTGCACGTAAGACAGTAAGAGGGCACACACGTATAAATAAAAGCTGAATAATCAATTAAAATAAGCCCTTCTACCCCAAGGAGGCAGAGCCGTGAGCCGGGAAGGGAAGAAAAAAAAAAGGAAAAGCTTTAGAAGTCTGACCGAAGCAGGGGTTCCCACAGCCTCGCAGATGCTCTCCGCTGAGGCTGGCCAAGAGCAGCCGAAGAGGACTACTGATCCGCACGGCAGGCCTCAGACCAGGAGAGCCGGGGTCCCATGCCGGCTCCGAACACAGAGCCGGCGCCCGGGCCTGCCTGCGCCCCCGCGGCCCCGCCGCGCACACCTTCATCCGCTCGCTGTTGTTCACCAGCACGTTCCTTAGCTCCTTGGAGACCATGTAGAGCTGCCTCTTCTTCCCTTCCGTAGTCCTAGTCAACAAATTCATCTTTGGGAATGAAGGATCCAACGCATAAAACTTCCTACGAACGAAACAGAGCTGTTCACGAGTTTGGTTCAAACGTGACAGGCGTCCCCCCGCACGGACTACCGCGGACACAGCTCGGTGTCTCGTCTGTGGCTCAGGGGGCTCGCGCTCTGCCGCACACGACCACCGTCCACACTTGATCGGTTCCCCGGGAACAACTAGAGCAGGGACCGTCACGGACAAGTACGCCTCCGCTCTCTCACTTGTTACTCCGGTGACCCGACAACCCCTCCCCCCACCGAGCCAGGTAGCGAGCCACAGGGCAGCACGCGTGCCACCGTGGTAACTGGCGCTGAAGCGTGACTAGCAGGAGAACGAGTCGGAGCCTGCTGACTGAGCACCTTTCCCTCTGCTCCACCTACAAGTTTCCAGTTGGGGTCCCCAACCTCCCACCAAGACCTACTCTCCACGTCCCACACAGGACCTGGGCAGGTGGCTGCGGCCATGGGTCTAGAAGCTCCGCTGGGGACTGACATTCGGGGGCCACTGTCAAGCCCCCCCACCACCACCCCGACTCAACCCTGGCCACCTTACAGTCTCCGGCGGCGCACCGTACACTGCAAAGTGTCACCCAGCTCTACCAAGCTACTACGAATGGAAAACAGATGCTATACACAACGAAATAAAAACATATGACCAAATGGAACCAGGTACACACATGTGAACAATTAAGTACGATGAATTAATCCTTACTGGATAGGTGGAAATAGTGGATCATCTTCAGGAATAAATACAAACGGATCTTCTTTAAATCCAAACAACTTCATTTTCTTAGATGGAGGAGGACTGAGGAGGGAATCAGGCCGAGAAATACACACTGTAATCAGTCCTGCGGCAACAGGCCAGCAGCACCCTCCCCCGCCCGCCAGCCCTCCTGCTCAGCCCAGGCTCTCCACAGGCATCCGACCCCGCCGCACGCAGCAGCACCCACCTGCTGCAGGACGGCCCCACGTTCCTGCAAGCTGCGGGGCTGGCAGACACGAGGGTGCACAGAACCCCTTCTCTTACCCGCACACTCCGTCCTTCTTACTTCCGCTGTTCTCTACGTTCTCAGATCTTTCTGTGATGTCTGTGTCATCCGTCCCACTGGCAGGTTTACTCTCCGTCTCTGCGGGGTCCGCAGCTGCTCCTTCCACAGACCGCACGGGCTCTCTGGGCTCCACCGGCTCACCCTGTATCTGCAACAGGGGACAAGTGCGTCTACGCTCCAAGCACAACCCACTTCACACTGCTGCAAAAAAATGAACACTCACTACACAAAACCCATCCTATTTCTCTGTAGCATTTCGCACACAGACGGCTACGAAATGTTCCGGAAGTATCTTAAGTCATTTGCTGTTACGTGCGGAAGTCGTCGGCACAGTTTCTACCTTCCTCCCGCAAACAGCACATGAGACCACTTCCCAGTACAGGCCAAGGACACAGCCGGTTCCACTCCACTCAGAGCTGTGAGTGCGCACCTGCCCTGTGTCGGGCACGATCCCGGCAACAGCAGGCGGGGCTGGCACCCGCGCCTAAGTAACTGCAGCCTGCCACGGCCCGTGCCGCCGCCCGGGGACAGGCCCCCAGGAACGGGAAGCTGGCACGGCGCGCCCCAGGGAACACAGGGAACCAACTTTGGAACTGGGGCCACAGGATCGCTCCGGCTGGCAGACAGCGAAACGGCTGCCGTACTGAAGCTGCTTCAGACGCACTTTACACAGAATAGCACACGAAAACTTATGCAAAACGACATGTCCTAACAAGTCACAGGGTTGGTGCAATTAGGACATGTGGGCAAGAACAGTGAAACACGCTCCCCAAGGTCACAAAGCTCAAAGGCAGACAAGCTGCTGGGACCCCACGCTATCCAACACTGCCTCCCAGAAAAATACCTTTTATTTAAAGGGAAAATACAAAACAGTCACGCAAACACCCTGCACGCCCCCTCAGTTCCCAGAAATGCTACTCCCGATCCCTCCCAGCGCAGCTCCAGAGCAAACCACCTCCCCCCCTCCGCGCCCTCTGGGCCACCTCTGCGCCTGCAGGTCCCCTCACTTCTACGCCGGGGCACACGCCTCAGCCAGCCGTGCAGCCCAGGAGCGGGGAGCCGTGCCCGCGTGCAGGGCAGGCGACTCACACCCACTCCCTTGGTGGGAGGAATGAGGAGCCGGAGCAGCAGCAGGAAAGGCGAGGCTGATCATCAAGGAAGGCGCACAAGACAGCAAGCCCTTCTCCGCAGCCACACGCACACCAGAGCAGGGAGCGGGCGGCCTCTGGGAACAGTTGGACGCGCGTACTTGCGGGCAGTCCCGCGACAGACAGGTCCACGCAGCCTATGGTGCGCGCACACAATGGGCTCGACCCCTGTGCCGCGTGGTGCTGGAGCCACACCCAGGGCGAGCTTTTTCACCGCTGCCATGGGACCAGCACAAGGAAGAGTGATCTGGGCTGTGCCCTCATGCAGCTTCCAACACTCATCATCAGAAGATGACTCGCCAGCAACTTGCACGACGACCACAGAGTAAACTTCCATGTATACTGGGACACAACAGGTATTGAAATTAATTTTGCTTGCTTCTTGTGCTTTTTTTCATCTTTACTTTTTAAAGATTTATTTACCTAAGATAGAGGTACACGTGAGCACGGAGCCTACGGTAGGGAGAGGCAGAAAAAGCAGATCCCCGCTGAGCAGGGAGCCCGACGTGGGGCTCAATCCCAGGACCCTGGGATCATGACCTGAGCCGAAGGCAGATGCTTAACCACCTGAGCCACCCAGGTGCCCCCTGTGTGCACTTTTAAAAAGTGACTGCAAGCCCGTGGAAGTGACACATGTAGCTGACACATGTCAGCGACAGTGTTGCTTGGAGCTCCCGACCCAGGAGTCTGGGGCTGAGGAGCAGCCAGAGCACCACGCACAGCGAAACCCTCTCCAGCCTCCCACTACCAGCACGGTGCCTGCGCGGACGTGCCGGGTCCACTCCTGGGCCGCTGTGAGGCCGGACACGGACACGTTCATGTGGGTTGGCCAGATCCCAGGAACACTTTCCTTTCTGCCTCTGCAAAGTCTAAGCATTCTTTGTGCTTCTTTGTAAGCATTCATCTGAAAGAAACACTGACCTTCAGACTGTGATCCCAGCCATGTTCTGACATTACAGAAAGGCTGAGGTACGAACTAGCGAAATAAATGTCACGTTGATAACTAGGAGGCCAGCAGACGTGACATGGGAAGGCTCACAGGCTGCCCTCCTACCCACTCTCCCTGCTCCAGGGCCTCCTACAACAACCCATTAGGACGGTTCGGGCCTTCTCTATCTCCTTTTTGGCCAGGCCTGGACAAAAACCCTGTCACTGTCCCTTACGGCCAAGGGGAAGACAGACTGGCCTGAGGCTGGCGGAGTTCTGTCCATCTGCAATGGGCTCAAGTGAGCCCCAGGGCAGAGAGCACAGAAGCCAGAGTGGGGGCTCTGACTCTGGGCCCCAGAGTCGTCATTATGTCTTCTTAATTCTCAATTTTTATTAAAGAACTGGACTTGAGATGCAGAAGGAACATGATCCCCCAAGTCTGCCTTTTTCACGGATCTATCCCTTTAAGACATTGCGGCTTTTTGGAAACCTCAAAATTTAAATGAATCCCTGCGTCCGCCACGCACGCTCATGCTCAGCTGCTCTCCGCCCCCCAAAATCAGTTCCGCCAACTTCTGCCAGTGTCTGCCTTGAAAGCACAGAAAGCTTACGTGGTGCGCCGTGTTATTTCAGAAGATGCTCACCTTTGGAGGACGTTTATTCCATGGCATTGAAGACTTCTTCACTAACACCGCCACAAAGAACCCTCCGGTGTTCTGATGATGTGGTAGTATCCTAAGACTGAGGGAAAAAAAGCAAAAAACAAAAAAAACCCCACATGCACACCTTTTAACGGATTCAAAACACATCCTTTTAGTATTAAGACAAAAACTGGCAAGACGACGTATGACAGAGACATCCTGTCTTCTGATCAGTACTCAGGGAGCCCTCACGGGATGGCCGGCGCATGCTGTGCACACAGTTAAGGGAGCACGCGAAGTTCAAGCCTTTAGATCCTCCCCACCTGCCGTATTTATGAATGCTCAGTGCCAGCAGCGAACAGGAAACATGAACTTCCTTCTTTCTGGCAAGTTCACACACCTGAGCTCGGCCACACGCATGGCCCAGGCCTTGCAGGAATGCTGGAGGGCCGCTCCCCCCGCCTTCCCAAACATCTGCCAGCCCCACAGACTCACCAACGCTCGAGGTGCATCGCCTGTAACTTCTCCGAGTCCTTTGGTGGGAACATGGTGGGCCGGATTTGGGTGTGTCTGCTGTGAGGCACATCTTCCCACTCCGAAAACCACTGCCCGTCTTTCGTCATGACCTGCGAGAGGAGAGGCCAGAACTCCACATCACCACACCCTCGAAGAAGAAAATCACAGGTAAAGGCTCTCAGGCGTGGTAAACGCCAACTCTCACTGCTCTCCAAAGCTGAGACCATGTGGGGAGTGAGACGATCCCGTATTCTATCAAACAGAACAGTCATTTTGTAAAAGAGCATTTTTCCATGTAGGATTTTTTTTAAAAACAAGTCTCAGGTTGTTTCTGGTTTAAAACTGAGAAGTAAATTGTTTCATATTGGAAATGAAGCTTGAATCCCAGCCAGTAATAAAAAAACAGCACAGCTATACTTATAAGGATGAAAATACACAAAGCTAATTTCTAATTGCAAAATAAAGGCAAGGAACCTTTCCCCAGATATTTTTGTGGATATTTTGTGGCTATAAAAATATCCACAGATATTTTTCCCCAGAGAAAAATATCTGTGGAATCGTACATTTGTCATTCAACAGAACTGTGACATTAACTCTAAGCCACAATGACGGCACAACCAGCAGTAGTATTTACTGATGTCACCCCAAAGTGGGCGATTTAAAACGTTCACGACTCGGACAAGCCTGGCCAGCTGTACCTGCTTTTAGGAGTCAGAGTCCTCCCAGAAAGATTACCTTCCAGTGTGTAATTCCAGGCATCCATTTCAGTCCTGGCAACTCAGAAGACACGTCGGCAAGCTCCAAAGCACCTATGGACAAAAAAGAAGTCCACATTTTGCCCAATGCAAAATACCAGCTGCAGAAGATCACATACCATGTAGCTTGATTCCTACAAAATGCCCAGGGAGAGCAATTCCACACCAACGGAAAGCAGGCACTGGTTCCTAGGGCAGGGACGGCACAGGCCTGGGGCACACACAGGTGTTTCGTCGGGGGTCAGAAATGGTCTACGCCTGGGCCGGGGGTTACGGCTGTGCAGACACTCCATAAAGGTCACTAGTCGTACCCTTAAAACGAGTGACACTGTGGCACGTGAGTTACTGCCAGCGAAGCCACAGAGCCACGTAGCAGCTGCGGAGTCCCACAGCATGTCCAACGTGAGCCCCGGGGCAGTGGCACACGCGCCCCCCTCCCACCGTGAACACACCACAAGGCCAGGAGGATCCGAGTGTTCCACCCACTCCTGGCTTCTAGACACACGCAGTTAGAGGACGTGGGTCTTCATGCTCTCCCATCTAGTAAACAGTCAAATAGTAACATTTATAATGAACTGTGAAAATTTGTAAACCTTCTGTTCCAGCTTCAAGTTTTCAAAACTTGTCCAGCAGGGCAACAGTCCAGCTTTAAAAACACGCGTCCACAGTAACAACATCAGGAGAGGCTGCAAGATGGGGTTGCAGAGGGACCCTCCACACACACCTTCTGCCGTGGATCACAGACTGGACAGCCTCATGGAAGAGGAAAATCCAACAAAGCCCCACGGAAGCGACCAGACGCTCAGACGAGGATGAAAACAACGCAAGAGAGCCCCCAAGGCAGAAGCGTCCTCCTAAGAAATCTTTGACAAAAGCATCGTGCGGACTTGCACTATTCTACCGGAACTGTCTTCCTTCTAAAAGCAAACGCTAATAGCGCAGGTTTGCAAGAGCTGACTTTGTCCCGCACCCCCTGCCCAGGCAGGGCTCAGCAGTGACGGGCTTCCCGCCAGCGTGGGGGTCAGGAGATGCAACACGGGCCCAGCGTGTGCAGACCGAATGCTCGTCAGCCGCCCGCCTGCAGCCAGGTCTGAGCTCCTTCAGGCAGGGACCTCACTGCTCCCAAATCCTCAGTCACCGTCAAGTGCAAGGTTCTGCCATGAAGCCCTGCTGATACGTGAAGCCTCTGAGAGACGATGGAGATGGAGACCACACGTGGCCTGATGCCTGTCACAGCAAACCCAGAGTGGAACCCCACCAGCCCAGTAAGAAAATGATGCCGCACAGCACACCTGCGGTTTCAGTCACCACTCAATGCCATCCACCTTCTCTTCACATGCCTCTGAAATGAAGTCCCACCACAAACAGAGACTATGACCCTGCAAAGAACACCATTTAGAAATCACACCTTTACACAGGCCAACTTAAGCATAGCCAAACAAAATAAACACAACGTACTCAATTCCGATCTCAAGGACTCCGAGAGTGAGAACAACTAGAGAGCACACTACACAGCACAGGTCAGTAGCACTGCAAACAAGGTAACTGGAAGCCGGGACAGCTGGGGACACCTGTCTCGGTGTTTATGTTCCAGCTTCCTTCATACACACGTGTGTAGCGAATGTGGAAACATTCTACTCTGGAATCCTACTTTGAAATCCCTCATTATTGGCTTTAAGGAGAGTAAGATGGGAAAAGTTAACAGGTCAGTGAAAATTTATGTAAGAAGAAATAATTTACATCAAACCATTATGGAAACTGTCATTTAAAAACATTTCATACCATCTGTCCAGTTTCTCGTACGAAACCGTGCGCGAGGACGTCCCACCCGTTAGGACGGCTACTCTCAAGAAAGCAGAAGGTAACAAGGGCCCCACCGGCAAGGACGGGAAGAAGTGGGAACCTCTGGGTTCTGGGAATGTAAAATGAGGGAACCTCAAATATGAAACAGAATTATCGTATCACTGACAATTCCACAAAATATACACCCCAAAACCTGAAAGCAGGGTCCTGAAGAGCTACCCGTGCAGCCACAGTCATCGCAGCAATGGTCACAGGAACTACAACAGGGAACACCTCAAGTGTCCACGGACAGAAGAGTGGGTAGACCCAATGTGGCGCATGCACACAGCCAGCGTTTTCAGCCGTTAGGGCTGGAGGAAGGAGATCCTGACCCGGGCTACAACACAGAGCAACCTTCAGGACAGGATGCTCGGTGGAGTAAGCCAGTCAACAAAAACACATACGCTCTGATTCCATCTGTGGGGTCCCTAGAGTGATCAAACTCCAGAGACAGCAAAGAGGACAATGGCCCTCTGCTCAGCGGGGAGCCTGCTTCCCTCTCTCTCTGCCTGCCTCTCTGCCTACTTGGGATCTCTGTCTCTCTGTGTCAAATAAACAAAATCTTACAAATAAATAAAGAATAAAATAAATTAATTTAAAAAAAAAAAAGAGGACAATGGGGTGGGAAAAAGGGGAGCTGTGTGATGGGTCCATAATTTCAGTTTGGCAAGATAAAGCACTCTAGAGATCGGCCACATGACAATGTGAGTGTTCTCAACACTCCCAAAACACACATTTGAGGAGAGTTAAAACGGTAAACTTCAAGTTACAAGTGTTGTATAACTAAGATTTTTTTCAAAAAACCACTGTGATAAGGACTGACTTATTCTTTTTTTTTTTAGATTTTATTTATTTATTTGACAGACAGGGATAACAGGCAGGCAGAGAAAGAGGAGGGGAAGCAGGCTCCCTGCTGAGCAGAGAGCCCGATATGGGGCTCGATCCCACGACCCTGGGACCATGACCTGGGCCGAAGGCAGAGGCTTTAACCCACTGAGCCACCCAGGTGCCCCCTGACCTATTCTTTCAAACGTAAGAGATACCAAGGAGGCAATTCTCGTAATTCATTAACTATGACAACCCAGTGCATAAGCAAGCCGTAAGCAAGGGCTGCTCACTTCAGGGTTTACAGGCTAATCCCACTAGCAAGTGCCCAGAAAAGGTCTGCGTGCATATATACTATAGCAGAAAACGACGTGCTTACGAATCTCATACTCGATGTGTCCCACACGCTTACCTTCACTTTTTTCCAGCAAAGAGGCTATGACAGCTTCGTCCTCAATGGGGTTGAGGGAGCACGTGGAATACACCATCCTACCGCCTTCCACCAGCTGCTCAGCACCCCGCGTCGCGATCCGCAGCTGTAAGCTAAGGGTCAGACACTCGGTCACCCCGAGACCAAATACACCCATGCAGTACACAGCACCCGTTCCGCCGCGCTTACTGCAATTCTTACGACAAGCTTACAATAAAATACAAAATCAACAACTCCCACAAAAACAGCTCCTTAAGGTCTTCATGATGTTACAATAAAGCCACATGAGGTGTCTCATATCGACCAAAACAGTGTCGATGTGAACAACACATTTACTGTTCTACCAGTCCTTCCCAACAGGCCGGCAAGCAAAGCACGAAACGGGTTAGTGACCGAAGTCAACATATTATGTGAGTCTCACCATGAAAAAGCCCCACACCTGTACACAGATTTGGCTTTTCATTCTAGAAACAACTTAGGTCCCTTCGTACATTCTAATCCTAGTATCTATTTCACAAGTAAACCGTTACAAAGCATTTAACAGAAAAACAAAATCTGCTGCTGCAGTTGTTCACGGTGAATATTCACAAGTACGGTACAGACCACCCACAATTCCGTAATTAAGACTGCGCAACACTGATGTCAAATGAAAAATCCACAGCTCTGCAGGCCACACACTCGAGACTGGGGTGCTACCGTCCCGATGCAGAGACGCACCCACAGCGCCCCAGACATTACACAAGTTATCTGATTCACGAGATCATCTTTTCCTTTGAAGAATTTTCCAAATTGTCTTTAAACACAGCATTTGAGATCAAAATGTTAAGCAAAATAAGTCAACACAAAAGAACAGAAAACAAAAAAAGAAAATGAGTAAGACGGGAAAAGGTTAAGTGGTCATTTCATGGAGAAAGACATCCTGAAATGTTACAGGAAACTGTCATAAAAAGACATTTTTAATTAACGTGTACCTGAAATGTATACAGTGTTCAGTTTACCACTCTGAAGAGGTTCTAAAAACAACTCCTTCTGATACATACGCAAACTCTCTTTTTTTTTTTTTAATTCCTCTTTTTAAGAATATTTTATTTATTTATTTGACAGAGAGAGAGAGTTAACAAGTAGGCAGAGAAGCAGGCAGAGAGAGGGGGAAGCAGACTCCCTGCTAAGCAGAGAGTCTGATGTGGGGCTCGATCCCAGGATCCTGGGATATTGACCTGAGCTGAAGGCAGAGGCTTAACCCACTGAGCCACTCAGGTACCCCCATACGCAAACTCTCTTGACGGTGACCGTTAACAACCCCAGCTCCATTGCTGTCCCCAGATGCAGCAACATGTGGGACAGCCCGCCAGACCCAGCCCGACTCACCCATGCAGCTGCAAGCTGTTCAAGGTTGTCCACTTCTTCCAGACATCAATGTTCTTTCTCATAGTGCCGTCTCCACTAGAAGGTAAGGTATTTCAGAACTTAAAAACTCTGTCCAAGTAGACCGATCAGAGGTTAACAATTATGTCATATACAAGCTAATTACAAAATGGGTACTTTTATTATTCTAAACGCTAATTAGGACACCATCTAAATTCTCACAAACTACCATCAACTTTCTATTTCTGCTCTGGGGACACTAATAACATTAAACTTTTAAATTATACTTTAATTTTCAATTGGATAAGGAAATAACAGAACTCAACAGATAATCTCATTTAAGAATTACAGAGGTATCAATTTGCTTCCATTTGAGAGAAATACTAGTAAAACTAACTTTCAGACTTAGGACACAGAAACGTGAAGACATTTGGATCCTGTTACTTAACAACTCGATTAATCAACGGTGGCATTTTAAACAGATTTATGTGAATAATGACAAACTTATACTCATAAGGGATTTTCCACAGCAAATTCAATTAGGCCAATTTAACTTCTTTATCAAGATTTTCCTATGCATCAGTTAAACACTTGATTTTTTTTACTTTCACTTAATGGAAATTATTTCCATGTAAATTTTATAATACGGACTTGACCGATTCATCTTTCTGTCCACGTCTGACTTTTACTACCCATTTTTTTCCGGGGTAATTCCTGGATCTGCTGGCTTTCTGTAGCATTTACTCTCCCTGGGTGGTCCAGTTAACTGTCTTGAGAGGAAGGGGCTGCAGGAGGAAAATGCCATGAGATACAACGGCTTTCAATGACATCCCGTGCTGGTACAGTGGTGGCTTAGAATTCCACCATAATGGTTAGCATGTCCTCAGCTTACAGCTCTGTGCTCGGAAGTTTCCTGCATTCTCCAAGGTGACACGAGAAGTTAGAGGTTTCTGGTCAAAGGAGCACAGGAATGGGAGAACATGTGATCTAAAGGAGAACCAGACAACGGTGGCTCACGACCCATTTTAAGTTTTATTTCACAGGGCATTCCTGCAGGAATTTTAATGCGCCATCCCATTCATACTACCGACTTACAGCTCTCACACTGAGTTTAAACGCAAGAGAGTGTGGTATTGGACGTCTCACTTTAAGCACTGAATTCTGTGCTGAGTTTTGTGGTGATTTCTACACTCCGAGCTCGACAAATTCATGTGCTCGCAAGATGACCATGGCCTACATCACTGCCTCTGGGAACTTAGTGAGGTCTTAAGTTTTCTCCTTTTCTTTTTAAAAAAACTCAAGTTACTCAGTTAATCCTTTTTAAAATTCCCTTATAGGTAAATGCTAACAATCTAAGACACGTAAAATTGGAAGAAATATTATGTGTACAAATACAGGCACAGTAAGTCTCTCAAAGGTCTGAACTCCTGAGCTGCACTGTGCTGAGGAACAGAGACTTGTCATGAAAACCCAGTGTGCCTCTCCACCACTCCGTAATGAGGCGGAATCAGGAATGCGGGCGCTTGGCAGGAACCATGGTTCCCAACGATCACTCCTCCTAGAATGCTACAGTCAAGAGCCTATGACAGTACCACCCTCTCGGGGATCCCCTTGACCCTCGGGAAGACTACAGAACCGTCCCACCTCGTGTCTCTTCGTGCCGTACCCTCGGTCTGCTGTGCTCCGTGGCATTAAAGTTCTGAGCGTCTGTCTCCTAATTTAAGGTCACAGAGTCTCTGTATTGACACCAGCTGCCGCAAGAACGACGCATACAGCTCCGTGGGTATTTGCGTACCAAATCACATTAGTCTGCATTTGATCTGACTTCCTTAGCAGATGGTAGGCTTTTTGGTCTCCGAATGACATAAATACCTGCAGGGGACATCACATAAGATGCGATCGTAGAAGAGAATCTCCTTCCTCCCGTCCACATCTATTTTGAGTCTGGGTATGCTGGACGCGTCGTGGTTGACCACCATGATGCAGGGGCTGCTCAGCCTTTTGGCCTGATGAACGAGCAGATAGCAACGCTTGTTGTCCACGTCGTTCGCGATGACGAACCCCTCTGAGAACGTAAAATTATAGCGTCAGCTGAAACACAGCAAAAGTAGAATAATTTTCTGAAACATGTAAGCTCCTGGTTGGCAGGTGAGAAGCAGGAATCCACCAAACTTAAGACCCAAGCATCAGATTTGCCAGAATAAGCTGAGTCATCCAAAAAGATGGCTCAGCAGATTTTTATGATCACGTAAAATTCTAAAACTGCAAGACTTATTTTTTCAATAACTGAATTATTCACTTTGTAACAATTATTATGCCAAAACATCTTTTCTATTAGTGACAATTAAAACGGAGACTGAGTGGAAAAAGAAAGGGGTAGAAGACAACAGTATCCCCTGACAAGTTTTAAACTACAGCACATGTAGGCTGGGCCTCCATTCTCAACTCTGTGAGTCACGTTTCTGGGGTGGGGCCCAGGCTCCTTCTGAAGGCCGCCTGGAAGATTCTGGTCTGCACCCCTGGCTAAGACCTGGGTGCCGCCCCTTCTCACTTCTGGTTCTAGCACCGGCAAAAAGGAACATAACGGCCTAAAAACATTTTACAGTCAAGACTGCTCTTAAAAAAACATGAAATGCAAAACAATGAAAATTAAAAAAAGGCTCTTTACCACCGATTTGGGAAAAATAATTAAAAACAGAAAAAAATAAAGAAGGCTTTAAACAAAGTTGTCACAAAAAAAACAAAAAACCCAACTTAGAACTAAGCCAAACTAGCACGCCCATCAGAACAGAAGGAGAGCAGGGGGCCTGAACGAAGGAAGGGGGAACAGACTCACGTAAAACATTTGAAGAGTAAGACCACCACAGACAGGCATTTTCAGAGAACCCCAGAAAGGAGCACCAGCGACACTAGGATCGCTGCCATGGTCTGAGCCCTCTGCAAGCTCAGAACGTAAGTCCAGGGCCGGTGCCCATGTCACAGGTGACGCCCAATACGGCCGCCCACCGCGGCGGGCGTGAAGCCGGCGGGCCTGCCAGCAGCTCTTCAGGACGCTCTACTGCCTCTCGCGTGGGCTGAGAGTCACCACGGAACCAACCAACACAGAAACCCAGAGCTGACGGTGATACTACTGAAGATTCAAACTGAAATCTACCTATTCTGGCTTAATAAACACCACCTGCTTTCACAGAAGACACACGTAATTCTAAAGTGAAGCCACCCTCCCGCTGCGACGTACACAGTTTGGTTTGGGAACTAGTCACAGTGGCGTGCTAAATGCCCAGTCCTACCCTCAGGGACAGAAACCCACGTGCTTGTCGCAGAAGGCTTCGAGACCCAACCCACGGGCAGTGTTACACGACCTCTTTGTCATCTACAGCCAGCCAAGGGGCATTCTGGCCTTCCACAGAGCAGTCCAACGCATACCTGGGAAAGGGACATTCATGTCGGCATGTAACATTTCAATTAATTGTGTGGTCTTTGATCCAGGCGCTGCACACATATCTAAGATCTATTAAAAAGCAAGAAATGTTTGATGTTTTAAGAAATCGAACATTTGACACTTAATTTAAAACAGTTTTATAAATCATTCTAGTATTTTGTTCTGCACACTTAAATATATTTCTTCACAGAAGGAACCTACAACGTGATAGATTTAACTTCTGGGAGCTCAGGAGAAAGACTCTCCCCAAGAACAGAATGACCCAAAGGCCAGGGGAAGCCCTCAGTTCAGGGGAGGACGAGCAAGGACACTACCAACGAGCAGCACCATAAGCAGCCTGCTCCCAGGCCTCGAACAGCCACTTGCTGGCCCCGAGCCCTGAGCTAGCTGCTTCTAGTCTGCTTTGCCTCCTTTCCCTCATCTGGAAAAACAGGGACAGGGACAGCATCTGCCCTCACGGGCTTATGTAGATAACCAAATGCATTAACGTGCGAGAAGAGCACAAAGCAATGCTTGGCGTGTAACAAGTTCTCGGGATTTTCAAACTGTCTGAGTCAGGCAAGACCACTGAGGATAATCTGTGCAGTAAACACATTAGTGAGCAAACTTGAAAAGAGAAGAAACCAGTTACAGGCTGTAAAATTTAAATAAGACAAAAATTCAAAAAACAGAACCTAAAATAAAACACAGCATTCTCAAAAATAAATAAATATACAAATATTTTTAAAAAAAGCATTCTTTATCAAAAGTAAGCATGAAAAAATAAACCACAAAACCCTAAGAATTATATTAAGAAAAAAGGTGTCAACAAACAAAGCCACTCCCAGTTTAATACACAGTACCTTGTGGTGAGGGTGAGCATTGAGTAACAGCGGCGGAATCATGCTAACGGCTTCTTGACGACTGATATTTCCCTTAGAAAGTAAAATTAAAAGAAAAATCAGGAACAATATTTAAAAAGGCAGAAATTTTCAACATTGGGCATTATTTCATACGCAACAGAGAAAGACCATATAATCCTCACACAAAACAGGTAATACTATCACACAAGACATACGTAAATACGACAGGTTTTATACTAGCGGGTAAATGGTTGCCACCTAAAAGGCTAAGGGAGAATGACCATTCACGGCAAACTCACTGTCAACACGAGAAACGCAGGCATAATCCTGGATGGTACAGAGGAAAGGGCGGTGTGAGCTCACGCCGCCCAGCTCGCCCTGAGACAGAACAGAAGCTGGCGGGGCTGCTCTGGGGGCGACACGGCCACTGCCGGACCCTGGGCGGCAGGGAGCGACGGCCACCAGCACAGCACAGAAAGCCGCTGCCCGCAAGGCCTCCGCGCTCGGCCGAACTGTAACTTCTAGTTCAGTCCTCGTCTGTCTGTAGAAGAGCCCAGGCCTACTTTCTCCTCCCGAGAACTGCCCGTCGAGAGACGAAGACCCCCGCCACGGCCCCCGTGTGTCCACTGCCCCCATGTGTCCGCAGCCCCGCGCAGCCAGCAGCGGCTCAGGGTGTGGTAACGCGCGCGCCAGCGCAGATGCGGTGGCCGGACTGGGTCCAGCGCGGGCCCCAGCACGGCTCAGTCTGACAGCGGGAAGACCGCGCCTGAGAAACACTGTAGAGGCCGTCAGGCGCGCGACCGCCCGCTCGTCTGAAGCCGCCGCTCCGCGTGCTGCGGGGCCCCTGGGAAACGGACGGAGCCCCAGGCGACCCGGCGCATGCACAGCTCAGCGGCTCCGGCCGGAGAGGAGTCTGTGGAGACCGGCTGAATCCGCACCCACTCCCCAGGCACGCTGACGCCAAGCTCCAGGTCACAGGAATCATCCAGAAAAGCCCACCTCCAGCCATCACCCGTTTTTGATCAAAGCCTCCGAGCTGCTCGGGGCGGGAGGTCCCTGGCCCTACAAGCCGGTGGCAGTCGCTTCCTTCACACGCAGGAGCCGGAGGGGCTTCACAGTCGCTTCCGCAGCCCACAGGGCACCTCCCCTGCCGATGGCATGCGAACCCGCACGAGTCCCCGCAGCACAGGCTGCCGACGCTCACCGCCGGCTCCTCCACCGCAACCCAGCTAGTCCGTCCGCCCGGCAACGCGGGACTCGCTGCCCGCAGACCCTCTGCTCTGCTGAAGGTCAAAGCTCCAGGGCTCTCTCTGCCCAGCCTCACCGAGCTCCGGCCGGCTCGAAAGCAGCGCACCGAAGCCCCTTCGCGTCCTGACACCCGGAGAGAATGAGGAGCGGGGCAGCAGCCGGCTCCCTGTCTCCCTTAGGAGGTGGCAGGGCTGAGGGAACCGCAGGGATCCTGTAGGCCCGCCCAGGAGCTCAGGATGGCAAGACACGAAGGCCATCTGGGCAGACCAAAGGTTTCCTCGGCTAGAAAAGGAGACTAGAGAACAGGAAAGGGGAACTCAGATTTTGAATACGAGTGACAATTCCAAAAAAACCAAAAAGTTCACCAGCGAAATCCGTGAGCACCTGGTTTCACCGAGTGACGCAGGAGAGAATGGCGCTGAGAGGAGGGGCGAGGGGAAAGCTAAGCCGCTCAGGGATGGAGCCGAACTGGGGAATTCAGGATGGCGAAGAGACAGGGTGAAGACACAGGGTCGTGCAGAACCAAAGCTGTCAGATTCAGGTTTTGCTGTTTTTGTGTGGCAAAGGTGGACTAGAAGAAGCCCAGAAAAAACAGGCTGAAGCACGAGAAGGCGGGAGTCGCCGGGTGATGTCTCATTGCACAGTGCGCAGCTCTCCCCAACGCCCTGGCCAGCCAGACCCAGGAAGGGCAAGGAAATGACACATCCAGAGGACAACTGTGGCTGAGATCCTCCCCGAATTCCACACCTGGACGGGACGTGACCAAAAAAGAGGGCAGCTGTGGGAGTCCTCAGAAATTAAAGGGAGAGACACACTTCTCCGTATGTGATCTCTACCCGGTCGCTGACGGGTGTGGACAAAATACAACCAAGATACTAATGCACATTTCAATCTTCAAGGGAAGAAACAAATCCAAAGAAATCTACTTACAGATTCGGTTTCGCTAACCAGAAACTGGTGAAACTTTTCCAACTGTGGAGACTTTCTCAAGATTTTTCGACTTAAATTTGTGTGCCAGGCAAGTTCTTCGGGATACCTGACCAAAAAGAAAATAAAGCAACCATGGATTATATATATTAAAGTGCCCTCTTAACAACTTCCTTTTTACAGACCATACACCAATGAGACATCCAATTTTCCTCTACTTGCTCACATCCACGACCCTCTTCACACACCCGGCCAACACTGCGGGATGTCTAACTGGATCACAGCCCAGGCAGAAACAGGAGAGCCGCGCGGTTTGAAGAGATATACTTACTGATGCTACCATGAAACTGCAGTGACGAGCGCTGAAGAACAGATGAGAAAAAGGGGAATCAGCTGCTCTTTCCCATGTGTGCTAACGATGGGACAGAGACCATCAGAAAAAGTCACCTAAGCATCTGACTCTTGATTTTGGCCCAGGTCACAGGCTCAGTCAGGATCCCGGGATCAAGCCCCAACCTGGGCTCTGCGCTCAGAGGGCAGTCTGCTTGAGGTTCTCCTTCTCCCTCCGCCCTTCCCCACATTCTCTCTCAAATAAATTTTAAAAAAAGAGAGAGAGAGAGAAAAAGACGTAACAAATTAAAGAAATGTACATCACACAATCAAAATAACACACCCTGAAGAGCTATCAAAATGTCTGACATTTAACTGCAATCTTCTTAACGATATTTTTCACTATGTCTAAAACAAACAGCCCGATCATGTACTGAAATACATCACACAGCAAAACCCCTGGGATCACAGCGGCACTGGCCTGCACGCCTCGGCTGTTACTTATACACACCTAAGAATGAAGAAGCGTCTCCTGCCATTTCTGTATTTAAGCTTTCTAGAACGATGACATCACTGATGGGAAAACAGGTCTCTTTAAACGTGGCTCACACGGATCCCTAAGCTCCAAAGGCTCGAGTCGGAGCACTGCTACGAAGCACAGCCACACTCAAATCCAGCCCAGCAACAAGTGACGCTCTGCTTGGTACTCAGTGGTAAGTCTCACTGCAGACTTAGGACATGTTCCTCAGTATCTCCAAGCATCAGATTATAGCTAAGGTGACTGCCATGAAAATGAAACCAGAACTGTTGCAGAATATACATGACTGCTTTCAAAGAGGGATTAGCTGAAACTCAGGCCTTGAGATTTCAAGAGAGCACTTTACTATGATGCTGTTACGAGATATATCTGGGACGCACTTTCTACCAAAAATATGAAGCTGGCTGAATCTGTTCACGGCCACTCTCCGGCTGTCCCCGCACCGTCTCTACTTCCTATGCCCAGTGCCTTCTTCAGTATTTAACCTGATTCAAAAATCTAAATCAAAACACAACCATACTTACAAGGCCACTAAAAAAGAGTTTAGTCTTAAATATCCCCTTTGGCCTTCTTAAAGCTAAAACAGAACACACTCGTATTTGCCTTCACCTGCAATATTTGGCAAAATCTGCTCTTTCAGTGCGAGCCCTGCAAGACTGGGGAGCCAAACACCTACTTTTCGAAATTTCTTACAAACCTGAACTGTATGTGATCAATGACTTGTACAAAACTTCTTCTAACCCTGAACGGTATGTGATCAATGACAGTGAATTATGCCAAGTTACCAGCTCGCCAAATCACCAAAACATCATGAAGCTGAATGCCTCTGGCATGCAATCAACCATGAACTGCTCAACTGAGCTCTCAACCACTAATAGCTGAGTTTTCATTTTCAAATAAAGATAAGCAGCCTAGATATAATCTGAGCAAATACTTCCTTATGTACCTTTCAGACTGAATTTCTATTTAAAAAATATAAATTTACTAGGATGAAAATTCCACGGCAAGTAATTAAGATTGTGAAAGCAATTAATCTTTTGAAAAAAATACTTAACTTTCAAATCATTAAATATAAAAACTGACAGTTAAAATGAAAAAGTGGGACGCCTGGGTGGCTCAGTTGGTTAGGCGTCTGCCTTCAGCTTGGGTCATGATTCTGGGATCTTGGGATCAAGTCCAGCATCAGGCTCCCTGCTCAGCGGGGTGTCTGCTTCTTCCTCACCCTGCTGCTCCCCCCGCTGTACTCTCGCTCATTCGCTCTCTCGCTGATAAACAGTAAAATACAATACAATACAAAATAGGGGTGCCTGGGTGGCTCAGTGGATTAAAGCCCCTGCCTTCGGCTCAGGTCATGATCCCAGGGTTCTGGGATCGAGCCCTGCTTGGGCTCTCTGCTCAGCAGGGAGCCTGCTTCCCCCCATCTCTCTCTACCTGCCTCTCTGCCTACTTGTGAGCTCTGTCTGTCAAATAAATAAAATAAAATGAAAAACTATGAGTCTTCTACAGCTTGGGAACCATTTTTTTCGGTGGGGGCAACAAACGTTTATTAAAATCTTTGTAGCTTTTAACATCAAATAAGATTATCTTGAAGAACTAAATTTAATCTTTAGTTGTGTAATTTGAATGTAGCTTCTGGGTCGTGAAAGTCCTACCTGGAAACCTGTCACGTTTTCTGAGGATGAATTAAAAGCACCACTGTCATCTTTACACCTCAAAAATTCTTACAGGAGAAAAACACATGAATACTCATTTATGATAAGTTGTCTTCAATCCATGTGTTAAAAAGAACATCAACAGAATGACAATAAAGTACACTCTCTACAACCAAGTGTCAAAATGAGGCTTTTATAAGAATGCTTTGGGATGGGACGCCTGGGTGGCTCAGTTGGTTGGACAACTGCCTTCGGCTCAGGTCATGATCCCGGAGTCCCGGGATCGAGTCCCACATTGGGCTCCCAGCTCCACGGGGAGTCTGCTTCTCCCTCTGACCTTCTCTTTGCTCATGCTCTCTCTCACTGTCTCTCTCTCTCCAATAAAAAAAAAAAAAAAAAGAATGCTTTGGGATAACGCCTTACAGTTCTGAGCCTACCAAAAGGCAAAAAAAAGAATAAAACTGCCCAAGCTATGAGTCCTACACTTAATATTCCTTCTATAAAACATGGTTCCCAAAAACACTTTCCTAAACTTAATTCCACTATGTACCAAAAGGTTAAGAATATTACACAATTTATCTCTGTTTTTTGAACAATACAGAAAACCACCCCAAGATTTGGGAAGTTTCTGCTCTGCTAGCTTATGAAGAGACTTACGGGGAGCCCACACCTGACCCGCAAATTGGACTGAATGCTGGTACGATAAAATCCGTTAGGCAACTGTCCCTGATAATGGAAAAACCAAGTATTAGGAACCCAAATCACACAGTACGTTGTTCACACCCTTCAGTTGCGCTCATAAGGTTCCAGCAAACAGCAATGTGAGAATCACCAGTAGTTACCAGAGACTGACTCCTATTCCTTCTACGACCAGACAAGCCGCAGGGCCTTTCTCAGATGTTGGAGAATTGCCTATTCGTGGACCCCTTGCCGCTGTTCAACCATCAAGATGGAAAAGCACCTGTCAAATGTTGTAAGGTCTAACAGAAGTTTAAGTGCAGTTTGCAAAGAACAAGAAATTCTCATGTATCTGTTGGAATGTGCAGAAAAAAATGCCCATAATGACCCACCCAGAGGCACTTTTTCCTACAGGATGCATGCTTTTCAACTCTCTACTGGCCCGTCAGACTTCCTCACCTGAACAGCTGCATTTCTAAACACAAGGTTTAAGGAACAAAGTTTTCTGGTGATTATATGAAGCAGCCAACATGCAAGACCATTTGAAATGTTGACAAAGGCGACCTTAAGCCCACTTCTTTGGAAAGTATCAGACGGCCCCTGCTTCAAACACCAGTACCACCAGTCAAACCGCCAAACCACCGAGTAAGTGGCAACTGCGAGAGGAGAGGAAGCTTGAGGAAGCGAAGGCTCGCTCAGCGCTGTCAGGTACAGCGGCGAGAAGAACATTTCCTTTCTTAGTGACCCCCTTGCAGTGGGCGTGCGACCAGTGACCCCCTGAGTCTTCCCTACATCAGAATGTGAGGCTTTGACAACCTGACTAAAATTCTGATAAACCATTGTGCAATACTGGGGGCTGAAAACTGTGGATTTATTCTTGGAATCCAGAAATGGGTTTTACTCTGGTGACGTCTGCTCTTGAGCTCAGCTGAACACTGACTTTAGCATTTGGCCGTTCAGCCTCTACTCAGAATGGGTAGGCTGTGTACCTCTGGGAGGGGGCCACTGAAAACCCAAATGACTGACGGTAGAAAGGAAAGCAAAGCTATAACCCATGATTAATGAAAAACCTGATCTTGGTTTGTGACCACTGAAGGGCATCCAGAAATGAAAGAGAGCATCACACAGGTGAACGACCAAAATCGCAAAAGTTGTCAGAATGTGCTGGTTAAATTCACCTTTTTATAGCAATCATTTAAAATCCTTGTGTTGTGAGAACTCTCGGTGCCTCAGAGTTGATCATCTGAAATGCGGAGCTGTAACAGTTCACTTTAATGATTTTTAAGTTTATAAGTTAACCCAGGGCTTGGGGCCTCTATAGTTCCTGTCTGAGTATTCCAGGTGTTTTACAGGACACATGGGACTGCCCTCACTGGAACGAAACTTGAACTAGCCCTTGAGAAGCAAATAACCCACAGGATGCCTCTAGGACAAGCAGTGAAAGAGTTAGCCTGTTGGCCAAGAGTCTACTCGAGCAGCACGGGGGACACTGGGAACACAGAATGGGTGGCTGGGTTAAGTGTGACTCTTAATTTGGCTCAGGTCATGATCTTGGGTTGTGAGACTGAGGCTTGAGTAGGGCTCCCGGCTCAGTGCAGACTCTGCTTGAGGTTCTTTCCCTTCCCCTCTTCTTCCCTCTCTGATCCTTGTGTGTGCTCTCTCTAAAATAAATAAAATCTTAATCAAAAAAAAAGAAGAAGAAATGCAGAATCAGTTGGAATGGTTTGTGGCAACCTTTCTCAGGCTGAGTCTGTCCTGCTAAAGGTAGGAGAGCCATGCAGCATCAGCTTCGACATAAGGAAACAAGTGGTTTAAATGGAAATGGGGAGGAAACAGGCTGAAATTAACTGAACCAATAACTCTTAGTTGCAAATCATGCATTAAAAACTGCACACCGATATAAAGTCATATGGGTAAAAAGCACTGGGCTAAGAACACACAAGGATGTCCGTGAAGTACATTCAGATTCTCGTCCGCTAGCAGAAAACTTTGCCAAACAAACACACTGTCAGATGACAAAGATTAAAATCCCAAAAAAACCTCCAACAGGATGAAGTCTTGCTTTACCTACCAACTCAGGGGCTGTGGAACTTCAACTTTCTGACCGTCCACTTCCAAGTCTTCCAATTCCTTGAAATACTTGTTCTTTAAGCAATGGAGAATCTCCTTTGCATGGCTATGAAAAAATAAGTAAGTTTTGATACAGTCTGAAAGACTCACATACACTTTATCTCTTTTGAACTTAGGATGAAAGTGTTTTAAAACTAAAACCATCTTTGCACTGAATGCAGACCTCTTTCATCGACGTCCTTTTCCCCTATCCCTTCAAAGTTTAAACAACTGTCCTTGCTTCGTCGCTAAAAGATGAAGCTAAGCGATTACTCCTGCATTCCTTCGCCCCTAAATATTCCTACGGTTCCTGTTTACTTGCAACTCATCTCGGAAAGATGGAACCACAAAGATTTAAAAAGACAAGAGAACCGGAGTTTCGCACAAACTCTGTAATATCACAACTTCTCCCGTGTTCCAAAGGGTAGGTATCCTCAGCTCCCGAATGTCCAGAAGTCCCCAGTTTGTCTCAGATGTCATTTCTGCGTCTTCCAGACCTCCGGACCTGCCCCACCTCCCCAGCCTGCCCGTCGGAACGTGCGCTCCCTCCTCCGTGCTTGCATACGCGGGAAGCCACAGCGCCGGTAAGCAGCCGCTCGCCAGCCCCCTAACACTCTTCAGAGACCAGGCGCGGCCGAAGGGGTACCCTCCTCCTGAGCTAACCCCAACTCTAGCAAATCAAGGCTCCGCGAAGCCTCCTACCTTTTGTAGCCAGTAATTCGCAAGGTGGCCGGGAGGGGCTCCCGGAGCGCTTCCATGAACTGGTCCCACTCGCCCTCGGGCACGATCTTGAGCTCCTGGTAGTAGTGCTCGAAGAGCTTGTTCTCCTTGACGATCTCCGGGTACCCGCCTTCCCAGCCCTGAGGAACGAGACACGCGTCCACCCGGGGCCGGAGGAGCCGCTCCGCGCCGTCCCGCAGGCCGCGGCGGCCCGGAGACGGACGGGGGCCCTGCCCGCCCGCGCCCCGGGTCCTACCGCCTCCTGACGCTTGCCGCCACCCTCGGCGCCATCCTCCGCGCGCGGCGGCCGCTGCTGCTGCTGCTGCTGCTGCTGCTGCTGCTGCTGCTGCTGCTGCTGCTGGAGCCGCCGGCCCCGCGCCCGCCGCCCCATGGCCCACGCGGCCGCGCACGCCGCCCGCACACCGCGCCCCGCCACCGCCGGCCGCGCGGACTTCCGGGCTGGCGCGCGAGGCCCCCACGGGCTCCGCGCCTGCGCCGTTCCCGGGCGCGCTGGGTGGAAGACGCCCAGAGCGCCGCGACCCGTGCTCTCGCAGAGCAGCGAGCGAAGGGCAACGCCGACAGCCCTGGCGGGGAGGGGGCCCCTGAGAAGCAGCCCCGAAATAGCCCGCGCGGGCTCCGGCAGCTCCGCGGACAGCCCGCGGTTGCGCCTGCGCAGAGCGGCGGGGGCGGGGCTCCAGCCTCGGGGGCGGGGCCGGACCGCCTCCCGCCGCGCCGGACCGCCTCCGATCCAACCTGCTGGGCCGGTGCGCTCGCGTCTCAGGCGCCGGGGGAGGAGGGAAGGGGTGCGGCTCGGGCGGGGGCGTAGGCTGGGGGCATCCGCCTCCGGTAGCCGCGCCCCCCGCCCCCACACCGGGGCCGCCACCTCCCTATAAGTGGGCCGCCGCGGTCGCCAGACCATGGGGCGCGTCTGCAGTCTCCCGCCATGGCGCCGGCCGAGAGGTTGCTGCTGGACGCGCTCGCCTACCTGCAGTGCGCCATGGGCGTCCTGGGCTCCTTGCTGCTCCGGCTGCTGGGCTCGGCCTACGGGCGCTACGCGTCGCGGGGCTCCGCCTTTCGGGTGCCGGCGCGGGCCGCCTGGGCGCTGCAGGAGCTGCCCTCGTTGGCCGTGCCGCTGTGGGTGTGCACCGTCACGGCGGCCGAGCGCCTCCGCCGGGCCCCCAACCGCATCCTCCTGGCCATGTTCCTCGTCCACTACGCGCAACGGTAACGGCCCCGCGCGCGCCTGCCCCCGCGCCCCGCCTGCGCCCGCCGCCGCGCCCTCGCCCGCACCTCTGCCTCCCTCTCCGCCGCCCTCCTCCCCGGCCCCCGTGCCTGCCTTCCTCCTTCCTCCTTCCCCGCTCCCGTGCCTACTCCTGGCAGCCTCTTTCCCGCTCCCCTTCCCCGCCGCCCCACTCTGCACACCTGCCCTCGCGCCCTGTCCCTGCTGACCCTTCCCTGGTGTCTCGCGGCGCCGGGCTCCGTCCGCCCGCGCTGTTCTCGCTCTGTGCCTGGCCCCTGCCCTTTCTTCCCTAGTAGGAGAGTTTAGCTTCGCCCGGTCTGGGAGAGTGGGCGGGGCGTGGGCGCGGTGGGAGAAGGTGACAGCCGGCTGGAAAGGCAGCGGTGGAGGGGCTCAGTGTGGGACCTGGCAACTGTAGAGGAGAGGAAGCTTGAGGAAGCGAAGGCTCGCTCAGCGCTGTCAGGTACAGCGGCGAGAAGAACATTTCCTTTCTTAGTGACCCCCTTGCAGTGGGCGTGCGACCAGTGACCCCCTGAGTCTTCCCTACATCAGAATGTGAGGCTTTGACAACCTGACTAAAATTCTGATAAACCATTGTGCAATACTGGGGGCTGAAAACTGTGGATTTATTCTTGGAATCCAGAAATGGGTTTTACTCTGGTGACGTCTGCTCTTGAGCTCAGCTGAACACTGACTTTAGCATTTGGCCGTTCAGCCTCTACTCAGAATGGGTAGGTTGTGTACCTCTGGGAGGGGGCCACTGAAAACCCAAATGACTGACGGTAGAAAGGAAAGCAAAGCTATAACCCATGATTAATGAAAAACCTGATCTTGGTTTGTGACCACTGAAGGGCATCCAGAAATGAAAGAGAGCATCACACAGGTGAACGACCAAAATCGCAAAAGTTGTCAGAAAGTGCTGGTTAAATTCACCTTTTTATAGCAATCATTTAAAATCCTTGTGTTGTGAGAACTCTCAGTGCCTCAGAGTTGATCATCTGAAATGAGGAGCTGTAACAGTTCACTTTAATGATTTTTAAGTTTATAAGTTAACCCAGGGCTTGAGGCCTCTATAGTTCCTGTCTGAGTATTCCAGGTGTTTTACAGGACACATGGGACTGCCCTCACTGGAACGAAACTTGAACTGGCCCTTGAGAAGCAAATAACCCACAGGATGCCTCTAGGACAAGCAGTGAAAGAGTTAGCCTGTTGGCCAAGAGTCTACTCGAGCAGCACGGGGGACACTGGGAACACAGAATCGGGACACGTGGGTGGCTGGGTTAAGTGTGACTCTTAATTTGGCTCAGGTCATGATCTTGGGTTGTGAGACTGAGGCTTGAGTAGGGCTCCCGGCTCAGTGCAGACTCGGCTTGAGGTTCTTTCCCCCTCCCTCATCTTCCCCTTCTGCTCTTGTGCTCTTTCTTTCTAAAATAAATAAAATCTTAAAAAAGAAAATACAGAATCAGTTGGAGCAGTATACAGGCACATTAAACAGGCCCAGTCAAATGCTCAACAAAGGTTTTCCAGATCCTGTATTCCTGACTCTTCAAGATTATTCCAGTGAACAAAATTGTTGTCAGGCTGCTAGCGTTTTGCTGGTTTTGGTTTTTTGTTTTTGTATTTTGTAATGTGGTCAAGCATTAATGTAATTTGAATGTCAGTAGAATTTTCATGTCTGTGTACATTTCTTCATATATATGCTAGAACCTGTGTCTCTCTGTTTCTTTAATGGCCAAAAGCAAGCTCTGGGGTCAGACTGCTAGATGTCATCCCAGCGACGTCACTGAGGACATGGGATCAGTTACTAAGCTGCTCTGCAACACGTTTCCACAGCAGTGGGATGGGCACGGTGGTGCGCCAGCCCACAGGATAGCATGCTTTTGAAAAAAGACAATTGCAGGGAGGCATTGGGCTCAGGTTATGATCGCAGGGGATAGAGTCCCGCCTCAGACTCCTTGCTCAGCAGAGAGTCTGCTTGTTCCTCTGCCTGCCTCTCTTTCTCTCTCTTTCTCTGACAAATAAATAAAATCTTGAAAAAAAAATAAAGATAACTCCATAAAAGGCTTGCACAGGGCTGGCAAATCCAAATGTTCAGTAGATGATGACCAAGACCATTCCACGTCACTGTGCAGGTGGGCACAGCCACGTATGTGCCCCGAAGGTAGTGGACACACTGCTGCCAGTCTCAAGTGCCAGTAAGAAACTGCTTACTGGTGGCATTGGAAATGTGTCAAGGGAACAGTCTGCTGAGCTTGGAAAGCCTGAGTTTAGCCTTTTAACTTAAAACATTCTCTTTCATTGTCTCCACTCACCGTAGGGGGAGACTGGGTGAATACAGCACCCCCTGGGCCAGAGTCCCCTGGAGAGTGCCAGAATTTGACCCTTCATGTTGGGGAAGCCTCTCAGACACAGAATTCAGGCATTTTACCCAAGGCTATTCGATGGGGTGGTTGGGACTAAACCCCTGATTCCAAGAGCAGAGGCTTTAGAAACATACTCCAGAGGATTTGCTAGGTCAGGTGTAGCTTTTCAACCTGCTGGGCTATTCTGTTTCAGGTTGTACTTGTGACCACACATATAGCCTATGTGGTTTTGGGACTCAACATTTTCCATATAGAAGAGATCAACATTTTCCATTCTACCCAAATAGCTTCTTTATCAAACGGTCTACTTGAGTTTCTCTCTCTCCCTCTGCTCTTCTCGCTGCATATTCTCTCTCTCTCTGAAATGAATGAAAATATTTTAAAAAATAAAAAAAGATACTCCCGTAAGGAGTGCAAGACCAAAAAACGTGCAGGATCTTTCTGGCAGAAGAGTCGGAGAAAGAAGGGAAGGCTGCGGTGGAAGGGAAGAAGGGAAAGAGCATCCCAAGGACTCGGGTGGCTCCCCCTTAGGTAGTGAAGGACATTTGTAGGAACGTTTGTAATCCACGACAAACAACATAGTCTTCTGCAGCCCTTGACAGTTACAGCGTTTGCCTGAATCCTGTCTGCACTGAAGGGCCTCATGCTGATCACAGGGCTTCTGAGTTCTGGAGAGCTCAGGTGTCTTGTCTTGCCACCTTTGGTTTTGCTGTGCGTGGAGCAGCGTCTGACCTCCCTCGGGTGAGTGCACGTTAGCTGGGGGGGGGGGGGGGTTCCTGTGGTCCCCAGCATCGGCGCAGAGCCATTCTGCATGTGTCAGAGGCCCTTCTAATGGGCCCCTAAACTCTGGTCGGACCTCCTGTTCTGCTGCTTTCTCTCCTGCCAACCAATTTTTTTTTTTCAGTATTCACTGAGCTCAGGCTTCCTTTGCTCATGAATTTTCTCTTGCCACTTAGTGGGTTAGCAAATGAGTCACTGGGCTTGTTCAGTTTGCTTGTCCATTTAGCAGTTGTTACGAAGTCCCCCTTAAGCACATGGTCCTAATTACCACCGAGGCCCCAGGGACCACCTTTACCGTGAGGCAGAGGGAGAGTGCTGAATGCAAACTTTGACATGCCGGCAGGGCCTCCTCTTCCTAACACCCTCCCCACAGGCAGGGCTCAGCCAGCTCCCTGAGCTTTCAGGACCTTGATTCTGTTGTTACTCCTGTTGGTGAGCCTCAAAGAATCAAACCTGCCCGGATTCACCGTTTCTCCGGCTCTCTTCCACTGGTGGTCCCATGGGGAGAGCCTGGCCCTAGCCCCACTCTTAAATGTGCCATAGAGTACGTGTAATATTAAAACACATCAGGGAATTGGAGAAGGTGAAGGCCACACTAAACCCTTGGCCCTTGCCTTGTGGATTCAAATAATGTGGAAAAAAAAAAAAACTTTTATTCAAAAGTATAGAATGACAGGTAGTGAAATATTCATTGCATCAGTAACCTTGCCTTAAAAGCGCACAGAGCTTATGTAAGTGTGTGGCTTTATAATAATCGGTGCCTTTTGTTGCAAAAGAGCATTTCAGAAGGGAAAAAAAGTAACAGGCACTGATCGACATCTTGGAAGTGCTGTAGATTCCAAAGATGTCAGTTATTAAAATTATAACAACCACTTTCAGTTTTAAACATTTAAAAATGATTAACTCTACTGTTAGATTTGCTGCCAAATCACCAAATTGGATGCTTCATTGTACCTGGGACACAATGTCCAATTGGTTTTATTTTGAGTGCCAAATCATTTGTTGAATGAATATGCAGATTCTCATTGCAAAACAACTGAATGTTGTTCCAGTTCGTTAGGAGAACCTGTGGGACGAGGACATGGCCCTGGAGCCGCCACTTCTGAGCCTCTATCGCTGGGCTCCTCTGAGCCCCCGGTCCTGATCTGTTACATACATTAATAGTAACAGTTGTGAAATGTTTAAAAAAAAAAAAAAAGCATGGTATATAGGATTAGGAATTACTGGACACATTGCATCAGGAACTGTAGGAAACACTCACACCGTCCCCAAGCTTGTATACTGATGCATGCAAGAGGCAGACAGCAGGCTGCCCGGCCATCGAATTTCCCAGAGATTCAGGTTCTGAAAGCTCTCAGTTCAGCCCCTCATCAGTGTGTCCCACAGTCCTGGGTGCCCCACAGCCGCAGAGATGGGCAAGTTTCCGCGGGTAGTAAACAACTTGATGAAGAGTAAGTTCTGTTTCTTTAAGTGGAACAGAAGGGGGGGAAATGGGATATTGTAACATGGTAGAAAACAAAGTGTCAAATTCAGTCCCACAGTCCCTCTGAGGAGGTAGAAAATAGAATCCCTTTGTAGCTGCCTGGGACCTGACAAGTCGATGTTCTTTAGCTCATTATCGGAACCGAGCATAGATTTCTATAACACATTACCTAAATGAGGTACTTTTAAATGCAAGCTGGTCACAGTTTACCTTACAGATGATTTCCACATTAAGGGATATTCAACTTTCAGCTTCATACATTTTCTCAAAGAGGGATAATACCCATTTCCCACAGTTCCCATGCGGAAGGGTGTTCGTCAGTGCAGATGAGACACCACGTGAGAAAGGCTTTTGAACTGAGATGGCCTGGGTGCCCCAGGTCGGGACTAGCACTGCGTGGGTCCAGCAGCTGAGTCTACCTTCCTCCCAGAGCCTCGCCTCATGTCTTGAGGTGGATCTTTCACCATAAGCAGCCTGGGGTCCACTGTCACCCTTGGGTTCCCTTGTCCCTTTAGTGTCTAGATGAAGGCTCAGATGAAAGTCATGGCCAGAAGCCCCGTCTGCCCCATTTTGGTTCCTAATTGGCCCAATTCAAAGGAAACCCTTTCCAGCAACTGTTGCATGGACTTCCAAAGAAAAGAAATAAAGCTGAAGGGAATAACTTAAAAGGAAAAAGACAATCCCCAAAATAGCAAGAGGGAGCAGAGTGCTCCCGTCTGGAAGGTGCATTGCATCCGTCCATCTGGCTTGCTGAAGACCCCAGAGCCAGGAAGGCTTGGTTCATATCGGTGCCCTCAGCCTGTGGGGAAGGAGAAGCTGGGGAATAAGGACTCCCCCAGGAGCCCTCCTCAGGGTCTAAAGTCATAAGTGACATTGCCTGAGCCAGCTTGTTCCCCTCCTGCCCTCAGTGACTTTATGGCTAGGCCTGTGGACGTCAGGGGGCATTGCTGTCCTTTCAGGGGGAGAGATAAGAAAGGAACAGAAGAGATCTGCAGCAACCTTTCTAAAGCCCTGTGTCCAGTCCTTGCCTCACTTCTGATATTCATGTGAGACCAGAGAGAAGTGAATCTTCTCTCTGGTCTCACATGGCTCCTCTAGGCATGTCTTTTCCAGGTTCTCGCAGGGCATACCCTGGAGTAGATCAATGTGACTCTCTGTTCCGTTGGGTAGCTGAGGACCCAGATGCACGGACCCCATCGGGCAGACCAGGTGGACCCCTGTCCGAAGAGGCTGCCTGCAACCTAAGTACGGGGCCTTGAGCGAGGGCATTTGCTAAGAAAGTCACAATGAGGTTTCCAGAGCGTGACTCCTATTTTAACCTAGGTCAAGGGTCAAAACGTTTTGGGAAGGGCCATATAGTGCTTCTTTTAAGCTTTGTGGTCCAAGGGACGAAATTAGTGCTGTAGTGAAAGATGCTTCACAAAGATTTCTATTGAGAAAATTCTAATACCTTAATTTCTGTAACAGGTGTAACACGAAGAGTAGAATTCTCTATTTGGTGGGGGTAGCGTTCACTTAATTGGGCTTCAGTCAGTATTCCCCGTGACCAATGTCCATGGCAAGTGCTCACCCCTTGATGCTGATTGATGGACAATGAGATTTTCTCTCTCTTTTCCTTTAATTTTCAAGATTTTATTTATTTGAGAGAGAGGGAGCATAAGCAAGGGGGTAGAGGGACAGAGTGGGGGGAAAGAATCAAATCGGGCTGAGCAGGGAGCCCGAGATGGGACTCGATCCCAGGACTCTTGGATCATGACCTCAGCTGAAGGCAGACATTCACTGACTGAGCCCCAAGGCACGTCAAGATTTTCTCTTTGAAAGTGTCTTTTCATATGCATTGGTACTGCCAGATTTTGGTTTCAGTCCACAAGTTTCTGATTGTAGTTTAACACATTCATTGCTTGGAAGACGTTTATGGAATTCTGTTGGGTTCTTCTGTTGGTATTTGTCCTTTAGTATGTTCCTGCAGTGTAGATGAGTGTCTTCCGGTTGACAGGTGGCGGCTCCTCAGTTACAGTTAAATCGGTCTTGAACAGTTCAAACACCCGTGGAGGAACTCCGTCTGGAGCTTAGAAATCGCACAGTGCAAGTTTATGTGAGAAGGCAGCTCTCGCCGCTGCTCTTGATTCTAAGGGCACGGAAAGCCGGGGAAGGAGTTCGATGTGACTTGTGGTTCAGACTAGTCACTTGTTGCTGAGGGGGCTAATGCCATGTACATTTTGCACATAGGAGATATTTTTGCCTTATAATTTTAGGTTGAATTCACTGAGAAACATTATCAAGTCTGCAGCAAAAGCTAATTTCCAGAGCTCTTTAAACCTCAGTAATAGGGGTTGAGGCTCTTTTTCTTATAAAGAAAAATTTCAGTCTTGGCTTTGAACTCAGAACAGTGGTTAAGTCCATGGACAGAAGGTCATGTTCACTGTTGACATGGTTCAATCACAGGCAATAATCAATTTGGGGGTGTTGTGGTTTGGTTTGTTTTGTTTTGTTTCAGTTTGTTTTTTGGCAAAGTACCTGCCGTATGGAGAACAGCTTAAACACCTTCTCTTTTCACAGGCTCTGGAAATCGGTCGTGTGTGTGTGTTTACCACCAGCACTGACACTATCTTAGCGGGTCTCCCCTCGGGTTGTGCATTAGTGTTTCCTCAGCTTCTGTGCGCACGCTGTCACCGCTGGTTGTTGCATGAGGACCCGCTGGAGCCGGATTTCTCCGCCACTTCAAACTCGGTCCCAGCTCAGTTCCATGTCCGTGACCTCGGTGACACCCCAGGAGCCCAGAAGACTGCTCACTCAGACGCTGGCCTTGCTTTTCAACTGTCCGCGGACCTCGCTTTCGGCATCCTGACTCTACAAGCAGCCATCCTCCCTGAGGGCCTCATCGTGTTCCACGAGCTCCTATCCTCTGGACGTGTGTCTTTGCCGCAGGGAGTGAGCTCACTGTTGGCAGATGGCCCTCCTTGCCGGGTGTAACAGGAGGCGGCCCCCAGGAACTTCTGGTGCTTGTAGCCTTCTTTTCCTTTCTTTCATAAAATTCTAGAACTGGGTTCTGTTTAAATTCTTGCCTTGCTCTGACCGTTGCTTTCCTGCACGTCGGGGACGACATCAAAAATACCACTTGTCTGGTGACGCCGACCTCTAGCCTAGTCTTGGGACACAGCCACGATGTCCTTGCATCCCAGAGTGCTGGCCACCTGCCGTGGTGGCAGAGTGAGCCATACCCCACTGGGTGTGCGGAGCACACGGAGCCTGCTTTCCCCGTCTTCACGGGACAGGTGTGCAATAAGTGTGCAACAAAGGTGTGCAACAGGTGTGCAGTAAAGTGACATGCACTCAGAACGCTGCTTGCCGCGGATGTGTGCACGCCGCACAGGGACGTGGTCAGATGAGACCGCCACACCACGCACCGTGTCACTCCTGCGCACTCAGCCCCAGCTCCTGAGCAGCCACAGAACAGACCCAAACGAGTGACCGGGGCCACGTCACAGCGCTACTCTGTTTGTGGACGTGGACATTGGCACTTCGTGTGATTCCCATGCGTCCTGCCATATCCTTTTGATCGTGTCCCCTGCTGTTTGAAAAGGTAAAAATGTTCTTAATTCTCAGGCTGTACGAAGACAGGTGAACTGGAATTGGGTCAGGGGCCGTGTTTGCTGACACCCGATCCAGACACCTTTGCCATCACGGGCATGGAAGGAACATCGGTGACAGATGAGGAGGGGGGCGTGAATACCACATGGGACAGGTATGGGTTTCACCGCGAGAAGGTGCCAGCCCCTATTTGCCAGTCGTTCACAATGCAGCCCTGAACTTGAAGCTGAATTGGAAGAAATGAATCAAAAGTTTGCTGGGCATGATTCTCATTTGGAAAGTCTACAACTTTTTTTTTTTTGTACATTCTGGAAGGAAACGTCTACCACGTTCGCAGACTGGTTTGCGCAGTGTTGCTTCTAGAAGGCTTCGTTCATCCACGATGTAGATATAAGTGACATCTCGCCCAGACATGTTCCCACACCACTGTCCTTCAGTAACGATTCTGTGTGTTTCAAGCTTCCACACTTTGTCCTTTCCCCTTCCTGACCCTGGGTCCCTATTACCCTGCGTTGAATTTACGTGGGTTTGTTCAGGTCCCCGGTTTCAGGCTCTGGGGAGCTGAGCACTCCACGCTTTTGCAGGCTTCTTTCTAACCGAGTCCAGCCTTGGCGTCTCCCATGGTTCTTTCTGCTCTTTTTTCCCTAGTTCTTCAAACTTAAAATTCTAACACTTTGTCAGCTATGTCCTGTGGTTTGCCCCCTGGAAAATTCCCTGAGACCGTAACTCCCAGGGAGGTTTTCTCTCAATTCCTCGTCCTCTGGCCCTTTTCTGCTTTCCCCTGGCTAGAGAATTGTCCCTTGAGCCAACAGCAGACAAGGGGCAGCTTCCTCGACGCTCAGGGAGAGAGTGAGAACTGTTGTCTTCTGCGCTGATTGTTTGCTTCTGGCTCTCCTGCCAAGGAACAGGGTAGGGGTGGGGAACGAACACCATCACCACGATGCTGGATCGCAGCGAGTCAAAATCCCTGCTTGTTTCTAAAGGCACCCCCACTGGTCCAAGACGCGGTTACCCAGTCAGACCCAGATCTGCCTCTTGTGGTACAGACATGCGCAGTGGGCCTGTCTCCCAGATGCCCGCTCGCTGTCCCAGCTCTGCTCAGGCATGAGCCGTGCTTCCGCAAAGCAGAAATGGCTGCGATTTCCTGTTCTCTTTGAAGGGCTTCTCGACACTGGTTTCCAGGCAAGCAACTAACCTCACTGATGACACACATTGCGGCCAGACGCATGCTTACATCCAGCTGGTGCTTTGCCCTAAACCCACATGAAGTCTGCTTCGGGGGAGCTGGCCTGGATAAGAGAGAACCTTGAAAACTGCCTTGATTGCAAGAAGGTTCTTCCCGCGACCTGAGTGAGCCTGTCGCAAGAGAATGCCTTGAGGACACGTAGCCTGCGTTAGGCTCTCACTACGGCTGCTGCTAAGATCAGTTGTTTTTGCCCCTGCGTAGATGGCCAGAGTGGAAACAAATAACAAGCTTATATATGTTCCCTGTTTTAAGATAGAACTTCCAGAGGATGAAATGCACTCATTGTTAAGAATGTGGTTTGGTCAGTGTTCATGATTGCCTACAGCATGTAATCGTCACCACAATCAAGATACAGAATGGTTGGTCCCCTAAAATGTCCCTATGCCTCTGGGCAGCTAGTCCCCTCCCCCAACTCCAATTGCAGCTTCTCTAGAACGTCAAAAGTCGCGTCAGTCGCTTTCATTCATAGAGGGCTGTTCGAGTTGTCGATTTCCTTGTGGGTCAGTTTTGGTCACCTATGTCTTAAGGCTTTTGTTCGTGTTGTCCAGAGGGTCACATTTATTGGCAAGAAGTTGTAGATGGTGATTCCTTACTATCCCCTTAAGGTCCATAGGCTACGTAGCGATAGCCCTCTCTCAGCGCATCCTGTACTGATTTTACAGAGGAAACTCAGAGTACGACGGCACGTCCTCTTTTCTTCATAAGATCCACTTTCTTGTCCTTCTGTTTTCTCTCCCTAAACTTTCACTTGTGTGGTGGAACAGAAGAATGTGAGCCTTGAGATACCCAGGCTTTACACCAAAGCTCAGCCACGCACTAGCTCTGTGACCGTGAGCAGGTGGCTTACCCACACTGAGTCCATCTCGTGCTCTGTCCTGCATGTGTCGTGGGGTTTCCTGTGCGGCTGTCTCCAGGTACCACAAGTGGGGTGTGGAGTGCTCAGCCGGCACACTGTCATGCTGATGGATGGCATGCGGTGTCCCCCACGTCCTGTTGCTCAGGCGAGAGCAAGGGAGGATAATGTTGAGAGCCTCTTGAAGCCTTTAGTTTTCTCACCATGTGTGTCTCACATTCGATACAATTAGAATCCTGAGTTTATGCACTGTGGTGAACATTACTGAAACAGGGTTAACTCTTTATCCAAAAATTCTGCTTTGAACAGAGTATATCAGTACAAGCATGACTGAGAATGATTTCTGGACAAGGAAACAAGGTTAAAACCCCAAGACTTAAAATAGAATGGCAGAAATGAGATTCCTTATCATTGATGTATGTTTTATTTAAATGTGTTTCCGTTTCATGTTTCCTCAGGTCCTTGATTTTCCCGTTCCTGATCCGAGGCGGAAAGCCCATGCCCTTGTACACGTTTGCATTGGCCTTCCTGTTCTGTGTCTACAACGGCTACTTGCAGAGCAGATACCTGAGCCAGTACGCCGTGTATGCTGACGACTGGGTCACAGATCCCCGATTTCTAGTAGGTGAGTGTCCCCCTAAGGACCCACTCCGGTGTCCGGTTCTCATCAGAACCTGGGTTTTCCTGTGCCCGCAGTTCCTAGTTAGAAAGCCCACGCTCCTTGAGAGAGAGAAGAGACGGTGCTGGTCCACGATCTCGTGGCAGGAGGCCCAGCGCCGGAGGGAGACAGGTGGCCCTAGCCTGCCATCACCCCCGACGTGGCCCAGAAAGCATGAATACCTGTTCCTACAGCAGACCTCAGAGTAGCAACAGGTTCCGGCGGAGCAGACGACACAGGGAGACTGCAGAGCTCCGTCACTAACCGTGTAATCTAAGACCGTCATTAAGCTCCCACTGTTCCTAATGGAAAATGAGGAAAAGTCCGACTGGGTCACCTTCCAACAAGGCCGTTAGAGTTTCCTGATTATGCTAACTTGCAGAAGCTATTAGGTCTTGTGAAGTCTTTGATTTTTTAAAATCTTTATTTTTTTTGAGTTCGAACTAAAGCCTTATAAGTTCTGAGGAAAAATGAAAATAAAACATCAGTAGTCAAAAATATATGCAAGAGTGTAAAAAAAAAAAAAATACACCCCCTTGAGGCTCCTGGTGATGAGGAAGTTTCTTCTGAGTTTCAGAGGGTCCCCTGGCTCTTTGGCTCTTGGTTTAGTGCTTCCTGGAAAGGAGCCTGGGCCAAGTCTTAAGTCCTACTTCCGAGCACACCAGTCATCCCCTCAGAACATTTGGAGCAGACTAGATGATTTACTGGTATTGTTAGAAAAACAGAGCCCTCTTTCGCAGACCTGCGTGCAGCCCGCGTTTCTAAGGGAAGCATTATATTTATCACATGACCTTCCTATCCGTTGTGGCTGCCTGGCTTGTTAGTAATGATGATAGGGCAGATTAGGGTCCTCCCGTTCATTCCGGATTTGGCGTGGGGCTTTCCTGGTTTATGGACTTAATGCTGCTCTGTATCACCTTTTCTGTAGGGTTCTGCCTGTGGCTAATAGGCATGCTGGTAAACATCCATTCAGACCACATCCTGAGGACTCTCCGGAGACCAGGGGAGACGGGGTATAAGATACCGAGGGGTATGTACTGACAGCGGGAGACCTGATGCCGGGCTCTCTGCGGGACGCCTTGCTCTTTCAGTTTTATCCGATCCGATAACTAGTATCTAGTCACAGCCACACATGTCCGACTTGAGTCACAATTACGGTAGCAATCGCTGTGGTTATTGTTTTCTTAGAACGGCAGAAGAGCCGACTCTGGCCAAGCGAGTGGCTGCTCAGCAGAAAGGAAACTAGTTGTATCTGTTTGGAAAGAGAGTCTGAGGAAGAACTTATGGTTTACCAGGGGTGCCCAGTACCTCATTCCTGGCCGTAGCAGGAATGGACGACTGGCCCTCATCTGAAAACAAGTAAAAATGTTGGGTACATGTTGTTGTTGTTTTTGTCTTTTAAAATGCATCTGTGTGATGTCCAGAAATGAAGTCAATCATCAGAGAGCAAAGGCTGGGTGAATGCTTGAGTCTAGGACCCAACTCGTAAGAGTCCGTAACCGCTAGCTGCCTTCATGCCCTCAGCTTTGTAGCCCAAATGTTTGCCAACTGTGGACAGTCCGAAAACCTCAAGTCATGAGTTAGGATCCATGCGGTCATAGGGAGGGGGTGCCCTTCTGCATCCAGCCCGCATAAACCCAGATCCCCAAAGAGACCTGTCTTCAACTCTGGCCTCCGAGAGCCTGGCAGGCCACACACCACAAAATAAGAGCCACAAAACCCACGAGGACATACGGTGCCTTGAGTGAGAGCTAATTAAACTTGGGAAATTTTAGATCTTAGAGTTAATAGAAACAGATCATGAAGTGAATATCTAATTGTTTAAATTAAAAGGGATGAGGGCGCCTGGGTGGCTCAGTGGTTTAAGCCTCTGCCTCGGCTCAGGTCATGATCTCAGGGTCCTGGGATCGAGCCCCGCATCGGGCTCTCTGCTCAGTGGGGAGCCTGTTTCTCCCTCTCTCTCTGCCTGCCTCTCTGCCTACTTGTGACCTCTCTCTCTGTCAAATAAAATAAAATATTTTTAAAAATTAATTAATTAATTAATTAAAAGGGATGAAATTATGAAGAAAAGAATAACATACTATAGAAAGAACTAAATAGATACAAGATAGAAAGCAAGGGAGATTCTCAAACTAAAAAAAAAAATTAAGACTCAGTGGGTAGAACTAAAACATCAGCGGAACAGGAAATCACGTGGCCGGGCTTAGATTGGCATCCTTATCTTCCTGGGTGCCCTACAGGGGACAACACAGCATGACAAGCAAAGGATGGGAAAAGGCCTACAAATCTCAGGTTGTTTAAACTGTGGCTCTAAGGTGGTCCTTGGATTGTGCCCCTCTGCTCTCCAGCCTCGGAGCCTTTTGCCTGGAGAACCCCAGTCCCAACCACCAACCCCAAACCTCACCTGCTGGCGAGGCCCCTGACAGCCACAGGCCACGACCAGCCCTGCCTCCGCCCACAGCCCGACTTCTGGGCCCCTCTCCCATGCTCTGCTCCACAGCACTCCCCACCACATGCTGGGCTCCATGCTTTCCTCGCGGGCTACATCGGGGTTTAGTGTTCCAGAAGGGGACATGGTGTTGTCCACGGTGCACTCCCAGTGCCTAGAGCTGGGCCTCACCTGTCGTGTGGACTTGAAGGATCTGTGAAAATGGATGACTGAATGAATGAGTCTGCCCTTGGAAATTACTGCTTTCTTCCAGTTTGGGTCCAGGCCTCTGCAGGTCCGTCTGATTAAGCTAGTTCCTTCATTGTTATTCTGTGGTCTCTATCCCTACTCAGGTTCCATCTATGGGATTCACTGATGAGTCAAGTGAGATAGCAAAGTACACGGAAATTGTAGCATTTTATATTCAGATGAACGGTCCGTAGTTACTCCCAGAAACCGTCAGATGAGCTGGTAGAACTAGTCCCGTTGGGTGTGTTTCATTGATTACAATTCTGGACCAGTCGTGTTTCCCAGGGCTGAGCTGGTGCTCTCCAAGTAAGCGCCCACGGCTGTCTCGTCGGTCACTGCTTTCCCGGGCGTCGGCAGTAGGAAATGCACCCCGTGCCTGTGTTTCCTTGCAGGAGGCTTGTTTGAGCACGTGACGGCAGCCAACTACTTCGGGGAGGTGGTGGAGTGGTGCGGCTACGGCCTGGCCAGCTGGTCCGTCCAGGGCGGGGCCTTCGCGCTCTTCACCGCCTGCATTCTCTTCACGCGGGCCCAGCAGCATCACCGGTAAGTTCGCAGACACTCTCCACATGTCGGCTCTGTGCTCTGGCCTTATCACAACCATTCTCTGGTTCCGTTCTCGAAATGTTCACACTGGTTGGAACTGCCAGATCGCAGGGTGCCCCGGGCGTTAGCTAACCGAGTCCCCAAGCACGCAGCCGTCCAGAGAAGAACCCGCTCTGAGAATCGCCGGGTGCACGTCCGTGTTGTCATTGGCTGCGCCCGAGTCTGAGCCCCGCCAGACGTTCGTGGCTGGAGCCCATGGTCCAGTGAAGCTTCGGGCCGGGGACTCGTGGTCTGGGCAGGAGCATGCCGTCTGCAGAATGCCGAGTGCCCACAGCTGGGCCCGGAGGCACACATCATGTGTGGAAGAAGCCCGGCTGGACCCTCACGCAGCCCCTGCACATGAGCGCCCGCACCCCTGCAGACCTGCGGTCGCCGTCTGGACTCCCAGGCTGTGCGCACCGTCGAAATCACATTGTTTCCCAAGGCGAGGGGCCCCAGCCTGTGTCAGATCCTCCAAACAGCCTGTGATCTCGGGGACCAGTACAGACTCATAAAAACCAATCCAAGGCTGTCAAAGCTGAAGCGAACCTAGGGTAGCGCCCTCCCAGTCCGACACATAAGGGAGTGAGGCTCAGGGAACAAAGTCCCAGCTTTTCAGATGGGAGAGGTCTCGATCCATCCCCCGAGGCCACAGCGATGATGGAAACTGGACAGGCGGCTCACACCGGTGCCCATGGGGATCGTTTGTGTCCCCTGAGCTAGAAAGGGCACTGCCCCCCCTTCCCTGACTTCATTGCCCCAAACACATTTCATGAAGCTCTCCCATGCCGCCCATACTCTCGGAGGCATACACAGACCCAGAGCATCATCCGACTCCAGGGCGCCTGCCATCTCTTGGGGCAGAGAGAAGCCTCCAGAAGGACAGACTGATGTCATGGCATCGTGGGACGCACGCAGACTTTTCAGAGTCAGAATTCCTAGGTTTCTTTCCAGGCTCCCCGTGTATTTAAAGATGCAAAAGATTATTACCAGAGACACTGCGGAGAACGGGCAGAGCTGGAGGGTCTCCTTAGCTAGGTTTTGTAGACCATATGCCAAAAGCCCGAGATTACTGAGATCACAGGAGAAGAACCCTCCAGCGCTCCGTGCTTTGAGGTGCCCCACTGTGCTCCAGACAGTGGGGGATCTGAGAGCTGGGACCTGTCCCTGTGCCGGAGCTGCGGAGGGGGACAGAGGTAAGGAAAGCTCACACCAAGAAAGGCTCAGGAAACAGGTTACAGCGTCAAAGGTGACAGGAAACGGAATGATTTGCTATGGTGGGTTGAGTTGCGTTCTCCCCCCATCCCACCCCCAAAAAGATGTTGCAGTCCTGACCCTGCGAATGTGACCTTATTTGGCAATAGGGGTCATCACGGACGTAGTGAGTTAGGGAGGTCACACTAGAGCAAGCAAGCCTCTGACCCAGCAGGACTGGTGACTTTCTCAGGAGGGGAACTGCACACGTGCGCACAAGGACGAGAAGACCACGTGCAGACAGGCACAGAGACGGCCGTGTTAAGTGTGGAGGCTGACCGCGTGGTGAAGCTGCCACACACCCCCGAGGCTGCCAGCAGCTGAGAGAAGCAGAGAAGGAGCCTCGCGAGAGCTTGGGAGGCAGCACGGTCAGGCCTCTGACCTCCGGAACTGGGAGAGAATAAACCCCTGCCTCTTTGGACCCTAGGGTGTGGGCCTTTGTTGCAGAAACCCCAGGAAGCCAAGACACCGACCTTTGAGCCACCCAGAATCCACTGGGCCGTAAGGAAAGATAACAGCAATGTGTGTGAGTTCTGGAGCCTTCCGTTTCCTCCTGCCAGATGACGCTACGCGGGCCTGTCCCCAGAGCTCATTCTGCTGCAGGATGCGTCTGCCCAGGTGGGAACCAAGCCTTTTGGAGAAAAATAACAGGGACAGCAATACCAGTGAATCTTGGTCCAGCCCAGCCGTGCTGTGTTCCTGGGGACTCCTCCTGCCCCCGTTCCTCCCTTCCAGCCTTTCTTCCCTCCCTCTCCCCAGGCAGCCCCCCCAAGACCACCTTCCCATCGCTCACATCGCCTCTGAGAAACAAGCTGCTCTTGTGCGTTAGTTCCATGAGAGAGTAGGAAGCGGATGTTGGCAGGTTTCTAATAATGGAGAAATGAGACGGTACTGGTAGCTAAGAAATGGGATCACAGGAAGATTGAACAAGAGCCGAGTCGGTGGTAAAGACGCTTCCTCAAATGAGCTTGGGAAAGTCTCTCTTGACATTTGAGTAGGAGATACTCAGATTTCTAATGGGAAATATTCAAATTCTATCATTTGAACAGGAAATAGAAATAAATAATTTCATTTTCCGAATGAATGTCTCTGTTAATAAAAACCCAGAGGTATTCTTTGCAGAAAGCTTCACGAGTTGAAAGGATTCTCTTTCATTCATTTGCTATTTATGCTGATGTCACTGCAAGACCAATTTTACTTGCTGGACATTTAATGAATTCAGCCTAGTGGAAGTTTGTTCGGAAATGTTGCATTTACCAGCTGAGGACAAAGGAAAAGCTGTCTTTCCTTTTAAGTAATCCCGCAAACCCAGCTGATTACAGAAAAAATCCATGGGGCTATGCCTAGCCCTTTGTTTGGTGTATTATGATGTTCTCAAACCAATGTTTTATTACACTGAGTTTATTTCTATAATCGGATGTGAAATGTTTAAATTCGTAGAGAATCATACCAACAATGAAGCTCTAGGTCAGAAACATTGGGTCAGCTGTGCCAAGTTGCTAACAGATATAGTGGTTTGAGGGCCAAATGTCAAGGAATGGGAAAGAGGAATGTTTTCGGACTGTTCTCTCCACTGCCAGTCTCGAGCCGCGTGCTCACATAAGGGAGCTGCCCTGGCTTGGACGCACTCCTGCGGCACCTGGCCAAGGGGTCGTTTGAGCCCAGGTGCCTGCTTGTCCACGCCAGGATCCCGCAGGTGAGGCCAGCCTTCGGGGACAGCCTTGGAGGAGGGGCTCTGTTGAAATAAAAAATTGTGTGTATTGTCACTTAGAAAACTGAAGTCCGTATGTCTTCGGGACACAATGACAGATGGCATCGTGACCTAAACAGATAAAGACCCACTAGAACTAGTCTGTGAAGGACGTCCTTGTTCTCACAGCAGAGCGCGGGGTCTGCGAGCACTTGGAAGGAATAAGACTTGCAGGAGAGGAGCATGGGGGCACTACACCTGCTCGTGGGCCAGAAAGACCATTGGTGCTTTGAAGAAGAATTCGAAGGACTCTGTCTGATTCAGCCTAAAGCGCACGTGAGGACATGGGCAGCCTTCAGGGACGGGTCGCCGTAGTGTCGACCTCAGTTCGGGCTCCACAGTGCTAAAATCAAGACCAAAAAGTCCGTATCCAGCCCTGCTCAGTGTCACATAAGTGGCATCTTTGATTCTAGGGACAGAACCACACGTGAGAAAAATATGCTGCCTGCCCTATAAAAATGTGTGCGTGTGTGTACGTGCGTGCGTGTGTATAATATACACACATATTTATAAATTTTGAGATATGATGTACATGAATGAGAAAAGTTTAATCATTTTAGCAAAATAAGTTTTATTCCTATAGAATGATGTCTGTGAAATGAATCGAATGTATTTGGCAAACCTCTGTATCGGGTGAGAACATTTCAATCTGGTACAGGCTCGCTCTGATTTCATGATGCCCAGCCGTGCTGCCCCGTGCTGCTTCTGACCATCCCAGAGGCGTGTGTGGGCATCACCGGCCTGGTCTTGCTGGTCTGCAGGTGTCACTGACTTCCGGCCCGGTGCTCGGCCTTCGAGAAACCTGCTTGCGGTCCAGGTCCTTGGTGCCAGCAGGCTGAGTGCCTTCCAGTGGCTGTAACAGAAACACTGTAGATGGGGCGCGGCGGACAGAGGTCTGAGGTCAGGGGCCAGTGTGGTGGAACTCCGGTGACGGCCCCCGCTGGCTGTACAGTCCGGTCCCCTCCCGCACTGCTCTCAGCGATGAAGGGCCAACGGGACACAGATCCCATTCCTGAGGGCGTCTTAGCCTAGGAATCTGGGGCAGTTACGCGGGGGGAACACTAGGGCCAGCCTTGGAGAACTTTCTGTGAGCAGAGAGGAGCTGAGTATGGCACTTGCCAATCTGCCCGCGCTGCTGGCCTGGCGCAGCAGCCACCTCGAGGGGGGCGCTCCCGTGTCTGGGCTCCTCACAGTCGGGAAGAGAACAGCCTCGCGTCGGAAGCGATGCTTGCTCCGGAGGCCCGCAGCCCAGCTTCAGAGCGCGTAGCCTCCCCAGGGGCGCAAGACAGCATGTGCCTCCCCCTCGGGGGGCACAGCGCAGCGTGAGGCTTCCCCGGGGGCGCAGGACAGCGTGTGGGTTCTCTGGAGGTGCAGGACAGGGCAGTGCACGAAGGCACCCGCGGCCGTCTGAGGGGCTGCAGTTCCCTGTCGGGTCCGCCTGCTGCAGGGTGAAACATGGCGGAAACCAACAAATTTTGTCAACTCCCTGTCAGGTTGCCTTCATGATGTGTTTCTGCCATATGAGCTCATAGTCGCTTCCCTTCATGATGTTTCGTCTGTTTATCTTTTGTGCTGATGGAAACTCCTTGTTTCTGGCTATTTCTCGATCCTGTCAGGTCATTGTAAGTGCTCACTCCCTCCACGTAGCTGCCTCCCTCCCCAGCTAGCCTCGACCCCAAAACGCATGGCGGGGAGTTGTCATTTATATCAAAGCGGAAAATGCGTGTTTGTTCTGAATGCCGGGCCCTGCTGCATCTTCCCAGATTTGTCTGAGAGCCCCCGGCACGCACCCAGGTGACTCTTCCACAGATCGGGGGCTGGAGCCGTAGCTCTCCTGGGGACTGCGGAAAACCAGAAAACGTCCAGAAGAAGACCTTCGAGACACTCCTCCAGAGTGAATTAAATGGGTTACTTCCTATGAATCATGCTTTAGAATAAAATGTATTTAGTTATTCATTATAGAGACAAAATCAAACTACATACCTGAAATGCCACAGTTTTTAGTATTACTCCGAAAACTCCGTTATTCCTGCATAATGAAGGGCTGTCCATTTTGTCAGCATCCATTACATGTTTAGGCAGCAAAATTATTTCTTTTTCTTACTGTTCCTTTTTTGTCTTATTTTAGGTGGTATCTTGAGAAATTTGAAGATTATCCAAAGTTCAGAAAAATTATAATCCCATTTTTGTTTTAAGCCCATTGTCCGTGGAATGATCTTTGACTTGAAGCATTTCATGATTATATAAACGAATTATGTCTCTGTCGTTCTCCTGCTACTGGATCTTTTTCAAGATCTGCTGTAGGAATTTTTCCCTACGAGTCTATAAGCCTAATAACAGACTAATCAGACTGAAACGCAGGTTCACAGCCTGGGCTGCATACTGGGTGGAGAATCCGGAATTCCGGGTCATCCCAGCGGACCATTTATCTGCTTCCGGAGCCTCCTGTTGACAACGTACAGCTGAGTGTGCACAAGACCAGAGTAACAAGCCGTATCTGGTGGCCTCTGTCGGCTGAAACCCATCACTGCCCCTCATACAACTCATTCCAGCCATCAGTTCAAGGCCAAAGGCGACGTTGCTCCCTCCCCTGGTAAAGGCAGGACCGCCTCTCTGGTTCCTCTCATCCTGCTGGGTCAGAGAGGCTGGGGCAGCCACGGTGGGTCACAGACCCAGGGAAATGCCTGGGCCCTCACTGTGCATGCTGTCAGGCAGGGAACTTAGGGCAGAGAAAGAGACACAGGAGACCTGGCTGATGCCTGGACAAAAGGCATTTGGCACTTTCTACAGCCTGGCACCCCAGCGGACCACAGTGCAGGACATGGTGCCAGATGGGCTCGTAAGCGGTAGGACGCTCTGTCCTCCACTCAAAGGACTTCTTAGAGGCCCCGTGATTATGTTCCTCCTTACGCTGATTGCCAGGGGCATCAGTAGTCTGTGGTCTAAGATGATTTTTTTTCCTTCTGGGTAGAACGAGGATGTTCTAAGGCACTCTTTTTAAAGTGCCCTCAGTATTACAAAACGGTACCTTGAAACAGAATTTCTTAATCTAGATGTACTTGAAAGGCCCACGGAGATAAATGGCAGTGATAATATTTACTGCGCATTGCCGGAAAGAAACCTCCGAGAAGACACTGTGAAGCTCTGATGGTCCCACGGTGTCCTGCTGGCCTGGGACCGCGGTGCCGGGGTGGCCCCGTCTGCAGAGCAGGAAACCACGGGAGCAGGGAATGGAGCAGGCTGTTCGTTCTGGCCTGCTGTCACTGTTCGCTGGTTGCGGGAGTGGGTGTCCCGAGCACCCAGAAGGCTAGGCCCCCTGCACCCTCTCCAGGCTGGCCTTCCCACCCAGGGTCGGTGTCCTCATGAGGTTTTACGTAGAAGCCGTGTTCTTGGGGTTCGTGATTTTTAGAGTCTCTTGTGGCTTCAGAATTCACAGAAAACTTGCCCGATGCCACCGTGCTTCATTTTCACTGGAAAGAGCACATTTTTGAAGAGAAATTTTGTTATTAAAAGAACACCATTCCTTTTTCTTGTTACTTGAAAACATGAAGCAATAAGTATTCTGGATCTCCTCAGGAACACAAAATGCTGAGCACATCAGGATTGATCAGATCCTCCAGTTTCCGGAAGGTGCCCGGGGGGGAGTGGGATGCTGGTCTGAGAGCTGGGAAGCTTCCATGAGTGTTCCTTCTTCCGGTGAGCAGCCCGGGGCACTGGACCTCTGTGTCCTCTCAGGATTTGATGCGCCCTTCCTGGTTTCGCCATCCCGCGCTGGGTCCACGATTAATAGGAAGGTTCCCTGCTCTATCCTGGTTCCCTGCCCTCCATTTCCTAAAAACTGTACCTGACTAAACTGTCATCAATTACTGTGTTAATTACAACAAGGATATTAATAAAATTATTTAAAGTCCGGTCTTTTTGTCTTCAGTATGACTCCAGTGTGCCCATGGGGCTGCCCTCTAGAAGTTCAGACAGGAACAGCATCTTGAGCCCCGAAACCTGCTTTCCACTAATGTTAATTTCGCAGTGTCCTGTCCTCCCAGGCCTTGGCAGAGCTGTGCAACGGACAGTTTCCGTGTGAATCCCGTGCATTTCTGGGAAGGTCGTTCCTGGGTGTTGGATGATTTGTTCATCGTGAGCATCCCCACATACGTTCTGTAACTAGGATAAGGTGGAGCCATCAGCGGTTGCATATTTGCCCATCGAGCCGCTGGAAGTATTTTATGAGTTCTGCCGTCTTTCTTTGGTTACTCCCAGTTCCCTCGCTTTGCAGACATGCCATGTTCTTGTTTGGGAGTATTTGAAGCTGTTGCTTTTGTTGTCTGCTGCTTACAGTAGCAGGACATTTGAAGACAATACTGAATAAAAGCAGAGATCATCAGGAGTCACGTGTGATTTTTAACAGGAATGCTTTTCTTTGAGATTACTATTTTTATTTTCTTGCACACTTATTGGTCTGTTTTCTACTTTAACCAATGGGATCCTTTCTTTGCTTGAAAAAAAAAAATCCATGGTCTTTCTTTTGAGATTTTCACAGGTACTCCGTAGATCAGAAATGAGGAGGGCTTGCGAGCAGGTGCGAGGGGGCAGGAACTGGGAACACATCCACTTGGACACTGATCTGGTGGGTGGTTTTCTTCATGAGTCAGTCTCCGTTTATCTTGTTTTACTCTAAACTAATTTGTGTTATAGTGATTTCCCCTGTATCTCCTAACTTCGTATCTGCTTTTCTCTTGTGTTCACTGTTCTGGGGGGAGATCTTGTCCTTGGGCTCATGACTGCTTAGGTGAGTGCCTCGTTTAGCGCTATGTTTTCAGCCTTTAAGCCTGTGTGTTTGCGAAGTGACACCAACCACATTTTCCTAGAATTAGGATCCGAAATGGTCTCCAGCTGTACTTCCTAGGTTTACTTGGATCTCAATATTTCTAAGAAATGTTTATTGGAAATGGTGCTTTTTTTTTTCTTTTCAGCCATTTGGGAGATTTCATTGAAAGGCTTTGTTCTTTTTCACACTTGTGGATGTGGTAGAGATTGTTTGCTATGAAGTCTGTCCTTTGCAGATTCTAAGGTTTCCTTTGGCAGCCCGAGCCTTTTATAACAAGAACAAGGCCGTTCTCTGTAGTTGATGCTGCTTGTTCTGTCGTTTGTTCATTCAGGAATATCGATCATGTTGTTAAAATTCTCTGCAGCTCTATTTTTCTTCCGTGGCAGATTTTCCTTGTATTTCTAAGAGTTTTTGCTTTGTGGGTTTGTTTTTGTTTTTTTTTTAATTTAAATCCAATTAGCCTACATAGAGTACGTCATTAGTTTCAGCTGTAGTGTCAGTGATCCCTCAGTTGTGTGGACACCCAGTGCTTTGTGTTTTGGTGCAGGCATTCTGCAAAACTTTCTGTCTCTCCCTGCTAACAGTATAAGGTGATCTTCCTGCCGGATGCTGCTTGCCTGGGACCCGGCTTTCATGTGGGAACTGCCACTCTGCTGCTCTTATTGGCGAATCCATCCAGCATTTCCTGGCCCTTCCAAGCCTTCAGATGTCATTTGTTTGGTTATCTTTAACAACACGATTAGCAGACTTTGCCATTGAATGTGTTGGCTCGAATTCTCCCACTAACTGCTATATGGAGATGTCTTTTATCATATTTTCTGTTTTTATTATTTGTTTGCGACTTCCTTTTTTTATATTTTCTACAGTGATTTAGAAAGGTATTTCCTTTAAAAAAAAAAAAAGCCACATTAGGAATGATTTTTATGTTTTTTAGAAGTACACTTCATAGTCCCCAATTCATCATGGTGAACTCCCCGTCCTGACCCCGACCGGCTGGAATCACTGTGAGGGAACTGAAGGGCATGGGGCTGGCACTGATCAGGTGGGGAGGGGGCCGTGGCGACAGCGGCCCACAGTGTGCCCTGGGGAAATGGCAGGTCCTAATGCCAGGGCTGACGGAAGAGGGAGGTGCCGCGCACACCAAGATGAAAGCCAACTGGACTTTGTCATCAGAGCAGACAACAGCGCCCCTCCATTCAAGCACCCCACAAACAGCACAGAAAACCCAGAAGTTATGTCCACACCCACTTCTGGGAAACACACACTGGGAGCCGGGTCCTTTCATAAATAAAAACGAGCTATTTGAGGAGAACCAAAGTTGGCATCCCAGAAAGAAACATTCCCCATGTTGGGTTCCTAGGGAGCCACCAGTGTAGGAGCTGGTCCCCTTCTGCCTCATGTCACAGCGCCCGGGGAGGCAGGGTCTCCTCAGGTACAGGTTTCCACCCAGCTTTCCTGGAGCCTTTTCAAATATGGGACTGACGGCCAAGGACCACCAGGTAGTGAAGTCTACGTCATGAAAGGAAAGCATAGGCCTCTGGAGAAACACCACTCCCCAAGCAAAAGGGAAATATTTTAGAAAAAAAATAGGGGAGCTTGGGCATCAGTAGGTGTGTGGACAGAGTGTCCTGTGCCCCAGAACAGGACTCCGCGATGTGCAGGAACAGACCCCTCGTAAGAGGGACGAATTGCATCCAAATACATAAGGAACTCTCAAATTCCAACAATAAAAATTTTAAAGCAATCTTTTTAACAGACAAAAGATTTGAACAGATCCTTCCACGCAGAATACACACACATGGCAAGTGCTTACTTGGCAGAGGCTTGCCATGTTTGGTCATGAGGGAAGCGCCAGTCCAATGGCAGGGAGACACCACTATCTGTCTATCTCTCGGAATAACTTCCATCGAAGAAAATGGCCAACAGAGGCTTGGCGAGGACGCAGAGGCTCTGAGACACGCACACTGCCGTGGGAAGCGCCGCGGTGAAAGCATTTGGCAGTTTCTTGGAAAGTGAAACACACTCTTGCCATAGGACGCAAGTATGTCACTCCTAGGTGATTAGTTACCCAGGAGAAGCGGAAGCATGTGTCTAATTAAAGACTTGTACATGAACGTTGATAGCAGCTTTATTTGCAACAGCCCCAAACCGGAAACAATGCAGCTGGCCTTCAGCAGGTGAATGGCTAACCGTCTGCTGGTTGTGTCCATACAGTGGGACACGCCGTGAGAGGGACACCCCGTGCAGTAACAAAGTGACAGCGTCGCGGAGCGCCGTGCCGGCCGAAAGAAGCGGGACAGAAGGGAGGACAGACTACTGTGTAAGGTGAGTGTTTGCCTGCGGCCGGGGGCAAGGGGGCAGTTTACAGAAGGGCCAGAGGAAACATTTGGGGTTGGTGCTTGTTATCTTGCTAGTGGGATGGTTTCCCATCTGTCTGCATCAAATTATACCGTAAATATATGCAGCTCATTGAATGTCCGTCACACCTCGATGTTTTAAAGACCTGAGTTTACCGTGCCCGGACAGCAATAGGATGCTGTGAAAACAAAATTACCCGAGAACGGTGAATCTAGGAAATTAGAAAACAAAAACGTGGTAGAAGAGGTAGAGGGTACAATCAAGTCGGTCCTAGAAAATACAGCAGAAGGCCAAGAACCAAAAAACACAAGATCACTTAAGAGGTCCAACGTTTGGCTGGTGGGTGTTACAGAAAAGCTCTCTCCATACTTCTGTGATGGGGATGATTTGGGACACTTTCTCCACAAAAGCTGATCGGGGGTTTGCTTCGCAGTGACCCATGAGACAAAGAACCGCCAGACCTGGTTACCCTTCTGGTGAAGGGAGGAAGCAAGGCAGAGTGGTTCGCTAGAGAATAGTACAGTGTTAGCAGTTTGAGAGGAAACGAAACAACACTACCTGTGGGGAGCACGTGTGTAACAGAAGTATGACAATGCGGACTGGACACACGTTAAGCCCATGACTGTGATTATCCTCGAGGACGAGGGGGCTGAGGCGGGAGTCTAGGTGACGGCCGTGCTGTGCGATGGGCAATTCTTCCTGCTGGTTTGAGAAATCCGAAGCAAATACATCAAATCTACTTTTGCGGATGTGACTAGTTATACTGGGGGTATGTGACGGGACTAGTTATACTGGGGGTGATGTTATACTTTGTAGCTTTATGTATTGTTTATTTCTTAATTTTATTTTTATTTTTATTTTTTCAGCGTAACAGTATTCATTCTTTTTGCACAACACCCAGTGCTCCATGCAAAACGTGCCCTCCCCATCACCCACCACCTGTTCCCCCAACCTCCCACCCCTGACCCTTCAAAACCCTCAGGTTGTTTTTCAGAGTCCATAGTCTCTTATGGTTCGCCTCCCCTCCCCAATGTCCATAGCCCGCTCCCCCTCTCCCAATCCCACCTCCCCCCAGCAACCCCCAGTTTGTTTTGTGAGATTAAGAGTTTATTTCTTAATTTTAAAAGAGAGAACATAGAGAAGGGCCACGGAGCCCAGATTGTGAGGAGAGCAAAGCCAGGGTATGTAAATTGGGAAGGAGATGTGGGGCAACAAGGCAGGCGGGACCCTGGAGAGCCCCACCAGGCCTGCAGCTGCCCCTGTCTCCCTAGGACAGAGTCTTCAACATGGCTTTGTTGTCTTAGTTGTTAGGATTCGGGGTTCAAAGCCACACAAGGAGTTCTTGAACCCCTCTGCAGACTGGCGGGGGCAGGGGGGCGGGGAAGTGTTTCACAGGTTAAATATACATCCCCTGAGGCCTGGAGCCTAAGGGAGAACGGCAGGGACAGGTCACTCAGTCTGTGGTCCCTGAAGCCACCTGTGGCCCACCGTGCCAGACTCTGCATGAGACAAGGTGGATCAAAGGCAAATACAGTTTCATCCTCAGGAGATCCGTGGGCCGGTGTGGAGACCGATGTACCACGAAAATACAGCCTGATGTTTGCATTATGGAAACTTAAAAGGACAGAGGGCCCTGCGAGTCTGCTCAGGGAGGATAGTATTTGTATGATTCGGGGAGAAATAGCCTGGGCACAAGTCAAACCTGTAGGACCAGACGTGTGGAGGAGCAAGGAGGCTCACCAGTCGGGCCTGTGTGGGTGGAAATAGAGTGAGAAGAGGGAGTGGGGTGTCAGGGGGCGGGGCGGGATGAGCCGGACAGGGGAGGAGCAGAGCAAGAAGGTGCCCAGGTGGCCGCTGCAGGACAACAGGAGGACCCCATCCCTCGGGGGAAGCAGCGTGGAGAGCGGTGTGGAGAGCGGCATGGGCGCAGGGGGGTGCTGCGGGGCAGGCAGGGAGTTCGGAGAAGAGGAAACGAGGATCAGAAGGGATGTAGTGTGGGAAGGGGAAAGTAGGAACGGCATTTGGGAACGGGAGTCCAGGCTGGACTTTCCAGTGAGCGTAAGATTCAAAGAGACACGGACTAAAGAAGCTATGCGGGAGACAGAGAAGCACGTGGGAAGGTGTTTAACCTCGTCAGTCACAGGGAGGTGCAAATTAAAACCGTAACATACACCACAGACTGAATGGCAGCATCAAAAGGCCCGACCTAAGTGCTGGTGAGGTTGTCCAGGGCCGGGAACTGTCACCCTGCATTGCAGGGGTGAGGTGGGGGGGGGGTAGGGAGGAGGATGGGGAGTGAGGGGCTGGGCTGGGGATGAAGCAGTGAGGCTGCTTGGGGCAATCTCCAAATTCCAACTTCCTTCTTTATTCTTCTCTTTTTCTCTTTCCCTTCCTTTCATTCTCTTATTCTCTCTCCCTCTCACCTTTTTTTTTTTTGGTTGTCAGATATTTAATGCTGACCAAAGCCCCAGTAACTCACCGTCTTACAGTTCACCACCACTTAATCACGAATCACAAACGCTGCTGGTCTCCAAAGGGTCATCTACCTGCACCCAAGAACGCACCATTTTCTTAGTCTTTTAACTGTGAGTGTCAAAGTTTAGCTGAGTTTCTCTTGAAACTTAGCAAGTTTTAGCCATAAACATTGAATTAAAAAATTTTTTTTACATATTCCTTGAACATTCAGTGTGAGTTTAATCAGCGCACCATTGCAAATTTTAGTAATTACATTTCTGATATTCATCATCCCTGGACTGAAATTACTGAAAGCTTTGCTTTATTGTCAAAGCTCAGAAGTATTTACCCCATGGACTGAATTACAAGTGTGTTATTGGGGGATCTGGAGACACTTTATCACACACTAAGTGTAGACTGTAATACCGTAAGAAATTCCAGTTCAAGCTGGCAGGCAAAATATAATTCAGGCTTAAGAGTTCTGTATTTAAAAAGCAAGTAAGATTTCAATTTGAATAAATAATAATTTCAGTTATGAATAAATATTTTCATTCATCATATATTTCATGAATATCATATTTATGAGTAATATTTCTGAGATACATTTGAAAATATTTTTGAAACATATTTGAAATACATTTGAAAATATCTATGAATATTTTCACTTATGAATTTCATTTGTGAACACATAATAATTCAATTCGTGGCTCAGTTGGTTGAGCGGCTGCCTTCGGCTCAGGTCATGATCCCAGCGTCCTGGGATCGAGTCCCACATCAGGCTCCGTGCTCCGCAGGGAGCCTGCTTCTCTCTCTGTCTCTGCCTGCCTCTCTGTCTGCCTGTGCTCGCTCTTGCTCTCTCTCTCTCTCTCTGACAAATAAATAAATAAAAATCTTAAAAATAATAATAATAATAATAACTTCATTTTCAAAGGTTTGGCCCTGTAAAGAATGGAATGCACACCTGAGAGCCATTCCTACACTATTACCCCACTTGGCTCTTTCTGGAGATGTCAAGCCCTGAAGACACTGGATGATTCATAACCCAAGGGTTCACAGGCCCCTACATCAGCCGGCTTTGCACATAGCTCTTTGATGTGAAAAGCTGAAGCCTATAAAAATGCACTCTAAGTATGGTAGTCACCAAAATAGGAACATTTTCCCAGTAACACTCAAGAGTCGTATAGTTATACTACTATACTGTGTATGTATATGTATATATACGTGTGTGTGTGTGTATATATATATATACTGTAGCTAGTTATATATACGATGCTGAGTTACAATACTTCGTTAAATATTTTCATTTACATCAAATATTTACAAACATTTACATCAAATATTTACAAACTACAGGTTTGCTCAAAGTGGAGTTTCTCCAGGTACAGTGCAAACTGGTTGGACCAGAAAAAGAAAAAAAAGTGAATATTATTAACTAAAAATGTCATTTTTAGTCACAAAATTTTAACCTGATTTTTTCACTTAAAAAAAAAACCAAAACAACTAGTCCAAAAGTGGCCTCATCCTATAAAGATGCACCTTTGCCCGATCACAGTGAAAGAGACATGAGTGATTCCTCATTTCTTTTCTACTATCTGCCTTAGGGTTCCTCGCAACATCGCTGTGATGCACCAGCCCCACGTCTGAAGGACGTGCTGCAGTGACAACACGGTGCGAGACCATCAGACACAAATTCAACAAAAGCAGCAGGTTGGTTGTTAGCGAGTTAGATTGTTCCGATGTTGACTGGTTCTAGGCTAGTTATTTACCTAAAACATGGCCACTTCCCCAAGCTAGCGCTAGCGGCCGTCCTGAACGGTAGACACGCCCGAGTGTTCCATTCCCGAGGGTTGGTCAGCAGGATCCCCGGTGAGCGCCACATGATCTCCGTGGTTCACACTACATCCCACTGTCCACCGCAGTCCAACGTGAAGACCTAGTAGGGAGCCCAGAATAATAGGGCTCAAAACGCTTGTTAAATACAGAAAACGACTTTCACTTTGCTTCTCACTGGAGCCAGAAAGGCACGGGACGAGAACCCCGTGCTTCAGTGGAAGCCGGGAAGGGCACCGAAGCCCGGGGGTCCGGATCCCTGAGTAAGAGTTGTGCCGAGGGATGGCGGCTCTCAGGAGGACGGTCTGGAGTACCGTGCCTGGCACTGCCCCTGGCCAGAGGCCTTCAAGTCTCTGCCAAACACCACTGGCCAGTGTATTTTCCGTCTTCCAAGCCTGTCTCCTTGGAAGCAAGTTAGTGGTACCTACAGGGAGGGCCGTCGCAGGGCAGAAGTAACTTCTAGAAGCTACAGGCCCTCCTTAGGCCAGTGTGAGCCCCTATATCTACCTCTGGGCTGTTACTTGACCACATTCTCAAAGCACTGGCTCAACCCTGACTAGCTTCACCAACGATGAGATGTGGGGAGTCCTTGGGCTATCGTGAAGTCCAAGATGGCCAAACAAATCATGACTTTAAAACCTGCAGTAAGTGGCAGTCTGTGGTTGCTGGTCCCCCCCCGGCCTCCTGCGCTCCCGGGGAGGCCCCACCGCCTGTTTTTTTCCCATGTGTGAACACGGGTCCCCCACCCACTGTGGGCAGCTCTTAGCTACTGTTCAACTTGGGACCCCGGTCCTGTCCGCCTGTGCCTGCCGGGCAGGAGGCCTCTCTGCAAGGAGACAGCTCTGCAGCTGGGGCCGCAGCCTGTCCTCGGGGAACCCGTGTCCTGGCCGTCACTGGTCAGGGTGGTAGCCCCTGACCCTCTCTGCCTGGCCGCGGCGCTCCCTTGTAGCTGGGGCCCCCGGAGAAGCAGGTACATGCAGACACCCTGCTCACTGCTCCCTTTGGAGCCGCCTCTTCAGTCCAGAGGCCCTTGTGAGCTCCTCCCTTGAGTGAAGATAACGACTTGCAGCTGCCTCCAGGCTGGGGCCAGAGGCAAAAGCCCTTCCCCACAGCGCTCTCCTGGCTGTCTGCCCCTCTCCCTGCGTGGAGCCAGGGTCTGAGAGCACCTTCTTCCCCACCTCAGCATCCCCAGCGTTGGAAGAGGCGGTTCGCATGCTTGTCCCCTGCCCTGGCCCGTCTCTGCCCTCAGCCTTGGAATTTGGGTGTCACCTAGGCTGCAGGACAGAGGGAGGGGCTGGCCTGGCAGGAAGGGGTTGAGTTCAGGGGGCATTCCAGAGGCTGTCACCGTCCTAACCATCACCAGCAGCAGGTCGTTTCCATCAGGCCCTACAGCCTCTCCTCCACGGGCTCAGAATCCTCCCCGGCACGCCCAGGGCTCAGAGCTGAAGCTTCTCCCCACTTGACTTCCTGGCGTCTGGGGCTCTTCCTGGCGGTGACTTCCCTCCCAGTTTCTACTTGCTTTCTCCCCAAACCATCTGCGTCCCAGCTTCTCCCTCAGCAAGGCCGCCGGGTACAGCCTCCGTCACATGCGATCTGGGAACACACGCGGGCTGTGGGCAGCGGGCAGACTCTCCCCGCCGGCCCTCCAGCTCAGAGTGCAAGCGCGCCGAGGCAGAAACTTCTCGTACCTTCCTCAAAGGACGCTTCCCAGGGTCAGGAGTGCCTTCCGCACTATGGACTGAGGGCAGAGGCACCAAACACGGTCAGAGGGGCTTCCTCCTCTGGCTGGTTTGGGTCATTTCTTTCTTTCTTTCTCTTTTTTTTAAGATTTTATTTATTTACTTGACAGAGAGAGAGCGAGCACAACAGGGGAGAGGCAGAGAGAGAGGGAAAAGCAGGGTCCCCACCGAGAAGGGATCCTGGGACGGGATCCCAGGAGGCTGATGGAGCCACCCAGGCGCGCCTTTGTTTGGGGTTCGTTTCAACACCCCACGTGTCAGAAGAAAATAAATGTCATGCTAAGTCAGCAAAACCATGTCCCGGTCCTCCCAGGGCCTCAGCACGGAGCGTGAGGACCTCATGAACACAGTCAGTCAGCTGTGCTCCAGCCGAGAATCTGCTGGAAGTAGACCGCTTTCCCGGGGCTGGCTTGCTTTATTTATTTATTTTGGACATTCTCGCCTTTTCCTGAAGAAAGCGGGGCTGGAACGTCACGTTTCTATCACCGCCGACCAATGGAAGTCAAGAACCTACTTCAGAGTATTCTCCTTTCATTTATAAAAGCCTCAATGCAGCCAAAGGTAAACCAAATAGTATATTGTTGTTTTTGTTGTTTCTTCAATGCCTGCTTCTGCTCGAGCAGTCAGCCGTTCTGTGAAGTGAACAGATGTCTGATGCGGCCTCCGCAGGGCTGTGTCTAGATGTCTGTGGCCAGATGGACAGGTACCTGTCTGGGGGGGCAGAGCAGAAATTCTCCTGCATTCTGGAAGGGTGGTGGGCCTCCTTCCACCAGGGAGGAGACAAGACTGCCCACCCAGCTTGGAGCCTCGATGTTAAAGGAGCATCTTGGGGAGACAGCGCGTCCACACCGTCAGCGCAGCTGGTCCTGTGATGAGCATTGTTTCTGCCCCACGTGGGAAAGGGGAGACGGACCTTACATCCTTCGAAGGCTGATGCAGGCCTCCCAGTAGGAGAGGAGCCCTGCCATCGGACGACCCTTTGCCAGGGTACCTCTCTAACTTGACATTTCGTTTAGGAAGATGCCGGAAACGGGGTTGCTTTATGGGTCACACTGGAAGAATGGGTCTTCATCACCTACAATAGAGCTGGTTGAGGAAGAATGACTGAGATTGTTAAAACTCTGTGTTCTGAAGAGAATATGTCGGAAAGCTTTGTATGATGCTCAGAGCTGATTGGGAGGCACCGTCCATGGGCCAGACACAAACCCCAGATGACGTGAAAAGACCTGCCACTTCCCCATCTTGCTTCTCAGAGTGAGGCTCATCAGAGCTTGGCCAGGATGGGGCTGAGGACCAGGAAGCTCATGGCCAAGCTGCCCAAGCGCAGAGGAGCCAGGAATAGTTAGCCTGGACTCCTGGGCATCGTGAATTAAAGAGTCATTGCAGAAAGCTAAGGCTTCGTTAATTCCCAGTGCTTAAGGAGGAAGATAATCGAAGTCTCTAGGACCAGGGCCGTCTGCACACTGACTGTTGAAGGATCCTATTAAGCATCTTGGACCAACAGCTTCTCTGCACTCAGGCGGTCTCATCTCAAGGGATGCACCTGAGAGCAGACAGGGTCAACCACCATTGTCCCCCTAGAAATCTTGGCACGAGCCCAAGCATCATGGTCAAGGTGGACACCGATACTCCCAGCCGTCACGTTCTCATCTGTAGATGTTTGCTATCCCTGTTGATGTCTGCATGTTATTACTGTGTTCCCATGCTGGTGAGGACAGGCCCACCCCTCTGTGCGTCCCTCACTGTAGCTGATGGGGTGCGCTTCAGTATTGCGGTCCTAGGAAATAGCGGCCTAGGGAGAATGTGCAAGGGCAAGCTCAGACACTAAACTTCCTCGGTTTAATAGAATTAAAAGCAAGGGTCAAAGAGATAATGCTTTTCTTTCTCTCTTAAAATCCAGCGGCCCTGGCCTAAAATATGTACGTGGGAGGCAGGAATGTAGAAACATCTCAAATCTATTGGTATCTTACTCTTTGCAAAGTATTCAGCAGTCTGGATTGGTTACTTTCCCTCCATTGCAAAGCAGCAAACTCTGTTCTCCAAGGATCTGTGGGGTTGAGGAATCTCCATCCCCAACCAGGACTCCCTAGGGAGGGCCCCACTTACTCCCTCTTTTAGCGCTGATCGCCAAATTTGAAAGCACCTAAAAAAAAAAAGGACTGTTACTTGGTATGAGTATCCTTATCCATCACTTTGGAAAGATGTGGTGAAGGAATGTTCAGCCCAACCAGTCTAGAAACATGTTTCCCTCGTCACGGCAAGACACTTCTTTTTGCTTGGAGGAAGAAATGTCTGCATTAGGCCCATGAGGAAAAAACACCGATGCGACAGGCATATGAGAAAATGCTCAGTATCACCTGTCATCAGGGACTCGCCAGTTAACACTGCCATGAGATGCCGCCACACCCCTATCCGAGTAGTCAAATCCTGAACACTGAGGACTGCAGACCCTGGTGAGGGCGTGGAGCAGAAGGAACTCTCCTACATCGCTGGGTGGAGGGCAGTGTGGTCACTGGGAGGCAGCATGACAGTTTCTTACAGAGTTAAACTCACTTTTAACCAAATGACCTAACACGTGTGCTCACCTGGTTGCAATGAGTCGAACATTTATTTATGTCCGCACAAAATCCTGCACACGTATGTCTGTAGCAGCTTGACTTGCAGTCGCCAAAACTTAGACACAACCAAGATGTCTTCCAACAGCCGAGGGGGTGGAGAAACGGTGGCCCATCTCGACAGTGCGATATTATTCTGAGCTAAAAAGAAATGAGCTATGAAGTCACAAACAGACCAGGAAGAAACTTGAAGGCAGAGCACTCAGTGGAAGGAGCCGATTCAAACAGGCCACATGCTGTATGATTCCAACAACATGACATTCTGGAAGAGGCCGGACTTTGAAGACAGTGAAAAGATCAGAGGTTGTCAGGGTGGGGGAAGGGATGACAGGTGGAGCACAGAGGATTTCTAGGACAGCGAAACTACTCTGCATGATACTGTAACGATGGGTACACGTTATTACGCATTTGTCAAAACCCATACAGGGTACAACACCAAGAGTGACCACTAATGTCAACCGTGGACTTCAGTTATCATGATGTATTATTATAATATTATTATTTCATTATAATCATTTGTATTTGTCATTTAAATGTTCATCTATTTTAGTTATTCAATTTAAATGCTGTTTACATTTTGCTCTATTTGAATCCTTACTGTGTTATTAATATCTCCAGCTCTTACAAATGCACCATGCTAACGGAAGATGTTAGTAATAGGGAAAGCGCGTCCGGGGAGAGAAAGGTAGATGGGAACTCTACTGTCCACTCAATTTCGGATGCTCTGACTTTCACGGGGCTGTGCTCCAGTGCTCTCCTGTTAAAAGACGCCCAGGAAAGTGGACGGTGACTCTGTGAGCTCTTCAGAGAGCCCTCGTGCTGGATGGACTTCTCAAAGGCAGGTGTGTAGACCCCAAACAGGGGCCAACTTCCCAGCAGTCGATTTCAGGACAAGCATGCCACCCGTTTGCACAGCTAGTCCCTTCTGCAAACCAGACACTGTGGAGGGAGAGTTAAGGACAGGTGCGACGAGCCCGCCCCATGTGGCCGCAGCTAGCTCAGGGGGCACTTTGGGGCACGTTGTTAAAAGGTGCCCTTCTTCTCATCTACCTGTCAGAAAACGGTCACAAGGTGCTGACTGTTTCAGAACAAGACACATCCATGTGCTAGAAAACTCTTCAGAGAAATACAAACCTGTACTATTCACACCCCTGAGGGCGTCTCCTAAATGTGGCACCTGACACAGCCACCACCCATCAGCTCCTGGCCCCTCCCTCCTGGTGACTGGCTCCCTGGACGACAGACCAGGGCCCTGAGGAGCCCCCTCCTCCACGCTCACACACCCCAGCTTAGGAGCCAGAGACATTTCAGATAATGGGCAGAACTCCTTTGTGCAGCCTGGTCAGGCGCCCTTTGTTTCTCAGATTAATACCAAACAAATGAGCTGTTGTTCCGCATTTGTATGTATTTCAATCAGTTAATTGGACTCAGTTCTGCCTGACTGGGAAGGTTTTCTGTCTTGAGCTCCTTGAAGAGTGAAGTGTTGGGTCACAGTCCTAAATCTTCAGGGGACAGACTCCCCACACATCTCCCTCCAGTACTGAGTGGCAACGTAAATCTTGAGAACATCCAATGCCTGTATCTTACAGACTTTTTTTTTCTATTATAAATAACAGTTTAGTTCAGGACAAGAGATACTATTCAAAGAAATATGAATAACAGCCTCTGCTGGGAGCTTCATTGTGCTGGGACTAGTCCAGTGGGAAATGCAAAATTACCAAATGAACACCAAGAAAGAGAAGGGGAAACAAGTTGCCCACTTAAATAAATAAAAAGGAGCATGATGTTGCTTTCACTTTTCTTAGAAAACATGTCTTACGATAGCCTCCAGTTGTTTCCTTTCCACTAGAAAATGCCCACTCTGCTCTGCAAGGAGGAACAGTCAACATTTCCTCCTAGTCTGGCCTCCCTCTGGGCGCCTCATTTTCTATTTATTTATTTATTTATTTATTTATTTATTTAATTTATTTTCAGCGTAACAGTATTCATTGTTTTTGTACCACACCCAGTGCTCCATGCAGTACGTGCCCTCCCTATTACCCACCACCTGGTTCCCAACCTCCCACCCCCTGTCCCTTCAAAACCCTCAGGTTGTTTTTCAGAGTCCATAGTCTCTCATGGTTCATCTCCTCTTCCAATTCCCCTCAACTCCCTTCTCCTCTCCATCTCCCCATGTCCTCCATGTTCTTTGTTATGCTCCACAAATAAGTGAAACCATATGATACTTGACTCTCTCTGCTTGACTTATTTCGCTTAGCATAATCTCTTCCAGTCCCGTCCATGTTGCTACAAAAGTTGGGTGTTCATCCTTTCTGATGGAGGCATAATACTCCATTGTGTATATGGACCACATCTTCCTTATCCATTCGTCCGTTGAAGGGCATCTTGGTTCTTTCCACAGTTTGGTGACCGTGGCTATTGCTGCAATAAACATTGGGGTACAGATGGCCCTTCTTTTCACTACATCTGTATCTTTGGGGTAAATACCCAGCAGTGCAATTGCAGGGTCATAGGGAAGCTCTATTTTTAATTTCTTGAGGAATCTCCACACTGTTCTCCAAAGTGGCTGCACCAACTTGCATTCCCACCAACAGTGTAAGAGGGTTCCCCTTTCTCCCCATCCTCTCCAACACACGTTGTTTCCTGTCTTGCTGATTTTGGCCATTCTAACTGGTGTCAGGTGGTATCTCAATATGGCTTTAATTTGAATCTCCCTGATGGCTAGTGATGATGAGCATTTTTTCATGTGTCTGATAGCCATTTGTATGCTCTTGGATCAGAAGAATAAACATTGTTAAAATGTCAATATTGCCTAGAGCAATCTATACTTTTAATGCCATTCTGATCAAAATTCCACCGGTATTTTTCAAAGAGCTGGAGCAAATAATCCTAAAATTTGTATGGAATCAGAAGAGACCCCGAATTGCTAAGGAAATGTTGAAAAACAAAAACAAAACTGGCGGCATCACGTTACACGATTTCAAGCTTTACTACAAAGCTGTGATCACCAAGACACCACGGTACTGGCATAAAAACAGACACATAGACCAGTGGAACAGAGTAGAGAGCCCAGATATGGACCCTCAACTCTATGGTCAAATAATCTTCGACAAAACAGGAAAAAATATACAATGGAAAAAAGACAGTCTCTTCAATAAATGGTGCTGGGAAAACTTGACAGCGATATGTAGAAGAATGAAACTCGACCATTCTCTTACACCGTACACAAAGATAAACTCGAAATGGATAAAAGACCTCAATGTGAGACAGGAATCCATCAGAATCCTAGAGGAGAACATAGGCAGTAACCTCTTCGATATCAGCCACAGCAACTTCTTTCAAGATATGTCTTCAAAGGCAAAGGAAACAAAAGTGAGAATGAACTTTTGGGACTTCATCAAGATCAAAAGCTTCTGCACAGCAAAGGAAATAGTCAACAAAACAAAAAGGCAACCCACGGAATAGGAGAAGATACTTGCAAATGACAGTACAGACAAAAGGTTGATATCCAGGATCGACAAAGAACTCCTCAAACTCAACACACATAAAACAGATAATCATATCAAAAAATGGGCAGAAGATATGAACAGACACTTCTCCAATGAAGACATACAAATGGCTTCTTGTTTTCTTGACAAACACTCAGCACGTGCGTGTGTCGGGCTTGGGTTCTACGGAGATGTATACAGGACAGTTCTTTCTTCCTTTGTTTTTTTAACGTGGAGCGCTTCATGAATTTCTGTGTCATCCTTGCTCATCTTCTCTGTAGCATTCCTGTTTTAGTACATGTGTTGCCAAAGGGAGCACTACCGAGCAGCTCTTCCCCTCAAGGCACTCCTTACCTGCTAGTTCTACAGACAATAAAATAATTTTTAATTGAAGTGGCAGGTGCAAATTATGCACAAGACACAGTGTCAATGGAGGAGAAATGCCTGATTCTGCAGAGACACCAGGTGACATTTCAGACCGGTCTTTGTACCAGAAATCTAATTATTGTCAACCATTTAATTACCTTTCTGGACCAGGATGAAATTAAACATCCCTTTGTACCTGAATGGGGCCATAAAACTAATTCTGACTGATGGAATGTGGGCAGATGTGATGTACAAAGCATCCAGGTTGGCCCATAAAGTCTTGGACACCTGATTTTTCCTCTCTTCTCCTATGGCAAGTTGGAGCCCCATGTTGGAAACAGCAGCATCCCAAGATGGAAGGCACTGGATGACTGAGTCATTGTCTGAAGGAGGGTGCCCTACCTGGAAAATCCCCAGTAGATGTGGGGAAGGTGGCAAATGAATGTATTTTGTGGAGCCACTGGAATTGTGGGTTGTTTGCAACATGATTGCGACATGATAGCATGATTTATTGAGTAGTGTAGAAAGTGGTATCTCGAGGAGGTTGCTGCTGTAACAAAACTCTGTAGCTATTTTCTTAGCAGTTGGGCAGGAGGCAAGGAAGACACATGGCTCAATGGTTGGCTGAACATCTACTTAGGTACTGATGAAACATGGCAAGATGGCTGCCTGCAGAGACTTGGAAGGCAGACCTCATCACTGTAGGATCATAGGAGGAGTTGCTGGAAAATGGAATATTAGAAATGTGTTTGAATTGGAAGTGGATCTGTTTGGAAAGGCAGTGCAAGAAAGAGATGAGCTCAGGGAGTAATTGGCTATCTTGTAAGCAGAAAATGAAAGGTAATAGGATCCAGAAATTCAGGGCCTTGTAGGGTTGCAAAAGGTAACTTGCATCTAGCCCCCAACCAGTAAGTAATGGAATAAAAAATATTTTGACCTGGTTAAGTGCTGGTGAACCTTCTAAGTTAAGGTTCCTAAAGTGACTGAGGGCCAAGGTGTGAGTCAGTGCATGGACTTCCCACTCATCCTGGTGGCCTCAGAGAGCTGAGACAGATTCAGAGCAGTGAGGAAGCGGTGAAACGAAGTAGGTTCCAGAATGACATCCAAGAAAGGGGTATGGTTACTGATACAATTAGATCAGAAGCCACTAAGTTTTTGAGACCACTGTACTGCCAAGAATACCATGAGTCTGGACCCAAAAAATCCTTCAGTTGTTTGGGACATAAAAACAAACTTTGAGTCTCCAGTCCTTTGCTAAACTGGAAGTGAGCTCCCAAAGCTGTATTGCCACCAGGAGAACACACTCCCCAAAGCCCACTCCCCTGTGGCCATGCATAATAAGGACCAAGGAGGAGCCCCCAGAAGGTGAGGTCTGGGCGGTCTCCACGGGATGTCAGCCTCCAGAGCAGAGAAGATCACCACAGCTGTCCTGCAGGACTCAAGTGCATCTGTGATGGGCGTGAGCCTTCCCTTCTCCCTTTCTCCAAGAGGAAGGGTTCCATGTGTTCCCAGACCCCGATCTACCACTATGGATTGGAAATCAGGGAAACCAGTGGGAAGTCAAGTATTTCTCAGGTCACAGGGAACCAGACCAAAAGGGTTGTTCCTGCTCTCCACGGAGAGGCCAGATCCACTCAGAGATCCTGGGCCCTGAGTTGGCTACTCTAGCTGAACGGCTGCGTGTATTCTCTCTTGGGAAGAGTATGCGCAAGCTCTATCCTGTGGGGAGAAAAAGAAAGCAGTTTGGTGACTAGAAGGGTGGCCAGCAGCAGAGATGATGTTCTAACTTGATTTCCCTCCTGGGATACAGTAAGTGACATTTCCCTTTCTCTTGCCATCTGGGGACAACCAGATTTGCTCCGACCAATGTAATATGGGCAGAAATGATGCGAGCCTGTGTTGGCTTGTGCTGTTTAAAGAAACGATGAAAGTTTCTATACACACTTGTCTTTCTTCTTTTCTGTGTCCTAAGATGTTCCCACCACATGGAGGAGGGCTTCTCAGGAGAGCCACCCAACCAACCGGGGTCACCCACATGGACTCGGGTAAGTGAGAGAGAGCTGCCGTTATGTTGAGGGACTGAGGCTTAGCATTACTTGCCTCAGTAATCCTGTCTGGAACACTGATCAGGAGTTCACATGGTAGGTGAGGGGAAGGAAACAGGGCGTTCAGCTGTAGTGAGAACAGAGGCTGAAGCCTGTTCGCCAGAGGGGGCCTGGGCTCGAGGTCATGAAAGACATCACTGAGGACCCATCATAGGCTGAGGAGACGAAGGTCACAACAAATTAACCATGACGTGGGATCCTGGACCGTAAAAGGACGTTCGAGGAAAAGCTGGTACAATTATACAAGATCTGTGGCTCAGTGTTGATTTTCTGGTTTCATGATTGCATGAAGGGCGTATGGGAACTCTCTACTGTTTTGCAACTTTTCTATGATCATCTAAGCCTCTGACAAAGTGAAAGAATGAAAAAATACACTGCAGGACACAGTGTCAGATTGAACAGCTAAGCAAGAATTCAGGAGTTCCATCTAAAGGGCCTCTGGCAAGAGGTGGTGGGGTAGGAGGACTGGTAAGGGACATAATGTAGGCGAGGGAGGTAAATGGAACCCCCCCACCACCCAGCCACGCACGGGTTATTATTTCAACACCTCAGACTCTGATACCAGACCATGATACCAGACTCTGATACCATCCATGACCGTGGATGGCACATGGGTCCTGACTCAAACGGATGTCAAGGGTGACTTGATGCTCATCTCGGACATTGAGCTGGTGGTGCTCCTTCCATCCTTTCTGTGTTCAGCCAAGACTCATCCTTGGAGCCGAGACACAGATGTGCGTAGAAGTAGAGAACAATGAGGTAAGTCAGGAAATAAAAAAGGCTGTATCCAGTTGAGACACGGTCAAGATTCACTCTTCTAATTCCTAGAACCCAAAATTTCCATTATGGATGTGGTGCGACCTGAGCCACCAACTTGGGGTGAGTGTGTCCCCATTCGTCGTCGTTGGGGCTTATGTCTGTATCACTGGCCCCCAGCAGGAAGCATAAACACGTGGGTCAGACTGTGACACCCGTGCCCCCTGTGTGGCCTTTTTTTCCTTGCGGGGTTTCTTCATGTCTCCTTGACTGGGGAAGAAAAGCCCTCATGTGTGCTTTATGGGTGGTCTTGAAGCACAAGGAGGAGCCAGCTGGAGGTGGTCTGCTGCAGCGTATCAACCCCATCAAGAAAGATCCAGGAAGACCATACTGGAAGAAGAGCTCCACAAAAGCCAGAGGGCCAAGGAGTTCATTAGCTCATCCACTCTGTCTAGACTGCGAAGGACCAGGACAGATCTGCCCTCACGGACAGGTGGCAGCTACTGGTGTGTGCGGTTACTCAGAGACTTAGAAGCGAAGGGTTGGGGGATTGGTAACAAGGAGGTGGAGGGAGAGGTACACGTACGAACTCTCAGCATTTTTGTGGCATCTTTGGATTTCCAAATGTAACTGATTTGGAAGTTTCAAAAACACTGCACAGACCCAACCATGCCTGTCCTTGGGCTTAACTCCAACCTTGGGACACTTGTAAATTATAAAAACAAATGGAACAAAACGAGTGTTAGAGACCTGCGATGTTCCTGCACATCCCAACAAATTGGGACAAATTAAAAATCAGAGATGATATATGGAACCAGAGAAGACCTTGAATAGCCAAAGGAATATTGAAGAACAAAGCCAAAGTTGGTGGCATCACAATTCCGGGCTTCAAACTCTATTACAAAGCTGTCATCATCAAGACAGCATGGTACTGGTGCAAAAACAGACACATAGATCAATGGAGCAGAATAGAGAGCCCAGAAATAGGCCCTCAACTCTATGGTCAACTAATCTTCGACAAAGCAGGAAAGAATGTCCAATGGAAAAAAGACAGCCTCTTCAATAAATGGTGCTGGGAAAATTGGACAGCCACATGCAGAAAAATGAAATTGGACCACTTCCTTACACCACACACGAAAATAGACTCAAAATGGATGAAGGACCTCAATGTGAGAAAGGAATCCATCAAAATCCTTGAGGAGAATGCAGGCAGCAACCTCTTCGACCTCAGCCGCAGCAACTTCCTAGGAATATTGCCAAAGGCAAGGGAAGGAAAGGCAAAAATGAACTACTGGGATTTCATCGAGATCAAAAGCTTTTGCACCACAAAGGAAACAGTTAACAAAACCAAAAGACAACTGACAGAATGGGAGAAGATATTTGCAAACGACATATCAGATAAAGGGCTAGTGTCCAAAATCTATAAAGAACTTAGCAAACTCAACACTCAAAGAACAAATAATCCAATCAAGAAATGGGCAGAGGACATGAACAGACATTTCTGCAAAGAAGACATCCAGATGGCCAACAGACACATGAAAAAGTGCTCCACATCACTCGGCCTCAGGGAAATACAAATCAAAACCACAATGAGATATCACCTCACACCAGTCAGAATGGCTAAAATTAACAAGTCAGGAAATGACAGATGCTGGCGAGGATGTGGAGAAAGGGGAACCCTCCTCCACTGTTGGTGGGAACGCAAGCTGGTGCAACCACTCTGGAAAACAGCATGGAGGTTCCTCAAAATGTTGAAAATAGAACTACCCTATGACCCAGCAATTGCACTACTGGGTATTTACCCTAAACATACAAATGTAGTGATCCGAAGGGACACGTGCACCCAAATGTTTATAGCAGCAATGTCTACAATAGCCAAACTATGGAAAGAACCTAGATGTCCATCAACAGATGAATGGATAAAGAAGATGTGATATATATACACAATGGAATACTATGCAGCCATCAAAAGAAATGAAATCTTCCCATTTGCAATGACGTGGATGGAACTAGAGGGTATCATGCTTAGTGAAATAAGGCAGTCGGAGAAAGACAACTATCATATGATCTCCCTGATATGAGGAAGTGGAGATGCAACATGGGGGGTTAGGGGGTAGGAAAAGAATAAATGAAACAAGATGGGATTGGGAGGGAGACAAACCATAAGTGACTCTTAATCTCACGAAACAAACTGAGAGTTGCCCAGGGGTGGGGGGTTGGGAGAGGGTGGTGGGGTTATCGACATTGGGGAGGGTATGTGCTATGGTGAGTGCTATGAAGTGTGTAAACCTGGAGATTCACAGACCTGTACCCCTGGGGATAAAAATACGTTATATGTTTATAAAAAATTTTAAAAATTAAATTTAAAAAAATCAGAGATGAAAGGCGAAATGTTTAAGTCCCTTTGTTTTGGGCTCCAAAAATTGAGGTTGGGAATTCAGGTGAGCAGAGGATGCCGGGCAATGTCCCCCATTATCACTGGAGCAGGACCACCATGCCCGACGACATCCAGGACACGATACACACCAGATTTCTGTGACAGCAGATACAGCCGGTTCTCGACACTCAGTTTACGTTGGCAAAGCGGCAGCACACACCAAATTAGCAAAACCTGGACCACGGCTCCTAAAGAAGATACAGGGTTAGTTTCCTCTGAGCCTCTCGTCGTAACCTTTCCATCAACCAATCAATACACAATTCTGTTTCCTTGTTAATTAGTGAGTTATTGAAGACAGCTTGTTCTTCGTGTACGTAGTTGATCGGTTAATGCTGGATTCCCTGTCAGTAGGGCTGCAGCGAGTGCCCGAACCCGCACCTTCTCTGCAGGGCCCGTCACAGTCTTTTTGCCCTCAGGATTGCTAGGCAGCATGTGGGCACTGTGTCGGGGCCACTTGAGACAGAGAAGTCCACAGAAGGCCCCCAAAGCGAGGACAACATGGGACTCTGTAGACTGCATAAAGGAGACTTGTTTGCGGTGGGTGGGAGAGGGGGGCAGGCCGTTCGAATCGAGAAGGCAGAGCACTGCTTTGTTCTCTCCCTGCTGGAAATGAAAGCGCACACGGGGTGACTCCTTTTTCCCTGACTCCGCACGTGTCTGAGATTGACCGTGGCCGTGTTGCCGGTGCCGACTTGGGGGTGGGGGTAGAACACACATTTTAGCAAGCAGGTGAGTCACCGATATGGAATCCTCGAGTAAGGAGGACCGACTTTGTGTGTGTGTCCACATATGCGAAAATTTCCTGTGTGTGAGATGGGGAGGGGTCAGGAGGCCGGCACAGACAGGTGCCAAGACCAGGGTCACAGACATCTACACCCCCCCACACCACCTCCAGCTCAGCCATTACTGTGGTGGCGTCCGCAGACAGGGCTAGGAAAACTGAAGTCAGGGATCACATGTCTCAGAAGCTTCCATCTTGTGTCAATCCCAGGGGCATCCTGTGCTGTGCAGAACCCACCCAGCGCCCGCAGGCCCCACGGGAACTGTGCTGGCTGACTGGAGATGGGTGGCAGGCACTGGAGAGCCAGGGAAGCTGGTGCACGGCGCTGCCCGCCTCAGCTCAGCTCTGTGGCTACCTTCACCAGCCCTCCAGGTGGGTTCTACTCACCAACCCTCCAGGTGGGTTCCTACCCACCCAAAATATCTTCACAGGAAGATATTTTGTACATATCATGAATGTTTATCATCAATTGACTTTTAAGCCAAAGAGAGAACCCTTGATAATGTGGGTGGGCCTCATCTAATCAGATGAAGGCCTCAAGAGCAAACACTAAAGCTTGGGATCTGTGAGAGCAAGGATTTTATTTTGAAAGTCAGATGGTGTTTTGTTTGTCAACTGTCACTAAAGACAAATACTTCTAAGCATAAAAGGAAATAATGAAGTTTTTGGTTATTTTTTTCCACTTTTTGAAAAGAACAAATCACAGTTTGGCAACCGTGGCCATTGCTGCTATAAATGTTGGGGTACAGATGGCTCTTCTTTTCACTACATTTGTATTTTGGGGGTAAATAGCCAGCAGTGCAATTGCAGGGTCATAGGGAAGCTCTATTTTTAATTTCTTGAGGAATCTCCACACTGTTCTCCAAAGTGGCTGCACCAACTTGCATTCCCACCAACAGTATAAGAGGGTTCCCCTTTCTCCACATCCTCTCCAACACACGTTTCCTGTCTTGTTAATTTTGGCCATTCTAACTGGTGTAAGGTGATATCTCAATGTGGTTTTAACTTGAATCTCCCTGATGGCTAGTGATGAGGAACATTTTTTCATGTGTCTGATAGCCATTTGTATGTCTTCATTGGAGAAGTGTCTGTTCATGTCTTCTGCCCATTTTTTGATATGATTATCTGTTTTGTGTGTGTTGAGTTTGAGGAGTTCTTTATAGATCCTGGATCAATGTCTTCAAAAGATAGAAGGCAATGAAAAGCAGCCCCCCTCCTGCCATCTTAGGAAGAGCAGTTCAGGAAAAGTACAAAGGTTCATGCAATCCATGTTTCTATTCATAGTGAAAAGTTGTTTAAGTCCCCCAGGCGTAAAATGCAGATTCCTGCAAATACATTGCCTGGTCAGTGAATGTAAGAATATCACTGACCAAACAGCCACTGCATCTTAACTACAGTGTTTTCTTCTTTAAGCACAACCAAGAAGTCACCAGGAAGAAGCAGGGTTGAAGGTTTTTACCCCCCTCTTTGCCTGGTGTTTTATACATTACCTGCTGTGCACACGATGCTTGAAGTCTGGTGCAGCTCATTCCTGACAGTGCGCCTGTATATTTCAAACCTAGAAACCCACCAGAACTGAAGCCTGAAATAAACTTTCTTCTCTAGTCAAACCTCAGAAATATTTATATAGCTGAGAACACTGCATTTTAGAAGTGATAATTAAATATTAAAATATTATGCATAATACTAAGACGATCTTTGGATGAGTAATGCATGATAATAGTGAGAGCATTCCCTGAAAATTAAATATAAAGAGATGTTTGGCATAATTATGAAAGAGAAAGATGAAATGGAGGGAAAGGGGGAACACTCTGTCTGACCACCTACAGCAGGGTTTGGCAAGATTTTTCTAGCAAGATAGTAAATATTTTCGGCTCTGTGGGCCCTAGGGTCTCAGTCACGATGATTCAACCCTGATGTGATAACTCAAAAGCAGCCAGAAACAGTATGGACCAAATAGACATGGATGTGTCCCAATAAAACTTTATTTGTAAAGAGAGAGGGCTAGAACTGGCAAGGGCCAAAGCTTTTGACCCCTGATCTATGGTAGACAGACTATGAAATTAATGACGAATGAGATGACTCACTGGCCATCACAGACCCTCCATAACCACTCAGAGAAAATTAAAAACCACTTTGGGATTTAATAATATGTCTGAAGCATCAGTTCGCTATGAATTATTTCATACCCGCACTTAAATGGAAAACTTCAATTTACTTTTCATTTCTAAAAGGATTTTAAAAGATATGGAAGGCATATTTTATTATAAGGTGAATTAGAATGCAGGATACTCACAGTAAATTAAACAGCGATGGTTCTCAGGAAATAAGTAATTCCGTGCTTTCCCAAGGAAACTGCTTTTGAATGTCTTTTAACTATTTATATCCCTTGTTAAATTTACTGTGTTGGTTTTAGAAACTGGAATTTCCATTAAAGGTGATAAGTGGTAGGAACATTTTTAACCTGATGAGATATTATAGCTCATTTGTTTTAAAACAGTAAAAGGAGAGGACCAGTCCGTGGAACTGGGCGTGCTTGGCCCCTGAGTTGGTGTGCACTTGGGGGCATGTTCGCGTATTACTCTTCCTCCCTCTGGCGGGGTAAAGCCGCCCTCCAAAGGGTCACAGGCCACCCCTGTCCTGGAGCTGGCCTGGGCGCTGCTGCAGGCCACCTGGCAGGCCACAGACCGCTCTCCGGGGGAGGGGCTGCCACCAGCTAGAGCATCTGTGCTGCAGGCGGGGTTAGACCCCCCCCCATTCCCTGTCCTCCCCTGGGGGCGTGTCCTGCTGCCCGAAGAACTGGAGCTTGAAAGGACTCCCAGCCTCCCAGCCACCCCTCACCGGCTGTGTGATTCCTCCTGTCCCTTACTGCTCGAAGCCTTGGTTTCCTTACCTGCAAAGTGCAAACCACTGAAGTGTTCCCTCGAAAAGGTGTTGCTCTGATTAAATGAGACGATGTTTAAGCCCCCAAGACAGGGCCCCAAGGCCAGGCTGGCTCTTAGCCCAGCTCAGCGTCTGCTTCCTGCATTCCTTCTGCCTTCTTCTATGAACAGGAGCTTGGATCAACTTGCCTTCTCTAGTAGAACAGCACCTGTCCTTACACAAGTACCCTTGTTTCGATGGCAGCATTACATTTTAAATATATAGTTATAAGTCAGGGTTTTCCAGAGAAATAGACCAATAGGATGGATGGATGGATCAATAGATAGATATAAAAAGATATATTTTAAGTAATTGGCACACATGAGTGTGAGGCTGGCAAGTCTAAAATCTATAGGGCAGACCAGCAGGAAGGTGGGCCAGAGTTTCAGGCAGGAGTTGATGTTTCCATCTTGAGGCAGAATTCCTTATTCTCTGGGAAACCGTCATGTTTGCTAGTAAGGCCTTCATCTGATTAGATGAGGCCCACCCACATTATCAAGGGTTCTCTCTTTGGCTTAAAGTCATTTGACAATAAACACTCATGATACGGGTAAAATATCTTCCCAGGAACACCTGCGTTAGTGTTTGTCCAGACCACTGGTACCATGGCCTAGCCAGGTTAGCCCATAAAGCCACCAACCCTTGTACTGTTTACAGGCAAGTGATCTCTTTTCAGAAAATTCCACCCTTGAAAATATCACCATGTATACAAAAAAAGAAAAAAAAAATTACTAAGTTTTACTCAAGAGGGATCCACTAGAGGGACTGCTAACACTCTGGGGCAGGTCAAGGCCCTGGGCTGTCGGAGGCAAGCAGGAGGAGAGGAGAGTGTAGGAGGTACCAGCCAGCTCTCCGGTGTTCACCTCAGAGCCCCCCGGGCTGCTGTCAAACACACAGACTTTCCTGGGCTCCCGCCCACTGCCATGTGCTTGGGGTCAGATGCCAGGTGGGCCAACAGGATGGCAGGCTCCTGCCCTCAAAACCCCACCTGTGTCGCCCTGCCTTTCACAGGGGATTTTTTGCAACCTTCTTACCCATCAAGTGCCCACTGGCCCTGCAGGACCAGGAAGCCACAACCCAGTCCGAAGGGGGAGGCTGCCACACTGACTGCAGAGGGGATAGGTTAGCTGTGGGGCTTTCATGGGAGCTCGAAGCTGGGGGGAGGGAGGAGGGACATTTCTCTATCTTGAGAAGGTCAGGGAAGGCTTCTCAGAAGAGGTGACCCTGAGTGGTCTTGAAAATCCTGGAGCAATTTTGTAAAGATTGAAACACAAACAACCTGAGCCCATTTGTTAGGTTCAAAATGAAAGGGTGATGTCTTAAGAGAGACTTAAGACCTTCTCTCTGACATGAATCATATAAATGGTCTGAGTCAACTGTCGCTAACTCCATATCCCCGTTGCCCATTCTTCTCCCATTCCTGTGAGCCTGAATTTGGCTTATCAGAAGTTATCTCTAGGGATTTCATACAAATCTCTTCAAAACAACATAAGCTCATGTATATGCGGCGTATGCAGCAGCCTAAACAAGCTGGGGGAAGTGACCGAAAACCAAACTAGCAGCAATGGCCTTGAACAGTTCCGAAAGGCTGACGATCCATTGCAAGCATCGAGAGGGCCGGAGGCCACCTAAATGAGCTGAGGCCCCTGAAAAATCAACCTGGACAAGTTCAGGCACCAGAGAACTGACAAACCCACGGGGACGTCTGAGCGTACGTGTGTGGTTCAGGCCTTTCTGCAGGAGGAGAATAAACTGCTCGTCACGGTCCTTCTTCACAGCGGTGGCCCCTGTTTGGCGGGGTTCTCGGAGGGGAAGTGAGCACAGAACCAAATGTGTGCTTGGAGGTCTAATTTATACGTGAATGAAACGCAGGGCTCTGGCAGGAAGAGCGGGTGACGGGCTTCCTGTCAACTTGGCCGCCGTGACAGTGAGCACATGGGCTCATGGGCATTTACGGATGTGGGCTGCTGAGCGAGCCATCAAGAAAGAATGCTTGAGACGGCTTTGGTGCAAAAAAAAAAAAAACAAAGTGCCTTTCTTACAGCACAGGGGCAGGAGCCATGGGCAGGAGGAGCTGCTTAGGGCTGAGAGGAGTGGCTGATGCTCTGCTTTGTAGTTAGTGGGCCTCGGGGATAGTGAAGTCTCTAGGAATTTGTGTCTGTTCACGGTGAGGCTTCGATCTCTGTGATAGGAGGAAGTGGAGGTGCAATGTGGGGGGTTTGGCAGGCAGGAAAAGAATAAGTGAAACAAGATGGGATCGGGAGGGAGACAAACCATAAGAGACTCTTAATGTCACAAAACAAACTGAGGGTTGCTGGGGGGGAGAGGGGCAGGGAGAGGGTGGTGGGGTGATGGACATTGGGGAGGGTATGGGCTATGGTGAGTGCTGTGAAGTGTGTAAACCTGGCGATTCACAGACCTGTACCCCTGGGGCTAATAATACATTATATGTTTATAAAAATATTTAAAAATTTAAAAAAAAAAGATCATGTCTTCCCTAAACAGAAAAAAAAAAAAAAAAAGTGAGGCTTGTCAGACCTTAGACAGCTAGCTATTGTCAAGATAGTTTACCCTTGGGACCCCTGGGTGGCTCAGTGGGTTAAGCCTCTGCCTTCGGCTCAGGTCATGAAGTCAAGGTCCTGGGGTCCTGGGTTCGAGCCCTGCATTGGGCTCTCTGCTCAGGAAGGAGCCTGCTACCCTCTTTCTCTCTGCCTGCCTTTCTGCCTACTTGTGATCTCTCTCTCTCTGTCAAATAAATAAATAAAATCTTTTTTAAAGAATTAAAAAAAAATAGTTTACCCTTTATTATCCAGTAAAACTCTGGTCATGAGACCCTTTAGCAATGCCACGTTTATATGTCTCTAATGTGTATCAGTGGGCCACATGTTAAGATGATTTTTGTTGTTGTTGTTATATTTATCTTGCCTCTTTATTCTCCTCCTTATTTCCCCCCGGAACATATTTTTTTAAAGATTTTATTTATTTATTTATTTGACAGAGAGAGAGAGAGGTAGAGAGAGAGAGAGACAGCAAGAGAGGTACTACAAGTAGGGAGAATGGGAGAGGGAGAAGCAGGCCTCCCAATGAGCAGGGAGCCCAATGCGGGGCTCGATCACAGGACTCTGGGATCATGACCTGAGCCAAAGGCAGACACTTAACAACTGAGCCACCCAGGCGCCCACTGCCCCATCCCAGAACATTTTTGACTCTTAAACCTTTAAGTTTGCTGAGGGTAGAAGGTCTCATCTTCTCCCACTTCATCTTGCTGAATAAGAAGGGTAGAGAATCTCTTCTACCGGTCAGCACTGGTCAGTTGGGAATGTATATGTAGGAATTTTGAAAGGCAGAAGCAGCTGAATCCAAGGTAGACAACATGCACAAATCTCCTTGAGGAGAAAGGACCATCCATCTGCGTGAAGGTATGGCGGTGAAGGAGTCTCCACCAGGTAGAGAGACTTCAGAAAAAAACAGCAAAACATGATTAAAATGAATGAAAAAGAAGCCCAAATAAGATCCTTTGATGACCACAATCTCCCTCCAGTCCAGGAGTTTAATTATTAAAGCAGTGGGAGGGATTGTTTGAAGCGCTGATATGAGTATTCATATCTTCTAGCAATCCTGTTACATTTTTGTGATAATCTGGGATATATTCACAACATCCCATTCTAGTCCTGGGGCACCCACCTCCTTGGGCTGCTGTCAGAACATTGAATCCACTCTATTTTGTAGGACTGTTTCACGCATCTGTGTTACTTCAGTATCTAACCCGCAGTGCTGCCCGGGAGTCATTTAGGACTTTGACCGTGTACTTATCAAGGGCTTCCTTGTACCAAGTGAAATCCCCCAGTCGTAAAGAGGGAACAAAGATAGGTGGTCATACCAGTGAAATACGCAATGTGTCCACAGTTCTTTTGAATTTGGAAAGTTGGCTGGGTTAGTAATGGTTTTCAAAGTGCATTGGTTCATCCAAACAAAACTCAGAGTGCAGTGACCTAGCCAGCCTAGAGGAAACCATGGCCTTAGGTTACAGCCACGTTCCCACTGGGCCCCATTAGGAGCCCGCTGCCTAATTCTGGACCTGCTTGTCTAATCAGTAGCAAACCAGTCAGTGGCCTGAAGAACAATGATTGGGGAACGTATTTCGGATGGCGGCCATCTTAACTGCCCTGTGCCGTTCGCCCATGTATCATCATTATGGTTTCTCTGTTCCCAGCAGAGAATCGTTTCAGACTCAGCTGTCCAGTTGTGGGGGTGAGCCATACATATTTGTCCCAAATCTAATATATTCCATCCTGCACATGCCAATAAGTTGGGTTTTGTCATTTAGACATTCTGGGGTACATATTTATTTGTGGACGAGTGAATTCAGTCAGAAACCCACTGTTTCTGGATATGACTATGGCTGGGGAGATTCCAGGTGGTACTGATCACAGGCCAGAGGGTAACATTCTGTTTTGTGATAGATCTATCAGGAAATATCGTCATACTTGGGTCACAGGTTGTACCTGAGACACGGATATACAAGGAAAGCCCGTGATGGGGAGACCCACCAAGGCAGACCAGATGTGCCCAAAACAGGCAGAATCCCATGTGTCTGGCAAGCTGTTCGATTTTGAAGTTCAGCAAAATGCTGTGCCCATGCTAAGAAGGAATTATCAGTATAAATTGGAGAAAAGAGAATGAGAAAGAGAGGTACAATGTTCGTTGTCATTTGAAGAGAAGTCTGAGGTCTTCCACAGGTTCACAGGAATAAGAAAGCGTGTAAGTTGGCACCCTGGGTCCTGTGAGGAAGATACAGGTCGAATTCTTGGTATAAGAATCCAGGAGGAATGGCCTTCTCATCGAACGGCCATGATACATGATCCGGCCAGTAGGGGCCCTTCGTTTTGGAGTCAAGTCCCCTGCTCTCCTAGACTTCCTGTTCTCTAAGTAAATCCCATCTCCCGGGTCTGTTTGAGGTGTGTGTTAGTTACTGTCAGATCAGGTTTAGGGAGGATATGGTCAGAGTACTGGTGTCAAGATTCATGGATTAACCCAGCCTCGAGTGAGTAATTCAACAGGACGCTGTAGGCCCCATCCCTGTACAGATCTAGGGTGAGAAAGGCATCCAGACAGTAATTCAAAGGGCCTTCCCCCTGCTGGTTGCTCTGGGGCAATTCTCATTCTGGGAAGTCCTACCAGTAAATGAGTAACCCAATTTTCTTGAGTGGAAATGCTTACTTTGGCAAGATGTCGTTTTCAGGTGTGGGTGGCCTTTTTCACCCTTCCAGAACATGTTGGATGCCGGGCCGAATGCAAACGGCAGTTAAATTTTAAGTCCTGGGCTAATTTGCTCAGTTATTTGTGCAATAAAAGATGGTCCATGGTCCCTTTGTACAGACCAAGGGAGTTCAGATCTAGGGGTGCTTTCCCTTAATAAACATTTTGTCACTTCAGTGGCCTTTTCTGTTTCACAAGGGATGGCTTCTATCCATCCAGAAAAGGTGTCTGCATAGACCAGTGAATATTTATATCCTTTACAAGATGGCACTTGTAAAATCTAGTTGCCAGTCCTCCCCAAGGTATGTCCCCCTACTCTGGACTGGTTTTAAGGGGCAGGGTTGAGCCCTCTGGGATTTACCTGTGTGCAAACCACACAGGGTTCCTAGTGGTTACGTGAATCCCACCAGAGGTTTTCTTAATCATCTGCTCATGGCCTTTTCACCCAAACAAGTAGCCTGATGTATACCGTGCATTGGTTTCCATTGGTTGCCTTTGGGTATAAAGACTTTTCCTCTATCGTTTTTAAACCAGTCTTGTGCATTTTTTTGAAAATCCCCATTCTGGGGCCACCCCGATTTCTTGGTCCGAGTACACGGGGGCTGTATCTGTTCCTGGTGTCCGGACTGGTGTGGGACTCGGGACTTGCACTGTCTGCCAGGTGATTGCCTCTAGAGTCCCTGGACAGGTCCTTCTGACGTCCTCTGAGGTGAATTACAGCCTCTGTCTTAGGTTTGGGTACAATCTGTAAAAGGGCTGTTCGTTCAGGCCCATATTTAATGGGAAAGTTATGGCTCGTTAATAAGCCTCTCTCTTTCCAAATTGCCCTGTGCATGTAAGACTAGGAAAGCCTATTTAGAGTCAGTATAGATAGTAACCCTGAGGCCTTTCGCCAACTGTAAAGCACAAAGGAGTGCGATTAGCTCCGCTTCCTGGGCGGGCATATGTGCTGGGAGGGCTGTGACCTCAACAGTCTGGGTTAGACAGACAGTGGCGCACCCTGCACCATGAAACTGCTGCCCTCCATAAACCCATCGTCGTGTGCGTCACCCGTAGGAGGATCTTCCAAGTCTGATCTGCTAGAATACATGAGGTCAACAACGTCTGAGCAGTTGTGTTCTACAGAAGAACAATGGTCAGGGCTGGGCGTCCAGGCAGCTGGGTTTGAGGTCTGGCAGGTCTCGAGGAAGTCTTCCGGGGTGTCTAAAAGCCAGGCCTGGTATTTAGTAAGTTTCCCCTCATCATCCATCAGTGGCCTTTAGTTTCTAAAAGCAGTTTGGACCTGACGTGTAGTCATCATAAGCTGGTACTGTCCCGTGGAAGTTCTGGGGCGTCCTCTCCCAGGCGGGCAGGGCCAGCCACCTCTCGAAGACAAGCCAGCCACACTTGAGCTACATTGTCAAGTGAAAAATAGCCTACCAGTCCCAATTCATGTCCTCATTTTTGGGGTTTGAACTCCCAAAACTTGACCCTTTTTTCCTGCTACACGCAAAGCGAAAGCTTTTCCTAAGTTCAGTAGAGCCAAAGCTGGGGCTGATGAAAGCTTTGATGGAACGCTTTGAAGGCTGTCTGCTGGGCTTTAGTCCGGAGCAAAGTCTCTTCATTGGGACCTTTAACTGAATCATATAATCTCTTGGCTAAGAGCCCAAATCCAGGAATCCACAGGTGGCAAAAGCCTGCCATGCTTAGGGAAGTGCGGAGTTCTTTGTAGCTGGGGGCCCAAGATCTAGTACAATCCTTTTTCTAACAGTACATGGAGTTCTGTGACCTGGCCTTAGTTCGTATCCCAAATATTGTACTTTCTGTGTAGGTATTTGTACCTTTTTAGGGGAGGCATGATACCCTCTGTCTGCCAAGAAATTAAGTGAGGTTATGGAATTGCTATCTGACATTTCCTTTGTGGGACTATGGATTAAAATGTCAACCACATGGGACACCTGGGGGGCTCAGTCCTTAAGCATCTGCCTTCAGCTTGGGTCACGATCCCAGGGTCCTGGGATCGAGCCCCGCATCAGGCTCCCTGCTCGGAGGGAAGCCTGCTTCTCACTCTCCCACTCCCTTTGCTTGTGTTCCTTTTCTCCCTGTCTCTCTCTCTGTGTCAAATAAATAAAATAAATCTTTAAAAATAAATAAATAAAATATAACATAAAGTAAAATATCATCCACATATTGAATTATAGTCCCTTGAGGCAAGGATCCCTCTCGGAAGTCTTTACTGGGGGCAGCCCCAAGTGAGGACAATCCAAATCCCTGGGCAAGACCATTCAGGCTACTTGAGCAGCCTGTGGGCCTAAAGGCGAGGCCCATTCAAAAGCGAATAGTGGCTGTGTCCCCTCACTTAGTGGGATGCAGAGGAAGGCATCTTTTAAATCAAGCAGTGTTACACGCAACGAGTGAACCACTGAACACTCCATCAAAAACTTATGATGTCCTTCATCCATTTGGAGTCTATTTTCGTGTGTGGTGTAAGGAAGTGGTCCAATTTCATTTTTCTGCATGTGGCTGTCCAATTTTCCCAGCACCATTTATTGAAGAGGCTGTCTTTTTTCCATTGGACATTCTTTCCTGCTTTGTCGAAGATTAGTTGACCATAGAGTTGAGGGTCGATTTCTGGGCTCTCTATTCTGTTCCGCTGATCTATGTGTCTGTTTTTGTGCCAGTACCATGCTGTCTTGATGATGACAGCTTTGTAATAGAGCTTGAAGTCCGGAATTGTGATGCCACCAACTTTGGCTTTGTTCTTCAATATTCCTTTGGCTATTCGAGGTCTTTTCTGGTTCCATATAAATTTTAGGATTATTTGTTCCATTTCTTTGAAAAAAATGGATGGTATTTTGATAGGGATTGCATTAAATGTGTAGATTGCTTTAGGTAGCATAGACATTTTCACAATATTTATTCTTCCAATCCAGGAGCATGGAACATTTTTCCATTTTTTTGTGTCTTCCTCAATTTCTTTCATGAGTACTTTATAATTTTCTGTGTATAGATTCTTAGTCTCTTTGGTTAGGTTTATTCCTAGGTATCTTATAGTTTTGGGTACAATTGTAAATGGGATTGACTCCTTAATTTCTCTTTCTTCAGTCTTGTTGTTGGTGTACAGAAATGCAACTGATTTCTGTGGAGAAGATATTTGCAAACGACATATCAGATAAAGGGCTAGTATCCAAAATCTATAAGGAACTTAGCAAACTCAACACCCAAAGAACAAACAATCCAATCAAGAAATGGGCAGAGGACATGAACAGACATTTCTGCAAAGAAGACATCCAGATGGCCAACAGACACATGAAAAAGTGCTCCATGTCACTCGGCATCAGGGAAATACAAATCAAAACCACAATGAGATATCACCTCACACCAGTCAGAATGGCTAAAATTAACAAGTCAGGAAATGACAGATGCTGGCGAGGATGTGGAGAAAGGGGAACCCTCCTCCACTGTTGGTGGGAATGCAAGCTGGTGCAACCACTCTGGAAAACAGCATGGAGGTTCCTCAAAATGTTGAAAATAGAACTACCCTATGACCCAGCAATTGCACTACTGGGTATTTACCCTAAAGATACAAACATAGTGATCCGAAGGGGCACGTGTACCCGAATGTTTATAGCAGCAATGTCTACAATAGCCAGACTATGGAAAGAACCTAGATGTCCATCAACAGATGAATGGATAAAGAAGATGTGGTATATATACACAATGGAATACTATGCAGCCATCAAAAGAAATGAAATCATGCCATTTGCGACGACGTGGATGGAACTAGAGCGTATCAAGCTTAGTGAAATAAGTCAATCGGAGAAAGACAACTATCATATGATCTCCCTGATATGAGGACATGGAGAAGCAACATGGGGGGGTAGGGGGATAGGAGAAGAATAAATGAAACAAGATGGGATTGGGAGGGAGACAAACCATAAATGACTCTTAATCTCACAAAACAAACTGGGGGTTGCTGGGGGGAGGTGGGATTGGGAGAGGGGGAGCGGGCTATGGACATTGGGGAGGGGAGGCGAACCATAAGAGACTATGTACTCTGAAAAACAACCTGAGGGTTTTGAAGGGTCAGGGGTGGGAGGTTGGGGCAACCTGAGGGTTTTGAAGGGTCAGGGGTGGGAGGTTGGGGGAACAGGTGGTGGGTAATGGGGAGGGCACGTTTTGCATGGAGCACTGGGTGTTGTGCAAAAAGAATGAATACTGTTACACTGAAAAAATAAATAAAATGAAAAAAAAAAAAAACTTATGATGACTCTATGCTGGCTAATTGATTTCAAATTAAACAAATAAGTCAAGTGCTGTAAACCAGTTGGGATCCCCAGGGACCTGGGAGAGAAGAGTATACGGACTCGGTGCCATGGGATGAAAAGGGACCCCCGTCCCGCGCAGAGGTTGTCAATCTTGGGCCGTTCGAGAGTCCCCGCTTGGCTTCTTTACGGGTAAAACTGAAGCACTGCAAGGAGGTCGATGAGGCCTTAAAATGCCATGTTCGAGAAACTTGTCAAGAAGTGCTGTGACCCAGCTTTCATTTTGCCTCTGGCTTTAAGGGAAACTGTCTCCTATGAGGCATCGTGGCTGGGTCTTTTAAGGTCACTTTAACGGGTTGGGCTTTAAGAGTCCTTCCTGGGACAGGGCAATCCCAGACCTGTGGGTTCACTACCTTCCTGATACTAGAAGGGACGTCAGGGTAAGGGTCTGGTTCTCCGGGTGTTAAAGAGGACCAGCCACACTCCTCTTTAGTAGGAGCAGAACAGCTCCCTGGTTTACACATGAAGTCTCGCCCAAGGAGTGGAGCGGAACAGGATGGAAGGAAAAACTACATCTCAGCAGGTGTCAGTTGCTGACCAGCTCACATAGTCCGTGTTTTAAGTAGCTATTCCCGCCGGTGTCTTCGGGTCCAGGTTTCTATATTTACGGAGAGCTTCTGTGAAGCCTGAAACAGCCGGATTGTCACGGGCAATTTGGGGGACTTTCTGGATTTTGTTCAAATTTACAGGTTTGGAGAATCCCTTTTTCATTCCTTCTGTCAGGGAAGTGATCATGCGATCCCATCTCTCTCTTCCTCCATCTTCCTGACATTTCCAGTGTGGCTCAGTCACTGGGACCGCAGCGCCCCCATCAGATAACATTCTCCATCTCTCATGGCCAGTTGGTCAGCAAACTCTGCAGCCCCGGTCCAGACATGGTTCTTTTCCTCAACAAAGAGTTAATATGAGATAGACAGACACACATCACATATGTGTGTATATCATATATCATATATATAATATCATCCCTATATGCATATATATGTGTGTATGTGTATATACACAAGATATATTTATGTATATCTTGTCAGGTCAAATCAAACATAATGGCTACTTGTTCAAAACTCTTGATAAACTGAAAAAGGTTCCCAGAACATTGACCTAATAGTTGTTTTATCTGAGCCAAGTGTGCCTTGGAGGACAGGACGTGGACTCTGATAATGCCCATTTCTCCATTAGCAGCCTCCCTAAGGGATGCAGCGCTGATTTAGGGGGAACTCCCAGGAGATAAGGAGTTCTGCTCCTGGTGTGTCCAGCTGGACCAGGAGCAGAGGGGTCTTGAGGCTTGTAAGGAAGAGGGCTAGTGAGAGCATCAATGTCTCCTTTATGTGGAAGGCTTGCGACTCCTCCGGTAGCCGAGGTTTATTAGGAGGAACGGGTGTTCATCATCCGATATGTCAGGACGGGGCTTATTAGCCTGGCTAGTGGCCAAACACATTCTGCAAGAGACCCTGAGTTTGGGATCCCAGTTTTAGGGCCATGAAGGCCTGGACATAGTACACCTCTGTCCACTTGTCCTGTTTCCTGCAGGAGAGATCTAACTGATGTATCCTATTCAAGTTTAATTTCCCATTAATGGGCCATTTTTCCTCAGGAAGAAGAAGAGGAAGAAGAAGAAGGAGGAGAAGGAGGAGGAGGAGGAGAAAGGTGGAGGGGGAGGAGGAGGAGAAAAAGTGGTGCTGGTGAGGAGAAGGAGGGGGAGGAAGGAGAAGGAGTTGATGAACAGGCTTGTCTTTCTTAAATCTTGCCATCTGAATTGACTCTAGAGGGTTAAAAGGCATCCCAAGAGAAGATCCTTGGGGACTAAAGAAGAACCCACATTCCTTGAAAAGCAGAGAGGGTCCATTACCAAGAACTGGTATATGTTCGAGGTTTCTAGAGTCAAAGCAACTGGAGGCGTCCCTCCAACAGAATTGCTACGAATGCAGTTTTGCGCTGTAGGAGGGATGCTGGCATCCCTCCATTTCCCCATTGTGTCCTCGGCTACCAATGGGTGCCAGTGAATGGACCTAACTAATGTGCCGGGCCAAGAAGAACCTGCTGTTTTTAACCCATGGAAAACACTAGAAAAGTTTTACAAGGGGAAATTACGCAATGCTGTCAGTAGTTAGGAGAGAACATTGACGGAAAGCAGTGAAGAACAAGTGCATCATGGTCTAAGCAACATTCCAATACATGAGCCACTCCACAGCCAACTTCCCTTGGAAACAGATCCCCGGTTGGGTTTTAATTCAATTGCGTATTGGTTTTGGCCGGCTCCAAGCGGAGGTCCCATGGCCAGAAGCGGCTAGACCAGGGATGTGAAGAGAATCACATCAGACCAATAAGGAGGAAACCTCACACAGGAGTCTTAAAATTGGCAGCCGTCGTGATGACTTCAGGGGCTGTCCCATGCCTGAGGCAGACAACTTTGTATAAGAACAGGAAGGAAGGGAGGGCATCGAGTTTCTGGGTCTCATTACCATTCTGGCCATGGTACTAGCTTTCAGCCAAAACGCAGACTTTCTCCTCCCTGTAGAATGGCTAGAGGACCACAGCCTGAGCGATCCACGTGAACGTGTTCCACTAAGACCTCACTCCTTGAAGAGCCCCCGGCATGAGAGTGAAGAAGAGGGAGTCACTCTGGGAGTCACTCACAAGTTTGCACCGGCGCTGTGACTCGGAGTCCAGACGAAAAGTAGGCCCCACACCAGGAGCCAAATCATGATGTGGGGTCCGTGAGTGAATGGTCAAGAAAGAGTTCTCAAGACATTTTCTGTGCAAAAAGGTGCCTTTGTTATGTTAGTAAGCGTCAGGGAGAGCAAAGTCTCTAAGGAATTTGTGTCCGTGGAAAGTGAGGTTTCTAGGACCTTAGAGGGCCGGCTGTTGTCAAGATAAGGTTACCCTTCATTATCTAGCAAAACATTAGTCATGAGACCCTTTGGCAAAGCACGTTCCGTACATCTCAGATGTGCATCTGTGGACCGCACAGAAGATGGTTCCGTTTGGGTTACAGTTTTCTTGCCTTTGTTCTCCTCCTCATTTGTGTCTCCCAGATCCAGAGACTGGAAGTCCAATCAAGGTGTGGGCAGGTTCAGTTCCTCCTGAGGCCTCTGCCCGTGGAGTGCACAAGGGCCCCTTGCGCTGCGGCCCCACATGGCCTTTTCTCTGTGGCGTGTGTCTTTGTGGGTCCCAAGGACATCAGTGCTGTCAGACTGGGGCCCACTCCAATGGCCTGATGTTAACTGAATCCCCTCTTTCAAGGTCCTACTTCCAAACATGGTCACACTCTGAGGTTCTGAGATTAGGGTTCAATGTAGGAATTTGGGGGACACCATTCATCCCCCAGCACTTCTTTAGATGGTGGGGAAATGGGTGCGGGGGGGGGGGGGTTATCCACCACTGTCGATCCAAGAAGGCGATATTAAGGTGAAGGCAGGACAGGTGAGGAGTCAGCCATGGCAGGGGGTGGAGACCCTTCCAGCAAAGGAATCGGCTGGGGCTCTGAGCCTGGCCCGGAGGCCAAAGTGGCTGCAGTTGGGTAGAGTGGGCTCAGAGGGGCTGGACAGGCAGGAGAGCGACCCAGGCCAGACCTGTAGGACCCAGGAAGGGGCTGGGCTTGATGGAAATACAGGGACGCTCCAATGTTCTTTTAACCTGGAAGTCGTCTTCACCTTCCGGGTAGCCAGTTGGCAGAGGTCGGCTGGAGAGCTGACTGTGCTCTTGGTCACGGAGCTTTGATAGGAGTTCCTGTCTGTCCTCGGGTCAGCCTTTTGTGTCCCTTCCCCCTTACCCCCAAGACCAGATCAGCCTGTCAAGTCCATTCAACGACTTGGCCCAACTATTTCCGCCAAATCAGATTTTCGATTTGCAAGGGCCTCACTCTGTCTCTCTGGTAGTTTTCTCTCGAGCAGTCAGCCCAGAGGTGTATCACGCCTGCGTCTGGACGGAGGGAAGAAAGCTGGTATGAAGGCTCGGGTCCCCGACAGTAGCTTCGTGTTAGAATCCCGACGGACACTAAGATGTTTGAATAAAGGGCCAGGACCACACGCAAACCTCCTTCCTGGGCTCTCCTGTCCCCAGCTGCCCTGCTCAAGCCCTGGAAGGGCCAAGGTCAACCAACATCGTGTACCAACACATGACCGGACTTCTTCTAGGACAGTAGACGGTTTCTCCCCCCGCCCGAGTCTCGGATTATCAGCTGGACGTTGTTCCGTGCCGTCCGCACACAGCCGTTCTGAAAGGCAGAACTGTCTCCAGTGTCCCGTGAGGTGCTCTGACACACGGGCTTGACGCTGGGTCTGTGACTGGGAAACATCACCCAAGAAAACACACGACAGACCCCACAAAGCATTCAGCCAGACGGGATCAGAAAAACCAAGTTCAAGAGCATCGCTGTTACATGTGACTGCACTTGAGAATGGACCGCTCGGGCTGACGACTGAAGTGCAGGTAAGGGATGAAAGTGTGACGTTCGCTTTTAAGTGGCGTCCTCTGGGGCGTTCGTCCCCACACTCAGCACAGCTGAGCTGCACAAGGTGAGCAACGCACCTGGGGCAGGGTGGCCGGGACCGGCGGGTGTAGGGACACACACAGCCCACACGGGGGCCGCACTGCACGGGGCAAGGAGTAGGCTTTGGGCTCAGACTGCCCAAGATTGGGATTTTGGGAAGGGTATTTAAACCCTGAACCTCTCACTCTCCTTACCTGTGAAATTGGGACGTTCATCGTGGAGCTAGAGGTGACCAAGGAAGCTGCATGTGCGGGCCTTGGCCGATCACCACCCGCCGGGCCTGGACCCCCGCAGCATCTGAGTTTCCCCTCGCCACTTCTGTTCCCGCTTCCTAAAGCACCACCTTCTCAAACGGCACTGTTTCCTCCCCTGCAGACACCCACATCCCCAACACCTACACACACACACACCACATCCACTCACACTCCCTCACAAGCACACTCATTCACACACACACACACACACCACGTTCACTCTCACACATTCACTCACACTCACTGACGCACACCACATTCGCACACAAATTCACCCTCACACCACACGTCACTCACACTCCTTCACAAACACATTCGTTCACACATACACAACATTCACTCACACTCACTGACACACACATTCACTCTCACAAATTCACCCTCACACCACATATTCACTGACACATTCACTTACACTCACACCACACACAAACAGCTCATTCACTCACACACATTCAGTCACACTCAACCACCACATTCACTCACACACATACCACATTTACTCTCACACATTCACTCACACTCACTGACATACACACCACATTCACTCTCACACAAATTCACCCTCACACTACACATAATCACTCACATTCACTCAGATACACCACACATTCACTCACACACATTCACACACACCACACATTCACTCACATACACTAACACTCCATGTATTCACTCTCAGTCACACTGACACACCACATTCACACACACATACCACATTCACTCACTCATTCACTCACACACCACACACTCACACACACTCATACACATGTGTTCCACACACACCATACATTCCCTCACACACATTCACACCACCACAGACACACAGGCAGTCTTGCACACGCACCTACACTACAACAGGTGTGACTAAGTGTCAGCTGTGACTCTAACGCACCCACCTCTCAGGGACCATACACAGAGCAGCCTGCACCGATGTTTATGAAATCTGGGAACTCTGCTTCAAAGCCACATTATCTTTTCTTTTCCCCTAGGAAAAGCCAGTACTTCGTCTTTTCCTCAGGCGTTTGAAATACCACATCTTTTCATTCACTGGACTCTACATCTGCCTGGGTCTCTTTCGCTGCTCGCTACTTTGCTTATTAATTTACTAGACACGAGATTCCCGGGACGCTGCATCGTTGGGATGTATTATACCGCTCAAGCTACTGTGTATGTTGGAATACTATACTCTTACGTTGTTGTGGGATACCTGGAAGGACACGTTTCCTCCAATTATTTTTCTTTCAAAATGTTTCTCTTTTTTAAAAAAAAATGTCATGCTTTCAGACATTTTCTTCCTCTTATTTCATGTCATTTTTACTTTATCCCACCTGAACTTTTAGCCAAGGGAAGTGGCCAAAAAAACCCCTACTCCACCTGGTCCAAGTGTAATGAAGACTCACGTTTTGCCGGCTCGAACACTGGACTGCGTTGGGGGAAGATGTGCTCCTTCCTGCGAAGGCGTAAGGCAAAAGCGGGGGCCTGAAAAGAGAGAGGTAGCCACGTGGCTGGTAGGAGTGCAGGACTCTTAGACCGTAAATAATGCATTTATTCATAAAAGGGAGGAGTTAGAATGTAAAAAAACAATGAAATTAAATAAGTGGATATAAGATGCCGGATTATACTTAAAAGGTGGAAAAGTGGTTAGAAGATAGTACGGCAAGCACTGGGGGGGGGGGGGGCGTGCACGTGTGTGTCCTCGGACGCTTGGGGAGATGCGGCAACAGATGACAAATCAAAACGTAACATGTAGGGACACCTGCGTGGCTCAGTGAGTTAAGCATCCAACTTTGGCTCAGGTCCTGGCCTCAGGGTCCTGGGATAGAGCCGAGCTGTTGGGGGCTCCACACTCAGTAGCTGGGGGGGGGGGGGGTTATTTCTCCCCCTCCCTCGGCTCCTCCCTGCTTGTGCTCTCTCTTTCTCAAATAAATAAAATCTTTAAAAAAAAAAAGTGACATGCAAACCTTCACCCTGAGAATCAGAAAAGGCCAGCTCGTGAGCCTGTGTTAAGAATGATCAATACAATCATTGTTAGAATTAGAAACCAGGATATGTAACTTTCAAAGACCAGAGAATATTATAAAGCACCTCTCCCACACCAGCGAAAAAATGAGATTAAATTTAATTTAAAGAATGAAAATGAAGAAACAACAAAGAAGTGGAACAAAGAACAAGAGAAGAGAAGTAAGGAAAAGTATAGCAACCAGAATAAAAAAATACAAATGCTGTAATATCCCAGAGTAAGAAAGCAAACTTTCAGAAAGTTCCTTAAAACAAAGTACAAGCAGGTACTCCTTATAAATCATGTCTACAAAAAGCTGATGTGCTTAGGTTAGAAGTTGAAGGAAGTGTCTGAGCAGAAGGAAGCCAACTTTGTTCTAATTCAAGATCCTTTTGGCTATTTTAGCATTTTGCATTTCGATTTTTGGAATCAGCTTGCCAAGCTTCACAAAGCTGGGATTTTGCTTAGGATTGGGTTCAACCCACAGATCAATCCGAGAAAACTGGCACCCTTCCAATGCTGGCTTTGCAGTCCCTGGAGATGACGCACCCTCCACACACGGGCGCCCTCCACGCTCGGAGCACTTATTTCTCCCAAGGATGCTTTGTAGCTTTCGTCTAAAGGTCTTGCACATGTTTCAATGTATCTATTTCTAGGTATTTTATTTTCATACTATCGTAAATGATGCATTTTTGAAATTTCATGTTCTCCTTGTTAATTACTGCACTGAGAAATACAATCGATTTTTTTGTGTGTTTTGGTTTTATATTCAGTAACCTCTCTAAATTTACTAATGTAAATACTTTATGTAAATCTCTTTGGCTTGTCCAGGTACACAGTCATGTCCTCGGCAAATAATGAGTTTTATTTCTTTCTTTATAATTCTTCTGCCTTTTTTCCCCTGGGCTTATCACACATACATAGGACCTACAATATAATGGTGAATTGTGTGACATTATTGACTCATTCCTGATCTATGAGGACAGCTTCAATAGTCCATCATTAGGAAGTTTACTTAAAGTTTTTGTTTATGTTTTGTATTAGATTGAAGATGGACCATTTTACCCCAGGTTTTCAAGAGTTTTGGTTTTTTATTTTTAAATGCATTAAATCTCATAAAATGTTTTATTTTTCTGGATCTATCTAGATCATATGGTTCTTATATCCTTGATGTTAATGTGGCAAATTACATAGACTTTTAAGTACAGTCTTACATTGTAATAAACCCAAATTTGACCTAATGTATTACTATTTTTATATGTTGTTAAATTTCACTTATGTTTTATCTAGGATTTTTGCATCTGCCTTCAAAAGAAAGACTGGCCTACCATTTTCCTTTCTGTGATGTCCTTGATGGGTTTTGGTATAATGTTTCGCTGGCCTCACATCTGACTGGGGAGTCATCCCTTCTTTTTCATTCTTTGCAAGAGTGTGTGAAATGGATGGCTATGCAATGTGTAGTTATTTCCCTTTTTCCATTTCTAATATTGATTATACATATTTCTTCCTTTTTCCTTTTTTTAATGTAGTCTTTTTTTTTAAGATTTTATTTATTTATTTGACAGACAAGTAGGCAGAGAGGCGGGCAGAGACAGAGAGAGGAGGAAGCAGGCTCCCTACTGAGCAGAGAACCTGATGCGGGGCTCATCCCAGGACTCTAGGATCATGACCTGAGCTGAAGGCAGAGGCTTTAACCCACTGAGCCACCCAGGTGCCCCTCTTTTTCCTTTTTTTAATTAAATTTCTTTGGTTTGGTTTAAATTCAAGTTAGTTAACATATAGTGTATTCTTAATTTTGGGATAGTCTTTTTCCTTTATCTTGATCAATTTTATTGAGGTCTTCAAAGAAGGAGCTTTTTGATTTTTCTCTATTATAAATTTGTTTCCTATTTTGTGGACCTCTGCCCTTGTTTTTATTCATTCTTTCTTCTACATTTTAGATTTGCTGTTCTTTTTTGAGTTTCTTGAGAGACTGACTTTCAGCCCATCTTCTTTGTAATAATTTCAAGCTGTGAGTTTTTCTCTTACACTCAGTTTTAGCTTTCCAGCACAGGTTTGGTTTTTTTTTAAGGATTTTATTTATTTGACACAGAAAGAGAGATTACAAGTAGGCAGAGAGGCAGGCAGAGAGGGGGAAGCACGCTCCTTGTTAAGCAGAGAGCCTGATGCGGGATTTGATCCCAGGACCCTGAGATGAAGACCTGAGCCGAAGGCAGAGGCTTAACCCTCTAAGCCACCCAGGCACCCCTCCAGCACAGGTTTTAATTGATCATAGTTTTATTATTACCTACTTCCAGATATTCTCCAATGTCTTTTCTGATTTCTTCATTCACCCATGGTTTAGAATTGTGTAGTTTAATTTTCAAACAGTTGGGGGATTTTCTAGTCCCCCCCCCCCCACTTTACTTCCACTGCGGGAAGAATATTCTCTTTATTATTTTAACCGCGAAGAGTTTTTGGAGGCTGGCTTTATTGCCCAGCCATGATCAGTTTTGGTAAATGCTTCATGTGTGATTCCAAACAATATGCATATTGTGGGTTTAGAGGGCAGTGCTCTATATATGTCAATTAAGTCTTTCGCTAATTGCATTATTCAACTTTTTTGCTTTTTAATAATTCTTTAACACATTTGAAATATGTTAAAATCTGCCATCATGGGGGCACCTGGGGGGCTCAGTCAGTTAAGCATCTGCCTTTGGCTCAGGTCATGATCCCAGGGTCCTGGGATTGAGCCCCACATCAGGCTCCCTGGTCAGCAGAGAGCCTGCTTCTCCCTCTCCCTCTCCCTCTGCTGCTCCTCCTCCCCCTGCTTGTGTTCTCTCTCTCTGTCAATTAAAAAAAAAACTACCATTGTGATTGTGAATTCATCTATCCTCTATGTCTTGTCAGTTTTGTTTCACATGTAAAGCTGTTCTTAGATGCACAGATTAAGATTTGTGATTATCTTCTTAGTGGAATGGCCCCATTCTCATGCTCAGATGTTTATCTCTGGTAACATGCTGGCCTTAAAGTTGACTTGGTTTGGCATCAGTGTAGGTGTATCAACTTCTTTTGGTTGGGTTACCTAGCATATCACTTTCCACCTTTTACCTTCAACCTACCTGTGTCTTGATGCTTAAAGTCTGTTTTTTGTAAATGATGTATAGTTGGATTTTAAAAGCTATGAGTCACAGTCTTCATCTTTTTTCGTGGAATATCTAGGCTATTTATGTTTAATGTAACTACTGATAGAGTTGTGTTTATATCTACCATCTCACTGTTTGCCTTTTATTCCATCCTTCTGCTTTATGTCCCTTTTTTCTCTTTTTATGACTTCTTATGAATTAATCAAATATTTGCATCATTTTATTTTCCCCACATTAATATTTGTTATACATTCTTGCAATATTTTTATAGTTGTTACCTAGAGAACTTTTTAAAATCAGAAAAAAAATCTATTTAAATAAGTATCAAAGTATGCTATAGAGCATATTGAGAAAATATATCAAAATGAAAATATCAATTATAAGCCATAAATGCCAAACAATAACTCAATATATATTGGTTTGTAGTATATAAACCAGGTGAAGACTAATGCAACTACATTTCCCAGAACCCCCTTTTCTGTATGGTTCTGTTTAGAGTTGAAAGGAGAAATGCATAAAACTTGGAAGGCCGGAATGCTCAACCTTAGCAGCAGAAGTCACTAGCCATAGAAGATGCTCATGGCCACCTATAGTGACAGACAAATGCACAGACAACTGGTAGACCCTAGCTATCTTTACTTTCCCCCACTCTGGATCCAGTTCATCCTTCGATTGCTGGCCCTTCTAATCAACCATGTGCCCAGGCCACCACCAGGCACCTGTGGGTCCTGCACAGGTGACAGTTACCCAGAGGCAGTATCTCCCTTGAGGCAGAAGTTTCCCTAGATTTCACCATGGGTGCTGCCCTCTGTGGTCCCAACTGTGGAGGCGAGACCTGCAAGCTCCCTTATGTCCACTAGCTCTGGGTCTTCAGTGAGCCGGTGAACAGCTTCTCTGATCCTCCCTTTCCCTTTCTAGACCTTCATTCACTGAGCTCCTCCCACACCTGGAAGCTCTAATTCCTAGGATAAGTCCCTTATTCTCTTATTCTCATGATACTAACAGTGGCTCTGTTTTTCTGATAGAATGCTGACTTACACACAACACAAAGAGGATTGAATAGAGCACAGGAGGTCATTTTATACTGTTAGATTGTACAGTTCAGAATGTCATATAGCTTTAATGAATCAATTACCAAAAAATAGTTCTTAAAAACAAAAGGCAAAACTATTCAGAAATACAAAAAAGAAATGAATAGAAACATGGTTTCATGCTATCAACTTGAAAACACTGATGTTTTGCTAGAAAGATGCAAATAACTGAAGAGGATTTGATAAACAGGAAACCAGGAAAGAGCTCTTGAAATTTCAGAAGTTATCAAAAATCTGTCTTCAATAATTTTGTTGTGGTCAGATAATTGTACAAATCATTATCATGAAATTTTTAGAGAACAAATGCCACTATGTCAACTATCTAAGACTCACAAAAACTTTAATAAAATATTAATGTATATTGTCTGGTAGTCTATTCTAGTAATAATCCCCCCAGTCTAAGTATATCTTATTGCTGGAATGTAAAAATAATTTAACATAAATGAAACCATTTTATAATTCTTGAATGTATAACTAGGTGAAGAGGAAAAGACTATAGGCCTTCTTGATAAATATAAAAAAGGTATTTGATAATATTCACTTCTGAATTTTTAAAAAGCTTCTAGAACTAGGAATATAATGCAATTTTCTTGTAATCTAAGAACCTATTGTAAACCACCAATTAAAGTATATTTAGCAATTTAAAAATATGGGCACTCTCCTTAAAATCAAGAACACAAAAAACCCCTGCAGTCACTGGTATGGTTCATCATTGATTTGAAATTTTAGACAATGAAATAAGATGAGAAAACATGAAGCTGCATACTGGAAACCAGGAAGCAGTATCATCTGTCTTTACAGACAGTCTGATCGTCTGAGGAGCCCAAGGAAATCAACTTCTTAAAACTGCTTTAGTGAATAACAAACTCAAACGGAGTGGCTGGTTAGCGATCCAACACACAGAAATCAGTATCTCTCTGACATAGCAGCAGTAACAAGGAACGTTTAAAAAATTATCTCTATATTTTTAGTAAAAAAAATAAAGATACCAGCAATAAACTTAGAATGCGCAGAGTCTCTGTGAAGTCACGAATAACTAGTAACAGTCACTAACAAAACTTAGAGACACAAATTTCTGAGTAAGTAAAGTGACAAAATATCCTGGGTGGGAAGACATATGAATTATTTATATATATTTAACACAGTTAACAGAACTAATTCATAAAATCTAAAAATGTAATAGTTAATGCATTTGAATCTATAGAATTCTGCTTTTTTAACCTTGAAAAAATTATTCTAAGATTTATACCTAGGACAACACATTTATTGGAATACACATGGTAACTTGTTTCTTGTACAAAAACATTCCGTTTCGGAGGTGGGAATCCCACCCCCCCTTATCAGACATTAAACAGATCAATTTACAATCTAATAATTAAAATGGTACTTTTCTGGTCAAGGAATGAATAGACCATTAATGATCAGAGCAAAAAAAAAAAATTTTTGAAACACAAGAATTTAGTATGTCATAATCTCAGTAATCAGAGAAATAGTAATTGGGCTGAATAACTGATTATTTGAAAAAAAATTCCTATGTCACATTTTATAGGAAAATCAATTCAAATGCATTAAAGTTTTAAATGTGGGACTTAAAGGCAGATGGTGGAAATATGCGTATTTGACTGGAGGAGGAAATGCTAAGAATGACTCACAAAAAAAGTATTCTATAAATAGCTCTTCTCTTTGCTTTAGTTGATCATTATTCTTAAAGTTTGAACTATATTTTATTCCATATTTATTTATTTATTCTTAAGGAATTTGTACACCCAACACGGGGCTCGAATTCACGACCCTGATGTCACGTGGCACGCTCCGCCGCTGAGCCACTGATGACAGAGGCCTCTGCCATCATTCTGAAAATGTTATACTGACCCATCAAACTGTCGTTTTGTGTGTCACGACCCAGTAGTTGAAAATAGTGTATCCGTTTTTCTCTCAAATTATCCTGGGTGGGGGGGACCTCACAAAAGTAGAAAATGTTTTCCAGCTTCATTTACCATACATATTTTTCCTGCCAGGAAATCATGTGTCACGGCTTGGGCACCAGGACACTGGGTGTTCAGCGGTCCCAGTTTGAATGTAAACCTCCCTGCCTTTCGCAGGGAGCCGGCAGGCCGTCCGGAGCGTCCCCACGACCGTCCGGAGCGCACCGGTGCCGGCCGTGACCGCTCGCAGCCGGTTTCCGAGCTCGGATTCTGGAAACGCCCGCGCCCGGCCGGCCTGCGTCGTCGGCTCCGGGCGTTCCGCAAAGATGCCGGGGAGCGGCGCTTTCTGTGTCTCCCTCGAGCAGCGGGAAAGCAGACCCCCTGACTCGGTCAGGGCTCGGGCCACCCAACTGGTCTGTCGCTTCCCTGTTGGGGCGTGACCCGGCGTCACGCGTCCCCCGGCAGCGGAGCCCGCACCTGCTGCGCGCGTCAGGACCGCGCCTGTGTGTGTTCTGGGACACTTCAGACGCCCCTGGCTGGCTGCGAGCAATCCGTGGTCCGAGGACGGGAGGACAGTTGCGCCCACCCCCAGCCCGGCGGCGCGTCCCGCGGGGGACACCGGCGCGGCCGAGGCCGTGGTCCCAGGAGGGCGCTCGGCGGGGGAAGCTCGGCCGCCCCGCCCGCGCGGCAGGGGTCGCGCTCCGACCCGCGGGTGCGCCGCCGCCAAACGACGGCGACGAGTCCTAGAAACGCTGCGGGACGGAGCCGCGGAGGAAGAGCGTCTGAGCGGCGCGTCTCCCGGTGGCGTCCGTGGCGGCGACCCCCGCGTCGTGGTGGCGCTGAGTTCGCGGTGTCCCTGCCTGACGCAGCGCCCGGTCGGGAAGTGCCGCCGCTGCCCCCCGCGGTGGACACCCCCGTCCCGCGCCTTCCTGGCGGCTCCGGGGCGGCGGCGCGTGGAGCGGAGCCTCCCGACGTGTGCGGGTCCCCCGCCGCCTCCGCCCCGTCCCCGGTCCGGGCGCTGGGCCGCGACACGGCCGGACTTGTGCGGGTCTTCCGAAGGGCCACGCGGGCGGCGGTCCCGGGACGCTCCCGTCCCTGGGGAGTCCCGCGGGCCCCGCGCGGGGGGTGCGGGCGGCTCCCGGGGAGTCACGCCCGGGCGCCCAGCGCCTCCCGCCGGCCGGCCTGGGGCTGCGCGGGGCCGAGGGCTGCGAGCCGGGCAGGTGAGGCCGAACGAAAGTCTCCGATGCGAGGAAACCAGCGAAGGGCCGAGGGCCGAGGAGCGTGTCCGGGACTGTGTTCTGCGACCTCGGGACTTCCGACTGCGCCGCCGGAACCGCACCTTTTCACCGCCGCGCGCGGTCGGAGGAGGCGCATTGCAGGGGCCCGCGCGGCCCCGGACAGCCTCGCACCTGAGCCCCGCGGCGGGCGCGCCGGCAGCGGTGCGCCCCGGGTTTTTACGGATTGCGGCCTGTGAAGGACCGCGCTTCTGCCTGCCCAGCCCCCATCCCCCTCCCTGCCCCCTCCCCCTCCCTGCCCCCCTCCCCCTCCCTCTCCTAGCCCCTCTCCCTTCTCCTTCCCCCCACAGCTCCTCCCCTTCCCCTCCCCCCACACTCCCTCCCCTCCCTCTCCCCTCCCTCCCCTTCCCACTCACAGCCCCCCTCCCCTCCCCTTCCCCTTTCCCCACACTCCCTCTTTCCTTCCTCTCCCTCTGCCTCCCTCCCCCTCCCTCTCTCAGTCCACCTCCCCCTCACACTCCCCCTTCCCACTTTCTCTCCCTCCTCCTCCCCTTCTCCTTCAGAACTGCCTTCAGTCTGTGGTGCCCAGCCCCACTTTGGGCGGGGGGCGCCTCTGGTCGGTCCGTGGTGCTCACATTCAGAAGGAAGGAGGCCATAGGATGAGCACTTGTTCTCAACACACCGTGGATTGCGGATTCCAGGCTGGAGAGAGCCCAGGCCTGGCCTCCATCTGTTTTTCTGGCCTCACAGAATTCGCTGGAAAGCTCTCTGCCAGTCGGTCTCCCCGTCCAGGCTCCGACTGCGCCTGTTAGGGGGGCCGCGCCTCCCCCTTTGCCTGGCTGCGCCCGGGAGGCCTCGCTGTCATGAGAAAAGAATCCACAGGTCCCGAAACTCGCTATTTTTAGGTCTTGGTGGATCTGAGCCAGTTTCCTGAGTGTAGTAATTACCCAAATATTTTATTGACTAGGACCTTGAAAAATAACAGCATGCGTCTTACTCCACTCGGAAATTCAGACGGGTTCAGACGCCTTGCCACCAATCCGCCAAGACAAGTGACAGGCGTCCTTGCACTGCTCCCTGTGGCTGGCCCAGCTCTGCCCCTGTCCACAGCCACCCCTGACTAGGCCACTCTGCGGGGTTTGCTCCCAAATGCAGGACCTGTGTGCCCCCTGCTTCCTGCACATCTCCTCAGACCGGGCTTTTCCAGAGGGAACACTTCTCGCACACCCCGCCCCAGGTGCTCCTCTGCGAGAAGTTTTGGTCAACGGGTCCAGCCACCAGACTGGGACCCCACCCTTTGCCCTTCCCTTCGCCTCACTGCCCAGTTGGTCCTGATGACTCCACCTTCAGACTCTATAAGGAATCTGCCTCTGGGTTCTCGCAGCCCCCACCAGCCTGGCAACACTATGTCTCTTGCCCTGGAGCTGGTGCCTCGACTTCCCCCTCCCCCCAGCCCAGGTACCTCTTCACATACAGACTGATCTGTCAGAGAACGTAAATCATAAATAAATCGTAGATCCCATTTGGATGGCTTGCCTCGGAGCTGTGCAGGTCTCCAGCCCTCCCCCTGGCCTGGGACGGAGGAGTCAGGTACCTGTGAGTCCCGGGCGGGCGGGTCTTATCCTCTGTTTGCTTAATGCCTGGTACAGAATCTTCTGGCTCTGGTGAAGGTTTAGCAACAACTGCAAAGAGAGATGCCTCCAGCCAACCCAATCCCAAGTTTGCACAACAGAACAAAACACTCACCCCAAAGTTTAGCTGGGGAAGGAGAGTAGTCAGAGAAATAAAAAAGTTAATGAGGTCATTAGAGTGGGGGCCAGTGAGCAGCTCCCTTCCATCAGCAGGGAAGGCGGAGTATGCCCAAGATCAGAAAGCAGGGAGCAGCGCATCCTCGGCCGCATCTTCCCCACTTAGAGAACAGACCCGCAAGGGACAAAATTGCAAAAGAAATTCCAGCTCCTCTAAGAACCTCAGAATGAAGACAGCATGAGCACACAATGGGTGGGTACAACGTAAGGGTCACTCTGGCAAGCGTTTCACGGGCGCTGATCCTTCTCATCGTCACACAATCTGAAGGTTGCAACTCTTATCCCCGTTCAGCTGATGAGCAGACTGAGGCCAGTGAGGTTAATCAGCTCGCCCGAGACCTCACCGTCAGGAAACCGCAGAGCCATTGCAAAGAAAACCGGCTCTGCAGTCCCTGGTCCTAACCCATTCAACACATCTGAGTTTGGGAATGGACTCTACACCCGGCTCCAAGTCCCAAAACAGACACATTTCAGCAAATTTCATGGGCCAGACCATCAGACTCATGGACCCAGAATGGCCTCCCCGTAAAGAGCCAGCACTTCTGGCCATGACAGTGCGGGTCAGGCAAGGCTGCCATGGACCCCAGCAGGACAGGGGCCTGGCAGCCGAGGGGTGATTCACTGCAGGTGTCTGGGACGGAGGATGACGTACATAGACATACATAGACCCACTGTGTCACTTGCTAAGGCAGTGGTTGTTGTGCGCGCCACCAAAACGTCCACCGCAGGCTCCTTGGTGGGAACCTGGAAGCTCTCCCCTCCTCCATATGGGATTAATTATGGGGCCCGAGGATGATTTTACCTCTGAAACATTCTGTGGCAGAGTCAGTACTGTCTGTTGGCCAGACCCGTTTCCTTTCTGCTCTGAGCTCAGCTCAGCTGCACTTCTGAGACTCCTCCTCAGCAGCGGGGCCGCGGGCCCGAGTTCTTTCTGATAGCCGGGACACCGGGGACGTCGGCGGGAGTCCCTTGTGGGCCACCACAGGCCTGGCCCCCAGCCTCCTGCAGCATCTCCCATCCTCTCTGTTCCCTGTCCGGCCGGCACTACGCAGAGGACCGCCAGGCCCAAGGGAATGGATGGGGCGGGGGGGGGGGGAGGCTGGGTCCCTGAATGGCCACATGGGGTGGACCTCCCTGCCACAGCCAGGCCCCGTCACAGACTCACAGCGGGCTGGGATGCGAGTAGGAAATACATTCCCTGCACTGAGGCTGGAGGGTGCGTCCTGCAGCAAACACAGCGACTTGACTCATTTCTCTTCTCCTAGGTGATCCTTCCAGAGCTACCGCTGTGCGCATCACCGCCTTTCGACCTCTCTCCTTGCCCTTCCCGCCTCTGCCCCACTTCGGCCATCCCAGTTCCAGCTGCTAAGGCAGAGTGAGCCTCTTAAAGCCCAAGTCAGTCTATCTGCTCCTGCTGACAATGGCACCACCGTGTCATGCAGCCTTGGAGGGACCCTAATGGGGCACGCGGTCTTCCCAGGCCTGCTTTCATCCACAGTCCGCAGTCCATGGGGCCAGCTTCCTGCCAGCTCTCTGTTGCCACCCACAGGGCCTGCCACAGGAGCGCCGGGCATGTCTGTCTTCATGGCGGTTCCTCTCACCAGACTCCTTCTGGAATGTCCTTCCATCTCTCTGCTCTCTACTTCCTTCCCTCTGTCGGCTTAACTGCTCGCTCCTCATCTTGTGGGATGAGTCTGGCCACACGTCCTCCGTGTCCCCCAGGAAGCCGCACACCGCACACCACCACTGCACTAGGACTGCTTGGCAGAGAGAGTGTTGGTCGCCTGTGTCGCTGACACAGAGCAGGGCCTCAACAACTACCCACCACCCGGGAGAGGACAATAAAATTATCTCCGGACATTGTCCAACGTCCCCTGGGAATCAAAGTGGGTCCCACCCGAGAAGCCCTGCTCTGGGGTCCTGTCAGAGAGGGAATGGTCTGCTAACCATGACAAGAATTCAGACGGCACGTTATCTTGATGAGCTCACCCTCGTCAACTGACCGGAAACCAGATTTTGTCCAGACTGGCTCTCGGAAGCCAAGTTGTGGGGACGCAATTCAGAGCAGATTCAGGGTGGCAGACATGGGGCTACCGAGCACCCACCAGCTGCTTCTCCTTTGCCAACAGACCCCAGGCTTTTTCAGCATGGCCATATGGCCAACACAAACACTATCTTGAGATTCGTCTAGGCCATTCTGGATCATTCTGTATCTTAGTATCCCAGCCTCTCCTGCAGCTAAGGGTGGCCTTATAACCCGTTCAAGTCAAGGAGATACAAGGGGAAGTCTGGTGTGAGGGTTTCTTAGACACTTTTGCTTTTCCGCTAGGGTCAGAAGCAACAGACACCACCCTCCTCTGACCTCTCTCCCTCCCTGACGGCAGGCATGAGGGCTAGGACAGGAGGAGAGCCACAGATGGGCCAGCTTTGGCCTCCTGGAGCGCACACCAAGGCCCTCTACCTCCCGCGCCCTGATTATGAGAGGAAAAGAACTCCCGGCATTTGTTTGTGTCCCTGTTTGGGTGGAATATTGCCCCGAGCCCTACATGTCCGCCTAGAGCCTCGGAGTATGACCTTATCTAGAAGTAAGGTCTTTGCAGACATGACTGGGTGGGGAGCTTGAGATGAAGTCACCCTGGATTTGGGGAGGGCCCTCGGTCCCATGACTGGGGTCCTCACAAGAAGGGAGGGATGGAGACAGTCCTGGGGACAAGACCACATGGGGGCAAGAGGCGGTGAGTGGAACAGCGCTGCCACATGCCTGGTGACACAAGGAGCCTCCCAGGAGCCCTCAGGAGCTGCAGGAGGGACCCTCCCCTGGGGGCTCTGGAGGGCCACTGGGCCTGCTGACAACTTGATCTCAGTCTTCTGGCTTCCAGAACCGCAAGACAGGCAATTCCTGTTGCTTCAATCCACGCGGTTTGTGGTCGTTGGTTACGGGCGGCCCCAGGCAACGAGTGCAGCCCCTCCTGGGAAGTCTTCTGCGCCTTTAGGAGAACCGACTCACCAGGACACCGACGGGGAGCCAGCTCAGACCGCAGACTGGGGGTGTTTCTCTCCAGGTGCCCTCCTCTGAGGATAAGGGAAGGGAGCCAGCTGGAAGGGCACTGTGGGGAGAAATGAAGGACGTCTCTTCTACTTCTCCGTGGGACTTTTTTTTTATATGGCTCCCAGTATGTGCCACTAATTCATTCCTCACTTTTCATCATCGAGACATTTACAAGGTGGAAGACTTACACAGTCTGAAGAGATCCCTGAGGATCACTGAGCCCTTTGAAATGGAGGACACGCGCGCGCCTCCGCATGTGTCTCACGCTGTGAGAAACACAACTTCCCACACGAAGTGGCATCACACAGAGCTGCGGCGCACCATCTTCTGAGTTCACCAACTTTGAATATTCTCTACTTTATCCCTATTTAATATCCACTATTCATTTGAAGCACTTCGAATATCTACTTTTTGCTTTCTCAGACCAGTATTTTTAAATGTGCTCTAACTTAAAAAATTTTTTAAAAATTTCATTTCATTTATATTAATAAAAATTGTGTACGTTTAAGGTATACAACATGGGGATTTGATCCACCTATACACAGCAGCACAATTATTACGGTGAAGCTAACTAACTTATCCGCCTCCTCACAAAGCTTACCCCCTCCCCCCCTCCCCAGGTGGGGTCTTTTGAGATCCGCTTCCTTTCACAGAGCTCGCCTTCTGGTGAAGGACCTTGTGTACTTACCAGGGTCAGGGAGTGCTTCCTTGGGCAAAAGGAGTCCAGGTGTCATTTCTGGACCCCCTAGATCTAGATTCCCTACAGACCATTTTCTCAATTTTTCCATGTCCCATTAAGTCATAGCCCATGTGACATACCAAAGTTAATTTTTTATGGGGTCTAATTTATAGGACTTGCTATGCTAAGCCCCCAACACTGGTCATCCCTACGGGGCTTTGGTTGCGGGCCAGCCTCAGAATCCACACCTGGAAAGCAGAGACCCTGAGTCTGCTTCTTGAGTGCTGTGAGAGGGGCCGTCCGGGGATCCCGCGGCATTTGAAGGGTACGATTCCTCCCACAGAAGCCCTGGAGCAGAGCTTGAGACAGTACTCATCAAAGGAGCTCACACTCACCTCACCAAAGAGAGCACGAGACACTGTGCGAGGGACACAGCAGCACCTCTGAAGTGGCCTTGTCGATAAAAGAACCCGAACTCGACCCACACCTTAGATTCAGTGGCCAACGTACAAAAAAATATGGATGACAGGGAACGTGTTAAATGATACCACTGGAGATATAATCGGCAAAATCCAGACTGTGGGATGAATGAACCATGTTTTTAACAATAGATGCCCCCCCGCAATCTGCCCCCCAAAAGATGACAGAGAAACCACAGATTAAAAGCATGAGAAGATCTAAATCATGATATAGACCTTTTGTTTTTGACAAAATCACCAGTAAAAAATTTTATAAGATAATCAAAGATATTTATTATGGATCAGGTATTTGATGATATTAAGGAAGACATTGTTAGTACTACTTGGATGTGGTCATCTTGTAGTTACGTTTCAAAACATATGCTTATAACTCACTAATGCATACTGTGTTATTTATGGGTCAAAGGATGTATTACCAGGGATTTGCTTTGAAATAATTGGAGGAGAAAGCAGCTGAGGCCACTGCTGAACAAGTCTGAGCTTGAGCTGATAGCTACTGAAGGGCTTCAGTATATATAGTCTCCCCAGTGTTATGCAAGTTTGGAACTTTCCATAATTAAGGAAAGGAGGAAGATAGTTTTGCAGAAAAACTCACTCCCAAGATTTCCTTTAATGAGTGGCACCGACGCGGGAAACTTTCGAAGGGCTCAGCGTGCACCCTTGCAGGCGGGCAGCCGGCTCTCTGAAGGAAACCTCTCTCCAGGACGGGCACCACCCACCCCGCCCCGTCATATTATTTGTCTTCTGGTGACCAGAGATTACCCACAAGCTAGGCATTACTCACAGAGACTTACAGGCCACCCTCCACAGCACATTAGCATTTTTCTGAACTGGTTGTTGTCCTCGGTGCTTTCTGTAGCAAAGGACAGTGTGACCTGCCCAGAACACAAAGCCACCAGGATGGGGCTGGACTGGGGGCTATGGTGTAGTGTGGCCGGGGCTTGGGGCCATGTTTCTCACATTCATCCTGCTTCCCAGGGCACTGGTCCCATCTCTCTTCTGGTCTCAAGGTGGCTACGGCGGTGCCCGGCATCCTACGCAGAGAGAACTGTGTCCACTGGCGGCGTGGAGAGTGTCCTCTGGCAGGTCTCTTCTTCCTCACCCGGAAGACTTTCCCAGGAGGGTCCTGGCAGCCCCCTCCCCTAGAGTGGGGGTGTGTATTATGCTCATGTTGTCACTGGTAGACAGAAAGATGGCCCGGGGGGGCGACCTCTCTGCATACCTGCCATGCAAATTCCTGGGCAGGACCAGAGCTCTGTCACCTGAGAAGAAAGGGGTGGTGGGGACAAAGGCCTTGTGTGGGCAGTCAGCAGCATCTGCCTGCCTAGAGGTTGACATCTCACACCGGGAGGATTCAGGCTCACGTCTACCTGTCCAGGTTCTCAGGAGACTTGACGTCACTGACCACCTGTGGAGGAGTGCCTTTCCACTCCTTTACACCAGGCAGGTGCTCTCTGGATCCTGTGGTCCCCACCGCTCCTCATTCAGGTCCCAATGGGGTCCCCATGATTCTCCTCCTAGCATCCCGCGCCCTTGGCAATGTGACTGCAGCTTCTTCCATCAGGACATGGGGGCTATTTCTCCCCTCTAGAATCTTATCAAGGCCTCGTCATATACTTGGGCTCACAGAAACCTGAGGAAATGAAGACATGCCAGGTCTTACTTCAGGCATGTCTCTTGCTTTCTTGAAACCCTATTCAGCCACCCTGAGAACAAGCTGGGGCTCCCCTGCTGGATAAGGAGAGACACATGGGCCCATCAACCCTGGTGTTCCAGCTGCCAGCCAGCCAGCTGCCCACCATGTGAGTGTGGCCACTCCAGACCAGCCAGCCTCAGCTCTCCTGTCAGCTGACAGGAGCCTGAAGTGACTCGTAAGCCGAGATCTGCTGTGTCTGACCCAGATCAGCAGAACCACACAGGTGATCTGTAGACTTGTGAGCAATAATAAACACTTCCTTTGAGCCGCCATGTTTGGGGGTGCTTTGTTACCCAGCAGTAGCTGACTGATGCACATACACCGTGATTTTTTTCAGTTACTTACATAACCTATTCAGTTCCTGTGAGCAATTGAGTTTGGGTACCCTGAATTAGGCTTAAAATTGCCCAGGGAATTTACTTAAAATGCAGATTCCTGGACCTCACTCTGAATAAGTTTCAGATCTGGTGAGCCCTCGCTGTCTGCGTTTAAACCAGCATATCCGACTCTGGCATGGGAAGTCCATGGTAGTCAGAGTTTCAGAAACTATTTGTTCATGAGAACAGCATGAGAAGAGAGAGGAGTTGATTTTGGCCACAGAAGGAAAAATCTGGGCTTATCTGGAAAACTGATAAGCAGTGAGAAAGGTTTCCTCTGCCCAGAGCCACAGGGACTGCAACAGGGACTACATATGACTTAGTATTCATTCTCGTTTGCAGAAAGAAACATATTGCTTCTAGTTTACATAAAAACTTATGATCAAATACATACGGCATGAAACCCTGTATCTAATTATAAGAAGTTAACTATGGATGATGAATCAAAGTTAGAGGGATTAGCTAGAGACAAATTGCAAAGATAGAGCAGAAAGCCATAGGGAAAAACAGCTTAAAATGTTGTAAAGAAGTAGAGCAAGCTGTGGCTAGATCTTGAAGCCAGGCAAGGCTTTCATTCCCATTGAGTTGGTCAGCCGACTGTTGGTCTTCACCAATAGCCATCCAGGATCTGTCATGTGCCAATCACAGTTCTCAAGTTCACACACAGCAGGGAAAAGTACAGATAAAAAGCCCCCCTCCTTGTGTAACTCAGATTCTAACTGGGTGAGAAGACACAGATGATAAATAAGGTAAATAAAATTCATGAGATGGCACAGTGGATTGAATTGTGCCCCCTGCCCCTTCTCACCAAATGAACTTCAAGTCCTAACCCTGGATATCAATAGAATGTTAGCCTTGTTTGGAAATAGGGCCTCTGCAGATGTAATCAAGGTAACATGAGTTCATTAGGGTGAACCCTAATGCAGTATGAATGGCATCCTTGTGACAAGGGGAGACACAGACATGGGGAAAGCTCCATGCAGTGATAGAGGCAGAGAATGAAGTGAGGCACCTACAAGCCAAAGAAAGCCAAGGAAAACAGCAGAAGCTAAGAGAAACCTAATGAGAAGAGCCTCCCCTGGAGACCTCAGAGAGAGAGCATGGCTCTGCCAACACCTTGATTTCAGGCACCGAGCCTCTAGAACAGTAAGAGAATACATTTCTGCTGTTAAGTCACCCAGTTTGTGGCCCTAGGAAACCAATGGAGATAAATGCTAAGAGAAACATAAAGCAAGGAATGGAAGTGGGGAGTTTTGAAGGTTGGGTTTGTAGTTCAAATCGAGCAATGTCGTCCCTAAGGTGTGAGAGTGGGTAAGGTGGGACCCACGGGGGTATGTAGCATCCAAGGGGAGGGAGAACAGCACGTGCAAAGGCCCTGAGGCACATCTGTGCCTGCTATGCTTCTGACTGGAGCAGGCTGGGTTAGGGGATGAGCTGGAAGACGAAGTGGGAGAAAAAGAGAGAAGGACAATCCAATGTAGGGACTTGTAGGTCATAATAAGCCTGAGTTTGAGAAAGGAAGCCACTGGAGAGTTTTGAGCAGGAGACTGACATAATCTGACTTTTTTTTTTTTAAGGATCACTCACAAGCTGCTCTGTGGAGAGAATGCCAAAGAGGACAAGATTGGAATGTGACAAACTAGCGAGGAGGCACTGTTTTAAAATATGCTAGAAATAGTGGTGGTCTTAAAGGGCTGTAGGTGAGTAGATGGAGGGAGTGAGGGGTAGCTGTTGAATTTCGGATGTTTCTTGCAGGTAGACACAAGAGAATCTGTTGGTTATGGGGACGGGAGACTGGGATGACCCCAGGGATTTTGGCCCTAGGCACTGGAAGCAAGGAGATCCAGAATAACCGCTGTCTGGCTTGTGTGTGTTCTCCAATTTATTTAATGCACATGTTCTAATCCTTGGACGTAATTTCCACATGTACAATACCGACACCTGAACCAAAACAGTCATTGATAGTTTGATAAGCATTTCCCAAGAAGCCTTAGTAGGCAATACACAGATTTTCACGTTGTTACGATGTCTTGAAGTGTCAAGCACTGAGTAACATGTACTCAGAAGAGGAGGTTAAAAGGGACTTCTTTCAGTATGTTTAAAAGGAATACCGGCCCAAGCGCTGAGCTTCCTCAACGTTGCCTGGCCAGGGAATGCATCCACTGGGCGGGGACCAGGACAGGCCTGAGCTCCAGAGGGGCCATGGTGTCCATCACACCGGCTGGGCTCATGGGGCACAAGCAGGCTTACATAATGGCACTCTGGCGTTTGCTCTGCACTTCACATCATGTGTGGTTAGCGGCAGAGTCCTAACGACAGCACTGTCAAACCGGGCTTGGGGCATCCTCTGGACATGGGGTACTCGCCCCGCGGACAGAATCTCTGCGGAATCCGGCCACCACTGTGCCAGCTGCGAGCCCAGACACCCAAGCACGTGGGCCGCTGCTCTGATAGGCAGCACCGCCAAGCCTGCCTGGGGAAATCACGCCAGTGAGCTAACTGCAAAGTTTTAACTTCATTCTAGGCATAGGAAATCATTTTTAAAAGGAAACAAAAATGCCTAAAGGAGATCCTCCCAGGAGGGTCCCGCTCTGTCCAGGGCGGCGGCTTAGCGGGCAGCGCTGCCCGGGCCGCTGGTGAGTGACCGCTCCTCCCGGAGGACGCCAGCGAGCACGTGGGCGGGCACGAGTGACCTCAGAGCTACCGGCTGCACACGGACCCCGGAGGATAGACAGCAGGAAGCCTGGGGCACTTTTGTCCTTCTCCTGGGAGAGCGGCCATACAGCGGTCCGTGCTGCCTCGGCTCACTGGTACCGCGAGCCGACGGTCCCCGGGCCAGGCCTGGGACGGGATCCCCGGCCTCGCTGGGCGGCGCGGAAACATCCACCCAGCTGCGGCGGCAGCGGCGGTGTCTCATCTCTGCGCACGCGCAGCGCGACCGGGCGGCTGCCGGGACCCCGGCCCCAGCGCGCATGTCTCCAGGCCCCAGCCTGCTAGCGACGGCGGGAGGTGGGGCCGGCGGAGGAAGTCGCGGCGAAGACGGCGCAGCGGCCCCCTCACTTCTTCCGCGCCACACTGCAGCCAAGTCTAGTCTAGAAAGACCCACGCCGCCGCCGCCGCCGCCGCCCCTTCAGCCCCTCCCAGTCGCGTCTCCTTCCGACGCGGTGCCCTCCTCACTCGCACGGGGAAGCGCTCTAGTGCGCAGGCGCGGTAACCAAGGCGGCGGTGTCTAGTGAGGATTTGAAATCGGCCGCGCGTGCGCACTGACGTCCCGGCCCCGGCGAGGGAGGCCGCGCTTCCTCCCCGCCCCGCTCCCTCCCCGCCCCTCATTGGAGCGGAGGCGGCGGCGCCCCCTCCTTCCCCCGCGCCCTGTCGCCGCCGAGAGTGTCTTTTCGCTGCCGCCACCACCGCTGCAGGAGCACGGAGCGAGCGGCGCGAGCGTGACCGAGGGCCCGGCGCACGGCGGCGGCCCTCCCGCGGGTCCCGGGCCGCGCGGCGCCTGGGCCCGCCCCCTCGGCCCGGCCGCCCGCCCCTCTCCGATGGCCTCTCCCCCCGGCCCGAGTGGAACGCCGCCGCCGCCGCGGCCCCCGCGCCCGCCCCGCGCCGCGTGAAGGGAGCCCGACAGGCCCGAGCCGCCCTCCGCGGCCTGCCCCGGGCCCGCCCCGCGCCGGGACCCCGACGGGAGCCGCCGCCGCTGCCGCGAGCCGGCCGGAGCCGCGGGCGCAGGCCCGCGCGCCCGTCAGCCCGTCCTCCCGCGGCCCGTCCGTCCGTCCGTCCGTCCGTGCGCGGCGCGGCCGGGGCTCGGGGCGCGGCGGGGGCGGGGCCGCGGCGGGGCGGGCGGGCGCGCGGGCCCGCGGGGCGGCGCGTGGATGGATCCGCGCGTGGCCTGGATCCAGCCCGAGCAGAAGGGGCCGGCCAATGCCCTGTGGATGCAGATCTGGGAGACCTCGCAGGGCGTGGGCCGCGGCGGGTCGGGCTTCGCGTCCTACTTCTGCCTCAACTCGCCCGCGCTGGACACGGCGGTCGCGGCGGGGGCGGCGGGGCTGGGCGGCGGCGGTGGCGGCGGAGGCCTGGCGGGGCCCGCGCTGCCCGCCGCGTCGCCCCCGCCGCCTGCGCCGGGCCCCGCGGCGCTGCCCCCCGCGCTGCTGACGGCGCTCGGGCCCGCGGCCGAGGGCGCCCGGCGCCTGCACAAGTCGCCGTCGCTGTCGTCGTCGTCGTCGTCCTCGTCCAACGCCGAGTCGGGCACCGAGAGCCCCGGCTGCTCGTCGTCGTCCTCGAGCAGCGCCTCGCTCGGCCGGGCGGGCGGCGGCCGCGGCGGCGCCTTTTTCCACTTCGCCGACGGCCCGCCGAGCGCCCCCGGCGCGGCCAACGGGCACCCCGGGCCGCGCGGCCCCGCGCCCGCCGGCTCCCCGCCGCAGCACCAGTTCCACCCGGGCCGCCGGAAACGCGAGAACAAGGCCAGCACCTACGGCCTCAACTACCTGCTGTCGGGCAGCCGCGCGGCCGCGCTGAGCGGAGGGGGCGGCCCCGGGCCCCAAGCGCCGCGGCCCGGCACGCCGTGGAAGAGCCGCGCGTACAGCCCGGGCATCCAGGGGTGAGTGCGGGGCGCGGGGGGACGCCGGGTGCGACTCTGCGCCGGAAGGCTGCTCCTAGCACGGCACGTAGATTGCTGGTGTAACGGAGCGGCGATCTGCTGCTTGATCCCCAGACGGACCGCGGAGGACCCGGCCCCTGAGCCTGACTTGCGCCACTGGAAGGGGGTGTGGGATCCTTCACCTTTTTTCCTCTCCCCAGACACGTTAGGGACCCCTTGTCACAGTGGGTGCAGTTGGGTGTGGAGCTTGATGTCAGCTGCAGGCCGTTTTAGTATTGCCTGGAGCTCGAATCAAGTTGAAGGCAAATACTCCTTAAATAATAACTTTTTTTTTTTTTTTTTGAGAAAAAAATTTTGGAAGATGATTCATTCTTCTTTATTTTTATTAAATTAGTGATACAATTTAGCCAACAGTGAATTTAGAAGTATTTTTTTCGGATGAGGGTTTGTGTGTTATGATTTAATTTTATGCAGAAATTAACATAAAAAGCATTTTTTCTAGTTTTGAAAAAGTAGTTGACAGCCTTCAAAGAAGACAAAAACGTGTGTAGCACGTATTCTTTGGAAGATGCCATTTTTATTTTAAATAGCTCCACGTTGGCCTAGACGGGATTCGAAGTTCCACTTAAGTTTAGTGCAGTTACACATGACAGGGACTGTTTAAAAAACAAAACGTGGGTGTGGGAGTGTGGTTGAAGCAGTCCCAGGTGAGGCTGCTCAGGTGGGAATGCCACCTGCCCAGCCCTGTGGCCTTCTGTGCTTTGCTGAGCATCTAGAAACAAAGCATTTGTGCACAGGTATTAGGTCATTATTTCAAGACTTAAATCATAAACTTTCTTTGTAAGTTGCATGCTGATTTAAAAGCTGCCTAAGGTTTTTCCAGGGTACTAGGGTTTGGTTTTGTTTTGTTTTGTTTTAACAAATGTTAGAGTTTTCCTGATCCAGCCATTGCTGGGGGTTGAGATTACTACTTAAAGACTTTTTTTTTTTTTTTTTTTGTTATAAGTCTGTTCATTCAGGTTGGAAAATGGTTAAGTTGATACTACTCTAAAGCAAGTGAGATACATCCTAAGAGTTTCATGTCCTGCAATTTGTTTCACCTGGTTTGGGTTAGAAGTGTTACATTCTTAAATTCCCTGAAGCCCAAGTGTGCATTTCAGCCCCAGGTAGGAGCCATTCTCCTCTTGCTCCTCTCTCTCCAGCCCTTACTTGCGAACTGTCCAAGAAAGAGTGGTATGGAGCGATTTCTTGATGTATAGCATCATACCCGAGTTCCTTGGTTGGGGGGTGGGGTGAGGCATGCAGGTTTCCTGCCTGTCATGTCTCTGGAACTGACTCTAGGAAAATAGGAGGACATGTGGTCTCCACTGGTAGAGCATTTTGGGGTCCAGACGGTCCCAAGTCTTGTTTCTTCCGCGAGCTGTTGGCAGTGGCAGCATCGTGCCCTTCTGCAAATTACTTAGGCCCTGGAAGCTGTTTCCTTGCCCCTAGGTTTCTAGAAAGCTTCAATACGTACATTGTTTATTTATTTATTTACTTATTTACTTGGGAGAGGGAGAGACACACACACCAGGAGTGGATAGGGGAGGAGGAACAGAGGGAGAGGGAGAAGCAGGCTCCCCGCTGAGCAGGGAACCAGTATGGGGCTTGATCCCAGGACTCTGGGATCTGGACCTGAGTCGAAGGCAGAGGCTTAACTGAGTGAGCCACCCAGTTGCCCCTGCTGGTGCTTTTATTAATAAATGAGCCCACCAAGTACGAGGTTCTTTGCTAGGATCTGAGGTAGTAGTTGGCCTGGAAGATGCACGTCTCTCGAGCCTGCCTCAACCCTGGCGCTCCATCTCCGCGCCCCTGCGCAGCACACACTAGCAGTGTGCAGATCTTCCCTCCTCCTTGTCCGTCTCGCCCGTCTAGTCTTTGATCAGATCCTCTGCGCCTTCTCTCTGCCCTCACGCAGCATGTTGCTGCTCGCGAGATTGCTCCAGCGGCCAGCGGTCCTCGCACACACGCTGTTGCCGGCCTCTGGGCCTCTCCCGGAGCGGCCAGTAGGAGAATCTCCTCCATCAGCAGGTTTGGTTAGGTCTGTCCCCTTTAGAATGCCGTGATGGCATCTCTGTGGTCCTCCTGGGGTTAAAGACTAAGCCTGCCTCCCGGGCACTGCTGCTCTGGGCCCTGTCTGGGGGCCTGCTGCGGGTCCTACCCTGCCACCCCCACTGGCTTGTGAGGTTTCCGCCCAGAGGGCCGCGTGGAGGGTTGAAGAGTAGGTTTTGAAGCAGCCCAGCCAGGAGTTCCCCGTTTTAACCTACCTGAATAGGAGCCTGTGCGGTCCTGCTCTTGGTGATGCTCCTCCTTTTCTCCTTGGCTGCCTTTGTGGCTGACGTGTACCACCTGGGGTCTGTCCGCTCACGGCCGTCTCTGCCCAGAGGAGGAGCCTGCTAGGACTGCCTGTCGTGTGTCTGGAAGGGTGGGGTGCCCTGTCTTGGTTTGCTACGTGGAATGCTTCTAGCAGGCTACTGTTTGCTGGGGGAGGGGGACTGAGTAGAGGAGCAGGAAGGCAGAGCAGCGCTTGAACTGGGGAGGTATGCCTGTGGCCGGAGGAGCGAGGTGTTCCTCATGGTCCTTCCCATGGCGGGCCGCTGGGCTTATGGCGGCTAACGTTTTGGTATCAAGCACGAAGTCCGTGTAGACCTCGCCGCCAGCCCCCAGCTTACTCAGAGCGATGAGCAAGGCCACCCTCGTGTGTGTCAGCTGTAGCTCAGAAGGGGGGAGAACTGCGATCGGAGAGCCGTTGACCTGGTCCGTAGAAAGGAGCCTTGCTGATGAGTAGTGGCTCAGACGTGCTGTGTCGGCCCAGGACGGTGTTTCCGGAAGGACCATGCCTGTCGTCCTCAAGAAAGGCTGAGCCGTCGGCCGGTGCTGCGGGAGGCTGGGCGGCATCAGCCCAAGCCCGTGGGCGCCTGCGCGGTTGCACGTGGAGCAGGCTGCGCTGCCCGCTTCCTTCTGGGGCGGAGGGCTTGGCCTCCACACCGTCCTGGGAACCGGGCCTCACAGCATTGCCGGTCTGCTTCCACCTCTGAGGAGGTGACGAAGCCAGGGGAGGCGGACAGGGATCCGAACGGGAACCCTCGGAGCAGGGAAAGGGAAGCGCTTGTCTTGGAGCAGCTGTTCTGTGCTTCCGTTGAACTCTCAGACTTTTGTTTTGGGGACAGCGTGGAATGTGCTCTCCTCTCTACCTGGGCCTCTGACTTAGGGACGTGGACAGGCTCCTGGGCCCCGCACTTCCCAGCCTCCGGCCCTTGTCCCCTTCCCATGCCCTCCCTTCCACCCCCTGGCCCAGCGAGTTGGTACTTTGCCCTGGTCAGTGCCGGCAGCTTCAGAAACCTCGAGAGCCTCAAGGCAAAGAAAAGTCCCAGGTGGGGGTGGGGGGCGCTTGGACCCCAGGTGTGCTGCTGCATCCTTACTGGTGCCCTGTAGAGCCCCGGGAGCAGTGTAATGGAACGGGGGAAGGCCCCTGGCGGGCCCCTGTAGGCCAGGCCCTGACCAGGCTTCAGTGTGGGCCTTGGCCACCTGCGGGTTGTCCTCTCTGGCGTGCCTGAGTGTGAAATGGTCACGGAGCATCCTTCCTGCAGGGCTTTTAACAGTGTTTATTTTTTGACATCTTCTGTTCACTCAAAATTCAGCTCTTCGTCTGACGTCGGTGAGAAACGGACCCGTGTCGTTGGTAGGATGGGGACCCATGCCCCGCAGGACTCGTGTGTGTTTCCTTCACTCTGTTGGAAGAGGCTGAGCCTGAGGAGGATTCAGGAGGCTTCAGGATGCCTCCTCCCCTCTGTGCTTCCAGCCTGACTTGGCACTACGTAAAGCAGCGTGCGGTGACCTCCTCCCCCGGTGCGTCCTTGTGGGGACCCGTGGGGGGCGCAGGTGAAAGCCCAGCAGGGCCCCTGGCAGACGACAGCATCGTCGCTTCTGTTGAGTCCTCTCCGTCCCATCTCCGCCCGCACACGTCAGGGGACACATGGGAGAGGTTAGAATGAGACCTGCCCCGCAAGGTGACAGCGGCACGCACAGGCCTCGTTTTCTCAGTGTTCATCACCTGCGACCCCTGGGGACGAGCTCGTGCGTGGACGCCATGCCCGCATTGCTGCTGCGCCGAGCACGTGAAATGAGCTCCTTCTCAGAGGTTCCTCCCCCCTTGGTAACAGCGTGGCTGGTTCCCACCTGGTACGCTCTGGCCTGTCACTGCAAAGTGAGATGGAAAATCTAGGGCGGGGTGCGGGCTGTGATGGAGCTGGGGAGAGTTGCGCCTGGTCTCTGGTAAGTGAAGGTGCACAGTGAGGATGGCCAACCCTCGGAGAAGGGCCGGACAGACGCCCTGGAGAAGGATTGCTGTATGAAACAGGCTGGGGAGGCCTGGGGGAAGATAGAGACCTCGAATGCTTTTTGCAGAAAGCGACGTTAACTCTCATGCTGCCGAAGTCACGGTGGGGTGGAGCGGACCCCGTCGCTGCTGGGGGCTGCCGGGAGCTTGGGAGGAAAGAGCTTAACGCCGTAATGCTGTTTGCTTCTCAGCAGTAGCACGGGTATGATTGAGCACCTTGGAAAATAATTTTTAAGTAAATGTTTTAAAGTATCAGTTTTTCATAACTTTAGGATCTTTCAAGGTAAAGCCTCAGACTTCCTTTGGGTGCTATTTAATAAGAAATTTTGTCTCCCGTTATGAGTGGAATCGTGTACGTCCGATGGGAGGAGGCATCATGGTTATCCTGGGGAACGAGGACTTCTGCGCATTGGTTTAGGACCTGTTTTTTTTTTTTAAAGATTTTATTCATTCATTTGACAGAGAGAGATCACAAGTAGGCAGAGAGGCAGGCAGAGAGAAAGAGGAGGAAGCAGGCTCCCTGCTGAGCAGAGAGCCCGATGCGGGGCTCGATCCCAGGATGCTGGGATCATGACCTGAGCCGAAGGCAGAGGCTGTAACCCACTGAGCCACCCAGGTGCCCCAGGACCTGTTTTTAAGTTGTGGAATGAAGGAAGCTATTAAAAAACAAGACAGTGGGGCACCTGGGTGGCTCAGTGGGTTACAGCCTCTGCCTTCGGCTCAGGTCATGATCTCAGGGTCCTGGGTTCGAGCCCCACAGCGGGCTCTCTGCTCAGCCAGGACCCTGCTTCCCTCTCTCTCTCTCTCTGTCTCTCTCTCTGCCTGCCTGCCTACTTGTGATCTCTGTCAAATAAATAAAATCTTTAAAACAAACAAACAAAAAAACCAAGACAGAGCAAACAGCAGCCTGTGATGTTGACGTTGAGAAAAGCCGTGTTGCTTCTGCACTCGGGCGCAGGCTGACAGGTGAGGGGCGCGGAGTCCTGCTCACGGGGTGGCGAGGAGACTGCTGCTGGCCGTGGCTCTGGAGAGGCCCCTCCAGACTCTCCGGTCAGAAGGCTGCTGGGTGAGTGTGGCACCGGCGTAAAGGCAGATGGGTGACCTTGGTGACTGAGACAGTTGCCCGAGATGTCTGTCCCCCGTGCCAGTCTGTGTCCCAGGTGAGGTGGTCTGGGGTGCATCTTCTTAGAGTGTGGGATTTGCACCGCAAATTCAGTGGCTTACTCCAAGCTTTGCACGCCACAACCGTTCTTTGTTGCTGTGTGACAAGTGAGCATACACTCAGCTGCTTAAACCAATACTCCTTTCCTGTCTCACGGACTCTGGGTCAGAGCTTGGGACAGCGGGTTGGCTTCCTGCGCGGGCTCTCACCAGGGTGCAGGCACGGCGCTGGCTGTGCGTTCCTCACTGGAGCTGGAGCTCAGGCTCCTCTTGCATACTGCTGGCGAATTCAGTCCCTTGCTGTTGTAGGACTTAGGTCCCCCATTCTTTGCGAGCTGCCAGTTGGGGGCCATCTCAGCACCTTAAAGCCATCTCTGCCTTCCTTGACTTGTGGTCCCTCCGTCTGCACACTGGCAACAGAGCTTTGAATCTCTCTGGCCACACCTCTGCCAGCCGCCGGAAGCCCTCTGCGTGAAGGGCTTGTGTATTTGCGTCAGGCCCTTTCAGGTAGTTGCCTCTCTTAAGGGCATGCCGTGATGATTTTCCCTCAGCCACGGGTTCTGAGGCTTGGGGCACGGGGTCTTCTGGAGGCTTCCTTCCATGCCTGAAGGCGTGCTCCTGTAGGTAGACTAAACCGTGTGGTTGTCTTTTCCAGCACTTGTCTCCCTCGACTGGACTCCAGCCCACTGTGATGACTCTGGGAGATTGTTATCTATCCTCTGGCTTGGTCGTCACGACTGAACTCAGGCAACCAAGAGACTAGCTCTCGGGGCCTTTCTGGGCTTGTCTCCTATGTCACCTAAGAGAAGTGTATGTGAAAGCCATGTGAACGAGTACATGAGAACTCCAGCAGTTGAAAAGTCCTGTTCCTGAGGCCCCCTGCACTGGCCAGCTTGGGAAAGCTGTTATTTCTCTCGGGGCGGGGGGCGGGGGGGATGCGACATGATTCACTCAAGTGACCTCTGGAATTTTGGTCTAAGCACATAGCAGACCACGTTTGCTTTGCACAAGGCCCCACACCGCGTGTACAGCAGCCCAAGTTAATGGGAGTGAGGGCCTCCCCCTCCACGGGCTGTGACCGTCGCTTCAGAGCAAGCACTCTCCCACGCAGTTCTTCCCTGGCCCCTTCCTGTGGAGTGACCACCACTCTCACACAGCTGACCATTGACCACTGGTCTTCCGCTTGGGGAGGAGGGGCCGTGTCTTAGCTGCATTCCTAGGGCCAAGTGGGTGCTGCTGGCCAGCTCTGCATCGGGCTCTGGCGAATGGGTGAGCATGCGTGACAGGGTCTGGCCCCTTACATGAACAAGTGCGGGCTGGCCGCTTGGGTGGTTTAGGTCAGATGCTGAAGGTAACTTTGTTGTCTTAGAATTTTTGAAGATTTGATTGCCCACTCCGAAGTTACTTAAGTGCAGAATATGAAAGTAAAATTGATTGTAGTTTTTCTGTTTATCTTCCCAAAGAGTGTGGTTAAACCAGTTTTAGACCTTACAGTGTAGAACTCAAAAGCAGAAAGCTTTCAAAAAATTCTGTGTTTGAAAGGCATTGCCACTTAGATTTAGCAGGTTTTTTTTGTTATTAGAGAATTAATACCTAACCATGGCAAAGTCTGAAAACAGGGAAGTACGGAGATACATTGCCTGTCCCTCAGCCACCTGCTGAGTGATCAGGCTGGGCATGGCCTGAGCTCCGGGGCATGTGCTCCGTGCCCCAGCAGCAAGGAGGAGACGCTGGCTCTCCCTCCTGGCATAGCGGTCTCTGCGCAGGGGTCTGTCTCCCGGCTGATGGGGCCGGCTTGGTGGGAGTGTCTGCGAGGTTCCCATTGGCAGGGAATGTCTTTCATTGTTAGCAATGTGCCTTTTTATTGTGGGTTTGTGCTCTTTTTAATTCCCAGATCAGCTGCTCTGTAGAACCATTTAGGTCCTCCTGTGGTTTAAGATTGGAGTTAATTTCCTGAGTGATAACATGTGGATGTAGGTGGTTTCTATCTTTCCGTATTTGAGAGAGATTTCAGATCGTAGTGTTTCTGGAATCCGGGGGATCTGAAGCCTTGGCTGGGATGCAGGAGTGGAAGGGAAATGAAAAATCAAATCCTTTCGTTTTTGGCTTGGACCCCTTCGGCTGCGATCTGCGTGTGGCCTTGAGCTCCCTGGGTTCACCTGTGCTCTGAACCTCTGTAGCCTCATGCACAGGCCTGGTTTTGGCTGATTTCATGCTGGGTCCTGGCTTCTGTGCCTCAGTTTCCCCACCCGGGAAGCTGTGTCTACGACATCCCCCTGGCAGGATGTGCTAAACAGAGGAGACTTGGAAGTGCCATGTGAATTGTGACGTGGAGAGCTGAGAAGGCCACTCCTTTCCTTCCCTTTTCTCCTCTCTTCTCTGAGGAAATTGAAACCAAAAATTAGGCGGGGCTCGTTGCCAACTGGACAGAAAAAGCCTTTTGCTCCGGGTTTGAAAATACAAGTTTCCCTCTCAGGCCTGAGCTTTTCTCAGAGAAGCTGCTGAAGCCCGAAGGCCCGAGTCTTCGGGGACCCACGCAGCGCTGTGCGGACGCTTCAACTTGGAGTCAAGGCGTTCTTTTCTGATCTTAAAAATTTAAACAGTGCCCGAGTAACGTGTTCTGTAGGTCTTAAATTAATCGTCTTTCCAGATCTTTCCGGGCACCGCTCTGGTATCGGCTGTGTGGCTTCATGCGACCGGTGGGAGGCGGTTTAGATTTTGGGTTCTGTGAACATAGTAGGAGTGTGTGCTCTTTCTCCGAGCGCTTTGCAGCTTGTGGCTTGGTCTCTGTGAACGGTGGGTCAGGGCGCTGTGGCGGGGTTTTGTGCGACCCGAGCAGTAGCTGCTGGCCCCGTGTGGCCCTGGAGCGCTTGCCGCGCGACTGACGCAGCTGTGGAACTGAATCTTACTTGCATTTCGTTTTAATGAACACTTAAGTAGCCTTCTGACTTCTGACAGCGCCGACCTAGAGTAGCTTTAGACTCTTGCAAACTCAGTATTTGGTTCAGTAACTGCTGCCTAAACCAATCCAAACTGCAACAGCAGCGGAAGCCGTCGTGCTCCGCGAGCCACCCCTGGAAAGCTCTAGAACTGGCGTTTCTGAGTTTCCGGCGGGTCTCCTCAAAGGGCCGCTATTTCAGTAGCGCAGGCAGCATGGTCTGGGTCACCGCAGAGTGTGAAGGGAACAGCTCGCTCTGGAGGGGCTTCCAGTCCGGCCTGGAGGGAGCGGGGCAGCGCTCCTGCCGACCTGCTAGTGCCTGGAGCCTCCCCTCTTCTCCTGCAGCGCTGGCTCCCGGGGCGGGCACTCCGCGGGGCTGGGCCCTGGGCTGGCAGGAGGGTCGTGGCGTTCTCCGAGCAGGCCTGGGAGATGGGTACCACCGTCCCTCTTCGGCAGACGGAAAGCTGAAGCCTGGCCGGGCCGACGGCAGGGAGCCTGGCCTGCTGGGGGAAGGGGACCTCTTCAGGACGCGCGGGACAGGGTGGCAGCCCGCCCAGGGAAGCCAGCCTCGGTGTGTCTGCAAGGGGCCATTTGCCGTTTTGCTTTTCTGGAGAGAGAGAGCGGATTGAGGGAGAGGGAGACCCGAGCTTCTCCTGGGGGCACCTGGAGTCAGATGGCGGATGATGAAGGTGCTGGAGGTGGGCTTGGGGGAGCTTTGTGGGGGCGGGTGTGGGGAGCCCCGAAGCCAGTCCTGCTGCTGCGGCTCCTGAAGGTCCCGCTTTCTGCAGATGGTGCCGGGCTGGGGGGCAAGCAGGGCCCCTCCCGTCTGGATTTTTCTGGCAAGTTGTCGTCTAGGAAGAGTGGAGCAGTTGGTGAGTTGCTGTTTCAGCTGAAGACTGTTGACAGCGGGAAGCAGGACCAGTGAGCGTCTGTTGCCTGCCTCCTCGCAGTTTTTCCCGTCACTGATTCGTTTTAAAGAGAGTCAACTTCAGTCGGTGAGGCGTCTCCCCGAGTGGCAGCCAGGCAGTGGAGGGCCGCAGCCCCGCCGCGGGCACGCTGGACACTGGCCGGGAGAGCCCGTGCCGCCGCCCCCCGAGGGAGCAGGTGTGCTGCGATCGAGAGCAGGAAGCAGGGACGTGGTGGCCCGGCCGAGGTGGCAGCCTGCGAGCAGCGCTGCAGCACTTGGGTTATTAGCGTCTGCTCCGAACTGAAGCTTTCAGAGTGTTGAAAATTGAAGAACGCGGAAGAGGTGTGAAGGAGGACGCCTTCCACGGCGGTGCCACGCGGAGGTCCACGAGCCCCGCGGTGAGTCACCTCGCGGCAGGCGGCGGGCGGTGGAACGGCGGGAGCGTTCGCGGCCCGGTCAGAGGCTGACGCCCCGGAGACTGAGCTGCCCCTGCGCCCGCCTGACGGAAGCAGGCGCGTGGGATGGAGACCGAACTCCAGAGGATGGGGACCTGTGCCAACTGCCCCAGGTTAAGGTTTGGGGTGAACTGAAACTCACAGAATTGTTAAGAGTAAAAATGGCCTTTTGGGGTCAGACCATCGGAAGTGAGCCGCTTGCGGTGGGGCAAGAGGCCCGGTGTCCTCCGGCCTGCCTTCGCGGGTGCGGCCTCCGCCTCTCCGTCGCTCCCGCCGAGCAAGTGGTTTTCAGTCCTTGTCACTGCTGCCACACGTGTGCTGCGTCACTGTCACACATCATCGGGGCCCCGTTGAGCCCACAGCCCTTCATGCCGCGCCCCCTGCCGCTCTCCCGGGCCGGCGAGCCGGCACGGCGGGTCGGCGAGGCACCGGCTTTGGATCCCAGGCAGGCTGAGGCCACCGCGTCTCTTCTTAACCACGAGACGTACAGAGCAGAGGGGGTTGTTCAGAGAGGTCTGGCACTAGCAAGGAAAGAAAGACCCTGAACCCCAGTATGTGGGTAGAGACAGGACCTCTCAGCTTGCAGAGAGCGTCTTGAAGCTCTGCCCAGGCTCTGAACGGTGCGTCCCACTCTCCCCAGGAGGAGCTGGAAGTATTTTCTCGCAAACCGGGCCCGCGGTCTGGTGCTGTCCCCCTACCTTGCAAGAGTGACTCCTTTAAGTGGTCAGTGACACATGCCGCCACCGTGCGTGATGCTGAGCCTCTTAACAGTTCTGTCTGCTGATTGCTTTAGTGAGAGGTAGTGTCTAAGAGTGTTTTCTGCTGACTTTTAAATGATTATTTTTATTAACTGGATTTGTGTGTGTGTGTTTAAAAAAAGAAGCTTAAAAACCATGGGGCCCACCCCCCAGCAATAACCAAAATACAGTTAGGTGACTGCCACTGTAGACCTCTCCCTGTAGCCCGTGGTGGACGGACACATGGATTGATCAACAGAAACACTTCCGGTATGATTCATGTTCTCTTTAAACACAGTTTACTAAATTTTTGATTTTGCTTGAAAGTGAAAAAAATAACGTGGAACCTCTCAGATGGAGATACTGGTTTCTAGGAGGTATTGCTGAGACCAAGAACATACATGATGAGGGGCGCCCGGGTGGCTCAGTTGGTTAAGTGACCAACTCTTGTTTTCAACTCAGATCATGATCTCAAGGTCACGAGATTGAGCCCCAGGTCCAGCTCTGCTCCGGGTGTGGAGTCTGCTTGAGATTCTCTCTCTCCCTCTGCCCTTCCCCCCTTAAAAATGATGAAAACCGTAAGTGGCTGAGTGCAAAAAAATCAAAGGAAAAGTTTTGATGACATCATATGTGTTTGCTTACTGCTATGTAGTGTACGGCTGTTGTTAGTCCTTGCTGCAGACTGAGTTGCGTCCCCCCAAAATTCGTATGTTGAAGCCCCAGACCCCAGTGTGATGATACTTGGGGAAGGGGTCCTTGGAGGTGATTAGGGTTAGATGAGGTCACAAAGGCAGGGTCTCATCCTGGGATTAGTGTCTTTCTAAGAAGAGGCCAGATTGCTTGCTGGCTCTCAGCCCTGTTGCGGACGGAGTGAGACGGCAGCCGTCTACAAGCCAGGAAGAGGGCTCTCACCGGAGCCTGACTGCGCCGGGTCCCTGATCTGCGACTGCAGCCTCCAGAACTGTGAGAAATAAATGTCTGTAGTTGGAATTGCCCAGTCTGTGGTACCCTGTTCCAGCGGCCTGAGCGGACTAAAGTCGCCCTTTCATGCATCTTTACCTCCTGATCTGCATTGCATTATTTTTTTAATATTTTATCTATTTGACAGACAGAGATCACGAGTAGGCAGAGAGGCAGGCAGAGAGAGAGGAGGAAGCAGGCTCCCCGCGGAGCAGAGAGCCCGACGCGGGGCTCGATCCCAGGACCCTGAGCCGAAGGCAGAGGCTTTAACCCACTGAGCCACCCAGGCGCTCCTGTATTGCATTATTTTGTCACCAGGAGTTAGGCGTTTGTATTTTGTTCCGTAATTATAATCACTGCCGTTTATTGAGACTTTACTAAGTTCCAGGTCCTGTTCTGAGTACTTAGTCTGGATTCGTTAAATCTTCTTGACAATGCCGTGTGGAGGTACTGTCCACATCCTGCGAGGTCTGGTCGCTGGAAAGCAGCAGAGCCTCTGACCCCAGGCAGTCTGGGTTCCTAGTGACACCGCAGTCCTGCCCGGATGCGGGAGACCAAAGTTTGCGTGGGTGAGTCTTGGTTCTGTATTTATAGAGACCCTATTTATAGGGACCCTGGCCTTGCTCCCCGGGGTCCTGGCCCTGAGCTCGGCTGAGCGCCCGGGGCCCCGGCTCCCGCCCTGTGCTCATTCACCAGCTCTGCACAGGGAAGCCTGCGTCAGGATCTTTCTGTTGTGTGTGTTCAGTCAGGTCTTTAAAAAGAGCTAATTGGTGCCGCGTTCCCTGAGGCCTGCTGTGTGCCTCAATACCCGTCTCTCGGCCTCAGAATTGCTCCGTGTCTCTGGCTGTGAGTGTCGTCGGAAATCGGAGGCAAGACTCACTCCCCCTTTGGTGAAGGTGGTCCACGTTGGTTAATTTGTTAGTCGCCTTTCTGAAGCCGCCTTCTAGTCCACGCATGGCCCTTGGTGCAGCGTCTGGCCCAGTGTGGGCCCCCAGCATCTGTCCTGCCCGGAGTACAGCTTCCCTTCCCGCCACAGAGCGGGCTGTGGCTCTGCTTTAGGTACACCGTCTCTTCCATGTGACTCCGCCGGGCCTTCTGGGCTCTTCTTCTGCTGGCTGGCAGCACCTCTGTCCTTCCGCAGAGACCTTTTCCCCTTGGGTGACCTGAATCATTTTCTTTTTCCTCTGTTCATCTTGTTGAACTTGTTCTTGTTGCTCTGGCTCGCGGTGTGTGTCCTTAGCACGGTAGCTCCCCTGTGTCCTCATTCTGCTGATTGTCACCAGGGAACCCCGACGTTACTGACACCTTCTGACCGAGGTTGCTTTTCTGTAGAACAAGGCGCCAGAGCAGGTTTTTCCCGAACTTAGCTTGTGTGTCTTCTTCGGTCCTGGGTGCTGGGAGTTGGGTGCTGGTGTTGTTTCTATCGTGTACTGGGTTCCTCTCCTGTTTCTCTTGTTTGCTGTGGCCTGTTCATGGGGTCGCTGCCAGGGCAGGCCTCATAGTCTGTCTTTCTGCTGATGTGACGTATGTGTGTTCCTGCCGTGCTCTTTCCACCTCACTGAGAAATTTCAGCTCAGGCTACAGGCTTGAAAGGCTGGCCATGTCCTGGGCTGGCCTTTCTGGGACCCGGCAGCCTTATGGGGAGAGGGGACAGGCTTGGGGCTGTCAGCAGGCACCTTTGTCAGGACCCAAGTCTTCCCGAAGGACTCCGGCTTTCTCAGGCCTCTTTGGTCCCCTTCTTCCTGGCCACTGGGTTTCTTCCGAAGCCTGGCATTCTTGTTTGCCCCAAAGTTGGCCCAGGGTTGCTGCATTCCAGACTCACGGTGCCTCTGTTCCCAAGACCACATGGGCTTCTCCTGGTTCCCGAAGCCTCCCAAGCTCATCCTTGCTGTTGGGGCCCCGGCCTGCTCTTCCTTCTCCCAGGACGCTGCCCCTGAGCTGCGCGTCTGCTGCTGCTTGCTGTTCTGTCCGGGTCCCAGTACCTGCCCCTCAGCACCCAACCCAAGGGGGCCACGGGCATGGTCATGGGCCACCATTTGGCAGAGTGCACTCTGCTCCCTCTGGTTGATTTTGGTCATCGTTTCCCCTCTCCATGCTGCCCCTGCTCCGCTCCCAGCACAGAGCAAGGGCCTTAGTGGGTCGCGCTCACTGCTCTGTGGCCAGTGTCAGAAGAGTAGGGCTGCGGGAAATCACCGGACAGAGGCGTCTGCTTTCCACGCTTCCGTATTGACTTAAACCTTTGGATCCCTTAACCCCTTTCCTGGCCTGTCAGTTTTTGGCAGTGTTCCAGCATATTGCGCTTTTTCTTAAAAGTTTTTCCTGGGCATCGTGGTGGGGCCCTGGGAGGTTGCTGAGTGCTGACCTTGTTGGTGGGTGCAATGTCTAGTTGGGCCCAGGAGAACCGGTGCACGTGACTTGTTTCCTCCTTCCAGCGAGTTGGCAACAAACCTGGCTGAACGACAGGTCAGTGCGCTGTGCCGCTTTGCCCCTTCGGACGGTGCAAGGTGAACTTAGCCGCCTACACGGATAGGATGCAGCGAAGCGCGACAGCTTCCTTCCAGCAGGCCTCCCGGATGCGCCAGTGTGCTCGCGTGGGGGGCAGACCTGGCTCTCGGCGGCGCTGGCGTCCGGCAGGGGGTGAGTGCCCGCTGTGTGCGTGTCTGCGGGCCACGCGGAACTGGACGCGGGCTCCCTGGGTGCTTCACCGGCCTTGGTGATCATCGCATCCCCTGTCGGGCACGGGGACGACGTGTCCCGTTAGAACAGCAGCACCGGAAGTGAGACTCCTCGTGTCTGGCCTCTGATACCTGCTGAGCGGTCAAGGCGAGGCGGGCAGCCGGTGGGAATGCAGCAGTGCGGGGAGGGGGCGGAGCGCGGGTTCCGGGGTCTGCAGGAAGCCCACAGGGCCGGGCGGCTGGGGGGCCCGGAGGCTCCAGGGAGCGCCTTGCGCAGCGGGAGCTGAGTTGCCCCACCTGACCTCTTCATGCAAGACGCGCGCCGCTGGCAGGTGCTTTACCGGCCGAGCCTTCTGGAAAAGGGAGGTGATGGTGCTTATTGGGGTCGTGCTCAGTGACGTGTCGCACAGAGCCCGCACGGAGCCCGCAGGTGGTAGATGTCAGCTAATAAGAATATGGATATGATAGACGCACCAACGAGTGGTGGGCTTTTTCCCGGCGAGCCTAAACGTAGCCTCCGAATCGTCTCTCAGCTGTGCGACCGCAGTGCCTGTGCTGAGAGCCGCCCGCAGAGAAGGCCTGTTCGCTGCGCTGCTTGAGACCACACCCTCTTCCTCGGACAGGTCTCCGGGCCGGTTCTTCTGCACCTGCAGAGGATTTTCTGGGATCGTGGGGGCAGTGTTTCTAGGGACCCTGTCTGGGGAGGGGAGGCTGTGCCGCAGTCGGGAGTCCCTTCCTGAACCAGTGGCTTGGGTGGCTCTAGAGCCAGAACTTGAGGGCTGAAGGGACCTGTAGCCTGCCAGACTTGACGCTGAGCAGTCCGTGGGGTCCCCTGGGCCTCCGCGGTGCCGGGCCTGGCTCACTCGTGGCCTGGGATGGAGCCAGAAGGAAATGCCCCTGCTGGCGTGCCCCTACTGGAGAGGCAGGAGACCAGAGAATGAACACAAGCACAGAGAGTTCTGCCCTGTGACCTTTGGAGGTGAAGTTGCTGTCAGTTAGCAAAGCCAGAGTAATGCTTTTTTGGGGAGGGGCTTATGATGACAAAAACGGTACTGTACTTATTGAAGAAGTTCGGAAAATACAGAAGAGAAGTTACCCTTAATTTTCCTGCGGACATTTGAGCATATTTCCATGGTTTTTAATGCTTCTCTGAATACAGTGCACAGCTGTCCTCTTGTATTCGTTTAAATCTGATTCAAGGTAAGTGTTTCCTCTGGTCATTGAAAAGCTCTTTTAAACAATTTAAAAATATTACATGGATGTACATGATTCTCTAAATAAAGTTCTATTTACAACTTTCCACTCTTTATAAAGGGACCCACAGTGAGTTTCTGCACAGGTTTCTATACGTTGGGTCACCCGAGCGTGGCTTGAGCTTTCACAGCTCTGGGTCCAAGTTTTGGCTGCATGATACTGGCTGCTTATCATCTGCCTGATGAATACTTAGTTTTCCCATCTGTGAAATGGAGACAGTAGTATTTGCTTTGAAGACTGTTTGGGAGGCTCTGACGAAATGCTGCTAATGTGGACGGTACTGGCTGGCCTTTCCCAGAACGCTAATGTTTTCAGACTCCTACTCATCTTCCTCACAGGAGCTTCCCAGCTCACTTTCCCAGTGGAAAGGGCTCTCTGGAAAGACGACAGAACGTACAGCGATTTTCATTTCAAAAATGATGGAGCTACTTAAGCTGGAGAACAAGGCTGGGGACCCTGGCCCTTTGACGTAGCCACGTGGTTCTCTCTGAGTCCCCTCCAGGTGGCTGCAGTGGTTGCTGATGATGCTGTGGCTGCCTTGCGTGGCTTGGGGCAGGCGGCCTGCGCCAGCGCAGGAGAAAGCAGCACAGTGTAGTGCCGTTTTGGCCCGTCCCTGCCCCCCAAGCAGCTCTCCTGGCTGTGAGCTCCTCCAGAGGCTTGAAGGCCCTGGATTGTATTGTGGGCTCTCTAGGCCACCAGAGTCAGCAGACTAAGTCCTTTGGTCATTTTTGCCCCATGATGGGTTATGGACATGCCAAGTAAGTGGCTTTTCTCCAGCTGGTCCTTGCAGCATGGGGTGGTTTGGAGGCTTATAGTGCAGAATGGTTCAGCGTAGTGCTGACCCCTCCGCAGCACTGTTGACTCAGGTTGTGGAATGCTGGGTTGGCGTCAGTCCGGTCTGTAGGGTGCTCCCGGTGCTTTTCTAGAGTTTCTCTAGAAGCCGTGTCTGAACGTCCTTTCTACCAGCGACAGGAGGATTGAGAAGAAATGGCTAAATTAAGAATGTTTGTCATAGCTTAAGTATAAGCTTGTGGTATCTGAGTTCTTGCTCTCTGTTCTGAGGGGAAGAGAAGCAGGCTGTGGTTCTCCGGCTTCTGGGTGGCCCCAGGGCCTTTCCTTGCACTTGCAGGGTGCTTGGGTTTCCTTGGCTAAGGCAGAACAGTGTCATTTCCTTTGCTGGCCTTCAGTCGAGGTTCTGAAACCCTGTCAGACATGGGCCTACACCAGGGTTCGAAGTGGCCGACCCCCCGAGGAGCCTTGGTGGGAAGGGGACAGAGAGCTCACTTTTCTGGGGAGCAGAGTGTGCACGGACCAGTTAGAGTAGCGGTGATGATTCCAAACTGGAGAGCCCTTCTGACCTGGCTGTTTTGTGAATGCTTAGATGGCTTTAGCCTCTTCAGCCCAGCTTGGCCTTGGCCTGCCCCAGGGCAACAGTTGTGCCCTCCCAGCCCCCCGGCCTGCTCCCCCGTCCCCTCGGAGGTACCCTCCTCTTCTGTCAGTTGCTCTCAGCCGCCTCCTCTGGTAGCAGCTTCTCCGAAGGGCGTCAGTCTTCCGTTAACACGTAGAAAGCATTGTAAGCTTCAAAGCTTTCTGGAGAGAGAGGGGTACACAGGTAGGTCTCTGGTGTGGAGAGTTGCTCTTGGGCTGGCCCTTAAGGGGCTGACGGGAGCCTGGCGGGACAGCTACCACACTAACAAATAAGTAAGGGAACATTCTGGAAACACACTGGGTTCTAATTTGCAGTTTCAGTTGTCTTCCTTCCATTTTTGAGCTTTTACTTAACAACAACAACAACAAAAACACACGAAAACCCCAAAAAAACCTTTGAAGGTCTACCTCAAGGTTTTCTAAGTAATTGGTGCGGCATTAATTTCCTTGTAACGTAATTAAAAATAAATAAAAAAGGATTTGTGTCATTAACTGTATCCACACATGGGTAATTTAAAGAGGATCGTTCACGCCTAAGAATGGAAATAGTCAGCCATTCCCATGTGGATGTCTGCACTTGCCGTGGGCTCAGAGCTCATTTATTTTTTTTAAAGATTTTATTTATTTATTTATTTGACAGAGATCACAAGTAGGCAGAGAGGCAGGCAAAGTGAGAGAGGGGGAGGCAGACTCCCTGCTGAGCAGAGAGCCCAATGCGGGACTCCATCCCAGGACCCTGAGATCATGACCAGAGCCGAAGGCAGCGGCTTTAACCCACTGAGCCACCCAGGCGCCCCTCAGCAGCACATTCTCTCTAGTTAGGGTCTGCACCTGCGCTTGCCTCTTCCCAGTCTGTGCCTGTGCCTGAGGGATGCAGCCTGAGTCCTTTGTCCCACTGCACGTGCATCAGCGCGTGCTTTAACGTCCATACCACTCCAGTGGTTAACTCCAAAATGGTTTCACTAAAACATCATTTTGGGCAAAAATTTAGACCGTGAACATTGTGGAGCCAAGGGGAAGGAGCTCCAGTTTCTGAGAAACCGCTGGCTTTTTAAGGCTTTTGAAAGATTTTAAGAAGAGTTGGGCAGGGTGGGCGGGGGGTGGGGTGGGGAGGGAGATGGAATAGATTAACAGTGGAAGATAGTTTCTAGTATTTTCTGTTGCATTTTCCATTGTAATGGAAAGCTTGGTTTCCCCCTAGCATTTGGAATTGACCAAGTTCACGGGGGATGTTCTGGGTAAACTGGGACCTGTGGCTAACAGTATGGACAGGGACCATGGGGACGGGCCCTGGGAACCAGTGTTTAGGGTTTAAGATCTCAGGGAGCTGAGCAGGTCCGACATCGTGACCCTTTAGCGTGTTGGGACGTTCAGATCCTGAAAGCCAGAGGCCATGTTGGAGGCCGTGCACGTATTCATCTGCCTTCCCTGTTCCCCTAAGAAAATGATGCATAAAATCTGCCCTGACCATCGCTTTCCTTAGAAGGAAAATTGGGATTTAAAATCTGTTGGAGCAGACAAACCCCCCTGCGCTGCTCCCCTCACAGGCCAGCATCATTCACCGTCAGGGGTGGTTTCTTTGCCCCCTTTCTTCCCATGCTGTTTTATTTAAAGTACATTTCATTGTCTTCACTTGGGGTCTCTTGTTTTTGTCCTTTACCTGCCCATCCTCCTTGGGGAGTACACAGAAGTCTCCTTTGGGCCACTTGCAGTTTGTGCTGGGGCTGGGAGAGGGGTACGGGGCTGGCTCTGCCTGGGGCCTGTTTGCCCAAGTCCCCCGAGTGAGGGAGGCACTTGCCTGGGGCACCTGCAGAACCAGCCCCCCACGCCCCCAACCCCGGGCTCTGAGAACCATGGAACCCCGCCATCCAGCTCAGCTTGTAAAATCAAAAATCACCCTCCCGCAGTGGGTTGTCTGTGTTCATCAATAGCTCTATTCGCTGTGAATCAGATAGCTTGACTTGGTAACCGAATAATACATCTTTCACCTTTTAAAATAACCCATGGAATTAGGTTTCACAAACATATACCAGGTGCTCGTAAGATAGACACTAAAATGTTGCTGACCTTCATTATTTGGTACTAAAAGCAGAAATTAATTTGGGAAACGTACTACAAATTGAGCAGTCATTACCTTTTGAATGGTTGGACTCATGCAAGAGAGCAGTTGTAGATGAGAAACGTCTTTCTCATTCGTCACAGAACTTTATTTTCTGGTATTCTAGGATTTAGTTTAAAAGTACACTGGAAAATAATGCTTCGGAAGTCCAGTACTCTCCTGACTAAAACTGAAAGTTACTGCAAGCCAGCCTCACCGTGTCCATCTTAAAATACCCAGAAAAGGAATCATTCGGGGCTCGCTGCACTGTGATGTGCAGTGTGAGCATCTCCCGGATCGAGTCTCAGAGTCGCACCTGGTCTGTACCAGCCGTCGCCCTGCCCGGAGTGTCCGCCGCGTTCTGTTCCAGAGACGGGCCGTCCGGGTGTGCCGCGCGCGCCCGCGGACCTGCTCTTGCACACAGGGCAGCAGCCCTCCTTCCCCGCGCGTGCCCAAGCTGGTGACCTCCTGCAGGGTGAGGGCGAGCGTCCGCACTGGGAGCCGAGCCGAGGTGCGTTCTCTCTCCGCGGCATCCGCACTGGGAGCCGAGGTGCATTCTCTCTCCGTGGCAGCGGGCGCGCTTGGCTTCTTGACTCTGTGCAGAGGTTCCTGACTCGATTCACGGCTCTGTGGCTGGACAGTGGCTGAGTGGGCCTCGCGTTCCTGTGGGTCCTGGCTACACACTCTTGTTGCTCCCCCAGCCTGCCACGCGGTCAACTTCTGGCCCCGTATTCTGCTGGGTTCGAGGTGCCACTGCATGCACAAAGTCGAACCATTTGAAGCTGCCGTTTTTGTGGGTCGGGAATACAGACTTTGTATATAGGCACCTTCCTGTAGAGATCGGCTGACCTAAAAAGATGCACGGCTGTGCAGTGTGCCATGAAGGAAGAAAAACGCTTACTTTTGAACTGATCTGGTGCCCGGCCACGCATGGAAACTTGCCCCCAATTTCAGACATGTGAGTGCTTCCTAGTGAAGATGGAACGATAGTCTCTGCCCAGCTCCGTAATTAGATCAGTTTCTTCGGAAAATGCCCTGATCAGCACCGTTGTTACTGACCTCTCGTTAGGCTGTTAAAGCCCAGCTTCGTCGTCGTAGCACGGAACACGTGTTGAAGTGACGTCAAGAGCTGTAACTCTTAGCTTTGACAGACAGGGTTTGTGTCCACATTTAGCCCTAAGGTTTTAAAACGTTTGTTTTAGAGGACGTTTGGAAGAGAGCGCCCCAAGAGCTACTAGGAGGTGTTTGTTTGTTCTTAACGGAGGTTGTCACACCGCGGCCCGATGGTGCCAGCGTCCGGCACCAGTGCGGCAGTCCGTCTGGCGCCCGGCGCCCCCCACGGACGCGGCCCGCCTTCCAGTCCCCGCTGCGTCCCCGCGACCTCTTTGCTAATCAGAAGTTTGTATCCTTTACTCCCTTCGCTTATTGCTCCGTCCCCCACCCCTGCCCATCTGGCAGCCGTGTTTCTTCCCTGACTTTATGAGTCCATTTCTGGGCTTTTTTTGTTGTTTGCATGTTCTTCGGATTCTACATGTAGGTGAAATCGTCTGCTCTTTGTCTTTATCTGATTTATTTCACTTTACATAATACGCTTTAGGTCCATCCATGTAGTTACAAATGGCAAAATTTCCTTCTTTTCCGTGGCTGAGGAAGGCTGCCTTGTACCCGTGGGCTGCTCACTTGCCAGCTGCCGCTGGTCGCTTCTGCACGTTGTTTGTGCAGATGCCCGACACCACGCACCGTCAGGGGGAAGCAGGTCAGAGCCATGAGGAGACAGGGCCTCGCACCTCTCAGAATGGCTAGTGTCAGGAAGACAAGAATAACAGGTGTTGGCGGGGGTCTGCAGAAAACCTTTGTGCGCTTTTGGTGGGAACGGGAATTGGTGCGGCCACTGGAAACCAGTGTGGAGTTTCCTAAGAAAATTAAGTACAAAACTACCATATCATCCAGTGATTTTACTGGGTATTTGCCCAAAGCAAATGAAAACAGTACGTTGTAAAGAGAGGTGCACGCCTGTGTTCCCTGCAGCGTTGTTTGCAGTAGTGTGTTGCTACTCCACGTGGCCTCCGTCGGGAGGGGGTGTGTGTGCAGGCGGCGGAGCCCCCAGAGTGAGCCTTACCCGCAGCGGGGCCACTTCTGTTTCTGTGGGCTGCCAGGCCTGCGAGGGTGAGAAGAGGGAGGACCGGGGGGGGGGGGGTGACCGAGCCCGTGCATCCGGTTCTGGAGAAGCTTGAGAAGCGTGCTCTCGTGGGGCTCCCCCTGCCTGCTCCCTCTTAGGTTTGGCCTGTCTCAGGAAGAAGCAGCCAGAGCAGCCTGTCTGAGATGGACCTCTAGTCACAGGTGGCTGTCCAGATTTAAATTAAATCAGGGGACAGCTGCAGTAGCCCAGGGCAGGTGCTCAGTAGCCCCTCGCACAGAACCTGTCCATGCCTGGCAAGTTGTGTTGGTGTGCCTTGCTGGAGAGCACGTGGCTGCCCTCCTCTCTCCTCCTTTCCCTCCCCTGCTCCCCTCTCCTCCCCTCCTTTCCCTCCCCTGCTCTCCCCTCTCCTCCCCTCCTTTCCCTCCCCTGCCCTCCCCTTCCCTCCCCTCCCCTCCCTGCCCTGGGCTTGCTACCTGTGTGCCCCTCAGCTGTCTGTGCTCCACGCCTGCTCTGTGAACCCAGACCCGCACAAGCCAGCCTTGCTCTGGGAACTCACTGTCTTGGGTGAGGTGGATGGGAAGAGGCTTCAGGAGTTTGGAAGCTTAACTCGATCTTCTTCTTCTTCTTTTTTCTTTTTTGTTAAAGAAATCTGTATTTGTCGTTAAAATTAGAGAATGCACGCCAGCAAAAAACAATTTAAAAATCACAGTCTTGTCATCTAAAATGCAGTTGACTTTTTCCTGTTTATTTTTTAATTTATATAATGAGCACATTCTTGTAAAACACAAAAAGGCCCAAGTGGTAAAGAAGTATCTGGAGTAGAAAGCGGAGTGTTCACCACCAGCCCCCGTGCCCTCCTGGGTGGGAGACACTGTGGGCGTTGGCATGTGGCCTCTTGGACCTTCTCACGTATGTGGTGCGTATATGGGCCAGACATTCGGATGGACGTGGGGCTGTGTCTTCGCCTGCACCAGCCGTCTGTCATGGGGGTGTCATGGGGGTCTTTCCTTTCTGGTGCACACAGATCTTCCTCGTTCTTTTTCTTTTCTCTTCTTTTTTTTAAGAGTTTATTTATTTGACAGAGAGCACAAGTAGGCAGAAAGGCAGGCAGAGGGAGAGGAAGAAGCAGGCTCTCTGCTGCCCAGGGAGCCTGATACTGGGGTCCATCCCAGGACCCTGGGATCATGACCTAAGCCGAAGGCAGAGGCTTTAACCGACTGAGCCACCCAGGCACCCCCATCTTCCTCGTTCTCACATGGGACCATGTCTTACGGCCAGAGGTCCCGCGGTGAGCAGGCGCTGCGGATTCCCGTGTGTCCTGTCACAGGTTCTCGGAAGCGGTGAGTTGTCCGCTTACCCCAGCGTAGGCCAGGGCCTGGTCTAGTGCAGACTCCGATTTGTCATGTTTCTGCCCTGTGCAGTTGTCATTTGGCTTTTAGTTTGTTTACACTCAGCATGGTTTTGGATAAAGTTCTTCAGTCTTGGTGTTGGGATTGTTGTTTTATATTGGAGTCTGGGAAAGCCTCCTCCAAGTCCAAAATAGTGGGTGGTTCCTGTGGGTTTTTTCTTCTCTTGGCTTTTTTTTTCACCTGGAAATGTCAACTCTGTGTCTGTATCATATTCTCAAGTGTAGAACAAGGTAGGCGTCTCACACCGTTGTCTTTAGTTTCCTGCATCAGGATTTGGTTCGGCTACAGCGGACAGAAGTCATGGAGCACGGGTGGTCCAGTCCGGACCGCCGGCTTCTCTGTGTTGCTGCCTTCCTTGCTCTGCACTGGGGGCCTTTCTCAGGGTTGCGTGGGCCTCTCTGCCCCGAAGGAGCCGTCTGAGGAGGCGCGTTGCCAGCCTCGCTAGAGGGCAGGTGCTCCTTGTTCTTCCCAGGGACCAGGCGACGGCTCGCTGGCCACCTGAGCCTATGGGAGCAGCCCCTTAGCGTCCTGCTGGACAGCCAGCTTCTGCCACAGGAGGCCGTGTCCCAGGGCCTCCCGTTAAATAATCATCGTGTCCTGCTGCTTTTGAGGTGCCACCTCTGTGATCTTTCGTAGAGGAGTTTCTTCTGTGATGGTCACAGCATAGAAATTGTCAGGGGAGATTTGGAGACCGGCCGCAGGTGGGCTGACGCTGCGCCCTACGAGGCAGCAGCTAATTGTGGAGAAGGAGACTTCGGTGTGGTTTTATGTAGATCTCTTGTCCGCTGTGAAACGCCTTTGAGGTTTGATACGTGAGAAGAGTGAGCTTCCTCGTGTTGTTTCTGGGCAGCAACGATCGTGTGGACGTAAATGATGATGGACGTTCACGAGGAGCTGCTTTGGAGAGTTGAACGTGTGGGTCATAGACCCAAAAAACGGCCTGTGTCGTCCTGACGCCTGTAGCGGGCACACGGCCGACGGGGCTTGCTGGCGAAAGTGTGTGTCAGACAGCTGCGGCTTCGCAAAGTGGCAGTAAGTACGGGTAACGTTCGCAGGAAGTAGAATAGTGCGGGCTCTTTGGCACCGTTTGGGATGTGAAGTTGGGATATATTTTAAGGGGAACATAGATCTTAAATGACAGGCTCATAGTGAAATATTTATTTAACTAAAACGTGCTTTGATTCATCCGTTCTGGCGGGTCAGATGCCGTCCACGAGCAAGTGGTGTTCTGGTGCCGGGATCAGGCGGTGAGCCCCGCATGGACTCGGGAAGGGCCCAGAGGGCGGGAGGGGCGTGGGGGCAGGGGTGCCGCCTGCCCTGTCTGGCGTGGGTTCTGTTGAACTGCTCTGATTCCACCGTTCCTCCCGGAGTGGTCGGCTGTCCCCTCCCTGCTCGAGTCCCCTGCCCCTCACCCGGTCCTTGGTCTTTGGTGCTTCCTCACTTGGAGGGCCGGCAGCTGAGGGGGTCTTGGAGTTCGCCCGGATGTCACGATGGTTAGACCTTCCTGTGTCTTTCTGGGCCGATGCTGCCCTCACACCCCACAGCGCCGCGGTCTTGGGGCAGCTCCAGGAGTCACGCGGTGCCTCGCCGAACCTTGCTTGCCTTGAGGAAGGGCCAGCGGGGGCTTCTTGTACCCCCAGTTGGCCGAGTGCCCCTTCTGGTCCCAGAAGGCAAAGCAGAAATTCTCTTCCTGTCTAATACTCGTTACCGCAGGTCACTTTTAGGCCCCTTTCGTACTCGTTTCAGGCGGGTGTGTTCTTAGCGCATGTTCTCGGCAGAGCGGGACGCTTGAAACCAGGAGACCTGTGTGTTCCACGTGGCACCGCCGCCTGCTCGGGAACGTGGGCACGCCTCGACCTCGTTGTTCGTCGGTCCTGAAATACGGGCCGGGGAGGAGCGCTCGGCAGCCCCTTCTGTCACAAGCAGACACCCAATAAAACGGACACTGTCCCACCGGTGGGGTCGTGTCTGTGCAGACCGGCGCAGGCCTTCCCTTCGTGCGGCTTCCTTTCCCGGTGCGTGGAGGGCGGCGGAGCGCGGAGTCCTGGAAGCCGGCAGGCGGGGGCAGTTTTATGTTGTTACTCCAGGCGTGCGCAGCGGAGGAGAAAGCTGCTGGCACGATGGACACGTTGCTGTGCCCTGTTTACAGGGTGTTTCAGCTACTGAGTTTCTGGGGTGCGCGTGGAGTTTTCGCGTCTAGCTGGGACATGCTGCTTTGACTTCGGGCAGATTGTTTAATTAGGCCTCTCTTCTCGTTGTTCTGTCTCTGAATTGTCCGCTGTCAGCAGTGCCGGGAGTCGTGGGAGAGCACGTCCTCTTGTGCTTCCCAGGGAGCAGGTGATGGCCGGCAGAGCGCCGCCCAGCCGTTCGCCGCCGCGACCGTGGCTGACGCAGGAGACCCCCCAGGATGTCCCTGCTGACAGCCAGGGTCGCCTTTGGCTCTTCCTGGTGTGGCCACTCACCCACTAACCGGACGTACCGGGTCCTGCTAACCATGTGGCCAGTTGATGGCAAGTTGTCGATGGCGTCTCGGACTCACCCGGGCCATCTGAGCTGCTGGCGGGGCTGTGGTTTGATGCTTTGCGGTGTCGTTGGTGCTCAGTAACTGTTGAAGTGACAGGAGCTCTACTCCACAAACCTCGGAGTTTGATAGGTATTTGGGGAAAATTTCAGGTCGTATGACTCATAACCTCTTTGGATATGTTACACACTGTCCTCATGGCTGGCCGAACCACCGCCGTAGACGCGACAGACCTTCAGTTCCAGCGACAGCGTAATTGGTATCACAGGTGCACCGAGAACAAGGGGGTTGAGGACGGATTTCCTCCTAGGGTCCCGGGAATGCTTTCAGGGGCCCCGCAGACTGCTGCTGAGTGTTAGGAATGGTCGCGCTCTGCGGATTTTCGGGGTGCGGGCAGCACTTCCGGTGAGATCGAGAAGGGCCAGTAGAGTGTGTGAGGTGATAGGACGCCCCTTGCCTTTGTCGCTGGACGTGAGTCGTCCTGTTGAGAAGTGCTCCCTTCTGGTGTGCGAACTATTCTGCTGGCTGTTGAGCTAGCGTTATTGTATTCTTATTGAGCAAATTTTATTTTGTCCTCTTTGTTTATGAATCAAACTTAGAGTGAAACAGGTGAATTTGATTTGTCTTAATTCCCAGGATTTGATTACTTGGTCCCCTAGAATTCATCCTTCAGACTGACTGGGGATGAGGATCTTTCCTTCCCCCGGGAGGAGGCTTTGCTGTAGATCCTTGGGCCTGAAAGTGAACTCCACAAGCCTGGCACGCCCCAGGACGGCCTTTCCTCGCCTAGGGCGGGTGGAGGGTGCGAGAGGTGGCCCCTGGGGTTAGGGTTAAACTGAGTGCAAGTGAGGCGGCTCTCACCTCCCTCTCCTGCGAATGCCACTGCTGAGCTCTGTTCGGAAGAGAGGGCCGTATCCACCCTGGGTGGCTGGCGCCTTCAGGAGAGGACAGCTGAGTGGTAGCCCTGGGGGGCTTGGTGGCCTGCAGGGTCCCACTCTGACCTCCAGGAACAGGCTGCCCTCGGCTTCCTAGGGCGGTCCCCGCTGTGGCCATCGTGGATGCAGCTTTCAGTGCCCAGAGCAGGTGTCCGTCCTGGCGCTGGCAGGGTGGGCCCGCGGGTCTGCGCCACTGCAGCGAGCCGGCTGGGGGTCTGCCGGGGGCACTCTGGGGGGTCCGCCGCGGGGTTCTCGTCCTGCCTGGGGCTCGTGGGAGAAGAGTCGTTGTGTTGCTTGTGCGGCATGTGCTCAGCTGTACAGTAACTCGAGTGTGTTTTCTCTTTTGTCCACCAGACTTCATGAGGAAATCATTGACTTTTATAACTTCATGTCCCCTTGTCCTGAAGAGGCAGCCATGAGACGGGAGGTGGTGAAGCGGATTGAAACCGTGGTTAAAGACCTCTGGCCAGCGGCTGACGTGGGTTCACTCTTTACTGCACTTGGGTCACACCAGGGATGGCGAGCGCCCGGGGTCGTAGGGTGTCCCTGGCCCTGAGTCCCTGGCTTGGCCCTCGAGGGCCCCGGGGAGGGTGGCGGGGCCGCACCCGCGGGTTCCCAGGCCCTGCCTCGCACCTTCCCGAGCGGGTGCTGGGGGGTGGGGGCATGACCCGTGCTTCACATGCGTTCTGGGTGAGTGTGGGGACCATGGGCCGAGGGAAATTTGTTTCTGGAGTAGTGTGATTATCGTTCTTTTCAGCTCCCCTTGAGCTTAGAAATTCTGCCCCTTGCCCTCGTTATGCCACGTAGCATACGTTCCTTTTTGTAGAACTGGGAAGAATTTCCTCACCTCGCACTTCTACTGTGCCTTGAGATGGGGGTCGTGGGCACTTGGGGTGCTTGGCATAGGCAGTGACCTGTGTCCTGTGACCAAGCTGATGACGGTCCAGGGCTCCCTGAACAGTCAGTCTGCCCTGCTGGTGGTGACGGTAACCGGAGCCCACCCAGTGACGGACGGATGAGCTGGGCTGGGAAGGCTTGCGTGTCCCCAGGGGGCAGGGGCAGCCCCTTCACTCCCTTCCTCTCCTGTGATTTCACCCCGCATTTTGTCTGTGAGCTTGGGTGCCCTGGGCCAGAGCCCCACTTCTGCACTTTAGCTACAGGTTTGAAAATTGTCCACTTTGAGCAGTTTTGGGAAAGGCCAATAATTGTTTCATTCCTTAACCCGAGTTTTCAAACATTCCTTCTTGGGGTAGGACTTTAGCGGACGGGCAAAGAGGATTTTTTTGCTTGGTGGGGCTTTGCTGCACTCTGCCCCCCCCCCCCCCCCCGCCCTAGCCTGCAGGGCAGGTCTGTCTGGCCCCAGAGTGGGCACGGGGCCTTCCAGGGCGGCTCAGCGGGTGGCGGTCCGAGTTGTGACGCAGCCGCGCTTCCCTTCCAGGTCCAGATATTCGGCAGCTTCAGCACAGGCCTCTATCTCCCGACCAGGTGGGTGCCCGGCTGAGCTGCTCAGCTCCGTGCTGCTGTGTGTTTGGCTGGGGTGGGCCCGTCTGCGTGTGTGTTCAGGGCTAAAAGTAGAAATGGGAGCTAAAGGCAAAGACTGTGGAGTACAGAGGAAAAATCGCAGGAAGTGAAACTGAATTTAGCGTTAGGATAATTGAATGTAGTTTTCCTCTCGCACTTCATACCGAAGTACGTTGCAAAAATGCGGGACGCCAGACACGTAAAGACCCGCGGGAGCGTCACCAGAAGAAGATGCGGCAGAAGGTACTCCGCACAGTTTTGGACAGGTTTTTGAAAATTGATCTTCCGTTTTAATGAAGAGTCAAGCAAAATTCCATTTAAGTAGTAGTTTGTATTTTTTCACTGGAAAACATCCAACAAGATTGCGTCTTAAAGTTGCTCTGCAGTGTCTTGTCAGAAACGGTCTCGAGACCCAGATCCATCTTACGTGCGTTGTTCTGTAGAGCTTACGGTCTCCTCACCCACGGTTACGATTTGGACACTGCAGAGGCTGTTGTCTCAGGACTTGGGTCGGCATTAGCAGGGCCAGTAGAGAACTGACCAGATTCCAGGTGTCCAGGAAGCCCAGGTCAGCAAGAATGATGCCGTGTAGACGGCACAGGAGGAGGAAAGAGCCAGGGAGCCTCCGAGGGGCAGCCGTTTCCATTCCCACCTCCTCGATTCCCTGGGGATGCTGGGGAACTCAGCCTTTGGCTCTCCATCTCTGGGTTTCCAGTAGTTCAGGAAGTGCATCTTCCCTGCCTCGGAGGGGCGTGCTTCCCAGGGGTGTGCGTGTGGCCTTGGAGAGATGGTGTGTGCGCGCCGTGGCACTGGCCCGCCCCAGATGTGTGCGTTCCTGGGGAGTGATGTGAGCCGAGCCTTCACACTCACTTGCTCTTCTGTCCAGTGACATCGACTTAGTGGTCTTTGGAAAGTGGGAGCGCCCTCCTCTGCAGCTGCTGGAGCAAGCTCTGCGGAAGCACAACGTGGCCGAGCCGTGCTCCATCAAAGTCCTTGACAAAGCTACAGTAAGTGTGCGGCCTCGGCCCGCGGCCCCGCGTGGGCGCTCACACACCTGCCGGCGGTTTGGTTCGCCCGCAGCTTTAGCTTAGGCTGTGGACAGGAGACCTCTCTCCTGCTGCATACAGGTACTTGTGTTCGTTTAGAAGGTTAGGATCACAGCTGAGAACGTATTTCATGACGCCCCAAATGACCGCAGGCTGCGAGAGCATCACACTGCCCTTGGCGCTGAAAGACCATCGGTCAGCTTTCGCTGGGGCCGTCATTTCGGGCACGCGTGGTTGCATGGTGAAGGCTTGCGCCGTCTGCCCGGAAAGCGGTGACCACGGCCAAGTCCTATTTAAGAAACAAAGTTTGCCTATTCTGTCGTTCAGAATTTCACCCACAGAGAAACCTTTGATCTTGCGGAGAAGGTGGAAGATGAGGGTCCTTTGATGTGTGCTCGTCGAGGTTTATCTGAGTCCAGGATTAGAGAAGGCTCGGAACTGAAGTCACTTGCCCTCTGTGTGGTCACGATTAGAGCCCGGAGCCCTGTCCTCTCGGGGCTCTGCCATGTGTCCTGTGGTGTGGGCTTCTTGGACAGAATGAGGGGACGGCAGTCTCTGACCAGGTATCCTGCTTTAGACGGAGAGAGGCCAAGAGGCCAGGCCTGCTTGTCGTGGCTCCAGAGCATTCTGGAGGACAAACTGCATCCGGTAGGTGTTGCAGTAACACCACACCGTCTGCTCTGCTGCCCGGGGCGCGGCAGAGACTGAAGGCAACCGAGCCGCACTGGTTTTCCACTGCTCCTTTCTCTCCTTGCGAGCTCTTGCGGGCAGCCTTCTGTGCCAGGCAGCCTCCGCATCATCTGGTTCAGGGCCCCGGAGCCCAGCGTGACGGCTGTGTTTCAGAAGAAAGCTTGTGTAGGTTGAACACCCACTGAAAAATAAGTATTGTGGCACTGTTAGTAATCTCTGGGATCTGGGGTTCAACCTGTGAGTGTGTAGGAGAGCGTGCACGGGGGCAGGTGATCCCCAGGAGTGGTTTCGGGAAAGTACTCAGGGAGTGTAGAGAGGAAGGTCCCCAGTGGTGATGGGGACAGGAGTTCTTCACGAGGAAGGTAGTACGTTGTGGAGGTATGGGCTCCTTCTGAAATAGTCTGTGGAAAGATGTTTGGGAAAGCCTCTTGTTTTTCTGCCTTCCTGGACCACACTGGCTGGGGCTCACTGTGCCTGGCGGTCCTGGTGATCTCCCGCAGTCGGTCACCACCCGCTGCCTGTCCCTGTCACAGTGTGTCTTGGCAGTTTGCAGTTTGCCACCCTGGGTTGTGTGAGGTGTCCTAAACCTTTAACTAGACCTCGCTTGTTTTGGTCAGAGAGCGTCCTTTTCCATTCCTTGGAGGCTGAGGGAAACAAAGTCTTGCGTTTTGTTCTGGGAAGAAGAGTTTTGAGTGGGGGTCGGGAGGAGTGTGGCCTCTGTGGCTGGGGGGCGGCTTTGGTGAGGCTGGTTTTGAGCACCTTGTGGTGGTCGGTCTTTGTGATGAGAGAGAACGGTTCCAGATAGCTGCTGCCTCTGGCGCTGCAGGGAAGTGCTGTTTGGTTTGGTTTGGGTTTTTTTGTACTTAAATTGTCTCAGTGAAAACCCAGTGTAGAATTGTTTGGAGAAACAACATCAGCACAAAACTGATTTGAAAAACTGGCTTTAAACTTACTCTGAGTGTTTTCAGAGATTCTTGCAAACGTAATTTGGGGACCTGGAGCCTCGCTCCATCATCAGGCACCCCTGGAGGGGGGGGTGTCAGGAACTTAGCTTCTCCTCCTGGAGCCCCGGCCTTTCCGCAGGTAGTGGCTGATTCTGAGTCTGTCCAGGAGGGCTGGGCAGAGGTGAGCCCTAGCTGTTTGCGGGGGGGCAGGGGCCTGGGTGCCAGGACTAAGGAGGCCGACCCTGGCAAAAGTCCCTTTTCTTCTCGTTTTTTAAAGTCTGGGGTTCATGATCTCTCAGCCCTTTTGTGAGTTAAGAAAAAAACAAACCTGTGTGCAACATAGGAAACATTTTGATGCCAGACTGCAGTGAATGTTGGCCATTAAAGCCTAGTTTTTTTTTTTTTTTTTTTTTTTTTTTCAATGAACTCTTTGCAGGTACCAATAATAAAACTCACAGACCAGGAGACTGAAGTCAAAGTCGACATCAGCTTTAACATGGAGACTGGGGTCCGGGCAGCAGAGCTCATCAAGAATTACATGAAGGTGCTATCGTCGGCGAGTTAGCACTGTCAGAACGGGGACCTGTTATGTTGGGCATCTTATGGGACTTCAAACTGAATGATAGTCTTTAATGATAAAGACTTACAGTTGAATTATTTATCCTACAATATTATTTCTAGAGATACTCTGGAATTATGTAGCTGTTTTGTAGATCTACTTTCCTGGTGAACCACGAAGTTGAGTGTTATACTAGAGAGTTTGTAAAAATGCTCTTCTCATGATTACAAAATGACTATCCCTGGAGCTGAGTGTGCCTGATCTAAGAGTTTAGTTTATTGGAAGTGGAATGCATCGTGATGTAGTTTGCTTACTTTGGATCATCTCAGTGCCTAATGATGGGCTAGTGGACCAGGTGTGTGGTCCATTTAAATAGATGGCCTTTCCCTCCTATTTTAGGGAAAGCGATGAAATCCTTTACAGAGGCAGCCTCAGCATCGTAATCTGGATACTGCCTCTTCCCACACGTTCAAGGACCTTGTTCCTTCAGTTTTTCCCTTAACTCTGCAGCAGCAGGCTCGTCGGCCCACACTGCTTCCCTTAACTTCTGGGCCCAGCAGAACACGAAAACAGCAGAAGCTTCCACTGTCCCCAGCCCTCTTCTCCAGCCTCTCTCCATTTCCTTCTTACCTTCAGCTGCTATCCATGTTGTTCTGCTCTCGGCTTCTTGCCTCATGACCTGTACCACCCCCTTCCCCCACCCCTCCTCTCCTGGGGGCTTCTGGGCGTTGGAGTTTTGCCCATCAGTTCCAGGACTTTTTTTTTTTTTTTTTAGATCTTTTATTATTTGACAGAGATCACGAGTAGGCAGAGAGGCAGGCAGAGAGAAAGGAAGAAGTAGGCTCCCTGCTGAGCAGAGAGCCCCATGCGGGGCTCGATCCCAGGACCCCGGGATCATGACCCGAGCTGAAGGCAGAGGCCTTAACCCACTGAGCCACCCAGGCGCCCCCAGTTCCAGGACTTTCCTGGCTCATGGCCGCATCCCCCTCCTCTCCTTCCTGCCCCCAACCTGCACCTGTCACGGAGCAAGCTAGGCCATGGGAACTAACTGGAAGGAATACACTCCTTTCCTTCTCCCTGAGCTCTGCTTTGGGGAGGAGCTCCTCCAGCCTCATCCCTGCTGGACCATGACCTGGGATGTGGCTCCCGGGGGGCTCTTAGCAAGTCTCTCACATAATTAATTCTCAGGCCTAAAAATTGAGGATGATGGGCCTAGAGCCTTCCAGGTGGGAAGAGAATTGAGTAAGCTTTTTTCCCAGCTATGTGAAATTTGCCAATGGTACACATCTTTAAAGGTATATTAACTGATTTTTTTTTTTTAATTTACAGAAATATTCATTGCTGCCTTACTTGATTTTAGTATTGAAACAGTTCCTCCTGCAGAGGGACCTGAACGAAGTTTTTACAGGTGGAATTAGCTCATACAGCCTAATTTTAATGGCCATTAGTTTTCTACAGGTGAGTGTGTGCTCCCTTGACAGCCTTACGTAGGCACGTTCTCCCTTGATGTTGTCATTGCCTCATGGGTTCCAACTGCCCTTGCTCTCCCTGCATGCTTCTGCTTTGGTTTAGAGAAATTGACTTCTGATTGTCACAGTAAAACTATTTTGATCGATACTTCTTTCCTCCTCCTCCTTTATAGCTCACTTTCATAGCTGATTGAACAGTTCGAGGGAGGGCAGGCTATCCTGGTCCCATCTGTCAGGCTTACGCCGGTCCGAACTTGAGGACCCTGTCCATGGAAAGACTTTCATGCCTTGATGGACAATAAAAAACTGATTTTCTGGGTTGCTAAATGTGATTTATGAAAAAATTTTCAGAAAAAAAATTAGGAACCACATATGGCTAAAAAAAATTGCTGAAGAGAGAGCCTTTCTTCTCAGATTGACAAGACATAAATATTTTGTCTCAAATTTTATGTTGCCCTTACTTTGTTGAGTACCGTGGGCCAAGCTGTCAATAGAAAACCTACCTAGACATGTTAATGCTGTGATGTTGATACTTATTTGACATACAAAACAGTTTTATTTAATGCATAAACTTATTTATATGTTAGTTACTTAACATATAAAATAGTTTCTGAGTTAATGGAAACATTAACCCCATTTATATTTTCTTGAATGAAGGATATTCCGTTTTTCACGAAATCTTTCCTGTATATTCTAGCTGTTTCTCCACGTTTGTCATTAATTTTGTATTTGTGATTGTGCTTAGGGTTTTATGTCCAAAATTCAGCTCTCTTTCCCGTTAATGCTGCCGATGGAGGTTGCGGTCACGCGGCCTTATTATTTTGACTCCCGTGGCGCATGTTTGCCGGAGATACGGAAGAATAGTGAAGACGGAACCCCGCACCTGTTTTCTTGCAATTTAGCCACACTGCTTTGCCTTCTGTGTTTTCCTCTGTGATGCTACCCTTGGAGACGTTCTTCCCTAATTTGGAGATATTTTCTTTTGAACTAAACACAACCTGTTGCTCTTGACTTAGTTCTTCATGTTTTTTCCTGATTTGAATTATTTCAGTAGCCTTGTTATCATGCCTGCCTCTTGTTTTTATGGTGCTGGGCACTGGCCTCAGCGCCTCCTGTCTCCTTACCCCGTGGGGTCCTGGCAGCAGTCCCGTGACCCCACGGAAGCTCACACGCACAGTGGATGGCTGGCTCGCCCCTTGGCGCCTTGCCTGTCCTGCCTCAGAGCTGTGCCTGTCGTGGCATCTGAGTGCCTTTCTTGACTCACTGAGGTAAGAGGGCCCAGCCTTGCACCGGCCAGCTCCCGGGTGTTTGACTCTGACTAGAAGGCAAAAGTGAGAACACGGTCCTGCCCGAGCAGATCCTCAGAAGCCACAGTGCTTGTGGACCCTAGAAATACTGGTGAGCGTCAGGACGTGCCTCTCCTCGGGGCGTTGTGAGGTGTAAGTTCTCAGCCCTCCTGCTTCCGTCAGGAGCGGTGCTTTCCCTGGACGTGACCGTCAGCATCCAGGCCTGCACCGTCCGTTAGACCTTCCCACGCAGCTGGCGCGTCCTCGGTCTGCACAGGCCAGCAGGGGCCCCAAGCCACACGTGCCGACTGAGCGCTTGTCCTGTGGCCAGCCAACTGAGTGTTTAATTAATTTGTTTTAATTAACTTAAGTAGAAATAGCCACCCATGGCTGTGGCTGTCCTCATGGGCCGCGCAGGTCTGCACCGTGGGCCTCTTGGGTCCGGAGGGCGTCCGCAGACAGAGGCCGACGTTCAGAACGGGGCCATTTCCTGCTTGAAGAAAACATGGCACTGAGCTGGGCCGGCAGTAGTCAGTGTGGCAAGCAGGGATGTAAATCTGGTGTAAATGTTATGACACAACACTAATCACCTGTACACAGCTAAACGTTACTCTCTCTGCTTCCGGCCGTCACACTGGCACTGTTCGGTCTCATGCTGCCCTCTATGGGTTGTCTTTTGGAATAATGGGATTAAGGTTAGAATCTGTAACAGGATGTCTAGATGACTCTAAATTGTGGAGAATATGGTCTGCTTAGTGACCCATTTTTGGTGACTTGTTAATCAGAGGTCTGAGTTAGTAGGCGGACCCTCAATGGATGATGAGTTTCAGAGAATTAAAGTGTAATAAAAAAATCCAGATGAGAGGTTTTCTTTCTTTCCAACACTGTGTACTGACTAAGGCCTCCAGGCTGTGCGCCCGGGGCGCCCGCAGGGACTTGGTGAGTGGGCAGGCGTCACTGGGGTGTGTCTTTGCAGAGCCACGTGTGTCCTTGCGGAGCCATGAGGCAGCAGACCTCGCTGCCTGCGGTCTTCAGAAAGTGGCTTGAGACCAAATGTGGGGTCTGTTGCTTTTCCAGTTGCATCCGCGAATCGATGCCCGGAGAGCCGATGAAAACCTTGGAATGCTTCTTGTAGAGTTTTTTGAACTCTATGGAAGAAATTTTAATTACTTGAAAACTGGTATTAGAATAAAAGAAGGAGGTGCCTATATCGCCAAAGAAGAGATCATGAAAGCCATGACCAGTGGGTACAGACCGTCGATGCTGTGCATTGAGGACCCTCTGCTGCCTGGTAAGGGTGCCTTGCTCCTCACTGGCTGTGAGCCTGGGGGCCTGGCTGGCGGCCGGCACAAGGGAGGGGAGGCGGGTGTCTGCGGCCCCCGAGCCAGGGCCCCTCTGCCTCCATGCGGTTCCTGCTGCCCCGACAGTTAATGAATGGGGACACCTTCGGAAGTGTGTCTTAGTGCCTTCTGGTTCACTTCTTAGAAAGTTGGGATGTGTTTACGTTCTGCAATTTACCAGAAAAATGTCGAAAATAAAAATTAAGGAATAAAAGTTTATTTTTTCTGATTAGGAAGGTATTTACTACATTTCATCATAAACCATTCACTTCCAAAAAGTTTATCACAGAGAAAAGCGAAGTAGGCCACAGTCCCCTTCCATTCTGGTGTGCATTTCTCCATTTTTTCCTGCATGGATATTAATATTTATTGCAGTCTTGTTAGTTAAATGGATCATGTAATACATACAGTTTGGCGACTTGTGTTTTTAATTCAGAACAAATTCTAGAACCCTTCCCTGTGTGTGTACGGCATGTTCCATTGTGTGGATTGCTGCATTGGCCATCCCGAAATGGTGTCCAGTTTCCCTAGTTTTACTCCCAGGAGCATAGCGAAGGGCATGCCTTCCCCCTTCATTAGGGCTGGTCTTTATAATCCTCGCCGCTCTGATAGATCCATGCAACGTACCTGTGCCTTGAGTTTGCATTTCTTTTTTTTCTAAGATTTTATTTATTTATTTGACAGAAATTACAAGCAGGTAGAGAGGCAGAGAGAGGGGGAAGCAGGCTCCGCACTGAGCAGAGCCCAATGTGGGGCTTGATCCCAGGACCCTGAGATCATGACCTGAGCCTAAGGCAGAGGCTTTAACCCACTGAGCCACCCAGGCGCCCCGAGTTTGCATTTCTTTAGTGATGAATGAGGTGAAGCAAATATTTATTTATCGAGGCCACAGATACTTACTGAGCATCTAGTATGTGAGACACTGTTGTTACTGTTGGCGATGAAGTCAGGGACAGGTGACAAAGGATGGTGGAGACCTTCCGCTCCAGGTACACTGTGCCCGTCTTCCCGTTGTGCACATTCACGTGCTTTGTCCATGTGTCTGCCCAGCTGTGTTCCTAGTGACTGTGTGGGATTCTGCCTCTTTTCCATCATCGTGCTCCGCTTTTTTCCCGCCGCAGTTTGTCCCTTGCATCTGTATTTGGTGTTTTTCGTTCTTCCGTTTCTATATATATTTTTTAATGTCCTTAAATTTAATGGATTTTTTTGTTTGTTTCGTTTCATGGCTGCTGGAGTATGAAATTCACTTCTTAAAATTCTTGTGGCAGGAACCTCCTGAGGGTCCTGTTGTTCACAAGTGGCAGGCCCGACGGATGTTTTTTCAGTACGGCTTTTCCCAGCAGCGGAGGAACTATTTTCACACCCGTTTGTCTGTGTTCGATCAGTTACATTACAGGGATTCCAGTGTCTCAGCGTCTGTTTAAATGTACTTGAAAAACGAAAGCCCACATTATCGCTGGATTATAGTATCAGACCTGGAAAAGAGGAAATTCCAGTACTCAGAATGGCTTCTAAAACATCCTGCTTCCTTGAGTCGTGAAGAATGAGTTAATGTGAATTAAAATCTCATAATGTGTTGTTATTACACGTACCTTGACTGGCGCTCACTTGGTGACTGCGGTGACGATGGCTCGTCTGATCTGCCACCCATCTGGTCCTTAGAACTGGAGAGGGGAGACCTGGTGCGTTCTGCCCTGAAGGACTTGCTCCCTGCAGGTCGGGCGGGTGCTGACTGAGCTGCAAGGGGCCCGGGCCAGGTGCCCGCTGCAGTGCAGGCCCCGTCAGCACGGCTGCGCTCCGACTGAGGCCGCTGCCTCGGCTCTCTGGTGTGGCCTGGGAGTGTGTCCGTGGCCAGGGCCCGCTGCAGAAGAACTGGGACGATCACACAGGTCTGCACCAAGGGCCCAGTGTCTGCAGGGTCTTACAGCTGCCTTTCTGTTTCAGGAAACGACGTTGGCCGCAGCTCATATGGGGCCATGCAGGTGAAGCAGGTGTTTGACTACGCCTACATTGTTCTCAGTCATGCTGTGTCGCCCCTCGCGAGGTCCTATCCCAACAGAGACTCGGAAAGGTAATGCAGGTCATGTATCGCTGTCCTGGGCTCAGCCCGGGTGGCCTGGCAGCTCCCTGCCTCGGCCTCTGTGCAGCGGGCGCTGCTGGCCTTGGTTGTTGGCCACCATAAGGTTCATGAATGGGCTCCGTGGCACATTCTGGTAGAACTTGCGATGACTGAAGAGGAGGGCCGTGTCGGTTCATCCGTGGCTGAGCACTGAAAATTTCTTCCTTGGGGGTTGTCGACCGTTTCAGGGCATTTTATTTTGGGGAAATGATTTCTGGCCTTTTCCCATTTTGGAATGTGATGCTTTTTCTTCAGGTTGTTCTCAAAATGCACACGATGAGCTTAAAGGGAGAGTACACGTGGGTCCGAAGGCCGCACCCTGTGTCTCTCCTGCAGACCCGTCCCTCCTGCGTCTCAGCTCACTGGGCAGTGTGCACTTTCACTGGCAGTGAGAAATCCTGCGGAGTGGCCGGGAGGTGGCGCAGTTGGCGGGTGGAAGGAGGGAGTGAGGGGGCTGTGGAAAGGAGGGAGAGTAAGATGGTGGCGAGAGGCCGTGGGCACCGTGCAGCACGGGGATTGCGGTGCCCGGCGCTCCGGCTCATCGGCTTTTGGTGGGTTTGGTGCCTCTGCCCACTCAGCGGGGCTTTCCAGCAGGGCTCTGGGCCTGTGCTGGGCGCTTGCAGTCTCCGCACCGTCTGCCAGTACCAGACCTTCGTGGGTGCTGGGCGGGGCGGGGGTGCTCTCCTGCTCACGCACATGGTCGAAGCCGTCTTGTTCAAAGTTGGCTGGCTCTGGTTCAAGGACATCTGTGTAAGGGAGCTCACTTTTCCTGTAGTGTGACCTCAGAGTGCATTTGGGCTCCAGCATCAGAAATCGGAACACAATTTGTAAAATTATTTTAGCTGTCTTTTTCTTGGCAAAGTGATGTGTTGTTGAAAATATAAAATAGCTAGTCAGAAGGGCTTGTGGGTTCCGCGGCCACTCTGCAGCGTGTCGGCTCCCCCTGTCCCTTTGCAGTACTCTAGGGAGAATCATCAAAGTGACCCAGGAGGTGATCGACTACCGGCGGTGGATCAAGGAGAAGTGGGGCGGCAAGGCCCCTCCGGCGCCCGAGCTGGGTGAGAGCTCGTCCGGTCACGCGACTCTTGAACTTCTGATGCCGTGATGCGGGAGTGTCTTTCTGTCCCTCGGTGCTCGTTGTTCCCACTAAGGAAAGGCCTCGTCTTCCGTAAGAGTTTACAGCTGGGAGAGTTAGGGCAGTGGGAATACAGTGCCTGCCACACACGGACCTTTCAAGTTTCCTGTAGTAAGTGCATTAAAAATGCGAAAAGAAACAGGTGAAATTCCTTTTCCTATTGCATTTTATTCAGCATAGTATTGAAAATAGTAACATTTCTTTTTTTTTTAGATTTTATTTATTTATTTGACAGACAGAGATCACAAGCAGGCAGAGAGGCAGGCAGAGAGAGGGGGAAGCAGGCTCCCTGCCGAGCAGAGAGCCCGACGTGGGGCTTGATCCCAGGGCCCTGAGACCATGACCTGAGCCCATCAGAGGCTTTAACCCACTGAGCCACCCAGGGCCCCCACAATAGTACCATTTCAACATGGATTCTGCATAAAGAGTCTTGGAGTGATTCCACCCCTCCCCCCCCCGGGCGGGTGCTGTGCCCGTGAAACTCAATGTGCACAGCGTGCCCTGTCCCAGCCTCCCAGAGACGTGACCCTGCGTTCAGAGTCCCTGAGATTTACAGCTGAAAACTGTTCACACATCCAGGTTGTTCTAGACGTATCTCAAGGTTGCCTCATAACTGAAAGAAATACAGTTTTTAAAATTAAGTGAATTAGGTAAATCAGAAATCAGTGTCAAGGCTCGGGGGCCCCGTGGCTGGAGGCTATCTGGCGCGGTGTGTGCGTCTGTCCCCTTCGCAAGTGGCTCAGCTGGGCTGTGCTGTCTCCACAGACAACAGAATTAAGATAAAAGAGCGAGTAAGTGCGTGCGACGGGGATCCGCCCCAGCGTCGGGACCCGGAGTCCCCCTTCAGCCAGCGCCTGACCTTGTCTCTGCCCAGCCCCCAGCTGCTCTCGTCGGGCTCTTCCGCCTCCTCAGTGTCTTCGCTTTCCGGGAGTGACATCGTGAGTGTGCCCTTGGGGAGCCTCCGTCGCGGGGCGTGTAACCTCCCCTCCGGGTGTGTCTGTGCAGCCACCCCTGTGCAGCACCGAGGGGCCCCCGCTCTGCCACGAGCCTGTGCTGGCAGTTGGGGACCCCATCCTTGCCGCTCACACGGCTGTTGCGACTGCCCGGGAGAGCATTTTAGCGCTTGCGTGGGGGTGACACGTTTAAGTGAGGGGTCTGTCCCGTGTTCCCTGAGAGAACTTGGCGGGAGGGCGGGCGTCTCGGCGGGTAGGGCCATGTGCTCGTGCCCTTCTGTGGTGGCGTCATGAGGAGGCAGCGCAACTCTCCACGGTTGTCCCTGTTGTTTTTCCTCCTCCAAGGACTCTGACACGCCGCCCTGCACAACGCCCAACGTTTACCAGTTCAGTCTGCAAGCACCGACGCCTCTGCTGGCCGGCTTGCCCACCGCCTTGCCCATGCCGAGTGGCAAACCTCAGTCCGCTACTTCCAGAACTTTGGTCATGACAACTAACACTCAGGTATGCGGTGGGCTGGTGCCCTTCCTCGGGACGGGCCCCTGGGGACCACGTCTGAGCTGGCGCAGGTGCTCTGGGGGCGCCTGGTACCGTAGAATTAGAGACAGATCTTCGGGAATCTTCAGAAGGTACATTCCTATCTCGTAGGGCGTCCTTGTCCTTTGTGGACAGATCAGGTGTACTCCTGGCATCCTCTAGAAGACTGTGTCCTCGAGGCCCACCCTGTGTGGTGTTTGTGGCAGGGGGCGCTCCTGGCTCTCGAGCACTGAGGGGCTTCAGGCAAGGTCCAGGTTGAGCATCTTTCTGAAAATGACTGATACCCTGCCCGAGACTGTGGTCCTTGGGGCCACATCAGTTGGACTCTGGTACTACCTGCCCCGAGCCCCCAGCGGGAAAGGACCACCGTCCTGCTTCCTCTCAGAGTGTCTACATTTATACTGTCGAGAAGTTCATACTAAAACTTTGACTTCATCATGTTATTATTAGGCAGTATTTATATAGAATATGTCTTCTGTTCTCTTTTTTCAATTTAGATGAAATTAGAAGCCTGAAAGATAATTTAAAAAATGTTAAGTGTGGTATCCACAGTTAAACACAATTGAACATGTATGTGTAAAACTTGTGTTAATTCACCTGGGAAGGAAGGTCATCCCTGCGTGTGGGTTGTGCTTTGAGCAGAGAGAGACGTGGGCGCGTGCAGACCCGCAGGCTCCTGTCTGTGGTCTGGCTCTCCGCCCCGGGAGGGCCTTCTCACGGGGCTCCTGGCCGTGGGGACGGTGTCAGTCCTGCGTGAGAGCCTAACGCGGTGTCCTAACCCCTCCCAGGGGCTTGGGTTCCGTGAGAGCCAGTGTGGCCACTGGGCAGTGGTTCCCCTGATGCTGTGTGCGTGGTTCCGGCTGGTCACAGGCCGCTGCTGGCACCCTGGTCCCATCTGTCACTTTGCTAACAGCGGGTGAGGCTAAAGCTAAGATCATTTACATTGTAAGCCAAGGCTCTAGGCCCACTTTCCCGTTTCGTTTCTTTTTTTTTTTTTTTTAAAGGTTTTATTTATTTATTTGACAGAAATCGGAAGGGACGCAGGCTCTCCGCTGAGCAGAGAGCCCGATGCGGGACTTGGTCCCAGGACCCTGAGATCATGACCTGAGCTAAAGGCAGCAGCTTAACCCACTGAGCCCCCCAGGCGCCCTCTCGTTTCGTTTCTAATCTGTAAACCTGCCTTCTAGTGGAGCGGTTCCATACACGCCCGCCGTGCACATCACAGGCACTCTGTCCCTGGGAGTTCGCGGGCGACGGAGCGCCCCGCTCGGGATGACATGGGCTCTGAGAGCCAGGGGCATGAGTCCAGGCATGGGCTCTGGCCGGGGACGCGGGCTCCTTGGCGAGGGAAGACCCCGCTGAGGAGAGAGCCCACATGGGCTCCAGCACCCCCGTGTGTGGGCTCTGTCGCCCCCTGGAGCACCGCCCGGGAGACCCCAGCTCCCGCTGCATCCACTGCAGTTGGGGTGAGGCCGTAGCCAGTCCCCGAGAGGGCAGATGCGCGGGGCTCCTCGGGGTGAGCCGTGCAGGTCCTGGAGGTCTGAGAGAGCTTCGCACCGGCACCCCTGCCCGCGGGCACCGTGATGCAGAAAGACAAGCGGTTCCGGGGCCAGAGGGACGGGGGGGGGGGGCAGGGAGGGGCCAGCCTTCCCCGGCACCCCTCTGCGGGCCCGCAACCCTCCACAGGCCATCGCCTCGACCAGCATCGGGCCTCCCGTCCTGGATTGCGGGTGGGGGGCTGCGTTTCCGCTCTTCCCGGAGACCAGAGGGCAGGTGTTACTCTGAGGACTGATCTGTTGAGCTGTGGCTTGGTCTTCAGTGACTAACGAGACTTTACGACTTGCGTCACTGGACTCGCTCTCTGTTGGAGTGCTGTCTCAGGGTGTGGAATGCTTCTGATGCAAGACAGATGCCGTCAGGTTAGAGGAAGACACAGACTCCGTGAATGAGCCTGTTTGCAAATGGCTGTTCCAAAGCAGCGCCCTCCCTTCTGGGGCTCAGCACGAGAACCGCTAACCCCTGTCGGCCTGGTGCCTCATGGATGCCTCTGGTCTTTCTGTTCCTAGACCAGGTTTACGATACCTCCACCGACCCTGGGGGTGGCCCCCGTCCCTTGCAGACAAGTCGGCGTTGAAGGAACTCCGGCGTTGAAAGCTGTTCACCACATGTCTTCCCCGGCCATTCCGTCCGCATCTCCCAACCCGCTGTCCAGCCCTCACCTGTATCACAAGGTAGGCCTCCCACCTGGCCCGGGCCGGGTGTCCACAGCCCAGGGCCCCCTGCTCTCTCCGCCGGAGACAGGCTCCACAGAGATGTGATTTAAAACGGAATCTGTTTTCTCATCTTTCAGCTTTGTGTTTGTTTTCCTTTGTGGTGAATGAAACTTTAAAAGTTATTTTCAAATGTAGTTTAAGCATCTGTCTTCCTTTTCCACTGAGTTAACGTCGATGCCAAACACTTGGCTGGTACGTCAGGAGCAGATGCTGGTGGGGCCCGTGGCGCGGCGCCACCTGGCCTGTGTGGCTTCCCCGGCTCCTCCTCTGTGTTGGGCGCCCGAGGCAGGGGCCCTGCGTGGGGTCTGCTTTCTTGGTTCCAGCGGGGCCCCGTGAATGCATCTGTTGGTGCCCTTGTGGCTTCTCCAAGTCCAGATTGTGCGCACGAGCCGCTGTTCTGTAGGAAAACAGGTCGTTAGCTCATTCCCTGTGCCCTTGAAGGGCCGGAGTGCTTCTGAGAGCTGCGGCAGCGTCTGCCTGTAGGAGTCGGGTGCAGTGTCTGAAGGTGAATGTGTTCCCTTGGGCTCTGACGACACTGGGGACACCCACCTCGATGACTGTTGGCCGTTTCTCTGTTGCTTACCTGATTGTATTTTGCCAGGAAATTTTTACTGTTTCGGGGTTGGCTCTCTGAAGCCGTCATTAAGGCCAGATTGTTGTGTTCATTTGGAGCTAAGTAAGGGAGCTTTCCTCCTTGGATTCACCCCTTGGGTCATGATGGGGTTTTCAGGGCACCCCGGGCGTCTCCCGCTGGCCCGCTGGAAAGACGGGGACGAGATAACTCTTGGAAGGGGAAGGCACCTTCCTTAATGCATTTTGGCTTTCCCGCGCAACCCCCCTCTGCTGCTTGTTTGCTCGGCACCCTTCCCGAAAGCGGCCGCGTTGTGGTGGGCTTTGCGCGGGGCCGCAGGTAGAGCAGCAGCCTGAGCGCGCGCCTGGCGTGTGCGGCGTCCCACCCGGGCGAGCCGGAGCACGGCCTGCTGGACGTGAACTCCTGCGTGTCTGCACGACATCAGAGCCGAAGCGGGGAAGATAACGTTCTGTGGACACACAGGATCAGTTAGGAGCGTGACGCTCGCGGCTTCAGATGGGAGAGTGTGTATGTGCTCTGAGCCGGCCGGGTACTGTCTGCTGGCGTAGTGGTCCCTGTGACCCGCAAACTTGGGGCTCTGCGCTCCTTCCTCCTTCCGTCCCCGGGACACTGCACGCGGCAGTCGGGTGCAGCCCTTGTACGCGCTCACCGCCAGCGGGCCTGCTCTCCATGGGGGTGGAGGGCGCAGCTTGGGGACATGGAGGCGTGCTGCCCCCGACCGAGCCCCCCCGGCAGTGGTGTCTGGGGTCTCCAGGGCAGCCGCCCACGCTGCCGTCCCTCTCTGTCTCTCCAGCAGCACAGCGGCATGAAGCTGTCCCTGAAAGGCTCCCACAACCACAGCCAGGGCGGCACGTACAGCTCTGTGGGCAGTGGAGGCGTGCGGCCCCCCGTGGGCAACCGAGGACACCACCAGTACAACCGCACCGGCTGGAGGAGGAAAAAACACACGCACACGAGGGACAGCCTGCCCGTCAGTCTGAGCAGATAATAGCCCCTGATGGCGCCTCCTGCCCCCCTTCCCCTCGGCCTCGGCGCCCAGCCGGGAACTGAGACCAGCATCCAGCACGTCGGCCCGGGCCCCTCGGACCGCCCGCCGCTGACCACTCTGCATGTCCCTCGTGTGGTGGTCACGTCCATCTTAAAGAACAGCTCCTTGTGCTCATCTGTGAAGCCTTATTAAGCGTGGACGCTGTGTCTGCCTTCCCGGGACGCTTCTTCTTCAGGGCCGGAGCAGGTCTGGACCGGGACCTGCCGGACCGGCAGCCGGTCTGGGTCCGTTGTGGTTGGGGTGTTTCCAGGGCACGTCCGCCAGAGTAGCAGAGGTCAGCCCCCGTTCTCGTTCCTTCCCCAGTGGGCAGGGTTGGGAGGTCGCCATTGTATCACTGCCCTCACATTTTGTTTCCAAATTTCAGAACTGTTTCTATGTAAATATTGAAAACTTATGATTTGTGCAATAACTCAGATATTTTTATTTAATTCATATTTTCACATAAGTTATATTTAAGGGAGGAGGTTTTTTAAACAAGCTTAGGTCCTTTCCCGAGTCGCATTTTCTAAGTTGGGTTCATCGTGTCGGCTGGTTGTCTGAGGAGCACCGCTACCAACACCGTGAGTGAGGGGCTCGGGGTTTCTTTCTGTGTTTTTCTTTTGGTCAGACACGAGGCCTCTCTGTTCGTGGCGGGGGAGCCGAGCAGCCCCGCGCTTCCCTGCAGGGGCCTGGCTCCCAGGCCTTCTGACCAGCTGCCCGCCGGCCCTGCCGTCCGGCTGTCTGTCGTCTTGCTCTGACCGCAGACCCTTAACATTTCGGTTTTCGGTTCTTTTCAAGTAGACAACAAATCCAGCATTTAAAGTGCCAGAAGTGTAACTTTCTAAGGGGAGAAAGGGTTGTCACATCATAAAATCTTAAAAAAAAAAAAAAAATGTGAACTTTGAAGTGCTTCGGTTTGTTTTAGTCCCATAGCCTGCCAGGATGGGTCCGGTGACCATCAGCGCGGACGAGGGCACCCAGATTTAGGAATGTGGAGAAAGGAATTATGTTGATTCCGTTGAGGAATCTGTGTAGTAGTATGCGTTCGTTCTGTTAAGAGCAAATCTACGAGGAGTACTTCGGCTGCTCAGTGCACGGGGGAGTATTTGTAACGTGTCGCAGGAGGGCACAGCCGGGGGTCGGGGCCCGGAGCAGCCGGCGCGCGACCTGGAGAGCAGGTACACTGTGCAGGTGTGGTCTGCTGCGACAGCCGCTGTCTTCACTACCTTCTTTTGAACAAGAACATATCCACGTGGCCGAGCCCTGAGTTTTTGGAGCACCACAGTTGTCCTGGGTGTTAGCTGCATCTCATAGGTCACCAGACCTCCCGTTTTAAAATGGGGAGTTCCGGCCCTGCTGAACACTACAGGTAGGTTGGTCTTTGAAGTCCACTAGTGGAGAAGGTCAAGTCAAAGAGACTGAACTACCATGACATCTGATGGATGTGCGGAGCGGGGAGCTCGAGTGTGGCCTGGGGGCGGGGTCCCGGGCTCTCCCCCGAGACCCCCAGAGGCTCGGCCTCTCCCCCCAGACCGGCCCCCGGCTGCGGCTGCCGCTTCTCTAGGGGGCCTTCCAGAAGAGAGTAGCACATGTTTGCAGTTCTCGATGATCGAAAGTTATCAAAAATATTTAAAGATATTTAAATTGTGAATCTATTGATAAAGAAATATTTATAAAAACTGATACGTAGGCCTGTACTAATCTCCACACATTAGCAATATTGACTGTCCCCCTACATTAAGGAACCCCTGCGGGGCACGGGTCCCGCAGGGGTGCATTTTAAAGCTCGATTCACAGACACAGGCGCCATGCTCCACTCCGTCGTGGTGAGCCGGATGAATTGGCCTGGCCACCCCCGTGGTCGCGCGCTACACGGTGAACAAAACGATATCATGTTTCGATTTTTTTTGTGTGTGTGGACAACAATGTGGAAGCTAAAATTGACATATTTTTATGTAAAGTTTTTCTATTCTTTGATTTTTAATAAACTTTGGAAACCAGGTGGTGTTTGTGTTGGAGTGTTTGCTTTCCACTCAAGAGGAAGGGCGGCTTTACCATTTCACATTCTTGAGCTTAAACAGCAGTGAAAAGTTCCCTTCTTGCTTTGGGGACTTCAGAGTTGTGGTTCCGAGCTGCGGACAGAGGAACGGCAGCTGAAGCCTAGCACGTGCTCACCTTCCGGGCCGGGAGGGAGCCCCTCACACCGTTGACGTGACACCGTCCCGAGTGCTGTCTCCGACCAGCCCGGTGTGCGATAACTGCGGCGCCGACGATGCTTTCCGGAGAAACCGCTCCTTCTACATCTCGCATAGGTCAAATTAGATCACTTAAAAATAGCACTTTAAAAATATTTTCTTTTTTAATTAGCACAGGCAGGGGGCAGGGCAGTGGCAGAGGGAGAAGCAGGCTCCGCTGAGCAGGGAGCCTGATGCCAGACTCGATCCCAGGACCCTGCCGCCAAGCAGTCAAAATGTAGCTTAAAATGTAACATATTTAGAGTTTATAGGAGGTATTTAAGGAGTCATACAGAGCAGTGAGTGACAGAACCACGTGTCTCAGCCTGCCGGGCGCCGGGAGGGTGTGTGCTAGAATGTTCCACCACCGGGCCTAGGACAACCCTTTCATTTGCTCCTTCCCCAAGGGTTTCCAGAGGGCTCCCAGCAGGTGCTGCCCCGAGGACACAACGAGACCCTCTGCACGCAGCACCTACATTCTGACAAGGCTGCAGAGAACCCCAGGAAGCAGCTACTCTGCCCCGTGCCAGTGCCGTGCACAGCGGCTGGAGGCAGAGTGACAGGTGTGTCTGGCTAGGGCCACTGGAAAGCCCTCGAGCTGGGACCAAGTGGCCTGAGGGAACTGGCACATTGGTGGCACAGCAAGGAGGCCCACTGGCCAGGAGCAGGTACTGAAGCAGAGACGGGGGGGAGAGGAGCCGCGACAGGAAGCCAGATGGGTTCTATGTCCCTGTGGCCGTGACAGGAAGCCAGATGGGTTCTATGTCTCTGTGGCCACTCGCTGGAGAGCGGCTGGAGGTGGTGTCAAGGTGGTCCAGGTGAGCAGTGACCGCCCTGGGGGGCCCTGGGCAGGTGGGATGGGGCTGGCGAGGCCACACTGACGGACTGGGGCGGGCGGGGGGCGGGGGCCCTGCTGTCCACGGCCCTCTGCGTGACACAGTCCGCAGGAGCCCCAGGCCCCTCGAAGGAGCCCATCGAGTCAGTAAGTCACACCTGTGAGCCGGGAGCCCCAGGGAGGGGGACCACCTGTCCCTCCTCGGGCTCAGGGCAGGTGAGAGGAGGCCCTGTGCCCTGGGCCTCCCTGGGAAGTGGCGGGGCGGCGGGGTGGGTGCCCGAGGCCGCTCACGGCTCACGCTGTCCGTGCTACTCAGCTTTGAGTTGAGGACCTGCAGGTCACCACAGTGACCCCCAGGCCCCAGAAGTCCTAGGATTCCGAATTCGCTCCCTTGTGGCCGGGGCTCCCCGACTTCTCCAGTCGTGCAGGGTCGTGCCCCACCTTCATCCGTGCTCGAGGTACTTGGGGGTCGTGTGCACAGCGTGTGGGGCCTGGGCTCCGGCCGCAGGTGCACACGGGAGGCGGCGGCCTCCGCAGTGTGGACGTGCCCGCTCCTGGCACACGTCTTTGTTGCAGTCGGCCTGTGGTCGCCTAACTGGAGTCTTGACAAGGGTGTGTGGTTTATCCTCAGCTTTTCTCACTTGTGCAGTCCCTACCAGTCCTTGGGTAACTTAGCTGATCTAGGGAAGGGGAGAAACACCGCAGCCCAGAACTCCTGCCCTCGGGGCTAGTTCTCCCGAGCAATGGCTGGAAAAGAGGTCTCCGTGTTGTGTTCCCTTGGCGTCCCGCCGTGAGGCAGTTCCTAAGAGATTTGTCTCGAGGACCCTTGGACAGAGCTGCTGGTGCTGCTCCCCGTAGTCCTGGCATAACCGCGTCCTGGAGCAGGGCCGGCCCGTGACTTCAAGGCCCCGGACTGGGTTCCAGGCAAGATCAATAAACCGGGCCCGGATTCTTCCCGACACTGCGCTCTTTCTGCATGACCTCTGACCCAGAACGTTCGAAGCACTGATGGTGTTAAAGGTCACACAGAGGTTCTCTTGTGAGTCACTTACGGGTTTGGAAGGACGTGTGTGACAAGGCAGGCTGAGGCCTTCCTCTCTGTGTTTCTGAGGTCCCGAGTGCCTTCGCGGCGATGGCTGTGGACGGCTGTGGCCAAAGCCAAGCCTACTCAGCGGGCGCATCCTCAGGCCCGAGACGGGAGCGTGAGGGGGCTGCCTGCCCTGGGGTGAGGACGCGCCGGCCCCCGATGGGAGCAGTGTCCGGGGCCGAGCGCGCTGCAACTCCGCTCCTGCCTGGGACCCGAGGGATGGTGCATCCTGACATGGGGGTCAGGGATGCTCTTGTTCTCCGGTGGTCTGAGAGCCGCTGCTCAGTTTGGGTGGAAAACTTCCACTTTACGTTGCCATTGAGTCCCGGGAGTTTCCCAGCTGGCCTGCTCCGTGGTCCCCTGGAGGCAGAGCCTCCCTGGACGGTGAAGATTGTCCCACGGCCGCCACGGGGAGCCGAGAGCCACCTGCTGGGCAGTCGAAGTGGTTAGGGGAAAACCTCTTGGCTCACGAACGCTGGAGCTCGGCTGCTGGCCTTGGCCTTTCACGGTCAGTGTTCGTGGTCACGATACTGCTGCTCGGAAAGGCGGGTTCTGGAAGAACACGCTGGGACCGCTTCAGACACGGCCTCTAGTCCCAGCCTGTAGCCGGTTTAGCTCGCTCTGGACTTGCCAGCGTCTGCTCCGGGCTTCTTGCAAGAGAGCAAGTCCCTGTGCTCAGAGCCCTCCGAAGGCTGTTTCAGTTCCATTCTCCCGGCCAGACCCTGCCCTGCATCCATGGGCCCTGCCGGCCCCTGGGCCCTGCACGCCCGGGACGGCTGCCGGGGCCTTCAGCCAGGCCAGGGCGCGCCGCCTGTGAGGCTGACAGCGTGATCTCAGCGGGCCAGTCCGGCCGCCGCACTCGGCTTGGACCACCTCATGGGTGTGAGCTGGTGAACTCCGGGGCCGCACTGACCACAAACACTGTGCACACCACCACCGCCTCCTGGGTGCAGGGACCTTTCCCATCTCCAGAGGAATAAACTGGGGCCCAGAGAGGGTAAGCATCCTCTGCTGCTGTTCAAGAGAAACTCAGACGGGCAGGGTCCACAGGGCTTGGCCCTTCAAGAAGCCTCTCATGTGCTCAAGGTGCACTGAATGGGGCTGGGTTCTGTCTTGAATCTGTAGAACAAAGAGGACGAAATTCATGTCCTGAATTTTCAGCTCATTGCAGTTTTCGAAGGCCCCAGAGGTAGGTCTGGAGCAGGGAAGGGGTTCCTGCTGAATTTGGTCTCCACCCCTCTGTGTCCCATGTCCCTTGGAGCACAGAGAGAATGCTGGCTATCCTTGGGGGTCACCCCATCCTCCTTGATTTTCTGTCCTTCCTTTTGAGGACTGGCCCCTTCGTCCATGTCCTATGGTCCCTTCTCCTTCAGAACAGTCCAGAAGGATTGTTTTTCTCTCTTCTAGTGTTGGGTCCTGGAATCCTCATTCAATAACTCATGTCTTCTCTTTGACATCCACTGTATCATGGTCAGAAAGGAAGTTTATCATCTTTTGGGGACACCTGGATGACTCAGTCGTTAAGCCTCTGCCTTAGGCTCGGGTCGAGATCCCAGGTTCCTGGGATCGAGTCCTGCATCCGGCTCCCTGCTCAGCGGGAGCCTGTCTCTCCCTCTGCCTGCTGCTCCCCCTGCTTGTGCTCTTTCTCTCTCTCTGACAAATAAATAAAATAAAAGAGTTTTTCGTCTTTTCTGCGTAGATGGTGAGTCTTCTGGCATGTGTACCCGCGTGCTCACAGGGTCAGCACCGTGCTGGACGCCCGGAACTTGCCTGACGCGCTCCCCGGTGTCCGGGTTTGTGCTCGCGCTTCCCTCGTGTCAGTTCCAGAGAGAGTCTGGAACAAACAAACAGCAAAACTTAGTGAATGAAAAAAAATTTCATGTTAAGAAAAGCAGTGGCAACTATGTTTAAGACTCAAGGTGTCTTTTTTTTTTCTGTAGGAAAACTGGAATCTAGGTACATACCAGGATTTTTTAAATGTCCAGTCCGCCCCGAGGGCTGTGGCTGGAGGGTTGGGTTTGGTGCTGTGATAGTGATGAAGTTCACGAACCTATAGGTGAGGTTCGGTGGGCTGATGTCCGGAGCCGATGACCAACAAAGAATTCTTGAGACATCTTTGGTGCAAATTGGTGGTTTATTAAAGCACGGGGACAGGACCCGTGGCAGAAAGAGCTGCTGCCCCGTTATCCTGAGGAGTGGCTGATTATATACACAGGAGTTGGGTAGGTGAGAACAAAGGGGGTGGTTAGTCTCTAAGGAATTTTGGAAGCAAGGTCTCCAGGACCTCGAGGGACTCACTATTGTTGGGAGAAAGGTCATTTATTACTAGTAGTAAAAATCTTCTCGTGAGACCCTTTAGTTGTATATCAGTGGGCCATATGCTTGGGAATGATTCTCAACACTATCTTGGAGATCTAGAGATAGAGTTTCACATTTGTCCTATCAAGTGTCCTTGTTAGAGAGATTTGGGTTTAGAAGAAATTTAACTTTATTTAGGGCTTGAGGAACTGAGCTATTTGCCTCTGGAAATTGTGCTGTTGTTCAAATAGCTTCTTTGTTGTAAATCTCCAGGACATCGGTAAACCGAGGGAGACTCCTGTCTCAGGATTGTGATCTCTGCAAGTTCACTGTTTGCTTTTCTTTTAGGGCCGTCAGGGGTGCCTGAGGACTGTCACACATACTGCCGAGGGGAGCGGGTGGAGAGGGGGTGCAAGGTGCCAGCTTTTGCTTTGTCCTCAGCCGGCCTCCTGCTCCCTCATCACTACCAGCCAGGAGCATCTGCCCGGGAAGGAGGAAGCGGCAGGCAAGCCTGTCCCCGTCCACGTTCTGCTCTTTGTTCGGCTCCTGGGTGGGGTGTGTCTACCGACCGACCCGTCTCCAGCGAGGGGTGTCGGTGGGCATCAAGGCCCACCCCGCCCCTGCCTCCCTGAGTGGGTGCTGTGGAGGGCACCCCCCCTGCAGAGCCCTGGGCCCTTCTGGAAATCCTGGCATCTGGGAGTGGCTCCCGCAGGGAAGAGAGGGGGAAGAGAGGGGGCGCTCCTGCCTCACCAGCTGGTTTCCTCAGCCCTGCGCACCTCCGGATCCGCCTCCCCACCACCCTCTCTGCAGAGCGGAACATCTCCCCTGCGCTGGGGAGCGCCTCTGGGGGTGAGGAGTGGTCCCCCAGGTTGGCTGTGAATTAATATTTGAACGGAAACAGTGTGCTCGGGTTGAAAAGAAGGACAGGGAGGTCAGGCTGCCACGTTTTCTGTTACTGAAAAGAGGAAGGAAGGTCTGTAGCCTCCTCCCAGCGGCAACACTGGTGAAGCCTGAGATCTGGGCTGTGGGAGGGGCTCGGGGGTGGGGTCCGGGTGGGGGTGGTGGTGCCTGTGGGTTCTGATGGGGGGGGTCACTGCCAATTGCTGCAACCAGACTCCCACTCTCTGCAGACTCTAGCGATGCTCCGGCCCCAGCAGGGGGGATGAGTGGTCCCTCTGGCCACCCTGGTCCCCAGTGTGCCTGGAGGGAGCCCACATGCGGACTTCTCCACAAAAGCCCTTTGCAAACCTCCAGCTGCCTTGCTTACGCCCGCCATGCCCCAGCCCTTCCCGCCTGGGCTTCCTGATCACAGCTGCCCTCCCCCTCTTCCCCTGCCCCAGGCTCCCTGTCCAGCTGTCTTGGCACCGAGCCGCCTGGCAGGCCTCCTGGCAGAGGCTCCTGGGAGCTGCAGAAGGAGCAGCAGGGCACTGTGCGGGCCTCCGGGAAAGGTTTTGTGCAGGGAACAAGGCACTTTGTTCCTGCAAGCAGGGGACAGAGCCTCCCCTACTGTGGGGAGACACCTGGACATCCATGCAGAGGCCACCTGGGTCGTGGGGGGGTGGGGGTCGGTGAGCCATGCGGGTGGGCTGCTACCACCACCTTGGGGACAAGAAGGGCCACTCGCCTCCAATCCTGTCCCCTCCACGGGAAGAGCAATTTTGGTGAATGGTTGCTGGACACCGAGAAGCTGCGGTGGTGAGTGAATGTCTTCTCCTGTCAGGGGAAAGCCGCTCGCTTCAGAGTCTCTCTCTGCTTTCCCTTTGGCACCAGCTGCCTCCATCTGCCTCCTGAGGGCCTCGGGAGTGTGTGTGCCACGGGGCTGAGCAGCGGCGTCTCATTCCCCCAGGCCAAGCCCGTCCTTGGGTGCCCTGGACTTTGCTACCCGCCTTCCCCTCGGGTGGCAGGGGACAGGCCAAGACTCCATGGGGACAGAAGGCCACACACAGCTCAGCTCCCTCCTTTCCCTGGTGGACGTGACCCAGCGTCCCCCAGGGATCCTGTAAATTCCTGGTTTTTCTCAGAAACCCAGCTGTCCCCCAGGACCCGGGCTTTTGAGTATCTGACAGTTTGAACCCAATGATCATGAAAACTCTTTGAATTCATGAATGTCCTGCTTCTCCTTGCTTCCTGTGATAGAATCCAAGTCACACGTCAGCCAGGGTTCCTGGTGTCCCCTGCTCCCCTGTGGGCCTTGTAGCCCCTCTTCACTTTAGGACAAAGTGGAGGCGGCTCCCAGGTCACGTCCCCCTCCCAGGGAGCTGCATGGCAGATGTGGGGTGACCCAGGAGGGCAGGCAGGAGGAAGTTCTGTTTGGACGGGAGAGCGGGCTTTCCTGAATATGGAGAATGAGGGAATAGGTGATGAGATTTCGGGAGCGGACACCAAGATCTGAGACCTTGGACCCAGAAAGTATTTGGGGGCAGTGAGCATGGCCTGACCCCTGCCTCCGCCAGGAAGCCTTCCCATGCGTAAGTGTCACCCCGAGGGATCAAGGGTGTTGGGGATACTTGGATGTTCGGCTCAGCGGGAGTCCGCCTCAGCATCCGCCTTCCTGAACAAAGGGCGAGTTTCAGACCTTTGCTCAGCCCAAGGGGGCTCTGGTTGCGGAGAGCTGGGCCGGGGGGGCTCCTGGCTGTTCCGATCCAATCCGCTCCCAGCCCCCACCTGCACTTTCCACATGACCCCTTTGTCACTGGCTAGAGGGAGATGTGCTCTTGTGGTGGCCCTGGAAGCCAGCCTCAGGGACACTGTCCTAACCAGGCAGGAGCTGAAAGCTGTTGTCATTCTGCAGTCCTCTCTGGGCTCATGGACGACCCGCACCGTCCCAGGAGAAAACCGCAGGCCCCTGTCGGGGCAGAGGGAGCCACAGCAGGTTCTGGAGCCCTTGGCTCAGCCGCTGTCAAAGTTGATAAAGACAGAAAGTGTTCTTGCGTGCTTTGTCCCTGAAGCGTGTGTGAACAAAGTCGCTCATCCACGGCAGTCACAGGAATGTGAAGACGTCATCATCCAAACGTCTTAATCTGGGATCACACACCCATATAAAAAATATGATGTTCACAGAAGTTAGCTCAAGCTGCTTCCTTTTTTTTTTTTTTTTAGTTTTAGTTTTATTTATTTTAGAGCATGTGCGAGAGCAGGACCGGGGAGTGTGGGGGGAGGCAGAGAGAGACTCTCAAGCAGGCTCCACGCTGAGCACAGAGCCGGACGCGGGGCTCAGTCTCACGACCCTGAGATCATGACCTGAGCTGAAACCAAGAGTCACAGGCTTCAACGACTGAGCCAACCAGGCGCCGCATCTCAGATTTCTTATTACAAACATGGCATCAGACTTTACTGGGAAATTTTACACAAATTCAGCCTGTAGCATCTCCATATGTTGTATTTCATTATAAAACCGTAATATGCAAAACGGGATTTTTAAACCAAGCTTCAACCATTTTTAACCAAGCTTCATTTCAATGCCCCAAATTCCTTCCAGTTTACCCCAGTGTACCATAAAACTGCAGCAAAACACTCTGCGGACTCAGAATCCTCTGTGTCACAAAAATTGGCAAGCCAGCCCTGGGGGACAGTGGGCTTTGTGGCCGTCACCAGTGTTCATTATGCTGCCCTTAAATTTATTCTGCTCTCATTATAAACATCTACAGCTGATTTGTCATGAGAAACTAGAGAACTTATATAGTTTGTGGATCAAATTTCCTTTTTACTCCTCCTGTGCTTGCCCTTCAAGTCCCTGAATACGGGGCCAGTGGGTGGGGATGTAGAGGCCTGGGGCGGGGGGGAGGGGCTGCTCTTCCACAGAACGAAGGGATCTCGTGAGACCATCAGCTCTGGAGTCCAGTGGTGACCTCGTGTCCACAGAAGGTTGAATCCCGCACGATCCAGGCACAGGATCTGGTCTGGTCACCGGATCCCAGAGGCTGGGTTCAGAGGTCTGCGGAGAGAATCTGCCCGGCGCAATCTCTCAGCAGGGTCCCTAGTGACTGGGCGTTCAGGACCTAGTCTCAGCGGGCGGGGAGACGTTAACTCAGCTGGCTGGGCCTGCCCAAACCCTGCACACTACAAAGGAAGGCGGGGTCCTCAACCGTTCCTGGAGGTCACCTCTAAGCCCTTGGAATGTCCTGCCTGATGAGCGTGCCCTTGTTCAGCTGGGGCTTTGGGCCCTGACGATGGCATCCGTTGGCTTGGAGACAGCATTGCCCCTTTTATAAGGACACCTGTAGGGCCAGGGGCCTCCCCCGCTCCAGCGTAGCTACAGCTACGGCAGCACCATCTCCAAGGAAGGCCACAGTGTGAGGTCCCGGGCTCCAACAGAAGATTTGTGAGGGGACACCGTTCAGGCCCTATCAGGTGCCCGTGTCCCTGCCCTTAAGACTGCGATGGGACCGTGAGGAAGGGAGTTGGCAGACGTGAGTAAATGAAGGATCTTAAAATGGGGAGACCAACTTGAACTATCTGGGGGAGCCCTCAGGACGCTCACAAGTAGCTCCCGAGAGGGTAGCAGAGGGAGGTTTGGGCACAGGCAGGAGCCCGCGTTCCAAGCAGAGCTGGGGCTGGCGGAGGCCGCGAGAGGAACTGGGGCCATGAGCTTCCTGGGCTGGGGAGCGGTGAGTATGTTGTTGGCTTTGTGATGCCGGCATTTCTCAGTGCACACACCTAAGAACAGACCTTGGCACACATTCCCTTCCAAGTCCCTCTGCCTCCACAGTTGGGGGAGACACAGCCTTGCTCTTCCCATTGCTGCTCTTGGTTGATAACGCGTGCGCTCGGGCACGTGGCTCTGCGGTGGCAGGTGCAGGGGCTGCCGGCCTTCGGGATGGCGGCGGGAGGCTGGGCTGCAAAGGACCCAGCCTGGCTCGCTTCTCTGGGCACAGCCCCCAGACGCGTCCTCACAGCCAGCCGCTCGCTAGGTGGCCCCCTAAACCTGGATGTCCGCGCAGGGTTTGGTGGGGTGGTGGGCTTTCACAGGCCCATCCCATCGTCGCAGGGACCCGCGGGGAGGGCCTCGGGCTGCCGCATGTCGTCATCCTGACGGCCCAGGTGGACTCAGAGCAAAACCTGCAAAGGGAAGAGCTGCGTGGAGTCAAGTCCCGGGAGCCCAGACGGAAGCTGCCCAGAGCCCACTCGGCTGGAGTCGCACAGGCTGGGCTTCGCTCCTTTTGCGAGAGCTGAGGCCGCAGGCGGAGACGCTGCCAACCAGGGAAGCCCTTAGAGCTTCAGGGCCGGTGTTCCACGGAGATCTGGCCAGGTGGGCACCTTCTGCCCAGCAGGGACCAAAATTCCGAGCCCTGGAAGGAAGCAGGTGCCAGCAAGGACACAGCAGGTCCCTCGGATCAGTCAGGGGACGGGGGAGGCCCTTAGCCCACGACTTGGGGACGCCGGCGCTGGGCCTCGTCGCTTGACAAGGAGGGCACTTGATCTGCCGGAGCGGAGCGGGGAGGGAACATCTTGAGGCCCTTCCTATTTCGAGGTGGCATTTCGTGTCGGATCTGAATTTTAGGGCCTCAGCCCAGCACACAGGGGATGCTCAACAGATGCTCGTTGAGGAAGAGCGGGGATGTATGGTGTGGCTTCCGGAGCTCTCCCTGGGGACGGCTCCTCCGCCCCCAGCAGCTTGGCAGGAACCCCCCAGCGCCACAAAGCCCTGCTCTGGCCTGGCCGGGGCTGGGCGGGGAGTCTCAGACCACACCCCACTCACTGGCCCCACGGGCCTGAGAGGGGAGCCTCGAGGGCCGCACTTTTCATCCTTTTCCCTTGCTTTCTCCACTGCTGAGTTCCTGGAGTCCCAAGTGGTGCCTGGGGCTTGGACGCGTGGCACGTGTCTGCCTGTGGAGGGCCAGCCCCTAAAGCAGGCTCTGTGATTAGGGGACAGTACAGCCCGCCTGGCTCAGTCCAGCCCCGCAGCCCCAGAGGACAGGGGAGCAGGGAGAGTCCCCTCGAGCACCAGAGATGCCCATGGAGGGGGTGGGGCTCCTCTGGGAAAAATGTGCCCTCCCTCTGCAGTCTGCAGTCCGCACGTGCTGGGCTGATTCCTGCCCTGTGCCTTCGTCTCTATCCTGGAAGGAGGGAGGCAGGGCTCCTGGGAGCAGGCGATGAGGGAAGGATGGAGGACGTTGGCTTCGACAGGAGGCCTGGGGCATCACTGCCTCTGCAAGCAGACAACCTGAAGTCCCATCTTCCTTGTTCCTTGGCCAAAAGCCACGCCTGGCCGATACTGGGCTTGTCCTTGCCAGAGCAGTTCCTGCTTCTGTCCTGTGAGCTTGAAGGCACGGCCAGACGCAGCCTCCCCTTCTGCCCTTCTGCTTCCCTGCACTGATGGACTTTGGCTCCAGAAGGCGTCCCTGGGGCCCTTGGGGGACTGCCCTGTTCTGCTCCGGTGACACTGACCCGTGTTGGGGCAGCCCCTCACGTCAACCCCACCCCCACCGCTGCAACATGCCTGCCCCAAGAGCCTCAAATACGTGGGCGTTTGATGGGCTCCCCGGGCCCCTTTGGGCTGCACGGGTTTTCCTGTGCACGAGGGCCCTGACTTAGGAGCACCCCGGGCTGACCTGTACCTGCCTAGAGGAAGGGGTACTTCCTCCTAATTCTCACCAGGGACCAGTGGACTAACGGGGCAGGGCCAGCGGGGAGCCGGGCGCAGCCGTGGTGGGGCAGCTCTGCGGCCCCGGAGGTGAGCCTGCCTGGTCCCGCCGCTTCTCCAGGCCCTGCTGTGACTACGGCCTGAAGGCCTCCAGGAGCGGGATGGGCTCCTTGGGGCTGCCGGGGCCCTCGGGGCTCTCCCTCAGAGCACTGCCGGCCCAGGGGAGGCAGGCCCGCGGTTCCTGATGGTGCCCAGGGTGGTGACTGGAGGGAACCCCCAAAGAGATGAGAAGTCAAGCACGGAGCTTTTGCTGAGGCCAAGAGTACTGGTGAGGTGCCTGGTGTGTTCGGATGCCGGTCCAGGCGGGGCTGCCGGAGAGCACCTGTCCCCTCCACCCCGAGTGGTCTTCCTCTGTGACACACGGGGGCTCTTCTCCTTGACCATCTGGAAGCTCTACCGACTCTCCAAGAAGCCCTGACGCCGCCTTCTCCAGGCAGACCACCTGCTCCCAGCCTCACTCCCGCAGGCGGGGTCAGTGACTCTAGAAGAAATGCTCGCTCATGCCCACCTGCCTGGGACAGCGTCCTGCTGTGGTGACGGAGCCTGGGAAGGGCTCGAACGATGGAATTTGGTGGCGTGGGTGTGAGTGTCAGAGAGTCCCCCTGCAGCTTGCGATGGGCCCTGGCGATGCTACCTTCCCGTCATGACATTTTCTCCCTGAAACAATTTCAGTTAAATTTCTGCTTGACAAGGGACGGAGCGGAACCCATCCGGCCTAGAAAATGACAAGAATGCTTTTAATCTTTCCAGCTTAACCTTTTCATCCTGACTTCACCTTTCCCTCCTTGACACAAATGAAGAAATTAGGGCTCCCGACCCGTGTTGATTTGAGGGGACTCTGCAGGCCCTGCTCAGCCCCGCTCACCTCGGCAGCTGAGAGCTCATGCTCCGTGTGTGGGGGTTCAGGCCTCTGAGAGAGGCGGTTCAGCCGGAGGCACAGTCCTGCCCTTGGCCCCGCGGAGAACAGCCTAGCGGTCTGGGCGCCCCGAACTCCCCAGCCTTCGGCTCCTTTGATGTATTCAAATGCCGCCCACCCCCAAGCCTAGGAGATGGCGTTAGTATCAGCAGCTCTGCTCTGCAGCGGGTTAGCACGTGGGGTCTGTGCATGACGCCCCTGGTCCCCGAGACTCCCAGCTCAGTGCTCCAGGCCCGTGTTCCGCCTCCGCCCGCAGGCCTCCTAGCTTGCCTCTTCTGTTCCGTTAGCACAGCCCATGCACGGGGCTCTGAGGGCAGCTGTGGGCCCCGGGGACGTGCTCCATCCACGAAGAAGACCCAGGGGAAGGCCAGGCGCGTCCGCGGTCCTGCAGGTCACTCACTGGGACGGGCCGGCCACTCGCAGCAGTGTCGGATGCCACATCAGAGCGCGTGGTTGTCGGCCAAAAAATAGCACTTCTGGAAAAACGAGGGTCACACATCACATCGACAGGTGGCTTCGATCTCAGGGCGCCCGGGACCCCGGCACGGTGTCTGCAGATGCCGGTGGGTCCGGGAGGAAGCGGGGCAAACGCCTCCTGGGGGTCCTGGGGCTGGGCCGCCGCGTTGCGCTGGCCCGGCTTTGGGGAGGGTCAAGCCATTCTCTTTCTTTCTCTTTCTCACAAGCTCCCACCGGGCTGGCGGTGCTCAGGAGGTCTGGGGGTGCCGGGGGTGGGGGACAGAGGCCCCTCTGCCTGGCGGAGGACTTGCCCCTCCTGAGGCCTGGGAGCAAGTGCGCCACCCAGTGGCCGGGTCGGTTCCACTGCGGGACCGCTCGGCCTTTGAAACAGGAGAACCTTGGGAACAACCTAGAGGGGTGTCCAGGGGGCCCCTGACCCTGGGAATACTTCACGGCCCTTAGGGACGAGGACAAATACTCAGGACCTGTTTACTGTTTAGAAAAAAACAACTCACAAAATGACACATTGGAACATGGAGAAGGCGTGGGTGGATGCTTGATTTTTTAAAATAATGTGAGTGTGTTCTTGCATTAGTTCCGTAATAAAACTATAGTTAAGGACAACTATGCATTAGACGCTTTTTCTCCCGGAAAGGGAGCTTGTTGGTGGCCACTAGCTGATGTCTGTGTATGAAGACTGAGCAGGTAGTCACCGAACTACTTTCCTCCCTTCCGCTCCCTTCTTTTCCTAAGCCCAGAGAGGTCTCTGCCTTCCTCTGAGAACACACAGCAGGGGAGGGAGAGGGCTGGAGGGAGGGGACCTACGTGGGCAGGCAGCCCCACACCGTGTCTGGGAGGCCTCCTGCGTGGGAGAACTTTCTCCGCTGCTGGGCGGGTGCAGCCCCCGTCGGCCCTCCTCCAGGAGTTCCCACGCCAGCCCTGCTAGCCCCACGGGCAGGAGCACCGTGGCCAGACCTGAGAAGACCGAGAGGACGGATGGGGTGGTGGCCTCAGCGGTGCTCTCCTCTCATTTACAGGGGTCCCATGTGTGCCCCCAGGCCTAGCCCTAGCTGGCGCGAAGCAGACCCAGGTGGGGCGATGTGCTGGTGGCCCCCAGGGACCGGGCTTCCGACACCTGGGCCTGGTACCTCCGACCCTGCGGCTGGGAGTGAACCCATTTCCGGCTTGGGCACCTGAGCCTGGTCGGCAAAGCCAAACAGGGGTAGGGGCAGGGCGCACACCTGTAAGAGGACCCCGATCCTGTAACGGGGGGGGGCACACGGAAGTGATCTTTAGGGGACGTTTCGAGTCCGTTTTTTGGTGAGCATGTAAAAAAGCAACATGAAATGTTTTGTGATTGTGCCGAACGGCGGAGCAAAACCAAAGTCATGTCAGGGGTTAAGTCACCGTCAGTGGTGTTTGGGGAGTGCCAGAGGAAAAGAGCACAGGCCCCAGAGCAAATTGCCCCGCTTCGTATTCTGTGGGACGTCAGCCAAGTTACTAAACCTCCACTCCTTGTGCAGCGCCCACCTCCGCGGGTTTGTGAGAGGAGCTTGGGTCAACCTGTGCAGAGCCCTCGGATGCTTCCCGGCTCACAGGACAAGCCCCGGAACACGGCAGGGAGAGATCGGGGGACGAACCTGGAATGTCTCTCTTCTCTGATGGAAGAGCTGACTCCGCTGTGTCCCTGTAAGGGACTTGCAGACAAAGCCCCACGTCCCACCCCTTCCACGAGTGATGCTGGTGACGGGTCTGCCAGGCGATGCGGTGGAGGAAGGGACACGGGGTGGCCGCTGCCTGGCGTAGGTGGCTGAGATGCTGGCTTCTGTGGGCAGCGTGGGACCCATGCCAGCATCCAGTCCCCCTCGTGGGTGCTGGAGAGTCTCTTGCGAGAGTCCTTCTCGCGGCTGAGTGTCACTCCTGCGTCTCTGTTCCTGGAATGTCTCGTGCGAACTTGGCTCTCTGGGCCTCCTGGGAATGCTGAAGGCCACCGAGCACCTTATAATAAACCCCTTGTTACCCAGTCTGGCCGGACCAGAGCATCACCCACGTGCCGCGCAGACGACAATGTGCAGCATCGCGGGCACCCAGGAGCCGCCGGCAGCTCTGCTTCTCGGGGCTCAGGACAGTTTCACCGGTGATTTCGGAAGCATAGTACCAGCCTGATAATGTCTGCCTTTTAAAATACAAAGATAGGGCGCCTGGGTGGCTCAGTGGGTTAAGCCGCTGCCTTCAGCTCAGGTCATGATCTCAGGGTCCTGGGATCGCGTCCCACATCGGGTTCCCTGCTCAGTGGAAAGCCTGCTTCCCTTCCTCTCTTTCTGCCTGCCTCTCTGCCTACTTGTGATCTCTCTCTCTCTGTCAAATAAATAAATAAAAATCTTAAAAAAATAAAATAAAATAAAATACAAAGATAATTATTTTTAGAATAAAGGTAAGATGCGCACACACTTTTAAAGATTATTTATTTATTTGATAGAGAGAGATCACAAGTAGATAAAGAGGCAGGCAAAGAGAGAGAGAGGGAAGCAGGCTCCCCGCCAAGCAGAGAGCCCGATGCGGGACTCGATCCCAGGACCCCGAGATCATGACCCGAGCCGAAGGCAGCGGCTTAACCCACTGAGCCACCCAGGCGCCCCGCGCACACACTTTTAGACAGCTTAGGATATAAACGAGCTCAATAAATATTACACCACACAAGCAAAGCAAAAAAAAAAAAAAAAAGCACAGAGACTTTCCAGAAAGCATAAAAGAAGAGAAGGCATCAGTTATAACAGTAAATGAGAATTAACGAGCTCTTCATGTTAAGAAAGGTCAAGATACAGCTTTACAAAAGGTATTAAAAAGCTTTGTATATTCATGAGCAACATGTAAAGTAAAATGGTTGATGTTAAATATTTTCTGGGAGATGACAACAAAAGGAAAGTGGTAACATAATGACCAAAGAGCGCAGGGAGAAGCGCTTGAAATAGGAGACAAGGGGCTAAACTGGAAGGGGGCGAGGACAAATCACAAGACTTGCAAGGGGCCAGTCAACCTAGAAGTCAGGTGACGTCACTCCTCGCCCGAGACCACATTTCCCCCGTCAATACGGCAGGAGAAGCGGCGCCCCACACTTCTGCACATGCTTCCTGGACGGAGCCCTGGCCTCCCCCCGTCAGTGTGTACATTACTGCATTTTTCCTGGAAGGCATTTTTTAAAAAATACATTCTGAGGCAAAATTTCATTTAACCTTCAATACAAAAGTGTTTCTTAGAAGAAAACTTCAGAAAATTCCCATCCATTTTATGGCCAAATTTCAAAGATTTATTTACCAGTTTTGTGTTAGTCAGGAAGTGGCCATAATACGACTTAGCCTGAACATACACATCTCAGTTAGGGTCTGGTCAGGAGACAAGCCCCACAGCCCTGGTTTGACCCGGAAACTGGAACGTCAAGAGCTAGGAACCAGCAGGAAGTGACTGAGCACCAGAAGGGACCAGGGGAGTTCTAAGGGTTCCAGAAGCAGCAGATGCAAAGAGCGGCTGTCACCTCAAGACCGACGGTCGTCTCTCAACAGGTTTGCCCCCACAGAGACTGACGATGGCGAGAGACATCTGGGGTTGTCACAGATGGGAGGGTCTTGGTCCTGCTGTCTGGAAGGCAGAGGCCAGGGATGGAGCGGACGTCCTGCCGTGCACTGGACAGCCCCACGACAAAGAACCTTCCAGCCCCAAGTGTCAGGGATGCCTTGGCTGAGTAATATGTGTGTGTGTGTGAGATACGTGTGTATGTACGGTGTGGTGTGTCTGTGATTTGTGTGTGCTGTGTGCTGTGACGCGTGTGTGTCTGAGGTAGGCAAAGGCCTGCCGATTATGTCACCAAATGCCACTCTGTCTTGTCTAGAGACAGTGGCTGTTGTCACCTTGGCTGCAAGCCGGTTCTTCTGGTCTTGCTAAAGTCAAAGAGAGTTACGAAAACACTCCCTATGCCGCATGAATTAGGCAGGATTCATCAACTTTCTGCTTCTGGATGGAAAGCAGATAAAATACAGAAAAGAAGAGGCAGATGAGGGGGAGGAACATTCCAGAAAACAAGGAAGAGCTGGTTGTAATGTGGTCTGCAGGTCCCAGATGAGGAAGTGCCCCTGCAACAGCCACGGTCCTGCCCCCTCCGCCCCTGCCCCTGCATCCTGCGGCGGGCTTGCATCCCCGATGGTCTCTCCTCCTTCTGACCAAGTCCCCTCCCGCACGCCTGTGCTCACACCACCAAGAGCCCAGGGCTTGGTTTCCAAAAGGCCTGCTGTTGAGTGGGTGCCTTGAGTCACGGGAAGCAGAACACCTGGACGCAGGTGGACACGTCTGCTTAGATGCACACGCAGCACCCCTGCTCCCACCGTCTCCCCCCGCGCGCCCCCTCCCCCAGGCCCAGGTCCCTAGAGCATCACCAGGAAGGAGAACCCACTCAGGGAAGTCTTGGGAAGGAGGGGTCTGCTGTGTGATTCTTTTAAAGATTTTATTTATTTTTTATTTATTTGAGAGAGAGTGAGGGAGCACAGAGGGGAGGAGCAGAGGGAGAGGGAGAAGCCGACCCCCTGCTGAACAGGGAGCCCGGTGGGGGCTCTGTCAATGGATCCCAGGACCCTGAGATCCTGACCTGAGCCAAAGGCAGCCCCTTAACCAACTGAGCCACTCGGGGGCCCCTGCTGTGATTCTTACAATGTATTTTCTCAGAGCTTTGGGACTGGGCTCCGTAAGAATAAGGAAATTCTAAGTAACTCTTGTTGGGTAAATAGAACAGTGTGTCCTGCTAAACCAAGTTCTCAAAACCTAAAATTTAAATACGGTTAATGGAGTTTCCCGGACTAGGCCTCTTCTTAAAAACCTCATAATTTTGAAATAATTATAAATGGACGGGAAGTTGCAGAAATAATCAGAAAATCCCTTGTACCTTTTACTCAGTTTCCCCCGTGGTTACATTTGATGTAACTAGAGTTCAATATCTAATCAATATCTAATCCAGGAAACTGACATTCGTACCGTGTGTCTACAGCTTTATGCTATTTTATGAGATGTAAATTTGCATACAGTTTAATTCAGAGCAGGGCTCCGCTAAGTATGGCCCAAGGGCCAAATCCAGAAGGTCCCCTGTTTTTGTAAACAAGGTCTTTTTGAACACAACCCGTCTGGCTCCTTCATACTGTCTGTGGCTGCTTCTCGCTATGATGGCTGAATTGAGTACTTGCGACAGAGGCTGTGTGGTTTGCAAAGCCTCTAATATTTATTCTCTGGCCCTTTATAGAAAATATTTGCTGACCCTGATTTAGAGAATCACTTTTTTTTTTTTTTAATCTGGAAACAAACTCAGAAATCCTATAGTGCAGCGCTTTCTTTTTATACAGGAGGAGACTGAGGGTTGGAGGAAAGACCCAGGCTCACGTCTGGCCTTTTCTGCCTTCCGCAGGCCACACAACCAGCCTGGATTGAGACCTGGATTTTACTTTTTGAGTCCATTTGAGAGTAAGGCAGTGAGTGAAGTAGTTTTATACCTTCCACACAAGTTTGTCCTCTGTTTCTTCTACTGGATTTCGTTGGATGGTATTGGATGGTATTGGCTTTCCTCCTCATTTTAGTAAAGGAAACAACATATTGCAGCGTTAAAAATGATGCAATGAATGTGTCCACCTGAGCTACAAACTCAGTGCCCTCCTGCCGCTGGATGTAAACACGGGAAGCGGGCCAGGTGCCCTGCTGGGACCACTACAGGGCAGAGCGGGGACTGCAGCAAAGTGGAGGGAGAGAGTGTGATCAGGGAAAAGGGTAGCAGCCACCCACCTTTAGGTCACTGTTGAATGCAAGGCAAGAGGGACCAGGCTTTCCAGTTTGTCTGTTTTTGTTTTTTTTTAAGATTTTATTTATTTATTTGACAGACAGAGGTCACAAGTAGGCAGAGAGGCAGGTAGAGACACAGAGAGGGGGAAACCGGCTCCCTGCTGAGCAGAGAGCCCTATGCGGGGCTCCATCCCAGGACCCTGGGATCATGACCTGAGCTGAAGGCAGAGGCTTCACCCACTGAGCCACCCAGGTGCCCCAGGCTTTCCAGTTTTTAAGGACAGCAAGAAAGCTGTGACTTTTTGTAATTTTTACATAGTAACAACTAATTTAAAAACTTGTAGACCTTTGTCAACTCAAACCAAGCAGAGTAACAGTCCAGAGTCAGCCTCAGGCTTATAATTTACTATTCTTTGTTCCGGGGTCGTCATGAGAAATCTTAGCCATTTGAGGCATCAGACTTGACGGGTTGCGAGCAAGAGAATGGGATGGTTAAGACAACCTCTCACCACCCTCAGCCGTGAGTTCAGTCCGTGGTGGACCAGTGGCGGGTCTGGGCCTCGTCTCCATAGGTGGCTGGTAACCCACCGTCATAATGTGACATGCAAGTATTTCCCATCAGGAGATCTCCCCAAGAAGCCTGTGGGTCAGTCTCCCCGGCCTCTCGCAGAGGAGTGTGGACACAAGATCAGTGGCACATTATGAAGACAGGTGACGGTGTGACTACAAGATGGCCTCACCAAATCCTGGAGCCTTCATGGCCCCAGAGTGGGTTTGATCAACACATAACAGTTCTCAATGGGATAGCCCTCCCCCGCCCCAGTACACACACACACACACACTCCCTGGGGACATTTGTGAACATCTGGAGATACTTCTGTTACAACTGGGGGCGGCTAGTGGCATCTCGCGGGTGGAAGGTACAGGGCAGATTCCACCGTGAAGAATGATCTGCCCCGAAACAATCGCCGTGCCCCGCTTGAGCAGCCCTGAGCTAGAGCAATGACCTAGACACCCCTCATTACTCAGCAGGGGCCCACAGTGACACAGCCGTCAGCGTTCAGTTCGGGAAAGGTGGTGGGATTGAGCACGGGGGTGCGCTCTCGGCTGTTCCATTCGCGCTCCCGCGAGGAGCCGCACACACCGTCGGGAAGACTGGGAGAGTTCGCCCGTCCTGACGCCAAATGATGGCACCAGGCGAACTGGCCTCCAGTTCACAGAGAAAGTCCATTGATTTAAAGGATTTGCTTAAACTCTATATGGGAAGGCAATTACTTTGCGGGATCCAACTGGTTGACAGTGAAAGCAGCAAACAATAAATTGAATGCACACTGCATTTTCCACGTGTCCGCAGAACATGGGGAGGCAGGACTGGACTCTCTCCAGTCTCACATGTCATCGGGCGCGTTGTGACCCCGGAGCCCTGTCGGAGGGACTCACCTCAGTGCCGCGCGAGGCAGGATATCTGTGGAAAGGAGGAAAGACACTTCAGTTTGTCGCATTTTTCTGTTCCTGAGTTTGCGGTGTAAGAAATAAAAATACTTTTCCTTCCTTCATTCCTTCCTTCCTTCCTTCCTTCCTCCCTTTTATTCTTCCTTCCTTCCTTCCTTTCTTTCCTTCTTTCTTAGGAAAATGTGTTGAAAAAGAGAATTTCATCCACTTCCCTGAGAAAATCACTGTGTGTGTGTGTGTCCCCACACACATGCATGAGTTACTGGAACGTTCTTTTTTTCCCATTATTTTAATATAAATCGGAGAATAATCTTATCCGTGATTTACAGATTTTTTGAATAAAATGCTGCTTCATATATGTAAGAAAATTTAATACGGCGTTATTCATCAATTTATGTATAAGTTATGTTGCCTCAATGTGTGCATAAATTTAATCTATATATTTAGTAGTCATAAGGAATGGCAAACCCTAGGGAGAGAAACCAGAGTAAGAATCATTTTGCGAAGTCAGTAACTGCAACCCAGTTTTGCGGGAACCTGCATCTTTGCGCCGCAGGCTGGCTTGAAGAGATGCAGCTATGAATGATCTTGAATTGAGGCAGTAAACACTTGTCTCTAAGAAGGCTTAGGCAATTGTTCGGAATCTAATGAAAAGTTACCCTCCATTTTCAATAAACTAGAACTGAATGCCAATATTTCGGCTTCTTATAACTTAAGGTCATTTCATCAGGTCGTTGTGTGACTTTTACCAGGGAGAGGGGGTGAGGGAAACGGTGGCGTGAGGGATGCGGGAATGTGGGGACGGGGTTGGCGAGGGGCTGGGGAAGCGGAGGGGTGGGAGAGTGGGGGACGTGGTGAGTGGATTCTGGCCCTCTGGGCGGGGTCGGGGGGCATCCTGACAAAGGCCATCCCAGGAACCCAGCGTGGACGTGCCTGCGGCAGCAGCTCCATGTGGCTGGGGTAGAGACGCGGGGTGCGTGGTCGCACTGATGGGCGCTGCTGCTGCTGCCACGGGGGAGGTCGTGGGACCCCACCCAGCGGCTGAGTGGGGACCCGAGGTGGTGACTCCGTGGCATCAGGCTGCCTGGGTGAGTGAGGACCTGGGAGGAGGCGGCGCCGGCAGAGGCTGGGAGGTCTGAGAGGGCCGGGGGCATCTCCAGCTCGGCCCTCCTGAGGCCCCGCTGCGGTCGAGCCCCCCCGGGCTCCTGGATAAGCTGCGCTTCTTCCTCTTTGTTGTTTGGGGTTGAAATGGCCATGGCTGTCCTGCAGCTACCTGACCTGAAATCAGCCCACAGAGAGGGAGCCGGGACTCTCCGCGGAACTGGGAAGGGTCCCGGCAGGCTGTTTTGTGGGGAGAAGAGATTTCAGAGGCCCGTCCCGCACGTCCCCTGCACCACAGGCACTGCTCACCTGCCTCCGGCCTGTCGGGGAGGGTCCCACCTTCGCTGCCGTCCTGGGGCGCGGCCCGGAGCTGCCCCAAACTAGGGCTCGGTGGCTGAGGAGGGCACCGGGCATGTTTGGGGCCGGCAGGGAATGGTGTGAGGCTCAGACAGGAAGCCCCATCCGGGGGCTGAGGCCTGGGGCTCTCGTCTTCCCTGTGCCCGTGGACAATTCCCTGCCTCGTCCCGTCGCTGACTGGAGGGGTCCCCTCGCAGGGCACGCTTCAAACCTGGCCGGGGTCCTGGGCCCTGCTTGCGGTTTTGTGACTTCGACAGAGCGAGCGAGCCTCCGTGGCGTGGAGATACTGGGCCTGGTCTGATGCGGGGCGAGGAAGGGCGAGGACTCGGGGGTGAGGGCTGGAGTCCAGAAGCATTGCTGGAGACAGAAAGAGCGGCTGACTGTGGGAGGCACGCGCAGGGAGGCCACTGCCTGCCGGCGAGGAGGACGTGGACGTGGTCATTTTCAGGCAAGGCCCCGGCCGTGGGCACTGCGACGGGCCGGCAAAGCCTCCCCTCCCCGCCCCCCCCCCCCCCCGGGCACTTCACACACCGTGCCCGCTGGGAGTGCCCGGGCTGTGCTCCGTCGCTCCCAGAGGACCCTCCACGAGCAAGCACCCCGGCTGTCTCTGGCCTTCCTCACTCTGACTGCTCCCCAGGGAAGACAGGGGCTTGGTGGGCCCTGGGCATGCCTGCCTCGACCCCTGGTCTTGGCATCAACCTGACACCTGGATCTCTTTCCCAGTTGAGCAATCTCTTTCCAAATGGAGGGGGTACACCCGGGTGTTATTATGTCCAATGACCCCAACGCCGTAGGACTCCGTACGTGATGGGTGCTCATTGGAAGCCGGCTGAAGAAGGAAGGAGTTAAATAAAACAATGTTTAATTAATCTTTCATCTCTTAAAGTTCTAATGAAAGACTTTGTAGAAAGCACTGGAACATTCAAGAAAACACGCAGTCTCCATAACCCAAAAGACTTGACTCCAAACCCAGAGGCTGCCACTAATCTCTGGGTAATTTCTTAGTGGCTTTGAGACTCTGGTACCAAGTATGAGCAAATGGCTGGGGAGAGCCTCAAACCTGACGGCTGCCTCCCCGATTCTGCTTGAGGACAGGCCTGACGGGGCAGGGGCCCCTCACCCCTCGAACGCGCAAACGACTCTGTCGGCCGCCTCTTCGTGCAGGTGAAGAAACCCCGCGGATGGTGTCTGAGGCCGGCGCCAGCCCTTCCCTTCCCGGGCGGGGTGGAAATGGCCCAGATGCTGCCTCGCGCGCGTTGGGCTGAAGTCATATATCTGGGTGTGAACCGCGCACTCGGGAATTGTGTGTGTTTGCAGAGCACAGCTAAATTGGAGCCAAGCCTCTGCTGAGAGAGAGAGAGAGAGAGAGAGAGAGAGAGATGCAGAACTTCACTATATTTAAACTGAATTTCCTGCTGTGCCAGATCAATTTAGACTTTGAACTTTAAGAAAGCAGCTCCTGGGGTTACGTAACCGGCACCACACTGGCTGTGAGTCGGAAGGAAGTGCCGGGACACCTCACACCCAGCACGGAAGAGCTCTGCTCCTTTCCCCCAGGACAGCTGGTGCTGGCGGGGTGCAAGCCAGGTGTGGGGTGGCGGGTGCCTTCCCTCTGGAGCCTCTCTTTGCAGCCGGGCCCCGCACATTGGGCTCTCCCTCTTCCCCATCCCCTGCAAGCCCAGCAGAACTTACCCGTCCGGGACCCTCCGCTTCCCGGCTCTGCAGGGGGCTGAACAGATTGACCCAAAGTGAACAGGAGCCATGGGCTGTGACAACAGGACGTGGTCCTTCGCCAGCCCTGGCTGCTCCTCACGCTCGCCTGGAGCTTGTGAATCTGTTATGGCTGCGGCCTCATTCCCAGAGACCAGGATTTAATCGGGTTGGAGTCGAGCCTGGATCCCTGTGTTTTAAAGTTTAAAGTTCTCAGCATTCTCGGGGTGTAGTCAGGGTCGGGCTCCACTGACTGAAGGTGTCGCTTTCCTAGATAACAGGTGCCCGCCTTCCTAGGCAACAGGTGTCGATTCCAAAGCCATAAATGGAGGGGTTTGACTTATATCGTGTCTTAGCTTAATGGGTCCCAGTGTTTTATGATCCTGCCAGATCCCTAACAGAGGCTGCAAAATCCTCTCCAGATGGCATTGTAATTTGCTGCCTTATACCTGCCTTATACCTGCTGCCTTATATACCTGCACCCCGGGGCTTACTTGCATGGACTTTCAAAATTCCCGATGAGTTCATGTATTCACTGTCTGTTTCCCTGGCCACTGAGTGTGCAGACCCATGAATTTTCACAGGCTGAGCGCACCCACGGAGCTAAGCACCTGCCAGAGCAAGTCACGGGGTTGGCCAGCCCCTGAATTCCTCCTCGTCTTCCTTTTCAGTCCCTACCCTCTGCCCCCAAGAGGAATGTCTATCTTGGCCCCCGTCACCGTAGGCTGGAGGTTGGTTCTGCCTGGTCCTGGACTTGGGGTCAGTGGCATCACACTGAATCTTTTCTCTTGTTTGTTTTTCCACTTCACTATGTCTTTGAAACTCATCCACACTGTTGTGGCTCTGTAGTTCTTGTTCATTCCTGGGTGCTGTGGACGGAATCTGTCCCCCCACCCATTTGGTATGCTTAACCCTAACCCCAAAGTGATGGTATCAGCCGGCCTTTGGGAGTGATGGGGTTATAAGGATGGAGCCCTATATATGGGATTAGTGCCCTTACCAGGGGACGAAGTCCTCTCCCTCTGTTCTCCGTCACGTGAGCCTGCAGGGAAAGTCAGCCATGTGCAAACCAGGAAGCAGGGCATTGCTGGACAATGACTTTGCTGGTACCTTGATCTTGGACGTCCAGCCTCCAGAACTGTGAGAAACACGAGCTTGTGGTTTAAGCCACCTGGTCATTGCTGTTCGGTTACTGAGCTGAAGAAGGCTCTGTGTTACATTCCATTGTCTGAATGCACCAGAGCAGAATCATCTTTTCTCTTGATGTACACTTGGATCGTTTCCAGTTTGGGGCTATTTCTTTTAAAGCTACCAGGAACATGTCTGCATTCATTGCTGATTTTTAGCAAATGGTATTAACTTGGATCTGCAGCATCAGACCTTTGAAATGCTGGTGCAGACCTTAGAGAGGCAGGGAATACGGGAAATATGCCCACAAGAAATCTGTTTGGTTTCAATGCGATGTGCAGAATGACATGGCCATTGGACTCAGACCTAACTGAGCTGTTTGATCTTAAAGATGCACTTGGCCACTGTAGTTTTACCTAGAATACAGATAAGTGGGAGCTGTGCTGGGCAAGTGGTAAATGTGCCATTGTGGGGCTTGTCCCCAGCCCTCCTCTCCCTGGGGGTGGCGGGAGGAGCCGGTGGCCCTGTGCAGAATGGAACCGACGCAGATCGTCACACCAGTGGGGCTCACCTGGGTCAGGGATGTGCGTCCCGAGGCGCGCCAGGGCCACCCCACGGACTCCACGGATCCCGACGTACACCTGGGCCACCCCATGGACTCTGAACTGCCTTTCTTGCTCAAGCTGAACCTTATCTTTTGGAGAAATAACACAAGTCTCACAGATGATTTTTGAAACTGTATAGTTAGAGCTGATAACTATATTTTCCAAAGTTTCTCTGCGTTTCTGGCTGCCTTGGTAAACGCGGAACGGCCATGACTCTGTCATCCAAGCTCGGTGCCTGTTTAAGCAGCACGTAGAAAGCTTGTGAGAAGCAAGAGAGGCACTGACTTTACTAGCGCTCCCCAGCTTCTCCACGGCCAGCCACAGGCTACACTGATGTGCGAGGTGTTCTCTGCGTCTAAAGTTCGCATCAACCCTTCAGTAAGATTCCACAATCAGTGATGCTTCCATTTCATTTATGTTGTGATCCACAGGCTGGCTGTGTTGATCCTGGCGGTGGCTCTCAGGCCCAGAGGGTTTTCCGTGGGAGTCCCTCAGTGCCCGTTCATGGAGAGCCCCCCGGGAGCCCCTCCAGGTCTCCCATTGGCCTCCCCTGGGGCTGGGTTCTGCAGCTGCTTGAACAGCCATATTCCCAGGGGGCTCTCTCTGTGCTGCGTTTGGTCTTTTGGAACCTCTTTATCAGGTGTTGGGGCCACCGCAGCCTTGTAAGGTGAGTTGATGGGATTTCTCTTTTTTGTCTGTGGTATGGAACAGTTACATAGCTTTGGAATTCTTTGTCATTGTAGATAACATCTTCCCTTAGATGCCCACATGGCTCACTTTCTCACTGTGTCTGTGAATGGTTCCGTGTCCATGTGAAAGTGGTCCCAGAAGGAGGTTCCAGAAAAACCCATGTGACCGGGACTCCTTCCAGCACCTGTGCCCCTGCCCAGTTTCCTGTCCCTCCGGCACTTACAAGCACCTGCCACAGAGTATGGGTCGTGTCCTTATGGCCGATCCTCCCGAGTGTATTATAAATGATGAAGATTGGGGGTTTTATTTGTTCTGTTGTTGCTGTATCCCTAGTGTCTAGAACAGAAGTGGCATGTGGCAGGGGTTTAGCAAATATTTGTTTGCATGAATACATTCAGCTGTAAAACTGTCAAGCGCTAGTCTCCTCCCCGCCCCTTTTTTTGGTAGAGCACTTTTATGGACTATGTAAGTATTCTAATTCTTCCTGGGTCAGTTTTTATTTTGTATTTGATCAGAAAAACATCAGTTTCCTCCAGTGTTCAAATGTGTCCAACACACAGTTTGTGCGTGGCACGCTCTTAGGCTTCTTTCTCTATGGGGGTGACATCTTTTTATATTGAATCTTTTATTTTTTATTTGGTGAGCCAGTCCTTATACATCCAGATCCTTTGCAGATCTTTACAAGTAAACTTCTTGTAAAATTCTTCTAGTTTGTGTCAATCTGGGGTCCTTTGTAAATCTTTAGAAGTAGATGACTTCTGTCTTTTAAGTGACTTCATCTGACTTTTCTCTTTTAGCATAAGATCCAAACCCTCCTCGATTTGGGCTCCTGCTTTGATCTCTGATGCTCCTACTTTCTTGACCAAACCGTCAGTCTATGCACCAGGACCAACTCTTTAAAACCTTTCTTGACTTCACCAGGCCAGTTAAATTTTTGATCATCATCCTTGTCTGTATTATCCCAGGTGGTCCCGGGATGGATATGCCAATCAATCTGCTGGATGTATCTTATTTCCCACCCTCCCGAACACACAGAACAATGGGTGAACTCCAAAACACAGGCAACTTTGTTTCCCATTAGATTCTTTCTGTCAAGACTTGACCTCTATGTACAGAAACCATTAAGTCAGCTCAAGCAATCCCAAATGCTGGCAGGACATTCCCGCAACTTGGAAGAGAAGGAGTCTTCATGTAACAGGAGAGAGTCATGAGGAGAATGGAAGAATCAGGTTTGTGGTTTGTGTCTCTAATCAGAGGAAGCTCCAGGCCCCAGAGAGGTCTCTCCAGCTCCGGAGCCTGAGCAGGACCTGAGGCTGAGAGCGTGGTGGATTGGCCAACACCCAGTTCTTAGACACCTTATACTGATGGAGCTTTGCCAGTAGCTCCCAGACAAGGCTGAGCACATCAGTGCCGTCTGCATATCACACCCCCCTCCACCCTGGCCTCCTTATTCATAAACCGGGGTTGATACCATCTCTCTTTCAATGCGATGGCAAATGTGATCACGTAGGAGGGGCTCTGCAAAAGCGAGTTCACGTTATTTAAGCCAGGAATCCATCATCCATCCTCAGCCCTGCCCTGGGTGCCCTCCCGTCTTTGTCACACACGCGCAGCAGTGTGGTGGCAGTCATCTGGCATTGCCATCAGGTTTCCCAAATGGTCGGAACCTCTGACCTACTTGGGAAGCTCAGGTTTAAGAATCTAACGTCAGGGGGCACCTGGGGGGCTCAGTGGGTTAAGCCTCTGCCTTCCGCTCAGGTCATGATCTCAGGGTCCTGGGATCGAGCCCCGCATCGGGCTCTCTGCTCAGCGGGGAGCCTGCTTCTTCCCTCTCTCTCTGCCTGCCTCTCTGCCTGCTTGTGATCTCTCTCTGTCAAATAAACAAAATATTAAAAAAAAAGAGTCTAACGTCAGATGATAAACTGAAACATGGAAAAAACCTACACGAAGCAGACCACTAGTATTATTTTTAATGATGGAAAGGAAAAATAATCCAAAAGGTCCCCTGAAAAAAAGAATAAACCTATTCACCTATATTCAGATCTAACATTAAACCTTTATAATCATTTTTATTTAGTTTTAGACACCTCAGAAATGCTCACTTTCAAAGTGTATATGAAAATAGCAGAACCAAAGGTGTTATATAAATTACAATGACAAATATGTCAACATAAACACACACACACAGACACCAAAAAAAAAAAATTAAGCCAAAAAAATTAATTGGCAATTTTTGGGTTATGGAATGAATGTTTTTGTTTTTTCTACATTTCCAGATTTTCTTTGTTCATATCAACCCATTTATCATCGGAAAAGAGTGAACTTCATTTCCCAGGGAAATCAGCAACCATGTGTAGAGGGACCCCGGGCAGGGCCAAAGGCTGAGTGCTTTGGTTCTAGCCCACCGTATGGTGGTCTGCTGCTTTGTCCATGTCCCTTCCTTGTGTCAAGAAAGGGCTACACACAGGTGCTATTTGCCAGACAAATTATCAAGTGTTTTGAGGTTTTTTATTTCATAAGCGATGCATAAGAAAATTCCCATGGTTCACCCAGATTATGCTATGACTCTTTTTTCGGCAATAGCTGATCTTTCGTAAATTCTGCATCTGAATAGACAGTCGGTGTTCGTTCTCTCTTGTTCCAAACAATCAGGTCTCCTTACCTTGGTCTGGTGATTTCATGAGCATGGTGCGCTCGTGTTAGGAGATTCTGAAAGTCACGGTGGCTTGTAGAAGAGACTTGTGTTGAAATGAACCTACCACAGTCATGTCTACACCCACACACCATATACACCACATATTAGATCCACTCCCCACACACAATCCTACAGAACACCCCAACTGCATATTACACCTGACCCCACACATAACACACACACACACACACACACATTCGCTACATGTTGCACAATACAGACGTACCACACATAAAAAGCAACACACACACCACAAAAATGCACACACCACACACCCACACCCACTCACCACACAGCACACACAGTTCAGTACAATTCAACACGGACTTGCAGTACAACATCACACATACCACACAGACACACTGCCCCACACGTGCAACACACAGATACACACAGGCGCAAACACTTGTTATGCACAGTCACACACGCAGTAACACAGATCTATCAAAAAATTGGAGGGTCAAGAGACAACATCAAGGATAACAGAAGACTATGCTGTAATCAGGCCCATACACTTATGATGGTCATATTTAGTTCATATGAACAGGAGCTGAAGTTTAAAAAACTGTTCTCTGAAAAAACAAACCAAAACCCCCCCCCCCAAACAAACAAACAAACAAAACAACTGTTCTCTGCATAAGAAGCCATTTTTTTGCCTGGAAACCTGCACAGCTTTGGCAGAATCGGGTGTTTGTTTCTTATATTCTTCTCACGTGAAAGTGTTCGAAAAGGGTTCTTTGTCTTCATGGGGGATATTATTACAGACACCTTGCCACTGGCTACCACCGCATGCTTATTGGAAATAAGAGTCTCCAGGGGGCAAGGGTGTCACTCTCCGTGTCCTACTTTCATGATGGGATGGAGTCAATTTGAGAAAAACTTAGATGAATAAAAGTTTCAAGCAGGTAGTTTTGCCAAGACCTAAAATGAATCTGTGTTCCATCATCTTCATGGAGGGGAAGAGATTTTCTATCTGAAAAATACCAAATTCAGATTAAAATCATATTTGTTCTGCAATTCAGCCACACGATTGAAGGATGTAACACTTTTTTTTTCTTCTGCCTACTAAATCTGCTCATCATTTAGATAGTCATTTTTGCAAAGTAAGATTTCCTAAGTGTTGTTTTGCTTAACTGTAAGGGTAACATAGGACAGGTGGGTGAGTTTCCAGTTCTGAACACAGGAAGAAACACAGTTTGGAGAAAGTTCGTAATGGGATTCATGACATGCAGGTTACCTTGCTAACTTCTTACTTTTTAAAAATACATTTTTAGATTCGTGAGTTATTTGAAGTTAAAAATCCTTGCAAACATCGCCCACATTAAGAAATAGGATTTTGTTAGCCTCCCAGAAGAATCTCATATATCTTGTGCCTATCCATAGTTTGAGTTATTAAAAAGCATAAATCAGTTTAAATTGTGCCAAATGCTATCATCGTTTGCATCCGTTGAATTAAAAATACAATTTTTTTCTCCCTAGTTTAATTTATGATAACATTGTGAATTGGATTGGTTGCTTTTTGAATCCATAACTGCCGTTCCATTCCTGGAATACTCCCCGCTTTTTCATGGTATCGTATCTTTTGTATCATCACTGAATTTAAATTGATCGTATTTACTTAGGAATTTTGAATATATATTCATGAGATTTATTCACAAATGTTGGGAAGTATTCCCTCTCCTTATTTTCTTCCAATGTTGTGATGCAACATTTCTTCCTATGAAATAAAAAAATTTACTTATCTACCTCGGTTTGGGGTTTTCTTTGCAGGAAGATTATTGAGAATAAATTCACTTTCCTTAAACAGCCATCAGACGGTATTTTCTACGTATTCTCCTATTAGAATTGCTCTGTTCTGTATTTTGGGAAATTTGCGGATGTCACCCAGACTGGTAAATCTTTGGGAGTAAACTTGTTCATAATATCCTTTTACCTTAAAGTCTATAAGATCTGTAGTTATAGCTTATTTTTTCTTATTTGGCAATTTATGTTTTATTATTCTTCTACTTTGCTGAGACTTATTTCAAAGAACTACCTTTTTGCTTTATTGTCTTTTTATTGGAGTTAACAAGTATTTAATGAAATTCAGCTCTTATGTTTTTTAATTTAATTTTAATTTTTTGAAGTAATTTTTACACCCAGCATGGGTCTCGAACCCCCAACCCTGAGATGAAGAGTCGATGGCTCTTTTTTTTCCTTCTCTCCGTCATAAGTGTGATTTGATCTTTTCTCCCCTCTAGCTTATTGCAATGGAAACTTAACCAAATTTCCAGCCTTTATTCTTCTCTTGGTTCATGTATTAAAAGTCATAAATTTCCCATTGTTTTCTGTTTCTACCATTTCTCTTGAGAAGTCAGATATTAGTCTTATTTTTGTTTGAGGATAAAGTGTTCTTTGGCTGCTCTTAAGATTTTCTTCTTTCCCTTGATTTTTAGCAGTCTGATATTGATGCAGTGTTTACACATGATATTCTGTATATTTTCTTATCTTGAGGTTTGCTGAATTTCTTGAATGTGTGGTTTGATGTCTTTTGTCAGTCTGGATGGTTCTCAGTCATCATCTCTCTGAATACTGTTTCTGCCTCATCCTCTCCCCTGTCTTTCTGGTAATGCAATTTTATTAATTTAGACCTTTTGAGTATATCCCACGTGTCTCTTGGTTTTAAAAAATTTTTTCTTCCTTTTCAGTTCCGATCTTTCATTTCGGGTATCTTTCTAGAGTTTTGCCTTCCAGTTCATTCATTCTGGGTACTTTCTGTGCCCCAGCTTCTGTTAAAACTATTCATTGAATTCTTAATTTGGATTTTATAGTTTTAAATTCTGCAATACTGATTATTTTCTAAAACTAAATTCCAGTTCTCAACTGCAGTTTGCCACCATTTCATTCATATTGTCTCTTATGTCCTCTGTTTTCTCCTGCATATTGGTCAAGGTTATTTTAAAGTAATTGTCTCCTACCTCTAGGATCTGGGTCATCTGCAAATTTAATTCTTTTTTTTTTAAATTATTTAGCACTTTTGTCTTCTCTTTGCACATGGCTAGTAATATGTGTGTGTGTGCTGAATATTCTGTATAAAAGTCTGTAGAGAAACCTATCATGTTCTGTTTCAGTAAAGAAAGCTCCCTGTGTCCTCTGAGAGAAGGAAGATTAAGAGAGGAGGACGGTTAACCAAATGTAATCAAGGACTAAGCCTCAGGGCTGAGAGTGAGGGCATTGGGGGTCTGGAGAGCTGGACTGCATCTCCCACAAACCCTCAGAATGGAGGAAGGAAAGACTTTCCAAGCTCTCAGTCCAAACCCTGGGAGCAGAGGTAGGTTGAGTCTGATCCCTTAGAATTTGGCAAACACACTGGTGGAGTAAATGGCTGTTTGGGGCTCTCCAGTCTCTAGTTTGGTCCCCCCAGAACACAAAATCTTTACTGATTTTCCTGTTTCCCAGCAGCAGCCTTTGTCAATGTCCAAGCCTGATTCTCAGCCTCAGGCTATACCTGAATTTGTCTAGCGCCTAGTAGAGTGGCTCTCGGTCCTGGTGTCCATTCAGCATAGGCTTGCATCTTGAGCCTGCTCTCTTTTCAAGGTCCTACCCTGCGAGGTTCTTTGTCTCCTAATTGCCTAGAGATTGGTGCAATTTGACTCTCACTTTCTGGAACTGTGGGCCTGACCCTAAGCCCTCACGCCCCTGACCACCGAGCCAGAGAAGTCAGGCAGTGTTGGGTGGATGAAAGAACCCTCACCTAAAGTGTGATTTATTACCATAGCCGTCCACTTCCCTTGATGGCTTTCCTGGATTCTCTTTTCCAGCGGCATCCACTATGTGGCCCAAGTCGGATTAGTGGGCTTGTATCTAGAGCTGGAAGATGTTTCTGGTGAGGAGTGGGTATGGGTCCTGCATTTCCCCCCTCTCTGGGACTTCATGTAGTCTGTGTTGATCCCAAAGCTCTCCAGTGCTTTAAAAATCATTTTAGTAATTTATCCTTTCTTTCTTGTATGATTTTGAAAGCTGGAGCATTGTCTGTGACCTGCAATATCCTAATTATAATTAGAAGTTTGGGACACAAGCTTTGACTTTCTTTGCCATCGTGAGATGACCTGATTCACAACAGGACTCTTCATCGTGTGTGGTAGTCTTGGACTCCACACTTGTTCATGTAAAAATCTTGCATGAGAGCCATTTACAATGGTCACAGGCTGGGATTTTCCTTGTGAGTCTTTAAAAGAATGGAATCTGAAAAACGAACTTTGTCAGAATTGTGACATGATTCTCCAACTCTTGGACCAATATGGCTCCCATTGGGGCTGGATTTCTTAAAGACCCCCTGCTTCCCTGTAAAATTATGGCATGGTTAAAGTACCCCGTGAGGGACGCACCCTTTGATGGCTGCTATTCCCAGAGCCGCTCCCTTTTAAAATTTTTCCTCTTAAGGCATGAGGTGGAGGACGGGTTTTACTGGGATCTGGGGCTTTGGGTGTGTATAATTTATTGAGGTTGAAGGAGTAAGTATCAGCCTAGGGAATATACAGATAGAGTTATATCTGAGTCTGCCCAAACTCTTTGCATTGATTCACTCAGAGTTCTTTTCCTTTTTCCCTTTTTCTTCTTCAGGCTGGATGGTCAATGAACCCACCACACATACCACTCTTGAGTGTCAGATTACTGGAAACCGTGGATACGTTTTCAATGATTCTTCACAAAGAACGGTTCTCACCATCTGAGTTACAGACGTTGGCCAGTGAAAGCCTTATTTGATTATTTACGCAATCCAGGAGCATGTGTTGGCTCATTTTTTTCTGTATGAGGGTGATGAGGGGAAGAGTATTTTAGCATGGAAGAGAAGGAGCCTGTTGGAACGGGACAATATTTGATGGTGTGTGTGGCTCTGGCAAGGTCCAGGGGAAGTGGCTTCTATTTTGGAAATGAGGAGTATACCAGTTGCCCTGAGGGAGGGGGAAGAGGCAAGGATTGATGCTGGTGGGCTTCGGTGCTGTCTGAAGGCAGGAGTGGGATGTTGAAGGTGTTCCCACACCCTGAGATTGCTGTCCCATCCCTTTGCCCCTGCTGTCTACTTCCTGGAGATTCTTTCTCTACCTCTGTCTTTCCTGTGTGGCTTGCTACCACTCACTGTGCATCCGCGTCTCCCGATTCCCTCATCTTGGAAGTGATTGTTCCCACTTTTTCACCCCTAAACGCACGTGGCAGTATTTACCCATCACACTTGTTACTACTCACAAGTCAAAATCTTACCTATCTGCCTGGTGCTGTAACTTCAGCAGAGCGATATGTCTTAGTTCTTCTGAGAATGAGCCCTGGACTCAGATTTCCTGGGTGCAGATCCTTGGGTCTATTCTCGCTAGCTGTATCTACAGCAAGTTAACTTTTCCCATCTGTGAAATGGGCCAGAACTTGGCACTAAACTTCAGTGAATTCTGTGAGTATTAAACCTTAAAAATAAAAACAGTTAAACATTAGACAACCCATTACATTTGGTTTAATTAATATGCACAAAGCATATTACATGCTCAAATACATGGGGCATTCAATCATGCTTGCTTGCTAGTTAAGTGAAGTAATACACATGAAGGATTTAGGATACCTTACCCTGTAAGTAAGTGTTATTTTTCTTAGTTGACGTGCTCTGATGATGGATCGGGTAGATCGGGGTCTCACCTGCCATGAAAGGCACCGTAGTGGCTGCTCTTCCACTGGGGCTATAGGGAGGTCACTCTGCATTTTTAGTGCAGGTGCCTGGGGTCTGTAGGGAAACTTATCAGAGCTGCTCTGATGTTTGGGCTTCCAAATGCAGGTGGGTCTTGTCCTGAACCGTGAGTGCCGCATTCTGAAAGCCTGAAAAGTGTATGTGTGCTCACTTACAGGCTCACTTGTTTAGAGTTTGCTGAAAGATTTGCAAGAACTGTAACACTTAAGGAGGGAAACCGCAGAAGGAAGGGAGGGCAGGGAGTTCGTGGTCACGGTAGGAAATGGGGTGGGATTTTCTGAGGCTGTTTGTGGAAGCATCATGGCTTCCTGCCTCACCTCTTGGAGGAGAAGAAGCTGTGTTGATCCTTCAGATTTATTTGCTGAATAAATGAGTTCCATGACCCGGTGAGGATTAAGTACAAATTGTCACCTCAGGTCCTCAAGAGTCCTCCTTTCCCTGGATTCAGCTGTAGATGCGAACAAAGCTCACAGGGCGTTTGCCCTCAATGGAGGGCGGTCTCGGGCAGAAACTGGGGTTGGTGGGAGAGCCTGGGCCCTCACAGCTTGGCCTGAACCATGACAGCTGCAGGACAGCTGTCGCCAGGCTGAGGAATTGAGTTACACGGTGGAGTAAATCGAGTTGTAGACAACAATGTGGTGAGAGAAAAACAAACCTTTATCTTGCCGTCCCAGGATATGATATAGTCATGGTTCAGGACTTCTAAAACAAAGAAAGAATAATAAAAACATTTGTTAGAAAAACAAGTAAACTGGAAAATGTTTATGAAACATTTATAAGATGCAAGGTCTTTGGATATGCAAGAATTTATTAACTAATATTTTATCCCAGGAAGGGCTATTTTTGAAACCCAGTGCCATTGTTCTGGAAAAAGGCCCAAATCAGTGAGGAATAAAAACAACGCAAGAACACCAAGACTTTAATTATTGTGATTTAATTATTTTGGGGGTTGGGGGGAAACTTATCCAAAGCCTACAGTCTTTCCCCATTTGAAAAAAAAATGATACTTGTATTTCTTTGGTAACGAGACCAGAACTCTTACATTCTCTCACATCACTGGTCTCATGTTCCCTACAAACACTGCATCATACTGATATTCCGTATTTCAGGGCTGTCTTCCAGAACTTTCTGCGATGGTGGAAATGTTCTGTATCTATGCTGCCTGATAGAGTAGAGCCAAATAGAGCTGTTCAACACAGAAATTGTGGCTAGTGTGATGGCAGGACAGATTTTAAAATTTCATTTAGTTTTATTTAACCCAAATTTAAATTTAAATAGCCACGTGCGGTGAGTGGATTTTATATTAGACACTGAGGATCTACAGTATGATTCCGGGCATATTTTACCTTCTTAGTTTGTTGCTAATGATTTAATAAAGACAGCAGCAAGCTTTACTGAGATACTCGATCGCATTTATTTCTTATGTCATCGTACAGCATGGCAACGCCTCTTGGCTGTCTCTTCCCTTACTGAAGCATTTCATCTAAACTCTCAGGGGCTGGGACCTCTGGGTGGCAACATCCCCAGGACCTTATAAGCCTTAAGATACTCTTATCTGATTTAACGATCTAGGTGACTCAGTACTTTGAGGACAACACTCCTTTTCTTTTTTCTTTTTCCCCTCAAATCCATTATTGCTACTGAAAAATTGGATGTGG